>NC_133422.1:28255000-29505000 GCF_049350105.2 Macaca mulatta
TGTTGAATCTTACAGCAGCTGTTGGTACCTGTGGAAGCAGCAGTTGAATGAAAAAAATCAGAGAATGTAACCAACAGTAAGTTAAGTGGGTTTTAGAAGTGGCTTTAGTAGATAAGCAAGTTTATGATATAATACTTCAGTCATATTTTATAATTTATACTTAAATCTTTTGTATTTGTCGGTCAAGGAGTAAGATCATATTACTGTTTTTTAATGTAGGCGCTGATTAATAGAGCATAAGAGCTACAGATTTACCAGTTTTAGGGTAAACTTAAAACTATTAACCTTTTACCACCGAATAATTTTATTAAATCAATAGTTATAGATTAATTTTGAAAAAATTCTGTGATTTAAATGAAAAAAAATTGTAAAAACCACTTTGTAGTTAAAACTGTCAGGACACTAATACTTTAAATATGTAAATTATTTATAAATGAAGTTATTTTAGCTTATAGATTACATTTATTGCTAAAATAATTATAGCATATTGCCATGAAGTTAAAATTTGTGGAGTCTGTAAAACCCTGTTTTTCTAGTATATTTAGAATTTTTACAATTTGAATATAGAATTTCAGAGTTTATGAATTTATTGAGAATGATCAGTCCAGCTGCACTCCTTGTGAAATTATAAATGTGGAAATTTTCAGAAGCTGTCTTACGAAGAAAGCTATTACAGACTGCTGTAAGACACCTGAAACATAACTTTTACAGACATTAATTATTCACCTTTAAAGAATGTTCTAAGTAATTATATTTTAGTTAATTTGTTAGTATGGTTGAAATGACTGTTTCATACAGGTACACACACTTACCATTTGGGTAATTTGTTGCAGAGTTTGAAATAACTTAACAGTATTTGTTACACATATAACTTTCATCACAAAACTTCTGAAACTTAGAATTACTTCAATAACTTATTTTGACGTGATCCTATTATGTTGTGAGATACTAATTGTTTTAATTCTAAATTGCATTATGAAAACCTGTGTTTTTGAGTTTTAATGAGCATAATGAATTGCTTTTGATATATTGATGCAGTTTATGTAAGAAAACTTATTCTTCTGTGAAGAGACTATCAGCATTTAAGATAAAACTTACTTTATTAAGACAAGGCAGAAATTTTATTAAAAAAATAAGTTAGTTTATGTTCAAATGCAGGCAGTTTATACTGGAAGCGTTACATGTTAAGGGGGTACATGTTATTGCTCAAATATAAGCTATGCGAACAGTGAATTCATATTTTAAACTCAATCCTAAAATGAACAAAGTAAATGAGCATGAAAGTGCTTTGTTAACAATAAAGTAAAACACAACTTTAAGCTGTGATACTGTAATTATCCCCTTTAGTAATCTTGATACCCTGGACTTATTTTGAATATCAGTTTTTAAAGAATGGTAGAATGGTTAAAAAACATGCAAACCCAAATGACACCTGGAAATTGGAATCGATGCTAATATTCTAATTACTGTAAAATCTTTGTGTTTTTTTCTTTAAAATAATTTTAAGTGGAAACATTTTAAGTCTGACTTTTTAATAGAACTGGCTTTAGAAAGAAAGATTTATTGCCAACCTACACATGTATATATGTTCAATGAGATACATGGCACCCATGTGCAGGTAATGACACTTTTTAGTAGGATTAGTAAGAGAATGAAGAACAGATCTACTTATAAGCCTTTCTGAAATAAATGAGAACACAAATCCTTAGTTGCATATATATACACTGTATGTACATATATGCAGACATTGTCTATAAATGTGTATATATGGGATAATGCCTCATTATATTTTAAGAATCTCCCGTATGTGAGGCAGTATGTTGACATACAGAATATACAGAATTTCCCTTTGTAGAAAAGTCACTAAAGTTTACAGTTAAATTAAAAGCTGCACACCTATTAAGTTATAGAGTAGAATTTGAATGTAGAATAGTCTGACTCAAAATTGATTTATCTTTTCTATCAAAATGACTTTATTTCTGTGGAAACAAGTATGAAGACAAATGAGCCTAAACAGGAAAAAAAAATATTTTCTAATTACCACATATGATACCCTATATACTGTTTAGTATTGTAATTGGCTGTAACTGTCTCTCTTACTGATTAATCCTTGTATCCCCAGCTCTTCAAAGAGTGCCTAACATATAGTAGTTGCCCATTAATTGTTTGCCAGATAAATGAATTAAATGGGCAATTGGTTGATTCTTCTCAGTTGTTTGTCTATATGCTGGTATCAAGCATATATTCTTACTTAGGTTGAGTTATTATCCATCATGGAACTAAACATCCAAATTCAAATTCATTAGTTTGATAATATTCTTATCTTTTATTTGCAAATCTTAATTTCTATTTTGACTTCAGCTGAAATATGTTATATAAGCCTGTCAGTCTACAGATTGACAAGATCTAGCCAAGTATAGATAAAGCTTAATTCAAAGTTCATGTGATCAAGTTAATTTAATAGCACTTTAATGTATAAATAATTTAGACATATTTGTGAATTGACAGGATGTTCAAGTGAAATGAATTTTCTAGCTTAACTTCTCAGGAAACTCAGATAATTAGTTCAAATTTAGACATAGTGAGATGGAGGTACCTGCAGTTTATCAAGGTGAATAAATCCAGAAAGTAGTTGAAAATGGAATTTTAAAGCTCAGGGCATCCTGAGATACATTGTCTAATACAGTAGCCATTAACCACATGTGGCTATTTAAACTACTAGAGTTAAATAAAATTGCAAATTCAGTTTCTCATCCCTACTAGTCACATTTCAAGTGCTCAATAGCCACATACAACTAGAGGCTATTATATCAGACAGCACAAATGCTATAGGACATTTCTGTCATCACAGAAAGTTCTATCAGACAGCACTGGTGTTGAAGCTGGAGGAAAGGATTTAGGAGTCATTTGGAGATGGACAGTAGTTAATTCAGCAAACATTTATTCAACCTATGTTTTTGTAAATGTACTATAGCCTCTGTGACTACAAAAACAGATTGAGGTCTAAATGTACCACTTTAGTTGCTGTAAATGTAAAAATAGATTGAAGTCTTATGAAAGGCTTGTGTTATAGTGGAGGTGACATCTTGTAAACAACTAAATACAATTTAGTGCTAAGTGTCATAATAGAAGGATATACAGAGTGCTTTGAACCTTAGAATGGGAATAATATAACTTTGCTTTAGGATGTCAGAATCTTGAAGGATGAGTAGAGTTTTCTGAAGAAGAAATTCTATATTCACAGTCATAGTGGTTGAGAAGCCCTGTTTAGGAAAATATTAGCAGAAATCAAGTCCGAACTAATGCCAAAGAATAGTAAGTCAGTCACAGACCAGAAAATAAAGGTGAAGCTATTGACCATTAGAACACTACATTGAAAGTAGTAGAGTAGATGGGTATCTGGAAAGCTAAAGGATCAGCATAGGAAAATATGGAAAGTAAGGAGTATGCAGATCCTGGACCAGTTCAGAAGAACTCTCATAAGCATTGTGTTCTAGGTATATTCTCTTTCATGTGTGTCCACTTGGCTAGGCTAGAGGCAAGTCCTTAAATTGAAAGATCTATATTGATAAAAAATAATAATACTAAGAGCTACTCATACAGCACTTACAATAACAGCTAATATGTGCATAGATAGTGCTTATTATATGCCAGTCACTGTCCTATGCACTTATTATATGTTAACTCATTTAATCGTCACAAGAACCCCATGAATGCTGAAGTAATTTAAAGACCTTTAACCATGGGTTGGAGGAATGAATGGTTTGGCTTAGCTAACTATTGCTAAATGTATGTTATTAACTGTCATTCAGGGATACAAGGCACAGAGGATTTTCTCCTTTATTATTGCTATCAACCACAGCAAACATAAAGGAACAGTTGGATAAGGAAGAAATAGAAGAATTAGGCATTCCAAATGTTTATGTGCTTTCTGTAACTTGGGGGTTGTTATGCGCAGAATTGTCATGTTCCCCCTCACCCCCTGCCACAACCCAAAATTGATATGTCGAAGTCCTCACCTTCAGTATCTTCAGTACCTCAGAATGTAACTGTATTTGGAGACAGAGTGAAAGGGGAGAGTTCCCTGGCCCCATCCCGCTCGCAGGACATGCAACAGAGGTGTGCCTCTCTGTTCAGCCACTGAGAGCTCCAACCCCTTATGGGAGCCGGAGCTCGCAGATGGGCAGGTGCAGGAGCCAGAGCAAGCATGTTGGGCTCTGGCCCCACGGTAGTGTCTACGGGTGGGTGCCTGTGACTCCCAAAGCCCAAGTGGGTGTGCTGCGGTGCACTCTTTTACCTTTGCCGTACACAGATGGCTTAGGTGCCTTCTTGGCACCCAGGTTCTTGTGTGGAGTCCAGGAAGAATAAGGACTTGAAGAGTGAATGTGGGGGCTTTATTGAGTGGTAGAAGTGGCTCTCAGCAGGATGGATGGGGAGGTGGAAGGGTACCGAGAGGGAAGATTATCTTCCCCTGGAGTTTGGCCGTCCAGCGGCCAAACTCTCTTCTCTGATTGTCCCCACCGAATTCTTGGTGTTCAGGTGCTCTTTCTCTGCCACGCTGTTCTGCTGTTTGTCTGCTCATCTCCTTCTGGAGCCTGGGGTTTGGGATTTATATGGGTACAGGATAAGGGGGTACGGTGGGTCAAAAGACAACTTTTTGGGCATGAAAGCAGGAATGCCTGTTCTCACTTAGAGCCACAGGTATCCAGGCTTGAGGGTGGGTCCTTTGCCAAGGAACTGCCCTCTTCTGCCCACTATTTTCCTGTCTCCTGTCCATATCATTTTCCCCCTCTAAAGAGAAGGTGAGCCCCAATCCAATATGGTTGGTTTCCTTATAAGAACAGGAAATTAGGACATAGACACATACAGAGGGAAGACACAGGGAGAAGATGCCATCTACACATCATGGAGAAAGACTGCAGAAGAAAATAATCTTGCCAACACCTTGCTCTGAGACTTCTAGCATTCAAAATTGTGAGAAAATTTCTGTGGTTCTTTTTTATGGCAAACCTATCAAATTAATACAATAGCCAAGATAACTTTTTTGTAAATATTGGAAACATGAATATATGTTTTTGAATTCTGGATTGATTTTCTTACTGTATCTACTAAATCCTTCACCAAGTTTTAGAAATGGAGGTGTGAGGTGTTTACTTTGTTGTTCTCAGACCTAACAATGTTTGTGAAGAATGCAAGTCATATTCCTTTTGGGATGAGGCGAGAAAGTTAACTTATATCTATAAAACTGATGCCATTCATAAACATTTTTCTTTAATTTTTTTTCTGTAATTTGGTTTTGTAGATTTTTTTTGCAAAAATATAGGTGAACAAGAAGTTAGGGGAAAAATATAGATTCTTCACCCACCAGAGAGGGACCTGAATACATATACAGTGTTTTGAAAAAGTCCCAGGGTGATTCTAAGACAACATCCCTTCCATCTGGTGCACATCTTCTCATCTGATAGATTTTGGTGGTGCTGTGGGTCACATGGAAGGTTGTTATTTTTCTTATTCTCTTTTGTATGTAAGAAACTTAGACTGACAGAAATTAAGCAAAATTGAAGTAGGGGACCAAGGAATTGTGTATTACCGTTGGAATGTAAAATAATATTTTTCAAAGTTAGTAAGGTATAATTTATGCATAGGCGTAATCTTTTCTATAATACCAGTCTTTTGAATAATACCAATAATTTTCTGTTAATTTATTTTTTAAAAATCTGAATTGTACTAAATGATATCTCAGACATCACTTAACTCTTAACTTTTCCCAAGCTGTATGCTCTGTTTGTTTGGAGGTTCCTATCAGGCTTGTTTGTCTCTGGTATCCATGCTCTCTTGTCCTTCCTCACATCAGAGATATCTTTTGCTGCTGTCCTGCTTTTTTGAAACTTAGTTTTCTCCCTCAAGTAAATAATTTTATATATGAGCCTCTTAAATCTTATCTATCCTCTTCTGTAACTTCTCCAAGCCATTGTATTTTTTTTATTGTTTATTAAGAACTGTAGTGAGCATTAAATTTTAATCATATTTTTTCTATATTTTTGTAGTCTTAACTAACATATATACTGGGCATATTTATAACTTTAGTCAGTAACATTTTCATTATCATACTTTCTCTGGTTTTTTTGTTTTGTTTTGTTTTTTATTTGTTTATTTTTTTTTCCTGAGATGGAGTTTCGTTCTTTTTGCCCAGGCTGGAGTGCAATGGCACAATCTTGGCTCACTGCAACCTTTGCCTCCTGGATTCAAGCGATTCTCCTGCTTCAGCCTCCCATGTAGCTGGGATTACAGGCATGCACCACCATACCCTGCTAATTTTGTAATTTTAGTAAAGACAGGGTTTCATCATGTTGGCCAGGCTGGTCTTGAACTCCTGACCTCAGGTGATTTGCCCACCTCGGCCTCCCAAAGTACTGGGATTACAGGCGTGAGCCACCGTGCTGGCCCTGTTATTTTTTAATGTAACAGTTTTGTGTACATATTTTCATGTGTCATCATAGGACACTTGTAAGAATAACTTAAAAGTCTACATGGCATGGCAATTATTTACAGTCATGATAAATTCTTATCTGCCCTTTGGTAGTAGCCACCTTACCAAAAACATGTTTTAAGCATATGTTTATCTGTTATTCAGGAAGTAATGTAATTATTAGTAGTACTGAATAATTAAATTCAGGAAACACTAAAAATGCTCACTAATTGTATACATCTCTGTTTAAGATGCTTGAAGTTGGACTGTTGGCATATATTCAGACAATAACTTTTATGAATTGCCTACTCACCCATTATTGACACTAATACTCAACCCAGACATTAGAAGTTCCCACCATTTGCACTTACCGATGGCAAAGGAGAACTCCTAGGTGTCACACCAGTAGAGCAGGGTCTTAAAAGTGCCAACAAATCTGTTGCTAGAAATGAAGGAAGTGAAAGAAACTGAAGAGAGAAACATATTGCAGAATTTTTACAAATGGTGTAATGAAACTGTCCAATCTGAACTCTGATTCTTTAAAATGGTTGGGAGTTGTAAGATCAGCAGTGCATTTGAGATAAGTGCAAACTTAAGAGTATGGTTATTTGTTTCTATGAAATTTAAAGATATTGAAGGATTTAGTTTTTAAAAGTCTAATAAAGTACTTTATAATCATTTTATGATAGTATATTTGCAAAATGTGCTCTATAATATACCCTTGTGCAAATAGAGACATCAATGATAAGAATAATAGAGTGATGGATAATTTACCAGGGTTCCTCACCTGTCACACTTCTAAGAGTTACTTGGTTTACAGGATTTTTGTAGTCATTTCATTTATGATTATGCTGGAAACAGTTTTTTTTTTGACATATTTTATCTCAGATAAAATAGCTAGTTAATTTGTAGTTCTCCTTTCACTCTTCTCTCTGCTCATCATATTGTACTGTTATAACAAGATTATGGAAAATGCCACTGCATTTGTGGCAGATGGATGTAAAATAGCACAGGAATCCAGAGAATTTGAAGATATATGAGTCCTGTGTTCTGGAGCTGGCCAAAAGTTTGATTATTTGCCAGAAAGCTGTGAGTGGGCTTAGCATTTAGACAGGGACCTTTATTACAAAGTAGCCCTGGTTTAATCTGGCATGTTGGCGACAGTACATACAACATACACATCTGTGTATGTTAATTTCTTCTCATCTCATATTTTCAATTTAGTCTTTTAATAATTCCCTAAAATAACTATTTCAGTTGGTATTACTCAGTGACCTAACTTGAATCCTGTGACTGTTTCTCTGCCATACTGTGAAAGCAGTTAGTTTTGTCTGTTTTGTTTACTACTCTATCCCAGTTATCTAGCAAAAAACCTCACGTTATAAGACCTTAGTAATTGATTGTTGAATGAATTAATCAGTTCCACACACTTCGTAGTCCTCACTCTGCAGTTGTTTATTCTTTGAACAAAAGTTTATTGGAAACCTATTGTGGACTAGGCATGGTGGCTCATGCCTGTAATCCCAGCACTTTGGGAGGCTGAGACGGCGGATCACCTGAGGTCAGGAGTGTGAGACCAGCCTGGCCAACGTGGCGAAACCCCATGTCTACTAAAACTACAAAAATTAGCCGGGCATGGTGGTGGGCACCTGTAATCCCAACTACTCGGGAGGCTAAGGCAGGAGATTTGCTTGAACCTAGGAGGCGGAGGTTGCGATGAGCCAAGGTCACGCCACTGCACCCCAGCCTGGGCAACAGAGCGAGACTCTGTCTCAAAAAAAAAAAAAAAAGAAAGAAAGAAAAGAAGGAAAACCTATTATCAGCCAGGCTCTAGGGTATGGAATTTTATAAGACAAGTTGAAGTGTTTGGTTTCATAGTGAGCTTTTATTCTAGTGGAGTGGAAACCACTCATTATAAAACCAAATAATTGCACAAAATAATTTCAGCTAGTGATAAGTACTAGGTAAAAAATAAAATATATGTGAGGGGTATATATACCCTACAATTTAGTTGTCAGAGAGCATCTTTCTGAGGAGATGACATCTGAGATACGGGAGTAAAAAGGAGCCAGCCTTATGAAGATCTTGGGAGAAGAACCATAATTTTAATATTCCCCTAAATACAACTTATATGTTAATAGAAAGATATTTATAAAATCCATTGTAAAGCCATCTACTTGCATCAAATCCTCCAAAATTTGAGTATCTTCTTGGGGGGGGAAAGCCCCAGGCTTGAAAAGGTAAGTATTTTTTTTTTTTAATTTTTTCTCTTGGTTATCTTTGATTACTCTTTGTTATCTTGGTGACTCTGATTACTCTTACAACTATTTTATCATCTTCCAGCATTTCTTTGTTTTCTGATTCGCTATTTCTGCTCATATTTTTGTTTCCTTCCTTTTATTTTCTTTGGATTAGCTATGCCTTTTCTCACTGAGTTGGACACTTACATACTAATTTTCAGCTGGGTACAGTGGCTCACACCTGTAATGCCAGCACTTTGGGAGGCCAAAGTGAGAGGATCGCTAGAGCCCAGAAATTTAAGACCAGCCTAGGCAACATAGTGAGAACCTGTCAGTACAAAAAATAGAAAAAATTAATGAGGTATGGTGCTGCATGCCTGTGGTCCCAGCTATGATACTTGGGTGGCTGAGGTGGGAGGATTGCTTGAGCCAGAGAAGCTGAGACTACAGTGAACCACAGTTGTGCCCCTGTACTCCAGCCTAGGCAACAGAGACCCTGTCTCAAAAAAAATTAATTTTTGTTGTAAGTATTTAGAGGTCTGAATTTTTTGATAAATACAGTGTTGTTTGCATCCTAAGGTTTAACTGTAGAATGTTTTGGTTACGTTCGTTTCTGTTCCTTTTCTATTATTCATTATAATTTCTTCTTTGGCTTATGAATTATTGAAACGTTTACAGACATTTTATGTTTTTGCTTTTTGAGAGCCAAGGTCTCACTCTGTCACCCAGACTGGAATGCACTGGTACAATCAAGACTCACTGCAGCCTTGACCTCCTGGACTCAAAGAATCCTCCCACCTCAGCCTCTCAAGTAGCTGGGACTATAAATGTGTGCCACCACACCCAGCCAAATTTTTTTGTAATGTTTTGTAGAGACAGGGTCTTACTGTGTTGCTTAGGCTGGTCTTGAACTCCTGGGCTCAAGGTATCCTCCCGCCTTGGCTCCCAAAGTGTTGGAATTACAGGTGTGAGTCACTGGACCCAGCCTGCAAACGTATTTTTAAGCTTTTAAAAAATTATTTTATTTTTAACTTTTGTGTACATTGAAGACATTTAATACTAATTTCTTTGAAATTTGTGAAACTTGATTTATGGTGTTCTATGTGGCCCATTCTTAAATTTTTTTTTGCTCCACTTCTTTATGTGCTTGAAATGAAAGTATATATTTAAATTGTTAGGTGCAGGGTTCTTTCCAAGATCATTTAGGTCAAACTAATTGATAATGTTGTTCTGATATTCTGTATCCTTGATAATATTTTGTCTGCTTGTTCTGTTAATCACAGAGATAAGTGTTAAAACAGCCTGTCATGATAGTGTGATTGGAATGTGATCCTTGTAATTTTTTTAATTCAATTTGATTTTCTCTTTTTTTAAATAAGCAAAACTTTGGCCATTTTTTTTCTAAGTCTTAAGGTTTATTTATAATAATGATTGCCTTCTACAATGCTTTATAATTTATATTTACAACCCCCCATAAATTTTTTGTATTCTGGATTATTCCTTCACATTTTCTGATATTTGGCGTAATGATGAAGCACACTTCATATCCATTGACCCCTCTCCTTCAACAACTCAAAACATTAAATAAATACTGTAGAAAAAATGAAGAGATGACCTGAAGACTTAATCATCTACATATAGATGACAGAAGAGTCAGTTCTTTGTAATGAAATACTGTAAGAGTGAAGAATTAACAAATTGTTTGTAGTTTAACAGAAAAGCATAGTAACTCTTTCCAAAACCACTGAATAAAAGTAAAATGAATCCTTTACGTAGCATTCTAATTAGCAGACTGGTTTCCATATCCCATCATTCTCATAGTCTTCTGTTGTCGTGTCTTCTTCCATGTCTCCTTGGGATGAAAAGGGCTGAGGCTGGTTGGCAGGTAGTTCATTCCCACTATTCTGACTCAAAGATACCAGGTTTTGGGTTCAGTGGTTTGAGTGAGTTCACCCAGAGCTTCGTCTACAAGCTGTCCTCCATTAAGCTATGCCTCCTCTCTGCTGTCAGAGTCTATTATTCCGTGCTCCCTGTCAAGTAGGGCTTCCATTTTCAATCTTCCAAAGTGTTGCTCCAGAGGGAGCTTTCCAATTTCTTGGATCAAAGAAATCTGAGGCCGAGCGTGGTGGCTCACGCCTGTAATCCTAACACTTTGGGAGGCCAAGGCGGGCGGATCACCAGGTCAGGGGTTTGAGACCAGCCTGACCAACATGGTGAAACCCTGTCTCTACTAAAAATACAAAACATTAGTCAGGTGTGGTGGCACGCACCTGTAGCCCAGCTACTCGGGAGTTTGAGGCAAGAGAATCACTTGAACCTGGCAGGCGGAGGTTGCAGTAAGCTGAGATCACGTCACTGCACTACAGCCTGGGCAACAAAGTGAGACTCCGTCTCAAGGGAAAAAAAAAAAAAGAAATCTGAGCTTGATTTTTCATTTGAATGGTTAACAGAACAAGATATAGCGATAGCGAAGTTTGGAAGCATAAAGCTGGTAGGCAGAAGTCAGAAAAAGTGCTTTTGTTGCCAGGCCATTTTTTTCAGTACTTTTTAAGTGTTAGAAACTACTGGCGTTTGTGCAAGGTTCAAAAACTTGATCCTCCTTTGGCAGTGAGCAAATCCTCAAGATTTGTTGAAATGTATCACATCTTTCATAGCTATAGATGTACTACCCTGAGTAAAGAGCGTGTATTCTTGTCACAAATGAGGATATCTGCAAAACTCAGAAATTCACTGGCTCTCATAAGATTTTTCCTTTCCTTTCCTTTCCCCTTTCCTTTCCCCTTTCCTTCCCTTCCCCTTTCCTCTCCCCTTTCCTTCTCCTCCCCTTTCCTCTCCCCTTTCCTCTCCCGTTTCCTTCTTTTTTAAATGGAATCTCACTCTGTCACTCATGCTGGAATGCAGTGGTGCCATCTCGACTAACTGCAACCTCTGTCTCCCAGGTTCAAGCAATTCTCCTGCCTCAGCCTCCCGAGTAGCTGGGACTACAAGTGTGTGCCACCCTGGCCAACTAATTTTTGTATTTTTAGTAGAGACGGAGTTTCATCATGTTGGTCTCAAAACACCTGACCTCAAGGATCCACCCGCCTCAGCCTCCCAAAGTGCTGGGATTGCAGGTGTTAGCCACCACACACCCAGCCAAGATATCTACTTTCATTAAAAAAAAAAAAAAGCTGTGTAGTTTTGGTGAAGATATAAATTAAATAAATAACCCTCCTGTGTGACATTTCTACCTCTTCCTCAAATTGAACAAGTAATGTATCCTATACCATACTCTCTTAAATGAGAAGACAACAAAGGTGAGTCTAGTTCTGTTAAGGATGCTCTTCTACAATACAGTTTTTCCCAAAGCTCTGAAGAGAAACAGAGAAACGACTTTGCCACCAATAGCTTGGACCTCTTGATTTTCAAAAACCCTGACAGGATGTTTTCTTTGTTTTGATTTTGACAGCACAGCATCTGATTTTAATGACAGACCTTCCCCCCCCCCCCATTGTCAAATAAATTGTTCTTTTCTTTTGAAGGGGAAAACTGGAGGCTGTTTCTTACACTTCAGATATCACCAGAACATCCTTGACAGAGCAATTCTAGAGAAGTTTTTATCAGGGACAATACTTTTAACTTTATTCTTATTACCATCTAAAGCCAGTATTCAATTAAGAAATTTTATGATAATTGTTGTTGCCACAGGGTTGAAGCTAATATTTGAGATAGAACACTCTTCTTGAATTACTCTGGGAAACAATAACCTTTGATTATTTCCATTGAGACTGTCAGAAATTATAAATATAAGAGGACATCTACCAATCTGCACATTCTTTCTTAGAACTTCATGTAAAGTATCAGAATCTCAACAGAACTAATCAGGTAAATCTTCAACCAAAATTATGTTCTTATCAGTCCTCAGATCATCTCCAAGCATATATAGCTTGCGATACTTTGTTGCCCTTAGTAACAACTCTTTGTAAACTGAGATCTAAGACTGATAGAAATATAAGGCAGCTTGATTCAGGATTAAACATCTTGAAACAATCTTTTTGGAAGTCTGTTACAACTGGATTAATCCACTCTTGTTCTTGAATACCATGCTTCTTTGGTAGTATTTTTATAGTAATTCTTTCCACATCTAGGAGGACTTGTTATGAATAAGATAGATATACCCTGTTTGGGTTGCCTTTCTAAGACGAACTTTCATCCAGGTTTCAACTTCATTTATCTTATGCACATCAAGTTCATGCAGAGTTTCTGGTTTATATTTATCCACCCATAATTCATTTTCAGGCAGATATTCTTTTAAATTTTTTAGAGATAAATCTGTTCTAAGGAAGATAACTTTTTTTTCTACGTGGAAATCTATTACTTTCTAACATTTTTTTCTTGTATGACATGAGTGATTCACACCTAATGTGTAGTAATAGTGTTCTCCCTGTTCTCTGAAAAATCACATGATGAGTCTACCCAGTCTTCCACCTTTGTGGAATGTAAACCAAAAACTATCTAAGGCAAGTCTCTTTTTAAAAAATTAAGAAAAATGTTTTTATTTCAATAGGTTTTTGGGAAACAGTTGGTGTTTGATTACCTGAATACATTCTTTAATGGTAATTTCTAAGCTTTTGGTGCACCCATCACCCGAGCAGTATACACTGTACCCAGTGTGTAGTCTTTTATCCCTCACCTCCCCCCACACGTTCTTCTGAGTCCCCAAAATCCAATGTATCACTCTTATGCCTTAAACTGTACATGCATTTGGTTTTCCATTCCTGAGTTACTTCACTTAGAATAATCGTCTCCAGTTCCATCCAGGTTGCTGCAGGTGCCATTATTTTATTTTTTTAATGCCTGAGTAGTATTCCACGGTGTATACATACCACATCTTCTTTATTCATCGTTGATTGATGAATATTTGGGTTGGTTACGTATTTTTGCAACTGCAAATTGTGCTGCTATAAACATGCATGTGCAGGTATCTTTTTCGTACAATGACTTCCTTTCCGCTGGGTAGATACCTAGTAGTGGAGTTGCTAGATCAAACAGCAGATTTCCTTTTAGTTCTTTAAGGGATCTCCATGCTGTTTTCCATGCCATAGTGGTTATACTGGTTTACATTCCCACCAACAGTGAAAAGCATCTATTATTTTTTGATTTTTTTGTTATAGCCATTCTTGCAGGAGTTGCACTGTGGTTTTGATTTGCATTTCTCTGATCATTAGTGATGTTGAGCATTTTTCTGTAGGCTTGTCGGCCATTTGTGTATCTTCGAGTATTGTCTGTTCATGTCCTTAGCCCACTTTTTGATGGGATTGTTTGTTTTTTTCTTGCTGATTTGTTTGAGTTCTTTGTAGATTCTGGATATTAGTCCTTTGTCATATATATAGATTGTGAAGATTTTCTCCTACTCTGTGGGTTGTCTGCTAACTCTGAATTATTTCTTTTGCTGTGCTAAAGCTTTTTAGTTTAATTAAGTCCCATCTATTAACCTTTGTTTTTGTTGCATTTGCTTTTGGATTCTTGGTCATGAAGTCTTTGCTTAAGCCAATGTCTAAAAGGGTTTTTTCTCATTGTTATCTGCTAGAATTTTTATCGTTTCAAGTCTTAGATTTAAGACTTTGATTTATCTTGAACTGATTTCTGTATAAAGTGAGAGATGAGGATCCAGTTCCATTCTTCTACATGTGGCTTCCCAATTATCCCAACACCATTTGTTGAATAGGATGTCATTTCCCCACTTTACGTTTTTGTTTACTTTGTTGAAGATCAGTTGACTGTAAGTATTTGGCTTTATTTCTGGGTTTTCTATTCTACTCCAATGATCTGTGTGCCTATTTTTATACCAGTACCATGCTGTTTTAGTGACCTTATAGTATAGTTTGAAATCGGGTAATGTAATGTTTCCAGATTTGTTCTTTTTCCATAGTCTTGCTTTGGCTATGCAGGCTCTCTTTCGGTTCCGTATGAATTTTAGGATTTTTTTTAAGTTCTGTGAAGAATGATGGTGGTATTTTGATGGGAATTGCTTTGAATTTGTAGATTGCTATTGGCTGTATGGTCATTTTACAATATTAATTCTACCCAGTGTTCCGTATAGTAATATTAATTCATGAGCATGGGATGTGTTTCTATTTGTGTCATCTGTGATTTCTTTCAGCAGTGTTTTATAGCTTTTCTTGTAGAGATCTTTCACCTCCTTGGTTAGGTATCTCCTAAGTGTTTTATATTTTTGCAGCTATTGTGAAAGAAGTTGAGTTCTTGATTTGATTCTCTGCTTGGTTGCTGTTGGTGTATAGCAGACCTACTGATTTGTGTATATTAATTTTGTATCCTGAAATTTTGCTGAATTCATCTACCAGTTCTAGGAGCTTTTTGGATGAGTCTTTAGGGTTTTCTAGGTGTATGATCATATCATCAGCAAACAGCAACAGTTTGACTTCCTCTTCACCAATTTGGATGCCCTTTATTTCTTTCTCTTGTCTGATTGCTCTGGCTAAGACTTCCAATACTATGTTGAATAGAAGTGGTAAAAGTGGGTGTTCTTGTCTCGTTCCAGTTCTCAGGGGGAGTACTTTCAACTTTTTCCTGTTCGGTATAATGTTGGCTGTGGGTTGGTCATAGATGGCTTTTATTACGTTAAGGTATGTCCCTTCTATGCTGATTTTGCTGTCTTAATCATAAAGGGATGCTGGATTTTGTCAAATGCTTTTTTTGCATCTATTGAGATAATCATGTGATTTTTGTTTTTAATTTTGTTTATGTGGTGTGTCACATTTATTGACTTATGTATGTTAAACCATCCCTGCATTCCTGGTATGACAACCACTTCATCATGGTGGATTATCTTTTTAATATGATGTTGGATTCGGTGGTTAGCTAGTATTTTGTTGAGGATTTTTGCCTCTGTGTTCATCAGGGATATTGGTCTGTAGTTTTCTTTTTTTGTTTTGTCCTTCCCTGGTTTTGGTATTAGGGTGATACTGGCTGCATAGAATGATTTCAGGAGGATTCCCCTTTTCTCTTTCTTTTGGAATAGTGTCAATAAGATTGGTACCAATTCTTCTTTGAATGTCTGATAGAATTCAGCTGTGAATCCATCTGGTCCTGGCCTTTTTTGTTGTTGTTTGCAGTTTTTTTCATTACCAGTTCAGCCTCTCTGCCTGTTATTGGTCTGTTCAGAGATTCTTCATCTTCCTGGTTTATTCTAGGAGGCTATATATTTCCAGGAATTTATCCATCTCCTCTAGGTTTTCTAATTTATACACATAAAGGTGTTCATAGTAGCCTTGAATAATCTTTTGTATGTCTGTGATATCTGTAGTAATAGCTCCGTTGTGTTTCTAGTTGAGCTTATTTGGATCTTCTCTCTTCTCTTCCTTTCTCTCTCTCTCTCTTTTTTTTTTTTTTTTTTTTTTTTTTGAGATGGAGTCTTCCTCTGTTGCTCAGGTTGGAGTGCAGTGGCGGGATCTCAGCTCACTGCATCCTCTGCCTCCCAGGTTCAAGTGGTTCACCTGCCTCGGCCTCCTGAGTAGCTGAGTTTATAGGCATGTGCCACTCTGCCTGGCTAATTTTTGTATTTTTAGTAGAGAGAGGGTTTCAACCATGTTGACCAGGCTGGTCATGATCCGCCCGTCTTGGCCTCCCAAAGGGTGAGATTAAAGGCGTGAGCCACCACAGTCAGCCTTCTCTCTTCTTTTCTTGGTTAATCTCGCTAATGGTCTATCACTTTTATTTATCTTTTCAAAGAACCAGCTTTTTGTTTCATTTATGTTTTGTAGTTTTTTGTTTGTTTCCATTTCATTTAGTTCCAGTCTGATGTTTGGTATTTCTTTTCTTCTGCCGAGTTTGGGTCTGAATTGTTCTTGTTTTTCCAGTTCCATGAGGTGTGAACTTACTTAGATTGTCTGTGCTCTTTCAGACATTTTGATGTAGACATTTAATATGATGAACTTTCCTCTTAGCGTCGCTTTTGCTGTATCCCAGAGGTTTTGATAGATTGTGTCACTATTATCGTTCAGTTCAAAGAAGTTTTTAATTTCCATCTTGATTTCATTTTTGACCCAGTGATCACTCAGGAGCAGGTTATTTAATTTTCATGTATTTGCATTGTTTTGAGTATTCCTTTTGGAGTTGATTTCCAATTTTATTCCACTGTGGTCTGAGAGAATACTTGGTATATTTCAATTTTCTTAAATTTACTGAAAGTTGTTTTGTGGTCTATCATATGGTCCATCTTGAAGAATGTTCCATGTACTGATGAATAGAGTATATATTCTGCAGTTGCTGGGTAGAATATTCTGTAAATATCCGTTAAGTCCATCTGTTGTAGGGTATAATTTAAGTCCATTGTTTCTTTGTTGACTTTCTGTCTTGATGATCTGTCTAATGCTGTCAGTGGAGCGTTAAAGTTTCCCACTATTGCCGGGCGCAGTGGCTCAAGCCTGTAATCCCAGCACTTTGGGAGGCCGAGACGGGCGGATCACGAGATCAGGAGATCGAGACCATCCTGGCTAACACGGTGAAACCCCGTCTCTACTAAAAATACAAAAAACTAGCCGGGCGAGGTGGCGGGCGCCTGTAGTCCCAGCTACTCAGGAGGCTGAGGCAGGAGAATGGTGCAAAACCCGGGAGGCGGAGCTTGCAGTGAGCTGAGATCCGGCCACTGCACTCCATCCCGGGCTACAGAGCAAGACTCCGTCTCAAAAAAAAAAAAAAAAAAAAAAAAAAAAAAAGTTTCCCACTATTATTGTGTTGCCATCTATCTCATTTCTTAGGTCTAGCAGTAATTGTTTTATAAATGTGGGGGCTCCAGTGTTAGGTGCATATATATTTAGAATTGTGATGTTTTCCTTTTGGAGTAGTCCTTTTATCATTATATAATGTCTCTCTTTGTCTTTTTAAACTGCTGTTGCTTTGAAGTTTGTTTTGTTTGATACAAGGATAGCTGCTACTACTCCTACTTTTGGTGTACATTTGCATGGAATGTCTTTTTCCACACCTTTACCTTAAGTTTGTGTTAGTCCTTATATGTTAGGTGAGTCTCCTAAAGACAGCAGAAACTTGGTTGGTGAATTCTTATCTGTTCTGCTATTCTGTATCTCTTAAGTGGAGCATTTAGGCCATTTACATTCAATGATAGTATTGAGATGTGAGATACTGTTCTATTCGTTGTACTATTTGTTGCCTGAATATCTTCTGTGGTTTTTTTTGTTTTTGTTTTTGTTTTTCATTGTGTTATTGTTATTGTTATATAGGGTCCTGTGAAACTTATGCTTTAAGGAGATTCTATTTTGGTGTATTTTGAGGATTTGTTTCAAGATTTAGAGTTCCTTTTAGCAGTTCTTGTAGTGCTGACTTGGTAGTGAATGAATTCTCTCAGCATTTGTTTGTCTGGAAAAGACTGTCTTTCCTTCATTTATGAAGCTTAGTTTCGCTGGATACAAAATTCTTGGCTGCTAATTGTTTTGTTTAAGGAAGTTAAAACAGGACCTCAGTCCCTTGTAGCTTGTAGGGTTTCTGCTGAGAAATCTGCTGTTAATCTGATAGGTTTTCCTTTTATAGGTTACCTGATGCTTTTGCCTCACAGCTCTTAAGGTTCTTTCCTTTGTCTTGGCATTAGATAACTTGATGACTATATGCTTAGATGATAATCTTTTTGTGATGAATTTCCCAGGTGCTCTTTGTGCTTCTTGTATTTGGTTGTCTAGATCTCTAGCAAGACTGGAGAAGTTTTCCTTGACTATCTGCACAAATACAATTTCTAAACTTTTATGTTTCTCTTTTTCCTTGGGAACACTGATTATTCTTAGCTTTGTACATTTAACATAGTCCCAAACTTCTTGGAGGCTTTGTTCATATTTTTAAATTCTTTTTTCTTTGTCTTTGATGGATTGGGTTAATTCGAAAGCCTTCTCTTCAGGCTCTGAGGTTCTTTCTTCTGCTTGTTTGATTCTACTGCTGAGACTTTCCAGGTGAAATTTGCATTTCTCTGAGTGTGTCCTTGATTTCCAGAAGTTTTTATTGTTTTTTATTGATATTTATGCTATCTATTTCACTGAAGAATTTTTCTTTCATATCCTGTATCATGTTTTTGATTTCTTTAAGTTGGACTTCACCCTTCTCTGGTGCCTGCTTGATTAGCTTAATAATCTACCTTCTGAATTCTTTTTCTGGCAATTCAGAGATTTTGTCTTGGTTTGCATCCATTGCTAGTGAGCTGGTATGATCTTTTGGGGGTACTAAAGAATCTTGTTTTGTCATATTACCAGAATTGTTTTTCTGGATCCTTCCCATTTGGGTAGACTGTGTTAAGAGGGAAGATCTGGGATTGAAGGGTTGCTGTTCAGATTCTTTTGTCCCATGGGGTGCTCCCTTTGATGTGGTGTTCTCCCCGTTCTCTTAGGAATGGGGCTTCCTGAAAGCTGAACTTTTGTTTTTGATCTTCTGGGTCTAGCCACTCAGCGGAGGTACTGGGCTCCAGACTGGTACTGGGGAGTGTCTGCAAAGAGTCCTGTGATATGATCCATCTTCAGGTCTTGTAGCCGTGGATATCAGCACTTGCTCCGGTGGAGGTAACAGGGGAGTAAAGTGGACTCTGTGAAGGTCTTTGGTTGTGTTTTTGTTTAGTGTGCTGGTTTTATGTTGGTTGGCCTACAGCCAGGAGGTGGCACTTTCGATAGTGCATCAGCTGTGGTCCTACAAGGAGGATGCAAACTTGCCCTAGGGATACCTGGTTAAGTATTCAGGTTTCTCAGGTGGTGGGCAGGGCCATAGAGCTCCCAAGACATTACTACCATTGTCTTCAGCTACAAGGGCAGGTGGAGAAAGACCACCAGGTGGGAGCAGGGATAGGCATGTCTGAGCTCAGCCTCTCCTTGGGCAGGGCTTGCTGTGGCTGCTCTGGGGGATGAGGGTGTGGTTCCCAGTCCAATGAAGTTATATTCCCAGGGGGTTTACGGCCGCCTCTACTGAGTCATACAGGTCACCAGGGAAGTCGGGGAAAGCTGGCACTCACAGGCCTCACCCTGCTCCCACTCGGCCACAGTCCTGAAGGCCAGTCTCACTCCAGCTGTAACCCCCCAACAGCACCGAGTCTATTTCCAGGCCGCTAGTGACTAGGGCTGAGTACTTGCCCCAGATCATGAGCCTCCCCATTCAGAAAGCAAGCAGACTCACAGTTCTTCGGCATCTTGGGGAGCCTGCAGTGGTGACACAGTTCCTTAGAGGGTCTGTGGATTCTCTTGGCTTTCTTAGTATGTTCCTGTGGTAGTTCTTGGAGCAAAAGTTTACGATATGAGTCTCCACATACTGTTCTGTCTGAGTGGGAGCTGCAAGCTAGTTCTGCCTCCTATCTGCCATCTTAATCCTGAGACAGGTCTCTAGCAGTTTAGAAATTTATTTCATTAGGGTTACAGATCATAACTCATGACACAGCCTCGGGATGTCCTGTAAACATGTGCCCAAGGTGGTTTGGTTGTAGCATGGTTTTCTATGTTTTAGGGAGACATAAGACATCAGTTAGTACATGTGAGGCATACAATGGTTTGGTCTGGAAAGGGGGAATAACTCAAGGGGTGTTGAGGGGTGGCTTATAGGTCATAGGTGGATTCTGCTATTTTCTTACTGGTTGAAGGAGCTATTATAAGACCTGGAATCAATAGAAAGGAGCGTCTAGGTTAAGGGGTTGTGGAGACCAACGTTCTTATTATGTAGATGACATCTCATATGTGGCCACCCCCAGAGGCAATAGATGGCAAATATTCCCTATTCAGACCCTTAATAGGTGCTAGACCCTCAGCCAGTCTTTTCAGAATCAGAGAAAGTCCTGGAAGGGGAAGAAGATTCTCTGGAATGTAAATTTCCCCCACAACAGACAGCTTTGTAGGGCCATTGCAAAATATGTCAGAGAAATATATTTTGAGGTAAAATACTTTGGTTTCTTTCAGGGCTCTGCTATCTGTCATGTGATGCTATACTAGAGTCAGGTTGGAATTTGGTATCTTATTTCTGCAAAGAGTCTGTTCTGTCAGTCTTAGGATATTGTATTTTAATGTTAATGCTGGTCAGTTGTGTGCCTGAACTCCAAAGGGAGGAGAGTATAATGAGGCATGTCTAACCACTCCTTTCCCGTCACGGTCTGAACTAGTTTTTCAGGTTAAGTTGGGTCCCTTTGGCCTAAAAGAGGGTCCTTAGTCAGGTAGGGCACTTAGAATTTTATTTTTAGTTAACAGAAAGATGCCTTTGGTCTAAGAAAGTTTTGACATTATAAACTTTAATAGTTCATCTGTAGTGTCCAATCTGTAGTATATTAAAATATAATTCGTTTCCATTAAAAAGAATGTAATGGTTGATGCCAGGTTCCTGAAAGGAGACATCAGAGGTAGAAGATACATTCAGGACTATTCCTATCAGACCCACTCTCACCCCACACATTGCACAGAGGATATTAAACTTAAACTTCATTCAACATAATCTTGTAATCAGTGTTGAACCTTACTGAGCATACATGTCCCTGCTCCAGGCTGTGCGCAAACCACCTTGGGCACATGTTCTTATAGTGCATGTTTCTGCACTCTCACCTTTCTCATCCCCAGATGGGATGGGCAGGCTGGGAGGAAGAACAGTAAGAACCCAGGAAGATATGAAGGCAGAGATGGACTCACATCTCTATGACATGCATACAACATAGCCATGGTCAAGGTGGCCTTATTCTCCCAGAGCGGCATCCCCTCACGGGCAGAGAGGAGCTCAAGCCCTGCTTCAGGTGGAAGGGCAGTTGTCTGGCCCTACCCAGGATCAATGCTGAGCCCCTCGGAGGTCCTGCTTCCCAGGCACCCTGTTTATATATTATATTTATATTTGGATTTATTTCTAACTTCATTTTTTTTTTTCTATTCACTCTACTTTTTTATCTTTTTCTAGTTCATTTGTGGTGAGGGTCTTTTAGTTCTAAACTCTTAATTTTTACCTGAGATATCTTTATTTCATTTTCTTTTTGAATTACAGTTTATAAATAGGATTAATTTCTAGGTTGATAGTTGTTTTCTTAAAACTCTGCATATATTAATACATTGTATTTCACTGTGGCAGTTGAGAAATTTGCTCTTCTTTTTTTTTTTCTTTTTTAGAGACAGGGTCTCACTCTGTTGCCCAGGCTGAGGTGCAGTGGCACAATCATGGCTTACTTCAACCTTGGCCTCCTGGGCTCAAGGAATCCTCTTGCCTCAGCCTCCCAAGTAGCTGGGAATACAAGCATGCACCACTACACCCAGCTAGTTTTATTTCTTTGTAGAGATGGGGTCTTGCTAGTTGCCCACTATAAACCAAAAATAAAATCCTAAGGCCCCCCAACCATCTGAATAGATCGCCCCCCTTGGCCAGGGCACTTCAAAGTTAACCTGCAAAACTGATTCAGGGCATGACGGGAAGGGAGGATAGGACATGCCTTATTATACCCTCCTCCCTTTTGGAATTTAGGGGAAGCCGACCAGCATTTAACATCAAAACAGACCTTAAATTTGATAAGAAACATTTATAATCTATACTCTCTGAAGCCTGCTACCTGGCTTCATCTGCATAATAAAATTTGGTCTTCACAACCCCTTATCATAACCCAGACATTCCTTTCTATTGATAATAACTCTTTCAACCAATTGCCAGTTAGAAAATTTTTAAATCTGTGTATAACCTGGAAGCCCCCTGCCCCTACAAGTTGTCCTGCCTTTCTGGATTGAACCAATGTATATCTTACATGTATTTGATGTTTTATGTCTCCCTAAAATGTATAAAACTAGGCTGTGCCCCAACTACCTTGGACACATGTTCTCAGGATCTCCTGAGGGCTGTGTCATGGGCCATTGGTCACTCATATTTGGCTCAGAATATCTCTCTTCAAATATTTTACAGATATTGTTTAAATCACCTAACCTGTAGTATTTTGTTATGTCATCCCTAGCAAACTAGTTTAAGTGTCTGCTGACTTTTCAGGATTCATCTTTTAATATATTGTCTATGGCTTTACTCTTTTCCTCAAGCTAGTATTTATTTCACACCATTCAGATTAACAGTCTTCTAATTGGTAACTTTGCTTTTGAAATGGTTCACTCTTCATTTTTTCAATACTGCTGTCAGAGCCATCTTTCAAAAATGAAATTTGTACCTAGCTTTCAGTTCCCGGTTTCTAAATCCTGCGCCCCATAACAGGACCAGAGGTGAGGTCCAGAGTGAGCTCAGAACAATTTGTCATGTCAGAAAGTTGAAAAGCACTTACAAAATGATAGATACATGTCAGGATACAAGTACCTGTAGATGATTCCATGGGGAAAGAATAGTCTTCAAGAAATGATGATGCTAGGACAACTGGATATCTGCATGCAAAAGAATGAAGTTGGGCCCCTGCCTCACATCATATACAAAAAAATTAACTGAAATGGATCAGCAACATGAATATAAAAGCTGATACTATAGAACTCTTAGAAGACAACATAGGGGTAAATCTTCATGACCTTGGATTTGACAGTGGATTCTTAAATATGACACCGAAAGCACAAGAAACAAAATTAGACAAATTGGACTTCATTGAAATTATAAATTTTTGTGCACCAAAGAACATTGTCAGAGATGTGAAAGACAGTCTGTAGAATGATAGAAACAAACTGTTGTTTGTTTTGAGATGGAGCTCTTGCTCTGTTGCTCAGGCTGAAGTGCAGTGGTGTGATCATGGCTCACTGCAACCTCTGCCTCCTGGGTCAAGTGATTCTTCTGCCTCAGCCTCCCAAGTAGCTGGGATTATAGGCACCTGCCACCATGCCTGGCTAATTTTTGTATTTTTAGTAGAGACAGGGTTTTACCATGTTGGCCAGGCTGGTCTCAAACTCCTGACCTCAAGTGATCCACCCACCTCGCCCTCCCAAAGTGCTGGGATTACAGGCATGAACCATCACACCTGGCCTATAGAAACTATTTGGGAATCATGTATCTCTTAAGGGTATGGTATCCACAATATATAAAGAACTGTTACACAGAAAAAGCCAGTACAATTAAAATTAGACAAATGACTTGAAAAAACTTGTCTCCGAAGAAGATGAAGTGGCCAGCAAACACAAGAAAAGATGCTCAACGTCATTAGTCATTAGGGAGATGCAAATCAAAACCAAGAGATACATTATGCTCACTAGGATAGATATAATTAAAAAATGGAATAACAAACTGGCAAGAATGTAGAATAAGTGGAATCCTTATACATTTTTGTTAGGCACATAAAATGGTGCAGCCTCAATGGAAAAGTTTGGTGGTTCCTCAAAAAGCTAAACATAAGAAGTACCATATGACTCAGTTATTCCACTCCTACGTGTATATCCAAAAGAATTGAAAACAAGTACTGAAATACTTTTGTACATGAATGTTTGTAGCAGCACTATTCTAAATAGCCAGAAGGTGGAAATAGCCTAAATGTATGTCATCGTTTGAATGGATAAACAAATTATGGTATATTCATACAATGGAATGTTATTTAGCCATAAAAAGGAAATGCTGAGGCCGGGCAGGTGGCTCATGCCTGTAATCCCAGCACTTTGGAAGGCCGAGGTGTGTGGCTCACCTGAGGTCAGGAGTTCTAGACTAGCCTGGCCAACATGGTGAAACCCCATCTCCATTAAAAATACAAAAATTAGCCAGGTGTGGTGGCATATGCCAGTGGTCCTAGCTACTCGGGAGGCTGAAGCAAGAGAATTGCTTGAACACAGGAGGCAGAGGTTGCAGTGAGCCAAGATTGTGCCACTGCACTCCAGCCTGGGTGGCAGAACGAGACTCTGTCTCAAACAGACAAAAAAAAAAGTGCTGATGTATGCTACAACTTGGTTGAACCTTGAAAACATTGTGCTGAGTGAAAGAAGCCAGGTCACAAAAGATCACATATTGTATGATTTTGTTTATATTAAACATCCAAAATGGGTAAATACATAGAGATAGAAAGCAGATTGGTGATTACCAGCGGCTCGGAATAGGGCAGAATGTAGAGTGACTGCTTAATAGGCATCAGAATTTCTTTTGAGTAATGAAAATGTTTTGGAAGTATACATGGAGGTGATGATTGCACAACATTGTGAATGTATCAAATGCCACTGAAGGTTACACTTTAATATGGTTAATTTTATGTCATATGAATTTCACCTCAATAAAAATGTTAATAGTTAAGAAATTGCTTATAACATTGATTTTTAAAAGAATCCATCAGTCCATATTGAGACTAAAAAAAATTAAAATTGAAAGAGGGGGCTTGTGTTTGTTTTAGAGACGAGATCTCACTCTGTCACTCAGGCTGGAGTAGAGTGGCATGATCATAACTCACTGCAGCCTCAAACTCCTGGACTCAAGTAATCCCCCTGTCCTAGCCTCCTAAGTAGCTGAGACTCCAGGCTTGCACAACCATGCTTGGCTCGCCCTCCCTCCCTCCCTCCCTCCCTCCCTCCCTCCCTTCCTTCCTTCATTCTCTCTCTCTTTCTTTCTTTCCTTCTTTCCTTCCCTCCCTCCCTTTCTTCCCTCCCTCCCTCCCTTCCTCCCTTCCTTCCTTCCTTCCTTCCTTCCTTCCTTCCTTCCTTCCTTCCTTCCTTCCTTCCTTCCTTCCTTCTCTCTTTCCTTCTTTCCTTCTTTCCTTCTTTCCTTCTTTCCTTCTTTCCTTCTTTCCTTCTTTCCTTCTTTCCTTCCCTCCCTCCCTCCCTCCCTCCCTCCCTCCCTCCCTCCCTCCCTCCCTCCCTCCCTCCCTCCCTCCCTTCCTTCCTTCCTTCCTTCCTTCCTTCCTTCCTTCCTTCCTTCCTTCCTTCCTTCCTTCCTTCCTTCCTTCCTTCTTTCTCACAGGGTCTTGTTGTGTTGCCCAGACTGGTCTCAAACTCCTGGCCTCAAGTGATCCTCCTGCCTCAGCCTCCCAGTTGGCTGAGATTACAGGCATGAGGTACCACACCCAGCAAAAGACTCTTGGAGAAGAATGCTGACTAATACATGTAAAAAGAATGATGTTTTAAAATCACCATTTTACAGTCCCCATAGTAATAATTGATTTAGTAATTGCTGAAACTGTTGTTTGAAGGATTGCCAGGGACAAGAATATTCACAAAGCCTCAAAGTTATCACCCTGTTGATTATCACTATCAAAGGGAAATTGTGCCTTTCTAATACAGACATCTGAAAGATACTATCTTAACCAAATGGTCAAACCTTACACCACCCAGGTACGCTAAAACCATTTAGCAAACAGAGTGAGAGTGGGCAAATGTGGCAACACATTAATTGGTGAATCTAGGTGAAGGTTACGTGGGTGCTAATTGAACCATTCTTGCGTTTTTTCTATAGGTTTAAAAATTTTCAAAATAAGTTGGGGTAAAAATGATTTTGGATATGACCCTTTCCTGTTTAATAGTGTTGCCTGAAGGTTAACAATTGAACTCTTTAGCCTACTAGTTAAGGATCTTTATGATTCAGCCTGTTTATCTTTCCAATCTTATCTTTTCCCATCACATTTCTCAAACTAGCTTAAATGTTAGCTATGCCACACTAATTCCTATTATTCAGATTGCTCACGTTCTCTTTCACCCTCATGACTTTATACACATTATGTGCGCCCTCTCCTTGAAGTTTCCTTTTCCTGTCTTTATCTTGCAAACTTCTGCTTGTCCCTCTGAATTCTGTGTAGTTTATCATCTCCTGCAGGAATCTTCCCTGATCATCCTAGATTGAGTGGATGCTTATAATACATTGCTCATATTCCTAGTATACCACTTGTTACACTATAAGTTAATTGGCTGAGTACTTGTCTGTTTTCTCCCTAGACTGGGAACTCCTTGATGCCTTGGACTGTGATGTATTTTTCTTCTTTTGGTATCCACAGTACCTGCAAGAGTGTGTGCCACACAGTAGCTGTTTAAGAAAATATTTTTACATAAATGAATACATTTCACCTCCTACTATTTCCCTGGATATTTTAACTTAAAATAGGTCTGTTTGTCTTCATTTTTACATAATATCAGTTTTATATATGTCATGTTTGTTTTCTTAGTTTTATTTCTTTTTCTCAACTTTATATAGTGAATGATTTTGTTACAGAAATTATTAGTAATTTATAGAATTCCGCAGCACAACTAGTACATGATAGGATTTGATCCAGTAAGTATGAACATTTCTTGCTTAACTGTACTACGTTGCTAAGCACTGTGGGAGAATACAGTAGATACGAAATTTTGGCAAGTTAGACAATGAGCTAATGTTTCCTAACATTAAAGCCAAATCTATAACTCATTATCTATACAAATAAAACTTCTGGATTTAGCATAGGTGTAAATATGTTTTTAAAAGGAAAGAAACTCTAAATATACTAAAAACATTTGGATAAGTTTTTTTTTTTAAAACAATCTTGTAATATAAAGTCCTTTATAGTGTTGACCTAAAAGGAAGAAACTGAGGCAAAATTCATGTAAGTAGGGCTTATTTGGGCCAGGGTCGAGGATTGTAACCCAGGAGCGTGGATTCAAGTAGCCCTGAATGTAGACTCCAATTAGCAGCAGTTACAATTAGGTTTTGAAATGAAAGGAAGCAATTCCTAAATTGTTTCCAAGAAATTACATTAATGTAACATAAGCTATTGATTGCCTATACATTATTCCTTGTATCACAAATTCCAAGAAAATGAAGATAATGGGTGAGTCAGTTAGTCAGGAACAAAATATCTTTAAACAATTGCCCCTGGGCATGGGCACATAGGGTGTGACTGAAGTCCCATACTTACGTCTCTCTGGGCCTGATAAATTTTACATGCCTCACATAACTCAGACTGCTCTGAGCTGTTTTTCTTTTCTCAGCAGCATAAAATGAAACCCAGAAGCTATAAAGGAAAACATGTTGATACAATAATTCTTCTACTTAAAAATGTAAAACTCCAGTGTAGCAAAACAAATTTTTTTATTTGAAAAAACTGGAGAAAGTATCTGTGTTACATATTATGGCAAAGGGCTCATTTCATTGGCATACAAAGGACTGTTACAAATCAGTGGAAGAAATTCAAACAACCCAGTTGAAAAACAGGTACAGGATATCAATAAATAGACTGTGGAGGCCAGGTGCGGTGGCTCATGCCTGTAATCTCAGCACTTTGGGAGGCCGAGGCAGGCGGATCATGAGGTCAGGAGTTTGAGATCAGCCTCACCAACATGGTGAAATTCCGTCTCTACTAAAAATACAAAAATTAGCCAGGCATGGTGGCAGGCGCCTGTAATCCCAGCTACTTGGGAGGCGGAGGCAGGAGAATCGCTTGAACCTGGGAGGTGGAGGTTGCAGTGAGCCGAGATTGTGCCATTGCACTCCAGCCTGGGCGACAGAGCAAGACTCCGTCTCAAAAAAAAAGTAGTTTGTGGAAAAAGAAGTCAAGATTGCTGATAAATATAGAAATATTGCCCCCCGCCTCAAAAAAGCGGGGTTGTTCACCTAGCAAGCAACAAACAAGTGTCCACAAAAACGCAGGTTTTGACCAATAGAAATTTTATTACATATCACAAGGAAAGAGATCACTGAGAGTATTCTCCAAAGCAGTGTCTCCCTGAGGGAGAGTGACAGGAAGATTTCATGGGTCAGTGGAGAAGGGAGAGGATACGTCATCACATATAGAGGAGGGGCCCAAGTGGTGCAGACACAGTCAGTTGTTATGCCAGCACATAGGTTGCATGTAATGATAATGATGCTATAACTCCTCCTGGGGTGGAGACTTTATAGCATGGTGAGGCGGAAAGTTCACTTGGGTTCATCTGTAAGTTGCTGGGGTCTGTCAGTAGCTGATTCCAACCGACTAGATGACCACATAACATACAAGGTTTGGGAAAAAACAGGTTGCAAGGCAGGAGGCTATAAAGCAAGCTGACTGTTCATGTTTATTAAATTCCTGTAGTCCCTGGAGACCTTCTGTGTCTGCTTACGATATGTTATAATGAATGAGTAGGTCTGTATGTATACTGCTTTGGAAAGTTGTATGAGTGAAAAAATTCATCATACTTTTCAATTTCTGATTCAGTTATCTGTTGTTGTGTAACAAACCAACTCAAAACTTAGTGCCTCAAATCAACAACCATTTATTTGCTCCATTTCTGCTCTCTGAGCAGAGCTCAACTGAGCAGTCTTTCCACTGGTCTTGCCTAGAGTTACTCACCTACGTAAAGACATATAGAGTCAACAGGAGCTAAAAACCTGCAATGGGCTGGTCAGGCAGCTCTCTCTCCCCATCTTTGTGGGATCTTCAGCAGAGTATCTGAACCCTCTTTACATGGTAGCTCAGGAACCCAGGAGTCACAGGGCCCAGTGTCTAAGTGCTTATGAAACCCAAGTCACATGGCCAAACCCAGAGTTAGTATTGAGGACTGTACAATATGTAATACCAAGAGGTGTGATTCACTGGGGACCACCAGTGTAACCACACTTCCTAATTTATGTTACATACCTGTTTGTCTGTTTATTGCCACTCTTCCATCAGAATGTATCATCCAAAAGGGGATGGGTTCTGCTTCTCTTGTTCACCTATATCAGCCTAGAACAAGATATACTACATGGTTGGATTTCAGTGAATTTTTGCTGAATATATATGTCTAGTAAGAGCTTGTGTTTAAAGAAAATGGTGTGTATTAGGGGAGGCTGGTATTTCTGTGTGCATAGTAAACTTCTGGAAAGATAAACATAATGGTTTTATGATTGAACATGATGGTTTCTGGACTTGAATAAGGGGACAGAGGGTACCTTTTACTCTTATTTCATTTACGTTGTGTATTTCCATGACTGTATCCCAGTTTGATAATACATAGTAAAATATGAGAATAATTCTTCATTTGTAAAAAATTTATTTTCTTAGACATTTATAAGAAATACTAAAATTAGAGTATAAGGCCAAGCAGCTTGTGAAAATGATTTAAAGTTGTCCGGTCAGTATGATAGAGTTCTAAACACATTCAAGTTTATGCTAAGCAAATGTTATTCATTTGCTTATTCTCCTACTCAAAAAATATTTTTTGAGTATGTAATAAGTACTGTAGTACATTGTTTTGGGTATCTCAGTGACAAAATTCTTTGTTCTTTCAGAGTTCTGTCAGTTCATTTGGCAGACCTGGTTGGATGTATAGGAAAATGCCGAATTATAAATACCTTTGAAAATTCTAAAAAAACTGTATTCCTGTATTCATTTTGGTTATTAAAATAGTCATTTGGAGCCAAGCATAGTAGATAAGATTTTGAGTCAGAGACAAAGAATAAAATAGTAAGACTTTTTCATTTGTGACTTCTGAACTAAACTCTCAAGGCAATATAGAAAAAAGTAGTTTTAGTACTTCTGAGTCCTCTAGAATAGATCTCTCACCCATATAGTTAATTGCTAGATAACCTAAAGAGTATCTGGTATTTATGGTGCCCAAGAAACACTTACTGAAGAAATATAATAGGCTTCACTTACTGCTGCTTACTGTGTATGTCACACTGTGCTGTATGTTTTACATATATAATATCTGTTAATCCTTCAACAGACCTGTGGCAAAATCATTATAGATCTCCGTTTTCAGACTAGGCGACAAAGACTTAAGTAACATACCCAAAGTTAAAAATTGCTATTAAGTGGTGAAGCACATTGAAAGTTGAGATTAGAGGTACTTCAAAGCTTATATTATTATTATTTTCTAAACAACATTTTTTTAAAATATATACTTTAAGTTCTGGGATACATGTGCAGAATGTGCAGGTTTGTTACATAGGTATACACGTGCCATGGTGATTTGCTGCACCCATCAACTTGTCGTCTGCATTAGGTATTTCTCCTAATGCTATCCCTCTCCTTTCCCCCCACCACCCTCAAAGCTTATATTCATAATGACTATTCCTTTTTGCCCCTCCACCAAACCCATTCATATGAGAATAGCATTGTTTTGCATCTGTATATTCTTGCATGTTAATTCATAAAACAGTCTATTTTTTAATTACCTCAGAGAAGACTTTATGGACAAAAGTGTAGAGGCAGGAAGGAATGTTTGGCTGGACTAGACTGGCTTATAACAGACATGATGAGATGGGTAAAGAAGTAATAAATTGTAACCTGGAAAGCCAAAGGATTGTATCATGCTGTTAATTGGCTATTCTGCTAAAAGGTCAGATGAGGGAAGAACTGAAAATTTTTAGTTTAAAAAAAAATTGCTTTTGGGTTATTGTAGATTTTAATTATAATACTTTCTTTATTCTTCAAGGATATGTAAGGATATGTAAGATGTGCCTACATTTATTCTTTAAATATCTCTGATTTGTCTATCAACTAATAACATTAGAGCAGTGTCTTTTGCATTTCTTAATTCCCTCTCTAATTTCCCTCTTTATCCTTCTCTCTTTGAGCAGATTGTTGGTTTGGCATTCTGCCTGGATAACCTCAGCAACAAGTATTAATAGCTTGGTAAAAATACAGAATTTTGAGGACTCATTGTATCCATAGGGTAAAGTGGATGTAAAGCAAAGATATTTAGGTAGTTTAGCCATGATTTTATTAACCCGTTTATGCCTAGTGTACCATTATTGGAATGCTAAGCTTGTGGGAGTTATTTATATCCTACTGCTCAAGGTCATCGCCAAGTTCTGATTTTTCAAAAAGAAACCTTACACCTCTGGCATAAATGGGTTAATTCAATCATTTCTTCTTGATTTCCTCTGTCCTAATAGTTCTTAATCTACTTTGGGTCTTGGGCCTCTAAAAATCTGATGAAAACAGTGCTCAGAAATTGTAATATCTACAGAAAGTTTTATATACCAATCTGGGTTGTTTACAAATCCTTTGAATCCCATCTGTGACCCCCAGGTTAAAAACTCTTGTGCTTTATCTACATGCTGGTCTCAAGTAACATCCTACAGTAATTCACCACCACTATAAAATTTTATCACTAATTAGAAAAAGGGTGGAAAAGATGGAATGGTTTAAAAATTTTAAGAACCATAGATTTGTTAGAATTAAAAATGTGTTGGAAATAAAAGCAAAAGGAGCATCCTTCAGCCTACTTTCAAAATTGTAAGTATGTTTTACAGGCCAAGCATGGTGGCTTTCCTGTAATCCCAGCACTTTGGGAGGCCGAGGTGGGCGGATCGCTTGAGGCCAGGAGTTTGAGACCAGCCTGGACAACATGGCAAAACCCCATCTTTATTTAAAAAAAAAAATTATATATATGTATATACACACACACACACACACAATTTAACCAGGTGTGGTGGTGCACACCTGTAGTCCCAACTACCCTGGAGGCAACGATGGGAGGATAGATTGAGCCTGGGAGGTCAAGGCTGCAGTGAACTGTGATGGCACCATTGTACTCCAGCCTAGGAAACAGAGTGATACACGTCTATAAAAAATAAATAAACAGTTATCGGATCGCAAAGGAAATCAAGAACAAAATAGCAGAAAATCTAAAAAATAGTGATAAATCAACCATTGTAGTGATTCCTCAAAGGGCTGAAAACAGAATTACTTTTTGACCCAGCAGTCCCATTACTGGATATATGCCCAAAAGAATACAAATTGTTCTGTTATGTCAGGAAGACGCATGCATGCCTGCGTTCATTTCCACACTATTCACAATAGCCAAAACATGGAATCAACCTAAATGCCTCTCAGTGGCAGACTAGATAAAGAAAATGTGGTACATATACACCATGGAATACTATGCAGCCATAAAAAGGAATGAGATTGTGTCCTTTGCAGGGTCATGGATAGAGCTGGAGGCCATTATCCTAAGAAAACTAATGCGAGAACAGAAAACAAATACCACATGTTCTCACTTATAAGTAGGAGCTAAATGATGAGAACACATGGACATAAAGAGGGGAACAACAGACACTGAGGCTTACCTGAAGGTGGAGGGTGGGAGGATGAAGAGGAGAAGAAAAAAAATAACTATTGGGTACTAGCTTTAGTACCTGGGTTGCAAAATAATATGTACAACAAACCCCCGTGACATCAGTTTACTTATGTAACAAACCTGCACATGTACCCTGCACCTAAAATAAAAGTTAAAAAGAAATGTACTGAAAATACTCTACATTGTTAAGCTGATTTAAGTAAAACTCATAATCTTAAATGTAGATTAAGAAGAGAATGAAATGAGTAGTCAACTGAAAAGATTAGAAAAAACAACAAAGTCAGCCTAAGGAGAACAAAGGAAATGATACAAGTTAAAAGTAGAAATTAATATCTTTAAAGGAACCTACCTAGATGACGGTGGCCTCCTGAGTTAATCCTCTGTGGTACTACCCTGCTTAAGTAAAACTCTTCATTGTCCTTAAAATGGCTCACAAGGCCCTTCATCACCTGGTTCGTATCTACTGCTTACTATATTTCTCACCCTTCCCCTGTGTTCCCCCACCCCCATGCTCCAACCGTATGGAACTCCAGAATTTCTTTTGGTTCATTGAACACAGTAAATTTCATGTCATTTCCAGTCCTTGTGCTTTGCACTTCTCGAGGTCTTCCACTCTTCTTGCCTAGCCAATTCCTAATGAGTCTTCAAGACTCAGCTTAAATTTTACATACTCTAAAAAGGCATTAAACATACAAACATACATACACGTACACACAAGTGCTCAGGTAACAGACTAATTTACATATTCAATCTTCAGTGCTTTGATAGTATTTTACTGCCCCTATTATAGCACTTCTCTCACTAGTCAATATCAAAGAAGCGTTTGACAAGAGGAGTAATAATTGAGGTACACCATCAGAAATCCAAAGTTACACTGCTTAAAATTATTAAAACATATTTCCAAAGATACTTTTGCTAGAGCAGATACTAGTATGAGTGAGATAGGCCAAAATAGTATATTGTAAGCAAAAGAAAGTATCCTAAATTTAGCAAATTGTACTGGTTAACTCTCAAGGGAAAAAAATACTTTTGAGTCTTCCAGATAAATTTTAGATACATCAAAGAAATAGATATAAGCAATTAAATTATATAAAAACTAGGAAAAATAGGAACTAGTACTTACCAAACCTCTGGATCAATGTTACCTAATAGAAATATAATGCAAGCCACATGAGTAGTGTTTTTTTTTAATTTATTTTTATTTATTTATTTTTTTGAGACAGCGTCTCGCACTGTCACCTGGGCTGGAGTGCAATGTCATGATCTTGGCTCATTGCAATCTCCGCCTCCTGGGTTCAAGCCATTCTCCTGCTTCAGCCTCCCGAGTAGCTGGGATTACAGGCACCTGCCACCATGCCCAGCTAATAAGTAGTGTTAAATTTTTTAGTAGCCATGTTTAAAAATGAAAAACAGGAAAAATTAATTATAACGTTTTAACCCAGTATGTCCAGAATATTGTTTCAACATGTAATCAATATAAAAATATGAAGTACCAAAGTTTTTTAATACTAAGCCTTAGGGTTTTTAATGTATTTTTAAAGATACATGTGATATTTTGATACATGTATACAATGTCCAATGATCAAATCAGGATAATTGGGATATCTGTCATCTCAAACATTTATCTTTGTTTTGGAAACATGACAATTCTTCTAGCTACTTTTAAATACATAATAAAGTAGTAACTATAAGTTATTTACTATCAAATACTAGAACGTATTATTTCTATCTAACTGTAATTTTGTACCTATTAACTAATTTCTTCTCAATCTCACACCCACCTTCCTAACCTCCAGCAACCACGGTTCTATTCTCTATGTCCTTTAGTTCCACTTTTTTAGCTCCCACATATGAGTGAGAACATGTGATATTTATGTTTCTATGCCTAACTTATTTTACTGAACATAATGACCTCAATTTCCATCCGTTTTGCTGCAGATGACAGGATTTCTTTTTTTTTCTTTTGTTTTTTTCTTTTTTTTTTTGAGACAGGGTCTCACTTTATTGCCCAGGTTGGAGTGCAGTGGTGCTGTCGTAACTCACTACAGTCTTGACTTCCTGAGCTCAAGCATTCCTCCTGCCTCAGCTACCCAAGTAGCTGAAACTACAGGCATGTGCCCCCATACCGGTTTTTTTTTTTTTTTTTTTTTAATTTTTTGTAGAGATGAGGTCTCACTCTGTTGCCCAAGCTAGCCTGAGCAGGTTGAACTCCTGAGCTCAACCAGTCTTTCCACCTCAGCCTCCCAAAGTGCTGGGATTACAGGAGTGAGCCACTGTTCCCCAGCTAGGATTTTGTTCTTTTTCATGGGTGAAAAATATTTCATTGTGTATGTATACCACATTTTCTTTATCCATTCATCCATTGATGGACACTTGGGTTGATTCCATATCTTGGCTATTGTGGATAGTGCTGCAATAAACATGGGAATACAAATATCTCTTTGATATACTGATTTCCTTTCTTTTGGATATATACTCAGCAGTGGGATTGCTGGGTCATACAGTAGTTCTGTTGTTTGTGTTTTGAGGAACCTCCATACTGTTTTCCATAATGGCTATAATAATTTACATTCCTACCAACATGTAAGAGCATTCTCCTTTCTCTGCATCCTCCCCACATCTGTTATTTTTTGACGTTTTTGTAATAGCCATTCTGACTGGGTTAAGATAATATCTCATTTTGGTTTTGATTTGCATTTCCCTGATGATTAGTGATGTTGAGCATTTTTTTAATATACCCGTTGGCCATTCGTATGTCTTCTTTTGCGAAATGTCTACTCAGATCTTTTGCCTGTTTTTAAATCTGAATTTATTTTATTTTATTTTATTTATTTATTTTTTGCTGTTGAGTCATTTGAGAGCCTTACATATTCTGGTTATTAATGCCTTGCCAGATAGAAAGTTTGCAGATATTTTCTTCTATTCTATGGGTTGTCTCTTCATTTTGTTTCTATTTGTTTTTAAGATGGGGTCTCACTATGTTGCCCAGGCTGGTCTCAAACTCCTGGGGTGAGGTGATTCTCCTGCCTCAGCTTCCCAAAGTGCTGGCATTATAGGTGTGAGCTACCATGTCCAGCTACCTTGTTGATTGTTTCCTTTTCCTTTGCCATGCAAAAGCTTTTTAGCTTGACATAATCCCACTTTATTTTTGCTTTTGTTGCCTGTGCTTTTGAAGTCTTACACAAAAAAATATTTGCCCAGACCATGGTCCTTTAGTATTTTCCCAATGTTTTTTCTAGGAGTTTTGTATTTTTAGGTCTTACATTTAAATCTTTAAGCCATTTTGAGCTGATTTTGTATATGTTGAAATACGGGACTCTAGTTTCATTCTTCTGCCTAATAGAAAACCAGTTTTCTGAGCACTATTTACTAAAAAGACTGTTCTTTCCCCACTATATGTTCTTGATTCCTTTGATGAAAATGAATTGGTTATTAAGTTTCATGTCAGGCCGGGCGCGGTGGCTCACGCCTGTAATCCCAGCACTTTGGGAGGCCGAGGCGGGCGGATCACAAGGTCAGGAGATCAAGACCACGGTGAAACCCCGTCTCTACTAAAAATACAAAAAATTAGCTGGGCGCGGTTGTGGGCGCCTGTAGTCCCAGCTACTCGGGAGGCTGAGGCAGGAGAATGGCGTGAACCCGGGAGGCGGAGCTTGCAGTGAGCCGAGATCGCGCCACTGCACTCCAGCCTGGGCGACAGAGCGAGACTCCGTCTCAAAAAAAAAAAAAAAAAAAAAGTTTCATGTCAACGCTAAGTGAAAAGATAGAAAAAAGTAAGAGTTAAAAAGTTAAAAAAAGAATGAGTTGGCTGTAAGTGCATAGATTTATTTCTAGGTTCTCTGTTCTGTTCTATTGATCTCTATGTCTGTTTTTATTCTAGCACCATGCCGTTTTATAGTTTTATAGTTTGCCTGGTAGAGATCTTTCACTTCTTAGGTTAAATGTATTCCTAGGTTTTGTTTTGTTTTGTTTTGTTTTTTTGTAGCTATTATAAATTAGGTTGCCTTCTTGATTTCTTTTTCATATTGATTATTGTTCATGTGTAGAAACACTACTGAGTTTTGAAAATAGTAATTATTATTTAATTGCAGGTGGGGTCTTGCTATATTACCTGAGCTAGTCTCAATCTCCTGGGTTCAAGCAATCCTCCCACCTCAGCCTCCCAAAGTATTGTGATTACAGGCATAAGCCACCATGCCCAGCTAATACTGCTGATTTTTGTATGTTGATTTTGTGCCCTACACCTTTACTAAATTTATCAGTTCTAAGAGTATTTTGGTGGAGTCTTTAGGTTTTTCTAAGTATAATACGATCATGTTGTCTGCAAACAAGGATAATTTGACTTCTTCTTTGGATGCTCTTTATTTCTGCCTCTTGCTTAATTTCTCTGGCTAGATGTACTTAGCCTTTGAAATCCAGTGTTAATTTCACACTGAGAGCACAATCTCCATACAAACTAGCTACATTTCAGGTGCTTGATAGCCACATGACTCTTGGTTATCATTGGACAGCACAGCTGTAGGTGAAGTTAAATATAGAAGCACTAGAAGATAACACAAAGGAAAACAATAAATAACATTGGCTACAAGAAAGTAAAAGGGAGAAAACAAAAAGAAAAATATTTGCAACATATTATAGTACAATATTATTATGGGTTCATACAAATCATTAAAAACACTTAAAAACCCAAAAGATTAAGAGGCAAGATTACACATGCAGGTAATTTACAAAAGAGCTAGTAACAAACTTAGACATAACAAAGAAGTGTAAATTAAAACAGTAGTACAGGTTCGGCATCCCTAATCTGATGAACCAAAATGCTCCAAAATCAGAAACTTTCTGAGCAGCAACGTGATGCCACAAGTGGAGAATTCCACACCCAACCTCATGTGACAGGTCATATTACAGGTTGCAATCAAAACACAGTCAAAACTTTGTTTTATGCAAAAAATTATTTAAAATATTGTATGAAATTACCTTCATGCTATGTGTATCAGGTATATATGAAACATAAATGATTTTTGTGTTTAGACTTGGGTCTTATCCCCAAAATATCTGATTTTATATATATATGTATACACACACACACACACACACACACACACACACACTCCTTAATAATAAAAAATCCAAAATCGGAAACATTTTTGGTCCAAGCATTTTGGATAAGGGATACTCATATTTTAATATCCTATTTTCATCTATCAAGGCAGCAAAGATTTTAAAACTGTAATTTTCAGGGTTGCAAACAATGTAGTAAAAGGGTGTTCTCATAGACTGTCAGACGGCATTTGAAGTAGTATTATAAAACTCTTTCTGTTACTTTTTATTTCCATAGGTTTTTGGGGAACAGGTGGTGTTTGATTACATGAATAAGTTCTTTAGTGATGATTTCTGAAATTTGGGTGCACCCATCATCTGAGCAGTATACACTGTACCCAATTTGTAGTCCTTTATCCTTCACACTCCCCTCTCCCCATCCCCGAAGTCCATTATGTCATTCTTATGCCTTTGCATCGTCATAGCTTAGCTAGCTCCCATTTATGAGTGAGAACACATGATGTTTGGTTTTCCATTCCTGAGTTACCTCGTGAAGTAGTAAAACCCTTTTAAAAGGTAGTTTAGCAACAAGCACCAAAATTCCGTGTTTGGGAATCTATCACAAGGAAACAATACTAGCTGTAGAGAGGTGAAAACTACATACCAGAACGCTCACTTCAGCATTGTTCACAATAATGGTAAAATTGAAAACTACCTAAATTCCTTAAGTTAGGGGAATGGTTCAGTCGTTTATGGTGTAATCTTTTGATGGAATATTTTCAATAATAACTTCAAAGTCTTTTTTGAATAATATTGAACTTTAAAAAGGATTGAGAATTGAATATCTTATGTCTAGAATTTAGGGGGGAATTAATCCTGTGCAGAATAAAACTAATAAGTTTATCAGAATGTTAACAATGTGTATCTTAGGATAGCAGGACTTTAGTTTTTTTTCTCCAGGTTTCTGTTTTTTTCTCTGTTTTTCAAATGTTGTAAAATTGGTATGTATTACCCTTATAATAAAAAGAAGACTACTTAAAATGGTGGAATACATTTAACACATTCTTGGATATAACTTAAGATGTGATACTAATTCAGATATGATCAACTCATGCTCTACCTATCAGTTTATATTTTGTCTTTAGAAAAACATGATACTTAGCAACTGATAAACTCACTTAGATGATCTAAATATTCTGTGGTTTGACTCCATCTTTGTTTCAGAGTGAAGCTTATTGACTTTTCTTTCCAATGAAAGTGTGTCACTGTCTTCTTTTTTTATTCCCTTTACTTTTGGCTTAAGTCTAACCTCCAGAAAAGTGATGTAATATTTTTTTAGCAAACCAGCATCTTAAATGTGTAATCCCCATTTTCCTTCCCAGTTTCATAAGGTTAAATAGCTCACATCTGCTCTGTTACTACTTTTATGTTCTGATTTGCTTTTTTGTTTGTTTTGATTAATACTTCTTCCTCTCATTTTTAAGGTTATTCTGGTACAAGTTAACCCGGGAGAAGCATTTACAATAAGAAGAGAAGATGGACAGTTTCAGTGCATTACAGGTAAGAATGGTAATTGAGAATAATCATTTGAGACCAAAAAACCACAAAAATTTATGATACATAGTAGTGTGTATGCCTATGGTTTCTTCCTTCTTTCTCACTACCACCACACAAAAGCATAAACTCTGATATCTTAGCATTTAAGTATTACAGTATCATTCTAACTAATCTCTTTGCCCTGGTTTCCTAATTATTTTGATCATTCTTAATATGTTATATTGTTCATGTCTCTTCCCTGTTCAGAAATCTTTATCAAATCTAGTCCAGGTGTCTTCGTTTTTCAAAAAGATCATTTCAGCTTTTTAGTCTTGTTCCCACTTCCCCTTCAAATTGCTTTTCTTCAGTTTTTCTAAGAGGCTTATTCACTGTCTTTTGAAGCTATCTTGTGCTATGTGTTCTGTTTCCCTTATCTAGAATTCACCCTTATCACCACTGCCCCCCGTGCCCCCAATTCAGATCCTACCTGTGCTTCAAGACTGAGCTCCAGTCCCACCTTTAACAGGTTTTTTGGAAAGTCTTTGTTTAGTGAACATTCCCTTAGTACTGTTGACTTTTGGGTCAGGCAGTTCTTTGGTCAGGGGGACTGTTGTGTGAATTGTAGGATGTTTAGTTCAATTCCTAGCCTCTGCCTACTAGCCACTCACCCTCACTCTTTCATTTATGAGAAATAGAAAAGTCTGGATATCCCCAAATATTCCCTGAGGGACAAAATTGACTCCAATTGAGAACCGTCTTCCTATGTGAATTTGAGAACAATAAAAAGGTGACTGGCTTTGGAATTAAAGAGAAAGAACCTAGGATTAAATCCCAGCTCTGCTGTTTTACTAGCTACATGACCTTGTACATGTTACTTAACCTCTGTAAGTACTGTTTTTTTTTTTGTTTTTTTTTTTTTTTTGAGACAGAGTCTCACTCTGTCACCCAGGCTGGATGGAGTGCAGTGGCTCAATCTTGGCTCATTGCAACCTCCGCCTCCTGGGTTCAAGCGATTCTCCTGCCTCAGCCTCCCAAGTGACTGGAATTACAGGCGCCTGCCACCACACCAGGCTAATTTTTGTACTTTTAGTAGAGATGGGGTTTCATCATGTTGGCCAGGCTGGTCTTGAACTCCTGACCTCAGGTGACCCACCCACCTCAGCCTCCCAAAGTGCTAGGATTACAGACGTGAGCCTCTGTACCCAGCCCTCTGTAAGTACATTTCTCATCAGTAAAATTCTCATTCCTGTCAATAATAGTACACCCTATAGGATAATTGTGAGAGTTCCTGATATGCATGTAATGTACTTTAAACCAGCCTGGGACATGTAAGGCACTCAGTAAGTGATGGTGAGTGCTGTAGTGTTATTGTTAATAGGAAGTGATCCCCATCACCTGTGAAACCCTATCATACCAATTATTGCACCATTCATTTACCAAATAACTACACCATCTTGTAATATTTCTTCTAGTTGTATTTTTAAAGTTATTTAAATTTTGTATTGTTTAACATAAAATTTTTATTCAGTCTCACCAACTGAAGTCTAAGCGCTTTGGGGACACATACCATTTCTTACATTTCTTTGTATCCCCTTCAGTTCTTGGCTTTCTATATATTGGGTACTTAACTGATAGTTATTGCTTTAGTTTAAAAAAGGAAGAAGTGCAGTGGGTCACACCTATAATCCCAGTGCTTTGAGAGAATAAGGCAGGAGGACCTCTTAAGACTGGGAATACGAGACCAGACTGGGCAGCATAACAAGACCCTGTCTCTACAAAAAATTTAAAACTTAGTCAGGCATAGTGGCGCATGCCTGCTGTCCTAACTATGCAAGAGATAAGGTTGGAGGATTGCTTTAGCCCAAGAATTTGAAGCTGCAGTGAGCTATGGTCATACCAGTGCACTCCAGCCTGGGCAACAAAGCGAGACCCTTTCTCAAAATAAAATTAAATTTAAAAAGAGCATTAGAGGTGAGGTGTCTGTATACTTTGTCATCTTTCAAACTGGAATAGAGTAAAAGGACTCTAACACTTACTTCAAGACAACTGGTGTAAAGCAAGACTGTCTAGCCCAGGCAAACCTCCTGTCTTTCCCCCGTTTTACCTAGGCTGTCCAATCTGTTTAATCAAAGAAGAAATAGACCTAACTCTTTTCAGAGAAGTAATTAGCTCAGTAATTAAAATTAAAACTTTTAGCCTGATATTTAAACCTTATATATCTGAGAGTTAAAAATTTCTCTCTAAGTTGAACACATGGACACAGGGAGGGGAACCTCACACACTGGGGCCTGTCGGAGGGTAGGGGCCAAGGGGAGGGAGAGCATTAGGACACATACCTAAAGCATGCAGGACTTAAAACCTAGATAATGGGTTGATGGGTGCAGCAAATCACCATGGCACATGTTTACCGATGTAACAAACCTGCATGTTGTGCACATGTATGCCAGAACTTAAAGTAAAATTTTTAAAAAATTTCTCTAAGTTAATTTAAATAATTTGTGCAGCAGTTATGACAATTTCACAAACAGGAAGAGTTCACATATTATAGACTTAAATATACCAGGCAGTGTAATTTATAAGCAGTGTGATAAACATTGCCTGTCTTTACTTGCCAGTTAGGTTTTTATGAAAATAATTGTATTCTGTGTACCTCATAGAGGTACAGTTTCTAATAGAGCACACATCTAGGTTTATTTGTACGTTGCTTTTCAAGTTGTTTTCAATAGATATTGTTTATTGTGGACACATTTTAACTAATACAGCATTGATCTTTTCTAACACATTTGCAGAGGAAGATACTCGTTACTGTTTTAATGTGACTCAGAATACAAAAACTGTTATTTATTATTGGATAACCAGACCCTGAATTATAAGTAGCTTATATTTCAAAAGTTAATTTGTAACTGCAATCTCTAAACCCCACCTCTGTAAATCAATTAAATTGATTTTATATGTGGCAGTGACACCTTTGTTCAGGACCAAAAACGCCTATCTAATTTATAATGTGCCTATAATACTAATAGTATCTTAGTTATAGGAACTAACCACCATGGGAAGATATTTTTAGGCAGGGACACATTTCTCTGCTTCAGTGGGAAACAGATTCCTTTCTCCATATGACAGATTCTGTAAGATTGGAGACTGTTTTAAAATTATTAGGTAGAGGTTTTAAAAACACAGAAAAGAATAAAGGGAACCAGACAGAAAATAAGAAGGCCCTCCCCTCTTTGTGTTTTTGACTGTCCAAAACTGTAAGATGGAATATGGGTAGAAGGAATATAGTAGTGAGCAAGGGAACTGGAGTTGAAGTCAAGTCTTTGTAAAATCAATATGCCTTCACTCTGAGCAAGAGAAGACAAGAAAACTTCTGGAGTTCATTTTCTTCCACTTTGCTATCACTAGTTTCTGTCATATGGCAAGCCCCTTCATGGACTAGCTCTGGATCTAGGTAAAAAGTGAGATTATGAATAACAAGGAGAAAGATAAATTCTTAAGAAAATCATATACCAGTGAAGCTGAGAGAAACATAGATCATTATAGCCCTAAGGCCGTCAAGTTAGGAAAGCTGTTCTCTGACGGCCAGTATACCATTAAAATCTCTATATTAAAACCTAACAAATTGAGATAAGAGCTGTGTAAATTAATAAGCATTTGAATTAAAGATCATTCTTTTAAAAGTAGTTTTATTACTTGTTCAGAATATATAGAAATGAAAACTAGGTTGAGAATCACAGAGAACTTTAGAGATCTAAATAATTACCTTATTTTATTGGAGGCTCAGATTTTGTGAGTTACAGCTAGTCATGGGCAGAGTTCAATATAATACTTTTTCTACTATGTAGCATACATTCTGGAAAGACAAATTGCTAATTATTTTTTTGTATGAATTTTCTAAGTATCTGCTGAGGTATACTGTGCTAGTTGCTGGAGATTCAAAGAAAAGCTAAAACTAAGTTCCTGACATTCAAGAACAGTGTCATAGGGGAAAAAAGGAAAAATTAACAGTTACAGTATAAAAAGAGATATACATAGGGTGTTATGGGAGCATAGAAGGAGGGTTACTAATTACATTCAGTGGCATGTAAAGAAAAATTTATTCCAGGAGAAAGTGACACATGAGGCTTCTCGAAGAACAGTGGCAGTTGGCCAGATGGACAAAGGGTCTCAAGGTACTTTAGATAGAGGGAAAAAGTGTTCAAAAGCAACAGAAAGAAAGAATGACTTGACTTATTTGAATAACCACAAAGAGATTGGAATTGCTAAATTGCAATAAAATACGGAATTGTTGTATAAATATGTGGTACCTGTTGAACCAAAAGTCTTCCTACTACAAACATCATCTAGAAATGTTCAATAAAATAATAACATGTAATCTTTCAAATACACTCCTGAACTTCTCTCTCTTCCCTTCACCCTAAAAAAAGGGAAAAAAAGGTGGAGGGTGGGGAAGAATCACTGTGGGCCAGAAACAAGGACTTTTCCACATTTATTTGTTTTTTGTTTTTATTTTAAGAGACAGGGTCTCTCTGTCACCCAGGCTGGAGTGGAGTGGCACAACCATAGCTCATTGCAGCCTCATACTCCAGGGCCTAGGTGATCCTCCTGCCTTAGCCTTCTGAGCAGTTAGGATTGCAGGTGTGTGCCACCATGCTTGGCTAATTTTTTATAGAGTTGATGTGTCACTATGTTGCCCAGGATACTCTCAAACTCCTGGGCTCAAGCAATCCTGCCGTCTCAGCCTCCCAAAGCACTGTGATTACAGACATGGACAATTGCACCTGGCTCAATATTTGTTTCAAAAAATACAGTTTTCATATTTTTTAATGAAAAGAATTAAAAATATCTACATTGTTGTTTTGATTTGATCATTTTCTGTTGTCCCATACCATTTTTTCTGAGTCCTCTTCAGAATTTGATGTCTGTCTTCCCTTAGTTCTGTACCTTATTTCATGTCCTTTTGGATAAGGCACCACTCTTAAATATCTAAAAGTGTAGTCTTCTGTTTTGCTGCTTTTCCATTCTGGTCATTGGTTAGATCTGTTTGTATTTCCTGATATGAACCCATACCTCATTTTTTTTCCCTTCTTTAACCACTCTTCACTGGTTTTAACTTAAATTCTTGATTACTTTTGAAATGAATACTATCTTGAGTCTGTCTCAGGTTTTTTCTATTGAGAGGTATTTTGAGACTTTCTAACTTGTTCTTATGTTTTCATAGTGAAGTGCTTTGACCGCATGTCAACAGATTATCTTATACGATGAGAGATACTGTGAAAATTAAGTATTTTTGCCTAGTAACTGGTATGTAGAAATGTAAAAAAATTATTGAATGGGCAAAATTTTAGGTTTTGTATTAATAGATATTTGTAGCATGTGCTAAAGACTGCCCTTCTTAGTTTTATTTTGTGAAGAGTTATGAAAAATAGGAAATTAGGCAAGGTTTCTAAGTTTGGGTTACTAGGAAGGTCATAGAAGCATATTTCATAGAGAATATGTGGTAAACACTTAAGAATCCTGTGTAGAGCTAGCTCTCCTGATAACAAATTGGTTCCTCCTTTAGATATCATCTGTTCTGTGAAGCCCTTGCTTTAGTTTGTCTCCTCTTTTAGCTGTAGATACACATACAGAAATAATTGAAGGCAGATATTTTTACATATGTTTGTAACCCTGATGCTTTGCATAGCACCCAGCACATAGAGACTCTTAATAAATGTTTAAGGTGAGTGAAGAAGAGAAAAAAAAACGGATGTTTTTTGAGCATTCATATGTGTCAAGCAAGTAGATCTGTTATAGACAACAGTTGTAGCTAAAAACCCTCCTTATGAGAGGCAGGTATGACTTTTTCTCTTCTGTGATACCTCAAAATGAATAAATGGGCTAATGAGTAAGAATTTATTAACTATCTGGAGGTTTTGCATTGTTATGGCACTTCTACTTTGATGTGATTCCCTGCCACTACATGTAAGAGAGAAAATTATGAAAAGCAAAAAATATACAGACAGCTATGCTTGAATAATTTTTATATGCTCTGGCTCCTTCAAATATTATGTTTTAGAAAGACAAGCAAACATATTGGTGATTATTTAATACTTTTAATCTAATAGGGCAATAGTTAAGCAGAAGAGTAATTGGGTTTGAGTTCAAACTTTGCCACTTACTATTATATCAGTCAGATTATATTCAGTATATATTGCGTTTACACTTATTTATGTAAATAGTGTGTGTCTGTGTGTATACATATTATGTGGGACTTAGAACATAATTTTGTCATAGAGAAGATTATTATTAGGCCATACCTTTTGGGATATATTACTTATATCTGTGGAACCATAGAACCCAAGACCTACATCAGATATACAGTCTCTAATTACATTGATCATGGATTAGCCACATCTACATTATAATTTTTCTGCAACATGGCTTCTACAAAAACAAATACCTTATATTCTTCATCCATTCACTTATTCAGTATTCAGTGAGGGACAAAAATGAATAAGCACTCTTTATTTTCTCAAGCTTATTTGTCAGACTTTCTTATGTACCTTTATGGGAAGATGAAATAAAATTTGATCATCAGACCGTTACCAGTCCGCAACTTTGTCTCATGTTGTGCTACTCAGGATTTTGTTCTCTAGGGCTTTCTTTTGAGCATTTTAAATCAATAACTTTTATTTGTTTTTAACAAAAATAAACAGCATGTTTATGAAATGTTTTAGTGTCAGAAAGTTGCTAACGTTAATAAATGTCAAACTCAAGAAAATCAGAACATATTGAAATGATAGGTCAAAAATAATAGGATAGGCCCAGCATGGTGGCTCACACCTGTAACTCCAGCACTTTGGGAAGCTGAGGTGGGCGGATCACCTGTAGTCAGGAGTTCGAGACCAATCTGACCAACATGATGAAACCCTGTCTGTATTAAAAATAAAAGAATTCGCTGGGTGTGATGGCACACACCTGTAATCCCAGATATTCGGGAGACGGAGGCAGGAGAATCACTTGAACCCGGGAAGCGGAGGTTGCAGTGAGCTGAGATCCTGCCACTGCACTCCAGCCTGGGTGACAGAGTAAGACTCCATCTCAAAAACAAAAGCAAAAAAACCCAATAGGATAAAATTTAATAGGAGTAAATATAAAGTTCTACATTTTGATTTTAAAAACATAGGTACTATATAGTGTGTATTAGTTGGGGCTCCTTTTTTGAAACTTAATCTTGTCTATAAAACACAAAAGAGTTTAAGATGATATTGAGACTCCTTCTGTCCTCGTTCCTTTTCCTTCCTAATAGCTCGGTCCTGAAGCTCTTAGGTGAGGCAGAACAATATAGGCAATGCACTAGTGGGAGTGGGAGAGGTGAGCTGCAGTTCCCCAGAGTGGGATGTCAGAGCCCTAATTGAGTAAGGACCATATCACATCAGAGAATAGCCAAGTATAGGGAGTTAGAGCCCAAGCAGAGTGAAGAGGGAATTGATACAAGAAGGCAGCTTGGTATAGGGAGTCAGAGTATAAGGCTGAGGAGGATATCGTCAGGAAGGCATGTAGTGTGGCATGTAAGAAATTGAGCAGGATGAGGCAGTCACTGATGCAATGCAGTGATCCAGCATGGGGAATCAGAGCTCAAACAAGAGTGAGGAGGCCATCTGTGTGGAGGGGTACCCTGACTTGGGTTGTAGGAGCCCCAGCATGATCAGACAGTGCACAGTCTGGGGATATATTACAGTGAAGAATCAGAGTCCAACTAGGGTAAAAAGGACATCCACACAGAGGTGGTCTAATTAGGAAGTCATCAGCAATGCCATGATTGTACCCCTTCCCCTCCTCCACTAAGAACTCAATATTACTTGCTTCTAGTACAGATGCCACTTCTGCAACAGGAATTGTGTAGCCACCCACCACTGCCTGCCAAATTATCAGCACCTGTAGGAGTGATGGTCTTTATCTCACACCAAGGAGACTCCTCAAACACACAAAGGGGCTTCAGATTCTATGCACTAAAACAAATAAAAGTGTCCACTGCAGTGTAAGAGAAGACAACTTTATGAATAGAACTTGCTTATTTTAGCAGAACTAGAACTAAATATGAGTCATCTGTTGAATCCCATTTGCAAAAGGGAAAACAAATGAAATCTTGGACTGCAAAAATACAAATGCAAGTTCAAAACAGATGGTGGTATATGCTGGTTAGATGGTATCCTTTTAACTTGTTTAAAAGAAGTATTGACAAACTGGGATTGTCCCAAGGAAGATAGCCAGGAGATCATAGAAGCATGAAATCATCCTTATAAAACACTATAGAAATGCGTGAAGGATGCTTAACCTAGAAAAGAGGGCAGCGACTTGAAATACATTGATCTCTGCACCTTAGAGGGCAGAATTTAGACATAAACAGGTGAGTTATAAAGAAGCAGATTTTTTTTTTTTTTTTTTTTTTTTTTGAGATGACGTCTCACTCTGCGACCCAGGCTGGAGTGCATTGGTGCAATCTCGGCTCACTGCAACCTCCACCTTCTGGGTTCAAACGATTGTTCTGCCTCAGCCTCCCGAGTAGCTGGAACTACAGGTGTGTACCACCACACCCGGCTAATTTTTGTATTTTTAGTAGAAATGGGGTTTTATCATATTGGCCAGGCTGGTCTTGAGCTCTTGACCTGGTGATCTGCCCACCTCGGCCTCCCAAAGTGCTGGGATTACAGGCTCATTCACCACCATGCCTGGCTAAGGAAGCAGATTTTGACACAGGGAAGAACAGCTATGGCTGTATAAAAATGGAATTGTTTCTTATACCAGCGTCCCACCTTTATATGTGTTCATTCCCTGGTTGGATGATATTATAAAAGTAATTCCAGCATAGAAAGATAATTTTGATTAGGTGAATTCCAGCAGTTATTGTAACTAAAGACGCTTTGATTCCAGAATAATCTGTTTATTAAACTGAGTTCTCTTTAGTTAATTCTGGGAATGAGGACTCTAAATGAGTCTTAAATTTAACAAGTCTATATGTGCACAGGCACATTTTATAAAGTAATTGAGCTAGTGAATGGTTATTGCTCATAGTAGACCTATAAATAGTATACCAACTAGTTAATTTATTAATACCCACTACCGATGAAATAAATACTTGAGAGAGAAATTTCCACTACATTCTGAATCTTACAGGGGCAAGAACAATAATGCTGTCTTTATTTTGGTACAAAAACCTTAAGTGGAATATTATCTTCCATTTTGTTTAACAACAGAAATTGCCTCTTTCATCTCTTATCATCTATGCTAAAATAATGCCTTTTGCTTATGGGTATTCTGTCAATATGTGAAAATGAACTGCTAAAATATTTTTGTGTACAGTACTTGCGTGCCTTGGCAACTATTATATACCAAAAATATACTTCTCATACTTGGGGATATTTTAGTGCCTCAGAGTCTTCAGTGTGAGCACCATTTAAGATTATACAATTATATGAAAATATTGATTTAAATATGTAAATGGTGAGCCACAGATATCACTTGGGTGATGATCATTTGACCAAAAATTCTGGGTTTATGCTTATTTTCTTATGATTTGACTCTTTGTGTAGAAAAAGTATCAATGTGAATTCAAGTTTTCTGAGAGGTATCACCTTCGTTTTCTCATACCTCACGCTACTTAGGGAAGACAAGAACCTAATTAACAGTACTAGAGTGTGTTGATTGTGAACCTCTTCACCTAATATAGTTAGTATGATCAGGTTCCACCTAGAAGTCCTATTGCTAGCCTTTTGGTTTCAAGTGGCTCAGACCAGCTTCTCAGGAGTTATTGGTGTTTTCTCCTCATTGTTGCTCATATGGCTTTTTCTGCCACTAGGGTTTTATTTATCCTTTCTTGTTTCTACTCTCCCCTCATTCAAGAAGTAACCAGCCTGGTGCTTCTGGGGCAGTTATTGTCAACTCCTCTATCCCACTTTTCTTCTTCATTGCTGCTGCTGTTCATTGCTTTTCTGCTCTCACCTCATTTCCTCAAGTACCTGATCCTGATTCTTCCTGCCATTACAGGGCTTTTTGAACATAAGCAAAGCCCTGTTCTCTCAGGATGTCTTTGTTGGGGAAGAGAGAGGAATGCAGAGTCCTCGTGCAAGTAAGACTCGTAGTAACCTGCTCTGATATCCTGGAATCTCTGAGACACCTCAGCCTCATGACTCTTGATACTTCAGGGCTTTGATATTAGAAATACCTCTGAAATTTATCAGAAGTTATGTCTGTTGTTTTGTATATCATAGTCACTACAACTTTTGCTGCAGTTACTGTAACAGTAGGCATGAGATACTACACATACACCATTTCTTCCTATAATCACAATAAAACTTCAAAGAAGTAACAGACTATGTGACAGAATTAATGGTGCATTGTTAAAAGCGCAGGTCTGGGAGTAAATTGACCTGGGTTCTAGAACCAATGGGTGGGAGTTAAAAGAAAACAGAGTTTAGCTTGGCATGAAGAAGAACTTTGTAATAAATGGAGATGTCAAAGGAGGGTTAAGAGTGATCAGTTTCCCATCCATCCTTTTTTTTCCCCCCCTTGAGATGGAGTCTTACTCTGTCACCCAGGCTGGAGTGCAATGGCCCAATCTCAGCTCACTGCAGCCTCCGCCTCGTAAGTTCAAGTGATTCTCCTGCCTCAACCTCCCAAGTAGCTGGGATTACAGGCACTTGCCATCATGCCCGGCTAATTTTTGTATTTTTGTAGAGACAGGGTTTCACCGTGTTGGCCATGCTGGTCTTGAACTCCTGATCTCAGGTGATCCACCCACCTTGGCCTCCCAAAGTTCTGGAATTACAGGCATGAGCCACTGCACCCAGCCTCTCCCATCCATCTTTGTAGGTGGTAATGTATCTGCTGGCTCTTCACTTGATGGTAGTGTTATAGAAGATGGTTTATTTCTTTTGAGGGGATTGTTCATGCCTTTTAAGGTTCATCACAAGTCTAAAGTGCTATTAATTTATAGCCCTAAGTAGTTTACTTAAATTCTGGCCCGTGTTGTGCACATACTGAAATGAGGAAGGGCTAGGGCAATTTAGATTCTACAAATTTCTGTCAGCTCTCAAATAGTTACATATTCATAACTATACTAATTACATACCATGTCTTAAAAATATTTTAATATTATGGAGATTGATATTATAATAATTTTTTACAAGATCACCGGTTATCTTTTGCCCACTGACTTTGCATTACAGCAAATCAGACTAAGTTCTACTGAAAGTATAAGTAACTCAAGTCAAAACCACATGTAGTAGATTTTTATTCCCATGTGACTATTCACTTTTTTCATAATTAGCAAACTAAACCATGGAGAAGTTTGTCCTTTATACATTACTTAAATAACCTTAACTTCCGTTAGAAAATTCTTTAAAGCATAGGTAACTATTTTTCATACTGGTGGAAATCATGATTGTATTTAAAAATTTGCTCTTTATACTTTCCTTTTTAATATGAAAACATCAGTTTAATTAGAGTCGCTCAAAATACTAGCTTTGAAATATTGATGAGTCATGTTTGTAAAAATGAATTATAACAGATCATCCATTCATAAGTTCAGCCCATTTCAATTTAAGTGAATGACTGTGATTCATTCTGAGCACATTGTGTAATAGTCCCAGGCTGTCCCAGAGAGCTATTAAATGTAACTTTTTAAGAGAAAGTATGTTATATAAGACTTATTTAAGAGAAAATCGCAATATTTATGTTCGAAAGGAAAATATAGGGAAATTAATTGTCATCAGTTCTTCATGTTCCTAATAAATAAAATATCACTGTTATATTTATTCTCTTGGAAGTATAAAATCTAAGCCAGTTTAGTGAGTGCTATTAAAATAAGCAACAAAAATCTTGATTAAAAAAATTTTTAATGACTGATGACAAAAGGAAATTAAGATCCAGAAAGATGAGTGTGTGAAATATCTTATGTTAGCTTTTGAATAAATGTTCACAAACCTCTTGCATTCTGGCACTTTTGATATTGTTTAGTGACTAAAATGGACATAAAAGGATCTAAGCCTTTTTTGAGCTGGCCTCACAAAATGCTATTTTATTACATAGATAGAAATATGAATATAAAATGTTTATTTTGTGTACCATTCTCTCTTCCTGTTTTCCCTTTTAGGAAAAAAGCCACTTACCTAAAGTAGATAAGAGCTAGGAAATGAGAAGGCTAGAGAAGCAAATTGACTTGGAACAGGGAAAAAAGGAAAGATGAGATAATTTTAAAGACAAGAAAAATGAATTTGGATGTTTTACAAGAGTCAAAAATTTACAGTCAAAAGAACTAGAGAAGATTTTCATTTTAAGCAGATTTTAAGCTAATTCCTAAGAACTATGTATCTAAGGCAGCTTCCATTTAGTTTGATTTTAAAAGCTGCCTTTTGAATATCTAATACCAATTATAAAATAAATGTGTGTAAGTAAAATAAAATAGTAATGTGTTTTTTATGAGGGGGGAAGTTGGTTGGTTTTATAAATTAAATGATCATTCTGTGGTCAGTTATTTTTATGTAAAAATAGTTGTTATATTCTAGGTAATAGAAATTTAGAAGCCTATTTTTCTGTAGAAGAAAGGTTTTGCTATCTGCTCTTGATTTCTCAGACATTTGCTTCTTCTTAGAATGCTATGATCAGATTTTTATTAGAATCAAATTTTCTAAGGCCACGATCGGCATTAGCTTCATTACTTATTTGCTTAGGTTGAGATTAACCCGATAGACATACTATCTTTATGGACCATTGCAAATTTTTAAATATCTAAACATTTTTAACTTTTTATATATGAATAATTAAGGAAACATTCAGTTATAATAAAATTTATTCCTAGCACTATGTAGGCACTCAATAAATATTTGTTAATTCAGTAAATGGTCTCAGTAGATAGTTACATGCAACATATAGGGAATCTCTTACTTTTTCTACTACCTGTGTTTTTCCTCAAAATATTTTTTTAGTTCCATTTCATCATGAAATTACTTGGAAACTGACACCAAAGAGATCACATTTGGGCACAGTTTTATTTCACTCAGCTTGACTCCAAAAGTCTCATACTATGGGAAAATAATCCATAACAGTAGTAACTATTGTGATCATATACTGCTACTACTTCTAGATTGAATGATTGTTACACTTTTGTCAAGGTCACCAGTAACCTCTGTGTGGCCAGAATGAGTGGTCAGTTCTCACTTCTCATCATACTTGACCTCAGTGTATTATTTGAACCAGCAGCATTTGACCTAGCATATTTAACCCAGCTTATTATTTCCTCCTTCTTGGACACTACTCTCTTGATTGCCCTTCTACAGTTTATGTATTCTCCTGTTTTGTTTTGTTTTGTTTTTTCCTACCACACTAGCACTTCCTTCTCAGTCTTTTTTTTTCTTTTTTTAAGTAAAGACAGGGTCTCGCTATGTTGACCAGGCTGGTCTTGAACTCCTGGCCTCAAGTGATTCTCCTGCCTTGGCCTCCCAAAGTGCTAGGATTACAGGCATGAGGCACTGCACACAGCAGTGTTTTTTGATGTGTATTAATATTTAATTTCAAAAGTATGTAGCAGTTAAGTGAGATAAATAAATCAGTCACAAAAAGATAAATATTGCATGATTCCACTTACGTGAGGCATCCAAAATAGTCAAATTCATAGAGACAGAAAATAGAATAGTGGTTGCTAGGGACTAGAGGGAGGGAAGAGTGGGGAGTTATTATTTAATGGGTACAGAATTTTAGTTTTGGAAGATGAAAACTGTTCTGGAGGCTGGGAGTGGTGCTCACGCCTGTAATCCCAGCACTTTGGGAGGCCAAGACAGGCGGATCACGAGGTCAGGAGATCGAGACCATCCTGGCTAACACGGTGAAACCCCATCTCTACTAAAAGTACAAAAAAATTAGCCGGGCATGGTGGCGGGCGCCTGTAGTCCCAGCTACTCGGGAGGCTGAGGCAGGAGAATGGTGTGAACCTGGGAGGCGAGCTTGCAGTGAGCAAGATTGTACCACTGCACTCCAGCCTGGGCGACAGAGCAAGACTCTGTCTCAAAAAAAAAAAAAAAAAAAAAAGTTCTGGAGTTGGATAGTGGTGATAGTTGCACAACAATGTAAATGTACCTAACATTGAACCATACACTTAAAATGTGTTAAAATGGCAAGTTTTATCTGTATTTTACCACAATTAAAAAAAATAAATTTAGTAAATTTTTATATTTATCAAAAACCATTTTTAAAGCAGCAGATACCTGAAACCAGAGCTTAAATATGTGGTAGGCAGAATTCCAGGATGGCCCCCAATCTTGTTACCTTCTGTTGTATATACCCTACATAATTTCCAGGACAATGAATATGATGAATTTTACTTTCACAATTGGGTTATATTGTATTGCATGGTACAGATGATTTTTAAGAGAGAGAGATTGTCTGGAATAAACCTCACCTAACACGCGAGTCCTTATGAAAAGAGACAGGGCTCTTCTGGAAGAGATTTGAAGCATGAGAGGGAAGTCAGCAAGTGGAAGAGTTTTCTTGCTAGCTTTGAAGATAGAAAGGGCCACATGGCAAGAAATGTGGGTGGGCTCTGAGAACTGACTGTGGTCCCTGGCTAACCACCAGCAAGGAAATGGGGACCTCAGTCCTGCAATTACAAAACTTAATTCTGCCACAACCGTAAGCTTTTGGTAAGAGGCCTCCAACCTCCAGATGAGAATACACCCTAGCTCACACTTCGATTTTTGCCTTATGAGACCCTGAGCAGAGAAGCCAGTTACACCATACCTAGACTTCTGAAGTACAAAACTGAGCTAATGAATGGGTACTTTTTAAAACCACTGTTTGTTACACAGCAATAAAAAACTAAGACAAATAATATGAACTTTTTTCTTTTCTCATAAATTATAGTACAAAGGTAGACAGTTAGTGCTTGTATGGAGGTGCTGCTCCATAGGTTATACAAGTGGCCTAGGTTACTTTTGCCTTGGCCTGCTATCCCTAGGTTACTGCCAATGTATGCATGATCCAGGTTGGCTCACCACCACATGCATGTGCCGAAGAGAATGGAAAAGGGCAGGAGAAGAAAAAGAGATGAGAGATTTGCCCACTTTCTTTAAGAACATATCCCAGAGGCCAGAGATGCTAGCTCACACCTGTAATCCCAGCACTTTGGGAGGCCAAGGTGGGCAGATCACAAAGTCAGGAGTTCGAGACCAGCCTTACCAACATGGTGAAACCCTGTCTCTACTAAAATGTACAAAAATTAGCTGGGCATGGTGGCATGTGCCTGTAGTCCCAGCTACTCAGGAGGCTGAGACAGGAGAATCACTTGAACCTGGGAGGCGGAGGTTGCAGTGAGCCGAGATCATGCCACTGCACTCCAGCCTGGGTGACAGAGCAAGACTCTGTCTCAAAAAAGAAAAAAACACATCCAGGAGATTGTACAGATCAGGGGTCTGTGCTTTGACCTCTGACTGCTGCTTCTGTCACAGAGATGCAAACAAAGAAATGGGTAGCCATTGGTATTGTGTGACCCTCTATTGTAAGTGCCCCCCTCACCCCGCCCCCTGGTTGTTGTGATTTCCAGGGGATTTAAAGGGCAACACCCTTTTATCACCCTTTTTTTTTTTTTTTTTTTCTCCCTGTCTGGGAGCCATGCATTAAAGATTAGGCCAGTCAACATGTACCATAGGCCAGGCTCAGTGGCTCATGCCTGTAATCATAACACTTTGGGAGGCCAAGGTAGGAGGATCATTTGAGGCCAGGAGTTCAAGGCAACATAGTGAGACCTCATCTCTACTACTGAAATTTTTTTTTAAATTAGACATGGTGGTGCATGCCTGTCGTCCCAGCTACTCGGGAGGCTAAGGCAGCAGGATTGCTTGAGCCCAGGAGTTCAAGGTTGCAATGAGCTATGATTGTGCTATTACACTCCAGCCTGGGCAACATAGCAAGACTCTGTCTCAAATCTGCTTTAACAGGGAAAATTGAAAATGACCATGCATGCTCAGGGAAAGACATAGGCTCTGGGAAGACCTTAAATGTACATGTCAGGCTGATCCATAGCAAGGAGAGAGTCTACGACAATAAGAAAAAAATCAGAACAATAACAAAAAACAGCCAACTCTGGGGAGAGGGAAGAAACTGATTTCCAGATTTTCTACATGATTAGATTTAAATGTCCAGTTTTCAACAAAAAAAGATTATAAGGCATACAAAGAAACAGAAAAGTATTGCCCATTCAAAGGAAAGAAAAGAAATCTACAGAAATTGTTCCTGAAAAAAGACTCAGTGGTAGATCTACTAAATACAGACTTAAAAAAAAAAAAAAAAAAAAATCCTGGGGCTGTGAAAGAAAACAGAGACTTTAAAACAACTCTCTTAAAGATGCTCAGAGGACTAAAGTCCCTGACCATCTAGCTAAACCATTGGGTATAGTCCATGAATCAGTATGTAATTGCACATGTGGCCATTTCTACTTCCATGCAGAGTACACAACCGGTTGCACTGCTTGAAGTTCTGCCCACTGGGAAGATTTCCCTTCACTGTTGTCCTTCAAGAATGTCCTAGAAAGGGACTGTAGTGCTGCAGCTGTTCACTTTTGGGTGATGCCTGCATATCATGCAAAACCATTTGTGAACCAGGCCCCAGTCTTCTCTTCCTCTGTCAGCTGACTGTAGGGCACTCCCCATGAGGCCATAGGTGCAGGCTGGGGCAGAGAAGGCAGAGCAGCAGGAGTGGAGACCATGGGCATTTGAGCCACTTCCTTATGTAACTTACTTGTGCCTCAAGACCTGCTCGAGCTCAATCACTTCCATTTGATGATGGAATATTGCTGTGCCTGAACCACTTTATGGCTAGATGAGTCAGAAAGCACCCAGTTTATGATAGGCAGTTAGGTCGCATGGTGACTTGATGACCTATAATCAAATGTGCAGTTTCCACCAAGCCCAGTAACGGGCCAAGAGCTGTCTCTCAAAAGGAGAGTAGTTATCTTCAGAAGATGGCAGGGCCTTGCCCCAAAAATCCTAGAGGCCTTTGCTGTGATTCACCTATGGGGGCCTGCCGACAGCTCCAAACAGCATCCGTATCTGCCACTGACACCTCAGGCACCATTGGATCTGCTGGGTCATATGCCCCAAGTTTCAGAGCAGCTTGCACAGCAGCCTGGACCTGTTGCAGAGCCTTCTCCTGTTCTGGAACCCACTTAAACTGGCAGCCTTTCGGGTCACTCGATAAATGGGCTGAAATAACACACCCAAATAAGGAATGTGTTGCCCCCAAAATCCAATTAGGCCCGCTAGGCATTGTGCCTCTTTCTTGGTTGTAGGAGGGGCCATAAATGCAGCAACATATCCTTCACCTTAGAAGGAATGTCTCAACAGTCTCTCTTTTTCCATTTTTCTGCCTTCTTCTAGCCATACTGGCAGCTGATTAGATTGTGTCCATCCAGATTAAGGTTGGGTCTGCCTTTACCAGCCCACTAACTCAAATCCTTTGGCAGTACGCACACAGACATACCCAGGATCAGTACTTTGTATCCTTCAATCCAATCAAGTTGACACTCAGTATTAACCATCACACCTCCTTCATACCTTTGTTCACATCGTTCCTTCTTACAAAAATTACACAGGAGCATGCACACATACGGGTGAAAGCTTTCTGAATCTTTCCAGCCCTTCAAAACCCAATACTAGTTACATCTATTTTGAGACTCTTTGTGACCACTCCAATGTTAAAAAAAAAAAAAAAAAAAAAAAAAACCTTCCTCATTTCTTGTAATGTATATATTGTCAGGCTTATATCTCTTATCTGGCATGTTATTTATTGGTCTATATTGTTATTTGTCTTTTTTTTTCTGTCTTAGAGTCCATCTTTAATAATGTAATTAGGTGCTCATTGTCTGCCAAGATTGTGTTGTATGCATTGATTGCATTAATCAACTTTAAATCTTAGAGAGGTATATGAGATTCATAAAAAGCTTCCTATCTAGTTAGTGGTGGATCTAGAACTCAAATGAAAGTTTTTGATTTCTAAAGAATAATTTTTACCTGCACCAAGATATCTTGGAATCAACTGAGGAGTTTAAACCTACAGATGTGTAGGCCCGCATCAGCCTTTCTCAACTGATTATGATACAAAACCATGACACAGTGGTAATATACTCTTTGTAGGCTACTTTCCCCTCCACTCTCCTCCCCGTAGCACTTACAACTGCCCCTTACATACAGAAATTCAGTAAATGTTTATTTATTTATTTTAGGCATGTAACAATAGAATTGTCTTTATTTCAGCACTTAGTCATTTCTAATTGCAAAGACATTGCCTTATAGATCCTCAAGTAATGAAAAAAGGGAGAGAAAGTGACTTTGTTATTTAATTAGCATATATATTAGCTAATGGTTATTGAACAATCCCTGTACCAGTTAGTGTTGTAAACACTCTACATGTGATTAACCTATTTAATCCTCCCAGCAACCCTTTCAGCTAGCTATTATCTTCATTTTATATACAAAGAAATTGAGACACAGGTTAATTTCGCCTGTTACTGAATGACTCAACTGAGACCTAAACTCAGGCAGCCTGGCTGCAGAGTGCATACTTCTAACAGTTACCTTACAGTGACTTCTCAAACATAGAGTACCTAAGATGGTACTCTACTCATAGTTCAACAATGATTAGTTCCTCCAAACCGTGTACTTGCTTCCTGAAATATTTAATATATTTCAAAATTGAATGCTGAAAGTAATGTCTTAACTTCTAAAGAGCTAAAACCAAATTATTTTACCAAATACTGTACTCATAAATTTATCTTTGAACCTCAAGACTATCCCTGTCAAAAAGTGCCATTTAGCTTTACATGATTTATATTGCATGATGCTGGGGCAAACAGAACCTCTTTTGCTTTTAATTGCAAGATGTAATTTTTCCTCAGAGCAATGAGAGAACATGTTTTATTTCCTTTACTAATCCTGTTTTGAGGGGTGATTTCACTGAAATAATTTTAAGGAGTGAACGATAGCACTGAGTATGAGAGGTTGAAAAAGGCTCTTTCTTCATTTATACTTAAGAAATACCTTAATTTTTATTACCCTAAATGGCAGAGGTGGGGTGGGGTGACTAATACCATTTGATTCTACTTTTTTGGGAAGAAATCTTAATTGGTTTTAAGATATTTTTGCTAAAGATGATATTATTAGAGTTAATAACAATAGGCATAAAAAGTGTGTGCTTTAAACCTTAACCTAAGCACAGAATGTCCTTGTAAAATACCTTTTTGATTAACTGAAAACCAGAAGCCTTTTTCCAACTCATCTTACCGAAAATATTTACAGAATAACAAATTCAGCCATGGTAAGCAGAATATACTGAAAATAATTCAGTCTTTCCGTGCCTTAAATCATTGTAAGTATTAATAATACTGATTGTACTATATAGTTGTAGATTATGTAGAAGATAGAGTTGAATCTAGATTAGAATATGGCGTGGGGGTTGCTTTTTAAACCCATTACTTTATGTAAATAATTTTTAACCTAATATGTGCAATCACTATTCCAAAACACTGGAGATGTAGTGATAAGCAACATAGACTGTACCTGACCCCCATGAAGTTTACAGTTTCCTAGGAAAGACAGAAGATTAAGGAATTCGATGAAGTGAGACAAGTGTTGTGATTGAAAAAGAAAAAGAAAAGGCATTGTGGAAGCATATAGCAGGAGCATCCAAACCAATCCAGGGACTAGAAAATACTTCCAAGAGGACACTTACAGGGTGAGCCTCCTCTATTCTTTTTCTCTCAAAAATGGAAGATTAAAAAGTTTTATTAATTAGGTGTTTGGTTTAATCAGGACCATTTTTTTGATATATATGATTAAGGATAGCAACAAAATTAACTCTTTTGTAATAAGAAAAAACATTACTTTTGCATTGAAAATACAGATCCATGGAAAATAATTTTGGCATATTTCCTCCAAGTATACGGTAGGATTATAGGAGGTTTTTCTTCTTTATACTTTACGTATAGTTTGATAATGTCAACATGAATTTCATAAATAATTATATAAGCGAAGTTTTAACCCCTTTTAAATTGTTTAGTCCAACTTTATTTAAAAATGTATAGTTGTTTTTTTAAATTAAGACCCTAAGCTCATTCAGGAAAGTGATATACCATAGTGTTTTTGGTGCAGATAAGTGAATTTTTAAACTAGTAAAAGCCAAAAAATCAGACATATCAAGGTTATCAGTACATCAAATAGTCCATCCGTTTTCTGAAAATCAAGGGAATGGAAGAAAAGAAATGTCTAAAGTTCATATCATAATATAGAACTGGCTTAAAAGAATTCTGACATTCGGGATAGATAAGAAACCCACTAGTCCGAATGCAGTGGTGTTTACAACTAATTGATCATATCCCGTTATGGATTTATTTGTTTCCTTTCCACTCCCACTGCTTCACTTGACTAGCCTAAGAAAATAAAATAAAATATAAAAGAAACTCAAGGCAGAGAATCTTTATACCTTGAGGATTTATTTTCTTAACACTGTGAAAGAATGTCTAGAAAGGTCACCTTCCTTATTAAAAATAAAAACCAGACTCTCCAAGGTAGCTTCATTAGAAGGATATCCTGGTGAGAAGGACAACTGAATCACAAACACAGAGATTTACCTTAGTTTAGCCTTGTAGTAACTTCTACTACATTTTTTGATTCAGGGAAGTACTAATTAAGCATTCTAACCAAGGGGCAAACCTTTGTAATTTTTTTCCAAAAGCGTGGCTGGGATGAGGCTAGGATGTCCAGAGAATACTTATATAATGTTATAAAGAAACTACCGTGAATTTATATAATCTCATTTACATGCTTTTGTACCATCTGCAGAAAATGTTCTAGGAAACAGAAAAGATCTTTCCTGGTTCCTTTGTTTGTATGGCAACATGTTGGATGTGATTTTTAGACACTACCTAGATATATAGAGATAGAAAAATCATTCTTCTCCACCTTATCTAGGATTCATTCTGTAAGTTTTCCCCTGTTATGGCGACAAACACTAGGCATAATTTCATTTTTCAGAAAGTTTCTTCCTGTATCTAGAGAAGTGTGACTTGTGCTCCTGACTGTGGTTATGGTCTTTGATTAAAGTGCATCCAAACATATCACCATTAACCATAAGAATCACAAAATAACATAATGGTTGCAGGACAGGATTTCTTTACAGGTATGTTATTTTCTCTGTGGCTCCAGAGGTTAAAATTATGACTCTACCAGAGTTGAGTAGAGTTAGCATTGGACTCTCTGATCCCAAAACCCGTGTGATACCATTGTTTGAAGATGTCGTTCACTTTTAAAGAATGAATTTTAATCAAATCCAGTTTCCATTCTTCATGGTTTAACAGAGTTCTGTCTTTGACATTCCCTTCTGCTTTATCATGTAATCCTTAAATATTTTTGGAAAATCCTTTTGTCATTACAGTAAAATACCATCATATTTCAATATTTTAATATTATTTTTAGTCTTAATATGCTGAAGTGTCTCGCTTATTTGTGTCCAGTCTTCTGTGTTCAGTCACTTGCTAGAACACAGAAAACACAGTCACTGAATATATGCTCTTTTCCCTGGAGAGATAATTTATTTTAAATCCCTTTTGATGTCCTGAGGAACAACTCATTCTTTGAAAGACGTAGACCTTGCCTCACAGCCTAGTACAACAGACAGAAGAGTAACCCATAGTTAAAAACAAAGAAGGCAATGCTAAGTGCTATGATGGAATTTACGTGGGAGGCCAGGGTAGGAATACCTGAGCAAGCATAGGGAAGTCATTGAGTGCTTAGGAAAAGATGATGCTTGAAGAAGTAAAAGTTAGCCAGAAGGAAAAAAAAAAAAATAGAAAAATATCTTCAAGACAGAAGGAACGGCATTTGCAAAGCCCAAGCACACAGAGATTAGAGGAAACGGAAAATCTGTGATTAGAGAGGTGGCTTGGAGAAGAGACTGCATGGGAGAGTGTCTGAAAATGAGACTAAAAATATATGCTACTTTGCAAATACCATTATATGCCATGCTAGAGATTTCACATTTTATTCTGAAAGAAACGGAACCATTGAAGGATTTTAAGCAGGGGATAATCAAAACTGTAGTAATAAGAATGAGGGAGTCTCAGTGTGGAGGGTAAGAAGAAACTAGGATGATTTACAAATTTCACAGTCAAAAAGAACTATGAGAACAACTGTCTCAGCAGTGTTATTTTCCAAATATTTCTTTTAAATGATTAGCAGTTAAAACAACAACAACAACAACTTAGAATGAGAGAAAGCCCTTGCTTTTTTACATTTTTTTTAAAACAGTTTTTCTTAAGAAGCAACACTGCTTGAGGAAACGCCACCAAAGCAAAAGCCTGAGGGTATGGGAAAAGGCCCTTGGCATGTTTTCATGTTAGTCTGTATCAGAGTAATGATGACAGAATGAAAGGTTATTAGATGTGCCTCCAGCTTTGATCTCCATTTGGTTTTCCAGTTCCCCTGGGAAGTGCCAGTCTTACCATGTAAACTAATAGGAAGGGTAATGCTTTAAGTGTACAGGCCTAGTTTCTTTTTGGAAGAACCTACAGCAGGATGTGAACATTCTGTGTCAAGCCTCCAGGGGTAAGTTCTCTTCCTTTTATAGAAGAAAAGATTTCCAGTTAGGTGTGGATATGTTTAATTCAGGGATAATATATTTTGAAACCTTACACGTATGATTACTCATAAGCTATCCAGCTGTAACCGTTAAAAAATTGATATTTTGATGCCCAAAAAGACTAATAAAGCTTTAAAATTATAGGCCCAAAGAAAAAGTGACTAGTGGGAAGAAGACCCTGAAATTGCAGTGAATTGTAAGGCCATAGTGTAGTGCTCCAAATCTGAATCAAAATGGTATTTTGTCAAGCACAGCATATTATATAAAATACTTAATAAATGGCAACATATCTGCAGATGATATTTTAAAAAGCCTAGATACAGAGACCTTTTTACAGATAATTCATATGGCTAGTAGAACCTTAAGACATGTTTCTAAGGGTCCAGACCTTAAAGCACAGAAGCTGTGAGGAAACTAAAATATAGATACTGTTGTATGGGCAATCTGTAATTAAAATTAAAAAGTTTAGCTATTATGTAAAAAGAGAACCTAGCGCAACCTGTGATGACATTAGCAGTACTGATTTAATGCAGTCTGCATGATAGATGACTAGCCTGCTTTGTCACTTGAGCAGTGTTTTTCAATCTGTGGCCTTAATGTTTGATCCTGACAGGATTTGCGTCACTGATCCGTATCACTGCCTATGTGATGTCAAAGTGTGGGTGTTCAGTTATTGAGACATAGTTAACCTAATGTGCTGCAGTAAATCCTAAGTACTCTTTCCTACTAAAATAACAAAAGAATGATTCATCATTGTTCATATTAGGCTGATACTAAAAATAGTAATGTTCACAACCTGCTGCATTCGTGCACATTAATATCACAGCCTCTGCAGCTTTCTAAACAAGTGCACTAAAAATAATTTCTTGTTTAGAAACAGGTGCTTGGTAAACATGTCTCCTTCAAGTTTTCTATTTATATGCAGTTCAATTTACTGCTAAAGGTAGATTCTAACCATGAGTCGTTCTTCAAATGTACTCTACTTAGTGTTTGTCACTGATACATCTAATTGTGCTGCAAATCTAATCATAGAAATTTTCAGTTACTTGTACACAGATAAATGAAATTATCCACAATTCTGAATCATACTTAGGCCCCTAATTTAAGCATTCTGCTTTATCCAAACTTTAAAAAGAATAATAAATTTCCAAGGAAAAGAAAGGTCTCTAAACATCTAAGCATGAATAATGACCTTGATCTTTTCTGTTTCTTCTGTAACTTCCTTATTCTGTTCCCAAGTTCTGACTCACCAACTTGGTGAGTTCCTAGATCAAGGCCTACACTAATTGCCTGCCTTATATGAATAAATGTTGCCAGGTGTTTCATAGCCTTAATAAATAGGTATTCCTTATTAGTAGGGGGACCTTATATCCCAATTTGTCTAAGACAGTTCTGGTTTTTGCCTCATCTTGATACCTAACTGGTTTAACATTTGTCTTGGATTTATCATTTTAAAACAATATTATTAGTAGTTCATTAAAATAAGTTGTGATAGATTTGGTTGACAACCATTTTGAATTTCCATCTTCCGCCTTGATCTCTAGTAAGTAGCTCATCCATCTCTTTTTCACTTCAACTTGTGGTTAAATCTTAGACAACCAAAATAAATCATTCTGTCTTCCTGACCCTTGCCAGAGCAAGTCTTAATTAACAGTCAATTGAAGTGTGCTTAGATTTAAAGGACCAGGGACTAACTCCTTTCAGTTTCCTGGTGGTAGTGGCAGAAATATTTGATGCTGCTGTCTTTGCTGGCCACTTGGTGTCACCAAGGCACCTACTAGAAGGACCAGTGGGAAGCATATAGGTTAAATAAATAAATATGAGGAAATTAAATATTTCTGCCACTGAATATATAAAAAATAGTTTGAATGATTTTATCACTTTTTGTATTGTACAAATCTGTAACTGTTATTTGGCAGTACTTTTTTTTATTTTGCAGTAAACCCTTTCAGCAATAATGAACTCAAAAACAAGGTCTAAATTTGGTGAAACATGCAAAAGAAAAATAAAGACAATTCAGTGAGATTTGTAAAAGTACTTAAAGTTTTTATAGTACTTAATATTGTAAAAATATTTGAAGTATTTACACATCTCAATAAGAAACAAAAAATAGAACTGAGAATATCCTCCACTTAGCAGATATGCTCCCAGCTTACCAGATAGCACCTTAGAAACAGTTTTTCTTAATATAAATATTATAGTCTTAAAATATTACAAAAAAGAGTCAGTTGAAGGTATCAGCAGCTTTAAGTTTATAAACCATAAAATACAACATTGTAAGCAATTTTATTTAAAAAAATTAAGATGTCTATTTGAAAGAAATTTTTCAATTAAATACCAGTGATAAGGAATTAAAGACAGGTATAGCTAAGAAATTAAAATACATACGTACTAAGAATATTTGTTCTGTTTATATTACCTCAATATTCAGATACTCAATATGAAGAATACCTTTAAATGCTCTTTAATGTACTTGCCTATGTGTTTTTTAGTAAAGCATTTTATTTTTCGATAGATTTTGTTAGAACTTTATCTCCTTCAATGTAATTAAAATATATCAGTCAATAAAGAAACATACCAAATTAGTATTTTTAATGATTTTTAGCCCCCTTTTTCACTTCAGAAGTGTTCCTGATTGGGTGATGATAATATAATTATCCTACCTCTGCTCTGTTTCTTCCTTCTTCCCGTCACCAGAGCTCAGCCAGCCTGAAAGATAAATCCCTGTCCCTATTACTACTAAGAGTTATTCCCAAACCCTCATCCATAAATGTAGGGAAATTTCATCAGTCTAGGAAATGGGAATAATAAATGTAGTGGTTTTTCATTAAGTTAAATTTATTCACTTAAGACTTTTTAAAAATTCTGAAGTTAAATCTTTTATAATGTTTGAAGTTACGGTATCCTCTCTTTATGAATTGATGTGACAATATAGGATAGACTTCCTTCCGTCTGTTCTTAATTTCTTCTTAACTTTTAATGTCTTTACTTGGCCTAATGAAAAGCTGGTTAATGAGTCCCCAGAATTTGTTTTGAAATTTTGCTGGCACATAAATCCAAATGTTTGGGAAATACTAACTTAGAACACAGATAACTTCTGTATTGACCATTTTCTGGTTAATATCTAGCCTCCTAACCTTATCCAGGCACCCTCACCCCTCAAATCAATCCAAAACATATTTGGCCTTAGACTGATCCTCACATTGCTTTCCTATTAGCATGTATAATGTAAAGTAAAAGTTTTGTTGAATTGACATCTTAGTATAAGTAAAGGGAAAAATTATGAAGAAAGAAATTGGCTACTATCTGGTGAGATATGCAGGTTGACTAAGGCCTCTGAACGGGAAAAGAGGTAAAACCTGGGTGAGCAAATCAGAGAGAGTTAAAAGGAGAAGAAACAAGGTTTGATTTGTGCCCAAGGACAAAATTATAGTTTCTAATTCTTCACTTCCCTTATCTCCCCTCAGACTATTGGCATATTTCATTGTCAGTCACTCCCCAGCAATAGACTCCCTCCCATGGAGCACCTGGTTGCAGATTTCATTGATCTTTCCTTGGTTCCTTGACTCTGTGGACATGTGTCAATTAAGCTCTAAGGTGCATGAGTTTAACACATATTATTTAGATGCTTATTCAGAACCTGCACCTTAATACTGCCACAAGAATCAGAGTCAGGGTCAGAGTCAGTCTTTTGAAGTATCAGATAAAAATAGAAGAGTAGAAGTGTGCACCTCACATCCCATCCTTTTATATCTTAGTGACCTGAAACCACTCTTTGTTTAGCTGAATGAGTCTGCCTTTTAAATTTTTGGACATGCACATGACCCTGATTATGATAATCTAACAGAAGCCTTAATAAACAGCTGATCTGGTTTGCCAGGAAAAAAAAAAAAATCAAAATCAACTGTTCTTACTTTTAATTTGCCTCATAACTAACAATCTCTTTCTGCAAATAAACTGATTCATCTGTTGTAGCTGTTCATTTTGCAACTATTTTGGAGGACATGTTGCTAAAAGTTAGACATTTATGGATGCTTTACTGAATTTTATATATGGTAGAAGTCATCTTGGACTATACCTGCTTTAGTTTTTTTTTTTTTTTTTTAAGCCAAATCATTGGAATCATGTTGTATGGCAGTGTGGGCCATACTTAAACTGCAGAAGGGAAGAACTAACTAAACCAACTTGACAGCGTGGTCTTGGTGTCTGATTTTAATCATATTTCAGATTACACAGAGCAGAGAGCTTTTATTGCTCATCCTCTAGTAAGAGCACAAGACTAGCCTCCCTCCTTTTTAAATTTTTATTTATTTATTTATTTAGAGACAGGGTCTCACTGTTTTGCCCAGGCTAGTCTCTAACTCTTGGGCTCAAGCATTCCTCCCACCTCAGCCTCCCCAAATGCTGGGATTACAGGCATGAAGCAAGCCTAGCTTTGTTTTCTTGATTTTTTTAAGCTTACTCTTTTTTCTTATTGTTTTTTCTATATTAATTTCCCCTTTTCTTCAATTTGTCATGGCTTGGGTTTTGGTTTGGTTTGGGTGCTACATATGTCTTAAATCACCTTAAATTGTCTTTTGGAATGGGTTTAGCTACTAATTCACTGATTGTTTTCCATATAATATCCCTTACTTACTGGAAACAGTTTAGGATCTTTCTTTACAGTAGTTTCAGTGAGATAAATATGGGTACATTTTGCTTTGTTATATGTAACTAGCAGATATTTAGGGCATAATCATGTTGGGTTTTCCATCCAAATGTCAGTGCTTTTTGTGTGCTTTAGGTGATGTTGACTCCTACCTTGAGTACCCTTCTAAGAAAACTTAACAAGACTTAACTTCATACCCTTACTATTCTCCCATTTGCCACAGAGTTCTCATCCTCAGTGTTAGTGACGTGGTCACTATATTCAAGGACCTTTTGGTTATAGTGAGGAAAATACAGGATGCATGTATTTTTTGTTTCCTAAAGACCTTGTTAATTTGAGTATATGCATCAAACAGTTGTTCTATAGGAATAAACACAGAGGATGCATTGAGAAGATTACAGTTTATAGGAATGCATTATGCAGTGACCAGCATATTTTTCATTTTCCCATTCTTGTTTAATTATATGACAATTTTAGCAAACTTAAAAATGTACCTGCTTATTTTTGTAATATCTCAAATATTTTGCAGAGAGCTATCTTAATAGCATGGCATGTCATAGCAAGTGTTTGGATTTCTTCATAACATTTTAACATATTAACTGCCATTCCTGAACTATTGATTTTCAGGTAGGCTTGTCAATATAAGCACTAGCACTGTGCTTAGGTGACATTGCTTAAGCACTTACTGTGAACCAAACACTGTTCTAAGTGCTGTACAAATATGAACTCACTTAATCTGCATAGTATCTCTATGAAATAGAATAATTATTTCCAATTTACATGTGAGAAAACTAAGATACAAAGAGGTTAAGTAACTTGCAAGGTCTCACAGCTATAAGCTGTCATTAGAATTAGACGGGCTAGCTCAGAGTCCATGTTCTTCATCAGTACCTTATGCTGCCTTATGTTTAGGCTATAACAAATTATAATAAAATGAATGATAAAATAGCAAAATAATAACAAAATTCCACTTGAAGACATTTTGATCCCAGTGGAAACAAATGTGGTTCACATAGTATTGACAAGGATAGACTAGTATTTTACCAGCTTGAGTGGCCTCACCCAGTTCATGTGGAAGCATAGTAGGCTACAGTAAAGAATTTGGACTTCATCTCATCACAATAAAGAATTGTCTCTGGGTTATAAGCAGAGGAGGATACAATGAAATTTGTTTTTTTTTTTTAGATCAGTTTAGCATTAGTGTGAGAGATGTATCGATTGCTAGGGACTGGGGGCAAGGAGACCCATTAGGAGAATACTGGAATAGTTCTAGAAGGAGCCTAGTGCTGCTAAGGCAATAGCAATGGAGTAGAAGAGAACATGGATTTGAGAGATATTTAGGAGATAAAACTGTCAGAACTCCCAAATAGATGACGTGGAAGTTGAGATGAGGGGGAAAATAGAGTCTAGGATTATTCTCACATTTCTGTCTTGAGATTAACTTATCATGGGTAACACAGAGGCGGAGTGACTATTGATGGAAAAAATAACTGGTTTTGAGTTTTATGTAAATTAAGTATTATAGATATAGAGCTCCAGAAAAAAGTCTGGATGAGATACAGAATGATAATTTTTCATGAGAGTAGTAAATAAGATCATCTTGAGAGATCATGTAGATTAAGAGAAGTGGACCAAGAGCAAAACTCCCAGGAAAACAAACACTTAAGGAAGAGCAGAAGACAAGAAGCCATTAAAGAAATTGAAAAAGTATGATCAGGAGGTAGAAAGGAAACTAGGAGAAACTAGTATTTCGTATGTTAAGGGAGAATATTTAAGAGAGTTGTCAGCAAGATTAATTGGATTTGGTAAGTAAGAGTTTGATCTCAGTGACTTTTGCCAGTGCAGTCTCAGTAGAGTGGGCTGGATAAAAGCCTGATTATGGTGAGTTGAAATGTGATTTTTGGGGCCAGGCACCGTGGCTCATGCCTGTAATCCCAGTACTTTGGGAGGCTGAGGCGGGCGGATCACGAGGTCAGGAGATCCAGACCATCATGGCTAACATGGTGAAACCCCATCTCCACTAAAAATACAAAAAATTAGCCAGGCATGGTGGTGGGCACCTGTAGTCCCAGCTACTCGGGAGGCTGAGGAAGGAGAATGGCATGAACCAGGAGGCAGAGCTTGCAGTGAGCCGAGATCGCACCACTGCACTCCAGCCCAGGCGACAGAGCGAGACTCCGTCTCAAAAGAAAAAAAAATGTGATTTTGGAGACTTCCATTTCAAGTCATTTGGTAGAATGGATGCTCTGCTCTGGGTACCATCCTCTTATTAAAAAACGATCTTCTATAAGATAATCTTAATTGCGTTGTCATGCCCACAGAAAGTAAGAGACGTGTCCTAGGGAATAGGGAGCAAGAAACAATGCTGGACAGTTGGTTATCCATTTGGATTAAAATGGAATCAGATCCTTTCCTCATACCTCACCCCAAAATTAATGCTTGAAGACTTAAAGACTTATGTGAAAGGATAAACTTAAAAATAATAATAAAGAGAGAGTATCTTCATGACTACAGAGTAGAGAAAGTTTTTTTAGGATACAAACACACAAAATGCTGACTATCAAATGATTAGTAAATTTGACTCAATTACAATTAAGAACTTCGGTACATCATAAAATATATGAAAAATAAGTCATAAACTAGGAAGAAGATATTTGCAACCAGTGTAACCATAGAGAATTAGTATTCTGAATACACAAAAACTCTTCCAATCTATGTTTTAAAAAAGACTACCCAGTCCAGCCTGGGCGACAGAGTGAGACTCCGTCTCAAAAAAAAAAAAAAGGCCTACCCAGTAGAAGAATAGGTGGAAAACATGAACTGGGTAATACAAAATAAGATCAAAGTGAGAGCAAAAATTTAAAAATCTAAATACCAGGTAATGGAGAGGTTCAGTAGAACCTCTTACACATGCCTGGCTGGTAGGAATAAAAATTAATATACTCGGGAAAAGTATGTGGCACTATCCTATAAAAATTAACATTCACAAAACCCTAAGACACAGCATTTCCTCTCTTAGGTACATACCTTAAAGAAACATTTGCACATGTGGGCTGAGAGACATATAGATAGCAGCAGTGTTCATGCTCCTATCTAAAGCATTAGATTGTCTTCTCTATCTACTTTAATTCCTTTGTTGATGTCATCCAGTCTCATTGATTTAAAGCCTATCTACCAAAGACTCTGGAATTTGTATCTCTAGACTAGGTAGGTATTTCCTTGAACTCCAGAATAGTAAAATGAACTGCCTGCTAGTTGAAATCTGCATTTGGATGATAATAGACGTTTCTAATGTAACATGTCCAAATCTGAACACCTAATCAGCCCCAAATATGCTTCATCCACTTTTGTGCTATTAAAATTAGTACTGCTATGAATGTTCTAAATTACATCGTTTGGTTGGTGTCATATGTAAGCATTTCCACTGCCCATATACTTAAAAGTAGAATTACTAGATCATAGAGTATGCATATGTTCAACTTTAGCAGATATTGCCAGTTTTGCAAAATGGTTGTAGCATATTCTTACCCGCAATGTGTATAAGTCATTTGAATTTTTTTTAATATAATTTAGATCATGTTTTAAAATTCAGCAATGGCTCTTAATTTACTCAAAGTAAAAGCATACAGTGACCTATGAGGCCTAACAAGAGTGTAACTCATTTCCCTCTTAATCACTCTAACCTCACTCCTTTTCTCCCTCTTCACTCATGATGCTCTGGTTACAGTGGTGTCCTTGTTAAGTCTTAAACATGCCAGTCATGTTCCCCCTTAGGGCCTTTACTCCCTCTGTGTAGAATGTTCTTCCCTCAGATATCCACATGGCTCACTCCCACACTTCTTTCAAGTCTTGGTTCAAATGTGACCTTCTCATTGATCTCTGTATTATCTCCCCCCTCACCATCAGCCTGTCTTAGTACTTAAAATCCTTTTTACCCTACTCTGTTTTCAATTTGTTTCTTTTGAGATGGGGTCTCACTCTGTTGTCCAGGCTGGAGTGCAGTGGCAGGATCACAGCTCGCTGTTATCTCAGCTTCCTAGGCTCAGGCAGGAATCTTGCCTGAGCCTCCTGAATAACTGGGACCACAGGCATGCGCCACCACACCCAACTCAGTTTTTGAGATTTTTTGTGGAGACAGGGTCTCGCTATGTTGCCAAGTCTAGTCTTGAACTCCTGGGCTCAAGTGATCCACCTCAGCCTCCCAAAGTGCCAGCATTACAGGCACGAAGCAGCACACCCAGCCTCTCTTTTTTATTTTATAGCATTTATCACTTGGAAATATACTTTGTGATTTACTTGAATATGATTTAGTTATTTACCATGTTATTATTTTCTTCCTCTAGTGCCCAGAACAGTATCTGACACATTGTAGATAATCTATATGTGTTTGTTGTTAAGTGAATGAAAGCAAAAAAAAAAAAAAAGAAATGGAAAAGAGCCCAAAAGCTAATGACAGAATAAACAAATTATAGTTATTTACACAAAAACATAAATGAAAATGAGGAAACTACAGCTATATGAAACTACATAGATGAGTCCTAGAAATCATAATATTGCACAAGGCAAGTTACTGGAAACTATACACTGTAAAATTTTTATAAAACTCAAGCAAGCAAATCAGTATTGTTTAGGGATATATGTGATTTTTTTTGTAGGAAATTATTTTTAAAAGAAAGGTAAGAATAAACTCAAAATTCAGAATAATGGAGACATGAGTGGCACAAAGTGATGGATTAGATGGTGAAGGAGCACTTGGGTGCAACAGTATTGGTGTGATCTGTTTCTTGGCTTGCATGGTGGATTTGAAATAGTCACTTTAATGAGTTACACTATTTTCTTTTGTGTGTATCAAATATTGCATAATCAAAATTTTATTTAAAATGTGAAAGTGAATGTAAGGTCAGAAAATAGAGTCATGTTATACAGTTAATGTTATATAGAGTTATGTTAGAAAATCGAGTTAAATAGAGTTATATAGAGTTATGTTAGAAAATGGAGCTACTGTTACTTTTGAGAAGTTTGGCTGAGAAAAGAGTGGTCGCTGGATGGTATGACGGGGCAGAAAAAATGTGTCAGTCAGAGATGGATGGTATGCGTGGTTTATGTGTGAAAGTTTACCATGTTTCTGGGCACAGATGCAGTGGTTCAGAGACTGAACAAAGGTAAAGGCAAAAATACCTGACAGGACAGAAATGACCAGTGAAGCCAAGTCCAAGTGGAGGATCAGATCAAGAGTAAAAGAGGAAAGATACCTTGGATTTAGTGAAGGAACAATGCTGCTTCTGCAAATAGAGGAAAGGAATGAGAAAAGTTTGTATGTAACATTGAGTTCAGTTTCATAACATCAGGAGTTCAGTTTCATGTCAAATAACTTGAAGAGTTCAATTTCAAGATATGGTTGAAGTCAGGTTGGGGAGGGCTCTTAAAGCGTAATGAGAATCTCTGATAATCACCCTAGAAAACAGGATAAGTGATTGACCAGGGAAAGGTTCATGAAAGGATTCCTGAGCAGTGCTGACAGCTGAGTTAAGATTGAAGATACTAAATTTTATAAACATGCCAGTTGAGTACCGCTTGATTTCTACAACTCAGGTATAAGAGAAGACTGATTGAACTTGAGATTTTCAGGAGATAGGGAAGTCAAAGGAAGACATGGATGGGAAAGGAAATCAGCCTATGAAAGCAGTGTTGGATCAGGAGAAAAGGGAGATCATTATGAAGAACAAATGTAGAAGAAAGAGAACTCGAGAGATGAAAGAAAGATATCATGGCCACATGAAAGTTTGAGATTTCAAAGATGAGATAATCGAGTTCTAAGAAATAAGTTCCAGGTTGTATCTTTGAACATGGGTTACTAAAAATACAATGAAAGACACGAGTTCAAGGAACTTTAAGCCTAGATTTTGGACATTAAAGTCATGCTAATGGACAAGAGTTGGGATGGAGAACAAAATTGAACACAGCACCAAAGTTGTCAATAAATGAGGACTCAGCCTTAAAGCATTGAGAAGGGGTAGAGGATTGTATGTACATATGCTGTGATCTCAAGGAAGAAGGAACTTTAGCATGAAACAGGAACAACAGTGGTGAAGGAAAGTAGCCTTGGAGTATCTGCAGACTACCAGCACTGCTTCAGGAGAGGATAGGAAGTCTCTGCTCCTGGGGCATGCTGGGGAAAGTGTTCCAGGACATCCAGGCTTCATTTCAAGGCAACACAGGAACAAGTGTTCCGTAAAAAGATTGAGGATATAAGGGAATTTATTTATAATGGAAAAAAAAAAACTTTCTAGTGAGCATAATGGAAACGATTGAAAGGAGATGATAAGTTAAATAATCAGTCAAGAAATGGAAATACAGCTGTGTGAAAATGTGAGCAAAAATAAGAAGGTGGTCTGCAGAGGCTTGCTTTTTGTTTAGGGGCTGAAGATCAGAGACATGGTCGGATTTACAGAGGGGCTGGGTCTAACGTTTGTGAGTACCTTCTGTTGATACCAGGAGACTCCTTGCCCTTTGGTCTCGTTTTTCAGGGCAACCCTGCCTTTTCATAGGAATTTTGAGGTTAACGATTACCCTTCCCCACTTGTAAGAATAGACCCTTACTGTCTTATCTCCTCTGGGGTGTCTTACATGTATTTACTGGGATCTATTTCTCTAGGGTATCCTTTGCCAATTATTTTCCACCTTTGTGTGAGATGGGGCCTCTGAACGTAATTTACAGTTTTTGAAAAGTATAGCCTTGGCCGGGCGCGGTGGCTCAAGCCTGTAATCCCAGCACTTTGGGAGGCCGAGACGGGCGGATCATGAGGTCAGGAGATCGAGACCATCCTGGCTAACCCGGTGAAACTCCGTCTCTACTAAAAAATACAAAAAACTAGCCGGGCGAGGTGGCGGGCGCCTGTAGTCCCAGCTACTCGGGAGGCTGAGGCAGGAGAATGGCGTGAACCCGGGAGGCGGAGCTTGCAGTGAGCTGAGATCCGGCCACTGCACTCCAGCCTGGGCGACAGAGCGAGACTCCGTCTCAAAAAAAAAAAAAAAAAGAAAAGTATAGCCTTATTATTAGATAATCCTGCCTTTTCCTCGCTTTGTGCCCTTGGCAAGTTACTCTGCTTCAGTTTTCTTACCTGGAAATGATACTCACTTAACTTGTTAAGATTAAGTGAGTTAACACAAGTAAAACACTCAAAATGATGCCTAGTATATACTCTGCACTATATGGTTATTTTTGAAAACATGGTGATTATACTTTTACATACTATAACTCTTATTTACTGAGTATCATCAACCAATATACTTGGTGCTTTATTTAATTTCATTCTCACAACAATGCTATGATGTTGATTAACCTTGTCACTGAAATAAGCTAAGACCTCAGAGAAGAGCAGTAAATTGCCTTGCTAATAAATACTGAAGTTGTTATTAAAGTATATCTTTTAATACCAAAATTCACTTTCTTTCCACTGTACAACTTGTTACAAACCACTGTCATTATCATTACCTGTATATTTGTGTTAGCTGTTAATAAATTTCCTCTGAAGTTACATAGCACCATAAAGTAATGAAAGATCTCCAAAAGTTCTTATTCTTCTTTCCTGTTGTAACTGGACATCTTTGATCTCCTTTCTGGTCTCTACTTGTTCTTGGATAGAGAACTCTGAACCTGCACCTGAGGCTGTCTTTTCAGATTCGTGGATATGAGTAAGAATGCCATCTACTGAGCACCTGCACTTTAATTTAAATCTTAAATTAAAAAAAAAAAAACAAAAAAAAACAATGAAAGTGGTAGTCTTTATTCTCTTAAGAGGCAAATAACAGCCTGAAACATAAATCTCACCTTTGAGACACATGTCTACCAAACCTATATTCTATACACAATTATTTGTGTATTGTGGATATTCCTTAAGGATTATCGAGAATTATGTTATACAACGACATTTCAGACTGAATCTTTTAAATTAATAAATATTATCTCAAATTTTATAAATGAAAATTAGCGGCAGGCTACATGAGTAAAAAATTAGAAGATAGCACCTGTAGTGTTATTGAAGGTAAAGTGAACACAAAGAGAATCATTTACATCAAATATATATTTCTGAAAAGTATACTTTGATAAGCTTTTGAATTGGTTCATAAGGAAATCTGAAAGATGTTCAAATTCAGGGCAGCAGCAGTAGAAATCATTTAATCATTTTTTTTTCCTGTGTCAGAAACGTTCCTGCAAGCGGGAACGTTTGCTTTTTTTTCCCCCTTCCCCTTTCCCGGGTCACTGCAGGTCACGTGATGACTATCATGTGACTCGGTCAAAGGATCTTTTCCTCTTACAGCCTTGCAAAAGAAAAAAAAAAAGACCGTTCTCCAATTAAAGCTGTTAACGTGTACTACGCTGTTTCCTTGTTGGATTTTCTTGTTCTCTGCTGCTACTGTAAAAACAAAATGAGTGGTAAGATTTGCTGTTTTCGAACATTCTGCTTTTATTTTAAGACAGAAAGCATTGTATTAATCTAAAGTCATGCCGTGTGTTTTTAAAAATAGATGCTAAATATAATCGCTATAAAAATATTTTAAATTGCCATGTAATTACAAAAAGGTTAGACTGTGTCGAGTTATTTTGTAATTTTATATTCCACAGAGTATTCCATTCTAGGATCTTTATTTTACTACGTTTTTCTTCTAGAGCTGAAATCTGAAAATTGGCATCAGATTATTTGGAAGCCATTGTGAAAGCTGGCTTATAGAGAATGTGTAGCACAGCAGCAGCACGTTGCATTTTAAGAATTAAAACTCCTGGACAAATTTGTAATTTTATTTTTTAAAAAACTCTTAAATATGAATCAATATTAAAAAGGAAAAATAAGGAAGAATTTAAGTTATACTAGATGAAATATCTTCTTTAAGTCAGTGATGGCACTTTTTAAGAAACTGGGGTGGGGAGCTTCACAGATTTCTTAAGACAATTGGTTAGAATTGTTGACTCTTCTGCAGGTTTTTGAAATAGGAAATGTGTGCTTAATAGCTCCATGATTGGGGTAAATCATGCTCAAATCACATAGATTATAAAGGAGCTGCTAGGTGTATACACAGTTGTTCAGGTATTGCTACTCTTGTGCCAAGTATACATTTGACAATACGATCTGAGTTTCTTCCTTGGGACAAAATCTCCCTCACTGCATACAAATTTAAGTCAGTTTATAGTTAATCTTCTATTACTTTCTAAATTAAGAAGTATTGTTGGAACTAAGGAGCTAATCATTTACATCATTAAATATGCAAGGCTTTAAGGTTTTGCTACTATAGACACAGGAATAACAACAGACATGAGATGCTGTAAATGCTGCAGTTCTAAACATCGATACTTGTATTTATTATGTTTATACAATAGGGGTTTGCATTCAGTGTTGAATGTTACTTCACAACAATATTTTAGGCATTAAATGTGATACCGTTAAATTGTCTTTTTAAAAAATAATCTGGCTGGGCATGGTGGCTCACACCTGTAATCCTAGCACTTTGGGAGCCCGAGGCAGGTGGATCACTTGAGGTCAGGAGTTCAAGACCAGCCTGGCCAACATGAGGAACTCCCGTCTCTACTAAAAATACAAAAATTAGCCGAGCTGAGATCATGCCACTGCATCCAGCCTGGGCAACAGAGTGAGACTCCGTCTCAAATAAATAATAATTTAAAAAAACCTATTAAATGACGCATTTATATTTGGAATTTTGGCTGGGCACAGTAGCTCACGCCTGTAATCCCAGTATTTTGGGAGGCCGAGGCTGGCAGATCACTCAGGCCAGGAGTTCAGGACCAGCCTGGCCTACATGGGGAAACCCCGTCTCTACTAAAAATACAAAAATTAGCTGGGCTTGGTGGTGCCCACACCTGTACTCCCAGCTACTCAGGAGGCTGAAGCAGAAGAATCACTTGAACCCAGGAGGAAGAGGTTGCATTGAGCTGAGATAGTGCCACTGCACTGCAGCCGGGCAACAGTGAAACTCCATCTAAAAAAAAAAAAAAATCTAACCATGTACCATTTCTGCCTCAGGATAAAAAAAAAATTACTTGCTAGAGTGAAAGGATTACTTCGTAAAGAAGTAAGTTAATCAGTCTTTTTCCTGGGCTACATCTAGTAATATATTTACTGCTGGTTTATTTTAGGTTACATTTCTGTTTTCAGCATCACACTTAGATGTAATTAAAAAACAAAGTAGAATTTAGTATTACCAAATTATAAACTATTTTAGCGGCTATCAAAGTATAAAATGGTTTGAATTGTAACTACATATATATTCATGTTTCTGGTAAAAGGAGGGCAACTTGAAGCAATTATGTGATTTTACTATTTTGAATGTAATTAGCAATAACTTATTACTCTGATGGCAAAACAAAAACACCTGTTCTAATGACTCGCTCTAAGGATTAAATTTGACAGCATATAAAAGGACCCACAGTAAAAGTGCAAATGCTAATGGTGTTTATTAAGATTACAAATATGATTTTCAGTGAATTCTGTCAAGTTCTCGCTGAATTTCACATACTATAAATAATATCTAAGCCACCTGTAAGGATTCAGGAAGTTAGTTTATTGTAATTTTATTTAAATTAGCTAATGGAAGTAAACCAGCGTTAGTTTAAGACAGTCCTCATTTCTCTTGAGTCTAGAAATATAGGAACTAAAAGGTGAGTTTTATATGAAGCTTTTCTGCCTAGAGGTATAAAGCAGCTCACAGGTTTTATCCAGTAAATTAATAGGTAATGTTTGCTTAAACTTAAGAAAGTTTTATTCTTTCTCTCATGTTTTTAAGGATGTAAAGACAACAAAGGCTTTAATTTTCCTTAGAGGCTTTAGAGCATAGTTCTTAAGCCTCAAATTATATCAGTTGCCAATACTGCATAGTAGTTTAATGTTTACTAAAAATGTGGTAAGGATATGTCCTTAGAAATGAAACTACCTGGTTTTGAATCCCACTTCTACCACTTGGGGAGCTTAACCTCTCTGTGCCTCAGTGTCCACATCTAGAAAATGGGGATGATGATGATATTTGCCTGATAGAATGATTATGAGGAGAAAAAAATATGCAAAAGGCCTGGCACATAGTTAGTATTAGTTATATATAATTAAGATAATATTCTGGACAACTTCATGTATTTGGTGGTGGGCTTGTTTTGGATGGGAAGACCATCTTGTTGAAAAGTTCTTTTCAGCCAGATATTATATGTGTAATTTAGTGTTCTACACAAACACTTCTTACTTTCTTTCAACCACTTCAGTCTTATCCCTACTTCTCTTCTCCTCCCCACCTCTTCTGTCTTTTCTCTCCCCTCCCGCTTTCTCCCATTTCTCCACATCGTTCCTCCTCCCCCTTACCCTTCTGTTTTCTCCTCTCCCTCCCTTGTTGTCTTCTCTTCACTCTCTCCTTAATTGCCTCTTGTCCCCTTTCTTATCCCTCCGTTTTCTTCTCTTAACTCTCGCTCTCCCCTTCTTCTCTCCCCTCTTGCCTTTCTCCTCTCCTTGCTTCCCCCTTTTTTCTCCACTTTCCCCACTTTCCTTACTCCTTTTTAGTATTTTCCCTCATACCCCCTTTCTTTTGTATTCTCTTTTCTCTTCCCTAGCTCTCTCATCTCCCTAGCCCTAATTTTACTACCACTCTGTGGTTCTGTCCTCACCCCTTGCCTTCCCTAGAAAGGGCAGAATGGCTGTAATCCGGATTTGCTGTGACCTCCATGCCCTTTATTCTGGTTTTCTGAAGTATGTATAATATTAACAAAGTTATTTGTTTTCTGCCCTACAATTAAGCTTTTCGTCCTTCATTTCTTTTATAGCTGAGAGCCATTATATAATGGTAGATTATAATTCTGCATATAAAAGAGATCTTTTTCGCTTTACATTCTTCATCAGACCTTTGTTCTTATTTCCTTAGAAATAAGTAATTTCTTTGAAAAGGTTTCATTTCAGGTTATTAAAAACCGGTGGGCATGAGGGGACACTGCAGTGTAGAGTTACAGGAAGAAAGGAACTGAAGGGGGGTAAGAGACTTTTTTAAAAGTTACATAAAGCAACTAAGATTTTAGTTCCTAGAAAGAACAAAACACACCTTCTCCAAATGCTGCTTTTGTTCCCAGAAACGTTAAAAGAGAAGGTAAAATAGAGATAATAGTTATAAAAGTTAATTGGAAAACCTAACACTGTAAAAGTGAAAGGAAGTGTAGAATGAGAGAAGCTGAATTTTCCTTTTTAGAACTTTTTAGTGTAAGAAACAAAAAAAATTTTTTTTTTCCTTTGGGTAAATACACGTGTGGCATTTTTCTTTGTTCTTAAGCTGCCATAGACATGAGTCACGCATTACAGTATTTTAACCCTAGCAAAGCAAGTTCCAAATTTGTAACTATTCTTCCTCTTGCTTTTTTATTTTGTCCCTGTTATTTTTGAAAATTTTGCCTTTTGTATTTTTCATTGATTTTTATATGCAGAGTTTAGTTTGATTTTTCTCTAGGTCAGTGTTTCTAAACTTACACTATTATAAGAGTCACCTGGGATATTTGTAAAGTGAATATAATGATTCAAGACCCCATTGACTAAGAATCTGTAGGAGAGCCTGTTAATCTATTTTAAAAAGCCCTCTCACCCGCCCCGGCCCCTGCCCCTGCCCCTGCCCCTGCCCCTGCCCCTTCAACTTTAAGAAACACAAATGTAGGTAAAAGGTAATTTGTGCACTTTACAAGATAGATTTTTATAACAGGTCAATCATCTGAATTTCTTTTTATAAAATGTATATAAAATTTTATAAAAATGTAGTTACTGTTGGCTTGAGTGTTTAGATGAAGTATTAGAAAAATGTAATTCAAATTATTTTCAACTTTAGCCCGATAAGCAATCATGGGTTAATACATCATTTCTGTGACCCATTCAGGTCCTGCTCAGGTTCCAATGATGTCTCCAAATGGTTCTGTGCCTCCTATCTATGTGCCTCCTGGATATGCCCCACAGGTATGTTTTTATGCTATTTTTCTTTTCATGTTTATATAATAGTGATTATTCTCTTTGATTTTGATGAAAAAATACCATTTAATTACTGAGGCTCACCAAGTGTTGTGTATCTATCATAAATCTATTTCAAGTATCTTAGTACGTTTGGAAAGGAAGAAAAATTTTTATTGGCAGCACTCATCATTTGGCTTTGTCTTTGGGTATTAAGTCACAAAAGAAAATTCATTCTAGAATTTTATCTCCCTAAATATATGACTAAATAAAAATAATATTTTAGGTTGTAAAGGTGCCTACATTGACATTTTAAAATTTAGTCATTTGCTCAGATGTATCCCAAGACAATGCTTCCAACTTTATTCATACAAAGAATCTCAGACACTGATGATAATTGTATGGCATGTTGTGTTCAATAGAAAAGAGTTTAGCTCTGCAACCCTGAGGGATGAGGGGAATCAGTATCTCCATACACCTGTAACCTTTTATGCACAATGGCTGGAAAGCTCTGACCTTATAGTAATTTATGAACACAGGCAAACTGAATTAAACTGTAAAATCTGCAGGTGTTCAATATCTTGCACTACTGAGGTTTCGTATAGTCTGCACTCGTTGCCTCAGTCTATTTTGGGAAATAATCAGTTTCTTTCCCTAGCATTGAATTTACACTTGAAGTTTTCTTCAGACCCTCTGTTACTTCCTCCCTGATTATGCCAGAATATTGGTGGTGGGATATTGGGGTGGATTTTCTGCCCACTCCATGAAGCACGCAATCACATGAACGACGGCAAAAGGAGCGCACTGGGAAGGAGAGAATGGAATGAGATTTAGAGTCAGAAAAGGAGAATCCATATCTTATTTCAAACCTTTGCTGGCTGCATGGTCTTGGGCAAATCAGCTTCCTTCAGTCTCAGTGCCTTCCTCATGAGATGAGATCATGTACTACAATTACCTTGTAAGCTTTTCAGAATAGTCTCTACTAACTATCTCTACTTTTGTTTAGCACACTGACTCCTTGATATAGTCTGCATTCTGTCTATATTACTCTACTAAAACTGCCCTCCGCTGTGTACCAAATCCAAAGGCCTACTTTCCAGCCTGGTCTTCTTTGACCTCTGGTAAAATTTGGTACCACTGATAAGATTAACTGCAGATTTCCTTGACATCATGCTGCCCTGATTTTTTTTTTTTCTACTTCTCTGTTGCACCTTCTCAGATCTTCTCTTACATGAAGACTGTTCTCTAGCATAGTTCAGTTCATGATTTATTGAGTGGCACCACGTACTAAGCTCTGTATTGGGAGCTAGTGATAAAAAGATGATTAAGACAAGTTCTTTCAGTGCACTTGTAGGTTATCTGCTGTTCTGTCATCTTACAGTACCTTTTTGTTTTATTGTTTGTGGCAAACTCCTACCCTTTTCATTTCACTTCATCGTGAGCTCTGAAAGCAGTTTTCCCTGAGCCTTTGCAGGTGCTTCTCACTTTAGGCTTTCATGGCATATTATTGATACATATATTCCTCTTTTCATAAACTTATGAAACTAATTCCTGAGATTATGAATTCTTACAGTTCGTATATTCAACAGTGTTCCACAAATATGTATTGAGTGTTTATATATGTCAGGCACGCTTGGATGCTTGGAATATGTCCATGACTGAAAGAGGCAAAGACTCATGCCACTCTGTGGTTTATATTCTTATGGGGAGAGGAAAATAAAAAGTGGATAAACTCTATAATGTTTGCTGGGCACGGTGGCTCATGCCTGTAATCCCAGTACTTTGGGAGGCCAAGGTGGGCGGATCACCTGAGGTCAGGAGTTCGAGACCAGCCTGGTGAAACCCTGCCTCTACAAAATATACAAAAATTAGCTGGGCATGGTAGCAGGTGCCTGCAATCCCAGCTACTAGGGAGGCTAAAGCAGGAGAATCGCTTGAACCTGGGAGGTGGAGGTTGCAGTGAGCGGAGATTGCACCACTACACTCCAGCCTAGGAGACAGAGTGAGACTCTGTCTCAAAAAAAAAAAAAAAAAATTCTATAATGTGTTCGAGCTGGTTGTATTTTACAATAGAGTGGTCAGAATAGGCCTCATTGGGCAGGTAAGATTTCAGTCAAGTCTTGAAGGACAGGTGGGGGTTAGCTATGCATCTCTCTGAGAAAACAGGATTCTGGACAGAAATGGCCAGTGCAAGTGGCCTAAGATGCCAGCATGCCTGGGAACAGCAAGGAGGTCAGTATGACTGGACTGATTCATCAAGGAAGAATAGTAGGGAATGAGGTAAGAAGTAAGAAGCCTAGATCATATAAGACTCTTACTCATCTTTATATCCTCAATGCTGAGTATATAGCCTGTCATATAGTAGGGGCTCAGTAAATATTTGTAAATCAGATAATCATCCGAGTTGAGGTTCTATATCTTTAGACCAAGAGCCACAGAGATAATCTTCCTATAGCAATTCTTTGGTTAAAGAGCCTATAGCCAGCTTGTCCACTCAACGAAGTTTAGATTTCTTGACATTTAAGGCTTTACACGGTTCTGTCCTGGTTTTGCCTTGGCACCATTTTCTTAATACTTCCAATTATGTCCATTTTTGTAGCCAAACATTTCTCACATGCTTACTTGGTGTTTCCTTAACGCAGTTATCTAAGGAATGTTATTCATTTCTCCATTTCTGCCTTCTAAAATTCTACCGATCCTTGAGGGCCTAGATCACTTCAATACCAGAAGTGGTATTGAACCACTTCTTGGTTATAATACATATCACCTAATATAATTATGAACAGTTAGCCCTTCATATCCTTAGGTTCCAAATCTGTGGATTCAACCAACCACAGATTGAAAATATTTGAAAAAAAATTGCATCTATACTGAACATGTATAGACTTTCTTGTCATATTTCTTAAACAATACAATATAACTATTTACACAACATTTACATTATATTAGGTATAAGTAATCTAGAGATGATTTAAAGTATACCAGAGGATGTTGTAGGTTATAAGCAAATACTACTACATTTTATATCAGAGGCTTGAGCATTAGAAGATTTTGGTTTCCACGGAAAGTCCTAGAACCAGTCCCCCATGCATACCAAGAGACAACTGCATATGTATTTTTACTCCTACAGGATTTTAGGTTCCTTAGGATAGGAACTGCCTTTTAATTATTTTTGTGTTCTTGCGGTAACTCAAATGTAGTAGGTATCCCATAAGTAGTTGTCACATAAATTAATTTTAACTATAGTCTTCCTGGAAGGATTATGTGAGGCTAGTGGGCTACTATTATTAATCTTAATTTAAGATGAAGATGATCTGTAGAAAACATGTCATTTTCATTACACAGGGTAATCCAAAGACAAAAATCTAGTCTCGTCATTTTTTAGTTAATTTAAGTTTCCAGTATGTAAGAATTTGAGTCTTCCACAGAGGCGAGCCCACAGAGGGCGAGCTGAAGCAGGGTGGGGCATCACCTCACCCAGGAAGCAAAAGAGATTGGGGAACTCCCTCCCCTAGCCAAGGGAAGCTGTGAGGGACTGTGCCATGAGGAACCATGCATTCTGGCCCAGATGCTACACTTTTCCCACAGTCTTCACAACCCACAGACCAGGAGATTCCCTTGGGTGCCTACACCACCAGGGCCCTGGGTTTCAAGCACAGAACTGGGCAGGCATTTGGGCAGACACTGAGCTAGCTGCAAGAGTTTTTTTTCATACTCCAGTGGCTCCTGGAACACCAGCAAGACAGAACCGTTCACTCCCCTGGAAAGGGGGCTAAAGTCACAGAGCCAAGTGGTCTAGCTCAGCAGATCCCATCCCCACAGAACTCAGCAAGCTAAGATCCACACTGGCTTGAAATTCGTGCTGCCAGCACAGCAGTCTGAAGTCCACCTAGGACACTCAAGCTTGATGGGGGACGGGCGTCTGCCATTAACTGAGGCTTGAGTAGGCCGTGTCTTCCCCCGCCCCCACCCAGCCCAACAGTGTAAAGAAAGCCACCAGGAAGTTGGAACTGGGCGGAGCCCACCTCAGCTCAGCAAAAGCCACTGTAGCCAGACTGCCTCTCTAGATTCCTCCTCTCTGGACAGGACATCTCTGAAAGAAAGGCTCCAGCCCCAGTCAGGGACTTATAGATAAAACTTTCATCTTCCTGGGACAGAGCACCTGGGGGAACGGGCAGGTGTGGGTGCAGCTTCAGCAGACTTAAACGTTCCTGCCTCCCGGCTCTAAAGAGAGCAGTGGATCTCCCAGCACAGCCCTCGAGCTCTGCTAAGGGACACATTGCCTCCTCAAGTGGGTCCCTAACCCCAGTGCCTCCTGACTGGGAGATACCTCCCAGCAGGGGTCAACAGACACCTCATACAGGAGAGCTCCAGCTGGCATCTGGTGGGTGCCCCTCTGGGGCGAAGCTTCCAGAGGAAAGAACAGGCCGCAATCTGTGCTGTTCTGCAGCCTCTGCTGGTGATACCCAGGCAAACAGGGTCAGGGTGGACCTCCAGCAAACTCCAGCAGACCTGCAGCAGAGGGGCCTGACTATTAGAAGGAAAAGTAAAAGAAAGGAATAGCATCAACATCAAGAAAAAGGATGTCCACACAGAAACCCCATCCGAAGGTCACCAACATCAGAGACCAAAGGTAGATAAATCCATGAAGATGAGGAAAAACCAGCACAAAAAGGCTGAAAATTCCAAAAACCTCCTCCAAAGGATCACAACTCCTCGCCAGCAAGTGAACAAATTTGGACGGAGAATGAATGAGTTTGACGAATTGACAGAAGTAGGCTCCAGAAGGTAGGTAATAATAAACTCCTTCAAGCCAAAGGAGCATGTTCTAACCCAATGCAAGGAAGCTAAGAACCTTGAAAAAAGGTTAGAGGAATTGCTAACTAGAATAACCAGTTTAGGAGAAGAACATAAATGACCTGATGGAACTGAAAAACACAGCACAAGAACTTTGTGAAGCAGGCACAAGTATCAACAGCCAATCAATCAAACGGAAGAAAGGATATCAGACTTTGAAGATCAACTTAATGAAATAAAGTGTGAAGACAAGATTAGAGAGAAAAGAATGAAAATGAATGAACAAAGCCTCCAAGAAATATGGGACTATGTGAAAAGTCCAAACCTATGTTTGATTGGTGTACCTGAAAGTGATGAGGAGTATGGATCCAAGTTGGAAAACACTCTTCAGGATATTATCCAGGAGAACTTCCCCAACCTAGCAACACAGGCCAACATTCAAATTCAGGAAATACAGAGAACACCACTAAGATACTCCTTGGGAAGAGAAAACCCGAGACACATAATCGTCAGACTCACCAAGGTTGAAATGAAGGAAGAAATGTTAAGGGCAGCCAGAGAGAAAGATCAGATTACCCACAAAGGGAAGCCCCATCAGACTAATAGCAAATCTCTCTTCAGAAACCCTAAAAGCCAGAAGAGAGTGGGGGCCAATATTCAACATTCTTAAAGGAAAGAATTTTCAACCCAGAACTTCATATCCAACCAAACTAAGCTTCATAAGCTTAGTTTAGGAGAAATAAAATCCTTTACAGACAAGCAAATGCCGAGATGAGAGATTTCATCACCACCAGGCCTGCCTTACAAGAGCTCCTGAAGGAAGCACTAAATATGGAAAGGAAAAACAGTACCAGCCACTGCAAAAACATGCCAAATTGTAAAGACCATTGACTCTATGAAGAGAATGCAGCAACTAACGGGCAAAATAACCAGCTAGCATCATAATGACAGGATCAAATTTACACATAACAGTATTAATCTTAAATGTAAATGGGCTAAATGCCCCAATTAAAAGACACAGACTGGCAAATTGGATAAAGAGTCGAGATCCATCAGTGTGCTGTATTTGGGAGACCATCTCACATGCAGAGAGACACACAGGCTCAAAATAAAGGGATGGAGGAATATTTACCAAGCAAATGGAAAGCAAAAAAAAAAAAAAAAAAAAAAAGGCAGGGATTGCAATCCTAGTCTTTGATAAAACAGACTTTAAACCAACAAAGATCAAAAGAGACAAGAAGGGCATTACATAATGGTAAAGGGATCAATACAGCAAGAAGAGCTAACTATCCTAAATATATATGCACACAATACAGGAGCACCCAGATTTATAAAGCAAGTTCTTAGAGACCTACAAAGAGACAGACTCCCACATGATAGTAATGGGAGACTTTAACACCCCACTGTCAGTATCAGATCAATGAGAAAGAAAATTAACAAGGATGTCCAGGACTTGAACTTAGCTCTGCACCAAGCTGACCTAATAGATATCTACAGAACTCTCCACCCCAAATCCACACAGTATACATTTTCTCACCACATCACACTTATTCTAAAATTGACCACATAATTGGAAGTAAAAACACTCCTCAGCAAATGTAAAAGAACAGAAATTGTAACAGTCTCTCAGACCACCGTGCAATCAAATTAGAACTCAGGATTCAGAAACTCACTAAAAACTGCACAGCTGCATGGAAACCGAACAGCCTGCTCCTGAATGAGTACTGGGTAAACAACAAAATGAAGGCAGAAATAAAGATGTTGTTTGAAACCAATGAGAACAAAGACACAACATACCATAATCTCTGGGACACATTTAAAGCAGTATGTAGGGGGCAATTTATAGCGCTAAATATCCGCATGAGAAAGTGGGAAAGATCTAAAATTGACACCCTAATGTCACAATTAAAAGAACTAGAGAAGCAAGAGCAAACAAATTCAGAAGCTATTAGAAGACAAGAAATAACTAAGATCAGACCAGAACTGAAGGAGATAGAGACAAAAAGAAACCCTTCAAAAAACATCAATCAATTCAGGAGCTGTTTTGAAAAGATGAACAAAATAGACCACTAGCTAAACTGTTAAGAGAGAAAAATCAGACACAATAAAAAATGATAAAGGGAATATTATCACTGATCCCACAGAAATACAGACTACCATCAGAAAATACTATAAACACCTCTATGCAAATAAACTAGAAAATCTAGAAGAAATGGGTAAACTCCTGGACACATACACCCCCCAAAGACTAAACCAGGAAGAAGTAGAATCCCTGAATAGACCAATAACAAGTTCTGAAATTGAAGGGGTAATTAATAGCCTAACAACCAAAAAAAGCCCAGGACCAAATGGATTCACAGCTGAATTCTACCAGAGGTACATAGAGGAGCTGTTACCATTCCTTCTGAAAGTATTTCAAAAAACAGAAAAAGACGGACTCCTCCCTAATTCATTTTATGAGACCAGCATCATCCTGATACCAAAACCTAGCAGAGACACAACAAAAAAAGAAAATTTCAGGCCAGTATCCCTGATGAACATTGATACGAAAATCCTCAGTAAAATACTGGCAAACTTAATCCAGCAGCACGTGAAAAAGCTTATCCACCACAATCAAGTCTGCTTCATATCTGGGATGCAAAGCTGGTTCAACATACATAAATCAATAAACGTAATCTATCACATAAACAGAACCAATGACAAAAACCACATGATTATCTCAATAGACACAGAAAACTTTCAATAAACTCAGTATTGATGGAACGTATTTTAAAATAACAAGGCTGTTTATAACAAACCCATAGCTGGTGTTGGGAATACTGGCTAGCCATATGCAGAAAACTGAAACTGGACCCATTCCTTACACCTTATACAAAAATTAACTCAAGATGGATTAAAGACTTAAACGTAAAACCTAAAACAATAAAAACCCTAGAGGAAAACCCAGGCAGTACCATTCAAGACATAGGCATGGGCAGAGACTTCATGACCAAAACACCAAAAGCAACAGCAACAAAAGCCAAAATTGACAAATGGGATCTAATTAAACTAAAGAGCTTCTTCTGTACAGCAAAAGAAACTGTCATCAGAGTGAACAGGCAACCTGTAGAAAGGGAGAAAATTTTTGCAATCTGCCTGTCCGACAAAGGGCTAATATCCAGAATCTACAAAGAACTTAAACAAATTTACCAAAAAAACAAACAAACAAACAAAAACTCAACCCCATCAAAAAGTGGACAAAAGATCTGAACAGACACTTCTCAAAAGAAGACATTTATGTGGCCAACAAACATGAAAAACAACTCATCATCACTGGTCATTAGAGAAATGCAAATCAAAACCACAAATAGCTACCATCTCATGCCAGTTAAAAAGGAAACCACAGATGCTGAAGAGATGTGAAGAAATAGGAATGCTTTTGCACTGTTGGTGGTAGTGTAAATTAGTTCAACCATTGTGGAAGACAGTGTGACAATTCCTCAGGGATCTATAACCACAAATACTACTTGACCCAGCAATCTCATTTCTGGGTATATAGCCAAAGGATTATAAATCATTGTACTAGGACACATGCACACATATGTTTATTGCAGCACTATTCACAATAGCAAAGACTTGGAACCAACCCAAATGCCCATCAATGATAGACTGTGGTGCATATACACTATGGAATAGTATGCGGCCATAAAAAAGGATGAGTTCATGTCCTTTGCAGGGACATGGATGAAGCTGGAAACCATCATTCTCAGCAAATTAACAAAGGAACAGAAAACCAAACCCCGCATGTTCTCACTTATAAGTGGGAGTTGAACCATGAGAACACATGGACACAGGGAGGGGAACATCACACACAGGCCTGTGGAGGGATGGGGAGCTAGGAGAGGGATAGCATTAGGAGAAACACCTAATACAGATGATGGGTTGATGGCTGCAGCAAACCACCATGGCACGTGTATACCTATGTAACAAACCTACATGTTCTGCACATGTATCCCAGAACTTAAAGTCTAAGTAAAAAAAAAAAAGAAGAAGAAGAGGAGAAAAAAAGCTTCAGAAGAAGCAAACTATTTGAAAAGATGATACATAGTCCACACACCAAGATTATATACTTTACACATAAATAACCTTCATAGCCATTTCTGGGGCCTGCTTGGTCCTTATTTTAGGCAGAACCTTACTGAGCTTTATTATTGCAGTTTAACAAATAAGGAAAGTTTTAAGAAATTGATGTACTGCACAGAGGCAGAAATATGTGCTAGTGGAATTAAGTTATCAAATGAGGAAATGAACAAAACATAAAACTATAAAACTTAAATACAAAGCAAGTGACGCCAGGAGTAGAAGGAACTTAATTCACTGGCAAATAGTACTAACTTAGAGTCCCTAAGAGCATTGTATTGCAGGACAGGATAACATTTCTGCTATTTCAGCGATGAAGTTAATAACTTACCAAGAGAAGTTTATAAACTACCTGAATGGGACTCCTGAAAGGCACTATCAGAAGTTCTGCCTTTCTTGTAATGGCTCCCTTTTTAATAGAATGTGGGCTGTTATGGTAGTGAGAGGGTGCCTAACAGGGAAGGAATTGTAGATCGCATAATGTGGGGAAAGAACCTATCTGGACTTTGGGAAAAGTTTCAGGTTACTCCTTTGAGCTGTGCCTGGTGTTTCATTTTGCCTTTATGATGCCATGCAGCAGTGAGGTCAGTGTGTTTTTTCAAAGATTTTGCAAATCAATCTGATCTCAGTCTTCTTGCTGCTTTTGGGGACAACAGCCAAAAGGGACAGACAGGGGAATGTGAGAAACTACAAGGTGGGGAGACCTAAGAGATTTATATGAGAATGAAGAGATATAATAAGAACTGGAGAGAAAGGAGATTGTGGTCACATACTGTTGTGTATGTTTGTAGACACATAAATGTTTGCTGAATGAATGGTCTGTGTTACTGTTTAAGAGCTTAAAGTTGTTTTGAGCTTAAAGTTAAGCTATATTATTGTTTAAGAGCTTAAAGTTGGAATAGTTCTGGGTTCAGGGTGAGACCATAGAAGTAGGTTGCAAAAAGTAGAGAGGAAGCTAAGGTTGTAGGAATTGAGAAGGTCACAGAACCCTAATAGCTTCGGTGGTGTAAAGAGAGGGAGAAAGAAATGTAGCATTCTGTTAGTGCTAAAAGAACATATATATATCTGATCATATCATTCATTTAACAAATAACTTTTAGAGCATCAACCCATGTGGTAGGTACTATTCCAGGTCCTGGGGGGAAAAACAATAAACAAAACATTTATCATGGGCTTTATATTCTGATGAGGAAGACACACAATATAAAATGTCAGATAATATACACAGTTTCCTTTCTCTGCAGCCCTTCTCAATTGTGTCTCTGTTCAATAAAGGAGAAAAAAAAAAGCATGTCTTTGCCTACTTAGAAATTAGGTGGCATCTGTGGTTAAGTGGTCAGACTATGCTAATGCCTCATTTAATTTTATTGCCTTACCTGTATTTTAATTTTTATGAACACTGACAAATTTGAATTATATTTTATCTTTTTTTTCCTTTTCACAACTTACTGATTTTATTTTACATCACAACCGGTGTACCCTGTTGGTACGAAATCTAACCTCTACATGGTGGCCATTTCTTAGCACCTGAGCCCCTGGAGACTTAGCAAATGGTTTTAAAGTCTATTGCCTTCCTCTGAAGTTACTGGCTGCTTGAGGTAGTGGAGTTCACCATGCTCTCAGTTCTTATCTGGCTTTTTTTTCCCCCCTCCTCTGTCTACATCTTAGGTTTGAGTTTTGTTTTGTTCTGTTTTTTTAATTGTGGTGAAACACACATAACGTAAAATTACCATCTTAACCTTTTTTAAGTTTACAGTTTAATGGCATTAGGTGCATTTACAACATTGCACTACCATCTCCACCCTCCATCCACAGAACTCTTCATCTTGCTGAAAGCTGAAGCTCTGAACCTGTTAAATAGTAGCTTTCCATTTTCCTCTCCCCAAGCTTATCTTTGTATTTTAAATGTTCTTTCTCAGCAGAAAAGTGGTTTTAATTTCTTAAATAATTTAGCCATTTATTTTTAATCAAATCTCTTGTAAACAACAACAACAACAAAGACACTAGAAGGCCTATGGATTCTATGCCCACAAAGTAGATAAGAACATGGAATCTGAAGCCAAGTTGCCTGAGTTCAAATACTGGCTCCTTCACTTTCTACTTATATGACCCTGGGCAAGTTGTTTAACATCTCTGTGCCTCAGTTTCTCCATCTGAAAAATTGAAATAATAATAGTATGTAACATTGTTCCAAGGATCAACTAGTTCATATATGTCCCTTGAGAAACTTAACCGTTAGATTATAGAGTAAGACATATGCATCTGGAAAATTAACACTTCAATGTTATAAATATCAAACAAGTGATACAGAATAAATGCAGTAGAAATTATAGGAGAGAGAGATCACTGAGATTGTAGTACCTGGGGGAGAGTTCATGGGGGAGCAGTCAAATGGTGTCTTACACAGACTCCTAGCCCCACACCTCCACCAGTATTTGCACATCTGCAGTTATGTGCTCTGCCTTCTCATCCAACCCACAAACTCTACTTCCACATCTGTAACACAAACTTTCCTGCTCCTGTCCAGACTCGGTTCCCCCACTAGGGTACTGGAACCTGTCCCTTTTTGCCTGCATATTTCTAGCATTTTCTAGCATTTTTTCTTTTCTCTCTTCTGCATTATCAGTTTCTTGTTCTCTGCTGGGTTATTTTCATTAGTATCTTGAGCCTTTTGCAATTTCACTCCTGAAAACAACAAAACATGAAAGTTTCTTGACTTCACTACTCCTATGAGCCACCACCCTATTTCTGTATTCCCCTTTGCAGCAGAACATTTTTAAATTGTGCAGTTAGCTCTAATTCTTCTCCTTACTTTTTCTCTTAAACCCACTACAGTTAGGCTTTGACCCTATGGCTATACCAAAACTGCTTTCCAAGATCACAGTAATGTCTACATTGCTAAATCCATTGGTCAGATTCTTAGTCTTCCTGAATGGGAAGCTTGACCTATCAGCAGCATTTGACACAGTTAGTCCTTCCTCCTTGACACACTTCACCAAACTTCCAGACTCTATACACTCTCTTAGTTTTCCTTCTGCCTCGCTTGGTCATCCCTTCCCAATCTTTCCAGAGTTGCAGACTAGTATATCTTAACAGTCTATTCAACATTTCCACTAAGTTGTCTTATAAACTCTTCAAACTCACAAGTACAAAACTTGAAACTCCAAATCTCTTCCCCTGAAAAAAACTTGTTCTACTCCACAGCCTTCCTCATCACATTGATGGAAGACTGTTCTTCCCTAACTACTTTTTCTCACTTCCCACATGGAATCATCAGCTAATCTTGTCTTGTTTCTTTACTTTTTTTTTTTTCTTTTTGAGACGGAGTCTTGCTCTGTCACCCAGGCTGGAGTGCAGTGGCACAATCTCAGCTCACTGCAACCTCTGCCTCTCGAGTTCAAACGATTCTTCTGCCTCAGCCTCCCGAGCAGCTGGGACTACAGGTGCATGCCACCATGCCTGGCTAATTTTTGTATTTTTAGTAGAGATGGAATTTCACCATATTGGCCAGGCTGGTCTCGAATTCCTGACCTCATGATCCACCTGCCTCAGCCTCCCAAAGTGCTGGGATTACAGGCATAAGCCATCGTACCTGGCCTCTACTTTTAAATATATGCAGAATGTGAGTCACTTCTCACCATCACCACTGCTGCCTCCCTGGTCTTAGCCATGATCATCTCTTGCCTAGATTACTACAGTAGCTTTCTGAATGGTTTACCTGCTTTTGTCTTTGCCTCGCTATGATCTGTTCTCAACTCAGCAGCCAGAATAATCCTGTCAAATATAAGGTTACATCAGGAATTCTCAACTGTAGTAACGTAAACATTTGAGGTGGGATGATGTTTTTGTTGTCCTCTGTGTTGTTGGGTATTTAGCAGCATTCCTGGCCTCTCTACTTTCTAGATGTTAATAGTGCACCTGCCCTTCCCCTCCCCGAGTTGTGACAACTATAAATGTCTCCAGACCCTACCACATATCTCCTAGGAGTCAGAAACACTAGATTTTATCACTCTTCCGCCCAAAACTTTGTAATGATTTCCCATTCCACTGACAGTAAATGATGAACTCCAACTCCTTAATAGTAGCCTGTGTCGTGGTGCCTGACCACCCTATCCCCCCTTCATTTCTTTGACTTCATCTGCTTCTACCTTTGCTCCTTTATACTCATGCAGTCACACCAGCTTCCTTTCATTCCTTGGGTATAATCAGCCCCACTTCTACCTTAGGGGCTTTATTCTAACTGTTCCCTCTGCCTAGAACAAATCTTCCAGATTTCTGCGTGGTTAATTCCTCCCACTTCCTTGAAGTTTCTGTTAAAGCTTTACTTTGCCAATAAGGCCTACTCTGATCACTGTATTTATTCTGTAACCTGCTCCTTTCTGACAACACTTCTGATAGCCCTTACCTACTCTGCCTTTTCCATAGTATTTATCACCTTGCAACATGCTAAATAACTTACTGGTTGTGTTTGTCTGTCCCTGTTAGTATGGATTCCCCACAGATATTTAATATAGCATTCTAAGGTTTTTCTTTCTTTGAATTATCAGTTTGTTTTGCTGAAAAATAATGTTTTAAATGAGTGGAGGAGGTAAAATTAGAGCTAGAATTGGAAGGATAGACAAGATTATTATAGATTAAAGGGAAGCAAAGTGAAGAAGAAAAATTGCATAAACAAAAGTACAGGGTATAGAAATGTATAGTCACTGTGAAGACAAGTTTTTTATCATACCAGCCTGACTGCAGTTAATGGTTCAGGATTTGTTGCAAAAGAACAATACGACTTTGAAGGTAGGTTAGAACCAGGTTGAATGAATATGAAGTACAAGCCTCTTGGAAATGGAGAGTTTTTTAAGATTTGTGAATTGGAGAGTGATAAAGGTGAAAGGGGTATTGTGACAGATACTGTGATTTGGCTCACTTAAAATCCATTTCAAACTTCTTCCAGTGTTCCTTCCTGTAGGGTAGAACCTAAAAAGCTATCAGCAGTTTCTAGATTCCCTTCAGGTAGGGTTCTAGATATTATTTAGTTCCCATCAATCATATGTGCTTGCTTGAGGCTTAAATTCAGAACTGAGTTAAATAGGGAGAAAGGGGTCTGAGGCATCCATTTTGCTGAAAACAAGGCATTATGTTTCTAGACCCAGCATATTAAAAACAGTTAATTCATTTGGTCTTCTAGTCCCCTGTTAGAAGAGTCATGTTACACTCCAGTAGGTAAGGAGAGTTTAATAATCTGCTTAATGTTTGTAATTTAGGCTTATCTATACCCAGATAAGTGTGTTTTCTAGTATACCTATACCTCTACCTACCAAGCACATATATTTATAAAATAATTTGCTATCCCTAAGCATAATAAAACTTTGCCTTCCTGAAAATCAGGATTTGCCTTTAAATTAGCACTTAACATTATGATCATTTTCTGTTTCCTGAGGAAGCTATTAGCCATTTGTTATACCTTAATAGTTACCATTTAAGTCTAAAAGAATAAGGGCCCTATTTTACTGAGGGATTTCTAATTTTGAGATGAAGTCCTTTAATTTTTTAGGGTTTCCTGTGTGTCTTTGCAGCTCCAGTAAGGTTCACAGGGGAGTAAGTCTTACCATTTAAAAAAATTTATCCCCACGGTGTAATTCCTGTTTTTTGTTTTTGTTTTTTTTTTTAGTTTGTAATTTCTAAGCCTCAAAGCCACAGATATTTTTCCTAACTAGGAGTTAATATAATAATATTCAGTATTTGTGTCCCTTGAAATGATCAGCTGTAAAATTGTCCTGGTCATGGTCATAAGAATTTTGCATCTAAATTCTAACATGTCATTGATTGTCTGATTGAGTCTGGATCCAGTTGTTTTGTTTTCTATTTGGTCTTTCCACAACTTGTTTTCCCCCACTCCCAGTCATAATATAGAAAAAGAAATTGATTCCTGAACCTTTTGTGTCTAAACCAAAATTACTCCATCAGGAAATGCACATAGGATAAATATCTAGTATCATAACTTATTATGTTATTCTTTAGCTTGTCTAATCAGTGTTTTAAGGTTTATATTGAATTGTATAACAAAAACTAATTCTTCATTTTGTTTGGTGCTAATTTATATGTACCAGTATATTTAATAAGTTCTTTTCATGTTGATTCTCCAAAATTTTTAAATTTCTAATGGTATAAAAATGCTTACTCTTAACATTTTTATTTTATTTTATTTTTTATTTTATTTATTTATTTTTTAATTTTTGAGACAGAGTCTTGCTCTGTCGCCCAGGCTAGAGTGCAATGGCGCTATCTCGGCTCACGGCAACCTCCACCTCCTAGGTTCAAGCAATTCTCCTGCCTCAGCCTCCCGAGTAGCTGGAATTACAAGTATGGGCCACCATGCCCGGCTAATTTTTGTATTATTAGTAGAGACGGGGTTTCGCCATGTTGCCCAGGCTGTTCTTGAACTCCTGACCCCAGGTGACCCACCCACCTTGGCCTCCCAAAGTGCTGGAATTAGAGGCATGAGCCACCATGCCCACCTTACTCTTAACATTTTTAAAAGAATTGCTTATATTCTGTGGAAGAAATTTTAATCTTATGTTCATGTTGTAGGTTATTGAAGACAATGGTGTTCGAAGAGTTGTCGTGGTCCCTCAGGCACCAGAGTTTCACCCTGGTGGTCACACAGTTCTCCACCGTTCTCCACATCCTCCTCTGCCTGGTTTCATTCCTGTCCCAACCATGATGCCCCCTCCACCACGTCATATGTACTCACCAGTGACTGGAGCTGGAGACATGACAACACAGTATATGCCACAGTATCAGTCTTCACAAGTCTACGGAGATGTAGGTAAGACATCTAAAAGTATTCCACTGTTATTGAGTTGGATATTCTTTGCTTGGATATAATAGATGCCATTATCATATCACATTAAAGAAACAGCACATGATAATAATATAGGCATTTTTATTTTACTCAAGTACTATATTAGGTGCTTTATCCTCATGATCACCCTTCAAGGCAGGTAAGTAAACAGAAAAATCAAAGAGGGGAAGTAACATATCATGCAGCACTACTTAGTGGTGCGCATTCAAACAAGAGGTCTTTTCCTCTGGCCTGCAATCTAGGTGCTGAGAAAATTTTCAGCCTGGAATAACCATGGCATTGTTAAATCCTGTCGGCTGTGATGCCACTACACAAAGTTGCTAAGCTCTGTGAGGGATTGAAAAAACATAACCTCGAGGCCGGGTGCAGTGGCTCACGCCTGTAATGCCAGCACTTTGGGAGGCCGAGACGGGCGGATCACGAGGTCAGGAGTTCGAGATCAGTCTGACAAACATGATGAAACCCCACCTCTACTAAAAATACAAGACTTAGCCGGGCGTGGTGACACAAGCCTGTAATCCCAGCTACTTGGGAGGGTGAGGCAGGAGAATCACTTGAACCAGGGAGGCGGAAGTTGCAGTAAGCTGAGATAGTGCCACTGCACTCCAGCCTGGGTGACAGAGTGAGACTCCATCTCAAAAAAAAAAAAACAAAAAACAAAAAAAAACGTAACCTCTGCCCTCAGGGAGTTAATAAATTTGGGGAAAGAGTAGGCTACCAAACATAAACACAAAATAGTATCTTAATATGTCTCATAGCTTTAAACACTGCCTATATACTGATAGCTCTCACATTTATATCTTCAGCCCAAACCTCTCTAAGCGCCAGACTTATTCCTGACTGCCTTCTCAATAACTCCACACAGATGTCTCATGCATTTCAGAACATTTCTAAACAGAAATGTCAAATGTGGACCCCCATGACTTGCTTTTTTTCTGTCCCGTCATCTCAGTAGGTGGTCCACTAGCCACTTGGTTCGCTCAAATGAAAGCCGGATGGTCAAATTTGATTTCTCCTTTTCCAACCCTTACATCAGTTAGTATCAGTTTTATTTTCAGAAGTTTCTGAATTTTTTCTACTACTTCCCCACTGCCACTCAAATCCATCCACCATCAGCTCTTGCCAGGACAACTGCAACAATGACCTTCCAGTTGGTTTTGTTTCCATTCTTGCCCCCAATAATCAATTCTCAGCCACAGTAATTATTTTCAAATATTAATCAGACTATTCTGTTTAAACTATTTCAGTGATTTCCCATTGCAATTAGAATAAAATTCTAAACCCTTCCCCTAGACTAGAGTAGGGTTTCTCAAACATGCCACTATTGATGTTTTAGGATGGATAAGTCTTCATTGTAGAGGACAAAACTCTGCATTGTAGGATATTTAAAGGCATCCCTGGCCTCTACGCACTAACTGCCATTGTGTAGCACAGTTGTAGCACACAACTGCAACACAACATTTTAAATATTCTGACATCTAAAAATATCTCCAGACATTTCCAAATGATCTCTAGGAAGCAAAATTAGCTCTGGTTGCAAACTGTCCTTGCAACGTTCTGCCCTGTGGCCCCGACTTCCTTGTCCACTACTTTCCCTTGGTCCCCTTATATCTTCAGTTTTTCAAAACCTCCAAGTTCTTTCTTGCCTTGGTCCCTCTGTACATGGTGGTCTCTCTGCCTTGTCTATAAATTTCCTTTATCCTTTAAATTTCAGTTTTCAGAGAAACCTTCCTGATCTTACCTTGTCATTCTCTAGCACTGAACCTTGTTTGCATCTTTCACAGAACTTAACGCAATTTCTTTTTTGTCATTGTGTGTTTGTATGTCTATCTCCCTTATTTGACTATCAGCTCCCTAAGAACTGAATCTGTTTTAATCACTGTTGTTTCCCTGCACTTAGCATTGCCTGTCACTTATGCTCAGTACATTTGCAGAAGAAATAACTTCAAATAGAAAATTGAAATTACACAGCACAGCCTGTAAATAGTGGATATATTGCACGTATCATATATATTTGTCAAACTTACTTCGATTGCCCAAGTAATGCAAATTGGTTCAGTAGCTCTGGGTAGTGCTTGAGATTCTGCATTTCTAACAAGCTCCTAGGAGATGTTCATGCTGTGTTCCAAGGAACATACTTCTGAGTACCAAAAGTTTATACTGCAGATTAGTCTCATCCTATTTTTGTTTACTGCTAATTATGACTTAGTTTTTAAAATACTGGTTTTTTCTTGTAATCTGAGAAAACTGTAAGAAAAAGCTAGTATTACAATTATTACTATTTTGCATTGTTAAAACCCGTTGTTATTCTGTAGGGATATGCATTAGAATACATGGATGTGATCTACATTGATGTGAAGGAAAGTGAAGGACACAAATCCACAAATTAGCTACCCAGTGGTAAAAGGGAGGAGTCATGTTGTACTTGAGGTTATAAGCCAGAGATTCTACCACTGGATGCTAATTACTGACAGTGTGGTTTTCTAACCAATAGCTATACCTCCATGATGCCCTTTCCATGCACAATTCATATGGATTCTCAAAGTGGAATCTGATCCAACATTTCACTGTTAGCAGTACCCTTAGTGAGCCTGAACCTTGCTAGGCACTATGCTCATGCGTGTATTATCTCACTTAATCTTCAGTAAAATTCTGCAAAATTCAAATGAGGAAACCAAGGCTCAGAAATGTTAAGTAATTTCTGCAAGGCCACACTGCTAGTTAATTGCTCAGGATTTTAACCCTCTCCGATCTATCCAATGATTAAGTTCTTTCTCTTTCTACTGTAATACATTCTTTTTTCTCCTCCATGGTGGTTTTATTATTTTGAATAATAGATAAAATAAAGCATTTTAAAGTATGTACTAATTGATCTAATTGATTGCAGTTGCTATTTTTCTTAACTTTTTGTTGAGACAATTTAACAGTTCATCATTTTACACTTCAGTGGTTTTTAATATATTTACTGTATTGTGCAACATATGCAATTCAATGTTTTGTATATTCAGTATGTACTATATTAACTACCACTGTCTAATTCCAGAACATTTCTAGCATCCCAAAAAAGAAACTGTACATATTAACCGTCAGTCCCAACTCTCTCTTCCTTCATATCCCATAATCTACTTTCTGTCTGAATGAGTTTGCCTATTCTAGACTGCATATAAATATACATATAAGTATTTCATTAAAATGTTCATACAGTATGTAGACTTTTGTGTCTAGGTTTTTTTCACTTAATGTCATGTTTTCAAAGTTCATGTTCTCACATATAATAGTACTTCATTCCTTTTTATGGCTGCAATAATATTGCATTCTGTAGATATACAACATTTTATCACTCATTAGCGGATGGACCTTTGGGTTGTTTTCACTTTTTGTCTATGAATAATACTGCTGTGACCATTTGTGTACAAGTTTTTGTGTTGACGTATTTTCATTTCTTGCGGGTATGTGCCTCAGAGTGGAATTGCTGGGTCATGTGTTAATTCTATATTAATTTTCCACATTGACTACACCATTTTACATTCCTACCAGCAATGTATGAGGGTTCCAGTTTCTTTGCCAAAACTTGTTGTTGTCTGTCTTTTGATTATAGGCATCCTGAATAAATTTCTCTCTCATTATGGTTTTGATTTGCTTTTCCCTAATGCTATTAACGTTGATCATCTTTTCATGTGCTTATTGGCCATTCGTATATTTTCTTTTCCTTTTTTTTTTTTTTTTTTTTTTTCCTGAGATAGAGTTTCACTCTTGTTACCCAAGCTGGAGTGCAGTGGCATGATCTTGGCTCACTGCAACCTCTGTGTCCCAGGTCCAAGTGATTCTTCTGCCTCAGCCTCGCAAGTAGCTGGGATTACAGGCGCGCGCCACCACGCCTGGCTAATTTTTTGTATTTTTAGTAGAGATGGGGTTTCACCATCTTGGCCAGGCTGGTCTTGAACTCCTGACCTTGTGATCCACCTGCCTCACCCTCCCGAAGTGCTGGGATTACAGGCGGGAGCCACTGCACCCAGCCCCATTCATATATTTTCTTTGGAGAAATGTCTATTTGAATTCTTCACCCATTTTTTAAATTGGGATATTTGTCTTTTTATTGTTGAATGGTAAGAGTGTACATATTCTGGATACAAGTTCCTTATCAGATATATAATTTCCTCCCACATTGTCTTTTCACTTGTGGTATCCTTTGGTGCAGAAAAACTTAATTCTGATGAAATCTAATTTTTTCTTTGATTGCTTATGTTTTTGGTGTCTCATCTAAGAAACTATTGCCTAATCCAAGGTCATGCAACCGTATTTTCTTCTGAGAGTTCTATAATTTAATCTCTTACATTTTGGTCATTGATTCATTTGAATTCATTTTTGTATATGGTATGAGGTAGAGGTCCACATTCATTCTAATGTTATTGTACATATCCTTATAATACTCATTTCAAAAATACTGTAATAATTTTCTTAAGGCACTGCTAAATTAAAACTTTTTACTGAGGCTTTTAAAAAATATTTTTCTCATGACAAATTTTAAATTTAAAAAACTCTGGGGACAATTGAAATAATATTTATTGAGCATATTGACTTAATTATGTTACTATGAAGATACATTGTATGTAGGTTGTTATTGTTAAACAGTCTAAATCATTTCTTTTTGCTAACTTTTTTTTCAGTGATGATTTGCTTTTTTGAGTCATAAGGGAATTTAGGCAGGCAGTGGTTTTCTTTTTATCTATTTTATGTGTTTAAGGTTCAAAAAGATGTGAAAAGTAATAGTTACTAAAGAGTAAAAGAGAAAAAACTGTGGACTGCTCAGTTCAAGTCTCATTCCTCACCTGCAGTAATCATAAGATACCACCAAGCTGTTTCTGTGGAGATTAATAATTAGTTGAGAACAGAAGAAGGAAAGAAATCTCTCTGTAAATTTACTTGAGATATATATAGATATATATAATACATAGAGTTATATATAGAGAGATAAGATATATAGATATATAGATATAAAATTAGAATAAATCACAAAGCTTGGTTCTAATAGTTTATGGAGACACAAAGGTTGCTTTGTTATGCAAAATTCTTTTAAATATTTTATAAAAGTTTTATATGATAGATTTATTTTCTGTCCTTTTTTCATGGCATAAACTTATTTGGAGAAAGTGATCTTCTTAACTTTTGGTTTTTATTTCCTCCTAGATGCTCACTCTACACATGGAAGGTCCAACTTTAGAGATGAACGATCTAGTAAAACATATGAACGTTTGCAGAAAAAATTGAAGGATCGCCAAGGAACACAGAAAGATAAAATGAGCAGTCCACCATCATCACCCCAGAAATGCCCTTCTCCCATTAATGAACATAATGGACTTATAAAAGGACAAAATGCTGGTGGTATAAACACAGGATCAGCAAAAATCAAGTCTGGGAAGGGGAAAGGTGTTGTGCAAGTTGATACAGAAATTGAAGGTAACTGTTTGAAATACTGAAATGTTCTCATTGATGCTACTCGTCGTGATTTAACCTACTAAAAGTATATTCTAACCTTTCAGTCATTTTGTCATGGTGCAGATGGACTATTACAGGCTGCAGCTTTTGACAGTTTAGAAAACCTCAATTAGTAATTTCATCTATATCATAAATTGTACTGACTGAAATTTCTATTTCATAGGAAAACTCAGATAACATTAATCCAGATTCCTTTCTTCTGATTCTGGGCCTTTGATAAGACTATGCTACTGGTTTTTAATCAAAACTGGTTTTTTGGTTTTTTTTTTGAGACAGGGTCTTGCTTTGTCACCCAGGCTGGAGTGGCACAATCATAGATCACTGTAGCTGGAAACTACAGGCATGCACCACCACACCCAGCTAATTTTTTAACTTTTAGTAGAGACAGGGTCTCGCTGCTTTGCCCATGCTGGTCTTAAACTTCTGGGCTCAAGCGATCCTCCCATCTTGGCCTCTCAAAGTGCTGCAATTACAGGCCTGAGCCACCGTCCCTAACCTATCAAAACTTTTTATTTCTCCCACCTTCTTTTTGAGTAAAACCTTGATAGCAAATAGTTATATCATTTACCAATCTCTCTGTGTACTCTATAATTAGGCTAGAGTATTTTCCACTTCTTTCTTCAAAAGTTCTCTTCTCCTAAACTCTCCTTGTTACTCTTGGATCCTTCCCCTAACCTCTGACTTCTACTCTGTGAACTTTGTTTTATTGGTTTTTGTTTGTTTGTTTTATTGGTTTTTGTTTGTTTTTGAGACCAAGTCTCGCTCTGTCACCCAGGCTGGAATGCAGTGGCACAATATCAGCTCACTGCAACCTCCGCCTCCTGTGTTGAAGCAGTTCCTGTGCCTCAGCCTCCTGAGTAGCTGGGACTATGGGTGTGTGCCACCAAGCCCAACTAATTTTTGTATTTTTAGTAGAGACAAGGTTTCACCATCTTGGCCAGGCCGGTCTCCAATTCCTAGGCTCAAGCAGTCCACCCACCTTGACCTTCCAGTGTGCTGAGATTACAGGCATGAGCCTACTATATGAACTTTGAGCACTACTATTTGTATCTACTTGAATCAATCTCAGTAAGGTAAAATATAGCTGGGTTAACAGCCTGTCTTTCACATGCCTACAGTTGTAGAGTTAGTACCAAGTACTTTTGATTGTAATGTTAAACTTCTAACTACTGCTTACTTTGACTAATGTAGTTTCTATATTTATGATCTTTTAGGTTTCCTTAATACTGACTATTACCTGTTTGACGTAGATATGCTTATGTAGAAATACATAGATATGCATGGTAGACCATGTCAGGTTCTAAAGGTTTCATCAGAAATGACTATGAACCATACCAACATGTCATTTCACAAGCACCAATAACCACAACTCTATCAGTCGTTGAATATGCTTATCTAAATTGATTTTTATTACCAAATAGTGTAGGTAATTAATATCGACTAGAAACTAAAGTGCTTCCAACTTTGAGGGAAATATGAAAATATAAGCCATGTTGACTCTTCCTACCTTCCTTTTCCTTAAAATTTCTATTCCTCACCAACAAATTTCAAAAACTGCCTTAACTGTTCACGACCTGTATATTAACAACATTTACATAAGTGTTCTCCCATTTATTTGAAACTCCTGATCATTGTTTTCAGCACTGACGTTTCGGAAGAATTAAGTTAAAGTTTTTTGCCTATCAGTGGTGGCTATAAGTTACAGTCAAGCCAATTACATTTCCAATTTGGGAAACCATAGCTAAGGCACGTCGTGAAAAAAATAGTTAACTTTATTAAGAGGTATGAGATTGACAAATGAGAACTTTTCAGAGAGAATATTCTTACAACCATGAATAAAAATATACTTTCTATAAGAAAAATTTGGTTCAGATAGATATAGCCATGTCTAAATATATATAGATATATTTATATATAGTGGTGTTATAATTAGTAGTCACAGTTAAGATAGAAATAAAAACTGAAGTAGATGAATGCTGAAGGGCCACAAACTGCTGAGTATGAACAAAGGAATAAGAACTAGAAAAGTCTCAAATACCAACCTAGTTTCAGAATATATATTTAGGGAGAAGAAGGGATTGTATCTAAATTCTTTTTTTAAATATTCAAATGTTTTTTTTTTTAAGAAAAAAATGAAGAAACTAAAGCATTTGAAGCACTTCTTTCCAACATTGTCAAACCAGTGGTAAGTATCTTATGTATTTTATTGATGTTTATATTTAGTATATTAATATAAGGTGTTCATCCATCAAAATGTAGTTTTTTTCTTTTAACTTTTTATGAAAATAGGATAATACTGTATTCTGTGACAAGCTGTTTTCACTCAATATGGTATGCCTCAGCTGTCTTTCTGTGTCATTACCTGATTCTTTGAAGAGCTACATAGTTTTTCATTCATTCATCAGATATTTATTGATCCCTTACTATATGCCAATAAATAAAAAACAAATACACAAACAGAATTCTGTGTGATAGTAAAGATTGCTATTATAGAAATAGGAATAATATAATGAGATTACTAGGAGAGGTTGTTAGGTTAAATAGAGCAATCAGGGAAGCGTTCTCTGACAAGTGAGAAAAAGTGCAAAAGTGGAAGGAATGGGAGAGGGAGAATGGGTGTAAGTAAGCATGGGGAGTTGGACAGATGGAAAGAACCATTATCACTGGAGTATAGTTTAAAGGGGGAAAGATGGTGGAAGAAGTAGGCCATAGGACTTTTTCAGCCAGAATAAGGCAATTTAAGATTGATAAGAATATTTTTTGGTTCATAAAACAAACTACTTTCTCCCAACTCTCAGAAACATCCATGGTAAAATGTTTTATGCTAAGTTACCCCAAAAATACTTTGTTTTTCTAAGAAAACAAATTGGAAAAGTTATTATTCTTAGTACCGTCTCCACAAAGGCTTTTAAAGCTTATCTTGCCATGTTTCAGGATGTTTGAGTAAGCCAGTTCCTCATCTAATAGACTACTATGGTCCTACTTTTTCTGGCAACTCCCAAATAATAGATTTGGTTGCTCTAGCTTTCTTTATTCTAATCTGTTTTCTCTTGAGAATAGAGCATATATGTATCAATAAATGTAAATTTACACAGAATTATTTCATAGTAATGGCTAACACAAATTGATTAGCATCAGTCTCTGTTTAGAGTGCCTGGAATGCACATATGCATTATTTAATACCTGTGACAACCATATATGTACTATTTTTCCTATTTTACAAATGAGGAAACTGAAGCAACAGTGAGTTTCAATTAGTAGTAGTAGAGCTACGACTGAAATTTAGGCAGTATCCTTCCAAGAGCTCTCTATGTCCAAGTGTATATCACTAGGTTTCCTGGAAAAGGAATTTAGTAGCCTTAATAAGATTGATGTTTGAGTGATTTAATAGCTAATGCTAGTAGCATTTACTTGTTGTAGTATATATTAAAAGTATAATTTTCAGGCCAGGTTCAATGGCTCACACTTTCCCAGTCCTTTGGAAAACCAAGACAGGAGGATCATTTGAGGCCAGGAGTTTGAGACCAGCCTGCACAATATATTGAGACCTTGTCTCTACAAAAAACAAATACAGATACTACAAACATGGGGGCACACACCTGTGGTCCCAGCTACTTGGGATGCTGAGGTGGGAGGATCCCTTGAGCCTAGGAGTTCAATGCTGCAGGGAACTAAGATTGTGCCTTTTCGCTCCAGCCAGGGTGACAGAGCAAGAACCTGTCTCAAAAATAAATAAATAAATAAATGTATAATTTACATACACAAAAAGTCAATCTTAAAGCCAATTCAAAGACTTTCTTACTCAACATCAGGAAGAACATGTAATTTAATAAGATAGTAAGCCCTGTATCATAAAACTTAAAGTAATGCTGATGGTTTTGTTTGCTTTTACTTTATGTTTATAGTTTGAATGCCGATTCCTCTTTGATTAAATTATTTGTGAGCTACAAAGCACAGATCAGGGTTTTTGCTTGTTTTTGTGTGTTTTGTTGTTTTTGCATGCTCTAGTTCATTTAGATCACTAAATTAAATGTGTTCATTCACTTTTTCATTCCATAAATATTTGACCACTTACAAAGTGACAGATGCTGTGCTAAAGCTGGAGATAGAATGGAAAGCAAAGGATAGACACGGGCTCTGCCACAAGACTTAGTTTAGAAAACTAAGCATCACACAATGAATGGTAAATTGTAACTGTGAAGTGCCAGAACAAAAAGATAGAGAGCAATCAGAGCATATAATAGGAGGACTAAACCTGGATAGGGAATCAGGGAAGTTTCCCTAAGGAAGGATTATTGTACAGATATTTGAAGGAAAAGTAGTGGTTGGGCATTGAGGACAAGGGTGGAAAGTATGGGAACAGTATTGCAAACTGAGCAGCATTTGAAAAGCACTGAACATGGCACAGTTGAGGAACAAAAAAGGAAAGAGAAAAGCTCACTCATGTGACCAGCGTGCAGTGTGTAGGGGAGAATGTGGTACATGCAGTAGTCTCACAGTCTCAGCTGTGTACTTAGGAGTTGAATGACCCATGACAAGTCACTTGACCTTTGTGAATGTTTCTTCTTTCAGAAAATGGAGAATAATGGTATTGTGTACCCTCACATGCATGAAATAATTAACTATATTGAAAGTATTGTCTTTTCATTTGTTCTTCTTTGAAATTGTTCTCAGTCGCATTTTTGTGAAAATCTACTGACATTTATTTCAGTGGATTTCATTTCCATTTATTTCAGTATGCTTAAAATTAAATGTGTCATGCCTTTTACTCATTACCTTTTTGCTTTCAGAATCATTACCCCTTCCCTTTACCTTTTTGTGGTTACTAGAAGTACTTACTAACTCCAGGTTTCCTTAGGCTCAGCCTTTGAGTTATCTTCAGAATTATTCTCTCACCTCCTGATGCCCTTATCTAGACAAGGATCAAACATTGATGTTTATTCTACTTTAATATTTCTGGAAATCCAGAAATTAGATACTCTCATTTCTTTCTTCTACAGTCTTTGTCAAAATTCATACAGTATATATGGCTTTGAACTTTTTTAACAGTTTAGTTTCCTGTATATATACTTAATTTAACCCAATGTGCAGTTTTTCTCAAGGGTAGTTTTGATGACTACCTTACAAGGATCACAATCTGCCTCAAAAAATATATTGTGCATAATCTAGCCACTTTCTAAAAGAGCTATTTTCACTTTTTCCTATTACCATCTTTATCAGTTCTTAGACATTTTTACACAATCGTATCTGTTTTCAGCCACCACCTAGAAGTAGATTCAGGGTGGGATCATTGAGTAGTAGGAAAATAACTGAATTATTCGGGTCCTAGTCAATGGTTCTGTGACCTCAGACAAGTTACTTAACCTTTCTGAATATGCTCCTTTCATAAAATGAAGATAGGTAAGCCTATTTTGCCTACTTTAGGTGGTAGTTGTAAGAATCAAGTGATATGGATATAAAAGCAAATTTTACTTCTAACATTAACATACAAATAGAGTTCAAATTACTTCCAAATCTATATTTTCAATCCTAATTATTCATCTGTTCCTGTAGAACTGTATCTCCTGAGACACACTAAAGAATACCCAAGTTTGAATGTTTCACTAGCAACTTTAGAAAACCAAATTCTCAATTTGCTTGTCTATCCAATTTAACACGTTCTTCATTCCTCTAAAATGAAGAAGAAATTGGGTTAGATCTCTTTTGTTTCTGTTTCCTTTCGTTGTTTCCATCGGTAAACACTTATATCCAGGTTTTCCTGGGTTACAGTATCATCTTACATTTCTTTACCTTTCATTCTCCCCATGCCAGATTAATACTCCAAGCTTTATTATTTCACTGTAAGTTTATAGGATCCACTCTCCCCACTGTCCCCTACCACTCCACATACACACACAATTACTACCTCAGTCTTCACACAGGAATTTTGTGGTATCTATGTGGGTGTCCACTTCTTTTTCTTCTATGCGACTCTTTATAATTCACCTGAAACCAGCAACAGAAAACAGCATTTTTAGAAGATTTTAAAAATACATAAGAACATGCCTTGGACTACCAGATTGCAGTTATAAGCTTGGAAATATAAATACTCATTCCTGTATTGATCACCCACCTCTTTCTACCAAATTTTATCTCATCCAAGTCCTTTAAAATTAAATTCAGAATTCACTTACGAAGTTTTCCACATCTTCTCCCAATGAAATCACTCTTTCTGTGACTTTAACATTTATGTGCAAGTAATAAGATACCCCCTTTTTTTTTTTTTTTTTTGAGACAGTCTTGCTCTTTCACCCAGACTGGAGGGCTGGAGTGCTGGAGTGCAGTGGCATGATTTCAGCTTGCTGCAACCTCTGCCTCCCAGGTTCAAGTGATTCTTGGGTTTCAGTCTCCTGAGTAGCTGGGATTACAGGCATGCACCACCATGCCCAGATAATTTTTGTAGTTTTAGTAAAGATAGGGTTCCACCATGTTGGCCAGGCTGGTCTTGAACTCTTAACCTCAGGTGATCTGCCCACCTTGGCCTCCCATAGTGCTGGGATTACAGGCATGAGCCCCTGCACCTGGCCATAAGATATCTTTTTAATAGAATGAGTTAGTACTAAAAGATTTTCTGGAAAAGCAAATTGAAAAAGTTGAAATTGGCCCAGTGCAGTGGCTCATGCCTGTAATCCCAATACTTTAGGAGGCCGCGGCAGGAGGATCGTTTGAGCCTAGGAGTTTGCAACCAGCCCAGGCAACAATAGTAAGACCTTGTCTCAATAAAATATATATATATATATAAAAATATATATATATTTTAAGTTGATATTCGTATTTTAAAATTTTTTAAATTTATTTTTAAAACTATGTTTGCTAAATTCAACCTAGTATTTTGGAATTCTGTTTAGTTAAAAGTGTAGTTTACGTTGAAAGCTTAGTTAATAGTATTTACCAATATTAATTTCTTAGTTTTGACAAAAGTGCATGGTTATATAGGATGTTAATATTAGGGGAAGCTGGGTAAAGGATAGACAGGGATTCCATACTGTCTTCCCAACTTTTCTTTAAACCTAAATTTATTTCCAAATAAAGGGCTTTTAAAAATACTTTATTTGTGTAACTCTGGTATACAGTTCATCTCGCTCAGCCACTCATTTTGTTGATGAGGCCTAGAACCCTAAGAGGGTGGGAGTTCAGTGTACCACCAGGCAAATTAGTGACACATCTTGTGCTTCCATATTTAATATTTTCTCGGCTGTCTGTATTCACCACAGATCCTGATAAAGTAAGCTTCATAAAGTAGGTGCCAAGCTGGGCATAGTGACTCAACATCTGTAATTCCAACACTTTGGGAGGCTGAGGCGGGAGGGTAGCTTGAGGCCAGGAGCTCGAGACCATCCTGGGCAACATAGAAAGACCCCATCTTTACTACTACTGCTGCTACTGCTGCTGCTGCTGCTGCTGCTACTACTACTACTACTACTACTACTACTACTAAAACTACTAAAGTAGATGCCAGTTAATGCTTTTGACTACTATTCCTACTACTCCTACTACTCCTACTACTACTACTGCTACTAAAGTAAATGCCAGTTAATGCTTTTGACTACTACTCCTACTACTACTACTACTACTACTACTACTACTAAAATAGATGCCAGTTAATGCTTTTGACGACTACTACTACTACTACTACTACTACTAAAGTTAATGCTTTTGACTGACCCACTTTCATAGTCCTATTCACGTTCTCAAAGTTTAACACAACTGTGATCATCCCATAAAATCAAGAGACACTTATGGGTATCCATACATGTATAGTAATAGTTTGTTTTAAAAAAGAAAAAAACCTGCTCAGTTTCAGGTTAATAGCCAGCTGTATACTGGATCATACAAGGAATCATGTTTAAGTTCATTGTAAATGAAACACAGTACCAAGACTTTAAGACAGTATTATAGTGAATACAGTATTACATTTCCTATGATTTAACAGAAGCAAAATAAATATAGTAATAGTTTTTTTTATTTATTCAGACTTTGAGAACATTGAAAAGGACAGAATATTACAATTTTATGGAGATTACTTATTTTACTTTAATTCAAGATAGGAGTAATTGTCATCCTAGTGATTATTAGTTTGGTTTTAGAAATGCTAAGGTAGTCATTAAACGTGTATAATTTTAAAGCAAGCTTTTATATAAATGCCTACATATAATCTGGTACCTTTCTTACCAATCTGTAAACCTTACCCGATCTCTAGATTTTTTTCGCTTTATTAGGCTTGTCTTGTAAAAGTAACTTGTACTCATAAAATTATTTCAGTAGTATAAAAATATATAAAACATAATTGAAACCACCTGTTTTTTTCTGTCACAACTTTCTCTGCATCTCACCACACATACACTAAATCCCCAAAGATAACAATTGATGTACAGTACATTTTCAGACATTTTTGTGCAGTTTTATAAAAGTTAACTGCAGTCACAGTATATGTACTGCTTTCCAGCTTCACTTTTTTATTATGTAGCACCTGTATATTGAGGAAATTTTCAGATGTTAGCACGTGTATGTCCACCTCGTATTCTTTTTTGAACACTTGCAGAATAATGTGTTCATGGGCTGTATTATGTACCATCATTTAGGTAGTCAGTGCCCTATAGTTAGTTCTAGCTTTTTGCCATTAATAATGCTGCAATGAACATTCTTAAGTGTATATTTGTGTACGTATGTTAAGTTTATAGGATATTACCCTGAAAAAAAATTCCTGGATGTAGAATTTCTGAATCAAAAAGCAAACACATCTTAAATTTTGTGATGATTCACTAGTTGCTGTACACAAAGATTGAACTTATATATACTGATACCACGCTTAGAGAGTGCCATTTCTCCACATTTTTAACACTAGATAGTATTAGCTTTTTAATCTTCCCCTATCCAGTAGATGAAAACTGGGATTTTGTTTTAATTTACGTGTATTTATGAATGCAGTTTCACACATACATCATTTTATATGTTTTCCGTTTGTATTTATGTATCTTTGGATGTCGATGTCCTTTGCTCCTTTTTCTCTTGAGTTTTTGTCATCTTCCTGTTGTAAAAACACTTTCTAAATGAACCTTTTTAAATATGTTACAATGGTCTTTTTAATCCCGTTTTTTTTCTTTTGACTATATGTGGTGTCTGTGCTGATAGTTTTGAATGGCCTGGGTTTTAAATTTTTGTGGAACCCACCTCATTTGTTGTGGAACCCACAACAAATTATTTACAATGAGCAGGTTTATATTTTGAGCCGTTTTATCTGTATAAACAGATACATTTTATTTAATCTTGAAACCTCATTAGATATTTCACTGCTCATTGTATACATTACAGTTGTTTTAAAGAACTTTTAAATGTTGTATTTTTACAGGCCTCTGACATCCAGGCAAGGACAGTAGTACTTACCTGGTCACCACCTTCCAGCCTCATTAATGGTGAAACAGATGAAAGTACTGTACCAGAGCTCTATGGTTATGAAGTTCTGATCTCAAGTACTGGAAAAGATGGGAAATACAAAAGTGTATATGTGTAAGTATTTGTTGTTTTGCTTTCTCCCATTGTGTAAATTAATGGTTTATTATAAAGAGCTTATTACTAATTTTGCTCTATTTTTCCTTCTTCATGCTTTTATTCTCAATCTTTAAGTTGGCTAATGATAGTGATTTCAATGTAAATGGTCCAAATGTAGCTTGGTACACATTTCTGTCTACTCTCCTTCAGAATAATCACTTTTATTGACCACATTCAGCTTTTCTTTCCCAGTAGGCTGCCTAATAGATGGTTCAGTATTCACGTATTCTTAATGCATTAAATATAAGTTGTAGTATGTAGAACCCATGAAGTATGTAGAACCCATGACCAAAAATGGACAATTCATGATTGTAAACTCATGAAGTATGACACTGCTCCTCTAAGGACTTGGATTTAATTCTTACATGTATAAGCTCATGTCCTGTTGTAAAATGAATTTAGTAGCAGTGTTATTTATTTGCATGTTAGTATGTTTTTATCACATTTTGAAAACTTATGTAGTTCTTTCCTTGGTTTAAAAGTATATTACACACAGCCAGGCATGGTGGCTCACTCCTGTAATCCCAGCACTTTGGGAGGCCGAGGCAGGTGGATCACCTGAGGTCAGGAGTTCAAGACCAGCCTGGCCAACACGGTGAAACCCTGTCTCTACTAAAAATACAAAAATTAGCCAGGGGTGGTGGCACATACCTGTAGTCCCAGCTACTTAGGAGGCTGAGGCAGGGGAATCGCTTGAACCTGGGAGGTGGCAGTTGCAGTGAGCCAAGATTGTGCCATTGCACTCCAGCCTGAGTGACAGAGCGAGACTCCGTGTCAAGAAAAAAATAAGGGTATATTACACACCACGAAGCCTTGGAAAGATTCAGTAACTAAAATTGTGACATTTATGATTGACAGTTTTGAATTAAACTATTTTCCTGTTCATATAAAAGTTGATTATTCTAATGAAAAAGGGTAAAGTTAATGGTTAGTTATTATTTAAGCACCAAGAAGACTGTAAAGGTGATGGTTAATCATTTGAATGATCATAATTAGCACAGAACACGGGCTCCATCAGCCTTCTTGCTATCTTTTTTCAAAACATAGCTGGCAAGAAGAAAGGAAAGTGAAACTGCCCCAGTGCCTCTCATCTAGTCACATAAGGATATAAAAATTTCCTGTTTCCTCTCTATTGAGATTTCCTTGTGTTCTATTAATTTTTCTTAAGAGAGACAAGTAAACCTACCTAAGGGGTAAGTAGGGGATAAAGGACTATCAACAAAAAGGTTTCTGACTATGTTAATGACTGTTTTCTAGTTAAATATGGTTGCTTACTAAGAGGAATGCTTTATTTCCATTTGCAGCCTGACCAGGGAGCACGAGGTGGGCATTAGTCATCTCCCATATCCTACAGGAATTAAGGTCTCTCTCTAAGGATGTTTGTGTTCTCTTCCATTTCTTTCATCAGTGTTTTGTAGTTTTATCTTATAGAGATCTTTCCACCTGTTATGTTAGATTTATTCCTAGGGTTTTTTTTTCTCCTTTTGTAGCTATTGTAAATGTGATTGTCTTTTGGGCTTCTTTCTCAGCTAGTTTATTATTAGTGTATAGAAATGATGCTAATTTTTTAATTTTGATTTTGTATCCTGCAACTTACTGAATTTATTTATTTATCAGATCCAAGAGTTTTCTGGTGGAGTCTTCAGATTTTTCTACATGTAAGATCATGTCATCTGCAAAGAGGGACAATTTGACTTTTTTTTTTTAATCTGATCACCTTTCATTTCTTTCTCTTGGCTGGTTGTTCTGGCTAGGACTTCCAGTACCATATTGAATAGGAGTGGTGAAAGTAGGCATCCTTGTCTCGTTCAAGTTCTTTGAGGAAAGGTTTTTAGACTTCCCCTGTCTATATGATGTTAGCTGTGGGTCTGTCATATGTGGTGTTTATTATGTTGAGGTATGTTCCTTTAGTGCCTAGTTTGTTGAAAGATTTTATGAGGGGATGCTGAATTTTATCAAAAATTTTCTACATCTATTGAGATGATCATATAGTTTTTATCCTTCATTCTGTTGATATGGTGTATCACATTTATTGATTTGTATATGTGAAGCCATCCTTGCATTCCCTGGTATAAATCCCACTTGATTGTGGTGTATTGTCTTTATAATGTGCTGTTGAATTCAGTTTGCTAGAATTTTGATGAGGATTTTGTGTCTGTGTTTATCAGGGATTGGTCTGTACTTTTTCTTTTTTTGTTGTGTCTTTATCTGGTTTTGGTACCAGAGTGATGCTATCCTTGTAGAATGAGTTAGAGATCATTCCCTCCTCTTCAATGTTTTTAGAATAGTTTGAGGAGAATTGGTGTTCCTTAAAAGTTTGGTAGAATTTGTCAGCCAAGCCGTTGGTCCTGGACTTTTCTTTGTTTGAAGACTCTTTGTTACTGATTCAATCTCGTTACTCATTATTGGTCAGTTCATGTTTTCTATTTCTCACTTATTGAATCTTGGTAGGTAGTACATATCCAGGAATTTATCCACTTCCTCAGATTTTTCAGTTTGTTGGTGTAAGTTGTCCATAATAGTCTCTGATGATTCTTTGTAAGTGTGGTATCAGTTGTAGTGTCTCCTTTCTCACTTCTGATTTTGTTTATTTGGGTCTCCTTTCTTCTTCTCTATATTAGTCTAGGTAGTGGTTTAGTTCTGTTCTGACTTTTTATTTTATTAGAGATGGCGTCTTGCCTAAGCTGGACTCAAATTCCTAGGCTCAAGTGATCCTCCCACCTCAGCCTCCCAAGTAACTGGGACTACAGGTGTGCACCACTGCACCTGGCTGTCTGCTCTGATCTGCACCACTGCACCTGGCTGTCTGCTCTAATCTTTATTATTTCTTCCACTAATTTTGGATTTGGTTTGTTCTTGCTTTTGAGGTTCTTGAGATGTGCGTTGCTAGATTGTTTATTTAGAGTCTTTCAGCTTTTTTATGTAGACATTTATTACTATAAACTTCCCTTTTGGCACTGCTTTTGCTATATCCCATAGGTTTTAATATTTTGTGTTTCCATTTTGATTTATTTCAAGAATTTTTTTTTATTTTTCTTAATTCGTCCCTCTACCAGTGGTCATTCAGGAGCGTGTTGCTTAGTTTCCAGGTAGTTGCATAGTTTCCAAAGTTCCTCTTGTTATTGATTTCTAGTTTTATTCTATTGAGTATTAGAAAATATATGATATACTTCCAGTGTTTTAAAATTTCTTGCGGCCGGGCACGGTGGCTCACACCTGTAATCCCAGCACTTCGGGAGGCCGCGACAGGCAGATCACAAGGGCAAGAGATCGAGACCATCCTGGCCAACATGGTGAAACCCCATCTCTACTAAAATACAAAAAATTAGCTGGGCATGGTGGTGCACACCTGTAGTCCCAGCTACTCGGGAGGCTGAGGCAAGGGAATTGCTTGAACCCGGGAGACAGAGGTTGCAGTGAGCCAAGATGGTGACACTGCACTCCATCCTGGCAACAGAGCAAGACTCTGTCTCAAAAAAAATAAATATTGAGACCTATATTCTGTACTGACATATGTTCTACCCTAGAGAATGTTTCATGTTTCACATATTGTAAAAAAAAATGTGTTTTCTATGCACACGTATGTTTATTGCAGCACTGTTCACAATAGCAAAGACTTGGAATCAACCAAAATGTCCATCAATGACAGGCTGGATTAAGAAAATGTGGCACATATATACCATGGAATACTATGTAGCCATAAAAAAGGATGAGTTCGTGTCCTTTGTGGGGACATGGATGCAGCTGGAAACCATCATTCTCAGCAAACTGTCGCAAGAACAGAAAACCAAACACCACATGTTCTCACTCATAGGTGGGAATTGAACAGTGAGATCATACTTGGACACAGGAAGGGGAACATCACACACCGGGGCCTGTTGTGGGGAGGTGGGATGGGGGAGGGATAGCATTAGGAGATATACCTAATGTAAATGACGAGTTAATGGGTGCAGTACACCAACATGGCACATGTATACATATGTAACAAACCTGCACATTGTGCACATGTACCCTAGAACTTAAAGTATAATAATAAAAAAAGATTAATTAATTAAACAAGAAAAATGTGTTTTCTGTAGCTGTTGGATGAAATGTATTTACAAAGGTCTATTATGTCCATTTGGTCTAATGTGCCATTTAAATACAATGTTTCTTTGTTAATTTTCTGTCTAGATGATCTGTCTAATGCTGAGAGTAGGGTGTTGAAGTCCCCAGCTATTGTTTTATTGGAGTCTGTCTCTCCCTTTAGATCTATTAATAATTGCTTTATATTTCTGGGTGCTCCAGTGTTGGGTACATATATGTTTAGATTTATTATATCCTCTTGCTGAATTGATCCCTTTATCATTATATAATGACTTTGTCTCTTTTTACTGTTTTTGACTTAAAGTCTGTTTTATCTGAGTGTAGCTACTCCTGCTCACTTTTGGTTTCTGTTTGCATGGATTATTGTTTTCCATCCCTTTACTTTCAGTCTATATGTGTCTTTACAGGTGAGGTGAATTTCTTGTAGACAGCATATAATTGGGTCACATTTTTTAATTCATACAGTGAGTTTATGTCTTTTAAGTAGAAAGTTTTTTGTTTGCTTGTTTTATTATTAGTATACTTTTGTTCTAGGGTACCATGTGCACACCGTGCAGGTTTGTTACATATGTATACATGTGCCATGTTGGTGTGCCGCACCCATTAACTTGTCATTTACAATAGGTATTTCACTTAATGCCATCCCTTCCCCTACCCCCAACCCCATGACAGGCCCCAGTGTGTGATGTTCCCCACGCTGTGTCCAAGTGTTCTCACTGTTCAGTTCCCACCTGTGAGTGAGAACATTTGGTGTTTGGTTTTCTGTCCTTGCGGTAGTTTGCTCAGAATGATGGTTTCCAGCCTCATCCATGTCCCTACAAAGGGCATGCACTCATCCTTTGTTATGGCTGCATAGTATTCCATAGTGTATATGTGCCACATTTTCTTAATCCAGTCTATCATTGATGGATATTTGGGTTGATTCCAAGTCTTTGCTGTTGTGAATAGTGCCACAATAAACACATGTGTGCATGTGTCTTTACAGTAGCATGATTTATAATCCTTTGGGTATATACCCAGTAATGGGATTGCTGGGTCAAATGGTATTTCTAGTTCTAGATCCTTGAGGAATCACCACACAGTTTTCCACAATGGTTGAACTAGTTTACAGTCCCACCAACAGTGTAAAAGCGTTCCTATTTCTCCACATCCTCTCCAGCACCTGTTGTTTCCTGACTTTTTAATGATCACCATTCTAACTGATGTGAGATGGGATCTCATTGTGGTTTTGATTTGCATTTCTCTGATGACCAGTGATGATGAGCATTTTTTCATGTGTCTGTTGGATGCATGAATGTCTTCTTTTGAGAAGTGTCTGTTCACATCCTTTGCCCACTTCTTGATGGGTTTGTTTGACTTTTTTCTTATAGATTTGTTTAAGTTCTTTGTAGATTCTGGATATTAGCCCTCTGTCAGATGGGTAAATTGCAAATATTTTCTTCCTTTCTGTAGGTTGCCTATTCACTCTGATGGTAGTTTATTTTGCTATGCAGAAGCTCTTTAGTTTAATTAGATCCCATTTGTCTGTTTTGGCTTTTGTTGCCATTGCTTTTGGTGTTTTAGTTATGAAGTCCTTGCCCATGCCTGCGTCCTGAATGTTATTGCCTAGGTTTTCTTCTAGGGTTTCTATGGTTTTAGGTCTAACATTTAAGTCTTTAATTCATCTTGAATTAATTTTTGTATAAGGAGTAAGGAAAGGATCCAGTTTCAGCTTTCTATATATGGCTGGCCAGTTTTCCCAGCACCATTTATTAAATAGGGAATCTTTTCCCCATTTCTTGTTTTTGTCAGGTTTGTCAAAGATCAGATGGTTGTAGATGTGTGGTATTATTTCTGAGGACTCTGTTCTGTTCCATTGGTATATATATCTGTTTTGGTACCAGTACCATGCTGTTTTGGTTACTGTAGATTTGTAGTATAGCTTGAAGTCAGGCAGCGTGATGCCTCCAGCTTTGTTCTTTTGGCTTAGGATTGTCTTGGCAATGTGTGGGCCCTTTTTTGGTTCCATATGAACTGTAAAGTAGTTTTTTCCAATTCTGTGAAGAAAGTGATTGGTAGCTTGATGGGCATGGCATTGAATCTATAAATTACCTTGGGCAGTATGGCCATTTTCACAATACTGATTCTTCCTATCCATGAGCATGGAATGTTCTTCCATTTGTTTCTGTCCTCTTTTATTTCACTGAGCAGTGATTTGTAGTTCTTGAAGAGGTCCTTCACATCCCTTGTAAGTTCTATTCCTAGGTATTTTATTCTCTTTGAAGGAATTGTGAATGGGAGTTCTCTCATGATTTGGCTCTCTGTTTGTCTGTTTTTGGTGTATAGGAACGTTTGTGATTTTTGCACATTGATTTTGTATCCTGAGACTTTGCTGAAGTTGCTTATCCACCTAAGGAGATTTTGGGCTGAGATGATGGGGTTTTCTAAATATACAATCATGTCATCTGCAAACAGGGACAATTTGACTTCCTCTTTTCCTCATTGAATACCATTTATTTCTTTCTCTTGCCTGATTGCCCTGGCCAGAACTTCCAACATTATGTTGAATAGGAGTGGTGAGAGAGGGCATCCCTGTCTTGTGCCAGTTTTCAAAGGGAATGCTTCCGGTTTTTGTCCATTCAGTATGATATTGGCTGTGAGTTTGTCATAAATAGCTCTTATTATTTTGAGAGACGTCCCATCAATATCTAGTTTATTGAGAGTTTTTAGCATGAAGTGTTGTTGAATTTTGTCAAAGGCCTTTTCTGCATCTATTGAGATAATCATGTGGTTTTTGTCTTTGTTTCTGTTTATATGATGGATTACATTTATTGATTTGCATATGTTGAACCATCCTTACATCCCAGGGATGAAGCCAACTTGATCGTGGTGGATAAGCTTTTTGATGTGCTGCTGGATTCGGTTTGCCAGTATTTTATTGAGGATTTTCGCATCAATGTTCATCAGGGATATTGGTCTAAAATTCTCCTTTTTTGGTGTGTCTCTGCCAGGCTTTGGTATCAGGATGATACTGGCCTCATAAAATGAGTTAGGGAGGATTCCCTCTTTTTCCATTGATTGGAATAGTTTCAGAAGGAATGGTACCAGCTCCTGTTTGTACCTCTGGTAGAATTTGGCTATGAAATCCATCTGGTCCTGGACTTTTTTTGGTTGATAGGCTATTACTTATTGCCTCAATTTCAGAGTCTGTTATTGGTCTATTCAGGGATTCAACTTCTTCCTGGTTTAGTCTTGGAAGGGTGTATGTATCCAGGAATTTATCCATTTCTTCTAGATTTTCTAGTTTATTTGCATAGAGGTGTTTATAGTATTCTCTGATGGTAGTTTGTATTTCTGTGGGATTGGTGTTGATATCCCCTTTATCATTTTTTATTGCATCTATTTGATTCTTCTCTCTTTTCTAATTTATTAGTCTTGCTAGTGGTCTATCAATTTTGTTGATCTATTCAAAAAACCAGCTCCTGGATTCACTGAATTTTTGAAGGTTTTTTCCTGTCTCTGTCTCCTTCAGTTCTGCTCTGATCTTAGTTGTTTCTTGCCTTCTGCTAGCTTTTGAATGTGTTTGCTCTCGCTTCTCTAGTTCTTTTAATTGTGATGTTAGGGTGTCCATTTTAGATCTTTCCTGCGTTCTCTTGTGGGCATTTAGTGCTATAAATTTTCCTCTACACACCGCTTTAAATGTGTCCCAGAGATTCTAGTATGTTGTGTCTTTGTTCTCATTTGTTTCAAAGAACATCTTTATTTCTGCCTTCATTTCGTTATTTAATCAGTACTCATTCAGGAGCAGGTTGTTCAGTTTCCATGTAGTTGTGCGGTTTTGAGTGAGTTTCTTAATCCCGAGTTCTAATTTGATTGCACTGTGGTCTGAGAGACAGTTTGTTATAATTTCTGTTCTTTTACATTTGCTGAGGAGTGCTTTGCTTCCAACTATGTGGTCAATTTTGGAATAAGTGTGATGTGGTGCTGAGAAGAATGTATATTCTGTTGATTTGGGGTGGAGAGTTCTGTAGATGTCTATTAGGTCAGCTTGAGTTCAAGTCCTAGATATCCTTGTTAACTTTCTGTCTCGTTGATCTGTCTAATGTTGACAGTAGGGTGTTAAAGTCTCCCATTGTTATTGTGTGGGAGTCTAAGTCTCTTTGTAGGTCTCTAAGGACTTGCTTTATGAATCTGGGTGCATATATATTTAGGATAGTTAGCTCTTCTTGTTTAATTGCTCCCTTTACCATTATGTAGTGGCCTTCTTTTGTCTTTTGATCTTTGTTGGTTTAAAGTCTGTTTTATCAGAGACTAGGACTGCAACCCCTGCAGTTTTTTTTGCTTTCCATTTGCTTGGTGAATCTTCCTCCATCCCTTTATTTTAAGCCTATGTGTCTCTCTGCATGTGAGATGGGTCTCCTGAATACAGCACATTGATGGGTCTTGACTGTTTATCCAATTTGCCAGTCTGTGTTTTTTAATTGGGGCATTTAGCCCATTTACATTTAAGATTAATATTGTTATGTGTGAATTTGATCCTGTCATTATGATGTTAGCTGGTTATTTTGCCCATTAGTTGATGCAGTTTCTTCCTAGCATCGATGGTGTTTACAAATTGGCATGTTTTTCAGTGGCTGGTACTGATTGTTCTTTTCCATGTTTAGTGCTTCCTTCAGGAGCTCTTATAAGGCAGCCCTGGTGGTGATGAAATCTCTCAGCATTTGCTTGTCTGTAAAGGATTTTATTTCTCCTTCACTTATGGAGCTTAGTTTGGCTGGATATGAAATTCTGGGTTGAAAATTCTTTAAGAATGTTGAGTATTGGCCCCCACTCTCTTCTGGCTTATATGGTTCTGCCAAGAGATCTGCTGTTAGTCTAATGGGCTTCCCTTTGTGGGTAACCCGACCTTTCTCTCTGGCTGCCTTTAGCATTTTTTCCTTCATTTCAACTTTGGTGAATCTGACAATTATGTGTCTTGGGTTTTCTCTTCCCAAGGAGTGTCTTTGTGGTGCTCTGTATTTCCTAAATTTGAATGTTGGCTTGCCTTGCTAGGTTGGGGAAGTTCTCCTGGATAATATCCTGAAGAGTGTTTTCCAGCTTGGTTCCATTCTCCCCGTCACTTTCAGGTACACCAATCAGACGTAGATTTGGTCTTATCATATAGTCCCATATTTCTTGGAGGCTTTGTTCGTTTCTTTTTACTCTTTTTTCTCTAAACTTCTTTTCTCGCTTCGTTTCATTGATTTCTTGTTCAGTCACTGATACCGTTTTTTCCATTTGATCGAATCAGCTACTGAAGCTTGTGTATGCAGCATGTAGTTCTCGTGCCATGGTTTTCAGCTCCATCAGATCATTTAAGGTCTTCTCTACACTTTATTCTAGTTAGCCATTCGTCTAATCTTTTTTCAAGGTTTTTAGCTTCCTTGTGATGGGTTCAAACATCTTCCTTTAGCTTGGAGAAGTTTGTTATTACCAACTTTCTGAAGCCTACATCTGTCAACTCATCAAAGTCATTCTCCATCCTGCTTTGTTCTCTTGTGGGCGAGGAGCTGCGATCCTTTGGAGGAGAAGGGGTGCTCTGGTTTTTAGAATTTTCATCTTTTCTGCTCTGGTTTCTCCCCATCTTTGTAATTTTATTTACCTTTGGTCTTTGACGATGGTGACCTACAGATGGGATTTTGGCGTGGATGTCCTTTTTGTTGATGTTGATGCTGTTCCTTCCTGTTTATTAGTTTTCTTTCTAACAGGTCCCTCAGCTGCAGGTCTGTTGGAGTTTGCTGGAGGTCCACTCCAGACCCTGTTTGCCTTGGTATCACCAGCGGAGGCTGCAGAACAGCAAATATTGCTGCCCGATCCTTCCTCTGGAAGCTTCGTCTCAGAGGGGCACCTGGCTGTATGAGGTGTCAATCGGCCCCTACTGGGAGGGGCCAGTTAGGCTACTTGGGCGTCAGGGACCCACTTGAGGAGGCAGTCTGTACATTCTCAGATCTCAAACTCCACGCTGGGAGAACCACTGCTCTCTTCAGAGCTGTCAGACCAGGGACATTTAAGTCTGCGAAGTTTGTGCTGCCTTTTGTTCAGCTATGCCCTGCCCCCAGAGATGTAGTCTACAGAGGCAGGCAGGCAGGCCTCCTTGAGCTGCGGTGGTCTCCACGCAGTTCGAGCTTCCTAGCTGCTTTGTTTACCTACTCAAGCCTCAGCAATAGCGGACGCTCCTCCCCCAGTCTCACTGCCACCTTGCAGTTCCATCTCGGACTACTGTGGTAGCAGTGAGCAAGGCTCTGTGGGCGTGGGACCCTCCGAGCCAGGCCCTTGGATATAATCTCCTGGTGTGCCATTTGCTAAAACCACTGGAAAAGCACAGTATTAGGGTGGAAGTGTCCTGACTTTCCAGGTACCGTTTTTCACGGCTTCCCTTGGCTAGGAAAGGGAATTCGCCGACCCCTTGTGCTTCCCGGGTGAGGCTATGCCCCACCCTGCTTTGGCTCACACTCTGGGCTGCACCCACTTTCCAACATGTCCTAGTGAGATGAGAACCCGGTACCTCAGTTGGAAATGCAGAAATCACCCGTCTTCTGCATTGCTCACACTGGGAGCTGTAGACTGGAGCTGTTCCTATTCGGCCATCTTGGATCAGCCTCCTTAAGGAGAAAGTTTAATCCATTTACCTTAAAGTTACTATTGATATGTGAGGGTGTATTTCTGTCATTTTATTAATTGATATCTGATTGTTATGTTGTTTCATTCTTTTTTTTTTTATTTCTGTAATGGTACATTTGAGTTATTTTTCTTCCTCATTTGTGTGTTTGCTCTATCAGTAAGTTCAGTAATTTTTATACTTTCTTGTGTCTTCATGACAGCAGATATTGTCCCTTTGTTCCAGGTGTAAGACTCCCTTAGGCATTTCTTACAGAACTGCACTAGTCGTGATGCATTCCCTCAGCTTTTGCTTGTCTGGAAAATACCTTTTTTCTCCTTCCTCTATGAAACATAAGTTTGTTGGGTATATATCCTTGGCTGACAGCTGTTTTTCTTTCAGCACTTTGAATATATCATCCCCATTCCCTGCTGGTTTGTAAGATTTCTGCAGAGAAATCCTATTAATCTGATAAGAGTTCCCTTATAGGTGACTAGATGCTTTTCTGTTGCTATCTTTAGAATTTTCTTGGCTTTTTTGCTTTTAACAGTTTGACTATAATTTCATGCAGAAGACTGTTTTGTATTTATATCTGTTTCATATCTGACTCTCCAAGCTTTCTGTGTCTGGATGTCTAAATCTCTTGCTAGACTTGGAAAGTTTTCAGCTATTATTTTGTTAAATAGGTTTTCTAACCCTTTTATTTTCTCTTCACCATTTAGGATACCAAAAATTCAAATATTTGATTGCTTTATAGTGTCCCATATGTCACATAGGCTTTGTTCATTCATTTTTCTTCTTCTTTTTTTTTTTTTCTTGAGATGGAGTTTTGCTCATGTTGCCCAGTTTGGAGTGCTGTGGCATGAACTCAACTCACTGCAACCTCCGCTTCCCAGGTTGAAGCAATTCTCCTGCCTCAGCCTCCCAAGTAGCTGAGATTACAGATGCTCACCACCACGCCTGGCTAATTTTTTCTGTTTTTTAGTAGAAACGGGGTTTTGCCTTGTTAGGGAGGCTGGTCTTGAACTCCTGAGGTGATCCACCCGCCTCGGCCTCCTGAAGTTTATCTTTGTTTCAATGGGTTATTTCAAAAGACCTGTCTTCACGTTCTGAAATTCTTTCATTAGCTGTATCTAGTCCTTTGTTGATGCTTTCGAATGTGTTTTGTATTTCATTTAATGAATTCTTCAGTTCTAGAATTTCTGTTTGGTTCTTTCTTATGATTGTGTTTCTTTGGTAAATTTCTTATATTCTAAATTGTTTTTCTGAATTATTTGTACTGCTTTTCTGGTTTTTCTCATATTTCAGGTGAGCATCTTTAATATCATTATTTCAAATTCATTATCTGGGATTTCTTAAATTTTTGTTTTTGATTAGAATCTGTTGCTGGAGGATTATTATGTTTCTTTGGAGGTGTCCTATTGCCTTGCTTTTTCATATTTCTTCTGTCCTTATGTCAATATCCATGCATCTGGTATAGCAGTCACTTCTTTCAATTTTTTGAGCTTGCTTTCATAGGGGAAGACTTTTTCCTGAAGATGCATCTATAGTGTTGGTTGGGTAGAGCACTTTGGCTTTGATTCAGGGTGCATGTGAAAGTATAGTCTTCATATATCTTCTGCTGTAAACAGTGTTATGGTGTCTGTGATTTCCACAGTGGCTTAGGATACAGTTGTTAGTGGAGGCTGTAGTGAAGTTTTGCTGGGGATGGGGATGTGAGGTGAGCCTGTCCTCGGGCCTCAGTGGTGGCAGCAGCAGGCCCAAGCCTACCTGTCCTTGGGCCCCCAGGTGTTGTACATGAGTACCAGTGTTAGCAAATCCAGGCATTCTGATTCTTGGGCCTCTAGGCAGCTGCTTGCTCAGGTGCTAGTAGTGGCAGCAGTGGGCCAGGCAGGTGGGCAGGTGGGTTCTTGGGCCTCTGGGAAGCTGATATGGCTTGGGTAATGGCATTAGGACTAACCTCTGGGTTCCAAGTAGTCCATGCTGATGTCGGTGGTGACTGTGACAGGCTGGGCAAGCCAGTCCCCAGGTCCACAGGTGGTACATGCAGATGGATACCTGCTGCAGTGATTAAAGGCAGGTTGGGTGGGCTCAATCTCAGGCCACCAGGAGGAGTGCTCAGGTGTGGCACGGGTGATGGACTGGGCTGGGTAGTCCCCAGGCCTCCCAGACAGTGTGCTCAAACACTGGGGGCACAGAACCAAGACCTGTCTTCAGGCCTTCCAGTGTTGTTTGTAGGTGCTAACTGTGTTGGCAGGGTAGGGATGACCCCCAGGCCCAAGGAAGAATCCTCAGGTGAAGGCGGCAGTGGCTACGCTGCAGACCTGCTACTAGGGAGGGGTTTTAGTGGCAACAGCTGTATGCAGGCAGCTAGGGAATACCCACTTCACTTGTGCTTTGGCCCCAGCTGCAGCAGCCCACAGCTGCAGTTGCTGCAGACAGGAAGTTTTTCGTTGGAGTGCACAAAGATGTGCAGCAGCTTTGCTGCTGGGGGCAGCAGGTTCTTTGCCAATGGCTCAAGCTTTAGTCCTGAAAGCAGCAACCAGTCACAGTGGTGGCCTGTGGGTAGGGACTGTCAGTGGGACTCCAGACATGTGGAGATGTGGGGACTGTAGGGCCCGTGGGCAGGATGCAGTCTGTTGGGGGTTGTGCTCTCAATGATACCTTGTTCTAGCTGCTTAGGGTTTGGGAGGTGTATAGGACCCAGCGTAAGCTCCCTCTCTTGAGCAATGCCTTGCATGACTCCAGGCATCTCCCTGTGTTAGTTGCAGCCCACAAGGGTCTAGGGTCTTTCCCATGACTAGAATACAGGAGTCCACGATGGGAATGTGGACCACTGGGGGTCACTTACTTACCCTTTCCCCACACTGGAGAACCTTTCTAGGCTCGCAGCTGATTGCAACCTAGCAGGCTTACTTCCCTCTCCTTCCTTGTTTTACATGTTTCCAGTCACTCCTGCTTAATTCCAGTGTTCTCTCTTAGGTGATCTGTTCAAAGTGTAACATTTTAAATGAAGTTCCACATTATTTTCTAATAAAATAAAATAGTGGCAGACTCCTTGTAAAAAATTGGCAATTTTTCTTTCAACAGTACATCTTTTATTTATTTTAACTATGCAAAATGGATTTTTAAATAATTAATAATGGTTTTGTTTCTTCAGTAAACTAAATATCTTCCTTAACTCCACTCCAAAAAAAAGTCTGGCTCACTCAGCGGATTTGCTTAGCACTACCTTCTGTTTTACAGTAGTATGCAGGTACACATGTAAGGTTGGTACATATCCTAGCTGCCAAATTCCGTATTAGTGGAATCTGAATCCAGTTACAGTTGGTAAAGAAAGAAGTAGTTTCATAAAATACTCTAAACTATAGTGTATATAATGTACATCGTTTGAAAATGCTTTGTTTACCAGACATTGAAATACTACCCTTTTTTCCCCAGAGGAGAAGAGACAAATATCACTTTAAATGATCTCAAGCCAGCCACGGATTACCATGCAAAGTAAGGAATTCCTACAGATTGCCTCTATATGATACAGCATAAAGATTTTTTTTTTAATAATTATTTTTTTAAAAAATCTATTATATGATTTAAACATTAATTTCGGATTAAAAGCAGACTTTGTGGGCTGGTCGCAGTGCACCCATAATCCCAGCAACTTTGGGTGGGCAAGAAGGGAGGATTTCTTGAGCCCAGGAGTTTGAGACCAGTCTGAGCGACATAGTGAGACCCCATCTCGACAAAAAAATCCAAAAAGTAGCCAAGCATGGTGATGCAGGCCTGTGGCATCAGCTACTCAGAAGGCTGAGGTAGGAGGATTGCTTGAGCCCAGGAGGTTAAGACTGCAGTGAGCCGTGATTGTGCCATTGTATTCCAGCCTGGGCTACAGAGTGAGACCTTGTCTCAAAAAAAAAAAAAAAAAAAAAAATTTTCCAGACTTCAATTTTTCTGTTGGTAAAATTATCAAAATTTTTCAACAAACAAAAACATTTAACTCATGTTACAGTGAAGGGCTAGAATTTTGGGTTTGGAATGAATTTGTAGAATATGTCTGTAGCATCTAGTTTGGCACTGGAAATTTGTCCCAGCTTTTGGAATTTTTATAAAATAATTATAAATTCTTCGTTTACACACATATTTTTACTACATCCTATTTTAGGGTTTGGGATACAAGACTCTAGAATTTCATAACATTTAATAGGAAGAACTTAGATAATGTTTTACTCTATGCAGTTCTTCTAGTGTAATTTACTAAAATTTCATAGACTCTAGGGCTTACCCAATTGAAGCCTAATATAACACATTTAGTTAATTACCCCCATTTTTAAAAAGAGTGTATGTGGTTGGAATTATTTCTGCTAAAGTACTAAGTGTTCAAGTGTACTTCCTATGGATATATTCAAAGTATTGTCCAACCTAATATTTTTCAAACTGTAGATTGTAGTCACATTTAGTCATGAATTTAATTTTGTACATTATATTCAGCATTTTTTTTTAAAGAAATAGAATCAAATAGGACAGAAAGCATCAGTGTATTCCCCATAGTTGAGAACATTGTTTCAGGAATTTTTTTTGCGTGTGTGTGTAAATACACATATATGCACACTCACAGTTATATCACAATTTAAAATTATTTCTTTGGGTTGCAGCAAAAAAGAAAAAAAAAAAACTTGTCCTTTTTTTTGGAAGGGTCACCTTTTACTTCTGATAGTCATATTTTCTTGAAAGAACTTTTAGTGGACACCTTCCGAATCTGCAAATACTTAAAGGTGACACTATTGAAAATAGGATACAGTGATTCTGAAAGGTAAAACTATTTATTTTATCACCATAGAGTCCAGGCAGAATATAATTCTATAAAGGGAACTCCTTCAGAAGCTGAAATCTTTACCACCCTGAGCTGTGAACCTGATATACCTAATCCACCAAGGATAGCCAATCGGACCAAAAATTCACTCACTTTGCAATGGAAGGTAAGAATATTCTTTAGGGTGTTTCCAACTGGACGTGTGTTTCTTTGTTTCCCCAGGTAGTATTAAGTTTCAGTTGTTTCTGGAGACAAAGAGCTCTAATTTGTTCCTGGTCTTTACATAAAAAGACATAAATGCCTATTTAATGTATCTTAAAATAGCACTGTTACTGGTTTTTCTTACTATATGTAAATATAGCAAAAACGATTGATTTGTAATTAACAGTGCTTATTACATTGCACATGTGATGGCATTGAGATTCACAACAGTGATTCTTAACCCATTACTCCTTTTTGTAATACTTTGTCATGATGCCTTTATATCCCGAGTTGTATTGTAAAATTAGATTTATAATAGCTGTACTCATAGATCAATATGCTGCCTAAAAGGAGGAATAAAGTTATTCTCAATAGAAAAGTATATATTTTAATTTATAAATGTTTGGTCCCAGCTACACAAGAAGATACAATGAAGTAGACAGATGCCATACATAGAATTAGTCATTCAAATACCACAGACAGCATTGTCACTGATTATGTGATTTTCTGAAATAGTGTGGACTCGGTAAATTTCTGAACAAATTAAATGCAGTTTTTCCCAAATTGTGCAGTTATTGCATTTTGAGAAACTTGGTGTCTGTTAAAACCATACAAAAAATACTTTATAAAATGGGATTTGGTTCTTCAATTCTGATAGATATTTGAAAGTCCTAGAGGAATAGAACAATTCCTCATCGTACTGATTATCCCCCATTCTGTGGGGCTATTAGGGCTCTTGATCTTCACCCCATAACCACCAGACTCTCCCTTCCTGCATTATTGTGATCAGGTCAGAAATAGCCCCCACAAAATTTCAAAACATCCCTTAGAATGGGGTACCAATCCTGTTAGTATTGGTTTGCAGTGAGATGTAACTATTCCTCTTGATTTAATTATCTGTCCTTGCGTCGAGAGCAAGCTCAGGGCTAGCCTTACTTTTGAAAGCTTTTAAAAATGTGGGGCTTACTACTTGTTCTGTAGCTTGTTAGTTTCTAGTTCTTCTGAGGATATTAGATACTTTTGTAGTCAAAAAGTACTATTAACACATGTAAGTCAAGCAGCTGTGTATATATACATATATTCATGTGTGATAAAAAAGTATGACTAATTTTATTTCATGTCACTTACAGTAGTATTTTATTTGTGAATATGCTCAGACCCTTTCCTTTGGTAGAGCAGTTGAGGTAGCAACCCATTGTTCTTTATATAGGTTAAAGATTTCTGTAGGTAACTGTTCTTTATTTCAATGATAATTAAAATACAATTTTAAAATGTCTGCCTTTAACAGTATCCTAACATCCCTATATAAGATGTAGGCAGTGGTACCTCAGATTACCCACACAGGTTTCCCAGGCTTGAACCCTTCCAGAAATGGCCCTATGTACACACACAATAATCAACATGGTTGGAAAAAGATATTGTCACTGTTGTTGGAGGATAGTATTATATACCTCAGAGTCGGGAGGATTAAACAGGTAGCATCTAAATAGCCCAAGGTGTAATGTCTAGAACATAATGAGCATAATAACTATTGTTATTTAATATTAAAAACGAAGAAAAGTCACTAAGAGTAGTTTAGTGACTTGAATAGTTGGTCTTTTGACTGCTACCTCACCTAATCTAAAAGCATTCCTATGGGGGTTAACATGGGAGGCAGCAGTTGAGAGAGGTATCTTATTAACTGACTTTGTTTAGAATTGCCAGAGCATGGTGATAACAAAAAGCTCACTAAAGATGATCTTTTTCTGTTTATTGCCAGTTCCCCCAGGCAGACTATGTGCTTCTCAGCCCCTAGAATACTGGGTAGGAACACTGATTTTGTGGGCAGGTAGAACAAATTCAGTTCTGCTCTACTTTTAACGATTTTGTGATCCGGGACAATTTATTTGGTTCTTTGAAGCCCTCATTTCCTCTTTTGTAAAGTTCAGGTAATAGTACTTCATAGAGTTGATCTGAGGACTAAATGAGATAAGGTAAAAAAAAAAAAAAAACACTTTACACTTAATAGTATCCGCTCTAACTTGGAGAAAAGCTAGAGCTTCAGTCTCAGGTTAAGGTGGACATTTTAATAGCCTCACTTTTGGAAAAGAGAAAAATTAATCAAGTAAATGTGAGAGACCTCAGCAACTAGACTAGAGCAGTCTGGAGTCATTAACAGTTGGAAAATGTCTTTTTATATCCCTCACTTCCTGCTGAGACTTTTGATCTCTCTCTTTGGATTCTCTTCCTCTACATCAGAAGAGTTGGAGTTTCCCAAAGATTCTTTCTCTGCCCCGTTCACATTATATTCATTTTTAACTGCCACTGCAGTTTGCCAGTCAGTGAGATATTACCCTAACTTAACAAGCAAATTCTGGCCATGCTAACCAGTTTTAAATTATAATTTTAAAAAAAAATTAATATTGTAAGATCTGTATTAGTGTTTAACAAATAATTTAGACCTCTGTGTTCGTCTGTATTAAAAACTTAATGATCCTTGATTGCCATTTACATAGTTAGCAATATTATGTAAAAACTGGAAAGAGTTCGTAAAACATCATTTCAGAAATTAAAATGGTAGAATTTTGACCAGAGTCTTAAAGTCAATTGTCTGCAAATATATGGAGTTATAATAAGAATAGGGGTGATCATTTGTTCTGCAAAGAGGAAATGGGCTGAAATTGTAGAAAGAAAATTCAGATGGAAGTAAGGTTGAAATTCATGATTTTTAGAATGATTAAATACTGAAATAAAATGCCAAGGGAACTGCATTCTTTTACACCTAAAATATTAACAGATTGCTAAGTCAATAGTCTCAGGTAACCAGCACAGTCAGTCTAGAAACGAGAACCGAGACACTGCCCTCCCAGAGCTTCTTTCAGCACCCTGGTTCTTCACTCTTTGGTATTTTATACAATATTCCATTTATTTTGTAAGGTGAGTTTTAATACAAATGACAGGATCAGTCCTACAAACTTAAAGCTGATAAAACTCTCTGGAAGGAAAGCAAAATTTTTTTTTTTAAAGACTTTTTCAAGTTATTAATAGTTCTTGCTAAAAGAGATTTTTCAGTGTTCAGGAAGACTTGAGTAGCTTCTTGCTTTCTTTCCCTATATTTCTTTCCTTAAATTTGAAAGGATTATAGGGTATACAATATATATATTTTTGTATTTTCATGAACATTTTCCCAGAACCAAGTCACAGAGAACATCTGCCACATAAGCTAGATCCTTATATTAGATCATCACAGTATCATTTATGAATGTACTAATTTGTTTTCATTTTGTTTTTTGATGTTGGTTTTAGGCACCTAGTGACAATGGTTCTAAAATCCAAAACTTTGTATTAGAATGGGATGAAGTAAGTAAATTGAATCTTTTTAAATGGTTAACATTATGTGCGTATCTTCAGGCAGAAATAACTTTTTCATTTATTTTAATCAAGTACATTCTTCTGTCAAAAAAAGTATGAATGATTTTGTGTGGTGCATGAGTGGATTGATGGTGTTTTTAGAAAACATTCCTGACTTCCCTATTTTCAACTAAATCACCATCAAAATTATTATTTAGGTAACTACCTTGATAAAGGAACTTTTTTTCATATCAGCCTTAAAGTGTATTCCTTTTCCTACAGCTGCTATAACAAATTACCCCAAACCTGATATTAAAACAGTACATTTTTCTCTTACTGTTCTGAATGTTCAGAAATCCAAAATGAGTTTCTCTGGGACAAAATCAAGGTGTCAGCATGGCCAGGCTCTCTCCAGCAACTTTAGAGGAGAATCTGTTTCCTTGCCTTGACAAGCTTCTGCAGGCTGTCATTACTTGGTTCATGGCCACATCATATTGCCTTTTCTCCCCTTGTTTCCATCATCACATCACCTTCTTTCTCCTCTGTCTTCGAACCTCTTTGTCTTCCTTTTTTAGGAACACTTAAGATTCCATGTAGGGTCTATTCAGATAATCCAGGATGAGCTCCCATCTCGAGATTCTTAGTCACATTGTACGGTTCCTCCTACCATATAAGGTCATATTCACAGGTTCAGGGGATTGGGACCTGGATATTCATGGTGGCCATTACTCAGCCAACCACAGCAAGCATACTGGACTTCATTGTTTAGTACAGGGGCGTCCAATCTTTTGGCTTTCTTGGGCCACACAAAATACTAGATTTGTTCAAAGGTAGTTGCTGTTTTTGCCGTTAAAAGTAATGGCAAAAACAGCAGTTACTTTTGCACCAACCTACGTTAACACTAACAATAATAGCTAATGAGCTTTTGAAAAATCACAAAAATATCTCATAATATTTTCAGGAAGTTAACAAATTTGTGTTGGGCCACATTTAAAGCTGTCCTGGGCCGCATGTGGCCCTTGGGCCGCAGGTTGGACAAGCCTGGTTTAGTACATTGTTTTTATTATCAGTTACTATGTTCTCTCTTGCCCTGTGGCTTGTACCAAGCTAAGAAGAGGGGCCAGAGGGAGTGGAAGAAATTCCATTGATAAGTTGGGAATCTGGCAGTATATTAAAAGAACAATAAAGCACAACCAAGTAGATTTTATTCCAGAAATTCTAAGATAATTTAGAATTAGAAAACCTATTAACATATCACATTAATTTAGAAGAAAACTATATTATCTTGATAAATTAAGGAAGAGTATTTGATTACCATTCATCTGAGTTAAAACTCAAAGCAGATTAGGAATAGAAAGGTAATTTCTTATTTGATAGTTATTTTTGTACCATCACTAAACAAATAAAGGCATTTTTATGCAACGCTGAAATAAGTCAAGATTGCCAATTATCCCTACCTTTATTTAACATTCTTTCAGAAGTTATTCTTAAGGCAGTATGACTTGAAACCAAAGCAAAAAGTACAGTCATGGGTCTGGCTTGGGGGCAAAACTGTCATTATTTAGAGATGATACGATTTTCTACTTAGAAACTCAGTTGAATCCACTAAACAAGCATTCAGTAAAGCAGTCAAGGACAGTCTACAGGTTTTCTTTGAAGCAGAAGTCACCCTAACTACCCTTTCATCTCTAGCAACACAATAAAGAAAAATGGGTGGTGAATGTGAAACTTACCCGTTTTATTTAGCACTCTAAATTTCTAAAACTCTTTAGTTGTCCTGACTTTTCTCTCTCCCTCTTATTGCCTGTAATTGGGCTGTGCTCTCTGCTAGAACTTTTTCAGTGTTAGTCTAAGCAGTAGAAGCTCCAAAAGTTTTATTTTAAAGAAGTTTATGAGCTATCTAGTTGGAAGTTTGGGCATGGGTAAGGACCTTTTCTTAAAACTGTTCACTTAGAGCTTTCCATAGGTTGAAAAAAACTGCCAGTTGACCCTGTCAAAGATCATCACCCCATTTCTACCACTGATAGTCTTCCATGGAGATTGTAGGGGCCATACCTGCAGAGTTTTCTTTATTAAAACCAGAGATTTGACATGGGCTAAAAGAGAGTGCTTAATTCAAGAAGCTATACAAAGATACCTGCTTTCTGGTGTTTTAATTCTGTGTTTGATGATCTATATCATGTAAAAGATGTGCTGTATCTCAGCCTTCTCTTGAGATCCATGGCTTTTAGTATACACTTGCTAATATGTAACTGTCAAGAAGGAATTGATGTGGATTTATCTTTTTGCAGTAATGTACATGATATATAATAATCAGCCATTTCTTGTAGGGAAAAGGAAATGGAGAATTTTGTCAGTGTTACATGGGTTCACAGAAACAATTTAAAATTACTAAACTGTCACCAGCAATGGGCTGTAAATTCAGACTGTCGGCCAGAAATGACTATGGTACAAGGTAAGGTGTATTTTATAAAAGAATGTAAATATTTTTAGATTATCAAGTCAACTTCAATTGTATAATTATTTACTGTCCAAATTATTCATTAAAAATTCTGTTTAGTTTATCTCTTTGTTGATATGGTTAAGATGTGTTCACCAGTCTAGCAAAAGCTCTGAGAGAGTTATCTTAGTTACATAGGAACCACAGGAAAGATTAAACTTACAACTTTCCAAGATTTTCCGATATAAATTAGATTTTTATATGTGACAAAGAAATTTTTCTTTTGCTCCTCAGCATATGTAATTTCAATATTTTGTTTAAAGTCAGGCGAATTGTAAGAACATCTAAAATACCCAATTTAAATAGAAAGGCCAAGTATCTTTCAAGAGTCATTAAAATTATTTTTGATCTAGAGATAGCGCTGCTCACCTTAGGGGCAGGTGCATTTAATTACACAACTGAGAACTTACATTTTCTATTTTATATAAATGGCATTGTATGAAAGTGTGTTTAAAAGTTACAGCATTTACACCAGTACGTGAGTGTTATTGTTTCCATAAGGTAATATATATATTTTTTCATTGACTGGACAAATTATGATATAAAGGCTTACAAATCTGAACAAAACTGCATTTTTAGTAGAACACTAATTCACTGTTTGGTATCTGACCTGGTTATCATAAAGAGATCAAACCCAGGATATATTATTTGTATTATAATTCATTATCAAAAATTGTCATTTTCAAAAAAAATTACATCTGTTACAAACTTGTTCTTTCACTGTAAAAATAACTTTTTCACACCTTTTAAAACCATTTGTTTCAACAGTGGTTTTAGTGAAGAAGTCTTATATTACACTTCAGGCTGTGCTCCTTCTATGCCAGCAAGTCCTGTGTTAACAAAGGCTGGAATTACTTGGTTATCCTTACAGTGGAGTAAGCCTTCAGGAACACCATCAGATGAAGGAATTTCTTACATTTTAGAGATGGAGGAAGAAACTTCAGTAAGTGCAAATATGGATTTTAAATAGTGTATTTAAAACATTCTCAGCTTAAGGAGATTTTGGGCCGAGGTGATGGGGTTTTCTAAATATACAATCATGTCATCTGCAAACAGAGACAATTTGACTTCCTCTCTTCCTATATGAATACACTTTATTTCTTTCTCTTGCCTAATTGACCTGACCAGAACTTCCAATACTATGTTGAATAGGAGAAGAGGGCATTCTTGTCTTGTGCTGGTTTTCAAAGAGAATGCTTCAAGCTTTTCCCCATTCAGTATATTAGCTGTGGGTTTGTCATAAATAGCTCTTATTATTTTGAGCTACATTCCATCAATACCTAGTTTATTGAGAGTTTCTGGCATGAAGGGGTATTGAATTTTATCAAAGACCTTTTCTGCGTCTATTGAGATAATCATGTGGTTTTTGTCATTGGTTCTGTTTATGTGATGGATTATGTTTATTGATTTGTGTATGCTGAACCAGCCTTGCATTCCTAGGGATGAAGCCAACTGGATCATGGTGGATAAGCTTTTTGATGTGCTGCTGGATTCGATTTGCCAGTATTTTATTGAGGATTTTTGCATTGATGTTCATCAGGCATATCAGCCTGAAATTTTCATTTTTTGTTGTGACTGCCAGGTTTTGGTATCAGGATGATGCTGGCCTCATAAAATGAGTTAGAGAGGAGTCCGTCTTTTTATATTGTTTGGAATAGTTTCAGAAGGAATGGTACCGGCACCTCTTTGTACCTCTGGTAGAATTAGCTGTGAATCCATCTGGTCCTGGGCTTTTTTTGGTTGGTAGGCTATGCTGGAAACCATCATTCTCAACAAACTAACACAGGAACAGAAAACCAAACACTGCATGTTCTCACTCATAAGTGGGAATTGAACAATGAGAACGCATGGACACAGGGAGGGGAACATCACACAGCGGGGCCTGTTGGGGGGTAGGGGGGTAGGGGAGGGATAGCATTAGGAGAAATATCTAATGTAAATGATGGGTTGATGGGTGCAACACACCACCATGACACATGTATACCTATGTAACAAACCTGCATGTTCTGCACATGTATCCCAGAACTTAAAGTATAATTTTTTTTAAAATCAGAAAAAAAAACCATTTTAGTGTGGCATTAATCCTAATACAATAAATATTGCCACAGTAATTAGCTCATTTCCCATTCCTTTGAAGCCTTGGCTTGTTACTGTTTGGAAGAGGTTAGGCATGATGAAGAACTCAGTCTTTTTTTTCTTTTGCGACAAGGTCTTGCTCTGTAGCCCGGGCTGGAGTGCAGTGGCACAATCTCGGTTCACTTCGACCTTGAACTCCTGGGTTCAAGCAATCCTTTCACCTCAGCCTTTCAAGTAGATGGGACTACAGGCACATGCCACCATGTGCCTGTATTTTAATTTTAAAATAAAAAATTTTTATTTTTTGTAGAGACAGAGTTTCGCTATGTTGCCTAGGCTGGTCTCGCACTCCTAGGCTCAAGTGGTCCTCCCACCTCATCCTCCTAAAGTGCTGGGATTACAGACTTGAGCCACTGTGCCCAGCCTGAAAACTCTGTATTTTCTTTTGATGTGAAAGAGGTTTTGTTTTGTTTGTGTGTGTATATATATGTCTGTCTGTGCTTTGGAACCACATAGGCTACACTTTAACTATATCTGTTTTAGGGAAATTATGGGGAGGGGAAGATCACAGCCTTCTTGACTAAGCAGCTCTAAAAGATGAAGAAATATGTGTCTGCCTTTCTCTAAATGTATTTATACACTGCTTCCCAAAGTATCACAGAAGATTTTTAAAGTTTCCTGTGAAACTGTGGTGCAGCCTGAATCTAGTTACGTATCACTCACATCCTTTTACCTAGAGCCTAGCTGACCAGAAGTTAGGGTGTATTCTACTGTTAAATCTATATACAGTTCATAGATTTTCAGAGCTACTTTGAAGGAATATAGGTAAAAAATAGCACTGGTCCACCCCTAAGTATATACCCAAAAGAATTGAAAACACGTGTTCATACAAAAAACTAGTACACAAATGTTCATAGCAGCATTATTCGTAATAGTCAAAAAGTGGAAACAACCCAAATATCCATCAACAGATAGATGAATAAACAAAATGTGGTGTATCCATACAATGGAATATTTTTCAGCCATAAAAAGAGTACCGGTATATGCCACAACATGAATCAACCTTGAAAACATTATGCTAAATAAAAGAGCCCAGTTACAAAAGACTACATATTATATGATTCCATTTACATGGATATAGACAATTCCATAGAAACAGGAAGTATGTTAGTAGATAGGAGGAGGAGGGAAGTGACTGCTACCCAAAAAAGGACAGGCTTTTTCTGAAATTAGAAATTAGGTGAGGGTTGCACAACTTTGTGAATACACTATAAGCCATTAGATTTTATACTTTGAAATGGTGAATTTTACAGCATATGAATTATATCTCAATTTTTTTAAATTCAAGAAATGATAACGTTTGGAAAGTTTGTAAAGCATTGTCACTGGTGCTGGACATAGCAATCCCAAATCTAAGTGACATCCTCACCTGCCAGCACAGCTAACCCTTCAATTATTTACTTAAACAACTATATGTTAAGGGCAAGTTAAATATGTTAACTACTTAACAGTTCTGTTCAGCTCTTGCACGATGTCTCTGGGAAATCTCTGTTCTTGGGATAGCTTACTGATGGTGAAGTTACCATTGGCTCCAACGCTAACCTCTCTTCCCTCAACACAAAGATCGTCTTCTCTTGGCTACTATATTTACTGAGACTAAGTGGTCTGCTTCATCTTCCACCAAATGTTCAATAAGCATTTCCGGGTCTACCCTCTGAAGACAGAAGCATCAAGGTGAGGATTCCACTCAACAGAGCTTTAGTCATATTGCACATAGTAGAAGATGAAGAGAAACCTGGGTCTTTTTACATATTCATTATTGCCCATATTTCTATTGTTAGACATCGAATGAAGACTTTGTTTTCCTTTTCCAGGGATATGGTTTTAAGCCTAAATATGATGGAGAAGATCTTGCTTACACAGTGAAAAATCTCAGACGTAGTACTAAGTATAAATTTAAGGTAAGCTTTGAAAACCCTTAAAAGATTTGTTCCTTGTTCCTATTCTTACTGGCACGTTGGGGTTCTTTGTTTTCTGTTTGTTGTTTGTTTGTTTTTTGAGACAGGCTCTTACTCTGTCACCCAGGCTGCTGCAGTGGCACAATCATGGCTCGCTGCAGCCACAACCTCCTGGGCTCAAGTCATCCTCCCACCTCAGCTTCCCAAGGAGCTGAGACCACAGGTGCATGCCACCACACTTGGCTCATTATTTTGTAGAGACGAGGTTTCACCATGTTGCCCAGGCTGGTCTCAAACTCCTGGGTTCAAGCGATTTTCCTGCCTCGGCCTCCCAGAGTTCTGAGATTACAGACACGAGCCACTGCACCCGGTCTCTATTCTTACCGTTTTAAATCCAAGTGTATACTTCACTCCTTTGGTTTTAGATCTTATATAATGTTGACCTTTTCTAGTGAGCTTTTTTGTTTTACTTTATTATATAGTGGTTTATTATATAGTGGCTTCTCAAACTTTATATATTTAAAACAAAAACCAATTTATATGACTCTTATTTGTGTAATGTGACCAAACATCTTTTAAAATATGAATGTTAGAACGTTACTAAGTGTATGCTTTGTTGGCAGGGATATCACAGAAAATAATGCTACATTTTTCTCAATGTATCATATCAAGTGGCGTATAATTTCAATTTGTCTTATTACTGGTAGTCACTTGATAAAGCCTGTATCTACCATATTCTTCTCATATTTATAGTAACCATAAAGTTATTGTTTTTTGTTTGTAATTAATAAGTGTTTTGTAAATACTGTGTACCCTGTGAGCATCTTCTTCCTTATCAAACTTTCATCCATCGTTTTAACACCCATTGGTGATTCTTGCCTAAATCAATTATAACCATGATTGATGGTGCCAAGTGGTGATTTTTAAAATTTTATCATTTTTTTCTACATTAATTAGTTGGCATTATACTGTAAGGAAAGAAAGACGTTCTCTTCTTCCTATTTATATCAGTAGGTACTCATGGAAGTCTGTTCAATGGGTTATATTTTGTTGCTTTGATTATTGTGAGGCTCAAATTGTCCCAGATTTGGGATCCCCTACAAGCTGGCTTCAGAATCCTTTTGACATGTCTCTCATTCTTTGAGCCCTTCCTTTCTGGCACAAGATATTGTAGTCCCATCTTAAAGTTTACCTTCTTAAACTCTGGAATTGGCCATTTCTCAAAGCACCAGGATCCTTTTAGTGGACAGTGATATTTAGGAATCAAGATCTAGATACTAAGTATACTTAATTGCCATAGAGGTTTTACTGCTCCTGGGCACCCTCCCAATGGACAGAGCTAGGAACTATATGTGTGTATATGTTTAGTTCATATACAAATATTTATACACGTGTATATACATAAATATACAGTTACAACACAGATACATGTCTGTGTTTCTAATCTCTGTATTTTTAAAAATCATGAGTTCACACCAGATAACCCTCAATTCTAATCCAGTGCCACAGGTTAATTTTAGTTTTCCCCTGTCTTTATTTCTAACTTCCTTCATCATCAGTGAGAAACTTTGATCCAGTTCAGTGTATTTACTTACTGGATCAAACCCCTCCCTGTCCCCCCCCTTCTCTTCCCTAAAGTCCTATTCAGGATCAAGGTGCTTGAGTTCCTACTGGGTACATGCTGCTGCCTCCACCCAAGACATCCCTGTCCCCAGCACAAAGGCTTGCCTTAACTCAGCCCATCTATTGGCCTTTGTACTAAATTATTCCAGGAGGAGGGTGGGGAGACTACATGTCATTCTTGCTCACTTGAGGCAAGCTTTGAAGATTGTTCTAGTGTGAAGACTCCTGAAATTCTTATTTTCCTAGTATAGTATTATTCTAGAATATAATTTTGCTCTTTGTCTTGGTCAGTATATACATTGCTATTTCTTGGCCAACCGTGCTTGAATTAGTTAATATACCAGTTAATATAAGCCAGACTGTATTTGCACAGAAGTTTTCCCAAGAATATAACAGGATGCTCATTAGTTGATAAATTCAACATTTAAATTTTCCTGCCAGTGCTTATTTAATCAAACCATTTCAAATAAATGATAAAAGCCACTGTAAATTGTTTTCACTATTAAAAAGCAAAGATAAATTTTATTACTTCTTAAGAACCTTAAGTCTTTAGCAATGGGAAATTTGATTATTTAATACATAATAATTGTTATGCTTTATTTTTTGCTATTAGCTTCATTTTAAAAACGTATAATAATGCTAGGTCAATTTAATTTCTAAATATGGTTTTCATATTTACAAGATTTATAAAATACCTGAGAAATAGGCACATCCATTCCAGTTTTGTGATGATATTGGGTTGTATTTTTGCTTCATTAATGAAGCATTCCAACAGGTCTCCTAAAGAGGAAGTTGTCTTTGTAATTTGTTAAGTTTATGAAAATCCTAAAATTCTACTACCTTGTAACACCATGGTATTATAGGGACTGAAATGCATACAAATACACATATGTGTCAGATTCCTTATCGTTCTACTATAAGCCAATCAAATTTCTATTTAGGCCAGGCATGGTGGCTCACGCCTGTAATCCCAACTACTTGGGAGTCTAAGGCACAAGAACTGCTTGAACCTGGGAGGCAAAGTTTGCAGTCAGCCAAGATTATGCCACTGCACTCCAGACTGGGTGATATATAGCAAGACTCTGTCTCAAAAAAAAAAAAAAAATTTTTTTTTTCTATGTAAAAGTTGCCAGGCATGGTAGCTCACATTTGTAATAATCCCAACACTTTCGGAGGCTGAGAAAGGAGGATCATTTGAGCCCAGGATTTCAAGGCTGTAGTGAGCTATGATCGTGTCACTGCACTCCAGCCTAGGCAGCAGAGCAAGACATCATCTCTTAATAATATTAACTAATTAATTAAACTGTGTTTCACTGTGGTAGTCAACTGTCAAATTTCAGGGGAGGGAGAAGTATACAGTCAGAATCTCCAAGGAGACAGTAGGCTGTTGCACAAAATTCTCCCAGATAATGAGGTTGGAGATGGGAAAACAATATTTCTGAAAGCCACCTCTTTACACAGCACTGGATAAAAGGAAGAGGGCTATATTCTGGCTTATTAAGATGTAGAGCAGTAGTTCTCAAAGTGGTCGGCAGGCCATTTTATCAGTATCGTCTGAGAACTTGTTAGAAATGTAAATTCTCTGGCCCCTCCCCTCTCCACCTCCATCTACTAAATCAGAAATTTGGGGGGCAGAGGCCTAGCAATCTGTTGTGGTATACTTCCAGGTAATTCTGATCCTTCCAAAATTTGGAAACAACTGATCTAGAGGAGGAAAAAAAAAACAGGAAGTAGAAAATGATGCTTGTATGAAGTTCTAGGAGCTCAGACACTTATTTTAAATCTGCCATGTGCAGGGATCCCAGCTTAAGGGTATTTTGAATCGTTAAATCCTATTGTTGTGTCTCTGTCTTCCTTTTTCTAGCTAGATATTGCGGAGTCTTTCAAACAGTTGTATCAAAATAAAATCTTAATATTTTAGAGAGATCTTAGAACACTGAAGAGAGATCTTAGAAAACTGAGAAAAACTATAAAAAATTAAAATATTTTAAAAATATTTAAAATACAATCCAGGAAGTAATGACTAAGTAGCATGTTATTATTCTGAAGAAACAATAAGAATATGATTAACGTAAAATGAACTACTAATATGACCAAGTTTACCAAATACTAGAGCTCAGTGTTCTACACTGAGGACAATTCTGGGATAATCAAAATACTAAAACAAGATTAGAACAGTGAAAAAATGTAAATGATAAAGAAGAATGAAAATAAAATTTTATTTATTTATTTATTTTGAAACGGGGCTCACACCATCACCCAGGCTGGAGTGCATTGGCACAATCATAGTTCACTGCAGCCTCAAACTCCTGAGCTCAAGGGATCCTCCCACCTTAGCCTCCTGAGTAAGCTGAGACCACAGGCATGAGCCACCACACCTGGCTAGGGAGAGAGAGAGAGTGTGCATGCGTGTGTGTGTGTGTGTGTGTGTGTGTAGATAGTCTTGTATGTTGCCCGGAATGGTGTTGAACTCCTGGACTCAATCAATCCTCCCACCTCTGCCTCCCAAAGCACTAGGATTACAGGCATGAGCCACCACGCCCAGCCAAAAATAAAATTTTAAAGCACAACAAAGCAATCAAAATTCTTTAAAGTTATTTAAAATTAAGAGTTATAAGCAATTCTAATTTCATTGAATGGTTCACTGAAGGCTGGGCTAGGACCTGGTGTCTAAAATTTTTTTTTTAAACGATCAAAGGCTTCATAGCCAAGTGGCCAGTCCTGTAACCCTAGGCCACTAGAAAACTGATGCCTTGTTTCCTGAATTTCCTGTGAAAGTTTTTCAAGTAGCAAGCCTTCTGGGATTTTTTTTTTTCTTTTTTTATTTCCAATCCCCACTTTGGATGTAGCAAGGCTTCTAAAGGTCAAGGTCTGGGCATCTTGAGCTAAGAACCTTTAGATACTTTCACTTTCAGCTTATTCCTTGTTGTTTGAGGTCTTTTTATAGGTAAAGAGAAACCAAAACAGCTTGTATCTGACTCCATTAACTACTTTTATGTTCCATCCTTGAAATTCACTTACGTCAGCATCTGTTACAGTACATAGTATGTAGTCATGTTTTCTTCCTCTCATCTTGTCTGGTGTCATTTTATGATCTATCTTTTCTGCCCTAAGTGTGCCCTAGCTAAGTCCTTAGGTCTTCTTGGTGTATCCCTCTCTTGCTTGGATATACCATCTTTTTGCCTTATATCATCTGCCGTTTCTGTCTTGAAAAATACTAAGTCTCCAAACATGTTCTGTATATAACTGCTTTCAGGCTCTTTTCTCACCTTCCAATCCAGGTTCTCCTCTATACCTAGATTAATCTTTCTGAAAAACAGCTTTCCCTCTAAGAAACAATTTCCTTAGTTTGATATAAGGTTCTTTATATTTCCATTCAGTTTTTAAAATTTACTACCTTCCAGTCCATACTTGAACCAGCTGCCTCACCAGATTAACTACTGATGTCTCCCTGAGCAGAGCTCACTGTTTACTATTCACTTGTGCTCTTACGTGCAGGGCTTTCTGTTTTTTTCTCTTACCCAAGCTTCCCCTTTGATTGCTATTGCCCAGGAAGACTCCATAACAGTTCCATTTCCCTTTTCAAAGCCTTCCTGAACCATTTTAGGCCTTAGTAATCTTTCTTCTCCTGCCCAATTCTTTTGATACACATATTGCTTATCTTCTGCATGAAGATTCTAAACTCCTCGAAGATAAGATCTGATCACACAGGGTTCCTAGCACAGTGCTCCTTATGTGATAGGCACTAAATGAACATTTTGATTATGTGTAAAATTTGGGTGGAGGGAGATTATCTTGTTGACTTCATACCTTTAATTACCCTTATGACTAGAAGGTGCTTTACAGTAAAAGGAGACAATGTTGAAATATAGAGCCTTAAAAACGTAATTAAATGAATCTTCATAGTTTTTAGGAAGACTGTTCTTCTGGTTAAAAGGTTTAAGTAGATTCTGTGCACAATATTGAGAAGTGTTTCAAACCCATTTGTAGTCTCATTTGTAAAGAAGTAGAGTGAGAAAACATCCTGAAAATCCATGTGACTGTGAGAGGACTGAGGAAGCCTGAGCAAAATTGAACAATTGGACTAAACTTTACTGAGTTCTGAGGGGCTCTATGAATGATTTGGGGTCGTAGATTTATTCATATCCTTGTGTATGGTGTTATATAGCATCATAGTCCCCATCTATGAGGCATTCATTCAACCAGTAGTTGAGCATCTACTCTCTGCTAAGCACTGTTCTAAACACTAATAATACAACAGATATTCTGATGAGGGGAATGGACAATAAATAAGCAAACAAATAGATTGTGTTAAGTGCAATGCAGGTTAATTAAAATAGAATGGGGTAAGAGAGAATGACTGGGTAGTTAAGGAAGTCTTCTTGGAAATGGCATTTAAACAGATCTGAGTAACAAGGAAGTAGCATGTCAAAATCAGAAAAACATTCTGCTAGCACAAAGACCCTGCAGTGGAGTTTCAAGAGGTAGTTAAGGATGAAATCACACAGGGCCTTGTAGGCATGGTGTGGAATTTAGATTTTATTTTGAGTAAGATGGAAAACCATTAAAGGGTTCTGAGCTGAGCAGTGATAAAGTCCCTCTGGCTGCGGTGTAGAAAGTAGGTGGGGGTCAAGGGCAGGAATGTACACTGGGAAACTAGGTAGTGGTATAATTACAGTCACTCAGGAAAGATAGGAGAAAGGAGGCTTTCATTAACGTGGTTGTAATTGTAAAGAATAGTGAAGTGGAGGTAAAGTTAATGGGATATAGTGAGAGATTTGATGCGGTTTAGAGAAGAATCAAGGATGTCTCCTTTTTGTAAGGTCAGCCAAGAGAAAGAATAGACCCAAAGTCAGGTGAGTAAGTGTATTGAACCTCCGGCTGCTCCACTGCCGACAGAGGAGGAAGCCTGAGCTTACAAAATGAGGCATTTATATTGGGGAGAGAGACCCTGGGGTCGTTTGTTGGTTAACTTTGCCATATATCACCTTGTGACGTTTGTAGTAGCGGCTAAATGAAGGAACTTACAGGTGGGTGTAGATAAAGTTTGTGCTTCCCACGACCTCCCCTTGTGTAGTCCCAATGGCCTGTAATTGGGATTGGCTTATCACAGCAAGGCCTGATAGGTGAAGTCTGCTGGCTTCACTGTGGTGTTGTCGATTCCTTCCTGGGCAGGGGTCGCCGCGAAGGATCACCGACACGAGATTCACAGCAGAGAGTTATTTATTACTAGCGCGCTAGGGTCCCAAGCTCTAAGTTGGCCCTGGGACCCTGACTGCTTGTTACAGGCTGTTTATATAGGCAAACACAAGTTCAAACACAGCTTAGGGCGCGAAATTCAAACAAAGCTTTAGGCGCGTGGTAATTGGGTCTGTCTATGGCCTGAGCAAGGTGTCTTGTTCTAATTGGTTAGAGCAGGACCTTATGAGGTTTTTTCCTGGAGTTGTTGATTCCGGGAACTTCAAGGCAGGGTGGGACCCCCGGAATTGGCAGGGTGGGACCCCATGAGGTTGTTTCCCGGAATTGGCAGGGTGGGACCCTATCAGGGTGGGACCCTATTGAGGCAGGGTGGGACCCTATCCAGAGCCACCTGGTGTTAATTTTTTTAAGTTCTTTTTTATGAGGCCTAGTTTCTAAGTTTTATGCGGCCTAGTTTCATTCCCTCCTCTTTTTGTGTCAGAGGCTCAATCTTGAGCCTCTTCTTCAGTCCTGAGGGTCTGGTATTGTTGGGTCAGAACCATAGCATGTACTATGTTTATTCTATTTTTAATAAGGGTGAGTAAGCGGTTGAGTATGCATGGCCTGAAAGTCAGGATGAGCGTGAGCAGGATGAGGGGTCCTAAGATGGTGGAGATTAGGGTGCTAAGCCAAGGGGATTGGTTGTACTAATTTTTAAACTAACTTTGTTGAGATTTTTTCTCTTTTTTTTTTTTTTTTTTTTTGGTCTAATTTTTTTCTTAGTTTTGCCATAGAATCTTTAACTATTCTTGAATGATCTGCATAAAAACAACATTGCTTTTTTAGGGCTGCACAGAGCCCGCCCTCTTTCAGAAAGACAATTTCTAGTCCTCGTAGGTTTTGTAATACAACTTCAGACAGAAGTTAAGGACTCTTCAAGTTTTGTGATAGATTGTTCTATGGCTCTAAGGTCTTTATCTATGGCTACTTTAAGTTGTTGCAGATGATGGTTACCATGCACTAGGGCTGCTGTCCTGGTCTCAACTCTAGCCGCTACCCTAATTCCTAACATGTCGGCGAGGGTGAGGGAGATTAAGGGCGGGGAAGTGCTTTGAGGAGCTTTTAGTTGGGGCTTCTCCGATATGGAAACCGGGGGCTTCCTAGCTTCTAATAAAACCTGGTTTGGCCTTACTGCAACAGGGGCAGTGTCTGGATTGACTAATAGTCTGATTTGGAGGGGAATTTTAGGCGGGTTGTGCTGGTATAAATAGAGACCTTATATTAACCTTGTTGTTATTTATCTGTTATCAGATTTTGCCGCATCTTCAAACTTGATGCGAACCAGGTTGCAATTTTCCGAATATCGGGTTGTGGTACAGGGCTGGACACAGGACATGGTTATATACTAAGGTTTTGTGGCCTGTTTCTACTTTTTATTATTAGTAGTCACACAGGACCAGCTTTTGCAATATAAGTGAGTCAGATCTCTACAAGTTTTTTTAATTTGTCCTGTCCTGAATCCGGGACAGGCATAAAACCCGTTCCGGCTGATGGACACCTTTCTAGCCTGTCCTTTCCATTCTTGTCTATCCTGAGGAGTTCTTAATAGGACTCCTGTGGGACCAGTAAACCGGGGGCCTGTGTCTTTTATCTTTTCTGCTATATATATATATATATATATATATATATTTTTTTTTTTTAGGTTGAAATAGAGGTCTGGAAACCAAGTCTTTATAGGAGCATTCTCGGAGGTCTTATTTAAGACCTCTTGATTATTAAAATTAATTATCTGTCAGGTCAGGCTAAACGGCCGGTGGGGGTTAGCGTCAAAAACTACACTAGAGACGGCGCAGGGAAGAAGGGCAAACAATAAGCAAGGAGTTAGATACGAGAGAGTCTTATCTTGAGCGGGTCCGCGGAGCGTCGGAGTTTCCATGTCTCAAGTGGTGTTGGTCCGGACGTCTCTGGAGCAGCCTTGGCGTGGGATGCGTGGATCTAAGTGGAGATTCCGTCAACCTTTATGGCTGTGGGCGTGGTCAGGAGAACAATGTAGGGTCCTTTCTACCGAGGCTTTAGTCTTTGAGTACGGTGCCGTCTAACGTAGACAGAGTCTCCCACCTGGAAGGGGTGACTGGTCTGTGGATGTCCTGGTTGGTACAGTTCTGCCAAGGGGGCCCAGATTTGGGCCTGTACTGCTTGGAGTCCTTTTAGCCGAGCCTGTAGGTCAGTTTTAGGATCGGAGGGGGAGAAGGAGTTAAGTAAGGTTGACAAAGGGGGAGGTCCTCCATAGAGGATTTCATATGGAGTGAGCCCAAAACGGTTAGGTGTATTTTGGGCCCTTAACAGAGCTAAGGATAGGAGGCGTCTCCAGTCTTTTAAACCAGTCTCTAAGGTCAATTTAGTAAGGGTCTCTTTTATTGTTCTATTTATTCTTTTTACCTGTCCTGAGCTCTGGGGTCTATAGGCACAATGTAATTTCCAATTAATTCCCAATATCCTGGCGAGCCCCTGACTTACCTGAGAAACGAAGGCCGGCCCGTTATCTGACCTAATTACCTTGGGAAGTCCGAATCTAGGAAAGATTTCTTCTAAAATTTTCTTGGCTACTTTGTGTGCCGTTTCTTGCCGGGTGGGGTAGGCTTTTACCCATCCTGAAAAGGTATCTACAAACACCAGTAAGTACTTATATCCAGCATAGTGAGGTTTTACTTCAGTGAAGTCTGTTTCCTAATAGACTCCTGGGCGGTTACCACGAGTTCGTTTCCTTTCGGCACTCGGGTAGCCCCAGCGTTTACCTGCTGACAGACCTTACAGGCAGATGTCACTTGTTCTACGAGGGTACTTGCCTTTGGGATTAGAAAGTCAGTTTTTTCAGTCAGTAATTTTAGCTTTTGATTACTCAAGTGTGTCCAGGCATGTATCTGCTGGATCATTGCCAGGGCCTCCTTTTGGGGAAGGACTATTTTTCCTCCTTTTTCCTAGTTTTTAGTGTCTTTGTTCTTTATAGCCCCTATGGCTTTTGCTTTTTCCTGGTCTTCTGGGGTATAAGTATGTTCAATAGTTATGTGGCTGGTTTCGTCCTACTGCGACTGGATCCTGTCCTTTCTGATGCCCGGGGCAGTGAATTATAGCCACTTCTTGAGGAAGAAAAAGGGCTTTTAATAAGGCAATTATTTTAACTTTGTTCTTGATTTCCTTTCCTTCTGAGGTTAGGAGACCTCTTCTTTCATAGATATTTCCATGAGTATGAGCCGTTGCAAAGGCATACCGGCTATCAGTATAAATGTTAGCTTTCTTTCCCTTGGACAGCTCTAGGGCCTTGGTTAGTGCTATTAACTAAGCCTTCTGTGCAGACGTGCCAGGAGGTAGTGATTGTGCCCAAATGGTGTTGTGGCCATCTACTACCGCTGCTCCCGCCCTCCGGGTACCTGAGTCAAGGTAACTGCTGCCGTCTGTGTACCAGGTGTGATCCGCGTCTGGGAGTTCTTGGTCTTTAAGGTCTTCCCGTGTTCCATGGGTCTCAGCCAGTACTTGCCGACAATCGTGTGGGCTTGGTTGGTCTTCTGGTACCGGCAGCAGCGTAGCAGGGTTTAGGGTGACCGGAGGGCCAAACTGGACGCGGTCCGTGCCCAGTAGGAGGGCCTGGTAGTGGGTTAGGCGTGCGTTGGTTATCCACCGGTCCAGGGGCTGCCGCACTATGGCCTCTAGAGCATGTGGGGTAATAACAGTTAGTGGCTGCCCAAGCGTTAACTTAGCAGAGTCCTTGACCAGCATAGCGGTGGCTGCCATGATGCGAAGACACGGGGGCCAGCCGGCCGCCTCCGCTTCTCTCCCTCTCTCCCTGGTCCTTTCTCTCTCACAACTGCCGCCAGGATTTTTGTTAAATGCTTATCCTTCACTCGGTTCTTACGATCCTCTCGCTCTATCTGTTCCTTCGCTAACCTGGCTTCCCTTTCCTCAGGGGTTTCTCTCTTATTATACACTTTTTCTGCCTCCTTAACCAATTCCTGTAATCTATAGGTTTGGATTCCATCTAGTCTTTGGAGTTTTCCTTTGATATTTAATGCAGCTTGGTCTATGAATGCCATAGCTACGGTAGCCTTATGTTCTAGGGCCTCTGGGTCTAATGGGGTATATATTTGGAACCCTTCCAGAAGCCTTTCCATGAAGGCTGCCGGGCTTTCATCCCTTTCCTGAGTTATGGTCCTTACCTTGGCCAAATTTGTGGGGCGCTTTCCTGCCCCTTTGAGACCTGCCAACAGAGCCTGGCGATAGATTTGGAGACTCTCCCTACCTGGTGCCGTTTCATAGTCCCAGTCTGGGCGGGTGAGGGGAAATCCCTCGTCTATTTTATTGGGAAGTTGGGTTGGGAGGCCTCCTGGTCCTGGCACATTTTTCCGGGCCTCCAGGAGGACTTGCTGCCTTTCTTCAGTGTTTAGGAGGACCTGCAAGAGTTGCTGGCAATCATCCCAAGTGGGCTGGTGAGTGAGGAGAATGGATTTTATTAACGAGGTTAGGGCCTGGGGGTCTTGGGAAAAGGAAGGGTTATGGGTTTTCCAGTTGTAGAGGTAAGGGCCAGTACTGGACCGTGCGATTGACAGTACGGAGGGGAAAAAGGGAGGATTGCTAAGTGGAAGGGCCTTCTGGGTCCTCAGTCCGCCGCAAGCAGAGACGAGGAGGTGTCGGCGGCGGCGTCCGAGGGGTGAGTTTGGGCGGGGCTGGAGAAGGAGACGGGGTGGAGGGAGGGGCCGAGGGAGAAGTTGGAGAAAGGGTAGGGGCCGAGGCGGTAGAGGAAAGAGCTGGGGACAAGACAGGGGGCAAGGGTGAAGCGTAAGGTGGAGGTCCCAGAAGGGGGTTTTGAGGTGGAGGAGGCAGGGGATCAAGAAGGAGGAGGTCCCTCTGGGGTTCATCTGGGAGGACTGGCTTATGCGGGTCCGGATTCCGATTCTTTGGGGCTTCTAAGGCAAGGAGGGTAGATTGGGATGGGGAAGGGGAATGGAGGAAGGGTTTCACCCAAGAGGGAGGGTTTCGGACCAGATCCTCCCAAGTAATTATGTAGGCCACCTGGTCTGGGTGTCCATGTGGCCCAGGATCCATCACTGTTGCTTTAACCTGTAAGATAATTGGGAGGTCAAATGTTCCGTCCCGGGGCCACCCAACATGGAGGGTAGGCCACTCGGACGAGCAGAATTTTCGCCATCATCCTTTACGGACTTCTATGGAGAGGTTGTGGGCTCGAGCCCGAACGTCAGGGAAGTGAGTCAGGGTCAGAGACAAAGGAGTCGTCAACGTCTGTCTTATTTCGTCCACGTATAACAAGGACAAAACGAAAGTAACAAAAACAAAGACCAGACAAGTAAGGAGAAGCCGCGTGGCCAGAGAGTGGCGCCACAAGATTACAAAATATTCAGACGGCAGGGGCGGCCTGCCTACAGATTTGAAGAGGCTGACTGAGTCGTCAGCCTTCTCCCAGACTACCGCCAGGGCGTCCCCCGGGGCGTAAGTGGGAAGGTGCCGGACACGTCTGTCCCCCTTCCCCACTTAATTCAGAAGGAGTACTCCCCAGAGTTCAGAGTTAGCCGGCAAGACAGAACAAAACGAAAGTACCTGGTAGGTCCGTTCAGTCAGCAGTCCGTGGCCCGGGCCAGATGGGTCTCCGCCGGATGGGTCGGGGGTCCTCGGACGACCCCACTTCCCGGCCAACGCACCAAATGTTGTCGATTCCTTCCTGGGCAGGGGTCGCCGCGAAGGATCACCGACACGAGATTCACAGCAGAGTTATTTATTACTAGCGCGCTAGGGTCCCAAGCTCTAAGTTGGCCCTGGGACCCTGACTGCTTGTTACAGGCTGTTTATATAGGCAAACACAAGTTCAAACACAGCTTAGGGCGCGAAATTCAAACAAAGCTTTAGGCGCGTGGTAATTGGGTCTGTCTATGGCCTGAGCAAGGTGTCTTGTTCTAATTGGTTAGAGCAGGACCTTATGAGGTTTTTTCCTGGAGTTGTTGATTCCGGGAACTTCGAGGCAGGGTGGGACCCCCGGAATTGGCAGGGTGGGACCCCATGAGGTTGTTTCCCGGAATTGGCAGGGTGGGACCCTATCAGGGTGGGACCCTATTGAGGCAGGGTGGGACCCTATCCAGAGCCACCTGGTGTTAATTTTTTTAAGTTCTTTTTTATGAGGCCTAGTTTCTAAGTTTTATGCGGCCTAGTTTCAGTGGCACCTAGATAAGGGCTTAGAAATGTAAAGGGGCTCAGAGGGAAAGGTGGGCCTCACAGAGAAGAGTTGCAGAGCATAAGGGGGAGGGGTGGGCAGCATGGAGAGGTTTATGGGGAGTGTCAGCAGTACAAAGTAGCACAAAGCTTTTTTGGGGCGGTTTGTCTCTAACACTTTTGACTTGAGCAACTAGGTAGACAGGTAGAGCTTTTTACTGTGGGGAGAGAAAAAGAGGGGCAGGTTTAGAGAAGAAAAAATCATGGTTTGGTATTGGACTTGAGGATCTTTAAGTTCAGGAGAGGAGAAAATGTAACAATACAGGTATAGTTAAATGTCTATAATAGAATAATACCTAGATTGGAATTATATTTCTCTATTGCTTTATAAAAAATTATCCCAAAATTTAGCAGCTTGAGAAAACAAACTTATAGTTTCTGTGGGTCAGGAATTGAGAACCAGCTTAACTGGTAATTCTAATGCAGGGTCTCTATGAGGTTGTAATCAGGATGTCAACTGGGATTGCAGTCATCTCAAGGCTCTCCTGGGACTGGAGTCTGCTTTCAAGTTCACTCACATGGTTGTCTCCAGGAATCTCAGTTCCTTACCACATGAATTTTTCCATAGGGAAGTTACACACACTGTCATTTCTGCTGTATTCTGTTTGTTAGAGTGAGTGATTAAGTATAACATGCACACAAGGGAAGGGGGATTAAACTTCACGTTTTGAAGAAAGGAGATTCAAAGAATGTATGGACCTCTTTCTAAACCCACGAAGAATATTAAAAGAAGAAACAAAGCAAGCCTAAAGCCCATCAAGAATCACCAGATTATAGCTTGTTCCTTTGATTCTTATTTAGTATCAAAATGTTAGGTTTTACACTTGTATTCCCAGGACGGACTCTAAAAAGGGAAGTACAGTTTCATACTCTTCATACATGCCAAGTATCTATTGGAGTCAAGCAGTTCTCAAAGAACAAACCATTCCAAGCTAAAAAAATGTATTTTATCATTTGGTTGAAGCTGTTTGTCTCCTATCACTTTGTTCATTAAGCCAGTATCATTAGGTATCAAATGCATTATTTTATGTCTTTGTGTTCTCATCACAGGTTATTGCTTACAACTCAGAAGGTAAAAGTAATCCAAGTGAAGTAGTAGAATTTACTACTTGCCCTGATAAACCAGGCATACCTGTAAAGCCTTCAGTGAAAGGAAAGATACATTCACACAGTTTTAAAATAACTTGGGGTAAGATATTGTGCATGTTTATACATTATCACTTTTGTGTTTGATTAAAATAATTTGAATATGAAGATAATTTTAAAGATATTTGAGTAAATTTGTTATCTCAAGACAGTCCAAAAAGAAATGTGAGAGTCATTCATTGGGTATATTTTTTGTGGAAAACCTTATACTCATACATGGTAGGTTAAGATATTATAAAGAGCAACTTGCGATCCACTGTAAGATAATGAGCAGGGGTAGCACTGTGTGAAATGAAAGATTACTGAACTTGCAGCTAAAGTCACCTGGGTCATCTGGCTCTCATGAGAAATGAAAACCATTCATTGAAAACAAACATTTATCGACCACCTACCTACATCCCTAATGGAAAAACAAAGATCCCATAAACTTGACCCTTGCCTGAAAAATTCAGACCAGTAAAAATGCTTCAGTGATATTTATAATATTCAAAAATTTCAAACAACCTTAACATCTAAAGTAAATGGAGGCTGGGCATGGTGGCTCACACCTGTAATCCCAACACTTTTGGAGGCCAAGGCAGGCAGATCACCTGAGGTCAGGAGTTTGAGACCAGCCTGGCCAACATGGTGAAACCCCGTCTCTACTAAAAATATAAAAATTAGCTGGGCATGGCAGCACATGCCTGTAGTCCCAGCTACTCAGGAGGCTGAGGAAGGAAAATCACTTGAACCCAGGAAGCAGAGGTTGCAGTGAGTCAAGATCGTACCATTGCATTGCAGCCTGGGTGACAGAGCGAGACTCCATCTAAAAAAAAAAAATAAAAATAAATCAAGTGGAGTATCATGCAGCCATTAAAAATTGTTATAGAGAGCCCTATTTTAAATATGGTAAATTAAGTGAAAGCAGATGACAACAGCATGGAGTAATTGGGTACTGGTATTAAGTCATTGCAGGTGATTTTTTTTTTTTTAAACCTAGTTTGGTATTCTGTTTATTAGGTTTTTTAATCATTTTTATGTTGTTTTGTACTTTGCTTAATACTACTTTGCTTCTTTGGATAGATCCACCAAAAGACAATGGCGGAGCAGCCATCAATAAATATGTGGTGGAGATGGCAGAAGGTTCTAACGGTATGAATGGATATTAAACACTGATAGATTTATTCCAGCCAGTCTCTTTCTATTCTTTATGGCTTTACATTTTATGTTATATCTTTTCTTTCTTCCTGCTTTTCATAAGGCACTGTAAAAAGATGTTTACTTCACTTTGGGCTGTCCTGGATTTTTTTTTCTTTGTTTCTAGCAGTTAGGATTTTGCCTGTTACGGTCCACTTTAAATTGTGATTTCCAGAAGTACAGTGAATCAAATGTAAGAGTGCTGTACACCTGTATCATTGCATTTACATGTTCTTTTTGTTCTCATTTGTTTACATTACTCAGCCTCTATACACCTAGACCAAGTCTTTAGATACTATGAATCTTCTGAAGGTTAATTTATTCAGTTAGATTTATATACAGATAGAGAAGGATTAACTTCTAAAATTTAACTCACATCATACTAGTTTTAGTAGTAAGTTTTATGACTAGTGAACTTTATTCTTGAATCGCACATTTAGCAGTGTTTATTTCTATGAAATGACCTATTTCCTGCCAAAAAAAAAAAGGATGTCTTTTAATTAGGACTAGACTTCCTCTGATACTGGTTTTTTGTACTCTTTGTGTGCTATAACGTTATTACTGGACCAGTAAACACATTTAAAATGCTTAATTAAAAGTAAATTATCAATCTAGGCCAAAGTCTGTACAGAATTACAGAGATATTTCACTTCAATGAAGCCATGCAGACTTGTCTAGGAAGTTGCACATATAAAGAAAATTAGATCATTTCCAGGAAACCGAAACAAGCCTAAATTGTTTCTGACAAATTACATAAATACTTACTTTGTGAAGCTAGGATACCTGATGTGTCCATGATACCAAAACGTTAAACATTACCTAGTATCTGATTGAACACAATTCCTCACCTTACAGGAAACAAATGGGAAATGATATACAGTGGCGCTACCAGGGAACATCTTTGTGATCGACTGAATCCAGGCTGTTTCTATCGTTTACGAGTTTACTGCATCAGTGATGGAGGACAGAGTGCGGTAATACTTATATGTAGATTCTTTTGTGGTGGTGTTAGGTTTGGCTAAATGGGGTAGGATCACCAGGTGCCACTTCAAATATTGAAACATACCCACAAATGGAGCAAAGTAACTTCTATAACCTGTTTGATTAATTTAATAGTGACCAAAATATTCTAATGTCGTACTTAGCTCACAGTAAGTATTCAGTGTATGTCTGTTGTCTGGTTGGTATTCAGCTTTGGAAAAACAAATACATGAAAACATTGGAGAAAATTTTATAAAGATAAATTTGAGAATGATGCTTAATAACCATACTAAGCAGAAATAGAAATAAAATAATTATAGACTGATTTACTGCTCCATAAATTATGTGTGTGAGGACACATCATAAAATAGTATCTACTATTTAAATCTACTTTCTAATATTTACTCATTCCAAAAAAGTTGGCCATTATTTTTTTATTAGAGACTCAGTAATCAAAATGAACTTAAAGTGTACCATTGATATAAAGACATAATGTTCTAGGGACATATGTTTATTAATAAGAGTGATTTTTTTTTTTTGAAATGGAGTCTCACTCTGTCGCCCAGGCTGGAGTGCAGTGGCACGATCGGGGCTCACTGCAGCCTCTGCCTCCTGGGTTCAAGAATTCTCCTGCTTCAGCCTCCCGAGTAGCTGGGACTACAGGTGCCCACCACCACGCCTGGCTAACTGTTGTATTTTTAGTAGAGACGTGGTTTTACCATGTTGGCCAGGCTAGCCTTGAACTCCTGATCTCGTGATCCACTGGCCTCGGCCTCCCACAGTGCTGGGATTACAGGCATAAGCCACCATACCTGGCCAAGTGATTTTTTTTTTTTAAATGAATTAAACCAAGAATGCTTTCTTGGATCATTCATAATGGCTGTTTTTGTTTTGTTTTGTTTTTTTTCAAAATGGAATTTAATGCAATGAAAGTATTCTTTTTTAAAAATGAAATATAGGCATTTTGTTGAAAATGAAACTAATGTGAAACTGAGTGTGAGTCCTGCCCAGCTGGCTTGTCCTCCAATTGCTTCATTTTATCCAGTAAGAAAATCTCCCTGGATTTAAGAAAAGCAGCCACACATACACATGCACAAAATCCTGTTCTACTATAGCATTTTACAGCATTTTTGTGTAGGATAGCTTTCTAATAAAAAGATGACCAAATATTTTGTGTTTAAAAAGAATGTTAAATACGAACCTTAATATGTTGCACGTAAGGAATATGGCACTGAGTTTGTGTCATTGTTTTGTTTTTTTTGTTGTTGTTGTTTTGTTTGTTTTTGAGACGGAGTCTGGCTCTGTCGCCCAGGCTGGAGTGCAGTGGCACGATCTCGGCTCACTGCAAGCTCTGCCTCTTGGGTTCACGCCATTCTCCTGCCTCAGCCTCCTGAATAGCTGGGACTACAGGAGCCCGCCACCACGCCCAGCTATTTTTTTGTATTTTTAGTAGAGACTGGGTTTCACCATTTTAGCCAGGATGGTCTCAATCTTCTGACCCTGTGATTCACCCACCTCAGCCTCCCAAAGTGTTGGGATTACAGGCGTGAGCCACCGCGCCCGGCCCAGTGTGGCATTGTTTTTAACAGAGTGTCTTTGAAAATAAAGGCTTTTAAAAATATAAATATAGCATAGAAACTAAAAGCAATATCAAATACCTAGAAAGATGTCAAATGCCTGGAAAAGCTTACCTGATTTCAGAATTATTTTTAGGTGGAAAGGATGAAGGAAAGATAATTTTTTAATGTATAAGTTAAGCCTGGTGCAGTGATGAATGTGTATAGTCTCAGCTACTCTGGATGTGGGAGGATTGCTTGAGCTCAAGAATTTGAGGCTGTAATCATACCTGTGACTAGCCACTGCACTCCAGCCTGGGCAACATACCAAGACCCCACCTCTAAAAATCAATCAATCAATCAGCTTATACAGTATATTAAAACATCCCTCCTTAGAAGAGATTTATGGGCAGTTGTTAGGGAGGGCGGGCCTGTTTCCGGGTGGCATGTGGGGCTTGAGGCCGAGAACGGCTCTTGCTGCCACCAACATGGAGACCTCGTACCGTGTCCCGTTCTTAGTGCTCGAATGTCCCAACCTGAAGCTGAAGAAGCCGCCCTGGTTGCACATGCCGTCGGCCATGACTGTGTATGCTCTGGTGGTGGTGTCTTACTTCCTCATTACCGGAGGAATAATTTATGATGTTATTGTTGAACCTCCAAGTGTTGGCTCTATGACTGATGAACATGGGCATCAGAGGCCAGTAGCTTTCTTGGCCTACAGAGTAAATGGACAATATATTATGGAAGGACTTGCATCCAGCTTCCTATTTACAATGGGAGGTTTATGTTTCATAATCCTGGACCGATCGAATGCACCAAATATCCCAAAACTTAATAGATTTCTTCTTCTGTTCATTGGATTCGTCTGTGTCCTACTGAGTTTTTTCATGGCTAGAGTATTCATGAGAATGAAACTGCCAGGCTATCTGATGGGTTAGAGTGCCTTTGAGAAGAAATCAATGGATACTGGATTTGCTCCTGTCAATGAAGTTTTAAAGGCTGTACCAATCCTCCAGTATGACATGTGGAAAAGAATGAAGAGCAGCAGTAAAAGAAATATCTAGTGAAAAAACAGGAAGCGTATTGAAGCTTGCATTAGAATTTCTTCTTGGTATTAAAGAGACAAGTTTATCACAGTATTTTTTTTTTCCTGCTGACCTATTGCTATACCAACAATGTTGAGTGGCATTTTCTTTTTAGTTTTTCATTTCTTAAAGAAAAGAGACTCCATATCTACAACTATAATATCAAATAAAGTGATTGTTTTTTACAACCCCCTTAACATTTTTTGGAGATGACATTTCTGATTTTCAGAAATTAACATAAAATCCAGAAGCAAGATTCCATAAGCTGAGAACTGTGGACAGCTGATCAGCTTTACCTGTGGTGCTTTGCCTTTAACTAGAGTGTGTGATGGTAGATTATTTCAGATATGTATGTAAGACTGTTTCCTGAACAATAAGATGAATGAAAGGAGCAGAAATAAATACTTTTTCTAATTAAAAAAAAAAAAAAAGAAGAGGAGATTTATGGATCCCTTTGGAGAAGATAAAAAATATTGCCCATTAAATTGCGTTGGAAGTTGTTTTTTTCTTTAGTTATGGAAGGAAAAGGAAAGGAAGGGTTCATTGAAGTTCGTTTTCAGTAACTTGCTTTGTATATAGTACTTGCACAGTACATGTCTTTGTCTATGAAAATTTTGAATTTTTATTTAATTGGGTTTTGATTTTTTTTCAGAACTTTATTCCTTTTTCATTGACAATCAAGTACAATTTCAAATTATCAGTGCAATATTTATGTTTATGTTATGTTTCCTTACCAAAAGCAATCTGATTATTTGGTTTTGGGGCATTTTTGTTTTCTTTTTGCTTTTGTTTTGGCAGGTCTCTGAATCTTTACTTGTGCAGACTCCAGCTGTGCCTCCTGGCCCATGCCTCCCTCCCAGATTGCAGGGTAGACCCAAAGCAAAAGAAATACAGTTACGATGGGGTAATTTCCATTTTGGTAATAAATTATTATTAAGTTAGAACAGAAAGTATTCATCTTGTTAAATTGCATCAATCTTTCCACCTTTAGGACCCCCTCTGGTTGATGGTGGATCACCCATTTCCTGTTACAGTGTGGAAATGTCTCCTATAGAAAAAGATGAACCTAGAGAAGTTTACCAAGGTTCTGAAGTAGAATGTACAGTGAGCAGCCTTCTTCCTGGAAAGACATACAGCTTCAGACTGCGTGCAGCTAACAAAATGGGGGTAAGAAGACTATACTGATAGAATTATCATCACAATGGTGATTATGTTTCATTTTAACATATATCATCATATCCATTATTTGGCCATTTAGCTTTAACATATGACTCCAAATTTTACAATTTTTTAATAAGCATACATTGATAAATACAAGAGAAGTCAGTATATTCCACAACTTAATTTTTATGAAATCTCAGTATTTTTAGATCTCACTTACAGTTTATGACACTTTGGACTTCAACTGGGCTAGAGTTTACCTTTTAGGCAGTGTTAATAGAGTTTACTTAATCAATTTAAGAGTAGAAGTAAAATCATAAGTACTGAAGTTTTTTGAGGCTGATTGAAGTTTTTGAGGTTTTTGAGTTTTTTGAGGCTGATTGAAGTTTTTTGAGGCTGAAGTAGCATTTACTTTCAGTTGGCAACTAATTATGATTTTTTGCCCAAGTGAGAAAAAACTTATGCTTTAAACTATTCTGGTTTTGTATGTATTTAATATATAACTCCAAAAAGTGGACAAAGTGGGTAATATCTCCATTTCACAACTAAGGAAACTGGGGTTCAGGAAAGCTAAATATTTTGTCCACAGTCGTACAAACTAATAAGTGATAGAGGTAAGCTGCAAACCTGAGTTTGTCAGACTCCAGAGCCAAAGCTCTTTCCACTCAGCTATGACACCTCTCATCTCTCTGCAATAAAGCAGGTTCCCTAAGGACAAAGCAGTAATTTCCTATATCAACTAAATAACGATTTCTTTGAACTATTCTATAATTAAAATTTTATAGAATTAAACTGACAGTTCTCCCATACCCATTATTTTGGTGAACTATACTATATTTCATATCCTGTTGTCCAAAAGGGTTCTGTATTTACATCTGTAAACTTACTTTTAAATTTATTTCTGTTTGGTTTTTTGAAACAGGGTCAGTGTGGAGTGCAGTGGTGTGATCTTGGCTCTCTGCAACCTCTGCCTCCTGGGCTCAGGTGACCCTCCCACCTCAGCCTCCCAAGTAGCTGGGACCACAGGTGCACACCACCACACCTGGATAATTTTTTCATATTTTTAGTAGAGAGGGGGTTTTGTCATGTTACCCAGGTTGGTCTCAAACTCCTGGGCTCAAGAGATCCACCCACCTCGGCCTCCCAAAGTTGTGGGATTACAGGCATGAGCCACTATGCCTGGCCTAAATTTCTTATATATCAAGTTTATATACTTAGGCAGCTCTTACACAAGTCATTCCTTTCTGTAAGAAGCCATCTTGTCAGCCTCACAAGGTTGCAGTACGCTAAGATCACATCTTTAATATTTACGTCTTAATTTATATTTTCAGGTTCGTGATAATTTGTCAAAATCACCTTAAGTAAATATTTACTTTCCATATTCCCAAGAATATACATTTTAGACTTTTCTAAAGCTATTCCAGATTTTAAGATAAAATTTATGCCTACCAGAGAACAGTACTGATAAATAATGTACTATAAATAACACTATTTACAGTTTTATTTTAAATAAAAGCCATTCAGCATGCTAGAATGGTGAAGCTTTGCATCATTATTTTGTTGTTGTTGACATGAATTAACCTTGCTCAAAAAAGGGAGGCCAAAAAAATGACATTTGTCATGAAAAACTTTTTTAAATCCCTATGGGACTTGAGGAACCAGAATCATTACTTCAGTTCTTATAAATAGTTGTGCTAAACCTCAAATTTCTATCATTTAGTGGCCCTTTCCATGCTCCCCATGAACTAAACTGAATTATTTGTGTGGCTGATATGTTTTATTAGGTTGCCTTATCACATGTGTAACAGTACTCTTTATTTGTAGATACCTTTGTAGGTATGTGTGTGTATAGACAGGTAGACAGACTTTTTTTTTTTGAGACAGGGTCTCTGTCACCCAGGCTGGAATGCAATGGTATGATCATGGCTCACTGCAACCTCAACCTCCCAGGCTTAAGCGATCCTCCTGTCTCAAGCCTCCTGAGTAGCAGGGACTATAGGTGCACACCACCACACCAGGCTTATTTTTTACTTTTTTGTAGAGATGGGGGTCCCCTTATGTTTCTCAGGTTGGTCTCAAACTCTTGGGCTCAAGTGATTCCCCCACCTTCGCCTCCCAAAGTGGTGAGATTACAGGCATGAGCCTCTGCACCTGACCTTTTGTATATACTTATTATTGTAAATCATTTACTGCCACTAGCAGTCTGTAAGTCTATACTATTAAATGACATATTGGCCAGGCACAGTGGTAAATGCCTGTAATCCCAGCACTTTGGGAGGCCAAGGCGAGTGGGTCACTTGAGGTCAGAAGTTCGAGACCAGCCTGACCAATATGGTGAAACCCCTTCTCTAGTAAAAAGTGCAAAACTTAGCTGGGGGTAGTAGCACATGCCTATAATCCCAGCTGCTCTGGAGGCTGAGGCAGGAAAATCACTTGAACCTGGGAGGCAGAGATTACAGTCAGCTGAGATCATGCGACTGCATCCAGCCTGGGCAACAGAGTGAGACTCTGTCTCAAATAAATAACAAACAGAAAAAAAACTTTTCAATGACACGTTTATATTTGGAATTTTGGCTGGGCACAGTAGCTCATTCCTGTAATCCCAATACTTTGGGAGGCCGAGGCTGGCAGATCACTTCAGGCCGGGAGTTCAGGACCAGCCTGGCCTACATGGGGAAACCCCGTCTCTACTAAATATACAAAAATTAGCTGGGATTGGTGGTGCCCACACCTGTAGTCCCAGCTACTCAGGAGGCTGAGGCACAAGAATCGCTTGAACCTAGGAGGCGGAGGTTGCAGTGAGCTGAGATTGTGCCACTGAACTTCAGCCTGGCAACAGGCTTTTCTCAAAAAATAATAATAACATACTTGGAATTTTAAAATTGATGGGTTTTCAAATTTATTGTTTTAAATTAAGAATTTTTGAACTACTAATAAAACTATCTGCCATAGTTCATTGATTTTTACATGAAATATTTATTTTCAAGATGATCTCAAGATTACTTTCCACAAAGCAGGCACATTGTGTCACCATTTTGCTCTGCTTTGTAAATTTGCCATCTAGGATTTTTGGGTGGTATTCATGTGAGATTAAAGCATATTCTCTAGCAGTTTCCTATAGCTACAGGTTTTGTTTTTTGTTTTTTGTTTTTTTTCATTGCTTCTAATAGGATATAGTTACTATGAGTCCATGAAATATAATGGAAATGTGAATAAGGAGTTTACTGAAGACTTTAAACATTTGAATTTTTTTTAATTGCGAATATGATAGAAACCGGTAGTGTTGAGCAGTGCAAATATTTGAAGTGGTGATTTGTGAAATAGCCCAGCATTGCCTTAAACAAAATCACAGTCTACTTCCTGTTTTATACATGTGATAGTATAAAAGGTTTCTTTTTTTTTTTTTTTTTTTCATTTTCTGAGATTTATAGATTGGTGTATAGCTTTAAACTATATAAAGTTTTATGGAAAGATTTTTTAAACTTATTAATATAAATTTTAAAGTTGATATAATTAAAGTGAGTCCATCTTCTGTTTATAAAATGCAAGATTCCTTAACATTTATAATTACACAGATGAAATGGTTTCTATAAGGAAGTTGGAGTTTTGATTTTGCCCTTTATAGATGTTAGATTGTGCAGATTTGTCTGTATTTTCTCACCATATCCAATAATACTTTTCTCATAAGATTGGTTTTCAAGAGCTGTATTAGTTGTTATAATTGATTAGTATATAGTTTAACTTTATTCATCATATTTATACTGTGGATTTATAGCCAGAGGTTGAGGTTATTTCAAGACAGTTGATGACCTTCATTTAAAGTCTAGCTAAAATCAGTGCTGTAAACAAAAGGAAACATTTACATTTGTTTCTCTTTGCCACATATAGTAGCCTTAATTTTTTACTTTGTTATAAAACAGTTACATTCACAAGATTAGCCTGAGATATTTAATGACATTATGATGATACAATATGGTGTATATTCCCTGTGCAATCAGATTTGGAGGAAAAATGAAGGACTTAACATTAACTGAAGTCACTGATACTCTGAATAAGTATGGTCAAGGAGTAAACTATTTTCTTTTGGAAAAACTTTTTAAATTTTTATTTTTAAAGTATTATACTGTTGTTTTTAGGGCCTAATGGTTACATTGAATAGTTGGTTTCACCTTCTTAAGGTTTATTACCAATATTCATGAAACTTGATACGTTAAAATCCCTACCCTTTGGTAAGTCTACTGCTATTTATTAACATTTTTATAGGTGATTAAGGCATGTTTTTTTCCTAAATTAAATATAATTTAAATAACTTGGAATAATTTTCATATTAAATCTTTGTTAACAACTGAATGTTTTCATAGCATTTTCTGAGAAGTTGAGTTTCTTAGGTTTTTGTAGTTGGCTGGGCCCAGTGGCTCATGCCTGTAATCCCAGCACTTTGGCTCAAGCAGCCCTCCCTCAGACAGGAGGACCACTTGTGCCCAGGAGTCTGAGACCAGCCTGGGCAGCATGGTAAAACCCTGTCTCTGTAAAAAATAGAAAATAACCCAGCATGGTGGTGCACACCTGTAGTCCCAGCTACTTGGGAGGCTGAGGTGGAAGGATGGCTTGAGCCCAGGAAGTCGAGGGTGCAGGGAGCCATGTTTGCACCACTGCACTCCTGCAGTCTGGGTGACAGAGCCAGACCTTGTCTCAAAAAAAAAAAAAAAAAGTTGACCTAGCTCTTTAAGATGGGCATTTGGCAAAACTGCCTGATACAGTGCAGTAACAGGTAGGTTTACTTCTGATCATTATAATGATGTGCCACTGTTAAGTGAAAATACCAGTGTATTGGGGCTTTTCTTTTGCTAATGAGCTTTAAAAAATTGATGACTATAAATTTCTGTAATTGTTCTCCTATGTGTCAGGGAAGGAATTTGCCAATACTGAATAAAATGTTTTATATTCCAGGTAATGTATGTTAAAAGTAATTATGAGAAAGTGAGCTTTTTAGCATGGAACAGAAAAATCAAATTATGGTACAAAATAAATATAAATGTATGGAACAGTATGTTGGTAAAATTTGATATGGAATATAATGCCTAAGAAAGATTCGTGAAGTATTAAAAATTTTAAAATCATAATTTACACCTATCATCTCCCATACCTTTAGTTAGTATCAATTTCTTCACTCCTTATATTTCTTCTGAATTATTCCACCCACCTAATTCCCTAATGTCCTGCCCTTCTTACAAAAACCAGTTCCTGAAGAAATAAGGGGCAGAAGAAAGTATAAGTAAATGAAACTTTAAAATTTCTCACACCTTTACTCTCATGATTTTTAAGTCTTTTTAGTTTATGTGAATACTTACAGAATTATGACCAAATTAATCTTGAAACACAGGGAAAAGACTTTATTAATGAATCTTTAAATATGCAGTTCTGTGCAATCAGTGGGCGTTTAAGGGTGAAAAATAAAAACACTAGTTACATTTGTTTTTCTAGTTTGGACCATTTTCAGAAAAATGTGATATTACTACAGCCCCTGGGCCACCAGATCAGTGCAAGCCCCCTCAAGTGACATGCAAATCTGCAACTTGTGCACAAGTGAATTGGGAGGTATTGTAATTTCTATTGACTTATATCTACTTTCTTAAGTGATTAGAATAGTTTATATAAAAGAATAAAGATACTGTTCATTTTTACCTCCTGTATTATACAGAGCAAGTCCTAGTTTAATTCACATGAGAAACAGTGACTTCTTTTTCCTCTTTGAAGAATTTGAGTGAGGTATATTTGCATTACAGATATTTAGATTCCTGTTCATTATGTGCTTTGTATTTTTATGAAAGGCTTTGTCTCAGTACTGAGATATTTCAGCCACTGGTAAGTTTACTGTTCAGAACAGACATACATAGGAATTAGTAAATTCTGTTTCTCTTATATTTATCCAGTACACATCTCCAGTGTACTTATTGTGGATAGTAATAATCAGTGATGATAATTATTATATTTTCAGTTCCCTTTGAAATTTAACAAAATGTCTGTATGGTTTTAACATTTCATATTAATAGAATTATTTGAAGTATATGTACCTTAAAACACTTTCTAAAGTGACTTAGTCATATTTCTACTTCTAATTCAAAACAGTTATATATTTGACCAATCTTAAATTCAGATAATCTTAATGAATAAAAAATGTAAAATTGAACGGTTTTGATTGTGCTTAAAAGTTTTAAAGAAATTCAGAAGCAATCTAGTTTTACATGTGGTCAGGTAAAGAACATTTTTGGTCAAAAGCTATTTAATCAACATCAAGACTAAGACCTTTATCCTTTTCTTAATTTAAAGGTTCCTTTGAGTAATGGAACAGATGTCACTGAATATCGATTGGAGTGGGGAGGAGTTGAAGGAAGTATGCAGATATGTTACTGTGGGCCTGGTCTCAATTATGAAATAAAAGGACTTTCACCAGCAACTACCTATTATTGCAGGGTCCAGGTAAAGATGATCAGTACTTTATCACTTAACTCTATCCAGAGTTTTATATTTCATTGGCATTTTCATGGTTATGACTTTGTTAACTCGGAGGCTCTGTTAATTTGTAGGCTCTCAGTGTTGTGGGTGCAGGCCCTTTCAGTGAAGTAGTAGCCTGTGTGACTCCACCATCAGTTCCTGGCATTGTGACCTGTCTTCAAGAAATAAGTGATGATGAGATAGAAAATCCCCATTATTCACCTTCTACATGCCTTGCAATAAGCTGGGAAAAGCCTTGTGATCATGGTTCGGAAATCCTTTCCTACAGCATAGACTTTGGAGATAAACAATCCCTAACAGTGGGAAAGGTTACAAGCTATATTATCAACAATTTGCAACCAGATACAACATACAGGTATACTCTAAATATTATGTTGATTTTTGCCTAGACCAGAGAGACACTTTAAATAAAACAATCATAACCAAACTTTTTTTCTTATGTGGCACTTAGAATACGAATTCAAGCCTTGAATAGCCTTGGAGCTGGTCCTTTCAGCCATATGATAAAATTAAAAACTAAGCCTCTCCCTCCTGATCCACCTCGTCTGGAATGTGTTGCCTTTAGCCACCAGAACCTTAAGCTGAAATGGGGAGAAGGAACTCCAAAGACATTGTCAGCCGATTCTATTCAGTACCACCTTCAGATGGAGGATAAGAATGGACGGTAGGTTTTTTTAATTGCTTCTTTATATAGATTCTTAGGTCTTAAGTATATAAATTTCTGTAACTGTTAGAAGTAGGCCAGGTGTGCTGACTCACACCTGTAATGTCAGCACTTTGGGAGGCTGAGGCAGGCAAATTGCTTGATCCCATGAGTGCAAGACCAGCCTGGGCAAGATAGTGAGACCTTGTCTCTAAAAAAAAATTTTTTTAATGAAGTAAGTTTTCAAAAATGAAGTCAAGATTGTCATACAAAAGTGTGTTGTTTTTAAAACATTTGAAAACACAATGTAGATTTCCTGTTTATAATTTGTGAGTGGAATACCAAGAGAAAAAAAATAAATGGGCTACTCTTTCGTTGTTTTCTCTAATCCGTTTACTGTTTTCATGATGATAAAAGACACCTAATCTTGGATACAAAATAAATTCTTCAATGTTTATTTCTAGCAGGACACAATTTTTTTTTTTTTAAAGACAAGGTCTCGCTCTGTCACCCAGGCTGGAGGGCAGTGGCACTATCTTGGCTCACTGCAACCTCTGCCACCAGGGCTCAAGCCATCTTCCCACCTCAGCCTCCCAAGTAGTTATGACCACAGGCGTGGGCCACTACACCTAGCTAATTTTTGTATTTTTAGTAGAGATGGGGTTTCATCATGTTGCTCACGCTGGTCTTGAATTCCTGGGCTCAAGTGGTCCTCCCGCCTCAGCCTCGCAAAGTGCTGAGATTACAGTCGTGAGCCATCATGCCTGACCAGAACAATTTTTTTTTTTTTGAGACGGAGTCTCACTCTGTTGCCAGGCTGGAGTGCAATGGCGCAATCTGGGCTCACTGCAGTCTCCACCTCCCAGGTTCAAACAGTTCTCCTGCCTCAGCCTCCCAAGTAGCTGGGACTACAGGTGCGCACCAACCATGCCCGGCTAAGTTTTTGTATTTTTAGTAGAGACAGAGTTTCATCATGTTGGCCAGGATGGTCTCCATCTCCTGGCCTCATGATCCACCTGCTTCGACCTCCCAAAGTGCTGGGATTACACACGTAAGCCACCACACCTGGCCCCAAAACAATTTTATAGTAAATTGTTATGATTGTTTCTGGCCTCTGAGATCCTTGAGGGCAGAGATTATGTTTCAGTCTTTTCCACACCCCTGACAACAGGGCCTGCACACTAAATGAGTACAGTTCAGTTTTTCACTGTGTGATCTCAGTTAGATTCTGTGATTATCTAGTCCCTTTGCTAATCTCTGTCTCATTCAGATTCTTTCTGTGCCTCTTTTACATCTTCATGTACCTGTTGTACTATTTCCTATATAATGTGCCATATACTGCCGCACTAAATCATGTGTTTGAATTACAGTGTTAACTCTGAATATTTGTAACAGTCATTCTAATGCCAACTAGGGCTATTTATTCACATTATATTCCATATAAGCAATGCCACATCCTCCCACAGCTGTTAATCCTTTAATATTTTAAGAATTTTGAATTTTGCTTTTCTGCTTTTCACTGAATATATTAGAAACAATTTCCATATCTGATGGACTCAGAATACTAGTAACAGTTTTTCCCAAGATTAACTTTTTTGGCCGGGCACAGTGGCTCACACCTATAATCCCAGCACTTTGGGAGGCCAATGCGGGTGAATCACGAGGTCAAGAGATCGAGACCATCCTGGCTAACACAGTGAAACCCCATCTCTACTAAAAATATAAAACAATTAGCCGGGCATGGTGGTGGGCGCCTGTTGTCCCAGCTACTCGGGAGGCTGAGGCAGGAGAATGGCGTGAACCCGGGAGGCGGAACTTGCAGTGAGCCGAGATTGTGCCATTGCACTCCAGAGCCTGGGCAACAGAGTGAGACTGCGTCTCAAAAAAAAAAAAAGATTTACTTTTTTGTGTTGTTTGTATCTTAGCCAGATATTCAACAATGGAATGTTCATGATGCTTGTACATAAGTACTCTCTATCAGAAATACTTATACATTTAAAATAACATGGAATAATTTTGTATACTAGTATATCAACAGTAAGAACATTACACAGAACAAACACTATTGATCATTTCCTAAAATCTATGTATCGATGAATGTTAGCCTTTGTTCTTGGCAGAATTTTATGTAATCTTTGTAGCCTTATCGCTACAAACAGATTATTTGCCTTATAGAAGTTTTTGGTATAGCCATTTATTTTTAATATATGTTATTATTACTGGGCAAATTAACTGTTTAAATTTTTTTCCTCCCCTTTCTAGCATACATTTGGGGTAGTGCAAGAAGGCTTACTGGAAACAGGTCTAATTAGTGTTTGGTTGAAATATAATAGAATAAAGATTCTATTAAATATAAATTCTATTCTATTATAGAACTTCCAACTTAATATTCAGCTGCATCTAGAGACTTGTTATGGGGTATGAATATGGCTCATGGCCTTTGGTTGTGGAAAATAAATAAAACCTTTTATGATACTGTTAATTTTAATGCACACATTTAATAAATCAATTTCATATCTTTGATGACTTTCATTTGCTTTGATTTTCACAACTACATATACTTGCTGTGAGGATGGTATCATAATGATACTTTAGCTGTTCCCTGATCCAGATTTTGTCACTGTTCAGCTTTTTTAAACAGTGGTATTACCACTATTTTTTTTCCTGTCATTAAAAAAAAATTTAGAGATTGAAAAGGCAAGGCTTATCCAATTACTGCTTATTGGAAGTACTGTTTCTTCCTGTCATTAAATATTTCTTTATTTTTAACTTGACTACAATTTTCAGACTGTTAGCATTGAATAAGCATTCATTATTCATTTTCTAATTTCCCAGAGTTTTAGAAACATCCAATCAAAAATATTGGGATGCATTCAACTTATAGTAACATATTAGGAGAAATATATATGATATTCAACTTCATTGAACAGTTCAAGTGGATGATGTATTGGAAATTATATATTGTCATACTGCTTTTGTAAATCTCTAGAGAAACATCACCAAGGCAACTAAAAATCTGCCTGGGAATTGAGAATTCTCTTTTTTTCAGATAAAGACAAGGAAGATTAAAATAGAAACTTAATCTCATAGCTTAGCTCTCTATGCCATACTTGACAAGTTTTATTAATATGACTTTAGTTAGAAATAATTCGTAATGAAAATTGTGATGCTCTGAGCATCTTTTAAAATGTACATTAACAAAATAGTATTCAGAAACAAAGCTAAACTGGAAGCCTGAGACGAAACAGTTATGGTTGGATATGAAATTTAGTAACAGACTTTCAGTAAATCATGTCAAATTGGGAAATTTACCAAATATCCTATTTCTCTTCATCTGATGAAAAACAGATTTATTTTAAGTGACAAAGAGTTCCTGGCATCAAACTTTTGGTGTAACTTATCACTCCTAAATAATGTTCCTAAATAAGTGTGTTTATACTATTTTGTAAAACATTTTCATAAGGTAGTATAAGGTTTATCTAATAGTTATTTCCATTTTAGGTTTGTATCCCTATACAGAGGACCATGTCATACATACAAAGTACAAAGACTTAATGAGTCAACATCCTATAAATTCTGTATTCAAGCTTGTAATGAAGCTGGGGAAGGTCCCCTCTCCCAAGAATATATTTTCACTACTCCAAAATCTGTCCCACCTGCCTTGAAAGGTAAGTTATACATCCTGAAGTTATTTTCTTTTATAATAAATTACTTTTTTTTTTTTTTTTTTGAGATGGAGTCTCACTCTGTCTCCCAGGCTGGAGTGCAGTGGCACAATCTTGACTCACTGCAACCTCCGCCTCCCGGGTTCACGATATTCGCCTGCCTCAGCCTCCCGAGTAGCTGCGACTACAGGCGTGAGCCACCATGCCCGGCTAATTTTTTGTATTTTTAGTAGAGATGGGGTTTCATCGTCTTAGCCAGGATGGTCTCAATCTCACCTCATGATCTGCCTGCCTCGGCCTCCCAAAGTGCTGGGATTACAGGCGTGAGCCACTGTGCCGGGCCAATAATTACTTTTTAATGTATTTTCCTAAATGCTTTGTTTACTAATATTAAAATTTAGCATCCAGTATATGTCCACCGGTTATACAAAATCATATAGGCAAGCCCAACTCTACTGAGGGTTCCACTCAATAATAAAAGCTGTTTTATCTGGCACGTTCATATTCAGACAAGTACTGGCTTTTGTCACTGATGTTTTTAATAATGTAACATAAAAATACTAAATGGAATAGGTAGGCCATTGGCTTAAAGAAAAAAAATTATAAACTCTGATTGTTTAAACATTTTGACTTGTTGATATTACATTCATTTAGATTTCAGAAGGAAAGCCTGGTCATCTGTTACGCAAAACAAATTCTTCATTAATGTGGGTTTTTCAGTCAATTTTACACACACATGTACACATATTTACACACATTTGTATATACATTTATCTTTTACTTTTAGAGGGGTTCTTATTTTAAAGTGACTCTGGCAAGGGCTGCACTCTATTTTTAGCTGAAAAGTCTTATAGTTAATTGCTCTGAAGACTAATCACAGAGACTTCTAGAACCATATCCTGGATCATGTACTTAAACAGAAGAAGCAGAACTCTTCTTGAATAGTCTTTCTAATAATATTGAGAGTTTCACTGAGTCCTTTTTCTGTTTGCTCATCAAGTTCAGTGTCTCTTAGCTTTAAGAAGAGTGCTGACTATAAGCAGAGCACAGTGGCTCACACCTGTAAGCCCAGTGCTTTGGGAGACTGCAGGGGGAGGCTCACTTAAGGCCAAGAGTATTGAGACCAGCCTGGGCAGCATAGTGAGACCTGCCTCTCTACAAAAGAAATTTTGAATTAGCTGGGGATGGTAGCATGTGCCTGTATATGTAGCTGCACAGGAGGCTGAGGCTGCAGTGAGCTATGATTGCACCACTGTCTCCACTCTGGGTGACAGAGTGAGATCTCATATCTTAGAATACAAGAGTGCTGATTTTAACCTCTTTGGATGCAAATTTCAAAAATTCACTGATACTTATTTCAAGTTTATAAGTGGATTTTAAATATTTGTTGATTTTTATTAAAACAAGTGTCTGCATGATGTACCAAATTAAAAATCAAGTGGAACAGATTTTATTTATATTTGTTTCCTACAGCACCCAAAATAGAGAAAGTAAATGATCACATTTGTGAAATTACATGGGAGTGTTTACAACCAATGAAAGGTGATCCAGTTATTTACAGTCTTCAAGTTATGTTAGGAAAAGATTCAGAATTCAAACAGGTATGTACCAAGATATTAATTTGTGGATGCATATGTTTACCTTTTTTTAATTTTTATGTATTTTCAATGTAAGATTTGGCCACCTTTACCTTTCTAATTCATAAACATGTATTCAGTATATATTATATTCCAGAGATCTCAAGATTCCAAATCTTTTCAGTATGAACTACACTTGAACAGATTATTTATTTATCTGATAAGTATTCACTGAACTCTGTGCCAGGCACTCAGGATACAGCACTGAACAAAAAGTCCCTTGCCTCCATGGAGCTTACTTATATTCTGGTGGAAAAGAAGACACTATAAGCAAATGAACATGCCAGTATATTGTTAGATATAAGTGCAATGGAGAAAAAACAATATTGGATAAAAGAAATAGGGAGTAGTGGAGGGGGAGGGCACTGAGTCTTATTTCATTTGGGGCACTCAGCTGACATTTCAGCATGGCCCAAAGGAGATGACTATGGGGAAAAGAGTGTTCCAAGAAGATGTGCTGAGGCAGGAACATGCCTATTAAATCTGATGAACATAAAGGAGTCAGTATGACTGGGATAGAGAGAGCAAAGGGAAGAGTGGATAAGGTCGGGTAGTTAATCCTAAGGGGCCTATAGGTGGTATGGAGTGATGTAGGGCGTAATAGGCCATACTGTGGCTTTTACTCCACGTGAAATGAGAAGACACTGGAGGATTTTGACAAGGGTATTCATGTGATCAGACACAAGGTTGTTTTGACTATAGTGTCAAAACTACAGTAGGACAAGGGCAGAACTAGAAAGACTAATAAGGAGGCTTTTACAATAATAGTATTAATAATAGTCATAATGCAGTGCCATAAATATGACATTAGGCATGAAGTTATAATGGAATCCTAGAGGAAGTGTCACCTTCCTAGCCAAGAGGTTTCAAAGATAGCTTTCTGGTAAAGCAAGAATAGCAGTCAGATAGAGTGGAGAGTTGCCAATGTTTGTTACAACTTTTATAAAGAATGAGCTTTTATACCACTCCAAAGACTAATTAAATAGCTATACATTTCATCTGATTTTCCGTTTTTGCTGTAACCTTCTTAATTTTGAGGGCTTTTAAGCTGGGTTGTTTTCATTGTGTCTTATATTTTCCTCTTCCACTAAAAAAAAAATGATTATTCATTTGTTTTATTCCAGTATTGTGCTGTTGTAACTACTCTGTGTAATATCTTAACTGAAATTACAAAAGATCCAAAGAGTCAGATTAAATCTGGCATGCAATTGTTTTTCTTTATTAAACCATCTGCAAATTGACATGATAATTAGATTTGAAATGTAATTTACAGATAAGTAGGTTTCCTTCTAAGGAGGAAGCAAAATTAATATTAAAGAAACTATAATTATATTACACGTTTAAAGGAAATGGGGACTCCACATTTGAGTAGTTTATGGATAAGCTTGAGGCTTGTTTGAATGACTTTTCTTGGGTGTATAAACCATCTGAAATTAGCTTGAGCAAGTTAATCTGTTTTCTTCGGTCCTGTATCTACAGCCAACTATGTCTCTTCCTGCTTAGATGTCTTCCCACATCTGAAATACAAAATTGAATACTTGATCCCATCATCTTCCCTCCCAATATCTCCTCTCCAACATCTTTACTTCATCAGTATCATGGACACCAATATCATCTTGGTCTCTAAGCTATAAATTCTTAGATGAATTTTTTTTTCCTATCAACTCTTAATCAGAAGTTTCTAAATCCATAAAACTACATCAGGGCCTCATCACTTTTACATATAGATCAAGAATCCCTGTCCTACTCAGCTCCCTTCAGTCCTTCACACAGCCTCATGATTAGGATTCCATAAACACTGTTTTAATGTCACACACCTACAGTGGTCCCTTTTAAATTAACCTAAATTTCCAACTAGTGTAATTAATGTATTCTTCCTGTCTGTACCAGATCTCTTCATTTATCACGCTCATGCCATTTGTTGAGGTTTTTCTTTCTTAACCTAATACTGCCAGGTTCATGGAATGGTATATGAAGACACATGGAAAATATAAAGACAAAAATCATCCATTATATCCATAAGACAAATACATATTTTTAATTTTTACTAAATTTACTTCAGTGTATGTATACAATTTTACACTAGTTTCTCATACAACATTCTGTTTTAAGTGAATCCTTTTATAGGTTGAAGCATCCCAAATAAAGTCCAAAATTCAAAATGTTCCACCCAAAATCTGAAACTTTTTGAGGATCGACATGACACTCAAAGGAAATGCTCACTGGAGCATTTCCAATTTCAGATTTTTAGGTTTGGAATGCTCAACTAGGAAATATGCAACTATTCCAAATCAAAAAAATTGAAATGCTTCTGGTTCCAAGCATTTCATATAAGGAATACCCAACCTGTACCATCTCCCAAACATGGATCATTTCTACATTCTACTCCCTGAAACATTATGCATCCTTAGAACTAATGCATAGTCACCATTTTCTTTCAGATTTCTCTTAAAAGCTTCTTTCAATAAGTTCCTTTATATATTGTTATCAGCATCCACATTTTTATTTATTGCCAATAATTCACTAATTTAATGGCCTTTTATTAAGTACCTGCTATATGCTGGATTCTGGAGATAGAAAAATGAGACAGAGATCTTACTTTACTTTGAGAGCAAAGCCATATGTAAAAAAATTAGATTTATAACAGGTACAATTGAGGCAGCTAAAAGTACTTGAAAGCCCCCACGCGTTGGTTCATCTGACTTGTAGCCCACCAACTAGCTGGAGAAACTCAACTGACAAGTCATTTAACCCTATGAGCCTTTTTCCCAATTACAGAATGAGTGGCGGGGCAGAGGTTGCTCATTATTGGAAATGATAGCTCCTACAGATTGAGCAGTGACTGCATGCTGAGCACTGCACTAAGTACTTTAACAAGCATTAGTTCATTTCATCCTCATAACTGTCATACATGTTAACTACTAGTATGCTTGTGGTAGTTGGTCTCAAATCACATCTGGAGTGTGAAGTGGTGGAGCAGACCTTGGATGCCAGGGGTGAACAGTTCTAGTATATATCTTCTTAACCCATTTATGCCTAGTGTTCCATTATTGGAACACTAAGCTTGTGGTAGTTATTTATATCCAACTGATAAGGTTATTGCCAAGGTCTGATTTTTCACCAAAAAAAAAAAAAAATTGCAACCTCTGGCATAAATGGGTTGATTACTAGCACACTCCCCTGAAAATCTGTGGAATTTCATTCTTTTTATTTCCCTTGTAAGGCATGGCAGAGGAGGTCCTATTCTCTGATTCTAAGTGATCTCCCCTCTCTGGAGTTTATACAGTGATTTGCCATAGGCACCTATAGAAAGCTCCCCTTATTCATTTGCCATTTCATTCAACAGATATGTTTGAAATTGTATGGAAATTTATCAGTTATATAAAGACATAATGGGGGAAGCAAAAGTAGACACTATCCCTTCTTTGATGGAATTATTTCATTAAAAAATGACTTCTTACATTTGAGAAAAGCAGGAAAATGCTTGAGGACTGATTTTGCTTGTTCTCTAGCTGCCCTGGGGCACATCTGCACTCCTTAACTCATCTGTGAACCGTATAAAGGTAGATCTCACATCCTCGCTTTTGAAATTTCTCTTGCCTCTATGCAACAAACAGATAAGTACTTTAATGGATAGGTATTTTTAACATGTCATTTAAAAGATAAAATCAATGGCATTCACTGGCTTTCACATCAAAAACAATTCTCACACTAGCCAGTTTTAACACATTTTCTGTCCAGCCTTCACACGTAATTCTTCCTTCCAATAATTTATTAACAGATTTACAAAGGTCCCGACTCTTCCTTCCGGTATTCCAGCCTTCAGCTGAACTGTGAATATCGCTTCCGTGTATGTGCCATTCGCCAGTGCCAAGACTCTCTGGGACACCAGGATCTCGTAGGTCCCTACAGCACCACAGTGCTCTTCATCTCTCAGAGGACTGAACCACCAGCCAGCACCAACAGAGACACTGTGGAAAGCACAAGGACCCGACGGGCACTGAGTGACGAGCAGTGTGCTGCCGTCATCCTTGTGCTGTTTGCTTTCTTTTCCATTTTGATTGCCTTTATCATTCAGTACTTTGTAATCAAGTGAAAATATAACTTTATTTTTTAACTCTATTACATTTTATTTTGTCATGTACTAAAATTATTTCTGTATTGCTTTTATAAAAAACAGTGGCATTTAGCACTGGCATTGAGACTATAGCACATCATTTTTGCCATTTTCAGTGCTTATATTGTTAGGTAGAGGCTGGCACTTTATTAGAATGCAAGCCACAAAAATATCAATTTTGGTTTTTTGTTAGGGTGGGTCTTCTTTTTTTCTTTCCCTCTCTCTTTTTTTTTTTTTTTTTTTTTTTTTTAACATGCCTTCTTATAGAAAAACTTTCTAAGAGGCAACAATTTAGAATGGATATTTTGACCAATCGGCATGAGTGTAACAGTGATAACCTGATCTTTTTGTTTTAAAGATTATTACCAAGTGAAAAATCAGAATGAATAGAATTTACACTAACATGCTATATAAAATGTTAAAGTCTGATGCTGTGAAAGCAATCTAGTGCTATATTTCTACCTCCTCATTTGTCTTAATTATTTGGTAAGTGGGATTATGATGAGTAACTGGAGGGGCTTAGAAACAAAAACTGGATGAAAGAGTATGCATGAAGTAAAGCTTCTTTGATAAATGTGGAGTTCTTCATTATAAATATATTTTCATGAATTCACAGATAAGTACTTAAAGAAAGCACAGACAGTTTACTTGGCCTAAAAATATTTTGATGTTTACTCAAAAAGTACCTCTTCGGGTCTTGAGAACATGGAAAAGAACTGAGTGCTTTTAAATACTTTTTAGAAAGTAATCATAAAAGTAAATTGAATTTCAAACCTATTTGGCTTCTATTTTGTGAACCTTTGAACTATATGTACGTGTATAAGGGTATACATGTACATATATGGCATATAACAAGTGTACACATATACACATAACAAGTGTAGAAATATGTATTACACACATACACTCACTCTGTCGGGTATAGGCTAATTTTGAAGAACTCCCAAAAGTTTTTGCTGCTTCTCCCATAACTGCTGCCACCACCATCAGAATTCATAATCAAACCTAACCTTTTTGTTTGGGGCACCAAATCTGAAGACAAAATTAATTTGCACCAGTAAACTTCAAGCTGCTTTCTTTCTTGAAAACTAAACGTTTAATGTATAATGTCTGTTTGGATACTGTTCCAAATTGTTGATTGCATGTGGTTAATGTTGCATTAGAGCACTTTGCAATTGCATAATTCATTAATGTTTTGTGAGCTTGCATTTGTGAGTTATTGGATGATCAGACTGAATTTTGTCAAGTATCACATTGTACATCTTGCCTAGATGTCAATGACTGCCAGTAATAATACAGTTTATAATGAAACTATCTACAATTCCTGTTTTAGCACATCTGTTATCCGTAAAACACCTGTAACTAGCTTTTTTAATTTATTATTTGAATTTTAGGATAGCAAATCACTAATTTTTAGTTGCTGAGGTTGGCATTTTAGTGATTAAGCACTTCTGTCAGTCTTTGAAAAAAGAACGTATGTTTTGTGCTTTGAAGATCTCTGAAGAATTTCTTTTATAATAGAATGGGCATGTATTGTAACAGTTTTATGTCAAATGATCTGTGCTGTAGAAAAACATTAACCCTTGTTCAAAAAAGAAATGGATAAACTTGGCCTTTCTAAGTGGTAAGAATGACCTGTCACTATAATATACTGTATGTTTACATTTTATTTAAATTTAATCTCTTATGTATAGGGTGATAACCTTCCCCCAAAACAACAGTGATTGCGATTGTTTTCTAGAAACTTCTTTAAAGTGCCACATTTGGCAGTACAAATGAGTCTGAGTGTAATAGCCCAGAGATTTATATATAGTTGAATGTCTAAAATGGTAAAATGTGCCACTGTGTCAAGTTACAGTGGCTTATGTTTTTCATAGTAATTCAAATGAACCTCCTATTTTTGATAGTAAATGTCATTTAATAGTATACTTGCCATTTGAGCCTCACTGCAAAATTAGTGCAGAAGAGAAAACAATTTTTAATGTAATCTTGATTTTACCTCATATACTGTACATTCCAAAAACTCTAAACTTTTTAAAGATTATAGATACACTACCAAACATATCACCTTAAAATTGTATAAGGCTGAATGAACTTCATACAAATGAAAAAAAGCTCATAAAAATACCTAAACTATGTAGCAAAAGTATCTTTAAAATCCATGGAAAATAAAAGTTGTATCATTCTTTTTGAGATATGTTTATTGTATTCATATATATTCATTATTTGCTGCCTGTTTAAGAAAATGAAATGTTATGGTCTCCCCTCTTCCAATGAGCTTAAACATTTTTCCCAACAGTATACAAATCATCAACATGAGAGGATGTATATTTATTATATAAAGCCCAGTAAAGAATGAAATTAGAAGTTTTATCCTAGTGACTTGATTTTGTCCAACTCATGAAATATCTTACTTCCTTTCTGTATATAAAGAATACAGTGAGTCTAAGGTAAACTTCCCAGTGGGAAGAAGATCCGTAACCTCTCCTTGCCTTTCCCACATCCCTATTTTCCAGTACCTTCTTTCGCCCACTACCAGAGGCCCAGAACCTTCCTGTTAGTGGCACTGCTGGGTCTGCCTTCCACCAGAAAATCCAACATTCTCTCACTCATCCCCCATTAAAATTTCCATCCCAAGGACTTCCTTCTGGGGACGGACACTCAGTGCTTTTTTTTTTTTTTCCTTTTTTAATGGGTGAGCTAGTAAATTTTATGTTATAAATATTTTACCACCATAAAAAAAAAAAAAATCCTTGAAAAATTCACTGAAGAAGCCAGTATGGAAAGAGGAGAACTCAATGTTTAAAATAAAGCCAACTTTTTTTTTTTTAATCAAAAGATAAGTACATAGCTTCAAGCTCAACGTCTAGGTTGAGGACAATCATTATGAGTCCTATTAAAGGACAACCAGTTTTTTTTGTTTGTTTTTTTGTTTTTTTGTTTTTTTTGAGACGGAGTCTCGCTCTGTCGCCCAGGCTGGAGTGCAGTGGCTGGATCTCAGCTCACTGCAAGCTCCGCCTCCCGGGTTTACGCCATTCTCCTGCCTCAGCCTCCCGAGTAGCTGGGACTACAGGCGCCCGCCACCTCGCCTGGCTAGTTTTTTTTTTTTTTGTATTTTTAGTAGAGACGGGGTTTCACCATGTTAGCCAGGATGGTCTCGATCTCCTGACCTTGTGATCCGCCCGTCTCGGCCTCCCAAAGTGCTGGGATTACAGGCTTGAGCCACCGCGCCCGGCCAGGACAACCAGTTTTAAGAACACTGTCAGGCAAGCTACCATGTAGCTCTCCTTCACTCCATGCTTAGCTCTTCCAGACTTCCCAGTATTGATGAAGGATCATGTTTTTGTTCAGCTTTGCCCAGTGCTGTCATTCATAATAGATAATTGAAAAGTCCCAGAAACCTGTTGTGTTTGGGAAGGTTTTCTTTTGTTCCAGGCTTCAGCGGTTAATATGCTTGACAAATTTCAGAGTCTCTATCTCTGTAGACCAATGCCAAAGAATTGCTCTCTGGATTCACCGTTAGCAGCTCTTCATCTTCATCTTTGGCAATGTAAGAAGTAAAACCACCATATTCTGGCTCCCAGCCTTCACGGCCACAGTGGAGAATTAAGTCTAGGGCAAAATCAGCCTTGCTATGGTCACAAATTAGAAGTGTGGTGACCAGTCTTCCAACGCCTCAGTTCCCTTTGGCATGTGGGAACACCTGATTCATTATTTGTTTCATTTTCCTCTGACTCTGGGTCTGTCTGGTCGTGGCTCTGTTGGCCATTGATGCTCATGACTGCCTGATTATTCTCTCACTTAGGAGGGCTATGGCCAGTCCCTTCCTCAGTTCTATCAGCAGCAGAGGCCGCTGCTTCGTCTTTTTTGTCATCCATCTCATCTTCCGAAGGGGCCAGGAAGTGAAGCTTCAGGCCTGTGAAGTTGGAGAGCAGCAAGAATAGTGCCTCAGAGCAAAATAACTTCATTCACTCCTTCAATATATCGGGAAGCTTCCTCTCCTCAGCTTTCTCATAAAGCCTTTTGTTGGCTGGGCACGGTGGCTCACGCCTATAATCCTAGTACTTTGGAAGGCCAAGGTAGGCGGGTCACCTGAGGTCAGTAGTTCAAGACCAGCCTGGTCAATATGGTGAAACCTTGTCTCTGCTAAAATAGAAAAATTAGCCGGGCGTGATGGCAGGTGCCTGTAATCCCAGCTACTCGGGAGGCTGAGATGGGAGAATCGCTTGAACCCGGGAAATGCTGCTTGCAGTGAGCTGAGATTAAAAAAAAAACAAGAAAACCTTTTGTTAGGGGGACCTCAGCTGCTCTATTCTACATCTCCATTCACCAAGGCCTCACAGACCTTTGCAAATTTCTCAGGCTTAAGAAATTTCTTCAGGAAAATTTTAGAACTTTCTTCAGACTCTTCTTGAGTTTGAACTGGTAATCCATGGCCAGATAAGTAGGGTTGATCCAATCATACAAAATTTCATGATCTTGTGGGGTATGAGGGCTCCAAGGTGTGAGGGGGTTCAAAGTAGTTGGGAGGCCTAGTCAGTGAAGGACCATGAAACCAGCCACTGATAGACAAACGTGACTTCAGACAGGACTTCGGACACCTGGTGAAAGGACACTGCAGATGCTTCAAAGAAAACCAGTTTGTTCCATAAGGGGATAAGAGACTTGACAATCTGCTTCGGCTGAAAGTGTTCATCAGTGTTGTACAGGTCCGGGGTACCCCCCAGGCGCCTGTCCCAGGAAAGAACCAGGTACAGGATAAAGGCGATCCAGCGCCCTTCTAGCTCATCATCATGACACAGCAGGGCATCAGTGAATTCATATTTAGCACAGGACACATCAGTGGTTGGTTCCCAGTAAATTTTAGAAATACCAGAAAGCCAGGACCAGAAATCTTCAAACAGAATTTTCCTTAAAGCAGAGATGTGAGGCCCTCTTCTTCAAATCATCAGACTGCTGGAACTTATATAAATCATTAGAGTTTTCATGGAAATCCAAGTTCATAAGTTCCTTCTGAAGCCCTGCCAAGAAGTCGGCTTTGGATGAAGTTTGGGATCATGCAGTGAAGAAAGGGGTCCATGTCCCTGACAATGGTTTCGTGGCTGAATGGTGTCCCACAGCTCCAGGCCTCAGCCACCTGCTTTTTCAAGGTTTCCTCCATGATAGCATTCGAAAACTCTGCCATCACCTCCTTCTTTCCCTTTTTTCCCACCCGGGTTGGGCCGGGCTCCACTGGCCATTTCCCATTCATTTCCTCACAAGGTACAGAGCCACACCACACTCGACTCAGTGCTTTTAAAATCCATGTACATCTCTTAATTGCCGCAACTCCAAGTACCGTGATAAGAGTTTAAAATGTTGGGCTGCCGAAGGAGAGTCTGGAAATAGGAACATCACAGAAGCAGCTAAGCATGAGTCCAGGTTTAAGTAGGGTATAATACTGATTGACAGTATGATTGCATGTCACCTCTTTTTTTTTCTGTAGATTGGAAATAGGAGTATAGAATCTTATGCATCCTGTTTGAGCATTCCATGGGTTGCTTTCCAACACAAATCCCTTGCTTCTCACCATTATAAGATTATTTCTGCAGGATGGTGGCTCAAGGAGGTAAACAGGCTTTAAAAGAAAATAGGCCAGGTGCGGTGGCTCACGCCTGTAATCCCAGCACTTTGGAAGGCCGAGGTGGGCAGATCACGAGGTCAGGAGTTCCAGACCAGTCTGGCCAACACGGTGAAACCCTGTCTCTACTAAAAATACAAAAATTAGCTGGGCATGGTGGTGCACACCTGTAATTCCAGCTACTCAGGAGGCTGAGGCAGGAGAATCATTTGAACCAGGGAGGCGGAGGTTGCAGTGAGCCAAGATCACGCCACTGCACTCCAGCCTGGGTGACAGAGCAAGACTCCATCTCAAAAAAAATGAAAAGAAAGAAAATAGTTCCCCCAAACTTAAGCAGTGATTCTGTAACCTAACTCCCATCATCAAAAAAGATGATGCCTCCTGTTTTTAGAGAGTTTTTAAATGTTCTATTTTCATATACATTTTGTAAGTATATGCCCTTGGGAATATGTATCCCTTTTGTTTATGTCTCAGTTTCTCTCTGATGCTCCTAAGGGGGGAGAAAAAACTTGGAGGAAAAAAGAAAATAACAAAAGAACCAAGATTTCAATAAGGTGGTCATCAAATTCTGTGTCCAGAGTGGTGCCCTCAAATGTTTAGATGCTGTAATGACTATTTTTTGTCTCATAAACAGGGTGATTGTGCCATTTCTACTTATTATAGGAAATTTGCCAAGAGAAAACAGTTTCAAAACCGAACAGATTTTGAAGCCACGTGACCCGTTCAAATCATTATGTCTAGGATCTGTCGAACATTTAATGTGTCCTAAGCACTGTGTTCAGTTCTTTACCTTGGGCATCTCATACAGTCCTCTTAATTGCTCTAGTAAGCATTATCTGCAGCACAGAGAAGTCGAGCTCTCTGCCACAGGTCTCATGGCTAATCAATGATGAAGCTGGGGTTTGATCCAGGTGATTGGTCTGGTGCTCCCTCACTTGACCACTATCCTCTGCTGTCTGGCCCAAAATGTATAAACTCTAGGAAATCAAAATTAATATTAATTGACTTTAATAGTGCATTTATGATAGCATTTATTGATTGAGTACCACCTGTTTGCTAGGCATTGTGCTAAGCACTTCATCATATGCAAAGCAAGCCACAGCCCTCTAAGGATTGAACAGAAAGAAATCAGATGAGAAGAATCTGGTACAAGCATAACAGACTAAATGAGAAACCCTAATTTCTTTCCTCTTGAATTTCATCCCCTGATACTTTCACTACCATTTTGAGCCCACACTCAGTCCTTAAGAATAGCCCATCTTAAATACTCATCCAAGGATGAATATGCCGTTTTTACCACTTACCACAACTGAGACACGCTGACATGTTCAAAAATGAATATAGCTACCAGGTGGACCAACCTCAAAAACACGCTATGATGAAGGAAGCCAGACACAGAAAGTCACGTATTGTACAATTCCATGTGTATTAAATATCCAGAATGAGTAAATCCATAGAGACAGATTAGTGGATGCCAGAGCTGGAGGGAGGAGGAAATGGGGAGTAACTGCTCAGTGGGTGCTGGGTTGATGGAAATGCTCAGGAGCCAGACAGAGGCAGTGGTTGCACAACACTGAGGGCACAAAATGCCAATACGTTTGTCACTTCAGAATGGTTAATTTTATGTGAATTTCACCTGAATTGCTTAAGAAGAGAATATAAAACTTATAAACTGATACACAGGTAACATAAGACTAGAGAATCCTGGGCATCAAGTCCATAAAACTGACGTAGTCAATAAGTTCATTTTGCTAAGGACACAGGCCAACTTGTCCCTTTTTTCTCAAACCCTCACACCTCCCAGGATGCTACCACTCCTTTCAGCCCGTGGCATGTGCCTGGCTTACAACTGAATATTTTACGGATGTCCTTGAAAGCGATTAAACAATTTGGCCTGCCCAGACCAAAGTTATCAGCTCTATCTCATTCTTAATCCTTCTAGGATGACACAGAGGTCTTAAAGAAGAAATTACCTTTTCAGTTTCACAGTTTACCAATGGCAGCAGCTGCACAGTAAGAATGTTCATATCCAGTAGTATAAGGCCTATAACCTCTTGCCTCCCACCCTCCCAAGGACTTGTTCCCTCTCCACCATCCATCCCCCTTGGAAATTGTTGCTGCGCTGAGCCTGTCTGTCTCTCAGGAGAAACTAGGACTAACAGAAAACTGTTAAGCGAGCCAGGCGCGGTGGCTCACGCCTGTAATCCAGCACTTTGGGAGGCCAAGGCGGGCAGATCACGAGGTCAGGAGATCGAGACCATCCTGGCTAACACGGTAAAACCCCGTCTCTACAAAAAAAAGTACAAAAAATTAGCCGGGCGTGGTGGCGGGCGCCTGTAGTCCCAGCTACTCGGGAGGCTGAGGCAGGAGAATGATGTGAACCTAGGAGACAGAGGTTGCAGTGAGCTGAGATCATGCCACTGCACTCCAGCCTGGGCGACAGAGTGAGACTCCGTCTCAAAAAAAAAAAAAAAAGAAAAGGAAAAGAAAAGTGCTAAAGCAACAGCCACAGAGTAATAGGAACCCACACTCCACAAAAGTCTTGCCTGAATTTGCCCTGCCGTGTCCCTGCCATGTAAAGAGAAAACCTAGGAAAGACTGAGTCCCCCGTCAATGTGGTGAGACTGGGAAATAGCCGGCCTTGAACTTCTCTGCCAGGGGCTCCCTTCCAGGGCCAGCTTTGCTATCTCTGCATTTTACTAAAGATACCATTTCCTGGTGCCTGGGGTCTAGAGGACCCAGTGGGTCATGTGAATGAGGAAGGGGCTGAGTGTGAAGCCACAAATACCTTGTGTGTGGTGACAGCTGTGGGGTGCCTGCAGAGTGGCACCAGCCTACAGGCTGCAGGTGGCAGCCTTTGGGGAACATGAGCTCAGAGCTGCCACAGCTTCCAGTTTTGCAAGACAATGCTTCCTTCTCAAACTCCCACACCTCCCTGGATGTTACCACTCCTCTCAGCTTGCGGCATGTGTCTGGTTTACAGCAATATTTTATGGATGTCCTTGGGAGTTACTAAAGAATTTGGTCTGCCTAGGCCTAAGATATCATGCTAACAATCCAGAACTTTACATGAAATTTCCCAATTGTAAAAGGTTGGTTCAAAACATTATGAAATGGCCAGGCTTGGTGGCTCACACCTGTATTCCCAGCACTTTAGGAGGCAGAGGAGGGTGGATCGCTTGAGACCAGGAGTTCAAGAGCATCCTGGACAATCTAGGGAGACCCCATCTCTACAAACTTCATGCCCTGCTCTTATGTGGGGAGAAGAGTGTAAAGCCTGTGGAGTGTTTACAAGCTTCCATAAGTAAGCTATTATACAAGTTATGGATCTATTTTAATGCTCCTCACAACTTTCCAGATCTTCAATTTGCCCATAAAATCTGGTTTCTGAGATGCAAACTGGAAGACACTTTCCTAGCAGACTCCAGATCATAACCTAGCATTCTCTGCAGCCGGTGGTGCCATGGTCTATATAGCAAGAGGCTACCCAGCGCAGTGGTTATGCCCATGGACTCTGGAAGTGGACAGCACCACCCTTACTGGCTGTCCCAGTGACCTGGGGTCACTTCTTTGTGCTTTGCTCTTCTCGTCTCTAACATAGAGATACTAAAAGAACCTGCTGCCTTAGATTGCTGTAGAGGATGAAATGCATTCAGATATGAAAGGACTTGGAACAGTGCCTTGCAAACAGCAAGCATTAGCTTTATATTCATCCAGGTCATCCCTCTATATTCATCAAAAGCCAACCAGTGAGGCCTCCAGCCCGGGGCCAAAAGCCTATTGATGACACCAACTTCTTGCCTCTGGGGATGCAGGCCACAGCCGGGCCAAACCTAGACCCACTCTTGCCCCACATGAGTTACAGGCGGAGAGGTACTCCAAGAGTAGAGAAGAGAGATGCCCATGCTCCTGGTCTACTGAGAACTTCTTCTCACTAGATGAACTATGAAGTCAGGAAGCTGGTGAATGTCTACAGAAACACAAAGTAGAAAACAGATCTGGTCCCATTCCTTCCTAAAACATTGAATGCCAACTCATCGTAAGAGCTCAGATATGTCCTATGGGCCACGTTGTTTGAACCTCAGCACAGCAATGTTATCCAAAAAGCCCACTGGGTCTCCACCTCTCCATGTCAGTATTCTGTCTTCAGCTGAAGTTTCAGTGAATATTTACTGAGCACCCACTGCAATCAGAGCACTGTTTTAACTGCTAGGAATTGTAAAGAAAACAGTGGTACCTGGTTCTGCAGAAGCTCATTCATTCTCCAAGTTAACAAATATTTATTAAATTCTCACTTTGTGCCAGGCACTAAGGAAACAGCAGTGAACACAGTAGATTAAAGCCCTGCCTTCTGGTGCACATAATGTTGGGAGATAGAGATAGATAATAAACAAAAGACTAAGTAAATTAAATAGTATGTCAGTTGATAATAAGCAATATGGAGAAAATACAATAGAGAGAGGGAGTGCCTGAATGGAGGTGAGTAATTCACAACAGCCAGGATGCTGACTGCAGACACAGTGAGCCTGCCTCAGCACCACCATGGTGGGTGGGGAAGGGAAAAAGGGAGCCTTCAGCAGAGGCTGGGGTAGTCCATCTGGCCAAGGAGCAAATGGGAAAAACCAAAGAGACTCAGGAATTCGCAGCCCATGACAGCCATGGAGAGTGCTCCTGGAAGCATCATCTGAGTGAAAGAAAGAAGCCACCTCTTGACCAACCACAGGCCCCTGCCTCCAAGGCTAGCAGAGCCACTGGTGAGCATGCAGGAAGGGGACATGGAACTGAAGTCTAGCAAATGCCAGCCCCTCACACCCCAGGAGCCAGCATGAAGCTTCATAAGGACCTCTCCCTCTAGCTTTAAGCCACTGACCCCTCTCCCCATACACCTGGGCCACCTTGGGGAAAGGCGTGATGTCTGAGAGAACTGAACACTGCCCAGAGGGGCTGCTTCACTGGTCTGCCTGGACCATGCCTTACCCGGGCTAAAGCATTCATTTCTCTTGTTGAGAGCACAGGGGAAAATCAAATCAACTATAAATGAAGAAATTACATTTTCTCTGCCTAGGGGGAGGAGACAGGGAGGAAGAAAAAGTGGAAACCGTGAGTACAGAAACAATTTTGAGGAGTTTTGCATGAAAATGATCCAGAAGAGAAAAACTGATGACGAGAGAGAGAATTGAGGTAGTGATATCTGGAGGAGAAAGGAGCACTTAAGGGGCAGAGCTGACTTCAACTGCAAGTACCACCAACTGTCCCAGGGGAGCATGAGCGGAGGTGGGGGTGTGGTAGTCATCTTCAGAGAAACAGGGTGCAAGGAAACCACCCAAAGGAGGTGGTGGGGGGTGTTGGGTCTAAGGAGACAGGAGGGGGTATAAACCAGTAGCCTGGCGGTGGGAGAGTGAATGAGGTCAGGTGAGAGCTGGGAGGGCCGGGGGAACGAAGCACCCTGCTAGAGGTTGTGCTTTCAAGTGAAACAACACCATGTGGGAGCCCGCAAGGAGTGGGCAGGGAATTGGGCCTCACCAGGGCTGTGGTGCTCTTGGCGGATGGACGAGGCTGACAATGGAGAAAACAGCAAGGGAGTCAAGGGCGTCTGTGTGGGCGTGATGGCGACTGCCCGTGGAATTTCCGCTGGGTAAAGGAAGAAAAGTGAAGACATGGGGCAGGCAAGGGACCGGGAAAAGGAAGGAGGAGCCACCGATGGAGGTCGCAGTGGGTTGAAGAATTACCGGAACTGAGGTGCTAGGGGAAGAGAGCTAAAAAGAGAGTGGGCGGAGGTCGGAAAGAGGGCTGACTGAAGTGGAGGTGGAGGAAGGCTGGCAGGCCCTGGCAGCCGTGAGGTGTAAGGTCCGTCGATGTCCGGAGCTGCACGCCCCGGCCATAGCGAATAATAATTAAAGATTAAACGCCTGAGCTATATTCATTTCCACCCCACACCTTCTCCCTAGATTTACCTTCTTCCCTGTATTAATACCGCCATTAAAAGATGGCGCTCTTCCTGCTTCTTCTACATTTTTTCCCGCGCCCGCGAAAAGACTACCTGACAGCGCAGGCGCAACATGACATCCGACCGGAGAAACCGAAGCCTATCTGGCCACGCCTTCCGCAATGAGGTCATTTCCGCCTTAGCCCAACCCCTTCCCCTCCAAATGTATATAAGGCATTGCATTACCACCATTAAACGAGACTTGATCAGAGCACTGTCTTGTCTCCATTTCTCCTGTCTCTTGTTCCCCAAATTCCCACCCCCTCCTCCAGGGCCTACACTGACTATCCCGCGGGCCGGGATACGTGGCGCCCGAACAGGGACCTGGAAACGAGGGACTCCGTGAGGAAGAGGACGCCAAAGGACGGTCGACCGCTAACGAAGACAAAAGGAGTCAAACTCTTCCGATCACCGCGGGAACCTGCCACGTCAGAATCGAAGGTAAGTGACGCATCCGAAATGGGACAAGAATTAAGCCAACATCAAATATATGTAGGACAATTAAAAGAGGCTTTAAAGATACGAGGAGTAAAGGTTAAAGGTAATGATTTGTTTAAATTTTTTGATTTTGTAAAAGATACTTGCCCTTGGTTCCCACAGGAAGGAACTATTGATATTAAAAGATGGCGTAGAGTAGGGGATTGTTTTCAGGACTATTATAATACTTTTGGGCCAGAAAAAATTCCTGTAACCGCCTTCTCTTATTGGAACCTCATTAGAGATTTAATAGATAAGAAGGAGGCCAATCCGCAAGTCATGGCTGCGGTCGCTCAGACAGAGCATATTTTAAAGGTTAGCTCCCGCTCTAACCTCACAAAGCCTCCGCAAGATATGGAGGAAGATCTCATTTCCCTCGAAAGTGATCATGAGGAAATCAACTCTCCTTCTGTAACAGATAAAGAAATACCACACGAAAACAAACCAAAAAAATACCCAATTTTACAGATGCTTCAAAAGGAGGAGGAAATTAATAAGCCTAATCAATCGGAAATAAATTGGGATGATTTAGAGGAAGAGGCGGCTAAATATCACAACCCTGATTTGCCTCCCTGTTCTTCATACCCACCCCCATATAATAAGACACATAATGAGGCTTCTGCGCCCATTGTTATGGCAGCAATAGATCCCAAAGAAGAATTAAAGCAAAAAATTGCTCAACTAGAAGAACAGATTAAACTTGAAGAGTTACATCAATCATTGATAATTAGGCTCCAAAAGCTAAAAACAGGAAATGAAAAAATACCTAACTCAGACGCTATGGAGGGTTCCTTGCGCCCACTTCAGCGGCCTGGACAACATGTTCCAAGAGGGGGGTTAGTTGCTAGCCGACATAGAGAAGACTCCTCCCCCAAAGACATTTTTCCGGTCACTGAAACCATAGATGAACAGGGACAGGCTTGGAGGCATCATACTGGATTTGATTTTACTATTATAAAAGAGTTAAAGACTGCTGCCTCTCAGTATGGGGCTACTGCTCCATATACTCTTGCTATAGTGGAATCTGTAGCTGAGAATTGGCTCACTCCTACAGACTGGAATACCTTAGTCAGGGCAGTTCTTTCTGGGGGAGACCACTTAATTTGGAAGTCAGAGTTCTTTGAAAATTGTAGAGATACAGCTAAAAGAAATCAACAGGCAGGAAACGGTTGGGATTTTGATATGTTAACTGGTTCAGGTAATTATGCAGACACTCAGGCCCAAATGCAATATGACCCTGGACTGTTCTCACAAATCCAGGCTGCTGCTACAAAGGCCTGGAGAAAACTTCCCGTTAAAGGAGATCCAGGGGCCTCGCTCACAGCGGTTAAACAAGGACCCGATGAGCCATTTTCAGACTTTGTGCATAGACTTATGACCACAGCAGGTAGAATCTTTGGAAATGCAGAAACGGGTGTAGATTATGTTAAACAGTTAGCTTATGAAAATGCTAACCCCGCCTGCCAAGCGGCAATCAGACCTTATCGAAAGAAAACAGATTTAACAGGATACATTCGCCTTTGTTCAGATATTGGGCCCTCATATCAACAATGCCTAGCAATGGCCGCCACTTTTAGCGGCCAAACAGTAAGAGATTTCCTCATTAACAAAGGTAAAGATAAAGGGGGATGTTTTCGATGCGGTAAAAGGGGACACTTTGCAAAAGATTGCTGTGAAAACCAAAATAAGAGTCCAGAAGCAAAAATCCCAGGCCTTTGCCCAAGGTGTAAAAGAGGAAGGCACTGGGCAAACGAATGTAAATCTAAAACTGACAGTCAAGGAAATCCTTTACCCCCCAGGCAGGGAAACGGGATGAGGGGCCAGCCTCAGGCCCCGAAACAAGCATATGGGGCAGTCAGCTTTGTTCCAGCCAGCAACAGCAATCCATTTCAAAGCTTAGTAGAGCAACCCCAGGAAGTGCAGGATTGGACCTCAGTTCCACCTCCCACACAATACTAACACCTGAAATGGGACTGCAAACCTTAAATACCAGAATATATGGACCCTTACCACCTAACACTTTTGGGCTACTTTTAGGAAGAAGTAGTGTCACCATGAGAGGCTTACAAGTCCTCCCTGGAGTTATCGATAATGATTATGAAGGAGAAATTAAAATTATGGCCAGAGCTATTGATAGTATTATTACTGTCCCTCAAGGAGTTAGAATAGCTCAGTTACTCCTGCTACCTTTGGTTAAAACAGATAATAATATCCAATACTCTAATAGAAATATAAAAGGTTTCGGATCATCAGATATATATTGGGTGCAACCAATTACAAATCAAAAACCCTCTCTAACCTTATGGTTAGACGGGAAGGCATTCACTGGACTAATAGACACAGGGGCTGATGTAACTATCATTAAACAGGAAGATTGGCCCTCTCATTGGTCTACCACAGAAACTTTAACTCACTTGAGAGGAATTGGACAAAGCAGTAATCCTAAACAAAGTTCTAAATACCTAACATGGACAGATAAAGAAAACAATTCAGGCCTCATTAAGCCATTTGTCATCCCTTACCTACCTGTTAACCTTTGGGGGCGAGATCTACTCTCTCAAATGAAAATTATAATGTGTAGTCCAAATGATATAGTTACTGCACAAATGTTAACTCAAGGATACACCCCTGGTAAAGGTCTTGGAAAAGGAGAGAACGGTATCCCACAGCCTATACTGGTTTCAGGACAACTTGATAAAAAGGGGTTTGGAAATTTTTAGCTCAGGCCACTGACATACCTGCACCCCAAAGGTGCGCTGACCCCATTATTTGGAAGTCAGATGAGCCCGTTTGGGTTGATCAGTGGCCTTTACTCAATGATAAACTAAGTGCTGCCCAACAGTTAGTGCAGGAACAACTAGCAGCAGGACATATTGAGGAAAGTAATTCCCCTTGGAATACACCTATTTTTGTTATTAAAAAGAAGTCTGGTAAATGGAGACTCTTACAAGATTTAAGAGCAGTAAATATCACTATGATCCTTATGGGTGCCTTACAACCAGGATTACCTTCACCGGTTGCGATTCCTCAAAAATATTTTAAAATCATTATTGACCTTAAAGATTGCTTTTTTACAATTCCCCTTCACCCTGCTGACCAGAAAAGATTTGCCTTTAGTCTTCCATCTACATTTTAAACAACCAATGAAGCGCTATCAATGGAAAGTCTTACCTCAGGGTATGGCCAATAGTCCTACCTTGTGTCAAAAATATGTAGCTGCCGCTATAGAGCCAGTCAGAAAAACATGGGCACAAATGTATATTATACATTATATGGATGATATTTTAATAGCAGGAGAAATTGGCGAACAAGTCTTACAGTGCTTCGCCCAACTCAAACAAGAGTTAACAGCAGCCAGACTACAGATAGCCCCAGAAAAGGTACAATTACAAGATCCATACACTTATCTTGGTTTCCAGATTAATGGACCCAAAATCATTAATCAAAAGGCCGTTATACGTCGTGATCATTTAAAAACTTTAAATGATTTCCAAAAATTACTGGGAGACATAAATTGGCTTCGACCATACTTAAAGCTCACCACAGGAGAGTTAAAACCTCTTTTCGATATATTAAAAGGAGACTCTGATCCAAAATCCCCCAGGTCCATTACTAAAGAAGCATTAATAACACTCCAACAGGTAGAACATGCCATTGCAACACAATTTGTTACCGGTATTGATTATTCTCAGCCATTAATATTCCTTATTTTTAACACAACAATAACCCCTACTGGCCTATTTTGGCAGAACAATCCCATTATGTGGGTACACCTGCCCTCCTCCCCCAAAAAGGTTTTGTTGCCTTATTATGATGCCATAGCTGATCTAATTATCTTGGGAAGAGAAAACAGTAGAAAATACTTTGGAATAGAACCCTCTACCATTATACAGCCCTACACTCAATCACGCATCCATTGGCTGTTACAAAATACGGAAGCCTGGCCAATTGCTTGCGCTTCTTATACCGGCGCGATTGACAACCATTACCCACCTAACAAACTTATTCAATTTTGTAAACTTCATGCGTTTGTATTTCCCCATATTACCAGTAAAGAACCTCTCAATGACGCATTACTAATTTTCACTGATGGATCTTCCACAGGACTTGCCGCTTACACTTACAATAATGTAGTCGTTAAATTCCAGACCACTTATACATCAGCTCAGCTGGTCGAATTGCAAGCTATAATTGCAGCACTATCAGCTTTTCCTTGTCAGCCACTTAACATTTATACAGACAGCGCCTACCTGGCTCATTCAATACCCCTCTTAGAGACCGTGTCTCAAATTAAACATATTTCAGACACAGCTAACCTATTTTTACAATGTCAACAACTTATCCGAAAAAGGACTACTCCCTTTTTTCTTGGGCATATTAGAGCACATTCAGGATTACCGGGACCTCTAACACAAGGTAACGCAACAGCTGACACGGCAACAAAAACCATAGCCACAGTCACTACAGACAATTTGCAACAAGCGCAAAAAGCACATGCCTTACATCATTTAAACGCCCAAACCTTAAGACTTATGTTTAAACTTACCAGAGAACAAGCTCGACAAATAGTTAAACAATGCGCCAACTGCATAACATATTTACCTGTTCCCCATCTAGGAGTTAACCCCCGAGGACTCATCCCCAACGAAATTTGGCAAATGGACGTTACTCACCACTTAGAACTCGGTCAACTAAAATATATCCATGTATGCATAGACACCTATAGTGGATTCATCAGTGCAACTCTCCAAACAGGAGAGGCCACTAAACATGTCATAGCTCATTTATTACACTGCTTTTCTATTTTAGGAATACCCAAACAAATCAAAACAGATAATGGCCCCGGTTATATAGCCAAAACCTTCTTACAATTTTGTAATACCCTACAAATTAAACATACCACAGGCATTCCCTATAATCCCCAAGTACAAGGTATAGTAGAAAGAGCTCATCTGTCATTAAAAATTATTATCACAAAATTAAAAGGGGGGAGCTGGTACCCCGTGAAGGGTACCCCCAGAAACATACTCAATCATGCCCTGTTTATCCTTAATTTTTTAAATTTGGACAGTCATGGAAAATCGGCTGCCGACCGTTTCTGGCATCCTGAATCTCAAAAACAGTTTGCAATGGTAAAATGGAAAGATCCACTTGATAGTTCATGGCATGGCCCCGATCCAGTTTTAATTTGGGGAAGAGGCTCAGTATGCATCTTCTCACAAAAAAATGATGCAGCCAGATGGCTGCCTGAAAGATTGGTAAGACAAATAAATCATAACCATTGTCAGTCCAGGGAAGATAAATCTCCCTGAGAAGTTCTTTCCTTCTTGTTTTTCAGAAAATGAAGCCTAACATGAAATTCCTTTGGAGAATAATCGCTCTATATAACATAGTGACAGTCTATGCAGGTTTTGGTGACCCTCGTAAGGCAAAAGAATTATTACGAAAACAATACGGCCAGCCTTGTGACTGCAGAGGGGGACAAATATCTGAACCTCCGTCAGATAGAATCACCCAGGTGACCTGCACGGGCAAGACAGCTTACCTAATGCCAAACCAGTTATGGAAATGTAAGTCTACCCCAAGAGATACCTCACCTAGCGGGCCGCTCCTAGAATGCCCTTGTAGCTCTTTCCAATCTTCTGTACATAGTTCCTGTTATACCTCCTATCAACAATGCAAATCAGGCAATAGAACATATTATACGGCCACGTTACTAAAAACACAAACTGGAGGCATCAATGACGTACAAGTATTAGGATCCACTAATAAACTTGTACAATCTCCTTGTAACGGCCAAAAAGGAAAGCCTGTTTGTTGGAGCACTACCGCCCCCATTCACATTTCTGATGGAGGAGGCCCATTAGATATTGCAAGAATTAAAACCGTCCAGAAAAAATTAGAAGAAATTCATAAAGCTCCATATCCTGAACTTCAATATCACCCTTTAGCCCTGCCTGAGCTTAAAGATAATTTTAGGCTCGATGCCCAAACCTTTGATATCCTCGATGCTACTTACAATTTACTTCAAATGTCCAATACAAGCCTGGACCACAATTGTTGGCTTTGTCTTAAAATGGGCCCCCCTATTCCTCTAGCCATACCTAACCTTTCATTGCCCTATGTCAATTACTCAAATGAATCCTTAGTAAATAATTCCTGTCCTATTACCCCCCGCTCTTAGTTCAACCGATGACATTTTCTAATTCCTCTTGCCTCTTTTCACCATCATATAATAACACTAAAGAAATTGATTTAGGCTATGTTGTGTTTGGCAACTGTACTTCCATAATCAATGCCACCAACCCTTTGTGTGCTATAAATGGCTCGGTTTTCGTTTGTGGAAATAACATGGCATATACGTATCTACCTACAAATTGGACAGGGCTTTGTGTTCTGGCCACTCTTCTCCCCGACATTGATATCATCCCTGGAGATGAACCTATCCCCATCCCCGCTATTGAACATTTTATTTATAGACCGAAACGAGCCATACAATTTATTCCCTTGTTGGCTGGACTAGGAATCACCACTGCTTTTACTACAGGAGCCACAGGCCTAGGAGTCTCACTAACCCAATATACTAAATTATCCAATCAATTAATCTCAGATGTACGGACCTTATCCAGTACTATACAAGATTTACAAGACCAAGTAGACTCGTTAGCTGAAGTAGTTCTCCAAAATAAAAGAGGTCTAGATTTGTTAACGGCAGAACAGGGAGGGATATGTTTGGCTTTACAGGAAAAGTGCTGTTTTTACGCCAACAAATCCGGAATCGTCAGAGATAAGATAAAAACTTTGCAAGAAGAACTAGAAAAGCACAGAAAAGGCCTGGCCGCCAATCCACTATGGACTGGACTCGATGGACTTCTCCCCTATCTCCTGCCATTTCTTGGTCCTTTACTCACTCTTCTACTCTTTCTCACTCTCGGGCCTATAATCCTTAATAAGCTTATGGCATTTGTCAGACAACAAATCGAGGCCTTCCAGGCCAAACCTATACAGGTTCATTATCATCGCCTTGAGATGACTGAAAATGGTGAGTCTTATTTACCTTAATAAGACCACCTCCCCTGTGTGCTGAACTGGACAGTCAATGACGGGTAAGAGGACACTATCTCCATCGGAGCCTAAGACAGGAGGGCCGCCCTTGCTGCTGCCTTATCCCATGACGGGCCTAGAAGGTGGGGGTGAGTTGACCCAACCTAAGACAGGCGCAGTTCCCGAGGGGTTTTCTTGTCATAAAAATATAAAAAGGGGGACCTGTCCGGAGCTGCACGCCCCGGCCATAGCGAATAATAATTAAAGATTAAACGCCTGAGCTATATTCATTTCCACCCCACACCTTCTCCCTAGATTTACCTTCTTCCCTGTATTAATACCGCCATTAAAAGATGGCGCTCTTCCTGCTTCTTCTTCATTCATTTTTCCCGCAGGGGCGAAAAGACTACCTGACAGCGCAGGCGCAACATGAGGTCGGACCAGAGAAACCGAAGCCTATCTGGCCACGCCTTCCGCAATGAGGTCATTTCCGCCTTAGCCCAACCCCTTCCCCTCCAAATGTATATAAGGCATTGCATTACCACCATTAAACGAGACTTGATCAGAGCACTGTCTTGTCTCCATTTCTCCTGTCTCTTGTTCCCCAAATTCCCACCCCCTCCTCCAGGGCCTACACTGACTATCCGGTGGGCCGGGATAGTGCGGCTGAGATCGGGTGGAGAGCAAGGTCCTAGGTGGAAAGGAGGTCAACAAACTAGAGGCCAAGGCATTCCAAGACTCGCCATGGGTGTGAACGGCCGCAGATGCAGTGCTTGAAAGAGAGCGCAGGCACCTGGTCCTCAGGGACTGCAGATGACCACGGGGGAAAGCGCTGGGGAGGGCGGGGTCTGATGAAGTCCCACTCAAAGCTAGGTTTTAGGACCGCTGGAAGCAGCAGCGATGAGGAAGGCGACAGGTGTCCCTCCTCCAAACTCACAGTCTGCATGTGAGAGAGAACTGCAGGAGAAGCTTGTCCCTAGGCAAAGCCAGGTGTCAGGTCCAGAAAAGAGGTTGAGGATTTAAGCCACTGAGGGGGTGGAGCTGGGCAGTGAGTGGGACGTCGGTCTTCCAAGCTCTGGGATTAGGCCGACCAGAGCCCACATCCCAGTCCCGCCTCTTACTGCCTGTTTGATCTCAAGCGAGACCCGCTTTGTTCATGGGCGAAAGGAGGGCCATGAGGATTAAATGGAGGGCAAAGGGCCAGATCCATCTAAATTCTCAGTGTTAGCTATTGTTATTAAGACCACACTGAACAGACGCTTACATCCGTTTTAGCCCCTTCCCCCAATTTTCGTTCTTTCCGGTGTTGACAGTCTAGTTTTTTAAGTTTATGAAACATATTGTACATAAGAACGACATATCACATGTGAAAGTACTCTAGTGTCCACGTAAATATTTGTCTTGTTCTTTATAATAAATAAATATGCTTATGGATCCTTGAAATTATCTGGTCATGGCCGGGCACGGTGGCTCACACCTGTAATCCCAGCACTTTGGGAGGTCGAGGCGGGTGGATCACCTGGGGTGAGGAGTTCGAGACCAGGCTGGCCAACATGGCGAAATCCCGACTATACAAAAAAAAAAACACACAAAATTTAGCCGGGGCATGGGCGCTCCTGTGCTCCCAGCTACTCAGGAGACTGAGGTGGGAGGACTGCTTGAGCCTGGGAGGTCGAGGCTGCAGTAAGCTGTGATCGCGCCACTTACACTCCAGCCTGGACGACAGTGAGACCCTGTCTCAAGAAGAAATAAAGAAAGAAAGAAAAAAGAATAAAAAAGAAATTATTTGGTCAATTGTATGGTCAGCTCCCTCCACCACTCGCGAATTTACAGAAGAGAACTGGCCCAAGATTACGCAGTTACTCGGTTATAGAGCCAGGATTAGACAGGAGAGGCTCCAGACTCTGGTCTAGACTCCCCTCCTATTATTTAGCATTATGGCTTCCTGAGGATTACCGTAAGCCCTCCTCCACCATCAAGCGGCAGCTACCAGCCACCAGACCAAGATCCCTTCGAAGGTCTCCTGTGTACCGGACCGACAAAAGCGCCCATACAGTGCTGGGTCCAGTAACCGAAGCTCTCTAGGGTGCAGACATCGCTCACAGGACGGGGTAGGGCTCGTGCGCTCAGGGCGCCGGGTATTCCAGCTGGTGGAGAGCGAAGCGCCCTAGAACTGCATGGGCCAGGGAGAGGGCGCGGGAGCAGGGCCGGGCCGGGGCGGGCCGCGGCCGTGGGCGGAGACTGCGCGCAGCCAGCTCGGGAGCGCCTCGGTGCCCACCCTGCAGAGCCGCTTCCCGAGCGCCGCAGCACAGCGCAGCACAGCGCTCCGCCGTCTGACCGTCCGCGCCCGCAGCGCGCGGGCTGGGAAAGGAGGCGCTCACCGAGCGGTACCACGCGCCAGGCTCCCAGCCCGACCCGGGACGCGACGGCCGCTGGGAGCACCCATGGGCAGCCGCTGGAACAGCAGCGACGGCCCCGAGGGCGCGCGGGAGCAGCCATGGGCCGCGCTGCCGCCTTGTGACGAGCGCCGCTGCTCGCCCTTTCCCCTGGGGGCGCTGGTGCCGGTGACCGCCGTGTGCCTGGGCCTGTTCGCCGTCGGGGTGAGCGGCAACGTGGTGACCGTGCTGCTCATCGGGCGCTACCGGGACATGCGGACCACCACCAACTTGTACCTGGGCAGCATGGCAGTGTCCGACCTACTCATCCTGCTCGGGTTGCCCTTCGACCTGTACCGCCTCTGGCGCTCGCGGCCCTGGGTGTTCGGGCCGCTGCTCTGCCGCCTGTCGCTCTACGTGGGCGAGGGCTGCACCTACGCCACGCTGCTGCACATGTCGGCGCTCAGCCTCGAGCGCTACCTGGCCATCTGTCGCCCGCTCCGCGCCCGCGTCCTGGTCACCCGGCGCCGCGTCCGCGCGCTCATCGCTGTGCTCTGGGCGGTGGCACTGCTCTCTGCCGGGCCTTTCTTGTTCCTGGTGGGCGTCGAGCAGGACCCCGACATCTCCGTGGTCCCGGGCCTCAATGGCACCGCGCGGCTCGCTCCCTCGCCTCCCGCCTCGTCGCCGCCCCTCTGGCTCTCGCGGGCGCCACCGCCGTCCCCGCCGTCGGGGCCCGAGACCGCGGAGGCCGCGGCGCTGTTCAGCCGCGAATGCCGGCCGAGCCCCGCGCAGCTGGGTGCGCTGCGTGTCATGCTGTGGGTCACCACCGCCTACTTCTTCCTGCCCTTTCTGTGCCTCAGCATCCTCTACGGGCTCATCGGGCGCGAGCTGTGGAGCAGCCGGCGGCCGCTGCGAGGCCCGGCCACCTCGGGGCGGGGGAGAGGCCACCGGCAGACCGTCCGCGTCCTGCGTAAGTGCAGCCACCGCGGTTCCAAAGACGCCTGCCTGCGGTCCACCCCGCCGGGGGCCGCCAAACGCTGGGTCCCCTTCCCCTGCTCACCCAGCTCTGGGCGCCGCTTCCAGTTCCCTTTCCCGTTTCGATTCCAGCCTCCACCCGCCTGTACTTCCTGTACCCCCAGAAAACCATGTCCTGTCCCCCAGGAGCTCTGGGGGACCCCAGGGGGGCTTTGAGGGTGGAATCCCCGATCCGATTCAGTAACCAGCAGTGCTTTTCCAGAGCCTCTGAGACCAGGAAGGAGAGTTGGAAATTCTTAATCCAACCACCTGTTAGATGCCACAGATGAGGAGTCCTCACAGTGCCCTTGAGAAGATGAGGGAGATTTCATTAAGCTAAAAATTTTTATTTAATGTTAAGTGATGCTGAAGGCTAAAGTAAACCTTGCTTATATCAAAAAGTAAAGATTGTGCAGACCTGTTGTAGAATTCTTTTCAACAGAGAACAGAAAACTTCTCCGAAGTGGGTTTGTGGAAGGAAGCCTTCCAAGGCGGCTTGTTCAGAGAAATTGCTCCTTCTGGTTTATGTCCAGCCTTGATAACACGTATAGGAACCTACTATGCAGTTTTAAAGCAAATATCCTGCAGCCTGGTCATTTTTTTCTGGGGTGAGGATCTGGCTAGGTAGAAGTTTTCTCTAATTTATTTTGCTGTTACTTATTATTGCAGATGGTTCCTTGTGAGGGTGGGGGGGTTATTTGCTTCCCAATGCTTTTGTTAATCCCGGTGCTGTGTCTTACGTTGCAGTGGTGGTGGTTCTGGCATTCGTAGTTTGCTGGTTGCCATTCCACGTTGGCAGAATCATTTACATAAACACAGAAGATCTGCGGATGATGTACTTCTCTCAGTACTTTAACATCGTCGCTCTGCAACTTTTCTATCTGAGCGCATCTATCAACCCAATCCTCTACAACCTCATTTCAAAGAAGTACAGAGCGGCGGCCTGTAAACTGCTGCTCGCAAGGAAGCCCAAGCCGACAGGCTTACACAGAAGCAGGGACACTGCGGGGGAAGTTGCAGGGGACACTGGAGGAGACACAGCAGGCTACACCCAGACAAGTGCTAACATGAAGACGACGGGGTAACCAGCACGACCAAGCCAGGCTCCTCTCGCAGTTCTAAGACTTAGGGGAAAACAGGTGTGTAGAGAAATAAAGACTGAAAGTGAGGAACAGATCCTGTTAAGAAGAATGGAAAGAGGGTTGCAGTTGTGCCAGTTGGTTAAGAAATAGACCGTATGATTTATTTAACCAAGGTATGAAATGTAACTGTGCCAACCTTTCTAGTTTCCTTCCCAAGTACCTCCTAAGGGATGTCTGTTTTACCATCACGAAATCCCACATCTCAAAGTGTGCTCTGTGTGATGGTTTCATGAAGTCCTCATTCTCCTACTCTTAGGAAGGATGTTTGTTCATTTTACAGTTAAGTGATACATAGAGATGCTGGCCCCAAAACTGCCACCTCTGAGATCATGAGTGTATTTTATGTTTTGGATGTAAATATAACAGTACATCTACAAGGAACCAGGATAATGACAGTTTGGATCCAAGAAATGATTTAATACCTATGTATGGCTGCAAAAACTTTCAGAAGTAAAAGGAATTCTAGGTAGACTCCAGTGTTCGGGGTCCCACCTCTCCAGATCACAGCAAATCATAAAGTTTAGGCACAATAAAACCCTCTTTCAGAAGTATTAAGCAACTGTATTGCAACCCACTTCTCCTTGACACTGCCCACGGGACCTTCCCAGTGCCACTGGCCATGGGGTGGCAAACTTTGGGCATCAACATTTGAGAGTAGAGAGCTCAGCAGGACATGGCTTTCTCTGGTGACTACAAATGACATTTGTAAAGAGCTATTTAATATGCTTTATCTCACCTCAGCTTGGTGGGGTGAGTGCTGTCATCAACATTCCTGTTTTGGAAGTGAGTCTCGGATTGCCCAAACAGGAGCTGGTGACCTGGAGTCTGAATCCAGTGTTTAAGTTGCTCACCTACTCCCAAGCCAAGATGCTGTCCTTACTGAAAAACACCAGCCAATGGATTTAGTCAAGAGTGAAAGAGAACTCACAGGACATTCTGATCAACAACTCTGTAACTTTGTTTTGATTTTTACAGTTTAAAACAAAAATATTTTTAGAGGGTTACTGTTGTCCCTCAGCTCCAAAGGGCTTCACTGACACCACCTTCTGTATGAATGGCACCCCCAAGATGTGGGCAGGGTACAGCTTTCAGGTTGTACATGGGACCTTTTTTGGGGCTTTCAGATTGATAAATTCAAACCTAAATTACAATAGGATCTTGATTTTTATGAGGAATTTGTCCTGAGACCTTCATGAATCTTCAAATCTACAAATACCAGAAAAGTGACAAATGCTATAACTTCAGAGTTATAATGACAGATAGACATCAAGTCACATTGAGACTTGGAGGCTGGAGAGGCAGCTGTGCTGATTCACTGACTTGATGTCTCTGCTTCACAGCCCACAGTTTGGATGGCTTCGGTGAGTGTCTAAATTACTTTCCGCCACAGGCCACCATAGTCTCTTTTGAATAGTTAAAACTACAAAAGATCAATACATAAATAACAATGGTCTGCCTGACATGCACTCAAAGTTCTGTTGCTTTCTCATTTTCTTAGCCAAAGCCCTAGCTCAGTCCCCAGCCCGGTCCACAATTGGCGCAGGAATGAAGACTCTAGTTTGCTTTTTCTCCTAGCTAGTGGAAGAAGCAGATTGTAGTCACTGGAAGAAGCATTCCCTAAACTGTGTTCTGCAGATTTTCAGGGATTATTGGAAAAAATGGTTCTGGGTTTAAATATGGTAGGAAAATACCACATTGTGTTCCCCCACCACACCCTAAACATTTAACACACACAACACAACATAGCATGTCAGAGGCTCTGAGAAGTTGTCTCAACCAACATCTCCTTATTTTATCACAGAACCAACTCCCCATCTTCCCTCCCCAAGAACACTTAGTAAAATCTCATGGAGTGAGAAATACTTTGGGGAGCACTGATGTAGGGGTTCCGACAGTGGTGGTGCCAGCCTTGAGCCTCCGTAACTGTCTGCTTGGTAGCACTGAGTACAGCAGCTGCCACAGTCCTTCTGCGCATGGGAGCTCCTCTCTGGAGCAGTCAGGAGTGGCTACCTCCCTAGGGAAGGTCACAGCAAAAAACCTTATTGGGACGTATATAATACTTTATTTTATTTTTTTAGAGACAGGATCTCATCCTCTTGCCCAGGCTGGAGTGCAGTGGCACAATCCTAACTCACTGTAACCTCAAATTCCTGGGTTCGAACCATCCTCCCACCTCAGCCTCCTGGGTAGGCAGGACTACAGGGATGCACCACCGTGCCTGGCTACTTTTTTAATTTTTTGTAAAGTTGGGGTCTTACTGTGTTGCCCAGGCTGGTCTCAAACTCCTGGCCTCAAACAATCCTCCTGCCTCAGCCTCCCAAAGTACTGGGATTACAGGCAAGAGCCACCACACCTGGCTTATGTATAATATTCTAAATGTAGAAGCAAAGACCTCTCTTTTGAGCTCTCTTGTTCAGATTCTAGAAAACAAGGATTTACATGACACTTTCCTGGGTCTTAAGCATGTTTCAGGTGTGGGCATAAGGAGGATCACCCTTCCCTTCCCAGATGTTCCCTGAGATGGAGGGCCTGAAGGCCATCCCTTCCCGCAGGATTCTTGTGTGGTCTCAGCCCACTAGTGGACTGTGAAATCAGTAAGTGTGCCACATTTTTCTTTAATGGAACAGCACGGACAAGAATACAGTCCACTGTGCATCACATGTAGTAAGGTAACTATTGTGCTGTGAAACTTTTGTTTCAATTATGTTTTGGTTGCTGTCTTTCCCGGTTTACAAAATAAAATGTATTCTAACTGTGGGTCATGGTGGAAAATGTTTAAAAAGTTGTTCTAAGATCTAACGTTTTTCTCTAGCCCAGCAGAGAGCGGTCTGTTCTTACACTGACATCTGGCTATGAAAAGGGAGGCCAAGTCAGCGAATCACTGGAGCAGGAGAATCAGTGAGCTCTGGTTTCCAGTCCAGGGCTCCCTACCCACCCGACCCAGGTAGTAATCATGGAGGCTATGGGCCAGCCACTCTCTCCACCCCAACTGTGCTGGCATGCCAGCCACTTCTCTTTGAGCCCCCTCTCCCTTCTGCAGGGGGAACCACTTTTGTTAGGTGAGCTACCAACCTTGGAAGAGGGTTTGTATTTCATTAATTCCCATGGCAAATATTTACCAAGCAACTGCTAAGTGCCAGATGTGTATAACACAATACACTAGAAAAACTAGTCCGTGTGATGATGTCAAAATCAATCAACTTTCTAATGGCATTCTCTGTTTGAAATGTGTATTGTGTCATCTAGACTAACATGGATTCACCATTTAGATCAGATGGAAGTGCAGAACATCAGGTTTGCACTATCTGTCTGGACGTTCCTCCTCTTTTTTACGTGAGACATTTCCACTTCTGAAGGAAATGTTCAAAGAACTATTGCACAACATCCGCTGCGATCCAAGAGTTCCCTGTGCCAGGTTCTCAAAGAGACACAGGCAACGTGCTAATGGTGTTTAAAATTCAAACACGCCCTCTCCTGACCCTTTCTACTCATGTCATAATGACATTTGCCAGTATATGGAAGCAAATTTTAGTGGCTGCACAGGTCTAGTATGTTTTGTTTTGTTTTGTTTTGTTTTAGAAACAGGGTCTCCCTCTGTCACCCAGGCTGGAGTGCAGTGGCTTGATCATAGTTCACTTCAGCCTCAACCTGCTGGGCTCAAGCAATCCTCCCACCTCAGCCTCCCAAGTAGCTAGGACTACAGGCACACATCATCATCACACCTAGCTAATTTTAAAAAATAATTTTTTTAAGAGATGGGGTTTTATTATGTTGCCCAGGCTGGTCTCCAACTCCTGACCTCAATCGATCCTCCCACTTCAGCCTCCCAGGGTACTGGGATTATAGGCATAAGCCACCACACCCAGCTTAGGTTTTGTGTTTTAAACGTGTCATTACTTAAACATAGATGGGATGCAGTATTTAATTATGAGTCCAATTTCTAAGGATTCCAAACCCTAACTATTACAGAGCCCCTAGTCTTCTATGAGGAGCCTTCGAAATCACGTTGCCTTTTCTGAGTGCACGGGGCATGGGCTCCACAGGAATGCTCTGTGGCAATCACTCAACCTGTCCCTCTCTGGTGTACACTACAGAGGAGGGGAGAGAGGCCGACTCGACCAGCCGCCTTAGGAAAACACCACACACTTTTTAAATAGTGCACACCTGTGTACTAAGGGCTATAAGGCTTTTTATTCCCCACACTAATTCTCTGGGTCAGTGGTTCTCAAACTTCAGCCTGCATCAGAATCATCTGGAGGACGTGTGAAGACACAGATTGCTGGGCTTCCCCCAGAGGGTTTGGATTTAGCAGGTCTGGGGTGGGGCCCAAGAATCTGTATTTCTGTTGAATTCCCAGGTGATGCTGGTTGATGTCTCAGGTGGGACAGAGCGGGATGGCATAAGATTTCATCACACTACCCAGGGCACGCTCGACTGAAAACAACTGTTTATTTCTGGAATTTTCCATTCAATAGTTTTGGACCATGGTTGACCACAGGTAACTGAAACCTCAGAAAGCGAAACTACGGATAAGGGGGACTACTTTGTGGTTCCAAAGAAGCCATCCAGCTGGAAAAGTTCTGTTGTTGCTTTTTCCACAGGCTCCTGCAGATAGGTCCCTTTAGTGATAGGCTCTTTTTTTTTTTTTTTTGAGACAGGGTCTCACTCTGTCACCCATGCTGGAGTGCAGTGGCACAATCACAGCTCACTGTAGCCTCAGCCTCCTGGACTCAGGTGATCCTCTCACCTCAGACTCCTGAGTAGCTGGGACTACAGGTGCACACCACCGCACCCAGGTAATTTTTGAATTTTTTTGTAGAGACGAGGTTTCACCATGTTGCTCAGGCTGTTCTCAAGCTCCTAAGCTCAAGCAATCTGCCCTCCTTGGCCTCCCAAAATGTTGGGATTATAGGCATGAGCCACTGCGCCTGACCACTTTAAATACTTTTAAGAAATGTTGCAATACTATATAAGCTCTTTTTGACCATACAGCTTTTTTTTTCTCCTCTCATATATTAACATTCCCCAAAATACTCCACCTTGAAATTCTAGAGAGAAGTTTGGGTATGAAGTCAGGGTTCGCCATAAAGATTTGGGAGGCAACAGCATGGAAATGATTTTATCCAGTGGCTTAAAAACTTTCGCTTGCATCAGAAACACCAGAGGGCTTCTTAAAACACAGATTTCTGGGCCCGCTCCAGAAGTTATGATGCTACTGTAGGCCTGAGAATTTGCATTTCTGTGTAGTTTGCAGATGGTGCTGCTGCTGCAACTCCAGGATCCCACTTTGAGAACCACTGATTTCAGTGATAGAAATAGATGGCCTCGACTAGGAGAAAGTTACCAAGATCAAAGCAGAGGCAGAGAGATGCACTCTAATGATCCCTGCGCTGGCTGGAAGTCACCAAAGCAGGCAGAAGAGCAGAAAAGGAAAAGCGCGTGATGCATGTGATACAACCTGAAGGAAGAGTGTTTCACGGAGGGTCGGAGGCCATGGGGTCACGCACCACGGGGAACACAAAGAGAATGAAGTAGGGTTGCCAGATGAAATTCAGAGCCTGAAACTAAATTTGAACTTCTGATAAACAACATATATTTTAAGTTTAAATAGTATTAGCATGACACACTAAGGGCCAGGCGTGGTGGCAAACACCGGGAGTCCCAGCACTTTCGGAGGCCGAGGCAGGAGGGTTACTTGAGACCAATAATTTCAGACCAGCCTGGTAATACAGCAAGATTTCATTTCCACAAAAAAACGCTTTTCTTCATTAGCTGGGCATGGTGGCATGCCCCTGTAGTCCTAGTTACTTAGAAAGGCTGAGGTGGGAGGATCGCTTGAGCTCAGGAATTTGAGACTGCAGTGAGCTCTGATCACGCTACTGCACTTAAAAAGAATGGCGTACCTATTACTTATATTTTAAAATCATTTATCATTTATCTGAAATCCACATTTAAATGGGCACTCTATTTTTATTTTTAAATCTGGTAACCTTAGGATACAGGCAATGGAAAGACCACAGAGTGTGACAAAAGGAAGGAATCTAGAAAGTGCCTTTCAAGAGCGCTGGGGCAGGAGCCAGAAGATGGTAAGTTGAAAGGAAATGGCCACTGAGCAATGGCAGGTTAGATGGTCCCAGCCTTGGGGGCCTCTTTGTGCAGGGAGCTCAGCAGCTGGTTAAGGGACTTTGCTGCTAGTCCTGTACCGTACTGACTTGTACCCCCACCCAAGAGCCAGCCTCTCCTGCTGTGGCTTGTACCCCAGTGCCCTAGTTAGGAAAGCACCTACCGCCCCGTGCTAGGCATCTGCACTGCACAGTGGGTTATTATTTTGATTTTTTTTTAAATCACAAAACTGAAGAAAGCGTCTGATTCAGAACTTCCTGGAATATAATGTGTCATGACAATCTGTCAAACTGAAGAAGTTTCATTTGTATCTAACCTATTCCTAGGTGTTTATGTACACTTACGCATTTTTTAAGGCTTTATTTTCTCTTTCTGCAAAAGCGGTTGAATGAAATAAAATTCTGTTAAATGACTAATTAATTTACAACGAGGGGGTGGTTCTTATTTCTTTTTTGAGACAGGGTCTCACTCTCTTTCCCAGGCTGGAGAGCAGTGGCGCAATCAGAGCTCACTTGCAGCCTCCACCTCCAAGGCTCGTGCAATCCTCCCACCTCAGCCTCCCAAGTAGCTTGGACTATAGGCACACACAACCACGCCCGGCTAATTTTTCAATTTTTTTGTAGAGACTGAGTCTCACCATGTTGCCCAGGCTGGTCTTGAACTCCTGGGCTCAAGTAATCCACTTGCCTCGGCCTCCCAAAGTGCTGGGATTCTAGGCATGAGCCACTGCTCCCAGCTGGGTGGTTCTTCTTCTAAAAAAAAAATGTAACTCTGTGTGATGACTGAGACCATAAAGGATAATGAAGTAATATTTAAATCTGTGTAAAGCAACTAGCATTGTGCCTGGTAGTAATAGATTTGATAAATACTACTTAAATGTAAATGGAGGTTAGCAACATTTTGGACAGGGAAAAAGATCAATTTCTTAAAAACTAAGTTCATTGCAGTATTATAATGCATTATAATGGAGTGTTTAGTTATATAACTATTGCAATGTACGTATAACATATAATAACATAAGGTACTTGGTATGCCATCTGGAATGCAGTAATCCTCGGTAAACGTGAGCTAGCATTTCTGTCCTCAGTTCATATCCTATTAAGTATCACTTGTTAGGTCTTTTTGTTTGTTTTTTAAAACATGAAACAAAAGTACTGAACATTTATTTTCTAAAAATCCAACAACTCATAAGAGGCGTATTCACTTCATTACTTAGCTTCTTAAGGGACATCATTAGCATTTTACTCCCAAAGGATGCTATCTTTCACTGAAAGTCTTCAGCTATTTTTTGTATTTATTATAACCCCATTCATATGATTCTGAGTTCTCCTCCAGCATGCATTTTTAAAAACTGGATTCTTGTGGCTAATGGAAGCATCTGGTTTTCTTAAATAAAGATGAAAATGGCCAGGTGCAGTGGATTGAGCCTTGTAGTCCCAGCTACTCAAGAGGCTGAGGTGCGGACTACTCTCTTAAGCCCAGGGGTTGAAACCTACAGTGAATTATGATCAAGCCACCGCACACTAGCCTGGGCAACAGAGCAAAACCCCACCTCTAAAACTAAATAAAAATAAAAATGCATTTCATAAACATATTTCCCAGTAGCAGTTCCTAAGTTGGATTCTTTAAATGTTCATTTACTAATTTCCATATACATTTTGATTTCCTTTGACAAGGAAAATATGCAAAGTATATTTTATGTTTAAGTTGTTGGGCTATATATACAAATGAATAGACCTGTAATCCCAGCACTTTGGGAGGCCGAGGTGGGTGGATCACTTGAGGTCAGGAGTTTGAGAACAGCCTGGCCAACATGGTAAAACCCTGTCTGTACTAAATATACAAAAAAAAAAAAAAAAAAACTTGCTGGGCGTGGTGGCACGTCCCTGTAATCTCAGCTACTCGGGAGGCTGAGGCACGAGAATCACTTGAACACAGGAGGTGGAGGTTGCAGTGAGCTGAGATTGTGCCATTGCACTCCAGCCTGGGCAACAGAGTGAGACTGTCTCAAAATAATAATAATAGGACCAGGACCCTTAACCTCAAGATTCTGTGACTTGTCAGGATGGGGGGAAAAAAAGCATGTCAATAAGTATAGATGTGATTAAGTAAGTTTTAATAAAGAGCAGGGGAATTTAGAGAAATTGTGCCAAGCATTAAATGTATTATTTTTAGTAACCAGAATTTCCTTCTATGGTTGTAGTCAAGGTTTTATAGTCTTTGAGAGGCCAAGGCAGGAGGACCATTTGAAGCCAGGAATTCAAGACCAGCTTAGGCAACATAGCAAGACCCTGTCTCTACAAAAAAAAAAAAAAAAAAACCTAAAAAATTAGCCAGGTGTGGTGGTGCACACCTGTAGTCCCAAGCTGCTAGAGAGGCTGAGGTGGGAGAATCACTTGAGCCCATGAGTTCAAGGCTGCAGTGAGCTATGCTTGCACCACTGCACTCTAACCTGGGTGACTTGTCTCAAAAAATAATAATAATAAAATAAAAGATGTTATAGTGATTGTTGACTCAAACCATGCAAACTCTGCTGCACATAGTTTATTAACAATAACTCTCCATCTGAGGAGTCCTTAAATCTTTCTGAGCTCAGTTTGCTCAAATGTAAAGTAAGAAGGTTAGACCCAAATTATTTGTCATCTCCTCTACATAAATTATTCTGTGAATCCCTCACTTCCCTCAGCCTTGTAGGTTTGGGTATATTTTAGAAATTTGCTAGGTACAGTAGCTCTCACCTGAACACTTTGGCAAGTTGAAACAGGAGGATCGCGTAAGCCCGGGAGTTCAAGACCAGCCTAAGCAACATGACGAAATCCCATCTCTACAAAAAGTACAAAAATATCCACGTGTGGTGGTGCCTGTCTGCAGTCCCAGCTACTCTACTCAGGAGGCTGAGGTGGAAGGAGCACTTGAGCCCAGGAGGTCAAGGCTGCAGTGAGCCATGATTGTGCCACTGCACTCCAGCCTGGGTAAGAGAGCAAGACCCTGCCTCAAAAAAAAAAAAAAAAAGAAATGTACTAGAATTAAACAAATGGGACTTGTTGCACCTAAAATAGCTTTTTATAAAGCTTTCAAGTCCATGAGGTTGATTTTCATTTAAAATACAGTTGCTAACAAGTTGGGTTATCTGCTGTGCCTACCAATAGCATGTTAAAAGCATTCAATAGGATGGCACAAGAGAGGAAGGGCTGTTAGCAACAAAACAGTGATGTTTGGAGATGGGGTAACTGAGACTGACAGGAAGGAGTGAGGAAAAGTGGGACATCCAATGGTGAGGTCCATCACACTGATCCTGAGCCCCCAACGGCAGCACCAAACTATGCTCAGCACTTTTTAAAGAAATTATTTAAACCAACAAATAAAAATTGTATATGTTTATTGTATGCAACATGATGTCTTGATAGATATATGTTGTATACATTGTGGGATGGCTAAATCCAGCTAATTAGCATATCTAATACCTCACATACTTTTTTTGGTAAGAATATTTAAAATCTACTCTCTTAGCAATTTTCAAATATACAATTTATTTTTGTTAACCATAGTCACCACGATGTATAATAGATTTGCTTTCTTTTCTTTTCTTGTTTGACACAGGGTCTTGTTCTGTCACCCAGGCTGGAATGCAGTGGCATGATCATGGCTCACTGCAGCCTTGACTTCAGGGGCTCAAGTGATCCTGCTCCCTCAGCCTCCTGAGTAACTGTGACTACAGGCACACGCCACCATACCTGACTAATTTTTAAATTTTTTGTAGAGATAGGGTATCACTTTGTTGCCCATTCTGGCCTCAAGCAATTCTCCTGTCTCGACCTCCCAAAGTGCTGGGATTACAGGCATGAGGCACCGCACTCAACCATGATTGCTTGAATTTAATCCCTCTAACTGAAATTTTGAATCCTTTGACTAACACCGCCCCAATCTCTCCCTGCTTCCCTTTCCTGGTAACTGTTTTACTCTCTGCTTTTATGAGTTCAATTTTTTTAGATTCCACATATGACTGAGATTGTGTGGTATTTGTCTTTCTGTGCCTGGCTTATTTCCCATAACATAATGTCCTTCAAGTTCATCTGTGGTGTTGCAAGTGGTAGGATTTCCTTCTGTTTTAAGGCTGAATAGTATTCCAATGTATGCATACATGTATGTATGTATGTATGTATGTATAAACCACATCTTCCTATCCATTCATCCATTGATGGGCACCTAGGTTGATTCTATATCTTAGCTATTGACTTGTTTTTAAGAATCAGTCTTTCTGCCCAAAACGTGTGGTGTGTTCCATACACACATGGTAGGGGCTGATCAGGGAGTAGTGGTGTGGTCAGGTAATTTGTGTCCAACAGGCTTCCTTCCAAAATGAACATCCAGACTACTGGGCTTTTAGAGAAATAGTCCCAAGGTGTCTAGGCACTCTGCTGTTCTTGGAAAGTCAGGATTTGTCGTAAGCATGTCTGTCACACTGGGAGTATCTGAAGAAAATTGTTCTTTTTTCTTAACAGTCATTGCAACTGCTTTTAGGATTCCACAGTGTTAAATCTGCCCTTTCTTTAGAGCAGTCAAGAGAGATGTAATAACTGAAGGAAATGGGCCTTCCTCAACTGATAGGCACGATGGCTTTTGATATTTAAGTGGAGCTCTTGCATTTGTTTTTTGTATGGACGGTATAAGGAATGGCACGAATGCTAGATGGAATAGCTTTATAGCTGTCGAGCATTTGTGCTTTTCTGTGCATCAATAGATTTCTATTTCATTGGTTTCGTTTGTTCTTAAAAATGCCTTTTTTTTTTTTTTTTTTTTTTTTTTTTTGAGATGGAGTCTTGCTCTGTCACCGGACTGGAGTGCAGTGGCACGATCTTGGCTCACTGCAACCTCTGCCTCTGGGGTTCAAGCAATTCTCCTGCTTCAGCCTCCCAAGTAGCTGCGGCTACAGGCACATGCCAACATGCCTGGCTAATTTTTGTATTTTTAGTAGAGATGGGGTTTCACCATGTTGGCTAGGATGGTCTCAATCTCTTGACCTTGTGATCCGCCCACCTCAAAAAATGCCCTATCTTAACAAGAGCCTTTGGGGGGAAATTCCAGTGGCAAACTTCTGGCATCTTCTTGACAGGCAGCAGTTTAACTATAGTATCACATTCACAAATGAAGTGGTAAAAAAAATATTGAATTTTATTATAATTTTTGGTTTGACGAAGCCACTAATGTGGCCACTAAACATGATGTTCAAATGAAACCTTCTGGGAAGTTCTTCAGGGATTACCAGATAACCTAGAATCTCAACTAGCCTTTGACATTATTAGAAATAGTGTCCCAGTGGTAGAACACATTATTCAGAAACTTGGATTTTCTCAGATTAGCACCTCAAAGCACTTATACTAAGACACAGGACATCTCCAGCTCAACATGCCAGAGTAACACTATGCTGACATATACAGAGTGACTCACCAATCTAGACGCACTTCTATGGAGCTCCACTGTTGGAAGATCAAGTGGAAATACAGATGGAAAGGAAAGAGCTTCTGTCTGTCCACAATTTATGATGCTAGATATCTGCCTGATATTTATGTCTCTTTCTTAATGTTTACATATCATTTCAGGTCCTGTGTTCCCAGGATGGAGACTGAGAGTGAGCATAGATGAATGTAAGCATCACAAAATAAGCCCAACAAACACTGACCAGAGGTCAGGTCATGTCACTTGGTTAACATAACTCTTAATACAAAACATGGTTTGAATTTAATGATAGACACATAAAGCAAACTCTATACAAATGAGTCAAAGCCTCCAAAAGTAACTCGGAAATTACTGACAATACCTGATACAATACTTTAAGATGCTTTGTTTTTCACTATTAGGGAGTAAAACTATGATTTGCATGTAGGCCACTTAGTCACTGAAGGTAAATTTGGCTACAGCCCTCCCACCAAATCCATTAGCCATCTATGTCCTACCTGTTGAATAATCACAGCCTGAACTTGCATGCTTTGAAAACTTCTCTGTCTCCAAGAAGATGGTATTGAAAGTATCAAGTTTCATTTCTATGCGATGCCCGCCAGTGGCATGATGAAGGGATTGAAGTCATTTTGGGAATTACATTTATAATCTACTGACTTAATGACCAGGATTTGAGTTATCAGGTTTTGGAAGAAATAAATATTGAGGAAGTGCAGGGAGGGAGATAACAATTCATACAAAAAAATGAAGCTTCCAACTCAAATACATTGTGTTTTAAGTGCACTATTAAAACCATTCCATAAGGAATAGTTTAGGAAGTTACCAGAAAGTGATAGAAACTGTGTGCTCACCTGAACAGGATTTCAGGGTAAACTTTGTCTTCATCAAAGAATGGACAGTAGCCAGGCCCAGTTGCTCAGCCTGTAATCCAACACTTTGAGAGGTGGAGTTGGGAGGATCCCTTGAGGTCAGGAGTTATAGACCAGCCTGGTCAATATAGTGGGACCCCCATCAAGAAAAGAAAAGAAAAGAGAAGAGAAGAGAAGATGTGTTGTTGGGGCTTGCACCCCTTTGTTGTGTCTCTACCCTAACAGGGCCATCAGCTTTTTAGCAGACACACATGAACTCTGTTTTACAAGCAATACAGAACATGAGTTCACGGACACTGACAACTGATTTGTCTCTCTTTGGTTATTCTTTGAGTTTTTTTTTTTTCATTGCCTCATCTTGATTTATATGCATAAGCATCTTGATTTATTTTTGCAAAAAAAACTTACAAAAATAAAAGTTTTGTAGTTTACCTAGGAATAATACACAAAATATTGCATTTTTGTGAGGAAAAGCAATTTTGTATAGTTTATTTCAATCTAATAATATTTGAAATTTGTTTGAAAAGCAAAATAGAAGTACTACAGAGTAACTGTGTGATTGCCTGATGGGTTGGTCCTGCCTGCTCCACAGACAAAACCAATTCACTGGGAACATGGTATTACAGTAACGAATGAGTTTAATTAACTAAGGCCAGCCAACTGGAAGAACTGGAGTTATTATTCAAATCAGTTTTGCTGAGAACTCAGAAGCCAGAGTTTTTATGGATAATTTGGTGGGCAGGGGGCTAGGGAAGGGATGCTGCTGCTTGGTTGGGATGAAATCATAGGGGTGTGGAAAACGGTCTTCATGCATTGAATCTGCCTCTGGGTGTGGGCCACAGGACCAGCTGAGTTATGCATCATGGGTCCGGGTAAGATCAGTTGGTTACCGGAATGCAAAACTCTGAAAAACATATCACAAGATCAATCTTAGGTTCTACAATAGTGATGTTATCTATAGGAGCAACGACTCCTGGGCAGTAAGAGATTATGGAAACTATGCCCATATTTAGCAGAATTCAGGCCGTCCCATAATCCTAACCTCGTGGCCTTTCATTAGACTTACAAAGGCAGTTTTAGTTCCTGGACAAGGAGAGGGTCAGTTTAGGGAGAGACTATTGCTTTCAAGTTAAACTATAAACTAAATTCTTCCCATGGTTAGCTTGGCCTATGACCAGGAATGAATGAGGACAGCCAGCCTGTGACCCTAGAAGCAAGACAGGGTCAGCCATGCTAGATTTTCCTCACTGTCATAATCTTTGCAAAGGCAGTTTCAACTGTCCAGGTTATTAAATGTATGTGATGCACATGTAAACTAACAACATTCAGCTTTTGTCATATGAGTGACGATGTAAATGTGAATAAATTACATTTTAGCTGTTGACAAGACATATGTGTATTATTGCATAAGTATGCAAATACTAACTCCCTCTTCTTCCTCAAGGCACTTTGAACTAAAGAGTCCTCAAATCTGAACATTCTTTTTATTAAAATAAATTTGTGTTCCAAAAAGCATATAAAGCAATTTATAAAAGCATCTAAAATAAAACACACATGAAGTAAATGGGGAAAGCAGAAACTAACAAAAAATTAGGATAGGCAAAATAAGATTATACCAGGAGGAAAGTGAGGACATAAAATTCATATCCTGGTATATGGTTAAGAAGTTTACATGATTCACAGGAGGCAGGAGAATCCTTCAAGTGTTCCAAGATGACATCTTAAAAGCTAGAAAACTACGTCCTCAACAACAATCTTTAAAGCAAGCATAATGAATGTCCTAGAACTTTTTCTTATAAAGCCAATGAGAAAAACTGTCCCACACTTGGAAAATGATTAAATAGTGACTACTTAAATTTTTTTGCTATGCATTTTTTTTTTTTTTTTTTTTTTGAGATAGAGCCTTGCTTTGTCACCCAGGCTAGAGTGCAGTGGCACAACCTCAGCTCACTGCAACCTCCACCTCCCAGGTTCAAGCAATTCTCCTGCCTCAGTCTCCCAAGTAGCTGTGATTACAAGTGTATGATACCACCACACCCGATTAATTTTAGTATTTTTAGTAGAGACAGGGTTTTGCCATGTTGGCCAGGCTGGTCTCAAACCCCTGACCTCGTGATCCACTTGCCTTGACTTCCCAAAGTGTTGGGATTACAGGCATGAGTCACTGCGCCCAGTCGCATTTTCTATTATTAGAAAATAACATGACTGCTTGAATAAAAGTAGGACATTGTTAAAGGGAACTCTTGTTTGATATTCTGGGGGAATGCAAGTTTGTTGTCACATTTTTAAAATTAATAGCACACAAATCATAGAAGCATAGCCCTGTAAAAAGAGAGATTACCTTGCTGAAACTGAAAAAGTGTTAGGATTTTATAGCCTTTTTAAATAAGTAAATTAACCCCGAACAAGATACTATTACATACCAATTACAATGGCCAAATTCCAGAACACTGACAATAACAAATGCAGTGAGAAGTGGAGCAACCAGAGCTCCTGTTTGTCAATGAAGAGTCAAATTCTATAAAATATTTGAAGAGATTTACTTTAAGCTAAATATGAGAGACCAATGACCTGTGACATAGCCTTCAGAAGATCCTGAGAACATGTGTCCAAGGTGGTCAGGGTACAAGTTGGTTTTATACAATTTAGGGAGATATAAGACATCAATTAATACATGTAAGATGTACACTGGTTAGGTCTGGAAAGGTGGGACAACTGGAAGCGGGGGCTTCCAGGTCATAGGTGGACTAACAGGTTTTCTGACTGGCAATTGTTTGATAGAGTTATTATCTAAAGACCTGGAATCAATAGAAAGGAATGTCTGGGTTAAGATAAGCAGTTGTAGAGACCAAAGTTTTATCATGCAGGTGAAGCCTCCAGGGAGCAGGTTTCAGAGAGAATAGATTGTAAAAGTTTCTTATCAGACTTAAAGACTCTATTCTATCAGTAATTCCAAAATGGAGGAGGGCATAATGAGGCAGATCCAGCTCTTCCTTCCCATCATGGCCTGAAAGTTGACCTGAATTAGTTTTTCAGGTTAACTTTGGATGCCCTTGGCCGAGAGGAGGGGTCCAATCAGATGGTTGAGGGGCTTAGAATTTTTTTTTTGGTTTACACATTCACTTCTGTTAGAAATGAAAAAAAGTTGCAGTCACTTTAGAAGACAGTTTGGCAGTTTGTTACAAAACTAAACATACTCTTACCATATGATCTAACAAACATACTCCTTGGTATTTCAAAGGAGTTGAAAATATGTCCACAGAAAAACCTGCACATGGGTGTCTGCAGACGCCTCTTTTTTTTTCTTTTTTTTTTTTTTTTAATCACTGTCCAAACTTGGAAGCAACCAAGATGTTGTTCGGTAAGTGAATAGATAAATAACTGTGGTACAACCAAGCAGTGGAATATTATTTGGCACTAAAAATAAATGAACCATCAAGCCCAAAAAGACGTGGAGGAAACTTAAATAATGCATATTACTAAGAGAGAAGCCAGTCTGAAAAGACTACTGTTCTGCAATGGGCAGGTCTATGGAAATCTACCCCTAAAGTCTGCAAAAGCTAAGAGGCCAAGAGAGAAGCTGACATTCAGTTTTTCACGGAAGGAAAAAAAAAAAAAAAAAAAAAAAAAAACATTTAATAGGGACTTAGGAAGAGAAGCCACAATGTCCTGGGCAGCTGCCAGACAAGGTATTAGATTCCCATACTATGACCCCCACAGACCCAGGGCTTCCATGTCATAGGGAAGGAATGTGTAGGACAATTACAGGGAAAGGCAAGACGCTATGTGAATCTGCCTACAGCAGAATTTATGGTCAAGGTCATTTTGACCTAAGGGCAGGATTTACAGTAAGTACAAGCTCTCACACAAGGAACAGTAGATAAAATGGAAGACAGCAGCCTTCCCTAAATTGAGGTTAATCAAGAAGTCAACATGGCAGATTGGCATCCAAGATGGAGTTGCTTTAGCCTCCACAACTACATACAATGATTCCAACTATATGACATTCTAGAAAAGGCAAAACTATGGAGACAGTAAAAAAGACTAGTGTTGCCAGGAGTTAGGGTGCAGGGATGAATAAGGCAAAGCACAGAGGATTTTTAAGGCAGTGAAACTACTCTGTATGATATACTACAATGGTAGACACATGTCCCTACACATTTGCCCAAACCCAGAGGATGTACAACACCAAGAGTGAATTCTAATGTAAACTATGGACTTTGGGTGATGATGATGTGTCAATGTAGGTTCATCAACTGTAACAAATGCACCACTCTGGTGGGGGATGTTAATAGTTGGGGAGGCTGTGCATGTGTGTGGCAGGGGCCATATGGGAAATCTCTATTTTCTACTGCATTTTGCTGTGAACCTAAAACTGCCCTAAAAAAATAAAATCTTTTTAAAACAGTTAACCCAAAAGTGTATGGTTTCATTGCCCTAAAGAAAGTTAACCAGGCATATGGTACCCAACTTAGCTGTTTTAGAGAATCCTTTTCTCTTCAAGTATTTAAATCCCGTTCCTCAAATACATTCTGAACTAGGTCTCATTACTGCCACCGATGGTTCGCTCAATTTAGGAGTTAAATGAGGGGGAGTTAATTGAGTTTTATTGGAAAATGGCCACACTCAGTCATTTTCATATCATCTATGGCTGCTTTTGCAGCAGAATAGAATAGTTGTGACACAGACTAAATGGTCTGAAAAGCCTAACATATTTGCTATCTGGGACTTTCCAAAAAAGTTTGTAACCTCTGGGCCAAATAAAACTTTGACACTTGCTCGAATCTGGTATGAAAATTTTGCTTCTGGCATCAGTTAACATCAGCAGACAATATGATACCAAAAAGTAGTTGGTATCAATTGCTTTTGGTAAAAGCAGTTCTACAGAGGGCCAAAATACTTTAGCTAAAAACCACTGATTCAGAATTTCTAAGGCTGGGACCCAGAAATCTGCGTTTTAACATAGTCTCTGAGGGACTCTTACGCATACTCCAGTTTGAGAATCGCTGGAGCCCACTGGCCTACCCCAGTGGTGGATGTACAGATTCTGACTCACAAAGTCTGAAGTGCAGCCCAAGATTCTGCTTTTCTCACAAGCTCCCATGTGATGGCGATATTGCTGGTCTGAGGGTCTTAGTTTCCTCACCTGCATAGTGGAGATGATAAAAATCTGTATCAGTGGGTTGTTGTGGGTATTAAATGAAGTCATAATGTCCATTCATATCCTGCCCCCACCCCTTTCAAGCTATGTCTATTGGGGCAAGTCACCGAATGTCTTGGTTCCTATAAGTGGAGCTAAATAATATTGCCCACATCACAAGGTTGCTAGAAGGAGCAAATGAGATAATAAACATAAAGTACCTAGTACAGAGCCTGGAACATAGTAAACACTCAAGAATATAAGATACTATTATTACTACTATTATCATTATTGTTACATAGGGTGTCTGATCATAGCAGATATTCTATCAGTGTTAGTTTCCTCCCTACTCCCTCTTCTATCCATCCTCTCATCCCTACTCCTCCCTCTAGTCTGTTGATTTCTTTTTTATTTCTGTTTAGAGATGGGGTCTCACTCTGTTGCCCAGGCTGGAGTACAGTGGTGCAATCATAGCTCACTGCAGCCTCAAACTCTTGGGCTCAAGCAATCCTCTCACCTTAGCCTCTGGAGTAGCTGTGGCTACAGTTGCACATTACCACAACTGGCTAATTTTTAAAAAATGTTTTGTAAAGATTGAGTCTCACTATGTTGCCCAGGCTGGTCTTGAACTCCTGGCCTCAAGTAATTCTCTGGCTTCGGCCTCCCAAAGGGATGGGACTATAGGCACAAGCCACTGCACCCAGCCCTCCTTCTGTTGATTTCTAATGTGTCTAATTAGAGAATTTCTATAGGGATGCTGATTAAGAAATATCTGAACCCAGGTGGCCCTACCTGACAGTCCAGAGGCACCATACAAACAGGGACCCAAAATGAACTTGGACATTGACTGTGCTGCCCAGGCCGCTCTGCCCACCCCCTCTCAGGCAGCCTTTTGGTAGAGAGCTTGGGAGAACAAGGGAAAGTGGGCTTACCAGTCCTTCCCACCTCGGGGGAGCACCATTTCCAGGGCTGCCTGAACCTTCTTACTCTGTAGCACATTAATCAACATGGCACCAAGTTTACTTTTCCGAGAAGACCATTTGGGACAATATATGGAAAACCTGAGAAGTCATTTCTCTTTGGCAGCACTGCCCTCCATAACAAAGCACATATTCCTGAAGGGCATCTGGATTTTGTTTCAGGTTTCTCTTTGCTTCCTCAGGGTTTAAGTGCTGCCAGGAATGGCCTTCTGAGAATTGTTTAGGAAACCTTAATCTCCGGACTCAGAGTGGTGGTGATAATCACATTTTTTTGCCTAAAATGACCAAACTGAAACCATCCCTACAAGGTTGACAAGAATGGCATGCTGAGTTCTGGACAGAAATATAGTTATAATTAAGAACAAATCAGCCAGGCACAGTGGCTCACGCCTGTAATCCTAGCACTTTAGGAGGCCGAGGCGGGCAGATTGCCTGAGCTCAGGAGTTTGAGACCAGCCTGGGCAACATGGTGAAACCCCATCTCTACCAAAATACAAAAGAAATTAGCTGGGCATGGCAGCATGTGCCTATAGTCCCAGCTACTCGGAGGCTGAGGCAGGAGAAATGCTTGAACCCGGGAGGCAGAGGTTGCAGTGAGCTGAGATTGTGCCACTGCACTCCAGCCTGGGGCGACAGAGCAAGACTCCGTATCTACAAAAAAAAAAAAAAAAAACACTAATCAGCCAGGCACAATGGCTCACACCTGTAATCCCAGCACTTTGGGAGGCCAAGGCAGGTGGATGGCTTGAGTTCAGGAGTTTGAGACCAGCCCGGCCAACATGGCGAAACCTGGTCTCTACTAAAAATACAAAAATTAGTCAGGCTTGGTGGCATGTGTCTATAATCCCTGCTACTCAGGAGGCAGAGGCATGAGAATCACTTGAACCCAGGAGGCAGAGGTTGCAGTGAGCCAATATTGTGCCACTACACTCCAGTATGCCTGGAGTGAGACTCTGTCTCAAAAAAAAAAAAAAAAAAAGAACGAATCAGGCCACAATTCAGCCCACTTCCTTGTTACCAAAGGTCACTAGATCCTGACCTTTGCATCCCCATTGTTCCTAGAGATAGAATTTCTGACGTTAAGATCATAATGATGGAGACAGGAGGCAGAGAAATTCCAGGAGACAGGGGCAGGTCCCTGGCAAACCCCATCCTCAAGCCAAAAAGCCTGAGACTGCAGCCCAAAATGAGAACTTATATCCCTGTTTTCCCGCTCAAATGTTGCCTTTTCCAAAACCACCCATGGCCTGCCCTGCCTCCTATACTGTGCTTATAAAAACTCCAGACTCAGCCGGCAGAAACGAGAAGCAGCTTGACATGAGAGACTATGGCTCAACATTGGAGAGAAGTGGCTTGACTTCAGAGAGACAGCTTGACAGCATAACTTCAGAGAAGAATCTGGCCAGAGACGGCCAGACTTCAGGGGAAAATTACCTTCCCAGCACATCCCCTTTTCAGCTCCCACTTTTATCAGCAATAAAATCCTGTTTTTACCATCCTTCAATTCATTTGTCCAAACTCATTTCTCCTGGATGCCAAACAAGAGCCCAGGAGCCACAAGTGCAGATGCAAAAGGCTGTCACACTGGCCCTTTGCCCTCACTGGTAGAAGACAGCTCCTGTCCGGAGCTGCACGCCCCGGCCATAGCGAATAATAACTGACGATTAAAAACGCCTGAGCTGTATTCATTTCTACCTTCTACCTCCTCCCTAGATTTACTTTTTTCCCTGTATTAATACCTCATAAAAGATGGCGCTCTTCCTGCTGCTTCTTCACCTATTTTTCCCGCGCCCGCGAAAATTACTACCTGACAGCGCAGGTGCAACATGACGTTCGACCAGAGAAACCAATACCTATCTGGCCACACCTCCACTATGAGATCATATTCGCCTTGGCCCAACCCCTTCCCCTCCAAGTGTATATAAGGCACTGCATTACCGCCATTAAAAGAGAGAGACTTGATCAGAGCACTGTCTTGTCTCCATTTCTCGTATCTCTTGTTCCCCAAATTCCCACCCCCTCCTCCAGGGCCTGCTTCGACTATCCCGCGGGCCGGGATACGTGGCGCCCGAACAGGGACCTGGAAACGAGGGACTCTGTGAGGAAGAGGACGCCAAAGGATGGTCGACCGCTAACAAAGACAAAAGGAATTAAACTGATCACCGCGGGAACCTGCCGCGTCAGGATCGAAGGTAAGTGAGGCGTCCGAAATGGGACAAGAATTAAGCCAGCATCAAATATATGTAGGACAATTAAAAGAGGCTTTAAAGATACGAGGAGTAAAGGTTAAAGGTAATGACTTGTTTAAATTTTTTGATTTTGTAAAAGATATTTGCCCTTGGTTCCCACAGGAAGGAACTATTGATATCAAAATATGGCATAGAGTAGGGGATTGTCTTCAGGACTATTATAATACTTTTGGGCCAGAAAAAATTCCTGTGACCGTTTTCTCTTATTGGAACCTCATTAGAGATTTAATAGATAGGAAGGAGGTCGATCCGCAAGTCATGGCTGCGGTCGCTCAGACAGAGCATATTTTAAAGGTGAGCTCCTGTTCTAACCTTGCAAAGCCTCCGCAAGATACGGAGGAGGGTCTCATTTCCCTCGAGGGTGATCGTGGGAGTGGATCCCAGTGGATGTGCGGATGGCTGGGCGGGTCTTGCATGTTTGCAGTTTTTGTAAATTTGTCGAGTACCATCTGAAAATAATTATTACTATTCAGTGATTCTCAAGCTTTCTCAATTTTGGCAGTGTATATGAACCACCTGAAGATTGTATTTTAATTGGTTAAAACAATGGTTCTCATTGAGTTTCGGCCTTCAGTGTGCATGAAACTCACTTGGGAGGCTTGTTCAATCACAGCTTGCAGAGCTCTGCCCTCCAAGTTTCTGATTTGCTGCGTCTGGGGTGCAGACGATTATTTACTTATCTACCATGTACCCAGGTGATGAGGTTTTTGGTCTTGTAGGCATGCTTTGTGTTTACAAGATTTAAGAGCAGTAAATATCACTATGATCCTTATGGGTGCCTTACAACCAGGATTACCTTCACCGGTTGCGATTCCTCAAAAATATTTTAAAATCATTATTGACCTTAAAGATTGCTTTTTTACAATTCCCCTTCATCCTGCTGACCAAAAAAGATTTGCCTTTAGTCTTCCATCTACAAATTTTAAACAACCAATGAAACGCTATCAATGGAAAGTCTTACCTCAGGGTATGGCTAATAGTCCTACCTTGTGTCAAAAATATGTAGCTGCTGCTATAGAGCCAGTCAGAAAAACGTGGGCACAAATGTATATTATACATTATATGGATGATATTTTAATAGCAGGAGAAATTGGCGAACAAGTCTTACAGTGCTTTGCTCAACTCAAACAAGAGTTAGCAGCAGCTGGACTACAAATAGCCCCAGAAAAGGTACAATTACAAGATCCATACACCTATCTTGGTTTTCAAATTAATGGACCCAAAATCATTAATCAAAAGGCCGTTATACGTCGTGATCATTTAAAAACTTTAAATGATTTCCAAAAATTACTGGGAGACATAAATTGGCTTCGACCGTACTTAAAACTCACTACAGGAGAGTTAAAACCTCTTTTCGATATATTAAAAGGAGACTCTAATCCAAAATCTCCCAGGTCCATTACTAAAGAAGCATTAATGGCACTCCAACAGGTAGAACATGCCATTGCAACACAATTTGTTACCGGTATTGACTATTCTCAGCCATTAATATTCCTTATTTTTAACACAACAATAACCCCTACTGGCCTATTTTGGCAGAACAATCCCATTATGTGGGTACACCTGCCCTCCTCCCCTAAAAAGGTTTTGTTGCCTTATTATGATGCCATAGCTGATCTAATTATCTTGGGAAGAGAAAACAGTAGAAAATACTTTGGAATAGAACCCTCTACCATTATACAGCCCAAACTCAATCACACATTCATTGGCTATTACAAAATACGGAAGCCTGGCCAATTGCTTGCGCTTCTTACACTGGCTCAATTGACAACCATTACCCACCTAACAAACTCATTCAATTTTGCAAACTTCATGCGTTTGTGTTTCCCCATATTACCAGCAAAGAACCTCTCAATGACGCATTATTAATTTTCACTGATGGATCTTCCACAGGACTTGCCGCTTACACTTACAATAATGTAGTCGTTAAATTCCAGACCACTTATACATCAGCTCAGCTGGTCGAATTGCAAGCTATAATTGCAGCACTATCAGCTTTTCCTTGTCAGCCACTTAACATTTATACAGACAGCACCTACCTGGCTCATTCAATACCCCTCTTAGAGACCGTGCCTCAAATTAAACATATTTCAGACACAGCTGACCTATTTTTACAATGTCAACAACTTATTCGAAAAAGGACTACTCCCTTTTTTCTTGGGCATATTAGAGCACATTCAGGATTACCGGGACCTTTAACACAAGGTAACGCAACAGCTGACGCGGCAACAAAAATCATAGCCACAGTCACTACAGACAATTTGCAACAAGCACAAAAAGCACATGCCTTGCATCATTTAAACGCCCAAACCTTAAGACTCATGTTTAAACTTACCAGAGAACAAGCTCGACAAATAGTTAAACAATGCGCCAACTGCATAACGTATTTACCTGTTCCCTATCTAGGAGTTAACCCCCGAGGACTCATCCCCAACGAAATTTGGCAAATGGACGTTACTCACCACTTAGAATTCGGTCAGCTAAAATATATCCATGTATGCATAGACACCTATAGTGGATTCGTCAGTGCAACTCTCCAAACAGGAGAGGCCACCAAACATGTCATAGCTCATTTATTGCACTGCTTTTCTATTTTAGGAATACCCAAACAAATCAAAACAGACAATGGCCCTGGTTATATAGCCAAAACCTTTTTACAATTCTGTAATACCCTACAAATTAAACATACCACAGGTATTCCCTACAATCCCCAAGGACAAGGTATGGTAGAAAGAGCTCATCTGTCTTTAAAAACTATTATCACAAAATTAAAAGGGGGGAGCTGGTACCCCGTGAAGGGTACCCCTAGAAACATACTCAATCATGCCCTGTTTATCCTTAATTTTTTAAATTTGGACAGTCATGGAAAATCGGCTGCCGATCGTTTCTGGCATCCTGAATCTCAAAAACAGTTTGCAATGGTAAAATGGAAAGATCCACTTGATAATTCATGGCATGGCCCCGATCCAGTTTTAATTTGGGGAAGAGGCTCAGTATGCATCTTCTCACAAAAAAATGATGCAGCCAGATGACTGCCTGAAAGATTGGTAAGACAAATAAATCATAACCATTGTCAGTCCAGGGAAGATAAATCTCCCTGAGAAGTTCTTTCCTTTTTGTTTTTCAGAAAATGAAGCCTAACATGAGATTCCTTTGGAGAATAATCGCTCTATATAACATAGTGACAGTCTATGCAGGTTTTGGTGACCCTCGTAAGGCAAGAGAATTATTACGAAAACAATACGGCCAGCCTTGTGATTGCAGAGGGGGACAGGTATCTGAACCTCCGTCAGACAGAATCACCCAGGTGACTTGCTCGGGCAAGACAGCTTACCTAATGCCAGACCAGTCATGGGAATGAAAAGTGCTGTTTTTACGCCAACAAATCCGGAATCGTCAGAGATAAGATAAAGACTTTACAGGAAGAACTAGAAGAGCGCAGAAAAGGTCTGGTCGCTAATCCCTTGTGGACTGGACTCAATGGACTTCTCCCCTATCTCCTGCCATTTCTTGGTCCTTTACCTACTCTTCTACTCTTTCTCACTCTCGGGCCTATAATCTTTAATAAGCTTATGGCATTCGTCAGACAACAAATCGAGGCCTTCCAGGCCAAACCTATACAGGTCCATTATCATCGCCTTGAGATGACTGAAAATGGTGAGTCTTATTTGCCTTAATAAGACCACCTCCCCTGTGTGCTGAACTGGACAGTCAATGACGGGTAAGAGGACACTATCTCCATCGGAGCCTAAGACAGGAGGGCCGCCCTTGCTGCTGCCTTATCCCATGACGGGCCTAGAAGGTGGGGATGAGTTGACCCAACCTAAGACAGGCGCAGTTCCCGAGGGGTCGTTTTCTCATCATAAAATAATTAAAAGGGGGACCTGTCCGGAGCTGCACGCCCCGGCCATAGCGAATAATAACTGACGATTAAAAACGCCTGAGCTGTATTCATTTCTACCTTCTACCTCCTCCCTAGATTTACTTTTTTCCCTGTATTAATACCTCATAAAAGATGGCGCTCTTCCTGCTGCTTCTTCACCTATTTTTCCCGCGCCCGCGAAAATTACTACCTGACAGCGCAGGTGCAACATGACGTTCGACCAGAGAAACCAATACCTATCTGGCCACGCCTCCACTATGAGATCATTTTCGCCTTGGCCCAACCCCTTCCCCTCCAAGTGTATATAAGGCACTGCATTACCGCCATTAAAAGAGAGAGACTTGATCAGAGCACTGTCTTGTCTCCATTTCTCGTATCTCTTGTTCCCCAAATTCCCACCCCCTCCTCCAGGGCCTGCTTCGACTATCCCGCGGGCCGGGATAAGCTCCCTCTCATGGAAAGGCAGAGGGAGGGCCTGCAGAGTTGTTAACACTTAAGCTGTCTGCGTACTACTTGGGATCATGTAGGCTTCATGAAAATTTGTGATAAATGTTTTACCATCATGCTTTCCTTCCTTCTTTCCCTAGCCCCTTCCTTCCTCCCTTCCTTCTTCCCTGAGTAACTCAGTCAAAAAGCCATTTGATAACTTCCCCTCCCCTCCCCTTCGAAGAGAAGGGGCTATTACAGCAGAGGCAGAGGAAGGGGCTGGAAAGCCAAAGAAGCAACTAGCATGCTAGGAAGATGAGTCACATACAGGGGAATTGAGGGCGGAAAAAAGAAAGAAGGGACAGAGGCTGCTCCTTTAGCCTGGATCCCAGAGCCAACTCACAGGAGCAGCAGCACGTAACATGAGTAAAAATTAACCTTTGTTGGGGCAAGCCCCTGAGATTTCATGGTTATTTGTGTGAACAAAAAATCTTGGGGTCTCCAAATCACTAAGCTAAAGGGAAAAGTCAAGCTGGGAACTTCTTAGGCCAAACCTGCCTCCCTTCTATTCAAAGTGATCCGTCTGCTCACTGAGATAAATGTACATCTGATTGCCTCCTTTGGAAAGGGTAATCAGAAACTCAAAAGAATGCAAGCATTTGTTTCTTATCTACCTAAGACCTGGAAGCCCCCTCCTCACTTTGAGATGTCCCACCTTTCTAGACCAAACCAATGTTCATCTTACATATGTTGATTGATGTTTCATGTCTCCCTAAAACGTACAAAACCAAGCTGTGCTCTGATCACCTTGGGCACATGTCATCAAGACCTCCTGAGGCTGTGTCACGGGCGCACATCCTTAACTTTGGCAAAATAAACTTTCTAAATTAACTGAGACCTGTCTTAGATTTTGGGGGTTCACATTTGTTACCCACAACAAGCTGGGTCTAAGCCAACTGATACAGTAACTGGTAAATAACTTCTGTGCTTAGAGTGTGAATACAGCTTGTCTATCTCATACCAAAACCCATGCTCTTTCCACTTGATATATAGAATTGTTTATTGATTTAAAAACCATTTTATTGATTAAACTGGCCTTTGTAGAACTCAGCTGCTCTGAGCTTGTCCACTTCTCAGCACTTAGGGAAAATTTCATTTTATAATCCTTTTTAGTCCTCTTATTCCTCTGTAGCAGAACAATTATTCCACCAATACTGTGGAAAAGTTAGCCTAGTCTGAAAAATATTTCAGCTACAAATACCTAAATATGCAGGATAAAATATGGCTGAGCTAGCAAGAAAGTAAGAGAAATAGTCCAAGTATTTAAACTGCTCTGAAATACTAAAAGACTGAAAATGAAATGAGACCAGGAGTCCAAAGAGAGGTTAATGAGCAGTAACACTAATGACTGTTTGAAGGGCAGGGCAGATCTAGACTGCTGGGGATCAAAGATACACACACACACACACATGCACACACACATAACATATATAGGTATATATACATCTATCTAGTTATTTAGAGAGTTTAAAACTTAAGGAAAGTTGCAAAAATAATAGAGTTCCTATATTACCCTTCACCCAGCTTCTGCAACGATATGTCTTACATATTCATAGCACTTTGGTAAAATCAGGAAACTGATACTGGTACAATACTGTTAATACAGGTATAGATCTTATTTGTGTTTTACTAGTTTTGAATATACCACTTTGCATTTTCGGTGTATAGCTCTATGAATTTTATCAGATGTATAGATATGAGTAACTGTCAACACAAAGAAACTCTGTCGTGTTACTAGTCAGACCCTTGTCCCAACCATAACACTTGGCAATCATGGATTCATTCTTCATTGCTATTTTTTTTTTTTTTTGGCTTTGAGAATGATACCTAGATGGAATCATACAGTATACAACCCTTTGAGATTGGCTTTTAAAAACTCACCACAATGCCCTTGAGATTCATTCAAGTTGTATGTATCAATAGCTCATTACTTTTTATGGCTGAGTAGTGTCCCATGGCATGGATGTACTCCATTTGCTTTCTATTCACTCACTAAGGACTGTTTGGCTTGTTTACAGTTGTGTTTTTTGAGATGGAGTCTCACTCTGTCGCCCAAGCTGGAGTGCAGTGGCACCATCTCAGCTCACTGCAAGCTCCACCTCCCAGGTTCATGCCATTCTCCTGCCTCAGCCTCCTGAGTAGCTGGGACTACAGGTGCCTGCCACCATGCCCGGCTAATTTTTTGTATTTTTAGTGGAGACGGGGTTTCACCATGTTAGCCAGGATGGTCTTGATCGCCTGACCTCGTGATCTGCCCGCCTCAGCCTCTCAAAGTGCTGAGATTACAGGTGTGAGCCACCGCGCCTGGTCAATTTTTATGTATTTTTTAGTAGAGACGGGGGTTTCACCATGTTCCCCAGGCTGATCACGAACTCCTGACCTCATGATCCACCCGCCTCGGCCTCCCAAAGTGCTGGGATTACAGGTATGAGCCACCACACCCGGACTGTTTTCAGTTTTTGACTATTAAAAATAAAGCCACCATGACATTCATGTACAGAGTTTTGTTTGAACATAAGTTTTGGTTTGTCTAGGATAAATACCCAGGAATGTCATTGCTGGGTGATATGATAAGCATATGTGCAACTTTATAAGAAACTGTCAAACTGTTTTACAGAGTGATTATGCCATTTTATAGTCCTACCAGCAATGTATGAGAGATCTGGTTGCTCTGCATCCTCACCAGCATTTAGTGCTGTCAGTACTTGTTATTTTAGCCATTTTAATAGGTGTGCGGTAGAATCTCATTGTGGTTTTAATATGCATTTCCCTAATGGCTAATGACACTGAACACTGTTTTACATTTTTATCTGCCATCTGTATATCTTCTTTGGTGAAATGACTATTCAAGTCTTTGATCCATTTTCTAACTGGACTGTTTATTTACTTACTCTGAGTTTATATGGTTCTTTATATATTCTGGATATGAGTCCTTTGTTGGACACGTGATTTGCAAATATTTTCCCCTATTCCATGCCCTGTCTTTAAGCCTTAGTGTTAATTGCCATGAAAGCACTGTCAACAAAGTCTAGACCTCAGGAAAGGTGCAGAATGGAGTTCTCTGGATATAGTCAAATCACCTGAAGAGTCCAGAACAGGCAAATTAGAAAAAATTCTACACAGCCAAAGAAATAAACAGCAAGCTGAAAGATAGATCTGAAGAAATTAGCCAGAATGTGGCTCAGAGAAACAAAACGATGGAATATTTTAAAAATAATAATTTAAAACCTCAGACGGTTTAACCGATACCTAATAGGAATTCCAGGAGGAGAGTCTAGAGTGATGTTGTCCAATACAATAGTAGCCAATAGTCACATGTCACTATTTAAAATGTAAATTAATTAAAACTAAATGAAGCTAAAAAGGCAGTTCCTTGGTTGTACTGGTCACATTTCAGATGCTCAATAGCCACTGGCTGGTGGCTACCATACTGGACAGTGCAGATATAGAATATTACAGGAAGTTCTACTGGACAGTGCTGATCTAGGCCATGAAACAAGTCTGAACCAATTTCAAAGAACTGGTATGATACAGATGTTTTGTGGAAATAAACTAGACGTTAGAAATTAAAAACAAAATAGTTCCTACTGCCTCCTCTCACCTTTTGCCCTGTTACAATTCCACCTCTCAACGTCTTCATGTTCTTGATGAGAAGCAGAACGTCCCTGCTGTGTTCCACGGCACTAAGTTCCCCAGAACCCGCCAGTCTCTGATGACAGAACATCCTGGACCGCCCCGCTCCACACCCCCACCCACGAAGTTCTCTAAAACACTGACCATGATAGCCTGGGGTAGGTTTCCACTTTAACATTCTGACCAAAATTCTCAACTCGATGCAGTCAGAGTCTGCGCAACCTGGGACCTCGAGCCAAGAAATCCTCAAGTGACCTTACTTGGCAAAACCAACGACACAACCAAATACAGGTCTCAAGCGACATACAGCTCGGTGCTTACCAACTCGGTGCTCATCAACTCGGTCACCGGCCGAGGGGCAGCCCTCTGGCGCCGCAGCCCCGCCTCTCTATGACGTCACACGAGGAGCCCTGAAGTGGCGGTCAAGCTTGAGGCGTCATCTGGCTGCGCCTAGTGGGCCGTTGCCTTACAGTTGCTGAGAGGAGGCGAGGGGCGGGGACACTGAGGCCAAGATCATGTCTGACTGGGAGAGGTTTCCTTGGCAGCAGAGGACGCTAGGTTTGGGATGAAAGAAGCTGGGCAGATGCAAAATCTGGAGAGCGCGAGGGCCGGGCGGTCAGTTAGCACCCAGACTGGCAGCATGACTGGTGAGTGTCCCGGACCCTGCTCCCGCCACCCTACCTTTCGCTCTGTCCTGTGCGTCTCCCGTCATTGAACTCCAGATTCCTTGTCTGCACCTCTTTGCCTCCCCTGCTGCTTCTGGATGTCTCCTGCTCGCCCTCTCCGTGTCCCCTCCTCAGTCGCCAGAACCGCTCGGCTCGGTCGCACCGGCTTTTGAAGTGTGACTTTTTAACCCCTCTTATTTGTTTCTCACAGGACGTAGAGCTGGGGCTCTGAGGTCAAAGAGCCTGAATATTTCCAAAGCGCGCTTTTGCCTTGATTTCCAAATTAACCGCACGTGACGCTTTCCTGTATTTCCTGTATTTCGACTGCTTTACCGTCGAAGGTCAGCGCATTTTTCGGGCTTTTCTTTTAGCAACGCCCCAGTACAGTCCAAAGAAAAGCTTGCACCACGACGACGTCAGATGCGAAGACTTTTCACAGCTTGCTTTGGGTTGTCCCCCCAGCAATGTGTATTAGCTGTACCTTTTTTTCCTGCAGGGTGAGGGCTGGAGAAAGAGGGCCCAACTTTTTAAGTGGAAAAGGAGGTAGCCACGACTAAGACTGAAGCGTCTCCTGCTAAGATACTTCTGACTCTCTTATACCCTGATCTTTTTCTGTGCCTCATGCGAAAGCAGCTGGGCTTATGCTGCAGCACCCAAGTGGCATTGAGATTGGCTCCCTTTTTCGCCATTAGTAACACGTTTTAAAGTGTTTGTCGTCTCTTTTGTAGGTCAGATACCAAGACTTTCTAAAGTCAACCTTTTCACTCTGCTCAGCCTCTGGATGGAGCTTTTCCCAGCAGTAGAAGCCCAGAGGCAAAAATCTCAGGTATAATTTGTTTCATAATTTTTCCCCTTAGAAACGCAATGGTTTAAAATCTGAGTTTATTGCTCCAGTTTCTGTCATACCTAAAACCAAACTTAACAAGCCTTAAGATTTTAAAATTACCTTTCTTGATTAACATGACACTTTATAATTCCTAGCTGTAATAAGTCATATTCCATTCTAAAAATACTGTCTGAGACTGCCATGTTTATCAGGTACTAATGGTATTCATATGTCAGTTTGGCTAATAAGATTATTGTCTATACCACATAATTTCCCCCAATTGTATATACTGTTGGTGTTTTATCTAGGTAGTTTGCCCCTCTGCCACAGAAATATATAAATTGCCTGGAGATAGAGAGCATGTCTTATTTTACCTAGCATATACCCTTTACCATCTACCATTATATGAATGCTAATTGGTTAATGTTGGATGGAAGTACTCTCTTTTTGGATCTTGAAAGACAGGATCAAAATAGATTAGAAATGGGCTGGGTGCAGTGACTCACACCTGTAATCCCGGCACTTTGTGAGGCTGAGGCGGGTGGATCACCTGAGGTCAGGACTTCAAAACCAGCCTGGGCAACATAGTGAAACCCTGTCTCTACTAAAAATACAAAAATTAGCTAGGCATGGTGGTATCCACCTGTAGTCCCAGCTACTCAGGAGGCTGAGGCATGAGAATCACTTGAACAGTTCTCATGGATGAGAATTGTTGGAGGTTTCAGTGAGCTGAGATTGCACCACTGCACTCCAGCCTGGGCGACAGAGTAAGACTCCATTTCAAAAAAAAAAAAAAAAAAATCAGAAATGTATAGTAAGAATAATCATAAAAGCCAATATATTGGAATTGGAAGAATGGACATGCTACATCTTTTCTTTCTCCTACCCTTGGGGCAACAAGGTGCTAGGTTCTCATTTTCCTCCATGCATGGAATGGCATGATGCTAGGTTCTCATCATTTCTGTTTGATAATTTTGGAAGCTTAGGGTGTTGGCATTTATTTTTATAGGGGGCCACGACCATTGGAAAACAATATTAGGTTAAGTTGAGCATTTAAGACATTTTTGAAAGCAGAGGTAAAAGGAGAGGGGTGGGGCAGAAAATTACCCATGGCTTCTCATCACTCTAACAACATTACTGTTAACATTTTGGTACTTCCAATCTTAAGCATGAGGTTTTTTATTTTACTCTTACAAAGTTGTAGTTATATTCTGCATGTACTCGCTGAGGTTTCTAACTTGCCAATAATTCTGCTGAAAGGTTGCTTTAGATTTTCCAGAGAAAGACCATAAATCCTTAAATTGCCACAGTACTCTTAGGAGACTACCCACTCTTTTCATTTTACTGTGGATGAGGTTTTGTGCTTGGCACTGGAGACACAAAGCAGAAAAAACATGGTCTTTGTTTTCTAATGAGAAGAAACACTAGGCATTTAAACAATTAAAATAGAATGGGTGGAGTGAGTACACAGTATAAGCAGAGATGTTGGCAAGACTGGGAGCCAGGCTCTATATGGGGAAGTGAAGGAAGGATTCACAGAGAAGGTCATATTTGCACTGAGACATGACGAATGAGTGGACATTTGCCCAAGCCAAGGAACTCTACATGGAAAAGCTTGGAGGAATGAGAGAATTTGTGGTCCTCAGGCCAGAAAGTGAAATTAGGTAGAGGGAAGAGACTGGAAAGGAGCTCGACAATGTAGACAGGAATCATATCATAAAAAGCATTGTATGCCTTGCAAAGGAGTTTAGATTTTATCCTATCGATACAGGAATTGCATTGAGGAATTTTAACGGGATGTGAGGATATTCACTTCTCATAATAAAATGATATCTCTTGGGGTAGTTTCCTCCCCCAATTCCTATGTGAAGTGTTTTATAAATAGTAAAACATTATTTAAAATGTTATACATTGTTATTTCATATTTCTTACCCTTATCACCCACTCTGGCTCTACATTTTACTAATGGCTGAGAAAGCTCTTCATTCCTTCATTAATTTTGAAGTTCCTTTATTCCTTCTACTTGTTAATAGCTTAGTATTATTTTATGAAAGTAGATATCCAAGCTGTTAGGGATTTTGTGTTTGTGGGTTTTTTTTTTTTTCCAGATAAAATTTATTTTGAAGAGCCAGATTAGAAACAAATATTTAGAGAGTTAAGACTTTTAGGCTGGGCGCAGTGGCTCATGCTTCTAATCCCAGCACTTTGGGAGGCTGAGGCAGGCAGATCACAAGGTCAAGAGATCGAGACCATGGTGGCCAACATGGTGAAACCCCATCTCTGCCAAAAATACAAAAAGTAGCTGGTCGTGGTGGTGTGCACCCTTAGTCCCAGCTACTCAGGAGGCTGAGGCAGGAGAATCGCTTGAACCCGGGAGGCGGAGGTTGCATTGAGCCAAGATCACACCACTGCACTCCAGCCTGGCAACAGAGTGAGACTCCGTCTCAAAAAAAAGAAAAAGAAAAGACTTTTAAAAACTGAACATATTAGAGATTGAATACAAATTTTGAAAAGACATTCTTTCTTTTGTAAATATCTGGATTTGATCTCATTTTAGTTCTATTTTATTTTTCATACACACCATATCCTGTGCTGAAATTAAGTTTTTTTTCCCAACAGGCACAAGTTATATTTAATTAGTGAAAAATGATATTTATGTTTCTATTAGGAAGGGATTGATTGGCCAACTAATTGTTGAAGTTTGTTTGCAAATAATACACACCCAACTGTTACCTCATACTCTATAGAGAAAACTGTGGATCTGAGAAAACTGAGATAAAGCTTTCAGTTAGCATTTTGTTAAAAAAAATACTACCAAGGAAATTTCAAAACTATGTTAGCAACAAAATTTTATACAACTTTATATCGTGTTTAACAAAAGATCAGGGTTATGAGTCTCTGTTTTCTCCCAAGCCAATGACTCTTAGTTTTCCTGGCATCTCGTTCCTTCATCTGGTGGACACCATGGAAGTTTTCTAAATGAAAAGAAATGTCTTTTGTTCCAAATATTTTATGTGGGATCTTATTTAGAAATCTGACTCATACGCATGTCTATTTAAGCCTTTTAAATGGAAAGTTAAAACACATAGAAATGAGTACAGAAGGCATCAAAACAAAGAACATCCATGTCTTCAGAAAGCCAGGCAACCTGGAAGTAGGATTGACTTGGCTATATGAAAGGTTATCATTCTTAGCTCCTGGTCCTGGAGCTTGCCCAGCTCCTATTCACTGCATTGGTGTCTTTCCAGCTGTGCTCCCACACCCATGTCTCCTGGGGCGACAACTCTCTCACCATGGTCTTGGGTAGGCCTCTACTTCTGTTCTTACTTACAGGCCTTGGGACTCTGAGGCACTCGGGGAGGGAGAGCCTCAGGATTACTCTGGCAGTGATCTGGGTGAAATAGGCTTTTGCATGTTAGCTTGGGAACTTGACTATCATTTTTAACATTGTTTATATGAGAAAAATGTGTTTTAAATTCCAAAAAAGGCAGATTTACCAAGTATTTAGAACATGATTGTAGGTTGTCAATTACTTGTCTATTTAATGTCAATAAAGCAGAAGTATATAATTTCATTAGTTCTTCTCATATCATGGCCATTGCAAAAAAACAAGACCAATGATAGTGTGGGGGAAGAATACAGAATGAAAGGGAGCATATTGTACTCTACTTTTATAGTGTTATTTATTGTACAAACATTATCATTGAAACTGAAGACTGAATCAATAGCTGCAACATTTTTAAATGTTTTTTATTTATATTTTAAATGTTTTTCTTGGATTTTCCTTTTTGTACTAGCTAATATCCACATAATTTTGCAGGTAGTTGCAGTCATAGCAGGAATACAATTTTGTATTTGACAGTTTCAGTACTGTTACAGGGTTAAGTTATTTATTTTAAATTATACAATAAGAATACATCTAAATTTCATATACATATAGTATATGCTGCCATTGTGTTTATACTTGTAGAAATATTAAATTCCTCGAAATGTTACCCAATTTTGTGCCTAGTATTTCTTTACCATTTACTATAGTATATTTTTTCCAGTATTATTTGCACATGGTATTCGTAGAGTTGAGTACAAACTTTTTCCTATTAAGAGAAAAAAAACTTCTTTAAGCTAAAGTAGTAAGATTGTTTCACTTAAATTCTTTAGTCTGCTTTTGCTGTACAGAGTAAATAATAGAAACACCAAGATGCAATTAGACATGTAATGTATTGGAAATACTGCTTTTGATACTTTACCAACCTTTTGTCCTACTAAAAGTATTTTTATGAATTACCAAAGTAATAAATGTTTTTTATTTTTAAAATGGACAGAAGAAAAGTTTTATCATAATTCTACCTCCTAGAGACTAATTACTTTTTAAAAATTGTTTCTCAGTCTTTTTTCTCTTATTTTCTTTACTTACATGAGATCATTTAACTCTGGATTCTACCCTTTTCACTTAACATAAGAAAATACTTATACTGTAATGTTAGTATAAACATTAGAGCAGCACCTTAGTCTAGTGTCTTAGAGTAGCCCGTGGTTTTACAGCCAGCCTGCCTGGGTTCAGATTCTGACTCCGCCTTTTACTAGTTGTATAACTTTGGGTAACTTTACCTCTCAGTGTCAGTTTCCTCATCTGTAAAATGAAATGTTACTAGTATATACTACATGAGGCTTTTATGAGAAATGAATGAGTTAATATTTGTAAAGGTCTTAGTGCCTGGCACATGTTAGGTACTATGTGTTTTTTGTTGTTGTCGTTGTTGTTGTTCTTGTCTCCTTATTTATTTATTTTAATAGAGATGGGGTCTTGCCATGTTGCCCAGACTGGTCGCTAACTACTGGGCTCAAGCAGTCTGCCCGCCTCAGCCTCCCGAAGTGTTAGGATTACAGGCATGAGCCACCGCACCTAGCCTCCTGACTCTTTCCATTGTGTCTTCTGGTACCTTATGCTAAAGGCCCTCACTGTACTTTTCCAGAACAGAAGCAATGTAGCATAATAGTTAAGACAATGGATCTTGGGCTGGATCTGGCATATCCACTTATTACCTGTATGACCATGGTTGAGTTATTTAATCTTTCTCAGCCACAATTTCCTCATTTGTAAAATGGAAATAATAGGAGCTACTTTATAAAGTCATAAGGATTAAATGAGATAATTTAGGGCCTGGTACATGATAAACATGCAGTAGATGTTAGGTACTATTATTATCATCACTCGTATAATTATTACCACTACTAGCACCCACATCCTTACCGTTTTTCCACTGACACCATCACTTCCTCTGCTTCCTGTTCTGTTTGAACAGAAACCTCATTCGCAGAACATGGGTTTTCCTATAAACTTCTTTTTGAAGGTTGTTTCTTTTCTAGCATCCAGCACTTGTTTCGTAAGACTAGCAGGTCAACATTTACAGAGTTTCCCATTCCTACTTTAAAACTTTATCAATTTATTAACTATCCCACCAATTTTTTTTTTTTTTTGAGACGGAGTCTTGCTCTGTTGCCCAGGCGGGAATGCAGTGGCCTAATCTCGGCTCACCGCAGCCTTTCCCTCCCAGATTCAAGCAATTCTTCTGCCTCAGCCTCCCGAGTAGCTGGGACTACAGGCGCGTGCCACCATGCCCAGCCAATTTTTGTATTTTTAGTAGAGACAGGGTTTCACTATGTTGGCCAGGCTGGTCCCGAACTCCTGACCTCGTGATCTGCCCACCTCGGCCTCCCAAAGTTCTGGGATTACAGGTGTGAGCCACCACACCCGGTTATCCCACCTATTTTGGAGCTCACAGAATTCTATGTCACTTTCTTTGTCTTAATCAACTTACTTGATAGTCACTTTCCTGTTTTCATAAATTATAAGCCCTATGAGAGCTGCATCTTGAGCAACTAGGCTGTCATATAGCAAGGGTTCAATAAGTATTTGTTGAACTAATAAATGAAGGACTTTGGTCCCTGCCTCAAAACTTTCTTTCTACTTCCAGTTTTCACTTTTCCCCTCATGGATATACCTGTATTAGTTTTCTATTGCTGCTATAACAGATGACCACAAAGTTGGTGGCTTAAAACAACACAAACTTATTATACAGTTCTGTAGGTAAGAGGTCTGAAATGGGTCTTACTGGGCTAAAGTCAAGGTGTTGGCACAGCCAGATTACCTTCAGACACTCTAGGGGAGAAACTTTCCTTGCCTTTTCTACCTGTGGAGATTATCTGTTTTCCTTGGCTCATGGGCCTCTTCGATCTTCAAAGCCAGCAGTGGCCAGTCAGGTATTTCATGTTGCTTCACTGACTCTCCCACACCCCTCTTTTACTTATAATGACCCTTGTGATAACATTGGGCCAATCAGATAATCAAGGATAATCTCCCCATCTCAAAGTAGGTGGTTAGTGCCTCAGTTCCAGCTGCAACCTGAATTCCTCCTTGCTGTGTAACAAAACATAGTCATAGACTCCAGGGACTGGGACAAGGAGATCTCTGGTGGGACATTATCCTATCAACCACAGTCCCGATCTAATACTTTTGCTACATAGTTCCTTATCTTCTCTATTCCAATTAATTTACCTCTATTCCACTTTAGTCATTCATGGCCACACTTTGGACTTTTCCATTACTCAAAACTGCCACAATTCTGAAACCATAAACTTCAGAATTTTATTTTCTGATCACAATTTCCAATCCTTCTATGTTTTGGGAAAGTAAATAAAGGTTTATTTACTAGGTAAAGTAGTATGAACTTGATCCGAACAAAGTGGAAAGTCATTGTAGAGTTTCATCATGGAAAAAAAATGGTCAAAGCCAAGGACTCCAGCCTTTAAATATGGGAATGTTGAATTAGTCATATGTCTTATGTGCTAATCTTTTTTTTCCTTAATCTGATTATTATTAGAAAAATGAAGAGGGAAAGCATGGACCCTTAGGAGATAATGAAGAGATGACCAGAGTATCTACTGACAAAAGACAGGTAAATTTTTGTGATTTCACATATATATATGCTCATAATGACAAAGCAAAAGGAATAGTATAAAGTAGAATAAAAGTGCCTCCATTTCTGCTTTCAAGGGAGTTTTTAAAATACTCTTCTAAAAATGGTCTGTATATTTACAAGACTATATGTCACTCCTTTTTAAAAAAAAAAAAAAGAAAAAGTACAGGTGGGATTATTCTGTGCTATGTCCTACATCTTGCTTTAAAAAAAAAAAAAAAAAAAAAAAAAAAAAAAAACTCTGGAGAGTTCATATAGATATGTTAAGAAATACTCTCCCTTAGTTCTCTCACACTTCCACACACCTTGCTGGGTATACCAAGAATGCAAGGCCCTAACCTTGCATTTACTTTACCTAGTAAATAAACCCAGAGTTTTACCTGGGTCATTTCTCAGAGTTGTGTTTGCCGTGATCAGCCCTGAAGGTTGAGGTAATGTCTTCCCCCAGGACAAAGAGCAAACTTTCTTACTTTCTGCTGTGAAATAGTAGGACCCTCAAGCTCAGTGTTCCTTTCCTATAACACTACCCACCCTGTGTTCAGGCAGCTATCTGTGCCCATCTGTATTACCCCTCATGGGGCTTGAGGGCAGGGAAACAGAAATGGTGCTCATACTGACTGCTGTGCTGCAAATAATAAAGTTCATTGTTTCTAACCCGGAAGTTTCATGTTTTCTGCTAATATCTATGAAACAGTAATAGGTTAACTTATTAGTTGGTAAGTAGGGTAAAATCAAAGTGCAGACTTGAAAGATGAACCTTGTTCTTTTTAATACTGTATAGTATTTCCTTGTTACTTTATTCTTTTGAGTTTTCCAGAGGTTCCAATTCATTGGGTGCAGAGTGGAGACTAAGCATGTATGTTTTGAAGAGTTACCTTGATAAATATTCCTAGAGATTTCCTAATTCATTCTGAGTGAGCCCAGTAGAAATATAGAAATAATTTGTCTCAGAATATTTACATGTTTTCATATTAAGAAAGGCCAAGGGGAAAAAATAGTGAATCACCATTTAAGTCAATGTACTAGTCCATATACAAAACATATACAAAACAGACTGTCCCCTTTTGCCCATGTTTTAGTGTAAAACTCTGTGACATAGATGACTTGCCGAAATGTTAGCGAAGTGAAGGAAAATCAAATTCAGAGCAGTGATTCACTGAAAAGATTCAGTCCTCTGGGATTTGCAGTAAATGGAAGTGACGAAATGGAATGCAACTTGAGCTTTTATTTGTTTTGTTGAGTTTCAGATGGAAAAATCTTTGTCTCAAACTTGATATTTTGGCCTTACCTAAATGCAAAATGAAAAAAAACGTATTTTCTAAGGTGAAAAGGACCCTAGACAAAAAAGTGATAAAGTCGACCCAAAAGGTGGTTCTAATAACAAATAAGTTGATGAGTATGCTTCTCACTTAATAGGAACAATTTTTTTTTTTTATGTTTTATTCTGGCTTTATTTCTGTCTACTTAACTAGGAAAATCTAAAGCTGAAATCATCCCCTGCTGCCACTTCCACTGGTCATGTTGATTCAATTTAACAACAGGAGCTCTGTCAGGATCTTTTGATGAGGCAACATTACTTCTTTTCCACGATGATACTTACTGGCCGGGCGCGGTGGCTCACGCCTGTAATCCCAGCACTTTGGGAGGCCGAGGCGGGTGGATCACAAGGTGCAGAGATCGAGACCATTCTGGCTAACACGGTGAAACCCCGTCTCTACTAAAAGTACAAAAAATTAGCCAGGCGTGGTAGGAGCTACTCAGCTACTGCGGAGGCTGAGGCAGGAGAATGGCGTGAACCCGGGAAGCAGAGCTTGCAGTGAGCCCAGATCACGCCACTGCACTCCAGCCTGGGCGACAGAGCAAGACTCCGTCTCAAATCAGTCAATCAATCAATCCAGCCTGGGCGACAGAGACTCTGTCTGAAATAAATAAACAAACAAACTTATTGAAAGTATTCAGAAATCAATAATATTATATACTTTGCATTTGAGGAGCATAAAACTCTAGAAATTTTGGTAGGGAAAGTGTTCACAAATTCAAGGTCAATTTAAAGCTTATTTTAAAAGCCAATATAGATAGGTTTTTCATATTTTACATACATTCCTAGGTATATATTTTGTAAAGTAGAGATTTTTGTATTCCTTTTTAAATGTCTTTCTAGTTTAGGAGATGGCTGGTTAACTCAGAAATGGAATTCCATAAAAGCTTCTCTGTTCCTTCTTTTTTAGATATTTTACAAATTATTCTCCATAATCTCAAACATTTATACTCAAAACTGAAACTGAAACTTGACTAGTTAATATCGCTTTGGTCTGATCCTTAAAGTGATTTCAGATATGCTGCACTGGGGAATAAGTATAGGGTAAAATCCCTTTGGAAGGGGATGGGGAATAGGGACAACCTCTCCTCAGCCCAAGCTCCCCTCATGTAACAGTCGGTCCCCAGCCCAAGGATCAGGTTTACATTCCTTCAGAGGCTTTTGCTGTGAAAACAGCATAGATTATTTTGTGACTTATGCAGAACTGACTTTTTTTTTTTTTTACCTTGTTCTGTTTTATCTGATATTGTTATACCAGCTTTGATTAATATTTGCTTAAGTTGAGACACTTTAGGTTTAATAGTAACACAAAACCTTCACTCAAAGAGATCCACTGGACGTGCTTAGAACCCCAGTCAGTCCGCAGTCTGCAGGGCTTAAATCAGGCTCAGCCAGTCCCTTCTCTGTGGAATACCGCTAAGATAGCTCACGCTCACTGCTCTGACGTCAAGTTCTCTCATCCCTTTTGACACTTGATGGTATGTCTTCCTTCTTTTTGTTTTTATAACTTACCTATAGTAGGAGGTGGGACCCAACTATAGTAGTCTAGACTGCCATAGTGTTAAAAATTGATACAGCCAGTAGTTTCTAGAAATAAATTGAGAATTATCTTTACTTTGGTCAATATCTAAAATATTTTGGAATTTAAGATGACCTCTGCTTTACCATCTGCCTTTTACCATCTGTGTGTCTTTCAGAAAGTCATGTAAACTTTCTGGGCTTTACTTATCCGTGTGTAAAATCAGGGCTTTATATTCTTTATTACCATCTAGAAGCTTAATACTAAATGGTACTACACTCAAGGCTATAAGAAACAAGTCAAATTGACCTAGTTCTTGCCCTTTACTAGGTTATAATGTATCTAATCTTTCACTAGAACAAATTAATGATAATTACATGCTTAATCGTTCGATTAGTAGAGCTTAGGTTTAGAAAATTTCGGGCCTAAAGTCAACACTAAAGTTTCAGAAGCTTTTTGGATCTAATGAGAAATGTGCTTCGTACAAACTCTGTTTAGATAAAGAATTAAACAAAACTTCCATTTTATTAATAATTCAAGTATAATCCATGATGTGATTATTAGGTGTTATAACTAATAAGTTGTTATTTTATATCTTAATGTAGGTAAAGAGAACTGGTCTTGTGGTGGTGAAAAACATGAAAATTGTTGGTCTCCACTGTTCTAGTGAAGATTTACATGCCGGGCAGATTGCTCTTATTAAACATGGGTCAAGGCTGAAAAACTGTGATCTTTATTTTTCCAGAAAACCATGTTCTGCTTGTTTGAAAATGATTGTAAATGGTAAGTGCAGAAAAGGGTTTGTTGGGGATTAAGAGTATTTATCTGGGATGGGCATGGTGGTTTATGCCTGTCATCCCAGCACTTTGGGAGGACAAGGCAGGAGGATCGCCTGAGCCTAGGAGTTCAAGAATAGCCTGTGCAACATAGGGACACCCCATCACTACAAAAAATAAATTAGCTAGGCATGGTGGTACATGCCTGTAGTCCCCACTACTTGAGAGACTGAGGTGGGAGGATTGCTTGAGCCCAGGAGTTCGAGGATACAGTAAGCCATGATTGCGCCACTGCAATCTAGCCTGGGTGACAGAACAAGACCCTGTCTCCAAAAAAAAAAAGAAGAAGAAGGAAAGAGCATTTGTCTGAGAGCAGTGGTGGGAACACATTTGCTAAATACCACAGAGATAATTTAGAAATATATATCTCAAAGTCAGGTGCTATGGCTCGCACCTGTAATCCCAGCTACTCAGAAGGCTGAGGCAGGAGAATTGCTCAAGCCCAGGAGTTCAAGGCTGTAGTGAGCTCTGATCGCTCCACTGCACTCCAGCCTGAGTGACAGAGCAAGACCCTGTCTCTAAAAAATAAAATAAAAAATATATAAATATATATCTGAAGACAGTTTGATACATTATAAGAGTAAACATCAGAAAACATGGATTCTGGTGTCATTCATGTCTACTAACCTATTAAATGACCCTCAGTGTATGAGTAGACTAATGCTAACTGCTATAACAAAACAAAATTTCAGTGGCTTAGAGTACTAGATATTTATCACTTGTATAATAGTCCAACGCATGTGTTGCTAAACAGCAGGCAGCTTTCTCCATGTGGTTGATTCCTGGGCTAGGCATCTTCTGTCTCATTGCTGTTGTCATTTCTAGGGCTTTGAGTCCTCTGTATCCAGAGGCAGACTGAGAAAGAATGAGTAGAGAGGGTGAACCTGCTTCTTAAAACCCTGACCTGGAAGTCGCATGCATCATTTCTCTTCTCATCCATTGTGAGAACTGTTGTTCCCACTGGGCAACTGTCTTTCAGTGACTACTCTACATTTTGGAAGGAGGAACACAAATTTTTAATGTATAGCCATCCATCCACACCAGGCTATTCACTAAACCTCTCTGTGCTTATGATTCTGTTTTGCACCCAGGTATATGCCAACCATTCTTTCATTTAAAAAGTATGCATCCTGTTGCATAGGCATCATGGCAGATCAAAAAACAAACAAAAAAACTAATGTGCTTCCTAATCTTTACCCTCAAGGTGTTACTTGGGGGCCAAAATAACAATTTAATATGATGCATTATCTAGTACCATATCAGTGATACAGGTTGTAAGTGATATTTGGTCTCAGAGGATAAATAGTGATCCCTGCAGATTGCCATATTATGAAAGGCTGAGGATTAAGCTTGATCTTGATGCATCATAGGTAGAGGAAGAGGAGAACAGTGCATTCCTGGTCAGGGGGAACAGTGCATATGGAGTCATCAAGTTGTAAGAAGCAAAGTTCTAGGGTCAGTATTTGAAATGGAGAATTATTCTTGGAGAATAGTGGCAGACAAATTATAATGATAGTGGAGAACTTTGAAGAACTGTAGGGCCTTTGAACTTTATCTTATGGAACAGAGTTCCTAGGCCTGTTTTGAGAAAGAGCTATTTTTATTTACATCAAAGCCTTGAGAGTAATGATCAGATCTCTGTCAAGGTCAGTGCCTTGAGCTATAAATGGCAGAACTTCTAGAAGAAATGGGTCATGTGGCTAGAAACCTCTTGGCCTGCAACAAGTGTTTTGAGCAGGTAGGTATCTGTGGTAGTGATTATATTCTATATTCTCAACTACAGTTACCAATACATTAAAAAAATAGGTATGAAAGTGGTGGTGGCATTTTTTTCTCCTTTTCCCAACTAACCAGGCAGATTGGACATGTGTTTTATCACTTATGTTCAACTGACCTACAGTTCCTGTTTGTAGGCAATGTGGAGACATTGAAGATTCTTGAGAAAGATGTAACATGATTGAAATTTTTGTTATTGCTGTTATTTAATTGGAACAGGGAGAGATTAGAGATTGGAAGATTGATTAGTAGACCATTGCATTAGGCAAGGTATAAAATAGGATTCAGATGATGACGCTGATACAGAAATGAAAGAATGTGAAAGAACCAAAACATTTGTTGGCTGATCTGTTCTAGATCAAGGGAGAAAAATGAATAAAAGATAGTTGTGCTTTGTGCTGAGCTAACTGTGCTGAAAGCAGTCTTAATAGCCTTGGAGCCACAAATTGGAGGGAAGAATAGGAGAGTGCAGTTCACTGCTTGATGTCTTAAGACATTTGATCCTGACAAGAAAGATAATGAAGTATGGAAAGTCAGGAAGGATCTACAATGGAAATGCTTGTATATTGGTGTTGGACAATATAAAAGCAAAATTGCTATGTTAGATTAGGCTTATGTATTATATTTAGTTATCTTAGGAAGGGAGCATGGCTGAACCCCATGCTACAGCTAGATTACTTTAGTTAGAATTGCTATTACCTCAGTTACAAGGCAAATGTAGCACAGTGGTTCTCCAAGTGTGGTCTGTGGACTCCTGATGGTCCACAAGGTCAATGTTATTTTCATAATAACTCTACCTTCAGGCTGGGCATGGTGGCTCATGCCTGTAGTCCCAACATTTTGTGAGGCTGAGGTAAGTGGATTGCTTGAGCCCAGGAGTTTGAGACCAGCCAGGGCAATATGGAGAAACCCCTTATCTACTAAAAATAGAAAAATTAGCTAGGCATGGTGGTGTGTGCCTGTAGTCCCAGCTACTTGGGAGGCTGAGGTGGGAGGACCACTGGAGCCTGGGATGCGAAGGTTGCGGTGAGCTGTGATCCCGCCTCACCAATGCACTCCAGCCTGGGCCACAGAGCAAGATCCTGTCCCAGAAAGCAAAAACAAAAACACTACATTCATACTAATGGTACCAAAACAATGATAGGTAAAACTACTATTTCCATATCTTTATTTTTATTTTTATTTTTTTTTTGAGAGGGAGTCTCACTCTGTTGCCCAGGCTGGAGTGCAATGGCACAATTTCAGCTCATTGCAACCCCTACCTCTCAGGTTCAAGTAATGCCCCTGCCTCAGCCTCCTGAGTAGCTGGGATTACAAGCGCGCACCACCATGCCCAGCTAATTTTTGTATTTTTAGTAGAGACGGGGCTTCACTGTGTCAGTCAGGCTGGTCTCGAACTTCTGACTCGTGATCTGCCCACCTCAGCCTCCCAAAGTGCTGGGATTACAGGCATGAGCCACCACACCCGGCCTGTTTCCATACCATTAATCAAAACATTCGTGCCATACCGCACTGGTAGTCATTGTACTCTTCACTGCACTCAGAGGGAAAAAAGAAAACCAGTTTTACATAAGAAAGTCCTTGATGAAACAGTAAAAAGTATTAATTTCATTAAATCCCAACTTGAATCTGCATCTTTTTAATATTCTGTGTGAGGAAACAGGAGGTGGGTATAAAGTGCTTTTGCTACAGACCTAAGGTATGAAGATGGCTTTGAGGAAAACCATGTATGTGATTTATTTGAGTTGCAGACTGAATTATCTACTTTTTTAATGGAATATCATGAACTGACAGTGGTTAGACTTGGATATTTGGCAGATATTTTCTTGAAACTATAGTGAACCTGTCACTTTCAGATAAACAACTGACATTTTTTTGTTGCCAGTGATAGAATTTGAGCTATCAAGTGAAAATTAGAATTTTGGAAAACTCATATTCTCCATTATGAGCCTGACAGCATCTCACCACTTAGACTCTTTTGATGGGATTGGTGGTGATACTAATGAATGGGATTTTTTTTTTTTTAATATTGTGGAATCAGTAAATCATTGTTTTCTGGATGACCAATGCACAATGCTACAAAATCATGCATGAGTAAAAGCCATTGTAAGTGCAAGACAGACCAATGGACTTTAACAGTTCAAAAAGTTTATTGGTATGGTTTCAGATTCTACATTGTAACTAACCTTTAAGAAACTATCCCTTGTCAAATTTTTATGTAGTGCCAAAGAAGAATATTCACAAGTGTCTGAAATGGCTGTTAAAATACTCCTTTTTCAACCACATATCTATATGAGGCCAGATAATTTTCATATCCTTCAGTGAAAACAACATATTGCAACAGATTGAAAACAGAAGCAAATTTGAGCATCCAGCTGTTTTCTATTAAGCCAATTTTTTTTTTTTTTTTTTTACAAAGCAAGTTACATTATTAGAATTTTAAGCAATGTATAAGTGATGGAATCATTCTAACAACACATCTATTCACTGCTTACAATTCCAACCAATTTCAGTTCTCTGATATCTAATGACAAGAGCGGAGACCTGTTCAAGTTCCTTCCACCAGTAAGACCCACAGCTCAAAGTTGTGGGAGTGATTAACTGAGCCATAGGCCTTCATACGTTTACCACATTAAAATACCACAGTGTTTTCTTATAAGGTCAACCACCTGGGAACTAATTAACATTAGCATTAAGACTTTAAATAAACTGTTAGGCACAGGGCTAGATCAGGCATTATAAAACTTTGTGGTGCCCTATTCAAGCCACACAAATTCCCAAATATTTTAGCTTGTAACAGGTTTGCCTTTCCCCTCTTGAGACAATTATTTGGGTACTTGGTTTTGGAAATCAGGTAATTCATGATGGAAGTTTCCTAGCTGTGATGGTGCTCTAGGCAACTTCAGAGAATGAAGATAGAAATTATGCATGATTATATAACATGAAGAGTTAAATTTCTATTACACACTCAGTTTCCATTCTCTGATTTCTCTTAGCTCTATAAACACATGTAAATCTTCTGCAGAGCTTTAAAGAGCTCTGACAGGGAAAATACCATTCCATATATGGAATTGATAGCATAGTACAGGCCAGGGGCAGTGGCCCACACCTGCAATCCCAACATTGTGAGGCCAGTGGGAGGACCGCCTGAGGCCAGGAGCCCAAGACCAGCCTGGGCAACATAGCAAGACCCCGTCTCTACCAAAAAAAAAAGTAGCTGGGTGTGGTGGTGCACACCTGCAATCATAGCCAATCTGGAGGCTGAAGCAAGAGGATTGATAGAGTATGGGAGTTAGAAGTTACAGTGAGCAATGATGTCACCACTGCACTCCAGCCTGGGTGACAGACTGGTCTCTATTTAAAAAAAAAAAAAAGGTATAGTGATACACTATTAATTCTATATATGCTAATATGAGATAGCATCCATATAAACTACTATCAAGTCTTTATGTGCCAGCTACTGTAATAAGTCTTTTCAAGTTTAACTCACTGAATTCATAATGAATTATGAGTTAGCTACCATTATTTCCCCCATTTTACAAATAGGGAAACTGAGGCTGGGAGACATTATTTAACTTGCTGGCAAGTTAATTTTATTTAAATTTAATAAACATTAATAAACATTATTTAAGTTACTGGCAGAACTGGTATTTGAACCTACTTAATCTGATTCTAGAGCCTGTGCCATATAAACTCTTACCCACTATGCTATGCTATTCATTAGTATCCATTTAACAATTACTACTATTGCAATAGCTGCAATTATCACTCCTATAGTACAGGGGAATCTATCAAAGAAACACTCAGCTTTCACTTATCTATTTCTGAAAACATTTTTATTAAAATATAAGGTGCATTTCACCGATCTATTTTTATAATTGTCAATTTATTTAAGTACTTTTATTATATGATGTAAGAAAAATGTTTGAAATGTCTTCTGGAATTAACCGGAACAAAATAAATGTGCAAAATTTAGAATAGAATTTTACAGAGTTCATAGGCCACCAAAGCCCATTCATGAAACCCTTCATGAAACCCATTCATGAGGCCAAAGGGCAAAACAAACCCTCCCTGAAAATCTCAATTGGGCTTTTAATATTTAAATTTAAATGTCTATACAAATTCTGCTGCTCAGTTTTGTCCTTCCATTCTTCTTAATTTTCCAGTGAAACTGATAACTATTATTTTTCCTTTTGCTATTAAGCCAAATATTAAAGATATTTGTAAAAATTTAAAACAATCTCATTCTTACAGATTTTTGTTTTGGAAAATATTTTTTTCATAAAGCAAATGTTATTTATATTAATGTATAACAGATTATTGTTATTTTTAATGAATTAATAAATATTTTAAATTTTGTTTTAATTTTCAAGTATGATAAATATCAGTAGATATATTTCACATAAATAAAAGCTCTTTGTGGTCCTCAATAATTTGTAAGAGTGTTAAGGAATCCTGAGATCAAAAAAATTTGAGAAACTGTGCTTTAGCATTTGCCACTAATACACAAATGTCTGTCTAAAGAGGATTTCCCCCCTCTTCTTAAATCAGGATTACTGGGAGCAACTAAGATGCGTAGATGAAAGGTTTACCATCACTGCTGGTTAGGAAATGGATTATGAGAATTCGAACAGAGGGAAGGTGAAATGCCACCAGAGGAAACACTCTGATATGAGGTTTGAGGCCTTCAAAATTGCTTTGCAGCATAAGCCACAGTGAGTCAGGAGTACCAGGGAGTGGATAGAATGTTCATTTGTTTAACTTAGACTTTTTAGTTCATCAATTATTTTGAAGGGTAGAACATTCTGTGGGCTATCTTTCTATTTGCTTCTGGGTACAATCACAAAAAAAAAAGTCTCTCCTAGCTGAAATTACATGCAGTAATAGCAAAGGGGTCTCTTCGTTGTAAACTGTTCGTTAATTGAAGAACATTTGTGTACTTAACTATGTATAAGGCATCTCATCGTTCTATTTCAAATATAAATTAAAATATTTTTTTCACATTTGTTATCCTGTTATGTTTTCTCTTTTACAAATTGCCTGTTCATATCTTTTTGTCTCTCTTTAGGCCTTATTCTTGTCAATTCATATGTGCTCTAATGAATTGAAATATTTTCTGTATATTAAACATTACTAACCTTTCCTTTGTCACACTGATTGAAAAATGATGTTTAGTTTGTTGTTTTGTCTTTAATTTTGTGAGCTTTAGAAAGTTAATATTGCCCTTCAAGCACCATCCCAACATCACATAAGAATTTTTTCATGTTATAAATTCTTTGTGGACATTTTTGATAACTGTTTTATTATGAGAAGGACCATAATTAATTCAAACATTCCCCTATTTTGGTCATTTAGGTTTTTGGGTTTTGGTTTTTTGTTTAACATTTTTGCTTGCTATTTTAAAGAATGCTGTGCATGCATGAGATTTCTTCTCTATATTTAGAATATTTTCCTAGAATGGATTCTCAGAAGAATTGTCAGTCTGTGGACAGGAACATTTTTAATGCATGGAAGAAGTATTTATTCCAGATAGAAAACTCTAGGCAATATTAGTTGTTCCCTGTAACATTTTAAAAAACAGCCATGGCACCATGGAGGACTCTTTGAGTATATAGTTTTAGCGCTGGGCTTTGGGATCACACTTCACAACACCAGTAATTCCACAAATGCATTCCCAGGAGCTGCGTTAGAGGCTGGGTAACTTTTTCTTGAAAAGGCCAAATAATAAATATTTTAGACTTTGCAGGCCATATGGTGTCCATCACAGCTACTCAACTCTGTCACGCGAAAGCACCCAAAGACTATATAAGTGAATGGGTGTGTGTGTCTGTGTTTCAGTAAAGGTTTATTTATGGACACTGAAATTTGAATTTCCTACAGTTTGATGTGTCACAAAATGTTCTTTTGATTTGTCCAATATTTTAAAATGTAAAACCCATTCTTAACCTGTGAGCTGTACATAGACTGGCAGTGGACTGGATTTGGCCTGTGGGTGGTAGTTTGCCAACCTTCAGGCTATATAATAGGTGACTTGGTAATAGACATTTATTATATTGAGGGTTCTAGATATACTGCAATGATAGGGTGGATTTTATCATGAAAACCCTAAATTCAGTATGTATCTCATAATTACCTTTCATATTTTGTATTTCAGCTGGAGTTAACCGAATTTCATATTGGCCTGCTGATCCAGAAATAAGTTTGCTTACGGAGGCTTCTAGTTCTGAAGATGCAAAGTTAGATGCCAAAGCAGTGGAAAGATTGAAGTCAAACAGTCGGGCCCATGTGTGTGTCTTACTTCAACCTTTGGTGTGTTATATGGTGCAGTTTGTAGAGGAGACCTCTTACAAATGTGACTTTATTCAAAAAATTACAAAAACATTCCCGGATGCTAACACTGACTTTTATTATGAATGTAAACAAGAAAGAATAAAAGAATATGAAATGTTATTTTTGGTTTCAAATGAAGAAATGCATAAGCAAATACTGATGACTATAGGTTTGGAGAACCTGTGTGAAAATCCATACTTTAGCAATCTAAGGCAAAACATGAAAGACCTTATCCTACTTTTGGCCACAGTAGCTTCCAGTGTGCCGAACTTTAAACACTTCGGATTTTACTGTAGCAATCCAGAACAGATTAATGAAATTCACAATCAAAGCTTGCCACAGGAAATTGCAAGGCACTGCATGGTTCAGGCCAGGTTATTGGCATATCGAACTGGTGAGTTACATAGATCGTAAATTGGGGCTGATTGGTTGGGTTGTATTTGTCTCTGAAGTGTTCGTTTCATTTATAGTAGAGTTCATTTACTCAGTTACTACAGTTTTGCTGTTCATACAGTATAGAGAAGTTAGTGAGTCCCTTAGGTAGACAACTCTTTCTCCTAGCAGTTTTGGGATTCCTTGTGGCTTTATATTCAGTACCACATTTCTATATCAGGGCCTCATTAATCTAGGCCCTTCTTTCTGCTTCTTGCTTTTATGATTTCACTGTTCCTTGAGCCCTCCACTAAAGGTAGGACAAGAAGAGAAAGGAGAGGCCCAGTGCAGTGGTTCATGCCTGTAATTGCAACACTTTAGGAGGCTGAGACATGAGGATCACTTGAGCTCAGGAGTTCAAGACCAGCGTGGGCAACATAGCACGACCTCGACTCTAACAAAAAATACAAAAAAAATTAGCTGGGCATGGTTGTGTGTGGTGGTGCGTGCCTGTAGTCCCAGCTGCTTGGGAAGCTAAAGCAGGAAGATTGCTTGAGCCCAGTAGTTTGGGGTTGCAGTGAGCTACAATAGCACCACTGTACTCCAGCTCCAGAGACAGAGCAAGACTCTGTCTCCAAAAAAAGAAAAAGGAGAAAACCAAAATTACTCATTTTGTTAACTCTTCAATATTTTGATGTACTGAATACTTAACAAAAAGTTTTAAAAATCTTTAACATTAATTCAAAATAACTAATAGAATCAAGGTAAAGGAATGGTGATTATTGCAGATTCTTCCAGTTGCTGGTATGTCTTCAATCAGCAAGTTGAGAAATCAAACATTTTTACTGTATTCTATTAAGTTGTATATTTGGAAAAGGAAAATATTACTTGGAATTTTTCTTTGCTATGGTAAAAGACGGCATCTGTATTTCCAAACATGGAACAGTATTTTCACATCTTACCTGATGTAAGATTTCTCAACGTAGAATCATGATCACTTTTTAAAATGCATCTTTGAAATAAAGGGGAAAAACATAGGCAGGAGGAGCAGTAGAGTAAGATTTGTTTGGGGAGAGTACTGCAGTAGGATTTAAAAATTATCCCAAGAAAGAAGAGAAAGTCATCAGAAAGGGTCTCTACAGATGCTGCTGGTCTGCAGTAGTCAACAGAAGGGAGGTTCTCAGCTGGCAGCAAATCAGAATCACCATTGAAACATTTATAAAAAGTACAGATGCTCAAACCCCAACCCAGACCTATTAAACCAAGTCCCTAACCAAATATGGCCAAGGTCTATGTTTCTAGAAGTTCTGCAAGGTGTTCTGATGTTCAGCAGAGTTGATAATTGCTCAATTCTTATTAAAGATTTTTATTCTGTAGGCACACATTATATGACCCCAAACAATTGCATTGTGTAAAAGTCTGGTTTCATGTAATTATCTTCTATTGTGGGTTATATATTTGTTTCTTTGCCAACTCCAGCTTTGTAAAGAATTTTTCTGTAAACCATTCAAAAAGACAGAAAACATAAATGGGAACAGCTGTTGTAGCTATAATTCGCTAATTACCCTTCACTAATTAGAATTCAGCAGAACCCTGCCTGTGTTCCAGAGTAAGAGGGAGATGTGAATCTGCTGTTGTTTTACTGGATCTTAGTACCTCTTGCTTCTATACAACACCTTATCATACCAGCTATGATTCCAGTGTTTAAAGATGCAGTATGTATACATTTGCATTTATATTCTTTATTACTCTACTGTATAGTTATATTTTATATTATAAATATATTCACTATTGTGCAGAATTTTGTACATAAAGCCCTGCTTATGCACTTGATGGGCAATTTAAAAGATTTTTCAAGGTTAATTGTTGGTGATTTTTTTGTTGTTGTTTACATGGAACTCAAATCCTGAATAGGGTGCAACTCCTCTGTCACTCCCTGTACTCCACTGTGCACTCTTCCAGGGAAGAAACCATGTCTTAATCATTTTTGCCTTAGCACTAAACACAATGTGTGTTGAATGGATAAAACAAATCTTTTCATCCAAAGATAAAGGGTCCACAATCCCTTATGCAAAATTTTTGGAGCCAGATGAAAAGGAATTCAGAATTTTTCAGATTTTATTTTATTTTTTTGAGACAGGGTTTTACTCTGTTGCCCAGGCTGAGTGCAGTGGCACTCATGGCTCACTACAGCCCTCAACCTCTCAGCCTCAAGCAATCCTCCCACATCGGCCTCCTGAGTAGCTTGTACTACAGGTGAACACCACCATGTCCAGCCACTTTTTTATTTTTTGTAGAGATGTCTCACTGTGTTGCCCAGACTGGTCTCAAACTCCTTGGTGTAAGCAATCTTCCTGCCTCAACCTCCCAAAGTTCTGGGATTACAGGCATGAGCCACCATACCCAATCCAGATTTTTAAAAGGTAATATGGTACATATACTGTTATATAGAACTCCCAGTGGGGTCTGGGACAGTACCCTGTAATCACATTAATGCATACAGAGTGAAAAAAGTAGGAATATTTTCTCTCAGCAGAATAATTGAGGGCTATAAATAACTCATTTTGGGTCAGATTTGACCACAAAGTAAGTGCATCAAACTTCAAAAAAACTTGATGTAAGAGATTTCAAATCAGGGACTCTGGACCTGTAATTCTTCCTTGATGATAAATAATAACAATGACAGTTTATGGAACACCTACTATGTGTCAAGCACTGAGCTTGGTGATTTATGTATGTATCTCATTTAACATTGAGGGTACTTCAGTAAGGTGGATATCCCTATGATACAGTGTGCTTCCAATTAAGCTTTAAATTTCACATTATTCAGTTTGGTTTGATGACCTCATTTCTCCCTAATTAATAGATGAAGATACCATTTCATTTAAAAATGTACATATGATTAAAATGAATTCCAAAACCTCTAACAACAGAGTTCTAAAATGAATTGAAAGTAGTTGCTTATAATTGCTTTTTGAATGATGAATAAAGAAGATCCATAGAGATGTCATGAAAAGTATGCTACTAGCCAGGTGCGGTGACTCCCGCCTGTAATACCAGCACTGAGAGACTGAGGCAGGAGGACTGCTTGAGGCCAGGAGTTCCAAAAGTATGTTTCTAGAATACCTGGAGGTAGCAAAAAAGTGGAAGGAATGTGTTTAGACTCTTGTGGGAAAAAGAGCAGGAGGAAGGCATCATGTCTTATCTGTCTGGTTTAAGTACTGAGTTGTGATCTCTTCATGTCTTGCTTTCTCATCAGATTAGGTGTTTTCCAAAGCTAAGGGTTACGCTTTCCTCCTGGACCATAGCGCTGATGATGAGAGTAGGCTGGAGTAATCAAAAAAGTTAACTTTTAAAACAGAACTCAGTGGTTCTCAGATATGAGTATGCCTGAGAATCAAGGTGGAGCTCAGGAGAAATGCAGATTCCTAGGTCTTACCTGCCTCTCTCAGAGAGGTTGATTTAGGGGACTTCCATGGAAGCCAGGAGTTGCCTCTTTTTTTTTTTTTTTTATTTTAAAAACAAGCATCCAGTAATTTTGATGCAAGAGGTCTGTGGAGCACCTTGGACACTGACATGACCACAGGATTGGGAGGTGAAATTACCACACTTGTGTTCTAGAACAATAAGTTCCCCTCTGATTTTCAGTGATCAAAGAGCCCCAGGAATTTGACTCAGTGATCATAAGTTGACCTTTCCTTCAAAGTTGTACAGAGAAAACCCTGTGAATGACTAGATCATAGGGAGCAATTTCTGTAAAAATTATAGACATGAAAAGATTTTTGAGAAATTACCTCATCTGTCACCAGCCTGGGTACTGGGTGACATCAAATCTGTTTTATATGGATGAAAATGTATTCCTATTTTAAAAGACAAGTAGTAAAGAATGTTCTGTTGATGTAACCAACCTTAGCTAGGCAGTGGAGCTGCATGCTGATGGAAAAATCACATTTTTGTTTCCCTTCTAACAAGGTTTAGTCTGTCCCCAGGCTGAAACAGAAAAAGTGGCTTCTGTGACTAAGAAACATAACATTAAAAACATGCAGTGTTGATGGTAGAAAAGGGGGCTCTTAATAGGGAGAATTTTTATTCTGGTTTTGTTTTTTCATTTTAGATTTATGCATAAATAAAACTTTAAAGATTTTGGTTTTGCAGGCAAATATAATCTTGTGTTTATAACTTCTGCCACTTACCTTACAAATGAGCATAAAGCCATTGATTTGTATTCTTGCCCACTCATGTTAAACTCTAAAGGTCTAGGAAGGAACCCAATTTTGTTTACATCAAAATCCCTTTTCCCTCTACTCTATAGAAGGAAGTCATCCCCTGCACTGTGCCGTTCAGCTTCGTTCATTTCCTTCAGAGCACAGCACATAAAGTACTGTTTGTTTCCTTGTTGCTGTTCTCCTTCACCATCCAACTGTAAGTCGTATGAGGAAGGGACTACAGTTTCCCTCACCACTGCATCCTAAGTTCTCACAGTACTTGGAACATAAGAGGCATTCAATAAATGGAAATTTTTGTCAAGGATTTCTTTCTTTCTTTTTTTTTTTTTTTTTTTTTTGAGATGGGGTCCTTCTCTGTCCCCCAGGCTGGAGTGAAGTGGTACGATCTTGACTCACTGCAACCTCCGCCTCCCAGGTTTAAGCAACTCTCCTGCCTCAGCCTCCCAAGTAGCTGCGATTACAGGCATGCACCACCACACCTGGCTAATTTTTGTATTTTTAGGAGAGACGGGGTTTCACTATGTTGGCCAGGCTGTGTCAAGGAATTCTTTATGTCATGGTGCAAGGTGGAGGAAAGGCCAAGCAAGTTGGATCCGGAGGGCTAAGTTTTAGTATATTTCTTTGCCTGTTTCTGCATCTAGAAATGGAAATTTTATCTGCTTTACCTTTAGGGTAAAAATGAGATCATGAATAAACATGTTTAACATAAATTGTACAAATGCTTTGTGGTATAATTTTGAAAACCAGAGCTTGCTTGAATTTGAGATGGGAAATTTTATTAGAGTATCATAACTGTTTTAAAGTTAACCTTTTAATAAGACATTCATTCTAGTTTTTAATGCAATTGTGGCACAAATTTTCTTTGTACCTTTACTGGAAAGTAGGTATTTAAAAATGTTATCATTGGAGGGATTCACTTTTAGGAAACTGTAGGGTGAAACCGCAGTTTCAGTTAATCCTCCCCAAAATGAAAATGCCCTAGGGTAAGTTCACAGATAATTGTTATTTTCTATGTGTAAATGTGCCACTTAACTACCTTAGTCCCTTATTAAGATTTTGATAAATACTATGGTTTTCCTAATTAGTGTAATTTGTCTTAGAAATTTGAAACTCAACATTGTATAGAAGGAAAAAGTAAATCCTTAATATATAGAATTTCTATTTTTTTTTTAAATTTTCTGTTTCAGATTAATGGTTTTAAGAAGTACAACTTTACTTTTGCAAAGGTTTTGGTTCTACAGGGAAATTATAATCTTATGTTTGTTTATAACTTCTGCTATTTGATTTAGAAATGGGCAAGATGTCATTAACTTGCATTCTTTTTCCCTCAAAGTAAACTGAAAGTCAGGGAAAGGACATTTTGTTTAAATCAGAATTCTCTTCATGTATTTTTTAGCAACAGATAGATAGATAGATCCATAAAGATTTATTTATGTTTGTATGAGAAGTTTGAACTTTTTTCTTAGTAAGAACATTTTCATAAGCTATATTTTCCATGATTAGAGTATAAATAATACTGAGAAAAGACAAATTTGGTTGTTGTGAACAGTTATTACACAAAATCCATTAGTTCTGAAACCGTTATTCAATTTTATCATCTATCAGAAGTAGTCGTTTAGAAACCGGCTTGTTAATGGAGAATCAATGAAGTTGCACTTAGTCCTGGCTACAGCTTTGAGGGAACTGACTGCGGACACTGCCATTTAGTGGCCTCCACATACGTATGTGTGACTGAGTTGGTAGTGACTCTCTCTAGTTATTTGGTACCTAGCTCCCATATTCCATACTTAAAAGTGTTTAATACTTTTCTGTAATTAGTGAAGATATCAAGGATTGCTGCTACATTTATGAAGTATGTTTTGATACTAGTTTTTATTATTTTTGGAAAAATATATTTCCAAAACTAACATCGTAATTTTTACTGAGTTAAATGCCATATATCTTTCAGAGGATCATAAAACAGGAGTTGGGGCAGTCATTTGGGCAGAAGGGAAATCTGTAAGTATGAAAACAATTCTTTAAATATTTAACCTGGATTTTGTTTAAACATAGTTCAGTCTTCGGTGCATTACAGGTTATTGACCATTAAGATTAATATTTTTGTAATGGTGCATTTATGAAGATCTATAAAGATTTGCTCATTCCCTCAACAATTTTCTAGATAGACACATTCATTCAGCAAACATTTGTTAAACACTCTCTACAGGTTAGGCACTGTGCCACAGTGAACGCTGGGGATTAAAGATCACGTTTTATGGCCTCATAGTTTAGTGATGGAGACGTAGAAGTAAAAAATAACTGATATGTAAGTGTAATTATAACTGATATCATGCGAACATAGAGGAGGAACCTTTGCTTGGAAAAATGAGTAAATACTCGGTGAATATTATTAATGTTAATAATATTAATATTCTTGAAGAATAAGATAATTTCATCAGACAGAGCAAGTCAATAGGACCAGGAGGATAACATGCATATTCTTTTTTTTTTTTTTTTTGAGACAGAGTCCCCCTCTGTCACCCAGGCTGGAGTGCAGTGGTGCAATCTTGGCTCACTGCAACCTCTGCCTCCTGGGTTCAAGTGATTCTTATGCCTCAGCCTCTTGAATAGCTGGGACTACAGGCATGTACCTACCACCACTTTTGCCATGTTGACCAGGCTGGTCTTGAACTCCTGGCCTCAAGCAATCCACCCTCCTCTGCCTCCCAAAGTGCTGGGATTACAGGTGTGAGCCACCATGCCTGCCCTGAATATTCTTAATATTAATAATGTTAATGTTCTTGAAGATTAGGAGGATATAATCAGACAGAACAAGTTAATGGGACCAGGAGAATAACACACAGAGATTGCGGTGAGAGAGAGAATATGGGAAAATGCATTTGATTTGGCACATAGAGTAAGCAACAAATTGGACTGGACCATGAAGAACCCTATATCCCATGTAAAGATTTTGGACTTTATCCTGGCAGTGACATACTATAGAACAGCACTAACCAGTAGAGAGAAAAGGCAAGCCTCAAACTGAATTTTAAATTTTTAGGAGCCATATATATATATTTTTTGAGACGGAGTCTCGCTCTGTCACCAGGCTGGAGTGCAGTGGCGCAGTCTCGGCTCACTGCAACCTCTGCTTCCTGGGTTCAAGCAAATCTCCTGTCTCAGCCTCCCAAGTAGCTGGGACTACAGGCACGCGCCGCCACGCCCAGACAATTTTTGTATTTTTAGTAGAGATGGAGTTTCACCATGTTGTCTGGAATGGTCTTAATCTCTTGACTTCGTAATGCATCTGCCTTGGCCTCCCATAGTGCTGGAATTACAGGTGTGAGCCACCTTGCCTGGCTGGAGCCATATTTTTAAAAGGAAAACAGATGAATTAATTTTAAGAAAATATTTAATCATGTAATCAATAAAAATTAATGAAATATTCTGCATGTAAAAAATATTAAATCTTCAAAATTCTATGTGTATTTTACACCTGCAGCACCTCTCAATCTAGACTAACTACATGTGGCTAGTGGCGACTGTATCGGACAGTGCAGTCCAAGAATATTGTAAGTGGAGAAATGATTTGATCAGATTTGTATTATAAATGAATGAAGTAGGGCTAGACAGGAAATAGGGAGATTAATAAAAGAGAGATGAGGACTTGGAGTTGTGGGGATGGGTTAGGAGGCTAGAATCAAGAGATATTTAGTAACTATATAGCTGACTGAAAGGTGAGCCTACATTTTGCCTCAAGGACTTCACAGAAAGTAATCTATTTGCTTTGATGCTTCACAAACTCCTCAAGTTCAACTCATCCAGTATCTTCCCTGCTAACCTTCTCCCTCGCTAGTGGTCACCATCTCGTCTGTTACTGTACACATACGATCACCTAGCACAATGGATTCCACCTTCAAAATACCTCTTGACTCTACTTACCTCTACCCCAACTGTTAACTCCTACTAGAATACTAGGCTCCTCAGACAGAAATTCCATAGCACTCTGTACAACTTGTCTGTGACATTCATCACAGTTAAAGTTATCTGTCCAATTTCTTACCCTCCCCAGACTAGAAGGCTCATGAGGGTAGGGACTCTCTGTCTTGTTTACAGTTGTATTCCAGCACCTAGCATAGGTCTAGCCAGTGGTTGGAACTCTCATTTGTGTGTACATGAATGCTCGGCAGCCTTTTGGCTTAACATCTGGTTCTTAAAAATTTTGTGGAGAATGTCAGTTTCTAGTTATCTCTAGAGCAGGCCGGCAGGCAGCACGGTGAAATGGAAAGACACGTGGCTTAGAGTCAAGTAACCTGGGCTTGAATTCTGGCTGTGTTACTTACTCATTTTGTGACCCTAGACAATTAGTCACTCTTGTCCTCATTTTCCTTATCTGTAAACAGTAATATTAATAGTATCACTCTTTAGGTTGTTTCAAGAATTGATCAAATGAAATGATGCATATAAAACTCAGTATGGCTGGGCGCAGTGGCTCATGCCTGTAATCCCAGCACTTTGGGAGGCTGGGGTGGGAGGATTGCTTGAGCTCAGGAGCCCAAGACAATCCTGGGCATCATGGTGAGACCTCATCACTACAAAAAATGAAAAAATTAGCCAGGCATAGTGACATGCACCTGTGGTCCCAGCTACTTGGGAGGCTGAGGTGGGAGGATGACTTGAGCCCAGGAAGTCACACCTGGGTGACAGAGCGAGACCCTGTCTCTAAATAAATAAATAAATAAATAAATCAGCATGATGTTTGACATTTAGTAAATGTTCAAACAGATTTATTAATGAGATAATATTTTGTTTGCAGGCTTTTGTTTGCCTACTATTACATGATTTTTATGAAGCTGCTACAGTAATGAGTCTGTTGATACTATCATGAGTAATTATAACATATTGAAATTTATGAGGTTTATAGTATATTCCAAACTATTACACACACAATATTGATAAAATATTTCATTCTAATAATTGATAAAGCATTGATATTAACTACTATTTCTCTTTAAAAGAGAAGAAAGCCATTGAAGTAAGAAGTTCTATAATAATATGCATATAATAGAGGTTCAATAAATACTGAAGATGAAAATGCATTTTTTATTTTCCAACTAAATCACAATAGCACATTTTTAGCCCAACAACAGAAGTTTTCTGTTTAAAGTATTTAAAAGTTTTCGACTTGCTAACCAGTAGCATGGCACAGAGCACATAAGAAATTAACAATCACAGCCAGGCGCGGTGGCTCATGCCTGTAATCCCAGCACTTTGGGAGGCCGAGGAGGGTGGATCACCTGAGCTCAGGAGTTCGAAACCAGCCTGACCAACATGGAAAAACCCTGTCTGTACTAAAAAATACAAAAAAATTAGCCGAGCATACTGGCGCATGCCTGTAATCTCAGCTACTTAGGAGGCTGAGGGAGGAGAATCGCTTGAACCTGGGAGGCAGAGATTGCTATGAGCCGAGATCGCGCCATTGTACTCTAGCCTGGGCAACAAGAGTGAAACTCCATCTCAAAAGAAAAAAAAACAAATTAACCATCACTTGTTGAGTCCCTGCTATGTACAGAACACTCGAACATGTTGAAGGGATAGAAAAGAAATATAAAACATGGTTTCTGCTCTCCAGGATCTTATAATTTATTTGGGAAGTAATATCTGCATCAAATGAAATAATTTGTGAGTTAAGTAAGATAGTATTTAATTAATTGCAAAAAACAAGGACTTCCTTAGGATTATAGATTAGAGAAGTGGTCAGCTTTCTTGGAATTTTGCTTTGACAAGATCACACTGCAGTAGGAGGATCTGATATTATATTTCTTGATAGTTTACTGTAGAAAATTGAATGAATATTCATTATACAAAGTACGAGGGCAAGCTTCAAAAATACATTGCAAAGTGCCTTTTCAGAATGTTGAAACTAACCGTTGGTTTGCTCACTCTCGTAGAGAAGTTGTGATGGAACAGGTGCCATGTACTTTGTAGGATGTGGTTACAATGCTTTTCCTGTTGGATCTGAGTATGCTGACTTCCCACACATGGATGACAAGCAGAAAGACAGAGAAATACGGAAATTCAGATACATCATACATGCGGAACAGAATGCTTTGACATTTAGGTATGAAATCCTTCTTGGTGTACTTTTCTTTAAAATGTAGCAAGTGTTGGTTGAAATTAATTTTCTTATAATTGCAATTTATTTCCTTTTTCAAATTCCAAGAAAGTTTCCTTTCAGAAGTATAACTTTGGTAAGGCTTGGTCCTGCCAGACCTGAAGCTATGACCTGAACTGAGGTTAACGCCTCTGCAGGCCTTCCCATTTGTTGAGCATATCTTTTTTTCCCTTCCCTCTCTCCAATATGAAACTGCTTGAAGTTTATCCTTTGGGATCTTGCTCAGACTCTCATATTTCTGGATGTTAAGAGCTCCTTTGTCTTCTAAATCTGGAGCATACATTTATTAAAAGTTACACACCACATAAAGACATTTTGAGCAACGATGGACTACATGCACAACGTGTTCCCATAAGATTATAACAGAGCTGAAAAATTCCTGTTACTGAGTGAAGTAGCCATTGTAACATCACACGTTACCTTTTTTATGTTTAGATACACAAATACTTACCATTGTGTTACAATGGCCTGCAGTATTCAGAATAGGACTTTATAATGAACCAAATTGCTTTAAAAGAAGTTTTGTTAACGATTATAGCTGTCAATTTACATCATTGTCACAAACACTTCTCAGCCTTTACCATTAAGGTTAAGGGATTAAAAAACTGTAAGACATGGCTCCTGTCCTTGGAGAGCTTCTAATGCAGTAGGGGATATGAGATAGCATCCACCTCGTGCTGTGGATTCTGTAGGAGAGGCAAATGTAAAGTGCTGCGGACATTCTGCTGCTGCTATGGACAAATGGGAGAGTGCAAGGGAAAGATTTGAGGGAAGAACTGGCATCTGAACTGAGCTTAAAGGATTCCTAGACTGGGGCAAATGGAAGGGAAGGGAAGACCATTCTTGCTTCTAGCATAAGCAATGGTCTGGAAGTAGGAAAATCCGTGGTGTGTTTAGGAGCATGAATATTCCAGTTAGGTTGGAATGTGGACACAAGGGAAATGCAGCTCACAAGGACAGGCTGGGACTGGACTCGAGAGGACTTTGAGTTTATGCTTCATTTGGTAGGCAGTGGAGAAATGGAATGGCATTGACAGAGCCACACTGTAGATTATGTAGGTAGTATTGTTTGAACAGACTAGATGCAGAGAATTCTGTTGCCCTAGTCCAGGTGAATGTAAGTAACAGTCTCAACAAGGAAGATGGATATGGAAGGCTGGCGGTGGAGGAATTGAAGATGGCTGGCTGAGAGCTGCCTAAGCCTCAGAACCCGGAAGCCAGTCCTTATAGCCCCAGATGAGGGCAGTCCTTCATCTTGAACTACCCTCAGCATGCAAAATTTCACCCAAAATTTCCTCTATTCTTTTCCTTGTCCTCTTCATTACAGATTTACTTGCTTCATTTTGTACAGAGGTGTGAATATGTCAAATAGAAACTTTTCTTTTTAAAATTATCCTATGATAGGGAAGGGGTAAGGGAACTATAAGTCAAAACAGAACTTAAATATTTAATTATTCATTTAGTGAACATTTATTGAATATCCAGTAGGTACCAGATAGGGCTGTGTCATTTGTCTAACAAGATGAGTTAGTGTCTAGTCAGACATGATTAACTCTTAAAGAAGGTATCAGTTTCAAATCTAATTCCAGTATTCTAAACACATACTTACTTAGAAAGCATTCGGGGATTTTTCTCTCTTTCTTTGATGTCTGTATCTTCCTGATTTCATCTGTTTTGTAATCTGAAACTGAACCTCTTACTTAGAATCAATAAATTATTTTTAGTTATAATAATTGTCATGTTCAGGTTGTATCATAACAGTTTTGTAGGTTTACATATTTTGAACATTCAGTAATTCAGCAAGTCTAAGGCTTGATGATCATTATTAATGTCATAAATCTGTTTTTAAAACAGCTCAATTTTAGTGTTTAAAGATTTTTCTAAAAAATAACTTTCCCTTTCAGAAACGACCTTTCTGATATTTTATAATTTTTTTTGTAGGTGTCAAGAAATAAAACCAGAAGAAAGAAGCATGATTTTTGTGACAAAGTGCCCATGTGATGAGTGTGTACCTTTAATTAAAGGTGCAGGCATAAAACAAATCTATGCAGGAGATGTAGATGTTGGAAAAAAGAAGGCAGACATCTCTTACATGAGGTTCGGGGAGCTTGAAGGTGTTAGCAAATTTACGGTAAGTAGATGCACATTTTTTTCAGGTGTATTTTGTATTATGTTGTTAGGTACCCTTTTGCAATATTGTAAGTTAGTGCTTCCCACCCTTTTAAAGAGTTTCAACAAATTATTATTATTATTATTTGAGAGAGAGTCTCTCTCTGTTGCCTAGGCTGGAGTGCCAGTGGCTCGATCTCGGCTCACCGCAACCTCTGCCTCCTGGGTTCAAGTGATTCTCCTGCCTCAGCTTCCCGAGTAGCTGGGATTACAGGCGCCCGCCATCATACCCGGCTAATTTTTATATTTTTAGTAGAGACAGGATTTCGCCATGTTGGCCAGGCCAGTCTCGAACTCCTGAGCCCAGGTGATCCGCCCGCCTCGGTCTTCCAAAGTGTCGGGATTACAGGTGTAAGCCACCGCGCCAGGCCGAGTTTCAACAAATTATTATTATTGAGTTTATTTATATGTGCAAACCTTTACCTAACTGCAACTGTTCAGCTATGGATTCCTGCCTTATGAATTTACATCTCTGTAGAGAATTGAGCCAGTGGATCTTTTGGTGCCATCTGGTGGCTGATAAAAGAAAGGTACCTGACCTATCTCTTCCCTCTCATTTCTGGCTTGGAGTGGTGGATAGAGGTGAAAATACTTCAGCGGTCCCCACCCTTTTCGGCACGAGTGACCGGTTTTGTGGAAGACAGTTTTTCCACAGATGGGGAGATGGTTTTGGGATGAAACTATTCCACCTCACATCATCAGGCACTAGATTCTATAAGGAGCACGCAGCCTTGATCCCTCAGGTGCGCAGTTCACAATAGGGTTCTGCTCCTATGAGAATCTAATTCCACCGCTCATCTGACAGGAGGTGGAGCTCAGGCGGTAATGCTCGCTAGCCTGCGCTCACCTGCTGCCGTGCGGCCCAGTTCCTAACAGGCCACAGACCAGTACTGGTTGCTGCCAGGGGGTTGGGATCCCCTGCAATAGTTTAAAGGTCACCCCCACCCCCAAACAAAGGGAGGTGCACACACACACACACACACACACAAACACACACACATTTCTCATGAGAAAAATCAGAAAAAAAAGAATATTTATTTATTTGTTTTTTTATTTATGTATTTATTTTGAGATGGAGTTTCACTCATTGCCCAGGCTGGAGTGCAATGGCGTGATCTCGGTTCACTGCAACCTCAGCCTCCTGGGTTCCAGCGATTCTCCTGCCTTGCTACCCCTGCCCCCCCCCACCCCCACTCCCCAGTATCTGGGATTACAGACGTACGCTACCATGCCCAGCTAATTTTTTGTATTTTTAATAGAGACAGAGTTTCACCATGTTGGCCAGGCTGCTCTTGAACTCCTGACGTCAGGCGATACACCGGCCTCGGCCTCCCAAAGTGCTGGGATTACAGGCATAAGCCACCACGACTGGCCCGAGAAAAAAAGAATTTATTTGATATTTCCGAAAATGTACTGAGGTAGTTCATGGAAAACTCAATAACTTTTAACTCTTTATACCTCTTCACTATTTGGGTTTTGGTTTCTGTGGGGTTTTTTTTCTTCTTTTGTTTTGGTTTTTGTTTTGAGACAGGGTCTCACTATCTCACCCAGGCTGGAGTGCGGTGGCGCCATCTTGGCAATCTCTATCTCCTGGGCTCAAGCGACCTGCCTGCCTCAGCCTCCCGAAGTGCTGGGATTACAAGCACGAGCCACTGTTCTCAGCCTATTTTGGTTTTCAAAAAAACTTTTTATTTGGAAAAAACCTTAAGCATACAGAAAAGTTACAAAAACACTGCAAAGAAATTTTTTCCCAGAAGTTGTTGACATGATACCAGCTCACCCTTTATTTCCTCAAATAAGAAATAACCACATAACTACAATACAACCATAAAAATCAGGAAATTAACATTGATACATTACTGCCACTAATCCACAGATTCCAGTCAAGGTTCATCAGCTGCCCAAGAAATGTCTTGTATAGCAGGGTTCCCCAACCCCTGGGTACCAGTTAGGAAGCTTCTTCTGTATTTACAGTTGCTCCCCATTGCTCACCTTACTGCTTAAGCTCTGCCTCCTGTCAGATCAGCAGCGGCATTAGATTCTCATAGGAGTGTGAACCCTATTGTGAACTGCCCATGTGAGGGATCTAGGTTGTGTGCTCCTTATGAGAATCTAAAGCCTGATGATCCCCCACTCCTCGCCATCTGGTCTGTGGAAAAACTTCCACGAAACCGGTACCTGGTCCCTGGTTCCACAAAGGTTGGGGACTGCTTTTATACAGCAAAAGGATCCTGTCCAGAATTGTACATTGTTTCTGTGACATCCAATGATTTAATCCTGGCATTGAATGAGTTAATGTAACATTTAACTACTAGAATTTGCAGTGGGAAGAAAAAGGATGTAAAAGAACTGTTTATAAATTTCAGCTTTACATTCCTGCTATATACATCGGTTTGTGTCCAGGGTACCTAGAACATACATATATATGATTAACTTGGACATATAACATATAATTGTATATGTATATAATATTAAATATAGAAACATACTATCCAGTGTCTGTCATGTGTATATGAAGTATCATAAGTTTTACCATTTGTAATATTGTCATTTTTTTCTAATTGTTTTATTTAAAGTTTATCACGTTTTAAATAGAGAGGGGTGTTGACATGGCACTGAAAGAAGGCAGAGATGGGAAAGACCTTTTTTGTAAAACTCAATAAAAGCTTATATGCAATTAGTCAGAGAAATCTCTACTTCTGTGTTTGTGTTTTCTGTCTCTTCATTCCTCCTGAAGAGTATGAAGAAATAGATTTTTCAGGTTCTCCTCATAAAGATTAAGTGACCTAGCTCTTCAGGACTATGAGTGATGGGTTATGGAGAATTCTGAAATATCTTGCTTACTGGTAGATTTTAATAGCTTTTCAATTGTAAAGAGAATGAAGAGATCAGAAGAACTTAAGATAGGGCAAGAGAAGCAGAAGGAGGCAGGAAGACTAAGGGGATATTCAGGGGCAGAGGTGGGAAAGGAAGCACCCAGTTGGGCCAGACCCTCCAGGGAGTACCCTCACTCAGGCACATGTTCCAAAGGCTGTTCATGGTTGTTCTCTGTTCTACCTCCAGTGAAGATAAACTGTCCATCTTCTCATCCTTCTCATCTGACCTGGCTGCAAACATTATGTTCTAAATCTGAATTTCAGTAATGATTATATTCTTCCTTTTAGATTGTCAAAAATAGTGTGTATCAATAAATTTGGTATTTGTTTTTAAGATTAAAGTAAATTGAAATTAACTTTGAAAGATTTTTGCTTTCCTTTTTGATATGTTACCATAGACCTTGAGATAAGTAGTTCTATTCTGTGGTGTTGTCGCAAACCAGGCTAGGACTGGGCAACACTGTTTTCAAGAATAGATTTTTATCAATCTATATCCATGTCCATGTACTCAATTCTTTGTTTTCTCTTTAGTATGTGTGGATTTCTCTCTATTAGGTTATATTACTTATTTTTATTATGAAAGTAATATATGCTCATTGTAGAAGACTAGGAAAATAAAAAAGAATGTGTATTATCCCACAACTCATAGATACCACAATTAACATGTTGCTGTATGTTCTGTGTCACTAAAAGTTCTTTAAAAAATATTTTAAATAATTTAACACAATATTCCAACCCATAGGTCTAACTTATTTAACCATTCCCATGTTGTTGGACACCTGGATTGTTTCTAAGTTTTTACAGTTATAAGAAGCATTTTTATGAGTGTCCTTAAACATGAATTCAGGGTTACTTGTTTTTACTTTGTCTCCCCAAATTAATAGGTTTTAGTGGTTTGATGTCTTTCAAAAAATGCCTCACTTTAAACATTTTTTGGTAATTTCTCATATAGCTTCCTACCCTTTCTAAGTCTTCTCTCTTTCTTGGTACTAGCCTAAACCTCCCATTTCTATAAGTGACCAGCCAGTTCTGGATGTCCTCCCTTTCCAAGGACTTTTAATACATGGTAAAATGTTTGTCCTGTATCTCATCCCCCCTCAAGGCTCATGATGTTAACTAGTTAATCTGTTGAGTGAACTGATGCTTATGGAAGAGGCTCCCAGGTAATCCATATTTGTGTGTCACACATAAGCATCAGTTCACTCATCAGATTAACTGGTGCCCTAGCAGGGCCTTTTGGTTAAGTCATTAGTGATTCTGATAGAGATTCTAGCCAGCTGAGAAAAGAAGGGCTGTGCTATAAGATACCGATTACTCTCCATTTTTCTTTTCTGCTGCTCCAATATTCTATGTAATATCTGAGAATCTTCAGGCTTCCCTATTTATTCCTGAATGAGATGAAATATGGTAATCAGAAGAGATAAATGATATGATATAAAATGATATGATATGATGCAAGTAATAGTTTATGATATAACAACATTAAAAGGCAAAGTAATCCTGGTCATATTTTCTTTTTTCTTTCTTTCTTTCTTTTCTTTTTTTTTTTTTTTGTGAGACGGAGTCTCACTCTGTCTTCCAGGCTGGAGTACAGTGGCGTGATCTCAGCTCACTGCAAGCTCCACCCCCGGGTTCTTGCCATTCTCCTGCCTCGGCATCCCGAGTAGCTGGGACTACAGGCGTCCGCCACCACGCCCGGCTAATCTTTTGTATTTTTAGTAGAGATGGGGTTTCACCGTGTTAGCCAGGATGATCTTGATCTCCTGACCTTATGATCCGCCCACCTTGGCCTCCCAAAGTGCTGGGATTACAGGCATGAGCCACCGCGCCTGGCCTATCTTGGTCATATTTTCATTCTTTAATACCTAGGCCTTTTCTAGCTATTTTAAGATTATCTGGGACCTGGAGTTAGAATACAATGTGGTGTTAATTCCATAGTACTGGGCACAGGTTCTAATTCTATTGCCGCCTGTAGTTAGTGTGTAACCTGAGACAAGTCACTCTAATCCTCTGGTCCTCCACTTACTTCCAATTAAAATGAATGTAAAGAATCTTCAACTTCTCTAAGAGTCTTGATTTGGATCCCAGAAGTTATATCATTCAGGATCATTCAGTGTGGTGTTATTAGGGCTTTGTTAATTTGAACATGCTAACTCCTTTTTCTTCTATTTTTTTAAAATTTTTTTTCAAGATGGAGGCTTGCTCTGTCACCCAGGCTGAAGTGCAATGGCACCATCTCAGCTCACTGCAACCTCCGCCTCCCGGGTTCAAGCAATTCTCTTACCTCAGCCTCCCTAGTAGCTGAGACTACAGGCACGTGCCACCATGCCTGGCTAATTTTTGTATTTTGATTAGAGACAGAGTTTCACCATGTTGGCCAGGTTGGTCTCGAGCTCCTCATCTCAGGTAATCCACCTACCTTGGCCTCCCAAAGTGCTGGGATTACAGGTGTGACCCACCCATGACTGGCCATTTTTCTTCCATTTTTAAGAAGTTGTTTTGATATTTAAAATCAATGTGTGGGAATGCTATGTATTAAATCCTTTTTAAACAAGTAAGTAAGATGTTTTTGCACTCTTACAGTGGCAGCTGAATCCATCAGAAGCTTATGGTCTTGAACAAAATGAGCCTGAAAGGAGAGAAAGTAAGTATTTATGTATTGAGGTGAACTTTGTTGCTGAGGAGAAAGGATATACAGTCAATTTTAATGATCAGGTGATGAAAATTGTTGTGTTAATAGATGGAGCATATTATTTTTGAAGGTTAGATTTTTGCCTTTCAATTTGTTCATAAACATTTGTGTGTCTACCATATGCTAGGTGCTATGGAAAGTGCCGATTAATAATTACTCCTATAGAATCCACAGGTTAATGGTTAATACAAATAATTATGCACAAATTGATGTTATAAATTAAATGCATATGAAACAGTAAACAACAATGCTCTTCTATAAAAAAACAAAAGCTTACTGGGAAGTGAGAAAGGAAAAATATGCATAATTAGTACAGATGGATCGGGACCAAATGATGAGGTATATACATTCTTCTAGAGTAAAGCCACATTTGCCCAGATTGGAAATGTTCTGGTTACTTGAATAATCTGATGAAGAATAATCACAGCTACCATAATGAATTACTAGTCTTTAAAGCTTTATTATTCGTATACTACTACAGATATTTTGAATGTAATGTAATCTTTGAGAAGTCTTACAGTTCCTTAGGCACATAATTTTAGACATGAGTGCTATATAATATTATTTTAAAATAGTAACTATAGGCCCGGCATGGTGGCTCACGCCTATAATCCCAGCATTTTGGGAAGCCAAGGCAGGTGGATCACTTGAAGTCAGGAGTTTGAGATCAGCTTGGCCAACATGGTGAAACCTCGTCCCTACTAAAAATACAAAAAATAGCCAGGCATCATGGCACATGCCTGTAATCCCAGCTACTTGGGAGTTTAAGGCAGGAGAATCACTTGAATCCAGGAGGTGGAGGTTGCAGTGAGCCAAGATGGCACCGCTGTACTCCAGCCTAGGCGACAGGGAAAACTCTATCTCTAAAAATAAAAATAAAAATAAAACAGTAACTATATTATCAAATTATTTGGATTTGAAGTAAGTGGAAGTTTGCTGTAAGTTTTCTTGATAATAACAATTTTTTAACCTTGAAAAATCAAGAAATATAAAAGCCTTAGAATAATTTCTCTGTGAATATATTGATTTTTAGTGTTCTGAATTAGCTTTATTTGATTCAAATAGAAAATGTATTGTTTGCAATTTGGAAAAAAGTACATATCCACTGCATCTTTCTTTTTAAAAATTTATCAGCAAAAAAGGCCGTATCTATCTATCTATCTATCTATGTATCTATCTGTCTATCTATACATCTAGTTAAACAATGTATACTCAATGACAGTGTTTGAAGGGGCCAATGAATAATTTCCTATGTTAGAGAAAGGATACAAAAAGCACGAATCATAAAAAGGTTAATTTATCTATGTTACAATGAAAAGCATCTGTTCATTAAAAGATATCACTAGGCCAGGCGCAGTGGCTCACGCCTGTAATCCCAGCACTTTGGAAGGCTGAGGCGGGTGAATTGCTTGAGGCCAGGAGTTTGAGACAGGCTGGGCAAGATGGCAAAACCCTCTCTCTACAAAAAATACAAAAATTAGCCAATTGTGGTGGCACATGCCTGTGGTCCCAGCTACTCAGGAGGCTGAGATGGAAGGATCTCTTGAGCATGAAGAGGTTGAGGCTGCAGTGATCCATGCTTGTAACCACTGTACTCCAACCTTGGCAACAGAGTGAGACCTTGCCTTAAAAAAAAAAAAAAAAAAAAAAAGATATCACTAAAAGAGTGCAAAGGCAAGCCATGGAATATGAGAAGATATTTGCCACTTATAATCAACAAAGGGCTTGTATCTAGGATTTATTATTCCTAGATCACTAAGGAAAAGGAAGACATGCTGTGGTTAAAGCCCCAAGATTGGAAGGAGGGGACAAAACGAAGGCTTCTGGTTTGCTGGCAGTGTTTTATTTATTGACCCAGATGATGGTTACATATGTTCGCTTTGTGGCAGTTCAACTGAACGGATAAGTTTATGTTTATGCATTTTTGAACAAGTGTTTTATCTCAATAAACAATACCCCATTTCCTTTTTAATTATATAATAGTTTTACTGATATGTAATTCATCTATCATAAATTTGCTTTTTAGTAGATTCACGGAGTTGTACAGGCATCACTACAACATAATTTCAGAACATTTTCATGATCTAAGAAAGAAGTGTCATGCCCATTTGCAGTCACTTCTCATTCTCCCCTCCCCCTAGCCCTAGGCAACCACTCTTTCAGTTTTTATGGATTAGTCTATTCTGGCCATTTCATATAAATGGAATCATACAGTATGTAATTCCTTTCCAATTTTTGATTCAGTTGAGAAATAGACACTAGAATCAACAGATGAAAGTTACAACACCAGCTTTGTTGTTAGACTAGGGCTTGACCTTTGGGTAAATCAGTCTGTCTAACTCCAGAGGGGGGACTTGCTGCTGGATACTTTCTCAGTGCCAGTAGCAGGGACAAACAGAAGGAAGGCAGGCAGTGTGACTGACAACTCTCAGGTGCCCTTCCACTTCGTACAGATGGAACCCAGGTAACCCATAACAAGCATTCTTTTTAAATAGTCATGGGGCTTTCAAGAAAATAAGGGAAATATTCTCCTAAGAACAAAATAGAGATAAAAAGACATTTTGCTAGAATCTGAGGAGCGATAGTAAGTCAACACAATAGCCAGAGCTATCCTGAGGACAAATATCCATATAAGCTGGAATCTAAGAGCAGGTCTGGGTCTGCTGCAAGATGAGTGAACTGAACCTAGTTCACCCAATCAACACACGAAAAGATGATTAAACTTAGTAGTAGTCAGAGAAATGCAAATTAAGATTGCATTAAAGTAGCGCTTTTTTTTTTTTTTTTTTTTTTTTTTTTTTTTTTTTTTTGTGACGGAGTCTCACTCTGTCACCCAGGCTGGAGTCCTGTGGCGTGATCCCGGTTCACTGCACCCTCCACCTCCCAGGTTCAAGTGATTCTCCTGCCTCAGCCTCCCAAGTAGCTGGGATTACAGGCGTGTGCCACCACGCCCAGCTAATTTTGTATTTTTAGTAGAGATGAGGTTTCACCATGTTGGCTAGGCTGGTCTCGAACTCCGGGCCTCAGGTGATCTGCCCACCTTGGCCTCCCAAAGTGCTGGGATTACAGGGATGAGCCACCACGCTTGGCCTGAAATAGCATTTTTTATAAATATATGCCCTGGAGAAACTCTTGCATATTGTATAAGAGTCAAAGAGACAAAAATTTTGTTGCTATATTGTTCTTAAAAACAAAAACTGGAAATAACACAAATGTTTGTTTTGGGTGATTAGATAAAAATATTATGGTGTGGCCGGGCGCGGTGGCTCACGCCTGTAATCCCAGCACTTTGGGAGGCCAAAGGCGGGCGGATCACAAGGTCAGGAGATCAAGACCAGGGCGAAACCCCGTCTCTACTAAAAATACAAAAAATTAGCTGGGCGCGGTGGCGGGTGCCTGTAGTCCCAGCTACTCAGGAGGCTGAGGCAGGAGAATGGCGTGAACCCGGGAGGCGGAGCTTGCAATGAGCTGAGATCGCACCTCTGCACTCCAGCCTGGGGGACAGAGCGAGACTCTGTCTCAAAAAAAAAAAAAAAAAAAAAAATTGTGTATTACCACAATGGACTACTATATAGCAGTGAAAACAAACAAATGAACTAGAGCTACATTCTTCAACATGGATGAATCTTAGAAATATAAATGTTGAATTTTAAAAAGCAAACTACAGAATTATGATACCATTTCTGTATAAAGTTCAAAAAGACATACCATATATTGATTAAATGTGGTAGGCCAGGCATAGTGCTCACACTTACCATCCCAGCATGATGGGAGGCTGAAGCGGGACAATTGCTTGAACCCAGGAGTTCAAGACCAGCCTGGGCATCACAGCAAAACTCCATCTCTACAAAAGATACAAAAAATTAGTTGGGCATGGTGGCCTGTGCCTGTAGTCCCAGCTACCCCAGAGGCTAACAGAGGAGGATCACCTGAGCCCAGGAGGTTGAGGCTGCAGTGAGATGAGATTGTACCACTGTACTCCAGCCTGGGTAACAGAGTGACAGAGACAGACCCTGTCTCAAAATAAATAAATATAAATAAATAAATAAAATAAAATAAACTTTAATATATCGTATATATAGTAAAGTTATTGTTAAGAAGCAATCAATTGATAAACACGAAAATCAAGATAGGAGTTGCCTCTGAGTGGGGTGAAAGGGGATGGGATGAGAGAGGGAGTGCATGGGAATTGGTAATGTTCTAGTTGTTGGATTCGGCAGTATGTTTTGTTTTTTTTCCATCTGCCCCCGCCCCCCGACACATCATGTAGTTTTATTCAGTTTTAAACAAAATTTAACTCTTTTGGGACAGTAAGTTCATGAGTGTTCATTTTATTGTTTGGCTTTAGAACTCCCATCTGTATTACGTATATATTATTATATATTACATAATACATTTTACATATATAGAGAGAGACTCTTTCAGATATTACATAATACGATGAGAAAGAGAAAGAGAGAGGGGTGGCTTTCCAGATCTACCTCTGGAAGGCAAGTCTGAGCCCTGGCCCAGCTGTCCTTAGGACAAGGAAACAGCAGGGCAGAACACACAGGCTCAGGGCAGGAAATCCCTCAAAAGATAGGAAGAAAGGGCAGAAGGAAGCTTTTGCAGGTGGTAGATATGTTCCTTGTCTTGACTGTGGAGATAGTTTCATGAATGTGTACTTATGTCAGAAATCATGAAACTGGACTAAGCAAAATGACTCTTTTCTGTGATCCCATCATTTTGGAAGGCTGAGGTGGGAGGATTGCTTTAGGCCAAGAGTTCAAGACCAGCTTGGGTAACAAACTGAGACCCCCATCTCTACAAATATTACAAATTAAAAAGTAAATTAAAAGAATTCATCAAACTATATACTTCAAATATGTTGTTTATTGTATACTTTAAACATGTATCATTTATTGTACAAATAAAGCTATTAAAAACAAAAGCCAGGAAGAGGTTGAAGCCATACTCTTTTCCCAGCCTGCCCGGTCAGATAAGTCTGTCTTCCTTCCAGTCCCCAGATTCTCCCTATCCCACACATAGTCCCCTTCTCCCTTAGGAGGTACATTTTGTTTCCTCCAGTCTAGTAATAGGACTTCCCCCCACCAAAAACATAAAACAAAAAGTTTTATGAATTACTTGCCATACACTGTTGAGTGAATTCTTTTTCTTGTTTGTTTGTTTTTTGAGACAAGGTCTCACTGTGTCACCCAGACTGGAGTGCAGTGGCACAGTCATGGCTCACTGCAGACTCGGCCTCTCTGGGCTCAAACAATCCTCCCACCTCAGCCTCCTGAGTAGCTGGGATTACAGATGTGTGCCACAACACCTGTTTTTTTGTTTGTTTTTTTTTTGTTTGTTTGTTTTTTTGAGACGGAGTCTCACTCTGTCGCCCAGGCTGGAGTGCAGTGGCGCCATCTCAACTCACTGCAAGCTCCGCCTCCTGGGTTCACGCCATTCTCCTCCCTCAGTCTCCCAAGTAGCTGGGACTACAGGCACCTGCCACGACGCCCGGATAATTTTTTTGTATTTTTAGTAGAGACGGGGTTTCACCGTATTTTGCCAGGATGGTCTTGATCTCCTGACATGATCTGCCCGCCTCAGCCTCCCAAAGTGCTGGGATTACAGGCGTGAGCTACCGTGCCCGGCCACAACAGCTGTTTTTCTAAAAAAAATTTTTTTGTAGAGATGAGGTCTCCCTATGCTGCCCAAGCTGGTCTTGAACTCCTGGGCTCAAGTTATCCTCCCTCCTCAGCCTCCAAAAGTGTTGGCGTTATAGACGTGAGCCATTGCACCTGGCCCATGTGAATCCAATTTTTAAAAGCCAGATTCTGTATTGCCTGAGAGTAAGTTATCTAGATTCGATTCAGATTGAGAATTTGAAGATAAAATAAAGTGAAAGTTCCTTTAACTTAAGCATTGTTTTGCTCTTACAACCTGTAAGGCTGAAACAAGTGCCCATGGGTTTGAAATGAAGCTGTCCTGACCTAGTGTTATTCTCAATGCTAGACGGTGTGTTGAGACCCGTCCCACAGAAGGAAGAGCAGCACCAGGACAAGAAGCTGCGCCTTGGAATCCACTAAGAAGGACTGTCTACACTGCAGGGGAACCTCAAGAACTTTTCATTGCACTTCTAAAATTCAGCCTTGTTCATTCAGAAAATAAGGATGGATTTTGTGAATAATTGAAAAGATTTTTTAATGAAGCTAATTTATTTCTAGGATACAAATGGTGTTAATAAGAATATTTGTCTTTTAGATTTATGTGTGGGTTTTCCATAATGTAGTAGTGTGTTATTTTATTACACAAAATGAGGGAGCAATAACTTAAACCAATGTAAACAGCAACAGGGACTGATTTCTATTTATCTTGACTTTATATTAGCCAATTTGAAAGGGTCTGCTTCACAGGAGGTCATGCCTCTGCAGGGAATCACACACCTTTTGAGAAATATTAATTCTTTTGAATTACAAGAGTGACAGTTAGTAAACTGCTCCAGGGAAATAAATGTCATCTTTTAAGAGTCAATGTATAGCAAACCAAAAGGTCACATTTATACCCAAAGCTTTCTAGTAATCAGAATTTACTTAATTAGAATTGACTCATAAAAATAAAGTTAGTGGACTTGGTCTCCATTTTTAAAGTATATTTTGTAAATGTTAACTCTGTGGTCCTGTTTATCACAGAGTTTGGGTAGCAATAGGAAGACAGTGTTATTCTGAGACAGTGTCACTGCTTGATATCACTGACTCTTGAAATCACTAACAGTGAACCTCAAATTTGGTTATGATGCTAACAGAGAAGAAATATTTGAGTCTGGACTATTGAAACTAGCCTTCCTAGAATTTCATTAATAAATGCTGCTCCCCCATATAATCTTTCCTTCTGTAAAATTAACACAGGTTGTCTCATGGCATTGATCTTCAAAAGGAAGAGCCTTTTAAAAACATTTACCAACCTCGAGAATAAATACTGAAAGTCTTGAAAGTATGGTAATTTCAGCTATTCCAGATTGCTGTCTGTGATTTCTTACATTTTTATTTGCTGAGAAGCGTTCAGAAAATTATTCCAAAAATGAGGGTACATGTTCTGTTCTCTCCTAGGTTAGAGAGGGAGTGACCTGGGATGCTTCATGAGAAATGGCTCCCTGGATCTGTGGTGGTCAGGTTTGCCTCTGCTTTTGTTCCCTGCCTTTCCACAACATCACATGGCCTCACTGGGCTTCCTACCAGTTTCTCAGAATCACACGCAGGACCATCCAAACATGGGCTCCGTGCCAGGGCTGTGACTGCAGCCTGTGTAGGTCCATGGGGAGTTCAGAGTCATCATACAAGGCAGCCAAGAACTGCCATAAACACTACACAGATGGAGGGCATGAGATAGGACGGGAGATGAGGCGAGGTACACTTAGAGGTAACTAAGGCTAGTTTGAAAACCATGAGTTAAGATATTCTTATCCGTATAAAAACACTGAGATTGCTTACCTCCCAAATTGCTTTATTATATTAACTCTCATGCTTCAGCTCTTGGATTTGTTGTTTCTCACTAACATGTCATGTACACCAAACATTTTATAAATCAATCAGTAAATATTTTGTAAGACCCAATAGCCTGGCATACTGCCAGGTCTGTGGATTTGCCTGTTGGGTGTTGGGATTGGATATGAGAGGAAGAAGCATACAAGTGGGAAAAACTGTGATTAGAAAGGGAAAACTAGGCATTTCCACAGTATTATTAAGAGAGTCATGATAATGCCATTTTTTTTTTTCTGTACAACTGGTCAGATTTCAATAAATAATCATTGACGGTTTACTGTGTAGCCTCAGAAGGTGAAGTCTATGAGGGCAGGGAGGTGTGTGTGTGTGTGTGTGTGTGTGTGCTTTTAAACTGCTGAACCCCAGTGTCTAGAACAGTACCTGGCACACAGTAGGCATTCTATAAATATTTGTTGATTGATTGAATGACTGCTAAACACTGCTTGACCCGGGGATGAGATGTGTGAGAAATGCTTCCTGATCTTAAGACACTCACAGTCAAGTGGACAATACAAGCATGGAATCAAGTAATTAAGAAAAATGATTCTCAGGCCAGATGCCGTGGCTCACACCTGTAATCCCAGCACTTTGGGAGGCTGAAGGGGGGTAGATCACTCAAGGTCAGGAGTTCAAGACCAGCCTGGTCAACATGGTAAAACCCCGTCTCTAACTGAAACTACAAAAAAAAAAAAAAAAAAAAAAAAAAAAAAAGCCAGGCATGGTGTTGCATGCCTGTAATCCCAGCTATTTGGGAGACTGAAGCAGGAGAATCGCATGAACCCAGGAGGCAGAGGCTACGGTGAGCTGAGATCATGCCACTGCACTCCAGCCTGGACAACAGAGCGAGACTTAGTCACTGCAGCCTTGACTGTTTTCTGTGCTCAAGCAGTCTTCCTGCCTCAGCCTCCCAAGTAGCTGGGACTACAGGCACGCACCACCACGCCCGGCTAGTTTATTTTTTATTTATTTTTTGTAGAGAAAGGAGTCTCGCTATGTTGCCCAGGCTGGTCTTGAACTCCTGGCCTCAAGCAATCCTCCTGCCTCTGCCTTCCCAAGTGCTGTGATTACAGGCATGAGCCACTGTGCCTGGCCAAGTTAGCTTTATTTCTGGGTCAATGAATGGTACCAACACTCTATAAACACGAACTGTATCTTTAGTGACACTGTGATACATAAATGAGCTTATTACCCCTGAATGTCTATATCTAAACCCACGTAACACTTGGGAAGGAGAAAGAAAGAAGTGAGCCCATCTTGGGACAGGAGCTCCTTTGGTGAGTGTAGCACAAAGTGATTTGTTAGGGAAAGCACATGTCTTTCCAGAAGGACATGAGCCAGGACTTTCCTGGAATACTTCCCACCACCCCATGCTTCTCAGAAATCGGGGTCCAGGCCAGGATGAATGAGGGAGAAATCACAGTTCATCCCAGTACTGACACCCACACCCAGAGAGGCCCTGGCCCGGGATGTATCCCAAGGACAGAAGGTGGAGGGAGGAGGCTGGGGGGAGTTCACTTCCTATGGAGTGAATGGAAACAGCCTGGCTCTGCCTAACGTGCGTGAGTGGCTGGGGATGGCTTGAACAGCTTGAAGTACCTTGTGTAGTGTGTGCGCACATTCACAATGCTAGAAAAAAACAAAAACGAGAGCTAAGCCAGAAGTTTGAAATACTGTGGTGCATGATGCTGCTGAGTTGCAAGAAAGGGAAGCTCGTGAGCCGGGAGGCTTCCGTGTGGCAGATCCTAACTCCTGACCAACTTTGTTTCACCCGTGGGGATAACCAGCAGAGGCTCTCCAGGTTGTTTTTTTGAACATACTACAATTCATTAACAAATACCTGCGAGGGCTTAGCTTACCACGAGCCAGGCACTGTGAGGAGCGCAGTTATAGTGGTGATCAAAACCAGACACAAACCCAGACCTTGTGGAGCTTATCGTCTAGTTGGGGAGATGGACATACATCAAGTATTCATGAAAATGAATGAAAGGTACGCAGAAAAGAACTGGCCTCCCAACAAATACGGGCACATGTTTTTTCAGTTCTTCCACTTCACAGAGATCTGGTACTATTATAATTATGATGGCACCATGGGCTGCACTTAGTGGACCCGTAAAGTTCTACTGATTTGGGTTTTTTTAAAAGATATCCTACACACTTAAGCAGGGAATCTTTTGGAAACCTCTGGAAGGAGAGAACAATCATATTAAAAATGCAAATAGGGTTGGGCAGAGTGGCACACACCAGTAATCCCAGCACTTTGGGAGGCTGAGGCCGGTGGATCACGAGGTCAGGGGTTTGAGACCAGCCTGGCCAACATAGTAAACCCCTGTCTCTACTAAAAATACAAAAAAAAAAAAAAATACAAAAAAAAAAAAAAACACTAGCCAGGCATGGTGGCATGTGCCTGTAATCCCAGCTACTCGGGAGGCTGAGGCATGAGAATCACTTGAACCTGGGAGGCGGAGGTTGCAGTGAGCCAATATCATGTCACTGCACTTCAGCCTGGGCAAAAGAACAAGACTATCTCAAAAAAAAAAAAAAAAATAGGACCAGGACCCTTAGCCTCAAGATTCTGTGACTTGTCAGGGTGGGGGAAAAAAAAGTATGTCAATAAGTGTAGATGTGATTAAATAAGTTTTAATAAAGAGCAGGGGAATTTAGAGAAACCATGCCAAGCATTAAATGTATTATTTTTAGTAACCAGAATTTCCTTCTATTGATGTAATTAAGATTTGCTATAGTGTTTGAGAGGCCAAGGCAGGAGGACCACTTGAAGCCAGGGGTTCAAGACCAGCCTGGGCAACATAGCAAGACCCTGTCTCTCCAAAAAGAAACTTAAAAATTAGCCAGGTGTGGTGGTGCACGCCTGTAGTCCCAAGCTGCTAGAGAGGCTGAAGCGGGAGAATCACTTGAGCCTATGAGTTCAAGGCTGCAGTGAGCTATGCTTGCACCACTGCACTGTAGCCTGGGTGACAGAGTGAGACCCTGTCACAAAAAGAAAAAAAAAAAAGCAAATAATACTCTACTCTCAGATATGAGTGTTTCTGTTGACCAGGAATTTTACCATTCCTGGTTCTTTTTGATGCAGAGGTGGCCTTGTGGAAGGACATGGTTTCTGCTGAGCTGAACACGCTTTAGTGTAATCTGATGATGAAATTCTATGCTGGTTGCGGTATTGGTGGAAAGTGTTTTATTTTGCAGAAAAAGCACAAGTTCCACAGAGGGCAACAGTTTTCCATTCACTCCACAGTTATCTATTGCTGCATGACAGACTACCCCCCAAAACTTAGTGGCCCAAGCCACTATTTTATTTTGCATGATTTTATGAGCCAGGAATTTGGGCAAGATTCAGCAGAACAGCTCCACTTCCTGTGACACTGGCTGGGGTCACTCACGGTTGTGTGCCACTGGTGGGTCAGCTGAGAGGGCCCAGCCGGCACAGGGACAGTGAGACTGGACCATCCAAGGGGCTTCTTTCAGGTTTCTGGTGCCTCAGTTTAGACGGCTGAAACAGCTGGCAGCTGGCCAGGGCTCTCCAGCAGGATGACCAGACCTCTATGAGGTGGCTCAGGGCTCTGAAAGTGAGTGCTCCACAAGGACGGGCCCAGTGTGTCCCCCTTGCATCATGCTGGCTCATGGCTCACTGGCCAGGGCCAGTTTCATGGCCACACCCAGAGTCCATGTGGAGGGGCCTGCACAAGACACGGAGCCAGGAGGTGTAGTTCCCAGGGGACCACAGAAGTCACGTTCGCCACAGGGACGGAGCATATCACTGAAGGGAATGCCACTGGGAATCGAGCCCCACGTCCTGGCACCTGAGCAGAGAGTTGTGTCCCCAAGACCATTACTCCTCATGGAAATTTTCACCTCCCTTACGCTTACGGCAATGCTAACAGTCACTGCAGATGGTTCTGAGAACCTTCAAATTGAAGCCCTCATGATGTTTCCTAAGAAGTTGCAGTTGTCCAAATCCACAAACCCAGATTTTAGCTGGCAAGTCTGAGAGGTTCTGGGTAACCGTTTTGCTGCACAAACGTGGGCATTCCTGAAAGTTTAAAGATCCATCTTCAACATGCTCAGGAAAGCCACCATGATAGCTAGTCTAATGATGTCCAGACCATCCCCTCATTGATGAATGGAAGGCTCACATTTTCAGATGAATATGGGCCAGGGAGGTTTCACCTTTCTTGGCTGAGGTTGATGCCAAAGTGATAAAATAAACCTGGTGCTTCCTGCCTCCCTGTTCCCTGGGGATGGGCCAGAATCAGATGCCATCAGGGACCCTGCCGGCAATTCTGAGAATTCCTTTTAAGAAGACACCTGCAGGAAGGGTGAACCGCTTTCTAGCCCTTCTGCAGCCAACCACTCCCCCTGCCTTTTGATGACACGGGTTCTGCACAAGCTGAGAGGGAGGAGAGGGTGACATCCATGTCTTGTAAAAATGCCTCAATGAGAAAAGGGCCACATGCATTTCTTGTAAAAAAAAAAAAAAAAAATGTTCGGTGAGAAAAACAATTGCAGCAGCAACAGCAAATATTTACTGAATCTACTACTATGATCCAAGCCCCCAAATCAAGAAAATGTGAATGCTGATGTAAAAAAGGAAGGTATTTGTTCAAACTGCCTGGCCAGTGTTTTTGAAGAAAACAGAGATCTCCAAAGACCCCTTTTTTTGTCTTAGGTAGCAAGCAAACGAGGAGTTCATTAAATGTGTACTGTTTATTTGTGGTGTCTCCAAGCAGAGTAGTTGGCTCTCGTTATATATCTGGGAGAATAATCAATGATTTATGCTCCTGACAGCCTTATCATAGCCGTTTACATAATGGTCATGTGTAATTGTGACTGTTTTATAACCCTCTGCGTATAACCTTACTATTTCAATGGATTACAATGTTTTGCTGTTGTGACTTTGCTTGTTTAATCATAGCTAAGACTTTTCTGAAGTCAAATACTTTTTCCATTATCACAGTGAGGCGTTGGCCAAAAAGTGGGGGCTGGCTGGTTACATTTGCTGAAAATAGATCATGCGTTTATTTGGACTCTCAAGATTGGAGCTCTGAATTCACGTAGTCCAGTGTCTATGCACCAGAGCACCATTGTATTGCCATTGATTAGGACTGGCATGACCATTGCCAGAGGTTTAGCAGCCCTGGCACACATCCACCAAATACCATTTCAATCACTCAGAAATTTCTACAACAACAGAAGGCCCCCCGTGTGTTGGGATGGTGGGCTGCCCTTCCTTGAGCACAGCTGATCGATCCAACCATTGGTCAGTGGTTGCATCTCCTCTTCAACACTCTCCTAAAGGGATAGGTCAGCCGTACTCTACTCCAGCATCTCCAGCGATGAGGAAGTCACCACCTCCTGAAGCCACATTGGCCTGCTCTCATTATTAACATGTTATTTTTATGGAGTAAACTCCTCCCCTGTCACTCCCCTCGTTTCCATCCCCAGACCTTGTTTATAACACAGGCCTCTTTGTGTCTCCTCACCCACAGGAATGCCCTGGAGTACTTGAAAGTAGCCATTGTGTTCTGGCTGTCCTGTGACAGCCTCCCACCTCTGCTGGAAACTTACTGCGTCATTGTAGCTAGGTTTGCATTTTACAGTGAAGCACTTTTTACTTCACCTCATTAAATGTTCACACTGTGAAGTAGGGATTAGCATTTCCACTGTACAGATAATGAAATGGAGTCGCAGGTTAAACCACTTACCCAAAGCTACACTGCTAACGACCGGCAGAGCCAGAACATGAATCTGCTCCAAATTCAATGCCTTTCATAATTTTCTCAATATGCACTTCATTTTTTTTCCTTTTCGAGACAGGATGTCACTCCCATTGCCTAGACTGGAGTGCAGTGGTGTGATCCCGACTCACTGCAGCCTCGACTTCTCTGGCTCAGGTGATCCTCTCAACTCAAGCCTCCTGAGTAGCTGGGACTATAGGTGCACACCACCACACCTGGCTAATTTTTGTATTTTTTGTAAAGATGGGGTTTTACCACATTGCCCAGGCTGGTCTCGAACTGCTGAACTCAAGCAATGTGCCCACCTCGGCTTCCCAGAGTGCTGGGATTACAGGCGTGAGCCACCGCACCCGGCACAATATGCATTTCATTTTGCCCATTCTCTCCCTCTGATGTCTTCTTTCTTCCCATTACAACTCCGCATGTCTCCTATGGTAAAAGGCATCAATGGCCCCAATTTTTCACCCTTCCCTTTCACACGTTTTGCCAGTTCCATCAGCAGGTGGAACTTGTTTCCCCTTGCCTGACTTTGTGTTCAACAGAATGAGGTGGGAATGTCCTCATGTGAGCTCCAACGTTAGGCTCAAGAAGCCTGTGTGTTTCTACTTTGCGTTTCTGCCATCATCGAACACCCAGAGCAGAGCCAGCCCAGCCAGCCCAGCTAAGATTGGGTGACTCCCAGCAACCCACAGACTCAGGAAAAAACATTGGTTTTATTGAAGTTATTGCATTTCAGGGGGCTGGTTAGGCTGCAGCTGCTAAGCGATACATTTCTCCAGCTTTCAAAAAGCTTCCCTTTCCCCACGGGGTTCCTTTCCCTTCATTACCTGGAAGCCTGTGTTAGCTTTCTCAACATCCTCCTCCTGCTTATTCCACAAATCATTGCCATCTTTCTGCTCCCCCTCCCCGGGGGACGGTGCTCCCCAACTCCTAGTGGCCTAACCCTGCTTGGGCCCTGGGCCTTCAGTGTGCGGCATCAGCTCGTCCTAAAACTCTCCTTTTACGGCTTCATAACACTTCCTTCTTGTCGGCCTCGGCCTGTTTTTGTGTTTCTTATCTCTCTCCTCTCCTCCCACGGCTCTTCCTGGACCCTCTCACCTTTGCTTCCTCTCCAGGGCCCCCATCCTTTCCCAGGACCACCAAAGTGCTGACAACTGTTCCCAGCTTGCGTCTCTTCCCAGCTGTGTGTGCACGCCCCTCGACCGCTCCCCCGGCGCCTGATTCACAGGAAGGATCACCAGCACGCGAGGAAAGACTGGTGTAGGGAAGAGTGGCCACGGCTCCCGCCAGAGAGGTGCTGCAGGAGTCCAGGCAAGAGGCGATGTGGCCCAGCAAGGCATTAGGGTCACCAGAACCCCGTCTGGGCACCCATGCTTCTACCTGCAGAGCTGAAGTTTTGTTTGCAGACCTTAGTGTGGGACTTCACATTCATCCTTATTAAATCTAGCCATGGTCAGATTGCACCCAACACTGCAGCTTGTCCTACTGCTTGTTAATTTTGTTTCAGACACTAATTAGGCGTCGCTCTCAGAGACCAGGGTCACTCAGGCATTTGATCAATGCGTTACTTGTGTCCCACCCAAGTCATGGATAATGTTGAATAGAAAGGGCCCAGCAGGAACACAGTAAAGACTGTTACTTGTTTTAGCCACTAGAGGGCTGCATGTCCCAGAAATTGATGCAGGTGCCGCTTACAAGTGAAACTAGGAAATGTGAGCACTGTTGAGTTCTATGAGGTTTGGAGTTTCCAGAGCGGGGGCACAGAAGAGAGTGTAGCACACTGGGGAGCTGCAGATGGTTGTAGCATCCGTGGGCAAGGAGAGAGAGGAGCAGGAGGTTGGCAGAGACCACGAAGGGCCTTAGGAACACTTCTGGGGGAGCAATAGGGAGCCACAGAAAGATATTAAGCAGAGGCCACAGGAACACTTCTGGGGAGCAATAGGGAGCCACAGAAAGACTTTAAGCAGAGGCCACACGATCATATTTGCTTTTTTTTTTTTTTTTTTTTCTTTTGAGACAGGGTCTCTCTCTCTGTCACCCAGACTGCGGAGCAGTGGCGCAATCACGGCTTACTGCAGCCTTCACCTTTTGGATTCAAGCGATCCTGTGCCTCAGATTCCTGAGTAGCTGGGATTACAGGTGCACACCAACACATCTGGCCAATTTTTTATTTTTATTTTTGTAGAGACAGTTTCCAGGCTGGTTTCAAACTCCTGGGCTCAAGCGATCCTCCCACCTCAGCCTCCCAAAATGCTGGGATTTCAGGCACAAGCCACTGCACTCAGCCCCTATTTGCATCTTAAAGCAGTCACTCCAGCATCACTGTGGAATGCAGGGAGGGAGAAGGGAATTGGATGGTTGGTTCAAAATGAGAAATGATAAAGGTCTAAGGTGACATCTGAAGGGAATAAAGGAGGGGACAGAGGAATGTAAGTGAACTGAGCAGAACGAGGGCAGAGTGGCAGGGGACAGAATGGCAGAAGCCACCCAGCCGGGGGGGGGGGCATGGGAGGGAAAGGAGGATCACCTGGAAGATGTGAGGGGGCCAGGGAGTGAGGAGAGAAAGAGGAAAGTGAAATTATGCTTTATAAAGAATGAGTCATACATTCACTCATGATAGAGCATTTACTGTGTCGCAGACACTGGGCTAGACCCTGGCAATACATTCATGAGGGAAGCAGACACTGCCCCTGCCCTGGAGGTTTGCACCCTAGTGGAGAGGCAGCTGGTATTTGGGGTGGGAGGCTCCTGTGCTGGGCCTGGGAAGCCCAGAAGTGGGTATTTAAGCTGAGAGAGCAAGGATGAGAAGCAGCATCCAGTGAAGAAAGCTGGGAAGACTATTCCCAGCAGAAGGAACGCTATGGGGAAAGGTCCTTCAGGGAATGGAGAAGCAGCCAGGCTTGCTGGATTTGTTGCAGGAGGATCCTATGTGCTTTAAGGACAGTGGTCAGTGCTTTGGGTTTGATTCTATGCAGCAAGGGAAGCCACTAGAGGGTTTAGGGGCAGGAGAGAACCATGACCAGACGTGACCTATGAAAAGATCACTTTGGACGCTTGCAGAGATGGGGTGCAGTCCAGGTGGGGGCCGTGCAGATGCAGAGAGCTGCTCAGATGTGACACAAGTCTCAGAAGCAGAAATGCTGATGAATTGGCTGCAGGTGCGAGGCAGAGAAGACTCACGTGCTTTCCTGGGTTTCTGGCATGAACAACTGGGGGGATTTCAGAAGCATCATCAGAGCTGGGGAAGCCAGGTGCAGGGAGGGACAGGAAGTCACATGCTGTGTTTTGAACTGTACCTTGGAGAGAGGGAGCCTGAGAGGCATCCAGCCAGCAGATGAATGCACGCATGAGCCTGGAGATTGCCAAAGTCGGCCTGGAGTCACAGAGGTGGAAGCCACAGGTGGGCACACACAGACCACAGATCTGAAGCCTTGCAGGAAGACTGGGAGATGGAGAGGAGACGCACAGGAGACTGAGCCCGGGCACAACAGTGCTCGGCTGTGAGGTGGAGGAGGTTAAGCTGAGAGGCCACAGGAGGGTGAGGTTGCCTGGGTGACAGGAGAGGAGAGAGCCTTGAGAAGAGGCCACCAGTTCTGTCACCTGCTGCTGAGGGGTCAGAAGAGCACAAGAAATCGCCACTGGATCTGGCGGCTCTGAGGCCTTGGATAGCCCTGGGAAGAGCATCTTCCAGGGAGGTGGGGAAGCCAGAGACTGGCAGGTTGTGGGGTACATCCCAGGTGAGGAGATGCAGCCCATCCGTGGAGAAATTGAAGACGTTTTGCCCTGAAGGAGGGCAGAGAGACAGAAGAGGGGCTGGAGGGGCAGCTGAGGGATAAATGCTGTTTTTTTGACGGGTGACACACGTCTTGTGCGGAAACTACCTGAAAACTTGGGAAGACATTAGAAAGAAGAGCCATGACCCAAGAAGAGAATTGAAGGTGCGAGGGAAACTGTCATGCCCGCCCCGCCCTGGCCTTCTTATCCAGGTGCCCGTTCCCTGGCTGCAGGTCACGTGCTAACACCTTCATTCTGATGGGCACAGCACATTGACAACTGAACAAAGCCACTCGGCTTGAAAATGGTCCCTGGTCAAGGTGAAGGACACGCCTGGTGCTGCCAAACGCCGCCGGGCAGCTGCAGGCACACCCTCTTCCTTCCTCCCACACCCTCGGTAGCACAGAGCCTCATTCATCCAGGCCAGCAGGTCATGGCCATGGGAATGTCATGCTCCGTTTCTGGGGAAAAGGGCAGAGGCTTTTTCCCCTGCAGAAGAACCAGTCTGCACCTAGGGCCTTGCCCCTTTTCCCCAAGAGTCCTGGGGTTATATAAGCATCGTCTGTCCCTGATGCTGGGGTCCTGGTCAAGACCTCCCCAGTGCGGGGCTGGGGTGACACAGCTAGGCCCTGGCATAGAGTTCAACCACCCTTTGTCCTGATGGCACTTTATAAAAACACTGTCAGCCTGGACTCTGGGATAACAGGGTTACAAGCCTCCGAATGACTAACTGGTTCTCAGAACTAAGTGAATCAAATACAGACTTTGGGACAATATTGCGTGCACCCAGGCCGGGTGGAGACCTAGACTGAGCATGGACACTGCCACGGAGAAAGGACATGGGAACTGTGGGGTCCCCCTGCTGCCCAGCCACCCCCACACCCTGGGTTGAGGTGGGATGTAGGTTACAGATAAGGTTAAAATACAAACGGAGGCAGGTGAAAGGAGGGGTGGGTACCGAGGTTTGAATCACAGCGAGGAATAGATCGCTTCCTCTTCACCCAGACCTCAGCTGCTCCCTAAATCTCAGTGACCCCCAAATCAGTGCCTCTGGCCCACGTCTTTCTTGAGTTCCAGACTCATTTGTCCAACGGCCGCCTGGACATCTCCAGGAACAGGACATTTGTGTGCCTCTGTCCCCCGTCCCGGGCTCTCTGTCTTGGCGGAGCACATCATCTTCTACTCAGGTCACCCACCCCACAGGCCCATGTCCTCCAGAAACGGTTCAGCTATGCCTGGTCAATAGTAAATCCTTAGTATCTCTCCAGTTCTATCGCTGCTGCCTCTGAGCTCTGGGTTTGAATCCTGCATCACCATCTGCTCACTGTATAATTGGGCGAGCAACCCTCTCAGTCCCCGTTTCCACGCCTGTAATATTGGGATTGTGAAAGATGTCAGAATCAGAATGGAGCCACTTTTGTTAAAAATAATCCTGACAAATAGAGCCAAGGGAAGGCCATGAAGACAAAGATTCTCATGCATAAATGCCTAATAACAAAAACTACCACGGAAGACTATGAAAACCGCAATCTTGCGCAAAAATGCTTCTAGGAGGACACCTGCCCAGTAACTGCCTGTCCATCCTCAGACTGGCGTCCCTCTTGCAATCAACCCTTGTAGCCAAGGATCATTACTTCAAAGCAATGATATAATCCTCCCTTTCCTTTTAAAAACCTTTGTCTTCCTTCACTTCCCTGAAGGCACACGTGGTTTTTACTCTGGCAGGCATACTCCCGTGGCAGTGCCCTATTCCTGAATAAACATCACTTTCTTTGAGAGCCACTCTCTGATTATTATTCAGATTGACAGGATAATCACAGTAGGTGTCTCATAAGGTGGTTCTGAAGACTGATAATGCTTTAAAGCATCTGCAGCGGGACTGACAGCAGCACCGAGTCCGCGCTCGCTGTTACCAGCAGGTATTCATCATCCCGCCCTCCCTCATTGTTTCCCTCCAGGGCCGGCTCCAGAGCGTTCCTGCCGGACACGCAGGTGTTCGGGTCACTTCCTGAATAAAAGCCAGCCGCCTTAATGGTGGAGTCAGACCCTTAGCTGGGCATTCAAGGCTCCCTCCCGGCCCTCTCACATCCTCACATGCCCCGGACACAAGCGCACACGCCTTGTCATTTTCCAGCCACGCTTTGTGCCCGCCGCCCTGCCTGCAGTGGGCATCTCTCGCTCTGGTGACGCGGCTAACGTGGACGCACCCAGTCTGAACCCGGCGCGTCACCTACTTTACCTCATTGGTTCCCACAACAATCCCGTGAGGTAAGTCCTGTTTCCTGGAAGCTCGGTGATTCTCAAGAGGGAACAGCTAGCCGTGGAGCCAGAATTTCAGTCCAGGTGTGGCCGTTCCCAAAGTCCACGTGGTTCTAGTTAATTCACACAAACCTCTCATGAGTAGATGACATTCCAAAGGAAAAAGGGACCTGACGTCTCCGAGATGGGAAAGGATGGTAGGAGGGTGTATGTCAGCATCTCCCCAGGGCAGAACACATCTGGGGGCATCTGCAATGTCTGTTTTGCTAAGCATAAGCGCGTTTCCACAATTCCCTCTCCAGCAGGTGATGCATTAGGGTTGGTCCCAACAGCACATCGTGTCAGCTGTGAGGGGAGGTGAACTGGGGCGGGGCCGGTGTAGTAGCAACTGGCTGGCGTTGTCAGGGTTCCCCATTCCCTGCACCTCCCCCTTCAGCTTTGCCACTGTGGGCCCAGCGCGGGGGCTCTGCACTGAATGGTGCCTGCCCTTCTGTAGGTCCGCCACGTTCTCGGGGTCGGCAGTGGGATCTGCCCTTCCTCCCTGGCTCCTCACCTCCTGTCGATCCTCTCTTCTCTGCTGACTCAGTCCCAGTGCCAGCTGCACGGTACGGACTTAAAAAGGCCTCTGACCGCACCTCCCCCACCCCGCCCCGCCCCGCGCCATGAGCTTCCACGATCACACGAGGCCTACAGTAACCCGGGCGTGTCACTCGGTGTCCTGTCCTAGGATCCATCCCTAACCATCAGCAAGGAGAATGAATTCAACAGATGTTAAATGAATAAATTAGTTAAATAAATGTTTTGGCTGTTTTACAGCTTTAAATATTAGAACTAAAACTAAAAGTGATCTTATTTTTTCCAACCTTCCCTAAAGGATAAATTATTAATGTATTTTGCAACATATTCTCTAAAGGTGCCCTATTGAGAGGTGACAGCGTGCTGGCAAGCCCTTGCAGGCCCTCGCTCACTCTCGGTGCCTCCTCGGCATTGGCACCCACTCCGGCCATGCTCGAGGATCCCTTCAGCTCCCCCGCTGCACTGTGGGAGCCCCTCTCTGCGCTGGCCAAGGCCGGAGCGGGCTCCCTCTGCTTGCAGGGAGGTGTGGAGGGAGAGGCGCGGGCGGGAACTGGGGCTGCGTGTCCGGAGCTGCACGCCCCGGCCATAGGGAATAATAATTAAAGATTAAACGCCTGAGCTGTTTTCATTTCCACCCCACACCTTCTCCCTATCTTTGCCTTTTTTCCCCTGTACTAGTACCTCATTAAAGATGGCGCTCTTCCTGCTTCTTCTTCACTCACGGCCCTGGAAAATTGTTACTTAATAGCGCAAGCGCAACATGACTTCCGACCGGAGAAACCGAAACTAACCTGGCCACGCCCTCGGCAATGAGATCATTTCCGCCTTAGCCCAACCCCTTCCCTTCCAAGTGTATATAAGGCAGTGCATTACCGTCATTAAACGAGACTTGATCAGAGCACTGTCTTGTCTTCATTTCTCGTGTCTCTTGTTCCCCAAATTCCCACCCCCTCCTCCAGGGCCTACACTGACTATCCCGCGGGCCGGGATAGCTGCGGAAGGCGCTGGTAAGCCAGCGCGAGTTCGGGTGGGCATGGGCTCGGCCGGCCCCCACACTCAGAGCAGCTGACCGGGGCTGCCGGCCCCGAGCAGTGAGGGGCTTATCACCCGGGCCAGCAGCTGTGGAAGGTGCACTGGGTACCCCAGCAGTGCCGACGCCAGCACCGTGCTCAAATTCTGGCCCGGCCTCAGCTGCCTCCGGGCAGGGCAGGGCTCTGGACCTGCAGCCTGCCATGCCGGAGCCCCCCCAGCCCCCACGCGGTGGGCTCCCACGTGGCCCAAGCCTCCCGAGGGGTGCCGCCCCCTGCTCTGTGTGGCCAGGTCCCATGGACGGCCCAAGCAAGGGCTGAGGAGTGCAGACGCGACACACGCCTGGCAGGCAACTCTGCCTGCGGCCCGGGTGCAGGATCCACTGGATGAAGCCAGCTGGGCTCCTTTGTGTACTGGGAACTTTGAGAACCTTTATGTCTAACTGGAGGATTGCATATGCACCAATCAGCACTCTATGTCTACCTCTGGGTTTGTGGATGCACCAACCAGCACTCTGTCTCTAGCCAAGCTGGTGGGAACTTGGTGAACTTTTTATGTCCAGCTGGAGAATTGTAAACGCACCAATCAGCACCCTGTATCTAGCTCAAGGTTTGTAAATTCACCAATCAGCACCCTGTCAAAATGGACCAATCAGCTCTCTGCCAAATGGACCAATCAACTCTCTGTAAAATAGACCAATCAGATCTCTGTAAAATGGACCAGTCAGCAGGATGTGGGTGGGGTCAGATAAGGAAATAAAAGCAGACTGCTGGAGGCAGCAGCAGCAATGCAGTAGGCTTTTTGGTGTAGTGTGGGAGTGGAGTTGTTTTTGTGTGGACTCAAGTCGCAGTGTGAGTTGAAATAGTTATGGGGAAGAGCTGCAACTTTGTTTCTGAAGGTAGCAAGACCAGAAACCCACCAGAGGGGACAAACTCTAAGCCCGTCTGAACATCAGAAGGAACAGACTCTAGATACACAGTCTTTAAGAACTGTAACATTCATTGAGAGGGTCTGTGGCTTTATTCTTAAAGTCAATGAGACCAAGAACCCAATTTTGGACACTATGATCACAGCGTTTTAAACTAACACAGAGGCTCTCACTGGAGTGATTAAATTACATCTATGTTACATTGGTTGATGGTAAAAGGGTTGCGATTTTGTGTTCTGATGGTGGTTTTATTTTAGGGTATTGTAACTGCACATAGTTTTTCTTGAGGAGAAGGTAATGAAGGAAGGCGAGGACGCTGGCAGGTATTGGATGTGCATCCTCCATGGACTTAAGCGTCTGTAGCCCCGTGGCACTGGGTTACTGGGAAATGGTGCAATCGCTGGCTGAGTGGTAATAGCTCTTATCAAGAAATGGAAGCTAGTATGTCCAACTGAAAAAGTCAACAAAACAAAAGCAGGTGCAGAATTGCGATCTGAGAGATTTTTAGTATCTTATTTCGTGAAATTTTATTTTGTAGAGATGAAATCTTTGTACGTTTCCTAGGCTCGTCTCGAACTCTGGGGCTCAAGCAATCCTGATCCCCGACTCTGCCATACCAGCCCACCCCTGTCTCCACTTCTGAAAGTGCTGGGATTAGAGGCATGACGCACTGCCCCCGCTGCAGTCTGAAATTAATGCTTATGTTGAAGGACTGCTCAAAATGTTGGAGAAGTTGGAGACTGAATGTCCTTACGCTACAAGGGGAGGTCTAATTAGATCTTCCAAACATCAGACAACCAAGTGAAGTTAAGTTACCTACCCCTTTGAATGAATCTAGCTTTCGAAATCTTTCCGGTAAGTTATTCTTTAGCACTGGTATCCAGGATTCCTTTTTCAGTGGGGGCCAGGAGATGGTTCTCTGTCCAGGGGCAGAGAGCTGAAGAACAGGCCGAGGGCCCTGAATTTGCAGTCTCGTTTCCAAAGACACGGACCTTGGGGTCAGCCTTGGCCCTAAATCCTGGCTCTGTGACTAGCTGTCTGATCTGGAGGGATTTACTCACCCTCTCTGTGGTCCAAATTTCCTTTCGTCAGGTGGAGGCTTGAGATGTCTGTATGGGGTTAGTACAGACCAGGCTGAACACTCAGCTTTGCTGTGCTTTCATTATGGCAGCTACATCACAGCAGTTTCCATGTTTCAGAAATGAAATCACACCTTGTTTACATCCATCTTCAACCTTTTCAATCTTTTTAGGTAGACTAAGTCTAGCTTTTCAGGGTTTCCCAATAGTGTATGTTTCAGACCTTTATCCAATTGTGAGCCCCAATGCAATATCTAAAGCCTTTCCACAAGAACACCCACGGAGCGATGGTACTCATTCATGCCATATGTATAATATTTTGGATAAAATGGTAAAACGAGAAAAGACGTAAAATCGTAATATCCTCTAATAAAACAGACCAGCAAGATTTGTAAATCTATTTTGAAACAACTAAAATGATTCCAGGAATTTTTGAGTTTAATTTTCCTTCACATTGTTACAATCACTTTCAGTCTTGTGTAATTTCTAGACTGCTGTGGTTCACAGCAGCTGTGTCTCACGGGAAATGTGGACAAACCAGTCTGGCTAGTGAGGGGAGCTGTGGGAAGCTCACAGCCCCTCTTTGGACAGCCACATTGCTCCCCTAGAACCATCAAAGGAGGCCCACCCATGAGGCTGAGAGTCTGGGACATTTCCAAGGGGTGGGTGCTCCTGAGCGTTTTCTCCAGGAGGAATCCTAACTTCTGGGCAGATGCCTGGCTCTGGCCAAGAACCTGGTCCAGGAACATTATGATCTCAGTCCCTGCTGGCCTAACGCGAGGACCCTCCCAGCTGGGGAACCTCCCAGGCAGCAGTGGGGGAGAGTTCCACATGGTTTCTGATGCTCTGGCCCGTCCCTAGTTCACAGCCTTGATGATGAAGGCGAGAGAGAGAGAGAGAACAGGAATTTGGCCTCGGGCCACCGTGGGCTTGTATCTAGGGTATCCCACACTAGGTCCAGGATCTTTGAACCACTCAGAACCACCTCAGAACCTCAATGTCCTCAGTTATGAAATGGGAAAGACTTCCAGGTATGGGGAGGCATCAACCGTGGGATGTGTAGATTTAGTGTTGACTAGGCGCTGCCTAGTCAATGGTGGTTAGTGTAGCTTGGAAGATGGGACAGGTGCAGGGTCACTGGTTGGTGGGGCATACAGGAAGGTGTGCTGGGGCCCTGGGGCAGCATAAGGGTTTCCCTGCCTGGAATGGTGACAAGAACACACACAGCCACACAGCATGCAATGGAATGAAACCAACCAAGAAGTGTGTGGTACGTTTTATTTAGTCAGTCTTCATTTAAATGTGTGCTTTTGAAATCACTAAATGTGACCTTTTCAGAATTCAATTCTCACAGTATTTACAGTGAACTTTGTGCAAACAAATCTGTGAGCTTCCTGCTCCGCTTTTCACATTAATAACTTACAAATTTAGGTCACAACAAAACCCCAGACTCCTAGCGTTCTGTTTGAAAGGTACTGAGCTGGGATAATGGGTTGCTAGGAAAGAGCTAACGCAAGCCCAAAGGAAATAAAATGTTTTCTTTATCAGAAAAGAATAGTAATAAGGCCTTACTCTCCAAAGGAAAACATACATCCCAAAATGTTGTGGAACAGTATTAAGCAATCAAATACATTTCCAATGGTTATTTCACCTTCATTTTTTATACTTACACTCATCTCTTTTAATTAAAAAAGCAAAACCAGAAAAGTGCGATTTGAAGGGACTCTGAACTGTCAGGGAATGTTATAGAAATAATCTGACGTCCGTGACTAAAGAGTGCAGGTCATCAGGCTGCTCCGGCCAGCCTCCTGCAAGGGCACTGGTCAGAGAGGCCACAGCTGCCAAAGCGGGGAGGTGCGCCAGGCCCCACATCACTTGCCTCGGGGTCCATGCCAGGCAAGAAAGAGACACACACCTGGACCTAGCCAAGGGTGGTGCCCTCCCAGGTAATTTTTCAGGTACAAAATCTACAAAGGGGATCAATCTTGGAGAACACATTTCTCTTTCCCTCTCTGGGCACAGAAACACCTGACTGAAGAGAAAGTACACAACACTCAAGTATTGTAAAAAGGGAGGGTTCCTGTGGAAGGCAACGACTCATGATTTAGAAACTGAAGTATAAAAAATACAGATCAACAATTGTGCCTTTCATGTCTTGTAAAGTATCGCTTTAAAATCCCGTTTTAGATGCTTGATGTCTGAAACGAAACCACGGCCTTTTAAAATATTTTTGATTCCATGCCTTTTTATAAGGAAGATGAATTAATACCTCAATCATCCTGGTTGCAAGAGACTATTCAGGACCAAAACAGTATAGGTTTTCTATGTGTTCACTAAAGACTGTGATGGGCAATTATAGAATGACAGCTTATTAGAAAACAAACTGAAAACAATTTATTGATGGATCTGAGAATTTTTTCACACATGAATCATTTCTCCTTCCGATGGTTATGTCCTCCTATTGATAAAAGTTCCTCACTGAGACTCCCTGGACCCATGGTTTGTGCCTGCTGGGCGTTCCACTACGGTGATTCCCACTCTAAAATACACTTACAGCAGAAAGCATTCACCCATGATGATTATGAAGGAAATATTCTGTCCCTCACTCACTCTCTGGAAGTCAATCTGTGACAGCTGTGACTCTATCCAGAGCCACGTGTTTGCAGTTCTCCAGCAAGCAGGTCTCACCCTGTGGGTCCCCTATTCCCCATGACCCTTGTTGATCCATCCTGTTCCTGCTCAGTTGTTCCCCTGCTCACCTGGACTGCAGGAGGCATGGGCGCGCCCACTGAGGCCACACTGAGGAGTTGGGATGAAATGCAGGACAGGGAGGGACGGGAGACTGAGCTGAGTGGGAGCACTGGATTCCAGGAGGTATGGATGCACTGATTACCATCCAAAGACATTGGCAGCAACGAAGGACACACAATGACTGAAAACATTAATGTTACCTTTTGGGATCTCGCAGTGCCCTGAGCGATCTGTGTGTCTACCTACAGACGGGCAAAGCACTTTTGCACCCTGGCCCCATTCCCAGTTCTCTCCTGAGAACTCAGTCCTCCTTGAAGACTTGGTGATACCTGTCATTTGAGCTCCCGTTTAGTGGCTCATGGTGCCCAGGGGCTCACGTCTGCAAGTTAAAATCGTTTTTATCAACACCTAATACAATGGCTCTGATTTCACATAAATAATCACAGACTTGATTAAAATGAATATATTATTCTAGGTTAATTTTTTTCCATTCAAATGTTTATATTCCATCTACGCAGAACAATTACAACAGAAAAAAATAGGCACCTCCAAAGTCTTCCCAAGAATGATGGCTTTCTGACATATCACATTGTACAAACTGGACAAATGAGACGAATGACTGTGACAGGGGCTAGGGAGCTCTTCAAGGTGCTGTTTTCTTCAAGTCTCGAATCTGTTTAATCAAGTAGTTCTTCTCATCAGCGAACTGCTCATCATCCGCCCTTTCTTTTTGAAAGCTGCTCAGAAACTCAATGAGTTTGGGCTGATTCTTTAACAGAATCTCCACAATAGGCTGTGTTTTGTGAGGACTGGCCACAAACACCTGAAACAAAAAGAAACAAATACTTAGGACGGGAGTGCAAGCCAGGGACCTCACCCACACTACAGCGGTGCAGGCCAGGGACCTCACCCACGCTACAGCGGTGCAGGCCAGGGACCTCACCCACGCTACTCGTGTTTCATGCGTGACTGATACTATTAATGTATAGAAGCCCCTGACTCTTAATTCTTAGTGAGGCTGATCCATACAGTCATGCACCACATGACGTTTCAGTCAATGACAGACCATGTATATGATTGGAGTCCCATAGCACCATAATGGAGCTGAAAAATTCCCATCGCCTGGTGATGTTGTAGGTCAATGCATTTACTCACGTGTCTGTGGTGATGCTGGTGTAAACAAACCTACTGCCCGGCCAGTCATAAAATTCAAGCCCATGCAATTATGCACAGTGCATAACACTTGATAATCAATGACGATGGTACTGGTTTATGTATTTACTATACTATACATCTATTCATTATTTTAGAGTATACGCCTTCTACTTATTAAACAAAAAGTTAACTATAAAACAGCCTCAGGCAGGTCCCGCAGGAGGTATCCAGAAGAAGGCACTGTTATCGTAGGAGGTGACAGTTCCATGGGTGTTATGGCCCCTGCAGACTTTCCAGGGGGACAAGATGTGGAGGTGGAAGCAGTGATAATGATGATCCTGACCCCGTGTAGGCCAAGGCTCATGTGAGGGTTTACATCTTAAGTTTTTAACAAAGAAGTTTAAAAAGTAAAAAACAGAAAACTTTAAACATAGAAAAAGTGTATAGAATAAGGATATAAAGAAAGAAAATGTTTTTGTACAGCTGTATAACTTGTTTGTTTTAAGCTGTATTATTGCAAAAGAGTCAAAAAGTTCTAAAAAATCAAAAAATAAACCTTTTATAAAAGCAAAAAGTTACAGTCAGCTAAGGTTATTTTTATTTATTTATTTTTTTGAGACAGGGTCTCACTCTATTGCCCAGGCTGAAGTGCAGTGGCACCATCACAGCTCACTGCAGCCTGGAACTCCTGGGTTCAAGCGATCCTCCCTCCTCAGCCTCCCCAGTAACCAGGACTACAAGTGCATGCCACTGCACCTGGCTAATTTAAAAAGTTTTTTGTAGAGACGGGTCTATGATTGCCAAGGCTGATCTCGAATTCCTGGTCTCAGTCCTTCCACCTTGGCCTCCTAAAGCCGTGGGATTACAGGCATGAGCCACCACGCCTGGCCCTAAGGTTAACTTATTATTAAAACAAGAAAAAATTTTTAAAAATCAGTGTAGTGTAGTCTAAGCAGTGCTTATGAAGTCTACAGTAGTGTACGGTAATGTTCTAGGCCTTCACATTCACTCACCATTCACTCCCTGACTTCCCCAGCGCAACTGCCAGTCCTGTAAGCTCCATTTATGGTAAGTTCCCTATACGGGTGTACCATTTTTTCTCTTTTATGCCATATTGTTACTGTATCTTTTCTATGCTTAGATACCCAAATACCATTGTGTTATAATTGCCTGCAGTATTCAGTACAGTAACATGCTGTACAGGTTTGTGCTCTAGGCACAATAGCCCACACTATGTAGCCTAGGTGCATGGCAGGCTCCACCATCCAGGTCTGTGTAAATGCACTCTGTGATGCTCCCGCACAGACAACATCGCCTAGTGAGCGCGTTTCTCAGAACGACTCCCTGCTGTTAAGCGCCACAGGCCTGCACTTCACCTTTCCCATCACTCTCCTTAGTCACTAGCTAGGAGCACGTGGGAGCTAGCTATGAACATTTCATATTTTGTTTTACTTTTAAATATTTGTTCTTAATTACAAAATCTTTCAAACAGAAAATAACATAACAAATCCAGTATACTCACCTCACAAATTGAATAGATTTTGCCATTGTGCCTGAGGTGTCTCTTTTTAAACAAATAAAACATTACAAATGGAACCAAACCCTCACTTCCACCTTTCCCCTCCCACCTCTAGCAGTGTGCTACCATCTCTGGGCACGTTTTAATCCTTATCCTCCTACTACACAGATATTTAAACATAAACAACATATAGTACGAGTGAGCTTATGGTTTTTAAACATTATTTTTTGAACACATAATATCATTACCTAGTTCAAAATTCAAAAAAGACAAATGTGAATAGTCCTCCTCTCACCTTCCCTCCCTGAAGGTCACCAGTGTCACTGTTTGTCACGTATGTGAAGCTTTAAAAATTACAACTGCCGGGCCGGACCCGGTGGCTCACGCCTGTAATCCCAGCACTTCGGGAGGCCGAGGCGGGTGGATCACCAGGTCAGGAGATCGAGACCATCCTGGCTAACACGGTGAAACCCCGTCTCTACTAAAAATACAAAAAAATTGCTGGGAGTGCTGGCGGGCGCCTGTAGTCCCAGCCACTGAGAAGGCTGAGGCAGGAGAATGGCATGAACCCGGGAGGCGGAGCTTGCAGTGAGCCGAGATTGCGCCACTGCACTCCAGCCTGGGCGAAAGAGCGAGACTCCGTCTCAAACAAACAAACAAACAAACAAACAAAAAATTACAACTGCCCAGGTCCTACCTCCCAGAGATGCCAACTCAGCAGGTCTGTGATGGATGTCTGGCATTCTGTATTTCTGTGAAGTTCCACAGAGATTCTTTTGTGGACTCCTGGTGGAAACCATGATCTGATGTTGACTGGTGCACTATTTTGTAACAGACACACTCCTTAGTTACTGCTACATACATGACTAAATGGCCAGAATGCAGATCAAAGTGTCTCTGAGCCCTACAGAGCTCTCTGGTGTGATGGTCTGGCCTCCTGCCTCTGCCTGGCACCCCCTCTGCCCACCCATCCCTGTCCCATAGCTGCACAGTACCCAACTCTACAAGGAACACATTACGAAAGGGCTTAGTTATGGGGCAGTGGCGGTTACATGGCTAAGCCCTTAAGGTTCCTCCACCCTAGCAACTGTGGGGAAGGAGAAAACTACCCTAGGATGTTGAGTACCAATGCGGGGAATACAAGGCTGCGGAGGCTCCCATCCCAGGAGGTGGCGATGACATTACATTTCTGGGTTTGGAGCAGGAAGGCTCGTGGTGTGGGCGGCATAAGAGCTAGTCCGTGAGTCAGGCAGAGTATGTTTACACGTGGTGGTGAGAGCAGCATTCCAGGAATACTGAACTGTCCCACTGCAGGCTCTGAGGTGTGCGGGACAGGACGTGGGAGCAACAGTAAGAATGAGGAAGGGAACGTGGGAGCTAAGGTGGCGCCGGCTCTGGAACCTGGGTTCAAATTCCACCTCTCCTACATGTTAGCGGTGTGTCCAGCAGCCAAGTTTTGTTATCTAGAAATAAAAGGACCTCTGCCTGTCTGGGTGGAGAGAATGTGCTGGGGAACATCAGCAGCGTCAGCACAACGAAGTCTCTGAAAGCCTTCTGTTGTCACTGTCTGTGGGGACTCGTGCTTGCTGGAGGCAAAGTGCCTGACCTGAATCCAAGGACTCGTCACTGCCCCATCACCCTATTTCTGGTCAACTGTACACACGACCATGGGTGGCCAGTTCATAGCCCTCCCAGCTGGTTATCTTCATTCATGGGGCTGTTTCATACTCATCCAACACTTAACCCTCACAACAGCCCTGAAGTATAAGAGCTGTTATCCTCATCTGTTAATGAGGAAACAGGCTGAGTCATGTGAATAAACTTGACCGCATAGTATTATGGTTAACAGTGCAGACTCAGAAGCACACAGCCTGGGCCCAAATCCCAGCACCACCTCTGATTAGCTGTATGATCCTACAAAACTTTACCTCTCTGTACCTCAGTTTCTTCATCTGAAAAATGGGGATGATGACAGTACCTGAGTGCCATTAGGTAACAGTAAGGCTTAATGAGAACAGTATATGTATTCTACTTCTGGCCTCCAGAACTGTGTTTTCTGTTGTTTTAAGGCATTTGGTCTGTGGTACTTTGTTATGGCAGCCTAGAAAACTAATACAAGTGTACCGCATTAGCAGAATATAGGGAAACCACATGATCTTCTCAACTGATACAGAAAAAGAGTTTGATAAAATCCCACACCTTTTCAGGACAAAAACACTCAACACAGAGGCTAGGTGCAGCAGCTCCTGCCTCTAAATCCAGCACTTTGGGAGGCTGAGGTGGGCGAATCGCCTGAGCCCAGATATTCAAGACCAGCCTGGGCAATACGGCGAAACCACCTCTCTACAAAAAATACAAAAATTAGCCAGGTGCCTGCCGTAGTGTGCTGGCTAAGAGTTCCCACTACTCGGGAAGCTGAGGTGGGAAGATCAATTGAGCCTGGGAGGTTGAGGCTGCAGTGAGCTGTGATGGTGCCACCGCACTCCTGCCTGGGCAACAGAGTGAGATGCTGTCCCAAAAAGCAAACAAACAAACAAAAAACACTCAATCTAGGCCATTTGGATATTCACATGCAAAAGATGAAGCTGAGCCCTTATCTTACTCTAAATAAAAAGTAAAATCAATCAAAGACCTAAATATAAGAACTAAAATTTCCACAGGAAAATATAGGGTAAATTTTCATCATGTTGGATTTGATAATGGTTTCTGAGATACGGCACCAAAAATGCAAGCAACAAAAGAAAAAATAGGTAAACTGAACTTCACCAAAATTGAAAACTTTTGTGTATCAAAGGATACTATCAAGAGAGTGAAAAAACACATAGAATGGGATAAAATATTTGCAAATCATATATCCGATTGGTGTCTAGTCTCCAGGATATATAAAGAACTCTTACAACTTAACAACAACAATGACAAACCCATTCCAAAAAGGGGAAGAGAACTTGAACAGACATTTCTCCAAAAAAGATATACAAATGGCCAATAAGCACATTTTTAAAATCCTCAAAATCATTAGTCATTATGGAAATGCAAGTCAAAATCACAATGAGATACCGCTTCGCACCCACTAGGATGGCTGCAAAAACAAAATAAATCAAAAAAAACAAAAAACAAAAAAACCCTGACAGTAACAAGTATTGCCAAGATGGACGGAGGTAAATTGAAACCCTGGGCCAGAAATGAAGACTCATGCCTGTAATCCCATCACTTGGGGAGGTTAAGATGGGAGGATCACTTGAGCCCAGGAGTTGAAGTTCAAGACCAGCCTGAGCAACACGGCAAGACCCTGTCTCTACAAAAAAAATAAAATATTAGTTGGGCATTGTGGTGCACATTGTAGTTCAGGAGGCTGACGCAGCAGGATTGCTTGAGCCTGAGAAGTTGAGGCTGCAGTGAGCTGTGATCACACCACTGCATACCAGCCTGGGTGACAGAGCGAGACTGTGTCTCAAAAAAAAAAAGAAAAAAGAAAAAAAGAAAAGAAATTATTGCTGCTGGGAATATAAAATGACACAGCCTCTGTGGAAAAGTGGCTGTTCCTCAATAAGTTAAACAATGAATTACCATATTACTGAGCAACTCCCTTCCTAAAAATGGAATACATTGTTCAAACAAAATCTTGTGTAGTAGTGTTCATAGCAGCACTGTTTACAATAACCAAAAGGTGCAAATAACCCAAATATCCATCAACTGATGAATGGATAAACAAATTTGTGGTATACCCATTCAATGGAATATTATTTGGCCATTTAAAAGAATGAAGTACTGGGCTGGGCATAGTGGCTCATACCTGTAATCCCAGCATTCTGAGAGGTCAAGGCAGGTGGATCACTTGAGGTGAGGAGTTCATGATCAGCCTAGCCAATATAGTAAAACCCTGTCTCTACTAAAAACACAAAAATTGGCTGGGTGTGGTGGCAAATGCCTGTAATCCCAGCTACTTGGGAGGCTGAGGCAGAAGAACCCCTTGAACCTGGGAGGTGGAGTTTGCAGTGAGCTGAGATTGCACCACCGTGCTCCAGCCTGGTGACACAGCGAGACCCTGTCTCAAAAAAATAAAAATAAAAATAAAAAATAAAAAAGAATAAAAGAATGAAGTGCTGATGGATCATGCTACAACATGGATGAACCTTGAAAACAAGTGTATGAACAAAACACCACACAAAAGGCCACACACTGTATGATTCCATTAATATAAGATATCCAGAATAGGCAGATTCATGGAGCCAGAAAACAGACTAATGATCACCAGGGGATGGGGGTGACGGGCAATGGGCTGTAACTGCTTACTGAGCACAGGGTTTCCTTTTGGGATGATGAAATGTTCTGGAACTAGATATTGGCGATAGTTGTACAACATCGTAAATACACTAACTGTTACTGAATTGTACACTTTAAAATGGTTAATGCTGAATTTTATGTTGTGTGAATTTTACCACAACAAACTAAAATTGTTACTTATATTAAAAAAAAAGGGGGGGGGGACTCCAGGCCTGTTTATACAAACTGCCTGATGTTTATGTAATACCTTTCAGAAATGCGTGGCTGCTCTGGTTAGCATTTGTTTACAAGGGAGTTACTGTGAAGTTTTAGCTAAAAATTGCCTGGCATTTTGTGGTGACTACATAAATAACTCATGACAGTCTTTCTATAAAAAAAAAAAAAAAAAAAAAAAAAAAAAAAAAAAAAAAAAAAAGATTAACTACAATAGACAAACTGATGTTGCAAACCAAAATAAATGTAAAATGTACTGGAATTTGCAGACAGGCATCACTGGTTCAATTCCACTGAATTCATCCACTGTACCATAAACCTAAGGAAAATGCTAAGTTTGTGCCCCATTTTTAAATTTTTTCTTGTTTTTATTTTTTATGGCTTCTGAACTCTGCCTCCTCTAAAGGTAATTGCTGATTGGAGTCAGCTAATGCAATAGTGCCTGATTCCCTTGGGGCAGCAGGGACACTGGTCAAGGCCTGAGATGAACCCACTGATGATAAGAAACACACTTCTAATTCATAGATATAGGGAACCAAGTCTTTTGAATATTATGTCCATGATAGATTTTTTTTTGGTTGTCTTTGTTGTCCCCATTTTTTTTAATGTAATTTTCAAACCACCCCCAAACAAATGAAACTACCCAGGACTTCTCCTTTTAGAATGCCGCCTTATTGCCTGTAACCCTTAGTTTACATAACATGCCTGAGAGAAGTGATTTATGGAGTTCTCAGGCATGGTGAGAGGAAGGCAAATATCATGACCACAACTCAAATATTTTTAGTTTAGAAGACTGAAAATATTGCACTCTCCATTTTAAAACTGAATGCATTGCATGGAAAATAAAATATCTACGTCTTACACACATATCCATTAATTTCATTCAAATTCTATTTTACCAACAGGGATTGAGCCAGACAAGGTATGGGGAAGTTAGCCTTCTGCGGTACTGACCTCACGCCTTTGATGCGTGCTGCAAGCCTGGCATGCTCTGTAGATGCTCCTGCTACAGTTATGTGGAAGTTACTCCAAGCAAATCCCACCCTGTTGAAGTGTCAAATAAGGCCACCATATCCTTATTCATGTGACTACACATCTGAGTAATAATTTAGAATATTTTGACACAATACTTGCTAGTACTGATCAGAGACCATTAACTTTTTCCTGTTTAAGAAAGGACTTGATCCTTAAATCTGCAAGCTGGTTGGGTGTCTATGAGCATCACTGGGCCCACAACAGAATTAGACTGGACCCCACTGCACATCAAGGGAGGAAGAAAAGCCCTGGGAAGGAAGTGAGGGTGGTGGAGGCCACCAGCCTGGAAGTACAGGATGCTCTAAAAACCTCTAGAATCCTATGAAATCCTCCTCCTCACTGCCCCCATTCTTCCCATCACTCTAATTACATAAGCTATACATGTGGAAAACTACGGAAATAAAGAAAAGCACAAAGAAGAAAGTAAAAAAATTCACTGACATAATTCCTCCACCCAGAGATAACCACTGAATATCTGGTGTATGTATGTGCAGCATTTTTTCTTGTGCACATCGCTATTTGTAGAAATATTTTAAATAAAACTGGGCTTGCATTCTGTACATAATACTTTGTAACCTACTTTTTCCTTAATAATATGTTTTTAATGCTTGTAGATTCTTCTTACATTACATGAGATGATCGCCATTTAAAAATATACATATCGTCTGCTGAATCCTTGCTATGCACTGGGCATTGTGCTACACAGTTTATACGAATAGTATTCTTTTATCCTGACAACAGCTCTGGGAGGAAGATACGATTTTTCCCCAATCTCCAGGTGAGGCTGAGAGAAGTTAAAGCAGCATCCCTGACCACTAGACTGTGTGTGCAGCGTGCACCTTCCGGGCAGTGCTGGGAGGTTCCGCCAGTGACTGCCGGACAGTACGGCTGCAGCTCCGCCCTCGCCATGTGTGGCAGTGACAGACTATTTGGTTCAAATGTTCTTAACTACTTATCTAAAGGTAGGGGTAAGGAGGGGAAAAAGGGCTTGGGGTCAAGCTATAATCACGTTTCTCATCTTTAAAACTGTTAAGTAAACTAGTGGACCAAAGAAATGGGAACCTGTTTTTTGCCTTCTTTCCAAAGTTTTTTCAGCATTTTAATGTTGCCTTTAGACAGCCAAATACAAGGTGGATGTCTGGACACTTCCTTAGAGTCACAGAACACGTTGATTTGAATTGAACAATTCAAGCCTGTAGGCAGTTTTGTAAAAGGAATATAGCATAGTGATTATATCTCACTGGGGGTTTTTAAAAGTTTTTTTAAAAACAGCTTTATTGAGATAAAATTCACAGACTATATAGTTGATTCATTTAAAGTATACTTTTAAATGTTGTATAGTATACTCACATAGTTGTGCAATCATCACTAGAATCAATTTTAGAACATTTTTATCATCCCAAAAAGAAACCCTATACCCATGAGCAGTCACCAGCCCCGCCCCCGCGCCGCAACATGCTCCCAGCTCTAGGCAGCACTAATCTACTTTCTGCCCCTAGAGCTTTGCCTCATTCTAGACATTCATATAAATGGAATCATAACATATGTGGTTTCTATGACTAGCTTCTTTCATGTAGCACAGTGTTTTTAAGGTTAACCCATGTTGTAGCATGTTATGAATGCCACATCCTTTTTGTGGCCAAAATTGGATCAGGTTTTGAAAATATTCAATGAGTATGTCCTTGCAAAGTGTTTAGCAGAGTCTCTGGCCCACAGCAACTGCTAGTTACAGTTGCTTCTTCCTCCTTCAACATGAAATCCCTGCAGTGCCACATATAGCAGTAACCGCTTTCCCAAATATTTACTGTTACGCAGATGCAAGTTAGTAGGATTCATATTTAAACCCAATAGCTCATTCTAACTATTTTGGGTAAAATATTTTATCCTCTATCCAAAGAAAGAGTATACTAGTATTTCCTCTAGTAATACTGTAAAAAGAGGAATTCATACTTCTAATATACTTTATCACAGTCAATTATGGAAAGAATAGACTCTTGTAACTGGGAGGGACCTCGGGAACTTAGCTAACTCATCCTTCCACTTCAGACATAACCCACTGGTAATTCTTGGCAAACAAGAATTGACTCCTATTAGATCCCCTGAAAAGGTGATTCTATAACCATCCTCAGTGACCTATTCCAGTGTCTACAACTCCCGTTCTCAGGAAATTGGTTTTACTTACAGTCACTCTCCACAGCCTACTGAGATAGCTGCTGTTGGCTTGCATTATGATATTCTATGAGACGTGTGCTCTGCCCTCAAGTACCACTGTTAACTTTCTCTGTCAGTCTTCTTTTTTGGTGCGTGTTTTTAAATCTTTCCACATAGGTCTTGTTTTCCAAATAGCTCAATCATCTCTGTGGCTTCTCTGTGCTGAGCCTCTCTGTATTCTCTATACGCTCCTTCAGATAAGCACCTCAGAGGAACTGTGGAGCTTTCCTGGGATCCTTAAGGAAAAGTCATTTACCTGACAACATGGCCAACCTCAAGATTCCCAGAGCTGTCAATATCAACTTAATCCCAGTGAAATCTGACTCGAGTTGAAGAGAATACTGGGTTTGTGCATCAGGGGCTTTCACTCTGCTATCACTTGCTCACCCTGGATTTTTCTGCTCTTTGTGCCATCACTTTCTCAATTATTTTAGTTCCTTCCCAGGTCTGTGATACTGTACTTTTCAGCACTGAGCTTTTAGCCGCTTATTCCTGGTTTCATCTACAATGGACAAATACTACAGCCATTCAGAATCCTTCTTCCCGGAGGCCTTCAGCTCCATCGGCAGGTCCGGCGAGTGTGATGAGCACACACACTGCTGACCTCATTCTCCAAGCCTCAGAAGGAAATGTGGACCGGGACTTCCCAGGGGAAGCCGCCTGCACAAAACATAGATTCCAGACCTACACATTCTCACTTTCTGAATGGAATATGCCAAGAAGGAAAGATCTAAATATATTCTCAAGTCAGAATAGTTCTATTTAACTTGATGATGCTTGTCAAACATTCTGTCAGAAAGATTTTTTTAAAAGACACTATATCACTACCCAGGACTCTGTTCTTGTCCCAATATTTGAAAACTGAAACGAGTCCCTCCAGTTTAGCATTACCAGATTTAGTAAACAGAAAGAGAAGATGCCCTATTAAATTCTATTTCAGACGAACAATGAGTAATTTTTTTAATGTAAGTATGTTCCGTGTAGTGCTATACATTGTCCATCTCAAATTCAAATTGAATGGGGCATCTTGTATTTTATCTGGCAATCCTTCTCTGGTTCAGAGGCACAGAGGCTCTCAGTTTCCTTCCTTTAAGAACATACATATTGGCTGGGTGTGGTGGCTTATGTCTGTAATCCCAGCACTTTGGGAGGCCGAGGGAGGCAGATCACTTGAGGTCAGGAGTCTACTTGGTGAAACCCCATCTCTACTAAAAATAAAAAAAATTAAAAAATTAAAAAAAAAAAAAAAGCCAGGCGTGGTGGTGGGCGCCTGTAATCCCAGCTACTTGGGAGGTTGAGGCAGGAGAATCACTTGAACCCAGGAGGCGGAGGTTGCAGTGAACTGAGCTCGCACCACTGCACTCTAGTCTGGGTGACAGAGCGAGACTCTGTCTGAAATAAAAAATAAATAAATAAAAATAAAAATAGTTCTAAAAAAAGAACATACATATTAATTTACTTACTCAGACATTACTTAAATAACCACTATGGGCCAAAAACCCTTCTAGCTGTTAGGAGATAGAGCAGAGAAAGAACAAATCAGAGGAAAATTCCTGCTCGCAAAGAGCTTCTACGAAATATAAAGGTATAGCAAAGAGGCACTTTGCCATTTCGAATTTACCAGCCTCAGTTCCCCACGTATAAGTGGAGCTATGTAGAAGAAAGACCATGGGATTTGGACGCAGAAGACAACCTTGTCTGTGAGAGCTCAGGCTTGTCACTTAATCTCTCAGGCAGTTTCCTCGCCAATGAAACAGGGACATCACACCTGCCTGACTTCATAGCTGGGGTGAGGATCACATGGAATTTCGTCAGGGAAAGTGCTCTGTACAAAATGTTAAAATGTTATTAACATTGTTAATGCAATTGCTTTGGTATTTTGGAAGCCAAATCTTTCGAATCTACAAATTTCATATAATTGTGGAAGTTACATAAGAAACTAGACATTTATCCCAAAATTATATGGAAAAGCAACTTAAATTTTTTTTTATTCTAGGTAATATTCACAAACATTAAATATAGGCTTCGTTTTCTTTACATACTACTGCAAAAATATTTTGTAAAGTAGCTAACATTATAAATATTCAGTAGCAGGATTATCAAACAAAGTCGTAAGTAATATATTTATATACTTGTTTGATGATGTTGCTAAAGTTTGCCAGAAATACCCATTGCAAACCTTTCTATAAACAAATATGGAGTTGATTGTTTTATGAATTTTTAAAGAAAGTATTTTTAAAAATAGAAAGGAGAAGTGAGGCCTTAATTATGACTTTTCACCTTTTCTCCTTGGCTGCTTTGTTAAATCTGCAAAAGGGCAAAATAAGATCAAATGAGGATACGATAAAGCTGAATGTTCGACACCATGTAAAAGTAGTTGGTGAGACATTAAGTCAGAAGTTGGTATACTTTTCAATATACTGTTACAATTTTAGGGGAAATTAACATTATTAAACTACTTCATAGCCAATTCCTAAATTCAATTGGTCTCAACTGCTTTCTCCATGAGTAGAGTTAGATTTGGTACGCCATGACCATAGTAGTTTGGTGTGCTAGAAAGTGGGTCCTTAGGTTGGGCGTGGTGGCTCACGCCTGTAATCCCAGCACTTTGGGAGGCCGAGGCAGGTGGATCACCTGAGGTTGGGAGTTTGAGACCAGCCTGGCCAACATGGCAAAACCTCGTCTCTACTAAAAATACAAAAATTAGCCAGGCGTGGTGGCGCATCCCTGTAATCCCAGCTACTCGGGAGGCTGAGACAGGAGAATCACTTGAACGTGGGAGGTGGAGGTTGCAGTGAGCCGAGATCACGCCATTGCACTCCAGCCTGGGCCACAAGAGTGAACCTCCATCTCAAAAAATAAATAAATAAATAATAATAAAAAAATAAAAAAGAAAGTGGGTCTTTAAGGAAGTGAGTAATTCATGGTTAGTCCTTCACTAAATTAATCTGTAATTTTGCTTATTTCCAGTAAGACCACACGGAAACTATTCTCATTCTTGTTCTACATACTGTTTTGGCTGAACTGTCAACCTGACTTTTATATTCTGGAATAAGCTGGGGATAGAACTTCTTGTTTTCAAGGGAATAGCTATTATAGCCAACTGCTAGGATCTGAGTGACAGACTAGTGCCATACTTGGCACTGGCGATGCCTGAGTTCCAGCAGCTCTGAGCGAGCAAATGACACAGACCATTTTCTGCCACCTTACATAGTTTGGTGGGAAGCGGCGACGTGGCCCTTTGGTATCGAGGTTAACAGAGAAAGGAAAGGGAGAAGATTATCTCATAATGGGTTCCTCAATCCATACTGGGCACATCTCTGGAGAGTCAGGACCTGAGACAAAAGTCTCATGACCTAGTATCTTAGAATTAGACTTTTAACACTTTCATTTTGCAAGTGAAAAAATGGATCCAGATGGATTTGCCCAAAGCGGCTGCTGGCAACTGAGACAGAACAAAGACCCTGCTCTCTTGACCTCCGTCGGGGCTTTCCCACCACACTACCCTGCTCACCAATAGTAGGAAGCACGTGTTGAACCTATTAGCAAGCTAATGAGAGTCAGCTGTTAATAATGCAGCAAAGACATTTTCAGGACTGGGTTCCACATTCTTTGCACCCTACGAAAGGTGCTTTGGGGAAAAAAACCTATTAATTAAACGATGTGAAAATAATCCTAGGACTTAGCTGTTACTTTTTTCTAAATAACAAAATATTTTTGGCAAGTAAACAACGTAGTTCATACTTCAGTGGAAGGAACATAGCCGGGGTACGGGGCAGGCCAAGTTACACACATACAAGTAAACAAGTGGTCAACTATTTTTAAACGTACTCACCCTGTCCAGTGATTAGGTGACCCAAATTCTGATCTTCTCAGAGGATGGAATTAGGTTATTTTTATTTTGCAACCCACTGATTCCTTCTACTATATATAATACTGCATTTTTGAACAAAATTATATGAAGTTTATTCTCATTTAAACTTCTGTAGGAGCTGAATGACATGATACACAGCCTTCTTCAATTCCTTCAGTCCAAGGGTCTTGAGAGGGCCCACCGTTTTATAATGCGTAGGCATTTTCCAGGCCTACAGCACTCTGTTTTTATTTCATTCATTTTTTTGAAACTTTTTATGAAATAATTCTAACACACAGAAGAGTACAGGAATAACATATCTGACTTCATATTCCCACCATTGGCTCTATGAAAATCTAATATTTTTTGCCATACTTGCCTTCAGATTTTTTTTTTAAATAAAACATTACAGGTATAATTGAAGGCTATTGGATACTCCTGTATGATATTGACATTCTCTCCCCTACTCCTTCTCCTGAGATGACCCCCATCCTGAATTTGGCATTTGTCATTCCCATGCAGTTTGTTTGTTTGTTTGTTTGAGACAGAGTCTCGCTCAGTTGCCCAGGCTGGAATGCAATGGCACAATCTCAGCTTACTGCAACCTCTGCCTCCCAGGTTCAAGTGACAATCCTGTCCTAGCCCCACTGAGTATCTGGGACTACAGGCATGTGCCACTACACCTGACTAATTTTTGTGTTTTTAGTAGGGACTGGGTTTTGCCATGTTGGCCAGGCTGGTCTCAAACTCCTGGCCTCAAGTGATCCACCCACCTCCTCCTCCCAAAGTTCTGGGATTACGGGCATGAGCCACCGTGCCCGGCTTCCATGCATGTTTTTGGACTCTAACTGCACATATATGAATCCACACTTAGTGTTCTTTTGCATGCTTTTAAACTCTAAATAAATGACATATTTAAATATTTGGTCATTCCACTCAACAAAATGTTTCTAAGATTAGGCAAAGCAATCCACATAACTCTATTTATTTTAACCCATTATTATGCACTATTGTATGTGTGTAGCACAATTTATTTTCCCAGTCTCCCCTTGGTGCCCATGTATGGCTTTTCCCATTTTAAACAATGTTGCAATAAACATCTTTATACAGTAAGTCCTTATTTAAGGTGGATAAGTTCTTAGAAACTGTAACTTTAAGCAAAGCAACAGATGAGGCCAACAATTTTTCCCCCATCAAGCTTACAACAAAACATTGTTATTTGAGGACTTGCTGTAATGTACACGGTTTTCTTTAAAGTCCACTTCCAAGCACCTATCAACGATTTTAAGAGAGGACTTACTGTACATGACTCCTTATGCACGTGTCCAAGAGTGTCTCCAAGAAACTGCCTAAAAATGGATTTCAGAGTTGAAGGGTATCCATAGCTTCAAGAGTTTATTTTGCTAAACTGTTCTCCAAAGTGATTATACCAATTTACACAGTGTATGACAGTTCCCACTGCTGTCCAGTCCTACAAAAATCTGATATTGTTGGACATTTTTGCCAATATGAAGAACATCAAGTGGTATGTCATTGATATTTTAATGGCCATTTCCACAATTACAAGTAAGAAGAACACCTATTTATTGGCCAATCAGGTTTCCTCATCTGTAAACTACCAACTTGTATCTTTTGTCTATTTTTCTGTTATTTGTCTTTTTCTTAATGACCTGTCAGTTATATATGTCACATTCTATCCTGTCTTTTCACTTTATGATTTCTTTTCTGAACAGAAGTTTAAAATTTTAGTGTGGTCACATTTTTAAATATTTTCTATTATGGCTGGGTATGGTGGCTCATACCTATAATCCCAGCACTAGGGAGGCCAAGGCAGGAGGATCAATTGAGGCCAGGAGTTTGAGACCAGCCTAGGTAAAACAGCGAGACCTCATCCGTACAAATAATAAAAAGAAAATTAGTTGGGCATGGTAAGGGCAGGCCTATGGTCCCAGCTACTCAACAGGCTGAGGCAGAATTGCTTGAGGCCGAGAGGTCAGTGCTGCAGTAAGCCATGATCGCACTACTGCACTCCAGCCTGGGCAACATAGTGAGACCCTTTCTCAAGAAAAATTTCTATTATGTTTTGTGATTTTTTATTTCTTTTCAAAGGAATTCTTCCTACCCAAATATACAGAGAGCCTCTTATTTTCTCTTCTAAAAGTTAAAAAAATTGCTTTTCAAGTGCAGATCTTTATCTAGAACTTATTTCTGTGTATACTGCAGGGTAAGATTCTCTACATGGACAACCCATTATCCAAGAAACATTTATTGAATACTTAACCCTTTCTTCACTGATTTATAATCCCTCCATGATCAAATATCAAGTTTCAGATTTATATAGGTTTACTTCTGGGCCCTCTACGCTGTTTTGCTGTTCTATTTATCAATTTCTAAGCCAATACAATGCTGTTTTCATTTACTCTAAATCCATAACAAGTCTTAATATCCGGTAGAGTAGATTCCTCTACTTCCTTCTTCAACATTGCCATAGATAATCCTAGGCTATTGCTCTACCACACAAATTTTAGAATCAGCTTGTCAAGCTCCAGGGAAAGTCCAGTTGGAATTCTGAAAGGAACTGAATAGAATTTATCAATTAGTTCAGGATTTTAATTGCTCTAATGGGTTTTTGGACAATAAATATCTGCACTGGAGCTTCCAGGTAGCCAAACACATGGAGACTCCTGGAGGGTGGCTGCTCAGGGAAGGCATGGAAGCTCCATGCCCCTTTCCCCATACCTCACCCTACGTATCTCTTTAATTTTATATATATATATATATATATATATATATATATATATATATATATATAATGAATTAACAAATATCTGGTGGCTGAAAGATCAACTAAAAATGTCTTACCTTTCAAAGCAACAATTACCTTAAAAACTGCCATGCCTCCCATTTATGGATTTATAAACTCTATCACTAAACATACTTTATAAAAACCGAGGCCAGGTGCCATGGCTCACACCTGTAATCCTGTAACTAAGCAGCTTAACTTCAAAATACATTTTAAAACGTTTTTTTCCCCTTTCTCCTGGGCTTAAAGATGTAACCTTGAAGCAAACTGCAGAAGCTTTTTCCCTTAGTTTTAAAATAGACTTCATGTCCCAGCCCTTTCTCACTGTCTATATTCCCTTCACATTTATCTAATCGCATGCTGGTATCTAATTATCTGCCTACTTAGAAGTTCCAGGGGCTAAACTTGAATCTTGAGTCAGACCAAGCTTGGAGACCCAGCTGCAAAATTCCAGAGATAACTTCAGGGTGGCTAGTCAACAACCCAGCCATTGTTGAGATGACGCCAGCCTGTTTTCCACCTGGACTGGGACCCAAGACAGCCACCAGAACAAGAAACACAGACATTGTACTCAGCATAATTTTTACACGCTTTCCATATCATGTTTTCTCTCTTTAAAACCTGGCCTTGCCCCTAAAATTCAAAGTAGTTGCATTGGATGGGAATCTGGCCACTTTCCTATTATTAGTTTTGGCTAATAAAGTCACTTTATTTTACGAGACCTGCCTCTTGTTAATTGGACTCTGCATGTGATGAGCAATCTGACTTGTGTTCAGTTACAATCCCAGCACTTTGAGCGGCTGAGGCAGGAAGGTCATTTGAGCTTAGGATTTTGAGACCAGCCTGGGCAACATAGCGAGACCCTATTTCTTCAAAAAATAAAAAGCTTAGCTGGGCGAGGTGACCCGTGTCTATAGTCCCAGCTACTTAGGAGGCTGAGGTGGGAGAATCGCTTGAGCCTAGGAATTTGAGGCTGCAGTAAGCCATGATCACACCACACTGCACTCTAGCCTGGGCAACAGAGCAAGACCCTGTCTCTGAATTTAAAAAATAAATAAAATTTTAAAAGATTTTTAGAAATAAGAACCAAAAAATTCTGGGACTCTCTGAACTCTTATTTACACTCTAGATATCTATCATACGATAAGAATTTTAAATATTAAAAAAAATTAGCTGGATGCATAAAATGCACATTGTGGCATTACTTAAGAGTAGGAAAAAATGCAAATAACCTAAATATCAATGACAAGAAGAAATATACCCAATGATGCACTATGATGGTGAGAAAAATAATGGCTCTAAAAACTACTTATAGCAATAATGAAAATGGTTACTTATGGTATAGCATTAAGTAATAAAATTAGGATATCAATTGTTAGTACAATGTGAATACAGCTGTAGAAAAACTCTGGAATGTGTGCACAGGAAAATAAAATGTACTAAACTGTTTACAATAGTTAGGCTGGGAATACAGAATTACAAATAGAATTCTCCCACCTACCCCACCTGTTAAAAAATCTATTGTAGGGTCAAGCGTGGTGGCTCACACCTGTAATCCCAGCACTTTGGGAGGCCAAGGAGGGTGGATCACGAGGTCAGGAGATCAACACCACCCTGGCTAACACGGTGAAACTTGCTCTACTAAAAATAAAAAAAAAATTAGCCGGGAGTGGTGGCATACGCCTGTAGTCCCAGCTACTCAGGAGGCTGAGGCAGGAGAATCACTTTAACCTGGGAGGCAGAGGTTGCAGTCAGCCGAGATCGTGTCACTGCACTCCAGCCTGGGCAACAGAGTGAGACTCAGTCGCAAAAAAAATAAAATAAAATATATTGTCTAAAGAGGTTACTTTTCTATCATAACAAAACACATTGTAAAAAAATAATAATATGAATAAAGTCAGTAGTACCCGGCTGTGTCTTCAGGGTGTCATTTAAAGTTCAAAGAGACAGTGCTTGTACAAAGCAAAGTATTCAAGCCTGACACTCAGGGTTTGGGATCTAGTCAATCACTGATTGTTTTAGAAGTTTTGGGAAAGAGTATCATGCATTTTCTCTGTGAAAAAATAAAAATATTTAGATGTGTGGATTAGTCAGCAAACCTTTATGAATGGGCATTCATTAACATAACTCTGAAATTTCATTAAATCATGCAAAACACAAAGACTGCCTATTTCATTTTCTTTCAAGTATGAAAGACAGTAAAGAGCAGGGAGTTTGCCATTTGGAACTGGAAAAAAATTGCCTATAACATTGTTTCCAGAGCTTGTACTTTTTACCTTAAAAACATGAAAGGCTTCAAACTGGATGTTGGGACTTTTATCCCGAAGGAGGTTCATCATGAGTTTCAGGTTCTCCGGCTTGCTGATGTACTTTGTCATGATGGCAAAGTTGTGACGGTCCAGGATCAGCTCCCCTAGCAGCTAGAGGAAAACACAAAACCAAAGCTGTAATCTCAGAGCCACTTGACTCAAAATACAGCTCACATCTTCTCACTGAAAAACAAAATATAAATGTGCATAAGAATGGTGTCAGGAAAAAAATTAGAGTGTCCTTAAGTGCATCTTACAGCACAGGCATAAATGCAGTAGTTATTGAGTAAGTTTTTCACACCGTTTTGCTTATCTCAGTGCTTAGTACCTTTCTTTAGTCGGTCTTAGATGCAGCTCACCTAGAGCTAGGCAGAAACAAATTTATGGTTTTCAATACTTACTTTAATTATCTTGCTTCCCACTAATGTATTGCTGCATAGGCATTCAGGTAGAAGGAATAACAAAATTGGTACCATAATGATGCCTTCTTTACCTGCATAAATGTATACTAGGAGTTCACTATTAAGACAGTTTGTTAAATGACTCTTACATTTCCCTTTTATTATGAAACCTGATATAAAGTCAGAAAAAAATAATTGACCCCAAATCCATAACAAGTTTGGTAAGTGCAGCAAGTTTTTATTACAAAGCAAAGCAAAACAAAACATTTTCTGGTGACAAATTAGTAGTTCCCCAAATACAGCATTACCCTAAACAAAAAATAAAAATACCCAAACTAAGAATAGTTGAAGACCCCCTAGCAACACGGCTGAATGTATTGTTGCTCTATCTCAGAAACTTTTTGTTCTCACCATAATTCTGGAGAACAGAATTACAGCCCCTTGGCTGCTGTAGCAATTCCTAAAGCTTCAGCAGCCAGGGGGCTGAAACATACTGTAACATAATTTTATATAGAAGATATGTTTAGTTTTCAAATGTCCTATTTACTGGACTTTTTCTGAAGGCCTTGGGAGAGTAACACATAGTTACATGGTTACGGAAATCCTGGATGGGAAGAAAAGTGCACATCAAACTGAGGGCCAACTATCTATCAAAGGAATCCCAGATGTGTGCAAGCATCTGGCTGCCAGTAAACCACCACTTTGCCTCTGATGTATCTTTTGTGTATTTAACATGTAAGAAGTACACAACCTGAGGTTATTTTAATGCATAAAAATAACATTTGTTAAACCTGAAAAAAGGATGACCCCTGTTGGATATTGGCTGGTCACTAGTTATTCTCATGCATATAGAATAGCAACTGTGTAGTCAAATTGTTAATCTGCATCCTCCTTCGTCTTTCTGCAGCTTCTAAAGCTAACCTAACACCTTCTGGAAACTTTCTTTGCTCCTGGTTTCTTACCTTGTGCAGCTTGTTCCTATGCTACCTCTTCTATGGCTCCCTTGCCTTTTGTACTACTTATGCAGCAATTTTCCAAGCTGCATACTTGGATCTGCTATCTTTTATCTCCCAACAGTCTCATCTATACCCATGGGTTCAACTGTAACATCTAGGAGGGTATCTCCCAAATCTACATTTCTAGTCTCAGCTTCTTTCCTAAACTCTGGACCCACATTTCTAACTGCCTACTGGGCAGTCCCACTTGAACACTGCTGGACTGTCACACTTAGCGTCTCTAAAAGCAACTCCCTTTCTTCTCTTTGTTAATGGCATCAGGAGCTACCCTCCTCCGGTTGGGAAGACAGCTGAAGTCTTCCTTAGCTCCTTTTTTTCCTTGCTCCTCACATCAAATCTCCATCCAAGGCCTACCAATTTTCTGTTTTTAAGTGTTTCTTGAACACCTTTCATTCAATGTTCACAGCCAGTAATCTCATTCAAACTCTCACTACCTTTCAGCTGACCTACTGCCACAGCATGCAAAATGGTCTCTCTTTCAGTCTTTACCTAATCCAATCCATGCTGCACATTTTGTCAAAGAAATCTTCCAAAAATTAGTATTTGTTACCAATTCCACTTAGATTAGAAAGTGAATGAATAAACAAGCAAATTCCTAGATTCCCATAGATTTAGAAAAAAAGTAAACTCATGAAGGTGCCGTTCCCAGCCTCTGTGATGTGGAATAATTTCTCTTGCTTCCTTTCCTCGGCTCCCTTCCTCCATCTTCCCCGCTCTCCTGTCTCTGTGGCTTTACTTCCCCAGCTCCAAAATCTTGAGAAACACTTTCACCTCTTCTCTGCCTGTTCAAACCTGGCCCATCCTCTCAGAACTAGCTCAGACGTCATCTTCGGGAAAGCCTTTCCTCTTCTCTACAGTTGACTTTGCTTTGCCTTGTAGTGCTGAGTTATTTGTGACCCTGTTTAAAGAATAGGCTCCATAAGGGCGTGTTTCAAATCCCCTCACAACCTAACTGTGTGATGTGCATGGGTATTGTTGGGGAAATAAAAGTCCTACCCGCATATCCAGAGCACAATACAGTAACTAATCTCTGAGACTGCAAACAGACAAAACTGTCCCTTATTACAGTCAAGCAGCTACAATCCATTACATACATATATCCTCAAGCTGAAGGGTAACCTGTCCACTAGGGGAGGACCTGACTACCACTTTTGTGCACTTTTTCATGGTTCACCCTAATGCACCTAGCAATTGAGGTGACCATTTGTTTTAGCTATTTATCTGAATAATAAAACTTCTCTTATCTCTCTGACAAGCAAAGAGTTGCAGTTTGGAAAACGGTTAAACTCTCCTGGTGACAGGGAAACAGTATTATCTTCCTAGATGCTTATATTTCAAAGGTATGGCTTCCAGACCCTCCAAAAAGAAAAAACAAAAACTAAAAAACTTCTGGGTTGTAAGCCTGTCAAGAGGCTTACTTATCTTCTAAAGATCTATACAGAAAGAATCAAATACTGAATAGACACATATGTATCATATACACACATGTTAAAAGGCTTCAGCAAAAGGAAAATTTCATTTTTAAAAATTTACACACAGATACTCAATAAACATTTGTTGAAGCTATATTTATGAGTTAAGTTCAGATTAGGTCACTTCAATTTTTATTACCTGGGAATACCTACATATAAATTCTATCCAATCTATCCTCTGCTAATAGAATTTCACAATTTTTCTGAAACAATTAATTGTGCTAATTCAACACTAAATCTTTTAGCCATTAAATGTTAATCTATTTTAATATTAACAATGACAAAATGCAGCATTCCAGAATAATGCAAAGCACTATAAAGCAATACTATACCAAGTAAATGGAAAACACACATATTTTACTTCTTTAAAGTTCTTATTTTGTATGCCTCATAGTACTTAGTTAAGCCATACAGCAAGTGGAAATAAGTTTTTTAGAAACTAAAGTGTTTTAATGAAATTGACCAGAGCCCAAAAAATTCCCCAGTTTCCACCCAGCTTCTTTTGAATGATAATCTTTCTTGCTGGTAATTAAATGCCAGCCCTCTGCAGAAGAAAACAATTCCTAAGCTCTGCCACATGATTAAAAGGAATTTCTCTGTTAATTATTCTTTATTGACACCAGGAATTAAGCACCCTAAGGCAGTGCAGGAAAATTTAGAATATGATTAACAAAAGGCAGCAGGTAGCAAGTACTTTGGAATCAGAAAATAACCTAGTACTTAAGACAGTTTATTACTTACAAAGTTGCTATATGATAATCTAACCTCTCTTGTTTCCTGCAATTATGAAACATCTATGTAAAAAGTATTACAGAATCCATTTATATATAAACACTGTTGTGTCAAAATAGAATATACTGCTACCACAGATCTAATTACCAAAAGGAAAAACCAAAATTGCATCAGTGGAGCTTCCAGAACATTTTTCTAGCAAAAAAAAAAAAAAAAAAAGAGTAAACAATATTTAATGAGCTCGATGTTTATATATGAACTTATTTCACAGTCGTCTACCTTTTTGTTTGCTTGAACAGAGTGATGCAAAACAATTTTGGCAACATCTCTTTCTATAATCTAACGTTAAAAACCCCAACTCTCCAGTAACCATTTTAATACTTTCTTCATTCTCAGGTAATTTATCTGCATTTTGTCAGGCATTTTTTTCAGTGTCCCACCAATGCTTGGTTTTACTATGCTATAAATCAGATATCCATGAGACGCCTAACTGTAAAGATTTTAGGCAGGAATAACAGCCAAACAGTACATCTGGGTGAATTAATGAAAAACAGGAAAGATGCCTCGTGAGTAGGCTGAGGCATCTGTAAATAAGTAGGAAGTACAAATGGCTTTCTTCCTCCTAATTTGGTTCAATCACCTTAGTTCATACAAATCTCTCAATTTTGATCCAGTATCTGACAGACCCCCACTGAAAAAAAGGAAAGATTTGGAGAATTTATGAGCAACTTCCTATATGCTGGCCCTTCAGAGCACCATCACCTCTGTTTACTACTCCAATTGCCATCTTCCTTCGAGGGCCACTACTTATTGTACACGGACAAGCTTATCTCATTTTGGCTATCCTTGTGGAGCCCTACAAATAACGAATTCTTTATGTATGCAGCTGTATAAACAGAATACATCCTTATCTTCATCTGCTCTTAGCAAGCTTTCTGGACATGGGAGAACACAGCACTGAAGTCACTCTCTGCCCAAAGGTCAGTTCCACACACAGTTTGGTCTCATCATTACTGGCTCCAGCACAGACAGCAGCATATCTGTGGGCTTTTTTTCTAGATGGGTCTCCTGGTATGAGTTTCTACACAAAGGGGAAACTCAATAAAAAGTGCCGGATGGCTGGCTGAGAAATGGCCTCCCCAGTAACACGCAGTGGGGGCGCAAATACAAAGGAAACCAGGTCATGGCTGATGCAGGATGGTGGGCAAAGTAAATTGACAAAAAATGTCACACGAAACAGATTGACTTAGTTTAAAATTATACTCCAAATGCATTGTTCTATGAATGCCATCATCTTGACGTGTAAAAATAACACAAGTATGTGACACTATATCCCAAACCTAGAAAAAATAGGAAAAAATAATAATACAAGTGTGATGTTTAGCAAGCCGGACCATCATATGAGTTGCTGCGCTAAAAACAGTCAGTTGTATCAACTGCTGGAAACATTCTTTTTGTGGGATTCTGAGTGGGATCTGAAGGGCAGAGATACAACTCTAGTCCACATCTCCCTCCCCTCAGGGGCTCTCCCACCTCCCCTTGGCCACATGGCTGCTTCCAGGCACCATTCCACTGAGGGAGGGAGGGCCACTCATAAATGGATGTGGTCTTACGCTGTTGGGTTCCCTGTCATTTCCACAGCCAGTCAATAGGTGCATATCCTCAAGTAGCAGATGTAACTGGGTTTCACACACACACACACACACAAACACCCTTATCAAAGGCATCTTAATTTTTCACAAATTTAGCCCTCTGTTTAAAGATAAACTTATCAGAGACTTCACTGATCATCTAGCTGCTCTGGTACACACACCCCTATCTCCCAAGTCACCGCTTTCGGCCTCCTTTCCCTACTTTTCTTTTTAGTACTTAAAACCATCTGAAAACTATGGATTTATTTGTTTATTTGTCTATTGTCTGCTTTCCACCAACAGAATGTGAAGCCCAGAGCTGTTCTTGGCTGTCATGATATGTCTGTAGAATGAGCACATAAATATTTGTTGACTAAATGGAATGTCTTATTACCTCCCTCACACCTCCTTCTCCAATAATTCATCAAACTATGCTATTTACGGGTAATTGATAATTGATTTTATTTTTGTTTCCAGCTAGCTGCATCGTCTTTTAATCTCTTGCCAGATTCTGTTTCAGTGTAATCCTGGCAGTATTTTAGAAAAGCAAAATTTCGTAGATGTGATCATGTAGTCTTCTGACATATCTGTTTGTAAGAGTTGATTTTTTAAAAAAATTTCTCTTCTAATTCTTAGGGAATGACCATGTTTCATATTTCAGAATCTCTTCTGTAAATATAATGTGAACATGTCATGTTAAGTGGTGGAAGTCTTTTAAGTAACCTACAGGAAAACACTGACTGACGTGAATGCTCAGGGAATGGGACCTGGCGATGAAATATAGTATAAAAAATTCTTTAGGAAAATATGTTACAAATCTGGGAGATAAATGCTTCCATAAAACAGAAGCACCATAACATTTCAACTATATAAACATAATTTGATAGTAAAAAATTATTTTATTCTCAAAAATACAGATATTAAGAATTTATCAATTGCTGTGCTTAAAACTTAGAGGGAAGGTTGACTTTTTGCATTTTACGTCTTTTTTTTTTTTTTGAGATGGAGTTCCACTCTTGTTGCCCAGGCTGGAGTGCAATGGCGCGATCTTGGCTCACTGCAACCTCCACCTCCCAGGTTCAAGCGATTCTCCTGCCTCAGCCTCCCAAGTAGCTGAGATTACAGGTGCCTACCACCACGCCCAGCTAATTTTTGTATTTTTAGTAGAGATGGGGTTTTGCCATGTTGGCCAGGCTGGTCTCAAACTCCTGACCTCAGGTGATCCGACCACCTCGGCCTCCCAAAGTGCTGGGATTACAGGTGTAAGCCAAGATGCCTAGCCTCAGCAGAAATATTCTAAATTTTACTTATCAGGCACTTACATTGTTACTTCCAAAAGCAAGACAGGACACTTACATTATTTTGCTATAAAATACAGTCATAACATAAAACATAGTAAGTACTTCTCAAGTTATAAAAAAAGATATTTTAATTTTTCTGTGTTTACTCATATACTAATTGACCCATCATTTGCTAATGAGATATCAACTTACGGGGACACTGACTTAAAGAAATTTGATATTACCTTTAAAGACTGTCTCTTAGTAACATAATTCTCAGACTGAAGCAATTTCTCATAGTCTTCAAAAATCTAATGAAAAGAAAATACACATTAGAGTGTAAAAGCAGCAGTGGATTCTCCATATTAGGCTGGCTGGCTTGCTTCTTCAGGAGCAAATTCCCAACTTCTGGCCATTTTACCATCCTTCTTTACATGTGAAGACACTGTGGGGAGGTCAAGAATTCTAAGAGATATCGTTCCCTGTTTTATTTTAGTTCTGCAAATTAGAAATTGAATAGATAAAAACTGAGTAATTTTGAGTCCTTCCAATAAATCATTTTGAACAAAACTTCTAGTAAAAGTTGCAAGAGAACTCATTTTATGCCATTTTAAAGAAATCTTTATGTAAGTTGCCTTGCTGGTGGCTATGGGTCCACAATTTGGGAAAATATTAGATACACTTAAGGCTTCACTTGGCAAGCCATAAAGAATCAGACTGTTCAATTCGCTGCATAAACAGATAAAGAACGAGGCAACCTTTGTTGCATGACGGCCCAACTGTTCTCTCTGGAGCACTTCGCTGTCACTGGAAGCTGGGGACACTGGTGCATGAAGTCCTGTTTCCTAACATGGTCACCAAACATGGCCTAGCCCTTCAGTTTAACACAGAGTGCTGACATCTGGGGAGGCCCAGCATTCACTTCCACCAGGTGTGGGCACACGGCTCAGAGAGCACTGAAGTGGGAGGAACGAGCGCAGCCAGGATGGAGGGCAAGAGATCAGGAACTGACGAGGGTGATAAACTCCCAGCCCTCAGAGAGTCAAGTGCGAGGGGAGTATGTGTGCTGCTGTGTAACAAGGGCAAGCTGTGCACGCTGACAATCACCGATAGAGAATAAAGTGAAACGTAAAAACACAAAGGTGTCGCTCACATTAAAATCACAGGCATTATACTCTTTAATATGAATGACTTATTTATTCTATTCTGAAACACAAGGAGAATTTTGTGGATCATTAAATGCATCAGACAAGCCTTGAGATAAATTTGAACAGTAAATATAAAATGCAAATACATGTATATGGTAGGACCCTACTCCCCAGTCCACTAGCTTTATTACTTTAGAGTCATGCACCATGTGCTCCAGTTTCATGGTGTACTGCTAAAGAAATATCAGCTAAAAAAGTCTGAAAGGTTTGAAGGGGCATGAGTTCTCAGAGCTCGTATTCAGGCCAATGCAGGAGCCTCAGCAGCTGTGAAATGACTAAATTACACAAGAAGTGACATATGGATGTAAAAACAAAATTAGGTAAATAAGGAGTCAAAGAGAATGAATTTATTAGTCTCTCAAATTGTCATGTATTATACCTGAATGCAAAGCGTTACTGCACAACACATTTACCTCATTCATTCTATAGGAAAAAATAGTAATTAGTTGATAGTGTAGATTTTTCCATATTATCTTAGCCTTTTAAAAATTTCATTTCTTATAAATGTGACATCTAATGAATCTTTCCTTAACATTCCATTTAGCATATATAGTTACTGAACAACCAAACTATATATTAACAGTTCATTTCCTAAATTCAAAAACAGACAATTTTCTTTTTCTTTTTGAGACCAAATCTCGCTCTGTCTCCCAGGCTGGAGTGTTGTGATGCGATCTCAGCTCACTGCAACCTCCGCCTCCTGGGTTCAAGCAATTCTCTGCCTCACCCTCCCAAACAGATGGGATTACAGGCACCCGGCACCACATCCGGCTAATTTTTGTATTTTTATTAGAGACGGGGTTTCACCATCTTGGCCAGGTTGGTCTTGAACTCCTGACCTCGTGATCCACCCACCTCTTTCAGTCTTTACATTTTGGGATGCCTCTGCCAATAAAAATTATTCTCCTTGCAGTAGAATGAGGTTATCAGAGGCTGAGGAAGGTAGGAGGGAGTGGGGATGAAGAGAGGTTGGTTAATAGGTATAAAAATACAGTTAGAAGAAATAAGTTCTAGCATTCAACAGCACAGTAGGGTGACTATAGTTAATAATCTACTGTATAGTTCAAAATAGCTAGAAGAGAAGATTTGCAAAGTTCCCAACACCAAGAAACGATAAATATTTGAGGTGATGGGCATCCTGATTATCCTGATGTGATCATTACAAATTGTATGCATATATCAACATATCCGATATACCCCATAAACATGTATAATTATTTTGTATCAATTTAAAAAATCATTCTCCCCTCACATTTTATACTTAAAACAAATACTCTAGTTGATTCTATGGCTATTTCCTTTATCACCTGAGGACATAAAAATCACTTTTGATTTTATAATTATATTGCTAATTCCTAATCTTAAATTGAAGGACACAGGCAAAAATAAAATTTATTTTACTTATAATTAAAAGACAAGTAGTTAAATATTTGTGATTTGAATGTGTGAAGATACACTATTGATAGGTAGAGTAGGCCACACCTTCTCAGCATTCAGGAGTATGTTGCAACTTTTGTCTGGGACATAAATGATTCAGAGACTCCTTGAGGACTATTATTAATATTTGTTTGCTACCACTGGTCCATATGCCTCTTATGTGCCCAACTACACTGCATATTACTGTAGGGAAGGCATAAAGTCATAGTTATCATCAAAAATGCACTTCTTTTTGTAAGTACATATAATTTAATTCAATACTAAATTTCAATCAATAAAGTTACTTTACCTTAATTTACTTATTACTACCATAAATATCATATACACATGAAATTGTTTTTTGCTTTTAACAGACAAAGACAAAAAATCCACCCATCATACCATATATATAAACATTTAGAATTTCTTGGTTTGGGCATCAATAATATAAATAGTTAAGTGCTCCTTTAAGACAGCAGATTACATTCCTGCTGTTATGTGTCAGGCACTAGACTGGGTGATGGGGATAGAGTAGTAACATTAACTAACACATGTAAAAAATGCCAAAAATCCCAGTAAAAAATAACTCTGGCTGTTGCTAGGATGAGGATCAGAGACTCCACCCTTCCCTAAGTCCTAGTTTAGATGCATGCTCTCCAACACAGGGCCATATGTGGCTACTGAGCACTTGAAATGTGGCTAGTCCAAACTGAGATGTACTCTAAGTGTAAAATACACACCAGATCTCAAAGACTCAGCATGAAAAAAGAATGTAAAATAGCTCGATCATTTTTCACTTCATCTTAGCCAAAAGACCGAGAAGCGATGATCATTTTCCATATTGATTGTACATTGGAATAACATTTTTGATACGTTGGGTTAAATAGATTATTAAAATTAATTTCACCTGTTTCTTTTTACCTTTTTGTGTGGCCAACTAGAAAATTTTAAGTTACACAGTGGCTCTCATTTCTGGCTTGCATTATATTTCTACTGGACAGCACTGAGCTAGAGCATCTGAACCAACACTAGAACAAAACATGTAAAGTTTTCCTTCCAGGTTTGTGCTATATTATACTTTAATCATGCTGCTTCTATTGCTTATACATTTAGTAAAAGCATAGTTGCTCTTGGATGGATCTGTCACCACCAAATGTCTGACACTGCATTAGGTATTAGGAAATTAGTAACAATGATTAAAAACTAATACTGAGTGCTTACTCTGGTCCTGTGCTAAAAACTTTAAATCTTGTCAAATTCCCTCAACAACCATATGATGCAGGTATTATTACTATCTTCATTTTGCAGTGGGTGTAGTAACCTGTCCAGGGCCACACAGTTAGTAAGGAGGCAGGTCTTGGAGCCAAGCAAGCATGCAGACTCTATAGTCCATACTGTGCTCTTAACCCTGTGTCCTGCAGATAAGATTCCTGCCTCTTAGGGGGTGCAAGGGCCAGCCAGAAAGATACAGACACACCATAATAATACAAGGTGAAAAATAAGAGGGAGCCAGAGACAGAAAGAGAGAAGGGGACAGGAAGGAGAGGAGAGAGGAGAGAAGAGAGAGAGAGAAAGGAGAGAGAGAGAGAGAGAAAGAGAGAGAGAGAGAGAGAGAGAGAGATGCATGTTTTGGGAGGGATGAGATTAGGGAAAGCTTTCTAAAGAGTCATAGTTCAACCAAATCTCAAAAGGCTGAGTTGGACTCACTGTCAGGGCAGGGAGTTGCAAGATAAAAAATATTTTTGGTATTTTTACTACTAAGTAAGACTAATTATCAACAAAGTAAAATGATTTATTTTAGTGAGGGTGGGTTCTCTTCCTTTTGGAGTTAGCCACTGCCTCCTAAGAGCAACATCTAAGCAAGCAGGTGCTAGTCATTTCTTGGAGCTTCGGAACACAACAGGAAGAGATGCGAAAAAGGTGAAAGCCCTGACCTCCCGCCATCTCAATTTTCCATAAAGTTTCCTGATCACCTGGTTTCCAGGCAGACAAATCAGGAGTATGGCTGAATACGATTGATTTCTCTTGTGGATAATTCATAAGGGCAATTGCTCACAGATCTAAGAGGGAGGGAAAGAGAAAGCGGGAAAGTCTTTAAAAATGATTTCTACTTACAGTGTCATAATTTTGTTCTAAGAAGTCTGCTACCAACACTTTATGTCTGGTTAGTAAATCCTAGAAAAAGAAAAACCAAGTGAAACAAAATTGTTATAGCTATTAATATTACAAATGTCTCTTTTCTAAGGTTTAAGAACATATAAAAGTTGCAGAAGAACATTTTCATTTACACCACAAAATTATTTCCATTCCTAGCTTAGCCTAAGATGTGAAATACAAGTTTGTTTCATGTTAGAAAAGAAAAACCCTAGTGTTAAACCTAGTGTTTCAAATTCATATTGTTAGATTTATGATAGAAATACTTTAACTGGTGAAACAAATGGAACTTGAGATGAGTTGACAACTTTTTTTTTTGAGATGGAGTCTCGCTCTGTTGCCCAGGCTGGGGTGCAGTGGTGCGATCTCGGCTCACTGCAAGCTCTGCCTCCCGGGTTCACGTCATTCTCCTGCCTCAGCCTCCCAAGTAGCTGGGACTACAGGCGCCCACCACCACGCCCGGCTAATTTTTGTTTTTGTATTTTTAGCAGGGACGGGGTTTCACCATTTTAGCCAGGATGGTCTCGATCTCCTGACTTCGTGATCCGCCCACCTCGGCCTCCCAAAGTGTCTTAACAACTTTTAAAATGAAGGCGCTTTGGATACTGGAAGCATAGGACTGACATTTAGCAGTGTCAAACCAGTATTGTTCCCGCTCTTGGATTAATGGGATATGAGGTGGTGTGCAAGTTACTGAGTAGCACAATGCATCCTTTCAAAATTGAAGATGAGTAGCCCTATCTTATGGCAGATATAAACTTGCAGAAAACTGAACGAAAGCATGAAGAAACATTTGACTGTCTTCAACTCATACCTAAATTATATCCTTAATTCACCTTAATGTTGTAGGAAAACAAGCCTCACTTAATCCCTTTTATATGCTTAGAGGCTAAATACTCTGTCTAGGTGCCATGAAAAATTTAATTAAAAACATAACAAGAATTTAAAAGTTTTCCAAAACAAATTCTTTTACTTTAATACATATTTAATTAAAATTTCCTAAAAGCATATAGAAGGTACACAACATAACCTCACAAAGAAAAGGTAGATAACAACCATAATAAAACCCACTTATTTCTACTTTAATTTTTTTTAAAAGTAAAATATTTAAAGCATTGCATAGTATAATTTTCAAGTTCAAAAATAATAAGTGTGACTCTTAATTCCCTATTGCTATCACACAACTTGATCAACCACTGGCCCTATCAGTTGGAAACGTGGGTCCCCCGCCACTGCCCCCCGGTGGAGCAGAGCACTCATTACCATTCTGAAACTGAAGTTCTAAAATGGAAAACCATTTACAGGGGTTCCATTCCCGCCCTGTCAAAGGTCTTGATTCAAACTAGTTCCTACATCAGGGGACCCTTGAAAGAGTAAGGTAGTTCCACAGGATCCTTTGAGGTCCCTACTCTTTTTTGTAAAGGATAATATTGGTGTCCTGTTTTCAAGCACCCCTCCCCTAACATCATAGAAACCCCATGAGCAGTAATAGGAATTTTCTGAGCTGAACCAGGGTAGAGGGAGCCCCCTCTATGGGCTGCAGCAGACACTGTGGATTGCTGCACCCGTGGGAGTTCTCCACCTGCTTCAACTGTCATCAGCCTTGAAAGTGAGGCCTGGGTTCCCCACACTGCAGGCAGTGCACACAGCTCCAGTGGCAACAAAAAGAGCAGGTTGCAGATCAGTGCTGCCTAGAAAGGTTGTGTCATACATGAGTGTTACCCCAAAGAAAAAGGGATCAGGAGGGAGTTAGGTTAAAACCAACATTTTCAAATTCCAAGGGCAAAAAAACCCTTGAAACAGCTTAAAAATCCAGTATTAGGAAACCATAATAGGGTGGGGTAGAATTCCTCCAGCATATATATATATATATAATGGATACAGTCAATAAACAATGCACACATTCCCTCTCTCACACCCACATTTCCACTCCAGTGTGTGATAGGATTGATATATAGATATACCTTCAAATTTATGTATACAATAAATGTATATACAAACCACATATACATACACACAGGTTTAAGTACATATAATACAGAGATAAATATAATTGCTGCATTATAGATCACATAACTGAGTGAAAAAAATAAAAATAAAAACAGCTAGGATCCTACCCAAGAAGGAGAAGACAGAAAATTGTGAAGGAAAATAAAGTTCAAAATTTAGAATTTAAAAGCCTTATTTCAAATAGTGTACTCTTTCATCATACCTCCTAACAATTCTGTTTTGAGAGGCCTACGTTTTGCATAGTATAACTATTATGCTGAAAATCTGATATCGATATTTTTAATGAATACTGCTTGGGAGAAACTCAGGGTGGAGTGAGAGAGACAATTGCAGGGACATAAAAGGCTGAGGAGCCAGTGACAGCTGCTGTTCAGAGGGCTGACTGTGCTGGGGAGTGAACCGAGCACTTTGCAAATGCAGTTTCTGATCTTCACAAGTCCGTGATAAAGGGATGATTTTCTTCATTTCAGATGTGGAAAATAAAACTCAAAGGTTAACTAAATTGCTCAAGGACATCCAGCTTACCAGGTGGCAGAGAAAGACAGAATTCAAACCACTTCTATTATGGGAATTTTTAGAGGGAGGGATGAAAGAGATTATGGTTGTAAGGAATCCTTTTTTGGGAAAGGACTTTTGGTAGAAAATTCTATGCTAAAATCATAAACTAACAATGTTACAATATTAATAACTAAACTGAGCAACAGTCCCTTTAAGAGCTCAAAACCAAAAAGATGAGAGTAGGAGATTATAAAAACCCAAAGCCAATGTCAAAATCCAGTAAATCAACCAACCAAACAAAACCCTTTGAAACCAGCTATTTAAAAAAAAAAAAAAAAAAAAAAGTGATTTATTTGTTACATTATATTAACCATAAGCATTTGGTAAAATATAGAAAATTGGTGTTTCCAATACTGGCAGCACACTAGAAAACTTTTTATAATTATTTAGATTTTAAAGGATTGACTTAAATTCAATGGAAAATTGGCTTAAATACAAATCAAAACATCATTATTTATTTTTGATTCAATATTGTTGCTGAAAATTAAATTGCGCTGAATATATGACAGCAAAAAATTACTACCAAGTACATTTTTTTCTATCAAATGTTTAAAAACCTTTGGGGAAATTTTCAGAAATACATATTAAGTATTTGCTTTCCTCCTCTATTGGCGTTTGTTCTATGTTTGTAATTATATGAAGGCTTACTTGTGTTTTTTTTCAAAAATGAATTTACTTGTTTCCATGACAGCGATGAGCCATCTGATAGGAAAGGGAAAAAACATGGGACTGTAGTGTCTATTATTAGCAAACACCTCCTTAGTAGTTTAAACACAGACATTTTGGTAGAAAGAAATGGAATCATCCTTTGTATCTAATGTCATTCTTCATGTTGGATGCAACCGAGGCCTATCGCACCACTAGCTCTAGATCCACCTTTTGAGGGGGTTCATCTCTAGCTGCTGTACAATTTTTGTCTTCCTGGGTAAGACACAGCCACTCCTGGGATTTCCAACACTCCTGAGCCCGGAGTCATGCTGCCCTCACCGCCCCTCCCTCCACCCAGCAGTCACTTCCAGGAATCTGTTCCCAAGTCCTTCCTCCTTCTTTTCCTTCCTTCCTTCCCTCACTCGGCTGTTCTCCTGAAATTTCGGTTTCCTTACTCCAAGCTTCCCACTCTTTATACTCAGCCTCTCATTAATTCCCCTTCTTCCCTTCTCTTTCTTTCCCTGGCCCTTTTCTGTCTACCCAGACCTCCCCTGTGGGCTCCTCCTCTCTTCCCTGCTTTCCTTAGGGAGACTATAGGAGGCTAGCAGGCTGAATGGAGGCCTGTGGACACCGGAGCAGACTGCGAACTCCTTCCCTTCAAACCCAGAGGCTAGAGGCCTTTTGTTTGTTGCAGGTTTGCCTGAGGCATTGGGGAAATGACGGCATTGCGGTTGCTTTCCTTTGTTGTCTCAGGCAATTCAGTGCTGGTCCGAAACTGCACACCCTCCTGCTTATGACAACAAAAGTGCCACAGTGGCCTGGCGCAGTGGCTCACACCTGTAATCCTGGCACTTTGCAGGGGCCAAGGCAGGCAGATGGCTTGAGGTCAGGAGTTCGAGGCCAGCCTGGCCAACAGGGCAAAACCCCATCTCTACTAAAAATGCAAAAATTAGCCGGGCATGGTGGTATGCGCCCGTGGTCCCAATTACCTGGGAGGCTGAGGTGGGAGGATCACCGGAGCCTGGGAGGTCAAGGCTGCAGTGAGCTGAGATTGCACCACTGCACTCCAGCCTAGGTGAGGGAGTGAGACCTTGTCTCAAAAAGTGCCGCAGTTAACTGGGCTCACCCTGCTCCTAGGCAGCTGTTAACAATCAGCTGCTGTTGCTTAAGCCTGCCCTGGAATCCACCCCCAGCCCACCCCAGTGGCTTCCAAATATTCCCATCATTATCAAACAGTATTCTCCCTCCAGAGGTCTTGTCAATTAGATTTTCCTTTGCTCCCTGTATTTCCAGAGATGGCCTGGTTGCCTTTACAGATCGTGTCCCAGGCAGCTGCCAGGACCTGCCTCCCCCTTAACCACCCACCACTCTTTGGTCTCACAACAAATCCCTCTGACGGCCCAGCCTGCAGGCTCTGCGTCCACGGAGACCCTGCCCCATCCCTCACCCTCTGCCAGGCATTCTTCTCCCTAAGTCCCAGCTTCCTTCTGCCCCACTGACATCTCCCGCCCTTTACCACTCTCTGACACTCTCTCACACTTTCTGTGACCATGTGAGCTAATATACCTTTCAACAGATTTATGGCACCTTCTTAGAACAGGCTGGGTAACTTCCTAGTCTGCAGATAATAGGTAGTTTTCAGCACAGCAAACCACTGCTTTCCCCTTTTTCCACCTCTGGAGAGCTATTTAAAAGAACTATTTATCATCTAAGTCATAGGCAACTTTCAATCACTGTTCATAAAGTAATAAGATTGGAGTATGTATTAATATTAGTATATGGACTATATCAATATTATTGAAATACATATTTAAGATAATATATAAAAAATAAAAATATATGGATTACAATTAGGAAAACTTGTAAAAAAAGTTACATATGTATATCTTGAAAAAAGTATAAATTAATTTGGAGTTATGTAGATAGAGCAATTAAATTGCTAAAATGCTTTTAAAGAAATGAATCTGAATATATATACATTTAAATGAGTCTTATCTACTTTTTCAACCTGAAAACCTGTTTTTTTCAATGATGCTGTTACATTGTCAGTTTATAACATTTTTTGAACTCCTCTTCTAAAATGGCTTCAGAGCTGATTTGGTAGACATTGAAGAAAATCATATCTATTTTATTTCTATCTTAAAATTATTTTCATTATCATTATTATCCCCCCAAAATAATTCTAGCTAACTTGATCACCCACTTTATCCACTAACTGGAATGTCAAATAGGCTTTTGTTTCCAAAACTTTTATCTGCCCTTGAAAGATAAAAGTTTGCCATTACTGAAAAATGAGCATGTAATATACATTGATACCAACTTCAATATATGTTAAATAATAGCAGGATGATAAGCCTAAGTAACTGGTTTTCTAAAATAGAAACCTTGAATGTAACATCACTCATTAAATGAATAAGTTTTGGTATGTTTGTCTGCAAATTAGCTGCACTCTTTTCTGATATATTCTCTGAATTTTTTTTTTTTGATGATAAAACACAGAAACCAAAAGTAAAATCGTTGTCAGGGGCTGGAGGGAGGAGGAAATGGGGAGTTATTGTTTAATGAGTATAGAGGTAGAGTTTGAATTTTTCAAAATAAAAAAGTTCTAGTAGTTGGTTACCTAACAATGTGAATATACTGCATCCTACGATTTCCTACATAGTGACAAAGTAGATAATACATGATCAAACTATAGATGATTATGAAAAAATGACAGTATAATTTATTACTGTTTTGTTTCACCATGTGGACATTTAAAAATTACATTCATAAAATAACATGATGTCCTTCACATTCAAAGATGTAATTCTCCATCTCCCTTCACTACCTGGTTCCTTTCCCCAGAATTAATCACTGTTGCTGTTTCCTATGCATCCTTGCAGAGGTATTCAGTGCATATATACCTTAAGCGGAAGCTTAAGCCCCGTAATCTGTTTTTAACATAAATGGCAGCATGCCACACACAGAGCGCTACATATTCCTCTTGCCACATAACCGTATATACTGGAATTCAGTCCATGTGAGCTTGTGACAAATAGTTTGAGCTGTTTTCCTGCAATAGGACAGACTGACCTCATGAACTGCATTCTATTTACAGATGCCTCTTATGATCTACATCATACAAGGTTGGCTAAGCTGAGGGCTAGGAAATAAAATTTCTTGCTTTTTAAAATTAAATTGCCTCTTCAGAGGCCAAGTGACTATAAATTGACCTAGCTGATTTGGAAAAAAAAAATTACCTTAAAAGTAGCAAAGGCATCTGAAGCAATATCAAATGTTGACAACTCCACATACTTAAAGAAATCTCTGAATTGATTAGAAAAGAGGATGATTTTGGCAAGCGGTTCATGTCGAATACATTCTCTCAGCATAATCCCACAACGTAAGGCAATCTGTGGGGCTTCATATCTAAAGCGTAAACAAGAGAGAAATAGAGAATTCTGTTATCCTATTAAAATAATATTAATGGCATCAAAAGAACCATTTCAATACTGCTGTTAATGGAAACACACATACCACTTGTCACGGTTCATTCAATACCCTCTGAAGATCTACTATGTGCCTGGTACTATTCCAGACATATTCTGAAATTTGAGTGTATCTGAAACACTCAGATACACTCAAATATGAACGTGGTGACAGCTGGGGGTAGGGGGGATGAGGCAGAATGTAAACAATGAAAAGATAATTTCATATATTGAGAAGTGCTGCTAAAACTGATGACAATGAAATACGCCACATTATAAAGGTGATTACTTATGTGTGTGTGTGTGTGTGTGTGTGTGTGAGTGACTACTTAAGTTACTTTACTTCAGACTAAAGTAAAGGGCAAAATGTTCCAGGCAAAGGAAAGTAACTGTGCAAAGTCTCCATGGCAAGAACAGGCTTAGCGAAACAGAGGAGAAATAAGACCTGCATGATTTGATTGTAGGGGAAGAACCGTGAGTGGTGTGAAATGAGGCAAGGGTGGAGAGAAGGGCAGGGGCCAGATCAGATACGGCTTTGTCAGCTAAGGTAAGCAGTGTGGTTTTGTTTTAAGTGTAATGTGAAGCCTTTGGAGAGTTTAAAGCAAGAAATTGACAAGGCTAACTTATGATTTAAAAAGATCACTCTGGCTTCTTGTTGAGAATGTCTGTAAAACAGCGGGAGACATATAAGAATGGGAGCAGAACCCAGGAGAGGGGACAGGGGCTTGGCCTGGGGTGGCAGGAGCAGAACAGAGGACTGTGGGCAGGTGATGGATACTGTTCGGAGGAAGAGTCAACAGGACTTGCTGATGATGTAGCTGGACTTGGGTGAGGGAATAAATTTGGAAACTAAGAATTCAAGAATGATTCCTATGTTTTTGACTTGAATCACTGGGTGGGTGGTGGTGCTATTTATTAAGATGAATAAACTAGTAGAGGAACAAGTTAGTAAAGAAATTAAGAGTTTAGGCCGGGCGCGGTGGCTCAAGCCTGTAATCCCAGCACTTTGGGAGGCCGAGACAGGTGGATCACGAGGTCAGGAAATCGAGACCATCCTGGCTGACATGGTGAAACCCTGTCTCTACTAAAAAATACAAAAAACTAGCTGGGCAAGGTGGCGGGTGCCTGTAGTCCCAGCTACTCGGGAGGCTGAGGCAGGAGAATGGTGTAAATCCGGGAGGCGGAGCTTGCAGTGAGCTGAGATCCGGCCACTGCACTCCAGCCTGGGCCATAGAGCAAGACTCCGTCTCAAAAAAAAAAAAAAAAAAGAAAGTAATTAAGAGTTTGTGGTTGACCACATTAGTTTTGAGATGGCTGATATCTAAGTAGAAGTGTCTCCTTGGCAGTAGGATACACCTATCTGGAGTTTAGGAAAAAAATAGGGGAGACCTATATAAATATATGATTTGCATGCAATAGGTGTGGATTGATTGACTCACTTAAATCCTAAGTGGAATCATGGCTCACAGCAAAAAATATGCTAGACAAACAAAACGTCTACTGTGTGAAACAATTCAAGACTGGCATACTAGATTGGTTCCATTTCTAACACAACAACAATCTCTCAAAGTCAAATTCAATCTCTAAGTAAATTTAAGATATATTCTAGTGTGTGATAAGATTTTAAGAAAATGAATAATGCTTAGCCCAAGTATAACAAGCCTTGTATTGGAATAATACAGTTGACAATTGTGTGGTAAATATAGGAAGAATAGAACAAAGAAAGATATAGTTGTGATACACTGGGAAGTGAGCAGAGTATAGGGCCACCCCCCACAAAAATCTGGTGGGGCGTGACTGCTCACTCCTATACTCCCAGCACTTTGGGAGGCTGAGGTGGATGGACTGCTTAAGCTCAGGAGTTCGAGACCAGCCTGGCCAACACGGTTGACTTTACAAAAAATTAAAAAATAAAAAAATTAGCTGAGACCCTGACTTTACAAAAACTGAAAAAATTAGCTGGGCATGGTGGCACACGCCTGTAGTCCCAGCTACTCAGGAAGCTGAGGAGGGAGGATTGCTTGACCCTGGAAAGTTAAGTGAGACTCTGTCTCCAAAAAATAAAAATAAAAATAAAATAAAATTTGACCATATTTTTAAAGAGATATCATTGACCATTTCAACTGAATACTAGTTTTTATGATACTTTTATGGCACTATAAAACTTTAAGATATTTTATTACTTATCAACTACTAGCAACAACATTTTGTTGAACAATAAGTAATGAACTATTCTTTATAAGATTATAGAATTTTCATGAAAGACAGATTCAAGAATAAAGATTCAATAGAGGAAACAGACTACTTTCCAATATCAAATTTACAAATATTAGTAGAAGAAACAGCAAACAAAGATACCAGGGTGGTATTTATTCATTTTTGTCCTGTTTATGCTGAATGATATTCACAAATATTATTTGAATATTTCCTGAATAACTCGCAGTAACATTAAATGCTAATATATTCAGATAGTCATGATTCTTTGTAGCATATAAGGAATGCCAATTTATAGTGCTAGTAATTTCTCTTAATAGAAAAACCTGAAACTCAGGCTACTGGCTCACAAGGAACAGTTATCAGGTGGGGTCTTATTAAAGATGTTGTAAAGAGGGGTATATGTTCTGAAATGTAAAGGAGAAAAGCGCTGTCATTTATTGATAGAGTACTCAAGAGAGTATAAAATAAAGGCTGTTGGCCTAAAGAAAGAATCTAAGGGAAGGACAATTAAAATCCAGATTTATTGATTAGTAAGATATGTGTGGACTTTTGTAATTTGGCCAAACCTTAACTTTTCAGTTTCATCTCCCATCACGTTCGTTACTTCCCTGGAGCCCCTCATTCCCTCAATTGAAATGCCCTTCTCCTTACATTCCCATGACTGAGATGCTTCTCGTCTTTCAAGGCTTGGTTCAAATGCCACCTCCTCCTTGAAGCCTTTCTTAATCACTACGATTCAGGATTATTCTCTCTGCCCTTCACACTCATACAGCAGCTTGTCTGTAATTTCTCTTTAACACTTTTTTCATTCAGTATTATGTTATACTGCAGTAAATTGCTATAGGTCTATTTTCTTCACTTCATGACAATCAATTTAATTGTTGGGGCTATGCTTTACTTATCCTGTTACCTTCTCCTCTCCTCCCCATCCCCATCTCCATTTGGTGTCTGTCATTGATTGCTACTTTCTCCTGCCCCTACCCCAGTCTCCAAAGAGTGCCTAGTATAATGTTTTTCACAAAGCATGCATATAATGAATTTAATGAACCTCAAACTGAAGAAATGTCTTAATACTACTCTAATGAGAGTCAAACTCTGACTTATACAAAATATGCATCATCTCTGGCCAACATTTTCTCATTTCTTAATTCAATTTCCAAACTAAGACCCTCTATAAAAAGTTTCCACTCCAACTTTTGGGTATAATTAGTTCTCTTTTTCCTTTCATTTCGTGAAGCTTATTGAAACCATCTGTGATGCACTGAGAGTTTATTCTTGAGAAACAAAAGAATGTTTTAAAAAGCCAAGACTCCTCTGGGTCAGCACACTTGTCATTTCATCCCAGCAGTTTGACATCTGTCATTCTGAGATTACAACTTCTTAACGTTAGAAATACATAAGGATATACAGAAATATATAGAGAATACCAATTCTCCTCAGTACTCTTTAAGGGATTTATAATCCACATAGATCATTTCTACCTGACTACCCTCTATATATTGAGTTTTGATAGGTTATTGTTTGCTATATAAAGAAATGCTCCAAAAGATAAGCATATGTTAAGTTTCAAATCCCACTAACATTAATATCCTTAGGTCTGGTAAAGAATCAATATTTAACTCACCTAATCTACTCTACTCATAGATAAGCTTCCTGATGGCAAGGATCCTGCCTAATTATTGCATTTCCCACAATGGCTAACCGTGGCAGGTCCCCAGTAAAGGTTAATCTGATGAATGCTGAATCACTGCTTTAGAGAATTGAATCATATCTTCCCTGTTGATCTGTAATTTGGATCATATAGTCTGGACTATAATGAACTGTGTCAGTGTGGAGAAGGCACACAACTATCTAGGCATGCCCATTAAATAATGACAGCATAATGAAAGTTCTCTCTCAAATTCAATGAAAGCCAAAATGTAAGAGCAATGGTCTCAGTTAGCAGTGAGCTGCAGTAATCATTACACAGAAAATGGTTAGAAGAATGATCTTGTGCAAGAATATTTCAATTTAAGAACAAAGATTACATTATGTAAGGGGAAAAATGACTTTTGTGATTATTGCTGGAAGTAAACAAGGCCAGGAAATACCTGGAAAACTTTTGTAAAATGCCATTCAACAAACACTTGGCCTCTTCAATATAGTCAAGGGTATGTTTCTAATCTAGAAACATTTGCTGACTAAAAATAATGAGTTAGGCCAGGCATAGTGGTTCATGCCTATAATCCCAGCACTTTGGGAGGCTGAGGCAGGAGGATTGCTTGAGCCCTGGAGTTTGAGACCAGCCTGGGCAACATAGTGGGACCCTGTTTCTATGAAAAAAAAAAAATTAATTAGCTAAGTGTGGTGGCATGCACTTGTAGTCCCAGCTATTTGGGAAGCTGAGTCAGGAGGATCACTTGAGCCTAGGTGAGACTATAGTGAGCTGTGATCACAGCACTACATTCTAGTACGGGCAACACAGCAAGACTCTGTCTCAATAAATAAATAAAATAATGTGTTAATTCTGTCTACCAAAAAGGCCTAGAAGCAATAACAATCCAGTGTCAATGAGCACCCCTAGCATCCAGATTGTAGTCTCTAAGAACCATTCCTCTCTAAAAATAACCAACATCCTTGGTAGAAATTTCAGGTCTTTGTCAGCAAATGTACAAGTTGGGTGGCATATCTTGTTACACCGGAAAGCAAGGAAGCTCTCACAAATCATTTTAGAGATATGTTAAGAGATATCACCTAGAAGGGGCCACAGATGGTCAACTGAGCATTAAAAAAATGTGTAGAACTAAATAAGACATATAGAAAACATTCAATCCATTAGTTAATCAGATACTGGAAGAGTGTGTGTGTCTGTGTACATATATAAATATATATATATTTATACACACACATATATAAAGGCAGGGGGAGGAAGGGAAATAACTCATTAGACACTAATGAAAGTTCCTAGGATATCTTTTCTCTAAAATGATAATTAAAAGAAAAAAATTGAGCATTTATTCTGCCTCTCTGGTATGAACTGTACTTCAGAGTATTCTAATGCCTGAAGCTGTGATGGGTGAATGACAGTATTCTCTATAAAACTACTTTAGCCAATAAAATATACAAAAGAAATGACAGAATTCAAAATTACCTTTTTGTCACCTCTAGTGAAATGACAGAATCAGGCAATGTTCATCAATGGATGGAAAAACAATTTAAGGTTGATGGGAAACTTTATAGTGGATTAGACTGTCACCATCTAAACCCATTGCTCGGTCTTAGTATTACTAAAAGTACATCTCCTGATGTGATGAAATATGAACTACATAGCACCATCTATAAAATAATTGCCAAAACGAAACTGCTTAAAAATTTTTATAATAAACTTAAAAAAATGGATAATTGGGAGAAATTTATGATTTTAACATCAGCCTTCTGGAACATACTGGCCACAGTTCTTTACGGATCACTGAGAGCTGTTCAGTGACCTCATTCTCAAGTTCTTTCAGTACCCTAGAATGTCATTTGCCTGAGCCAGAAGACAAATTCATTTAGAGTAAGTCCTTATTTATAATCTTTTCATAAAACTTGGGCTCCAAATCCTTTCTACCATGTTCAATACCACATATCCAGATAATTCTCTTTGATAGACAACTATCAATTGCTTTTTGTCTTACATTCTTTGTGGTTAAACTTAGGTTCTATATAGAATGTTACTATCATATTCTCATTTAATATTATTGTTTGATGTATAAATGTACCAATCAAGTTATGTCCTAGGTTTTAAAGTGACTTCACAAGAGATAATTCAGTAAAAATCCTGACTTTTAAGAAAGGCTAAATCTCTAGCATTCAGTGCTAAATTAGAAAATGGTAACACGTGTGGTGTTACGTGTGGTGTGGTGGCTCATGCCTGTAATCCCAGCACTTTGGGAGGCCAAGGCAGGCGGATCACAAGGTCAGGAGATTGAGACCATCTGGCTAACAAGGTGAAACCTTGTCTCTACTAAAAATACAAAAAATTAGACAGGTGTGGTGGCATGCACCTGTAGTCCCAGCTACTCAGAAGGCTGAGGTAGGAGAATTGCTTGAACCCAGAAGGCGGAGCTTGCAGTGAGCCGAGATCGCAACACTGCACTCCAGCCTGGGTGACAGAGCGAGACTCCATCTCAAAAAAAAAAAAAAAAAGAAAGAAAATGGTAACAGGTAAAACTGATTATGGTACAACTGTTCCACTACCCTGTCCTCAAGAGCATCAACAATTCCCTCTCCCTTCACATCTGAATGGTCCTCGAATCTTCTTAAAGGTATATTAATGGAAAGGAATATGGGATTTAGTGTCAGATCTGCATGGAAAACGAGGCTCTGTCATGTATTAGCTGTATAATCTTGAGCAATATCCTTACTCTCTCTGAGTTTCAGTTTCCTCATCTGTAAAATGGTAAAAATAATAATAATAATAATAATAATATGTAGTCCTCATAGTATTTGGAAAGTAAACAATATAACATAAGTAAAACATTACAATAGCTGGCACATAGCAAACAATGCGTAAATGGTTTATACAAAACAGGATGTGAAGGAATGAGTTAAAAGTTTGGGTTGAAAAACAGAGGAATAATCATTGTAATAGAGAATTAAAACCAGAGGTGTAGTCCCCAAATTGTCAATAATGATTTCTTATGGAAAGATTATGGGATGCACTTTCTTTTTCTATTATACATTTCTCAAATGTTTTAGTTTTTAAATAATAACCATGTATTACTTTTGAATTGGAAAGAAATGGAAATGTTTTCAAATACTCATTCTCTTCATTCTCAGTATCTCCATTAAAGTTCTGTTGATAATCTCTTCCCTAGACTCTTCCAAGCTGGAATCTCAGCCTCCCACCCCATGCCATTTTCTACGTTGCTACCAGAACTCCTCATGTCTAGTCCCTGGATGACTCCATGTTGCCTACAGAATGACATTCAAACTCCCCAGTAGGACTTGGAAAGCTCTTCATAATCTGGTCTCAGTCTTTCCAACCTCATCCTGCACCCTTCCCTCTGACTCACACAGAGCTCTAGCCACACCAGAATTCTTGTCATTCTCTAAACACATAAAATCTCTTATATACTTTCACCTTTCTGTGGGTTGAAATGGCAATGAACAAAGTGATCTTAGATAGCACATGCTGAAGATGACAGAACCCCCTGATGAACTAGAACATCTGCTCTGCACTATTACATGAGAAATATACTTAACTTGCTGTGAGGCCACTTCACTTTGGGGTCTATGTGTTATAGAGGCTTTGCATCCCCTAACTAATACATGATACAAGGATCTTTCCCTTTCCAGAACTGAAGAAACAATTCTCCAGTAAAACAATTATTTTGTACACAAAACCAAAGTAATCACAGTATACTACTTTGCTCACTAATAAATAATAACTACACAGTCATAATAATCTAAATGTGATTATTAAAATTTAAAATTATGATAAAGTTTATTAGGAAGATAAAGGAAAGGAAATAGAATAATGGTGGCAGTAAAAAGACTATCATCTAGTTTATCTTGTCAAAGATACTGCTTAAAATTGATAAATGAAAAATTAGTAGAAGCCCATTATTTGTAACACAGAGGTAAATATATGATGAAAACAATGATGAACAAATAAACAAATGAACAAATAAAAAAGATAAAAGTGGTTGTCTTTGGGTAATAGGACTGAAAAATGGAGAAGAAAGAGGCAAAGAGGCCGGGCGCAGTGACTCATACCTGTAACTCTACCATTTTAGGAGGCTGAGGCAGGCAGATTACTTGAGGTCAGGAGGTCGAGACCAGCCTGACCAAATAGTGAAACCCTGTCTCTACTAAAAATACAAAAATTAGTCGTGTGTGGTGGTGGGCACCTGTAATCTCAGCTACCCAGGAGGCTGAGGCAGGAGAATTGCTTGAACCCCGGAGGCAGAGGTTGCAGTGAGCCAAGATTGCACCACTGCACTCCAGCCTGGGCAACAGAGCAAGACACTGTCTTAAAAAAAAAAAAAATATATATATATATATATATACACACACACACACACACACATATATATGAAAGAAAGTAAAAAGAAAGAGGTAAAGAACTATTTATTGATATATCTAATTTTTAAACAATGTATTATTTTGATACAATTAAATATTTAAAATGTACAAGAGAGAAAATGAACACAGGTGAGATGGACTAGGTATGAAACAGCAGGATTGAAAACAGGAATATAATAAAATAAAGAGATGTGCTGGTTTAAGATAGTGGAGTAGAAAGACAAGGGGAGGAAGAAGATGGTCTGCTGTCCTCAAGCTTTGCTACACCCAGATCTCCAGTCATTATGACTCAGAGTAGCCCCCAAATGCCCAAGAAACATTTATAAATAAGTGTACATAAAAATAATAATCAGGAATTCTATTACCTAGCTCAACTTCATTTTTATGGCTTCCCTATAGACCCACATACATTCACCTTGGCAGATGCTAGCTACTGGAAAAACTCTCATATCTGTATTTCAGTTCCCAGAAGCAGAATATATATGTGTGTGCTTGTGTGTATATTGAGGGCATTCAGTCTCAAGCAGTCAGGAAAACGGTAAGTGGGCAGCTATGAATAGGGCAGATAGGGAAGCATAAGCAATACTGTAATAGGAAGAGACAGAAATAGCAGAACTGTGGAGGAAAGGCAGGCAGTAAATGGAAACATAACATTTAGAAACATTAAGGTGCAAAGAAAGGATTTTGCTGCAGCCTAAGTAATCACAGAGACAGATCTAGAGGGCTGACCTCACGCAAGACAAATACCTTGACTGCAGTTCTAAAAGGGAACTGATCATATCTCAAATGAGATTAATGCTATGTACTTTCAACAACAATTAAAAACTTAGCCCTACTTGAAAGGAAGCCATGTACCTACCCTTTGAGGAGCATAAACAGGATATGAGGATGAGCACTAATATACTCCACAGTAGGACTCCGAGTGCCTATCTGTCTTCTCAGGATGTTGTTAAATATCTGGGTCACATCTTTTTTTCCCTGTTAAAGACACAAACAGCAATTAAACTGTACACTCTAAATGGATGAATTATATAGTGTGTGGAATATATACTTACATACATACACACACAGACAGAAATGGTACCATCCTTTCTAATATGCAAAAAACGTTAACTTACTCTTCCCATAGACCCCTATCTACAAAATGGATGCAGCTCCTTGCCGCAGGATTTGCGCTGGGGGAAATTTGACCAACTGGAAGTCCATTTCCCACAGAGCACAGGAGGACATAAAGTGAATACAACAGAACTGAATTCTTTGTTTTTTCACTGTCTACCTTTATGCAAGAAAAAAATTATGATTATCATTTTTAAACCTTCATGAATAAGGAAGGAAAATAGATGAAGAAAATAAGATTTTAGTAAAATGTAGGTTAAAATCAAATTCCTTTTTCTTTGATCTACTTTCTAGTATTTTTTGCCTTCAAGTTATCACTTTATTCACTCTTCTTCACCCTAGTGCCTTGACTTAAAAAAAAAAGTGGGTTTTCCATTAGGTGGAAGTATTTGATCTAGGTGATCATAACAAATCATATCTAGCCTACAGGAATAGAAGAGATCACTGAATCAGTGAGACAGAGGAACCAGATATGCAATCATGGATAGGGCTTCTTAGAGTCCTCATGGACAAGACCTGCACTCTCATATACCTTACAACCTGTCTAGCCTGGTTTTTCAAAAGAAATCTTGGACTGGACCTGAGTTTACTATATGAAAAATATGTACAAGAATGACTGATATGGTTTGGCTCTGTGTCCTCACCCAAATCTCATCATGAATTGTAATCCCCATAATCCCTACGTGTGGAGGGCAGGACCTGGTGGGAGGTGATTGGATCATGTGGGTGGTTTCCCCCATGCTGTTCTCATGATAGTGAATCAGTTCTCACTTGATCTGATGGTTTTATAAGGAGCTCTTTCCCCATTGTTCATTCACTCTTCTTTCTCCTGCTGCCATGTGAAGGTCTGTGCCTGCTTCCCCTTCCACCATGATTGTAAGTTTCCTGAGGCCTCCCCAGCAGTGTGGAACTGTGAGTCAATTAAACCTCTTTCCTTTATAAATTATCCAGTCTCAGGTATTTCCTTACAGCAGTGTGAGAACATAGTAATACAATGACATTGCACTCTCAATCAGTATGTCCCTAGTTCTGGCCGTCATCTCTCAAATGAACTATTAAAGAGCTTGCTTCAGTTACTGTCTCCACTTCAAAGCATCCTCACCCTATCAGAGTGAGCTAGCTAGAAATGCAAATATGACCATGCCATCTCTCTCCTTAAACTCTTCAACGTCTCCCTTTTGCTTAGAAAAAAGTCCAATACAAAAAGGCCAGGCACAGTGGCTCACGCCTGTAATCCCAGCACTTTGGGAAGCTGAGGGGGGGCAGATCAGGAGGTCAAGAGTTCAAGACTAGCCTGACCAATATGGTGAAACCCCATCTCTAGTAAAAATACAAAAATTAACCAACTGTGGTGGTGCACACCTGTAGTCCCAGCAACTTGGGAGGCTGAGGCAGAAGAATCGCTTGAACCTGGGAGGCAGAGATTGCAGTGAGCCAAGATCGTGCCACTGCACTCCAGCCTAGGCAACAGAGCAAGACTTCGTGTCAAAAAAAAAAAGAAAGAAAGAAAAAAGTCCAGTACCTTCAATGACGTGACAGTGGCCAACTTTTCCAGTCTCATCAGCTAACTATCATTTCCAATTCCTACATCAAGTTCTATTAGCACCAAATTGCTGCAGCACATATACACAACATTTTATATGGTTCTATATCTTTGCCAATGCGCTTTCATTTTTCATGAACTCTGTCGTTCTTTAAGATTCAGTTCAGGAGTATTCTCCCCTGGGATGAGTGCCACTCTCTGTACTACAACCATGTCCTTTGCCACATTGATCAGTACCTCCTCTTCCCTACTACCTCTACCTCCATCTTCACAGCAGCAAATACTGAGTGCTTACTCTGTGCCAGGCACTTATGCTAAGAGTTTTACAGGTATTATCCAATTTCCACAACAACCTTATTTTTTTTAAATTTCATATTCTTTTTGTTAATTTTTTTCTGGCATGCATACAACAACCTTATAATATACATATTATAAAAAAGAAAGCAAGGATTTATAATATATGTTTTCTAAAATGTACAAATGTAAATATGTATATATATATATATTATAAATAAGGAAATTAAGGATTAATGAGATTGCCTAGATCTCACTGTCCTGTCAGATACTGAGAAATATCTACAAGCACTAACACCATCCAAGAAAATATAACCTCAGCAATTGAACTAAATAAGACACCAGGGACCAATCCTGGGAGAACAAAGATATATGACCTTTCAGACAGAGAATTCAAAATCACTGTTTTGAGGAAACTCAAAGAAATTCAAGATAACACAGAGAAAGAATTCAGAATTCTATCATAAATTTAATACAGAGATTAAATTTAATACAGAGATTGAAATAATTAAAAATAATCAAGTAGAAATTCTAGAGTTGAAAATGCAATTGACATACTGAAGAATGCATCAGAGCCTCTTAATGACAGAATTGATTAAGCAGAAGAAAGAATTAGTGGCTTGCAGACAGGCTATCCGAAAACATGCAGTTAGAGGAGACAAAAGAAAAAAGAATAAAAACCAATGAAGAATGCCTACAATATCTAGGGAATAGTCTAAAAAAGGCAAATCTAAGACTTTCTGACCTTAAAGAGGAGGTAGAAAAAGAGATAGGGGTAAAAAACTTACTCTAAGAGATAATATCCGAGAACTTCCCAAACCTAGAGAAAGATATGAATATTCAAATATAAGAAGGTGATAGAACACCAAGCAGACCTAAACCAAAGAAGACTACTTCAAAGCATTTAATTCAAACTCCCAACGTAAAAAAAAAAAAAAAAAAAAAAAATCCTAAAAGCAGCAGGTGAAAAGAAACAAATAACATACAATGGAGCTGCAATACATCTGGCAGCAGACTTTTCAGTGGAAACCTTACAGGCCAGGAGAGAGTGGCATGACATATTTAATGTGCTGAAGGAAACAAATCTTTTACCCTAGAATAGTATATCTGGTGAAAATACCCTTCAGGCACGAAGGAGAATTAAAGACTTTCCCAGACAAACAAAAGCTGAGGGATTTGATCAATACTAGACCCATCCTACAAGAAATGCTAAAGGTAGTTCTCCAATGTGAAAGAAAAGGATGTTAATGAGCAAGAAGAAATCATCTGAAGGTATAAAATCCACTGGAAATAGGAAGCACATAGAAAAACACAGAATAGTATAACACTGTAATGGTTGTGTGTAAACTACTCTTGTCTTAAGGAGAAAGACTAAATGATGAACCAACCAAAAATATTAACAACTTTTCAAGGTATAAACAGTACAATAAGACACAAAGAGAAACAACAAAAAGTTAAAAAGCAGGGGAGGAAGTTAAGGTGTAGGGCTCTTATTAGTTTTCTTTCTGTGCATTTCTTTATGTAATTAGTATTAAGTTGTCATCAGCCTAAAACAATGGGTTATAAGATGGTATATGCATGCCTCATGGTAACCTCAAATAAAAAAACATACAATGGATACACAAAAAATAAAAAACAAGAAATTAAAGCACACCACCAGAGAAAATCATATTCACTAAAAGGAAGACAGAATGGAAGTAAAGAAGGAAGAAACAGGCCGGGCGCGGTGGCTCAAGCCTGTAATCCCAGCACTCTGGGAGGCCGAGACGGGTGGATCACGAGGTCAGGAGATCGAGACCATCCTGGCTAACACGGTGAAACCCCGTCTCTACTTAAAAAGTACAAAAAACTAGCCGGGCGAGGTGGCGGGCGCCTGTAGTCCCAGCTACTCGGGAGGCTGAGGCAGGAGAATGGCGTAAACCCGGGAGGCGGAGCTTGCAGTGAGCTGAGATCCGGCCACTGCACTCCAGCCTGGGCGACAGAGCGAGACTCCGTCTCAAAAAAAAAAAAAAAAGAAGGAAGAAACAATAAAAAACAACCAGAAAACAAATAACAAAATGGCAGGAGTAAGCCCCTACTTGTCAGTAATAACATTGTATGTAAATGGACTAAAGTCTGCAAACAAAAGACACAGAGTGGCTACTTGGGAGGCTGAGGTGTAAGGATCACCTGAGCCCAGGAGGTCAACGGTTCAGTGAGCTGTGACTGTGCTACTGCACTCCAGCCTGGATGACAGAGTGAGACCCTGTCTCAAAAAAAAAAAAAAAAAAAAAAAAAAAAGACATAGAGTGGTTGAATGGATGAAAAAAACAAGACCCAGATGATCTGTTGCCTACAAGAAACACACCTCACCTATGAAGATACACATGGACTGAAAATAAAGACATGGAAAAAGATATTCCATGCTAATGAAAACAAACAAACAAAACCGAGGAGGAGTAGCTATACTTACATCAGACAAAACAGATTTCAAGACAAAAACTGTAAGAAGAGACAAAGAAAGTCATTATATAATAACAAAGGGGTCATTTCAGTAAGAGGATATAACAATTGTAAATATATATGCACCAAACACTAGAGCATCCAGATATGTAAAACAAATATTATTAGAACTAAAGTGAGAGATACATCCCAATACAACAGTAGCAGATCTCAGATCTGGGACATGATAACTTTTAACACTGTTATTCAACATAATATTGGAAGTCTTAGCTAGAGCAATCAAAAAAGAGAATGAAATGAAGAGCAAATATTATTAGAGCTAAAGTGAGAGATAGATCCCAATACAACAGTAGCAGATCTTAGATCTGGAACATGATAACTTTTACCACCATTATTCAACATAATATTGGAAGTCTTAGCCAGAGCAATCAAACAAGAGAATGAAATGAAGGGCATCCAAATTGGAAAAGTCAAATTATCCTTGTTTGCAGATGATATGACCTTATATTTGGAAAAAACTAAAGACTCCACAAAAAAACTATTAGAATTGATGAGCAAATTCAATAAAGTTGCAGGATACAAAAATCAACATACAAAAATCAGCAGCATTTCTATGTGCTAACAGTGAACAAGCTGAAAAAGAAATCAAAAAAGAAATCCCCTTTATAATAGCAACAAATAAATAAATACCTAGAAATTAACTTAACCAAAGAAGTAAAAAATCTCCATAATGAAAAGTATAAAAAAACTGATGAAAGAAATTAAAGAGGACATGCAAAGAAGGAAAGATACTCATGTCCATGGATTGAAAGAAACAATATTGTTAAAATGTTCATACTACCCAACATAATCTACAGATTCAGTGCAATCCCTGTCAAAGTACCAATGACATTCTTCATCGAAATAGAAAAAACCATCCAAAATTTACATGGAGCCACAAAAAACACAGAATAGCCAAAACTTTCCTGAGCAAAAAGAACAAAACTGAAGAAATCAAATGACTTGACTTTGAATTATACTACAGAGCTACATAGTAACCAAAACAGCATGGTACTGGCATAAAAACAGACACACAGATCAATGGAACAGAACAAAGAACCCAGAAACAAATTTACGCACCTACAGTGAACTCATTTTTTACAAAGATGCTGAGAACATAAGACAGTCTTCAACAAATTGTGCAAAGAAAACTGAATATTCATATGCAGAAGAATGAAATTAGACCCCTATTTCTTGTCACATACAAAAATCAAATCAAAATGGATTAAAGACTTTTATCTAAGATCTATGAAACTATGAAGCTACTAAAAGAAAATATTAGGGAAACTCTCCACGACCTTGGTCTGGACAAAAACTTCTTGAGCAAAACCCCACAAGCACAGGCAATCAAAGCAAAAATGGACAAATGGGACCACATCAAATTTAAAAGCTTCTGCACAGTGAAGGATACAATCAACAAAGTAAAAAGACAACCTACAGAACACAGGCCTTCTATGAAAAGGTGGTCAACATCACTGATTATCAGAGAAATGCAAATCAAAACTACAATGAGATATCATCTCACCACAGTTAAAATGCCTTTTATCTAAATGTCAGGTAACAACTATTGCTGGTGAGGATGTGGGGAAAAGGAAAACTTCATATGCTGTTGGTAGGAATGTAAATTGGTACAACTGCTATGGAGAACAATTTGGAGGTTCCTCAGAAAACTACAAATAGAGGCTGGGTGTGGTGGCTCAAGCCTGTAATCCCAGCACTTTGGGAGGTTGAGGCAGGCGGATCACGAGGTCAGGAGATCGAGACCATCCTGGCTAACGTGGTGAAACCCCGTCTCTACTAAAAATACAAAAACATTAGCAGGGCCTAGTGGCGGGCACTGTAGTCCCGGCTACTCGGGAGGATGAGGCAGGAGAATGGCGTGAACCTGGGAGGAGGAGCTTGCAGTGAGCCAAGATTGCGCCACTGCACTCCAGCCTGGGCAACAGAGCAAGATTCCATCTCAAAGAAAAAAAAAAACAAAACTACAAATAGAGCTACCATACGATTTAGCAATCCTACTCTTAGGTATATGCCCAAAAGAAAGGAAATCAGTATATAAAAGAGATATTTACACTCCCATATTTGTTAATAGTATTGTTCACAATAGCCAAGATTTGGAAACAACCTAAGTGTCCAAAAACAGATGACAAAATGAGGATAAAGAAAATGTGGTACCTATATACAATAAAGTACTATTCAGCCATAAAAAGGAATGAGATTCTGTCATTGCAACAACATGGATGGAACTGGAAGTCATTATTTTAAGTGAAATAAACCAGGCACAGAAAGACAAACATCAGATGCTCTCAGTTATTTGTAGGATCTAAAAATTAAAACAAATGAACTCATGAAAATCAAGAATAGAAGCATGGTTACCAGAGGCTAGGAAGGTAGTAGGGGAGTATATGTATGGGGGATGGGGATGGTTAATGGGTACAAAAAACAATAGAAACAATGAATAAGATCCAGTAACACCAAGGATAAATGCTTGAGAGGATGGATACCCAAATTTCCATGGTGTGGTTATTACACATTACATGCCTGTACTAAAATATCTCATATACACTGCCTACTATGTACCCACAAAAATTAAAAAGAGAAAAAGGAAATAAATAAAAACCCATGCTCTCACGAGGTCAGGAGTTCGAGACCAGCATGGCTAAGATGGTAAAATCCCATCTCTACTAAAAATACAAAAATTAGCCAGGTGTGGTTGCATGCACCTGTAATCCCAGCTACTCGGGAGGCTGAGGCAAGGGAATCGTCTGAACCCAGGAGGCAGAGGCTGCAGTGGGCTGAGATCGTGCCATTGCACTCAAACCTGGGCAACTCTGTCTAAAAAAAAACAACCCATGCTCTCCAAATGTTCTCTCTCCGAAACCCAACCCCCCCAACCAAAGCCCAAAAAACTTAATAGTATAAAAAACAAGCAATCTGCCAGGCATGGTGGCTCACTCATGTAATCCCAGTGTTTTGGGAGGCTAAGGCAGGTAGATCACCTGAGGTCAGGAGTTTGAGACCAGGCTGACCAACATGGTGAAACCTTGTCTCTACTAAAAATACAAAAATTAGCTGGGTGTGGTGGTGCATGCCTGTAATCCCAGCTACTCGGGAGGCTGAGGCACAAGAATCGCTTGAGCCCTAGAGGCAGAAGCTGCAGTGAACTGAGATTGTGCCACTGAATTCCAGCCTGGGCAACAGACCAAGGTCCTGCCTCAAACAAACAAACAATCTAACTAGAAAATGGACAAAAGGCGGGGTGGGGTGGCCCGTGCCTATAATCCCAGGCATGAAATTACTTTGGAAAGCTGAAGCAGGCAGATTGCTTGAGCCAGGAGTTTGAGAGTAGCCTGGGCAACATAGCAAGATCCCATCTCTACTTAAAAAATAAAATAAAAATAAACAAAAAAGAGAAAATGGGTAAAAGACATGAAGAGACATTTTACCAAAGAGGATATACAGATGGCAACAAGTACATAAAAGATGTTCAACATCGTTAACCATTAGGGAAATGAAAATCAAAACCACAATGAACTATTACTACATGCCTATCAAAATGGCTACAGTAAAAAACAGCAACAACATCAAATGCTGGCAAGAATGAAGAAAAACCGTACTCATAGATTGTGGTGGAAATGTAAAACAGTATAGCCAATCTGGAAAACACTTTAGCAGTTCCTGAAACAGCTAAACATGCAGCTAACCATAACAGCAATTGTGCTCTTTGCATCTATCACAGAGAAATGAAAACTTATGTTCACACAAAAACCAATTAGGAAGTGAATCTTCAATTGAAAAGGATACTTTAAAATCAGTTGCTCTCATAATTTAAAAACACGAAAAAATGTTTATAGGCTGGGCATGGTGGCTCATGCCTGTAATTCTAGCACTTTGAGAGGCCAAGGCTAGAGGATCATTTGAACCCCAGGAGTTTGAGATCAGTCTTGGCAACATGGTGAAAACCCATCTCTACAAAAAAAAAAAAAAATACAAAAATTAGCTGGGTGTAGTGGCATACGCCTACAGTCCCAGCTATTTGGGAGGCTGAGGTGGGAGGATCACTTGAGCCTGAGAGGTGTAGGTGGGAGGTGTAGGTGGCAGTGAGCTGAGATCCTGCCACTGATGGTTAAAGACTATACTGATGTTAAAGACTATATTTGCTGTATAAAAAAAGATATAGCTGTAAGCATAAATTGGTTTTAAAATGAAAGAAATCATGTTTTGTTCAAAATTTCTAGACCCTACAGTGTAATATTGCAGAATAAATATCAACCCTCTTTGAAATGTCATAGGAACATGTTTTTCATACTTCCCAGTGAAATGCCGCAAGAACATTCCATACAGCATTCCAGTGAACAGTAGAAATGAAGCTCCACAGAACTCTATCCAACTTTTACACAGAGGAAAACATTCTTCTAGTTCATTAGCAAATGGGTGCAAAGGCAAAGGAAGCCCCCTGTGGATAACAAAAACAAGTTCTGCTACCAGGGGCCGACTCCCAAAACAGAGGAAAGGATTAGAATAGAAAGGATTACAGAACACTGAAACAGGTACAAGCTGGTGAATAATGATCTCTACATTACACGTTAATCTTTGTAGTTCTCAATTTGTCATGCCAAATCTAACTGGAGTGAAACCGTAACTATTTCAAAACCAGTTTTTTGCAACCCACAGGTTGCCAGATCTCAAGTCCTGGACTCAGGAGTGGACAGAAAAAAAGAAAAAAACTCTCAAAGTAACTTTGATAATAAAGAAGCAACATCCAGAAATGACCCAAAATGCCAAAAATTAGCTGGCAATTCTCAGGTTACATATAATGTGACCAATAAGATCCCAAACCTGAAGAAGCAGCCCTTGTGTTTGCTGGCAAATTCAAAAAAGTCAGCTTTAACATGAAATGCTCCACAATTATTTGCTGAATGAATGATATATATGGAAGTATTAACTAAAATCAAATAAGAAAAGAGAAAAGGAGAGAAGAAATAGGTAGTGAACAGCAGTCACAGCAACCAGAATAATTGCTGAAAAAGAGCATCCCTCATGGATAGATGAGAAAAGGGAAACGAGAAAAGAAGGCAGAGACTAGAAAACATCCACTTTAAACATAAGCCATTGACTTTTATACAGTATATAAAGAATTCTCAAAATTCAGCAACAAAATTAAAAGGGGGCAAAAGATCTGAATAGATACTTCATAAAAGAAGAGTACATAGTGGCAAAAATGTACATGAAAAGATGCTCAACATCATTAGTCATTAGGGAAATCCAAATTAAAATCACAATGAGATATCACAAACCCTTATTAGAATGGCTAAAATAAAACAACAAAACAAAACAAAAGTTGACATTCCCCAACAGCCCCACTCCTAGGTATTTATCTAAGTGAAATGAAAACCTATGTTCACACTAAATACTATACATAAATGGTTATGGCCGCTTTATTTGTAATTGCTAGAAACTGGAAATATGTAAAATATCCCACAAGTGGGGAATCGATAAATGAACTGTGGTCCATCCATGCAAAGGACTACTACTCAGCAATAAAAAGCCACAGACTCCTAATACATGGCAACAACATGGATGAATCTCAAATGCATTATGCGGACAGAAGCCAGGCTGAAAAGGCTACATACATATGATTCTGTTTACCCAATCTTTTTGCAATGGTGAAAATATAAGGACTGAAAACTGATCAATGGTTGCCAGAGGCTGGGGACAGGAAAAGGAGCTGATTACAAAGAGGCATAGGATAATTTTTTTTTTTTTCTTTTGAGACAAGGTCTTGCTCTGTTGCCTGGGCTGAAGTGGCACAATCTCAGCTCACTGCAACCTCCGCCTGCCAGGTTCAAGCGATTCTCCTGCTTCAACCTCCCAAGTAGCTGGGACTACAGGTGCACACCACCACACCTGGTTAATTTTTGTATTTTTAGTAGAGACAGGGTTTTACCATGTTGGCCAGGATGGTCTCGATCTCCTGACCTCGTGATCTGCCCACCTTGGCCTCCCAAAGTGCTGGGATTACAGGCATGAGCCACCACGCCCTGCCAGCATAGGAAAATTTTTTAGGGTGATGGAACTGTTCTTCATTACAGAACTGTGCACTAAAAAGGGTGAATGTCACTATTTATAAATTGTATCATAATTTTAAAAAATGAAAATTATAGCCACTGAAGTCATGGACTTCTCTATTCTTGCTGGTGTGTTGCGGGGGAGTTGAGGTGGGTGGGAGCAAATGGTTGTGCTGAATTTCAGTAGCAGAAGTAGAGAGGCAGAACAGTCTGCAGGGTGAGGGGTGGCCACTGAATGGATGAGTGAGGGATCTTGCTGGGGACTAAAATTCAAATTGAACTAATTTATACATATTGGGAAAGATACAGGGAATGAAAGTACAAGCTAGCTCAAAGTTGCTCTCAAAAAAATTTAAATATAATTAAATTTACATATTACATGAAATCTATCTGTTGGAATTTATATGGGAGATTATCTACCCCACTGTCCCAATATCTTTGTCATTCTATTATCTCTGCAGGCTGGCTTCTTCTGTTTCTTTAGTCCACATAGTGAAAAATATGGCCACTGATGGAAAAACTGCATTTACTATCTTTAGCACCTGGCTAGATACTGGGGTTCTGTCTCAGTTCTAGTTCCAGAATTCCTGCAGAAAGCCTCTGGCCCTCTTTTGGTCAGATATCCACTTGCAGGTCATTCAGCTGTGTGTTGTCCAGGGTGTCATGTCACCCAAAATGGTTGTTCCCATGGTAACCATGTGAGTGGAGAAGGAGGGAGCATTCCCCAGAAAGGACAGGGAGCGGGCAGACACAACACGTTATACACAGCACAAGCAGCCTTCATCCTCATGCAGATGACATTCCTTAAAATGTCTGGTACAATCAAACTAATGGTCACTGTCTTAATTTTATTACAAATAACTAACAGGTTTCACATCTAATTAAGAGCCTGATGCCAAATGCCATTTTTAATCACCCATAAATTACATTCCTCTTTAGGATAAAGGCCTTCTAAAGCTTATCTTCATTAATTTTAGGAGGGCAATAGGGTAATGATAACATAAAATTCCATTTTCTATGACATAGTATTTCCCTACCTGAGATTGTAAATTCTTTAATTTGTCCAGTGATGAGCACGAAATATATAAACAATCAAATAAAACCAAGACCAAATATAATTAAATAAAATCAATGGCTGACATGCATAGTAAGCATTTCAAATTGTTAAATGTATGAAGTACAGTCAAAGCTGGTATTTTAAGGCTTTACAATTTCTGTTATATTTTTACAGTAATAAAACCAAAGGTAAAGAACCACTTTTTTTTTTCTTTGTCTTTTTTTCTTTTTGAGATGGAGTTTCATTCTCGTTGCCCAGGATGGAGTACAATGGTGCGATCTTGGCTCACTGCAACCTCCACCTCCCGGGTTCAAGCTATTCTCCTGCCTCCGCCTCCTGAGTAGCTGGGATTACAGGTGCATGCCACCATGGCCAGAGCTAATTTTTATATTTTTAGTACAGATGGGGTTTTGCCACATTGGCCAGGCTGGTCTCGAACCCCTGACCTCAGGTTTCCCAAAATGCTGGGATTACAGGCAGGAGCCACCGCGCCTGGCCAAGGACCACTTTAATCAGGTCCAGGGAATAGAAAAAGATTGTTAGAGGATAAACATTTACAAAATGTAGGACTACAAAATGGCTTAATGAAAAGCAGAAAAGTTGATCCTGGAGTGTTTCTTTTGCTTTTTTTTTTTTTTTTTTCTTTTGAGACAGGGTCTCATTCTATTACCCAAGCTGGAGTGCAGTGGCACAATCTTGGCTCACTGTAGCCTCAACCACTGTGATTCTTCCACCTTAGCCTCCTGAGTAGCTGGGACCACAGGCATGCATGGCCTGCTATTTTTTTTTTTTTTTAAATTTTTTGTTGAGACAGGGTTTTGCCATGTTGCCCAGGGGGTCTCAAACTCCTGGGCTTAAGCAATCCTCCCACCTCAGCCTCCCAAAGTGCTGGGATTATAGGCGTGAGCCACTGTGCTGGGCCTGTTTTGCTAATTTTCTTTTTTTAATGTGGCAAGAAATAATCATTAGGGATTAAGTTACCACAGAAGACAATTTTCTGCTTCTTTGAGCTGCTTATTCAGCCTGAACAGTTCACTTTGCATCCATCCTAGTTTTGCAAGGCACACCTGCCTTTAAAATGAATGTATCAGACCTTATAGGCAATACATTTTCCCTCCTTTGATCTCTTATCACGTTGTGTTTCAAAACATCAAAGAGTATAAAGCTGTGTTTTGAATAGTAGCCAAACCTCAAAAAACACAGCTGAGTTTGATCCTGAGCCCATAAAAATCAGAAGCCTTGCAAACTCAGTCACAAATCATTTTTTGAACCTCATAATAGTATGCTGAAATGGTTCTTGTCTGTCTGCAATTTTAAGGCTTAAAGGATTAGATAAAAATTTATAGCTACATAATGAGATTTTTATTTAACCCGAAGGCCGACCTCCTAGCCATTATTCACATGATGATAGCAGGATCCTCCAGTATTGTCCCTACCCCAATGGGCCACTTTCCTCTAGATTCCTGACAGAGAAGTGGGTTTGTCAAAGATTCCTGAGTCAGTCCCTGCTACCCAGTCTAAGTCAGTGCTGCCAGCCACCATCACTGCTGTCAGCTCAGGGTTCCAAACCCCTGCTCCTAGCACCCTTCAACCCCCATTCCTTGCCTTGTTTCCAGCAACTGTTTATTTTTTCAACACTCAGTTTACTCCAAGTATAGAAAACCATCCCTTCTTCACTCAACATGTGTTGTTGTTGTTGTTGTTGTTGCTTTGTTTTTGTTTTGAGATGGAGTCTCGCTCCGTCACCCAGGTTGGAGTTCAGTGGTGCAATCTTGGCTCACTGCAAGCTCCGCCTCCCAGGTTCATGCCATTCTCCTGCCTCAGCCTCCTGAGTAGCTGGGACTACAGGGGCCCGCCACCACGCCCGGCTAATTTTTATATTTTTAATAGAGATGAAGTTTCACCGTGTTAGCCAGGATGGTCTCGATCTCCTGACCTCGTGATCCACCCGCCTCGGCCTCCCAAAGTGCTGGGATTACAGTCATGAGCCACCGTGCCCGGCCTCAACATGTATGATTAGTACAGAGTTCCTTTACAAAGGTTTAAGATGAACAAAGGATAATTACAGCACAGTGCAGAAACACCTTCAAGTGGAAGTCTACAGATCACTTTTATGAAAGATGAAAGGTTCCTCAGTCTTCCTGATCATCTTTCTCCATGAACACCTTCCTTTTGTCATGGTTCTGGATCCCTCTCTCTCCCTCCCTCCAAACCTTTCTCCTATCTTTCTTCTATTTCCTACTCCTATCAACCTTAGCCAAAGAGGGCATTTCTCAAATTTCTGTTACTTTTCTCTGCCAAGGAAATCTAAGCTTTTTTCTTTCAGTCTTTTCGTTCCAGAAATTGTCTAGAGACTTCAGCCTTTCAAACTAACAAAAAAGCCAATCATGGTATCTTCTAAATAAAAATTCACTTTTTTTCTTTGTAAAGAATGTGCCATTCTCCTAGGTTATCTGGCAAAAGCTGTAGTCCATCCTTAAAATAATAATTTTTCCTTTCTGTTATCAAAACATACCAGAAATTTTACAGTCAAATGACTGTTGTTCTCTCCAAAGAAGCACCAGGAGAGGCTATTCACTTACTGAAATCATATCATCATCACTCCAAAGAGTTTGAATTATCTTCTAAACAATTTACTAATTCCTCCAGAAAAATAGCTCACTGGTGTGTCCTGACACCTTCTTTTGGTCCAATTCTTTTACCTCTGCTTTGATCTCTCATTCTCATTACTACATTCATTCAATCAATTCACATACAAACATGCCACTATGTATGGCAAACACAGTCCTAGTACTCAAGGTAACATAGAAGTGATTGTCCCAGTGCAAGCCATGAACCAAGAGACATGGGAGTGGGGGGTTCTGTGTCGTTGGAGTAAGTTTGAAGTCAGACGGAATTTTATCAAGCTGTCACTAGCTTATATAGATACTTTAGGCTTGAGAAGGAGAGTTGCCGCCTGCAGGCTGATCGTCCACGCCTCCAGTTCATAGAGATAACATAGTAGGTTTCTACAAGTAGCCTAATAATGGCAGGAAGGAAGCGCCTCCTTTCTGAAAATACTGTATGTAGTTCAAATGCTTACAATTGAACTGTACTAAACTTTCACTCCTTTTCATTCATTCATTTATTCATTCGACCAAGAAGTGTATACTTTTCTACGGGCTAGAGAAGGAGGATGGCTGCATCTATGGAGTATCATGTTCACTTATAATTACGTTCTAGGTATGTGTCACGTCAATTGAATAAACAAAGTTAAGAGTTGCCTGCTATCTTATTATCACAATAACAAATCTTCATAATAGTTTTGAATCATCAGTTTTAAAACTTATATTATTCAGGAGGGAAGGCAAGTATATAATACATTTTATTTTAAAAATTAAAGTAATCCACAAGAGTAATCAATTTAACTCCACATTTGAAGGCTTAATCTTCAGCTATATGGAAAATTCAAATGTTCAGAAAGATACTTCCTTTCTCCAAGGATTCCAGAGAATAAAGTTTACTTGACAATAATGTACAAGTCTATTTTAGGGAACTAAATGTCTTACTTCCAAAATAATTTTTAAATTAACTTCTTCTCAAAAATTTTAATTTATATTTGTTATACCACGTAAAAGAAGGGGAACTTACATAACTGTTTCTTATGTTCCACTTTTGTTATCTGAGCCAATGCCAAAGAAAGTCGTAAGACACCCAAAGTTTTTCTTTGGTATACTCCTCCCTAACTCCCCAATTCTTGGAGAGCACTTTGAACCTGAGGTTCTGTGGCTGCTCAAGGCTTTTCCAGGTCACTGAACCTGACGACCTCTCATCCCTGACTCATTCTTCAAAACATAACCATCCTTAGTCATATTCCTTCCAGCACTCCACTGCAAATTGGGTTAATCTCATAAACTAACTCAAGCATACTTATGAATTAGTAGCTTAATATGCTGCTGTTCTCAGAGAAATGAGCAAAACAATAGTAAATTTATAAAACTATAATACTATAAGAATAGGGAATCGTTTTCCTATTTATAGTCACTGACCAACTAAATCTAAAAAAAAATTAAGGGTTATAACAAGAAAAAAAAAATCAAGGGTTATAACAAAAACAAACCAGCTTACATTTAACTTTAGTTCTTGAGTTTGAGAAAAAGAGGAAATGAAAGAATACAACTACTTGACATTTGTATACAGTTTGCATTCATATTTAGTGTCCCTATATAACACAACATATATATGTATATATTTTTATTTAGTTTAATATTTAAAACAACGCTGTAAGTTCATATTACTCCTATTTTATAGATGAGAAAGCTTAAGCTCAAAGCAGTTAAGTTACTGACCATGAAATAGCAGAGCTGGGACTCTAAGCAATTCTCATTCCGAGTCAAGTGTTTTTTTCACTATGCCACAGCTTCTACAAGTGTTCATAATACCTAATTTTAAATTAAATAAAAGAAACAGAAAAGTATATACATACAGTAAGACTATTATTTCACATATAGCTGGTTTTCAGAGGAAATGGGACCTAAGATGGAGAGGGAGAGTGAGCAAGCCAAGCAAGAGGAAAAAGAAAAAGGTTATGGGTCAGAAAATGTCAAAGGCAGAGATTGAATAAGGAAGGGAAAGAAACAAAAAGACAGCTGTAACTGAAAGGATGAGCTGAAGTCCAGGCCCTTCCGCGTCCCCACCCGGTCTTGCTTCTAGCCACAACTGGACTGCATGCCTCCTGGCTCTGCACTCCTCCTCCTCTGCTTCAGCTGCTAAAAATCTTCCCTGGTCTAACTTGTGCAGAGAGCTGTGGGCTACTATTTCCACAGATCCCCAGAGCCCTGACCTGATCTTGTTCTAATCATGGTAATCACTGTCGTTAGTTTTCCTTCCACTTATTCAGTGAACAAAACGAAAAGCAATTCACTTTACATATCTCCTCTATCTCTGAGAATGAATGGAGACCCAAGTACCTACCCAATAGGAACAAAATTGGTATTATGGTAGAAACAAAGCAACAAAGCCAAACCAGGACTTCTGTCACCTCAACAGTCAATGCCCGAACTTGCCTATGTATCCATTTCTCACTGAAAAATCACAACCTCTGAGTTACACAATAGATAATAAAATGACTACACATATTCACCACTTATATTTCTAAGCTTTTGTTTTACTTAGTCAATGTATTATTTAGGTAAATGAGGTAATAATTGCTTTCAAAAGGAGATAAACATATTACTAGCAATTAACACATTTCTTAAATCATTAGTCTAATGTGTTCATTAAAAGAATTGTCTGAATTTGAAGCTCTGAAGTAAGTGAGTGACTTTGGGCAAATTACTTAATATCTTTGAACTTTAGGTTCTTTATCTATAACATGGGGCTAATAATACAGTATTAAATGCAAAGATAGTTTTAAGAATTCAGTGAGCTAAATGCTTGAAACTGTACCTGGCATATAGCAAGCATTCAACAAATGTCATTTCTTATTATTACTTCTATTAGCCATTAGTTTTGCTACCTAGCAGCATAAAACTTAACTATAGTTTGGCTTTTTGCTTTTGTAAAAAATAGATTAATTGTAGACGTTTTAGAGAAAACTTTAAAAAATAACATACGGAAAGCAATAATGAAAAGTAAAAGTCGAAATAGTGATAGATATATGTTAAAATTGAAAAGCACCACTGGCGTCCTTTTACAGCTGGTTTACCTCAAAGTCTATCAGCTGCAAGTCAGCTATCAGTGTCACCAGCAGGCCACTATTGTAGAGTTCTTGTGCTAGCTGAGCCACTGCTTCTGTTGGGGGTTCTTTTTCATTTGTACCACACAGAATTTCTTTCATTGCTTGCAGTGATTTCGACACTTCTTCTGAAGCCTAGTGACCAAAAAGTATGCTAACAGTTAAAAGAATCAAAATCAAAATTTTTAGGCTATAAACAAACAAACGAATAATCCAAAAAACCACTTCTTGGTCTTGGGCTCTGTTTATTTATAATTGATGGTACAGTTACAAACAAACAAAAACAGTAAGCACTGCCTTTTTCATTTTGGAAAATATTATAAATATTATAAAATTTATTTATATAAAAAAGCTCTCTGGTATTTCTACTTAGTCAACATACATTAAATAATCTTTTTTTTTTTTTTTTTTTAGATGGAGTCTTGCTCTGTTGCCCAGTCTGGAATGCAGTGGCACAATCTCGGCTCACTGCAAGCTCCACCTCCTGGGTTCACACCATTCTCCTGCCTCAGCCTCCCAAGTAGCTGGGACTACAGGCGCCCACCCCCATGCCCAGCTAATTTTTGTATTTTTAGTAGAGATGGGGTTTCACCGCGTCAGCCAGGATGGCCTCGATCTCCTGACCTCATAATTTGTCCACCTCAGCCTCCTAAAGTGTTGGGATTACAGGCATAAGCCATCGCATCCAACCCAATAATCTTTTAAACCACACTCATTGTCTAATTTTGCTAGCAATTCAACATAAACTTTATTCTTGAAAATTAAATTGATTCCATTTTGAAGACTTATCAGTAGCTGCTAATCTTTATTTAAAGCATTGTGTTAAGGTTTTTCAACAAATTCCTATTCTTTTGATTTTTGAATGGTCCAAGTATACGATTGTAAATTGTCAAAACTCGTAAGAGTTCTTTGTCAATTCATTTATTCCTCATACAGAATCACTGTCTTTTTTGCTATCAATGAAACTTAAAAAAAACCTCACTATATTTTAAAGAATAGTAGGCAAATCCATAGAGGCAGAAAGTACATAGATTAGTGGGTATTAGGGCCTGGGGAAGAGGGAAATAAGCAATGACTACTAATGGCTCCAGGGTTTCTTTTGCGGGTGATGAAAATGTTCTAGAATTAGATAGTGGTGATGGTTGCAAAACCTTGTGAATGTACTAAAAACCAATGAATTGTACACTTTAAATAGTGAATTATATGGTATGTTAATTATATCTCAATTTAAAAATCTTTTAAATTAATATAGTTAGGAAAGGAGAGCAGACTAATTTAGTTAATAATTTGTCTGAATATTTTAAAAGAAATATACTTTTATTACTTTTAAGTATAATACTGTAATCATTATAAATGAAGAAGGAGGGGCCGGGCGCGGTGGCTCAAGCCTGTAATCCCAGCACTTTGGGAGGCCGAGACGGGCGGATCACGAGGTCAGGAGATCGAGACCATCCTGGCTAACACGGTGAAACCCCGTCTCTACTAAAAAATACAAAAAAAAACTAGCTGGGCGAGGTGGCGGGTGCCTGTAGTCCCAGCTACTCGGGAGGCTGAGGCAGGAGAATGGCGTAAACCCGGGAGCCGGAGCTTGCAGTGAGCTGAGATCCGGCCACTGCACTCCAGCCTGGGCGACAGAGCGAGACTCCGTCTCAAAAAAAAAAAAAAAAAAAAAAGTAAATGAAGAAGGAAATGAGTAGAATAAGGCAAATTACATAAAAATAACTCATGGTAGCATTATGCTACTTTTATTATTTATTTATTTTTATTTGTCTCTAGCTCTGCTTCTTGGGTGACACTACTTTTATTTATTTATTTATTTATTTTTGAGATGGAGTTTTGCTCTTGTCACCCAGGTTGGAGTGCAACGGCATGATCTCAACTCACTGCAGCCTCTGCCTCCTGGGTTCAAGCGATTCTCCAGTCTCATACTCCCTAGTAGGTGGGATTACAGGCATCCGCCACCATGCCTGGCTAATTTTGACAGTACTTTTAAAAAGTAATTTTTCATATCCTTAATAGCCTGACTGAAGCAATCCTTAATGTACTAGACCGGAAGCATCTTAAATTGTGAGATATGGCCACAGAAGAGTGCTTTAAACATACATAGAGAGTATGTTTAAGAGAGAGTTAAGAATAATCATAAGGCAGACATCTTTAGACCACCACCCAGTCAAGAAACAGAACATTTTCAGCACCCAGGAGTCACCTGAAGGCTCCTTTCAGTTCAGATGTAAATACTTTTATATCTCTTGTGACAAACATGTCTTTACATTTCTTATTATTCCTATTTTATAGATGAGAAAACTTAGGCTGAAACAATATAGCTTAGTTCCACTGATTTTCAACTTTATGGACCAGTACATTACCCTTTCATGATTTGCTTCTTTCATTCAACATTATATTTGAGAAATTCATCTATGCTGTTGCATGTAGGCAGAAATTCTTTATCACTTTCCAATGTTCCGCACTAATGCCTATACCACAACTTTGTTATTGGTTCTACTGTTCATGGACATTGGGTTGTTTCCATTGAGGGATTTTTATTAACAACAATGCTATGAACATTCTTGTACCTTTTTCCTGGCACAGATGTGCAAGAATACCTCTAGAGTTTACAACTGGGAGTGGCACTGCAGGATTTTAGTACATGCATATCTTCATATTTCACAGATAATAATAAACTGGTTTTCAAAGCAGTTACATAAATGTATACATCATCATCCACAGTTAATGAAAAGTCCTCATTGTTCTCCATCCTTGTCAGCACTTAACATCATCACATCTTTTCATTTTTGCCAAGGCAGTAGTTGCATAATGTGAATTTATTGTGGTTTTAGTTGGCCTTTTCCTAGTTACTAATGAAAATGTGTAAAAGGGTTTTTTTTCTTTTTTCTCTTTTTTACCATTTAGATTTATACTTGCAAAAAAGGCCATTTTTCTTCTATTTGGGCCAAGATTTGGCTCAATATTACAAAGTGTACTAGAATTGGAATAAGCTATTTCTGTACTCCTTGTAGAATTCAAGATTGTATCATTTACTGGAATAGAAGGATACTATGAACTTGTGTATTTCTTTTATAGATATCTTGAATCTTGCCATAAACTAGTCACTTTATAGAGAAATAGGATATATAGGATTCAATATCCCTTTGAAGGAATAACTAACATTCCTGTGAGGAAGCTCCATTAAAACCATATGAAAATGAGATTCACCGTAACAGAAACTATCAGTCAATCTTTAAATAAAAACTTTTTATCTTTCATGTAAATGTAACACTACACACCAGTATAACCTTTTAGATCTTTAAGCTGTGTAGTCTAGAGGGATCCAGTGTTGGTCAGAGTCTCTAGAGAATGAACCTAAAGTTCATCCCAACAGACTAAATAATAATCAGTTTCATAAAACCTGAAATCAACTTCAATCTATTTATAGAGGCTCTATGTGCACATCACAGACCATATTCTGAATTCTTCATTAAGCTTTTACATTGGTTTTTGGCATTGCAATGCATGTACTTTCATCATAATGTTACTGTTTTAGCTCATACCTTGTCTGTCTTTTTGTCTTGCTTTTCCAAAATGGCCAAATTGTCTTTCAGGATTTTCACAATTTCTGCTGGATTTTTGTGTGATTTGCTAAACAAGGGCATTTTTTTTCACGTGTAGAAAGCTCTTCTTCCAATATGGAATGCTAAAAACAAATAAGCCAACAAAAATTATAACTTTAACTCTTAATATGCTTAAATTTTTATACCAATATGTCTTATACATTTTCAATAACATGAATTCAGTAATCTGAAATGTTAAAAGTGATCAAATTAAAATGAGTTTCAAGCTTTACGCCAAATTTAAATAAATATAAGATATTTTTAAAACGATATTTTTAAAGTTTTGCTTGAAAGTTTTTATACAAAGTTTAAAATCTTTCCTGCAATAGAAACATAAGGATTACACAAGAAATAATTTTAGAGTCCAAGTTGATATGTAAAACTAGATATTTTGACCAAAGAAAGTGATAATAATAATAAATATATTCTCTAATGTTTAGCTATATGTATTCTGTAATGCTTAGTTGCTATTATTACAAGAAGTTCCATGACATAGTGAATGAATTATTTCACTAAAGAGAAAGGCACAGTAGTTTAGATATCACTCTATCTTAAATGTCCTAGACATTTCTGACTCTTTGAGTCAATTATACTTTTTTCCATTATTTTAAAAAATATACACTTATTCTCTGAATGCATAATAATCAATGATCAAATATTCTGCATTAAAGTAGAATTTTAAAAAGAAGCCAAATGCATTCATGTATAGACATACCTAGGAGATACTGTAGGTTCAGTTCCAGACCATTGCAATAAAGCAAATTTCTCAATAAAGCCAGTGTATTTGGTTTTTCCTAGCACATATAAAAGTTATATTTATGCTATACTGCAGTCTATTAAGTTTGCAATAGTATTATATCTAAGAAAACAATATGTATAACTTAATTTATAAAAATATTTATTGCCTGACCCTTCAGTGAGTCCTAATCTTTTTGCTGGTTGGAGTCTTGTATTAATGTTGATGGCTGCTGACTGATCAGGGTGTTGGTTGCTGAAGGCTGGAGTAGCTGTGGCGATTTCTTTTTTTTTTTTTTTTGGTCATTAAGAAGTCTTTATTGGGTTATAGTCACTTTGACCCTCCCACCAAATTAAGGGGGAAAAAACAAAAAACAAAAATAAGAAATCCCAGTAAAAGAGTCCCTCAAGATTTCATAAACTACAAATTAAAGCTGCTAGTTAATAAGGAAATGGCAGAATTTTCAGAGCTGTATACTATAAAAGTTCCTGTAATTTAAGCAGATATTTTCGTCAATGACAAATCTTCCAACACAATGTGAAGTTATGCTACTCAGATATTTGTAGCAAAACTGGGTTTTTTTGGTACAAAAACAAAAGCAAGGGACCATGAAAAAAAAATTTTTTGTTCCTCATGGCCTATGAGTATACAAATTTTCTAGCAGTTTAAAAGGGTAACTATGAGAGCCTGACATTTTTCTATACCCCACCTATTCTGCCTCTCTATTTGTAGGATTTGTAAATGAAAGTAACATCTTACGAGCAGAGGTCTCATCTATCTCCCACTCTCTCCAACTAATCCTACTAATTTTATCTCATCTTCCTGAGCATCCTCCATGAACAGCATTGCAAGTTGGTTTCAAAAATAGAAAAGACGGCCGGGCGCGGTGGCTCAAGCCTGTAATCCCAGCACTTTGGGAGGCCGAGACGGGCGGATCACGAGGTCGGGAGATCAAGACCATCCTGGCTAACACGGTGAAACCCCGTCTCTACTAAAAAAAAATACAAAAAAAGTAGCCGGGCGAGGTGGCAGCGCCTGTAGTCCCAGCTACTCGGGAGGCTGAGGCAGGAGAATGGCGTAAACCCGGGAGGCGGAGCTTGCAGTGAGCTGAGATCCGGCCACTGCACTCCAGCCTGGGCGACAGAGCAAGACTCCGTCTCAAAAAAAAAAAAAAAATAGAAAAGAAAGAAAGTTTTACAAGGGTTTTGTTGGTTAATTACCAGTGGAGTCAGTCCACCAGTAGTTTGATTTCATTGGCTAGCAGCTGGTTCATGTTGAACAGGCCCCCTGGGAGCTTGGTGAGCAGCTCTCCCTCCGCTCCACTCCATGCTTTCAGGGTCGCTGTCAACCGAGCTGGAACTTGCACTCATGTTGTCAACAGCAGTACTGGCTGGGGGACCCAGCTCCGGCTCACTAGTCTCACTGGCAGTGGACACCACAGAGAGCAGGGACATACGCTGGGTGAGCCGGCCAGAGGGTAGAAGGGAGGCAGCATAGTCTGCTATGATACCAGCTACATCTAGACCTATGATACGCTTTATCAAAGGCGATGAAACCTACATTTGCATTGGCCTCACAGACGCAGAAGGAGCCGTCATCTTTCATCAACAGGTCAATGCCACACACATCCATCCCCAGGATATTAGACACCTGGATAGCTAGCTGCTTCCCTTGTTCACTCAATGAGCACATCATCCCCACACCAACTAATGAGCAGTTGCTTTGCATTCTCCCATCTGTTGAACAACCTAACATGGTGCCAACCACACGGCCTCCCATGACAATGACACGTACATCCCGTCCATGAGACTCTTTCACATACTTCTGGAACAGGTATGGTGCTTCCTGGTGAATAAGATGGCTTAGATCAGCCAAATGGTGCTTATCTCGAGCCAAGAAAACAGCTTTACCTCTATGACCCCGCGTATTCTTTACTACCATTGGGAACTCCAGTACTTCCGCTTCATCATCATTTTAGCAAAATTTTCATGGCCACCATAAGAGAAAGTATCTAGCAGAGGAACACCATGGCCAGTTAACTCTTGAAATGTCCAGAACTTATTAACGCAGTTCAGGATGGCTTGAGGTCGGTTCATTAACCGGCATCTCATCTTCTCTAGATGGTGCAAAACAGTGATGTCACTATCACTTTGCACCCAAGGGGTTGGTACTCTACCACCACTTGTGGGTAGGCAGTGATTAGCTCTCCATTGATCTGCAGACCCAGGTTTCCTTGCTCGATTGTCAGCACCACCTCATCCATCACCACAGCCCTAAAGTCCAGTTCCTCCTCACAACATTTGGCCTTCAGTGCTCGTAAAATCTCTTTTTGAGGATAGTCTTCCCTGACGTGACGATCTGTCAAAAACCATAACTTGGCAGCCACAGAACTACACATCTTGATTAGCTTGTGCTTCCTTACCTGGATTATTTCCTCTTGGATGTAATGTCTGCCGCGCGTGCGCGCGCGCAGGCAATTTCTTAAAAAAAGACAATAAAGTTTGCTACTTTGACTCTTTCTTTCATGAAAGATTTCTCTATAGCATGTGATGCAGTTTGTTAGCATTTTACTCACAGCAGAACTGCTTCCAAAATTGAAGTCAGTTCTCTCGAACCCTGCCACTGCTTTATCAGCTAACTTTATGTAATATTCTAAATCCTTTGTTGTCATTTCATCTTCAGCAGGAGTAGATCCCATCTTAAGAAACCACTTTCTTTGCTCATCCATAGAAGCAACATTCCTCACCTGTTCAAGTTTTATCATGAAATTGCAGCAATTCAGTCACATCTTGAGGCTCTATTATTAATTCTTGTTCCCTTGTTATTTCCAACGCATCGGCAGTTACCTCCTCCACTGAAGTCTTGAACCCCTCAAAGTCATCCATGAGAGTTAGAATCAACTTCTTCTGAACTCCTGAAAATGTTGATATTTTGACCTCCTCCCATGAATCACAAATGTTCTTAATGGCATCTAGAATAGTGAATCTTTTACAGCAGATTTTTCTATTTAGTTTGCCCAGATCCATTAGAGGAATCACTCACTATGGCAGCTTGCATCTTATGAAATATATTTCTTTCGTTTTTTAAACTTTTATTAGAACAATATGAACATATGAAATGTATTTATTTAACAAGTTTGGAAAGTCAAAATTATTCCTTTGTCCATGGGCTGCAGAATGGATGTTAACAGGCATGAAAACAACATTAAGCTCCTTATAAACCTCCATCAGAGCTCTTGGATGATGAGGTGCATTGTCAATAAGCAGTAACATTTTCAAAGGAATCTTTTATTCTGAGCAGTGGGTCTCAACAGAAGGCTTAAAATATTCAGTAAACCATGCTGTCATCTAGGCTTTGTTGTTCCATTTATAGAGCACAGGCCAAATAGTTTTAGCATAATTCTTAAAAGCCCTAGGGTTTTTGGAATGGGAAATGAGTATTAGCTTCTACTTCAAGTTACCAGCTGCATTAGCTCCTAAGTAGAGAGTCAGCTTGTCCTTTAAAGCCAGGCACTCACTCCTCCTTTCTAGCTATGAAAATCCTAGATGGCATCTTCTTCCAATACAAGGGTGTTCCATCTACACTGAAAATCTGTTGTTTTGTGTGGCCACCCTCACCAATGATCTCAGCTAGATCTTCTGGATAACTTGCTGCAGCTTCTATAAACAGCACTTGCTGCTTTCCCCTGCATTTTTATGTTCTGGAGACGGCTTCTTTCTTTAAACCTCATGGAGCAACCTCTTTTAGCTTCAGACTTTTCTTCTGCATCTTCCTTTCCTCTCTCAGCCTTCATAGAACTGAAGAGAGTTGGGGCCTTGCTCTGGACTAGGCTTAAGGGAATGTCTGTCTGGTTTGATCTTCTATCCAGACCACTGAAACTTTCTTCGTATTAACAATTAGCTGTTTTGTTTTCTTATTATTTGTGTTTTCACTGGAGTAGCACTTTTCATTTTCTTCAAGAACTTTTCCTTTGCATCCACAACTTGGCTAACTTACTGATGCAAAAGGCCTAGCTTTCAGCCTACCTCAGCTCTGGATATGCCTTCCTCACTAAGACTAATCATTTCCACCTTTTGATTTAAAGTGAGAGATATGTGATTCTTCCTTTTCCTTGAACACTTAGAGGCCACTTAAAGGGTTATGAGCTGGCCTAATTTCAGTATTGTTGTATCTCAGGGAACAGGGAGGCCTGAGGAAAGGGAGACAGGGGAACAGCCAGTCGATGGAGCAGTCAGAACACATGCAACATTTATCGATTATGGGCACAGTTTGTGGTGTCCCAAAACAATTACAATAGTACCATCAGAGATCGCTGATCACAGACCACCATAACATATGTACTAACAATGAAAGAGTTTGAAATATTGTGAGAATTAACAAAATGTATCAAGAGATATAAAGTGAGCACATGCTGTTGAAAAAAAATGGTGCCAATAGACTTCCTTAATGCAGGGTTGCCATAAACCTTCAATTTTTCAAAAACACAGTGTCTTCAAAGCACAATAAAGGTGTAACACAATAAAATAAGATATGCCTGTAATTGCTCTCTTTCTCCCTGTAGTTCTACAGCACTAAGGGAAAGATATATAACTGTAGGAATTTTAAATACTCCCTGACACCAAAACAGAATACAAATTTTTTTTTTTTTTTTTTTTTGAGACGGAGTCTCGCTCTGTAGCCCAGGCTGGAGTGCAGTGGCCGGATCTCAGCTCACTGCAAGCTCCGCCTCCCGGGTCCACGCCATTCTCCTGTCTCAGCCTCCTGAGTAGCTGGGACTACAGGCGCCCGCCACCTCGCCCGGCTAGTTTTTTTTTTTTTTGTATTTTTTAGTAGAGACGGGGTTTCACCGTGTTAGCCAGGATGGTCTCGATCTCCTGACCTCGTGATCCGCCCGTCTCGGCCTCCCAAAGTGCTGGGATTACAGGCTTGAGCCACCGTGCCCGGCCCAGAGTACAAATTATGACACGGTATCATAGATATGATATGACTTTTGTCCATTATTACTCTGCTTGGTTTTCACTGTAACAAGCTAATGCTAATTTACTTGAATTAAAAACGTTTTCAGGGTTTCCAACTCAATCTGGTGGTTAGCTAGCATTTTCTGATTCACTATCTCCCCTTTTTTTTTTTGAGAGGGAGTCTCGCACTCTCACCCGGGCTGGAGTACAGCAGCGCAATCTCAGCTCACTGCAAGCTCTGCCTCTCGGGTTCATATCATTCTCCTGCCTCAGCCTCCTGAGTAGCTGGGACTACAGGTGCCCACCACCACGCCCAGGGTTTTTTTTGTTTTGTTTTGTTTTTTTGGATTTTTAGTAGAGACAGGGTTTCACCATGTTAGCCAGGATGGTCTTGATCTCCTGACCTTGTGATCCACCCGCCTCAGCCTCCCAAAGTGCTGGGATTACAGGCGTGAGCCACCGCACCCAGCCCACTATCTCCCCTTTTCATCTGATGGTGGGTTTGTTCATTTATTCATTGAATAAATAATCTGAGTAATTACTGAGCACAGGCACTTTGCTAAATACTGGGGATAAAGCCACGAACAAGAAAAACACAATATCTGTTCTTTGGAGCTTATTACTAAGTGGAAAAAGCAAACATTTTAGGGGAAATGGGGTTATATAACGGGGAAATAACACACAGTATACTGCCTCGATACAATCTCCTTTAAAAAATTATACTCATACTTTCCTATACCTACTTATTGTAATAAGATTAGTTTAACAATGTTTTAAAATTTCACCTGATCATTATTCTTCAATTTTGGGAACCACATTTTGAAGAAAATCAAAACTCATATTCTTAAACTATGCTTGAGTTCCAGCACCCAGACCCCTGCAAATTAAGGCAGAACTCTCCTGCCTCCCCCAGTTCTTCTCAGACCATGGCCAGCCCCACTCCATTCCTAGACTAAACACCTGCCCCATCACCTGCAAACTCGAGGCTGCCTTTCTCACACTCTGGGCGACCATGCTGGTCACTATATATGCATCTACTCCAATCACAACATTTAGCCCACTGGTGCTCATTTAAGCAATGAGCCAAGTAGCACTCAAACCTTCTACACAAACACAAGACACATAAACTCCCTCTAGTTGATTGGTAACTGATCTACTATATGATTCAAAAGAAGTTAATCACCCCCTTCTAGGTGTCATTTGTTCTATCTGTAAAATGAAGTTGTTCTTAGAGTAAGATTGAGCATCAGGGCTCTAGGTTACTCACCACTGCCCCACACCCATTCTGAGTCTTTAACCCCCAGTATCCTATCATGATAAAGATAAAGCCAAAGATAAAGTGCTTAAGGTGGGAACAAAAGGAATGGAGAGGCCTGACAATGGTGCCTTGTGGGGATAAGGTGGTGGGCAGTAATTTTTCCATAAAGTCTACCTCAGAGTTTTAAGAACATACATACTATTTCAGCAAAGCAAGCAGTGGGGACAGGAAAAGACACACATTAGTCCAGAAGACTGACACTAGATAAACGCCTCCTACGCATTGAAAACTGTGTTGAGACCATGCACATCAACCTGCCCTCAGCATTAATGCTGACTGCAGGCCACGCAGCCCAGAAATGTTAGTGGACTGACAACGGCCCTGTTATACTTTTCCTCTTCCAGGAGTCAGTAAGCAGAATAAACAATAAATAGGTTGTTCTTCTTCTTCTTCTTCTTCTTCTTCTTATTATTATTATTATTATTACTATTAAAGGAACACAAGAAAAGGAAATAAATGCCCTACAGACTTGGGCAAGAAATGTTGCTTCTGAAATGAATTCTCTATAAAGCTAGAACAGACATAAATTTAAGAAAAGAAGAAAAGGAGACAAAAAGCTCTTTTAGACAAAAAAAGAGCTGGCCAAGGTAAAAGACTGAAAATATACACATATACACACACATAAACACACACATGCCCAAAATGCAGACTGGGAATCCCAAACTGCATAGAGCAGAATAACAATACAGAAAATGCATCTGGGGCAACTTCAAGGTACAAAATTAGTTAGTCTGCATGTATTCATTCAAAAAGTATTTACTGAACACTTATAATGTACTAGGCACTGAACAGGAAATATAAAACAAAGAAGCCTCAAAGGGCTCACGATGTAGTGAGAGACACAGACACATCCAAAATTTTCCCAGAAGGCAAGAAAAGGTTGAAAAAACTAAAATGATGAAGAAAAGATATAGAATGTGTTTATCTTTATATCTATATAGGTATTTTATAGCAATATGAAGAAAGTGGAGTGTTATCCCCTAACAAACAGGTGTTACAACAACAGAGGGGGAGGATAGGAAGCCAAAAACAACAAAGGAATTAAAAATGGAACAGAATCAAAGATATAACAGCATAAACAGAAAAACAATCTAAACTTGATCATTCGAAAGAGTTTTCTAGTTGAGATTCATGATAAGATCCAACATTCAGTGTCTTGCGGCTTTTAAAATAAATAAACATTTCCTTCTCAAATCACATTCCAACAAAATGACCTTAAAAAAACAAACAAATGAAAGCATAAAAATCAGGTTGGTTTTGGACTTCCATGAACCAAATGCCCCAAGGCCATGGAGAAAACCTAGAGTTCTGAGAAGGAAAGTCTATAACCCCAAAATTAAATCTTTAGCCAATATACCATTTATGTGTGAACAGACAGTGTATGTTTACTAAAAATGGAACAAAAAGATGAGATGGAATGAGGCCCACAAAGAGCTCAACAAAATTAATGCTAAAAAATCAGAAATAGTTCTTGAAAAGGAGCCTTTATATTGTTGGCAGAACATGTGGGAGGGTGAGAATCTACAATTATAACTCATTCATATAGGAATAAAAATAAATAAGGATTCAACTAAAGAAGTTAAAAAGGAAACTGCCCCAAAAATCTCCAAGAAAAGATGGATGGAAATAAAGATAGAAGTAGAAATAACTGAATCAGAGAAGTAAAAGAAAAGGAAGAAAACCTCTGGTAGCTGTTTGGTCTGGGTTTCTTCTGGTGATAGATGTGTCTGCCATACTTCCCACATCACCTCACCCCACCAAAAGGGTGGGAACATGACCCAGGTTTGGCCAGAGTATTCCCTGTCCTGGATGCAGCAATTGGCTGGTAAATAGATTGTGACACAGCCAATCAAAATAAAAAAGAAGAAAGAAAAGTGTTAATGAGAATGCTGAGAAAAGGGAACTCTGGTACATTGTTGGTGGGAAGGTGAATTAGTACAGCCACTATAAGAAATGGTGTGGAGGATATGCAAAAAAAAAAAAAAAATAGAACCACCATATGATCCAGTAATCCCACTTCTGGGTATATATCCAAAGGAACTGAAATCAGTATGTCAAGGAAATATCTGCACTTCCATGATCATTGCAACCTTATTCACAATAGCCAAGACATGGAACCAACTTAAGTGTCCATCAAAAGATAAACAGATAAAAAATGTAGTACAGGCTGGGTGCAGTGTACACAAAATACAAAAATTAGCTGGGTGTGGTGGCAGGCACCTATAATCCCAGCTACTCAGGAGGTTGAGGCACAAGAATCACTTGAACCCAGGGGGCAAAGGTTGCAGTGAGCCTAGATTGAGCCACTGCACTCCAGCCTGGGTGAAAAAACAAGACTCTGTCTCAAAAAACAAAACACTGCTTTAAAATAGATTCAAAGCAGAGACGAAAGGTATGGTCATCTTCATTCAATATGTCCAAATTGCTTTCTCAAGTTTTTATGCCAATTTATACTTTCACAGCTGTGTAGTGTTAGTTGCAGTTATTGCCCATCCTTCCTAACATTTAGACCTGTCAGAATTTAAAACTTTCACCAGTATGACAGTTGGTAAAAGGTTGTCCCATTATGGTTGCAGTGCAGTGGTGTGATAACCGCTTGCTGCAGTCTTGACCTGTTGGGTTCAAGCAATCTTCCCACCTCAGCCTCCCGAGTAGCTGGGACCACAGGCAGGTGCCACCACGTCCAGTCAATTTTTATATTTTTAGTAGAGATGGGGTTTGCCATGTTACCCAGGCTGGCCTCGAACTCCTGGCTAATTTTAATTTTATGTAGAGACATGGTCTCTGTATGTTGCCCAGGCTGGTCTCAAACTCCTGAGATCCTCTCACCTTGGCCTCCCAAAGTGTTGGGGTTACAGATGTGAGCCACCACACCTGGCCCATACAAGCTTTTTAACTTTCTTATTCTGTACATTTCCTAATTCTATACTTTGCCCATTTCATATTTAAAAAAATTTTTTTAGAGACAAGTTCTTGCTGTGTCACCCAGGCTGGAGTGCAGTGGCACAGTCACAGCATACTGCAGCCTCGAACTCCTGACCTTAAGTGATTCTCTCACCTCAGCCTTACAAAGTCCTGGGATAACAGGCACGAGCCACTGTGCCCAGCTACTTTGCCCAATTCTTTAAGGTGGCTAAAGAAAGTCATACCAGCTGCCAATACCAACTAGTACAGTTCCTCGCTAATAAATATAAATAAATCACATGCAAGAATCATGAGGTGTTTGATGAAAATCAAGAATATAAAAGAGAAATATAAAAATAAATATAGCAAACCATGGGGGAGATGGTAAAAATTACATTATATTTATATACCCAAAAGATATGCTATGCTATCACATCCATAAAATAAGAACAGGCTGCTATGGAAAAGAAGTAAACAATCAATGAGAAAACATTCTTGGAACTAAGAACATGCAACGCAATAGAATAGCCGATTGGCAGAAGGGTATAGAATTGAAAAACAAATCCGCAATTTAAAGACCAAGCCATGGAAATCTGAAATGAAGAGTAAAATACAAAGAAAAGCAAAGAACTAATTCAGAGAAAAGTTGGAAATATACAGGGTAGAGCTGGAGAGCCAATACTGATTGAATATAAATTCTTAAAGGAAAAGAAAAAAACAGATAACCGATGAGAGAGTAACAAATACATCAACAAATAAAAAGGGAGCAAAATTCCTAGAGCTGAACATGTCTTCAGATTTAAGTAAACTCATGGTTATCACACGGCGGGAATGCAAAAAGGCCTACTCCGAGATACACGGTGAAATTTCTGAACTCTAAAGAGAAATCCCACAAACTTCCATAAAGGGGAAAACTCTAGAGTGGCACCTAAGAACCAGACTGTCAGAGTGGAATCAGGATTAGTAACTTCACCCCAAATGACAGACGGCAGTGAAACACTGTTTACATAGTTTCTAGGGAAAAAGAATTCTATACGTTTTCACCTAGAATTCTATACGTTACCAATTATGCAGATGTGAGGGCAAACTAAAATTATCTAAGGACGAAGATAGTGAAGGAATAGGGGGAAGAGAAAGGAAGATGGAGGAGAGACAGAAACCGACCGAGACTCTGTCTCAAAAAAAACAAAAACAAAACAAAACAAAACAAAAAACAGGAGTCTGGTAGGGAAAGAGATAAAAGGTAGCTACTGACAGAAGTGAGAACAAGAGCTACTAGGAAAGTGATCTAAATTATTTTCAGTTTAAATATGTTCAATGTAGACCCTAAGTAAAATTCTGGCCAATAAAAATCAAAGGCTGTGTTTACAAAATAAAATACCAAATCAGATTTTTAATAATAGAAAACTGATGAATATAATAAATTATATCGATAAGTCAAATAAAAATTATCTCAGTGGCATATGGAAAAGGTATCTAATAAAATTAAAACCAAGAGAGATACAAATCTTAGCTCAATTTACAAAATAATGGTTAATGGAGGCATTCTTACTAAGAGGCGGTATAAAATGAAGGTCATCACAATCACTCTATCATTACCATATGTTGTGGTTAATGCATTAAGGTATAAAATATATGCTATAAATATAAATATATAACATAATATATAATTATACTATATATAATATGATATATAATGTAAATAATAAAAATATAAAATAAATGTTATAAAATTTGGGAAGAATGTGACAAAATTATAATTAACAGACAATATGATTACATACATAAAAATATGAACAACTGAAATTAGTAGAAGTTACGTAAAGTAGTCAAATACATGATAAATATACATACAGCTTTCACATCTAAGCAACTGCCAGCCAGAAAACATAATAAAAGCATATTTTGTTCATACTGCCAACTAAATATGTACAAAACCTATACCAGATCTGTTTTTTAAAAAACTACAAAACCTTAATTTAAAAAATAGGATAATTACTGTTCCTGAAATAGAAAACTAACAAATAAAACAGAGAAATAGATGTATGTGTCTATTTATCTATTCATCCCTTCAGCTAGCCATCCTTTTAATGTTATAGTCACAGAATGATTCTAGAACATGGCTTAGCTAATCTTAATTATATTATCTAAATTATGAGTTTGTGATGGTTTAACTTTCTTCATGTAGGTATTTTTCTGCATTATTTATAATGAGCACATTTATTTTTTCTGAAATAATGAAGAGACTTGTGGAGAAACCTATATAATTAAGATAGGAAAGATCTGAGGTTAAAAAAACACACCCTATTATGTTCTTTAATAGAATAAATATTATTTAAATGTCAGTTATTCTTGAAGTCCACAGTTTGTACAGTTCCAATCAAATGTCCAAAAAAAATTTTTTTGGTATCTAAATTTAGTCAAGAATACTAAATAGGCAAAAATAACAAATTTGAAAAATGAAGATTCCTTAGGAGGAAATGAAATGAAAGGTGTTATAAAGTACTGTAACACAGTAATAGCACAAGAAACAAACACATCAATGAACAATACAGACCAGATAGAGATGTTAATATAAGTGACTCTCAAATTTCTGGATGTGAAATAGTTTCTCTAATTTTAGAAATGACAAAATAAAATTTCAAAGAAAAAGACCAACAAATCAAAGTGAATACAAATATTCCACAAATATACATTTGAATTTCTATAGATAAAATAATTTTTTAAAATTACAGGAAAACAACAAACTAGAGAATTCTGTGATATGAATCTGAAAGATGGAGGGCTAATATCATTACGAAAGATCTCTTTAAGACAATTAAGAAAACCATTAAGGAAACATACAGATAAGGGAAAACCATAAATGAGGAATTATAGTTAATAAACACATTAGTAATTTTTTTTTTTGTTTTTTTGTTTGTTTGTTTGTTTTTTTGAGACGGAGTCTCGCTGTGTCGCCCAGGCTGGACTGCAGTGGCGCGATCTCGGCTCACTGCAAGCTCCGCCTCCCGGGTTCATGCCATTCTCCTGCCTCAGCCTCCCAGTAGCCAGGACTACAGGCGCTCGCCACCACGCCCGGCTAGTTTTTTTTTTTTTTTTGTATTTTTAGTAGAGACGGGGTTTCACCATGTTAGCCAGGATGGTCTGGATCTCCTAACATCGTGATCCACCCGCCTCGGCCTCCCAAAGTGCTGGGATTACAGGCTTGAGCCACCGTGCCCGGCCAAGTAAATGTTTAACCATTCTCTATAATAAAAATAAATGCAAACTCAAAGTGAAAGACTATTTTGTCCATTATGTTACTAAGTTTTTTGTTGTTTTGACAAACTCAGTTCTAATGATGGTATTGTGCAACAGGCTCTCATTTCTTACTGGTGGGGATATAAATCAGACAATAATTTGGCAAATATGAATCTAGAACCTTAAAATGTTCATAGCCTCTGGCTTTATAGTAATTCCATTTCTGGTAATCTGTCCTAGGAAAATAAACTAAAATAAGGAACTATCTTTATATGCAAAAATGTTTACTGTAATTTTTTATCATAAAAAACTGAGAAACATCTGATCTAACAGAGGGAAATAATTAAATTGTGATATACCCAGTTGATGGAACATTAGCATATGTCACAGATTTTTTAAACTTTTAAACTTTTTACAGTTGTTTTACATTTTAACATCTTCAAAGCTTAGGTGTTACAATTGTTGGTGCCTTACACTAACAGGCGGGTTCTTTTCTTTCTCGGTTGTACATAAAGTACCCATACGTCCCACAACCAGTAACTTATTAAATTTGATGAAATATGTCTATGAAAATATTTCCAAAGAATGTGAAATAGAATAGAAATGTTAAGATAAAAAACAGCATCCTAAATTAAGTAGCATAACTACAACTATGTAAAGCAAACAAAAACACAAACACACAAAACCTATGTATAGAAAAAATAATTTTGAAATGTTAACAGTGAGTGCCTCCAAGTAATGTAGTTTGCTCGTGGATGCTTAATTTCCTTCTTCCTTCAAATGTTCTGTTTTTTTCCAAAGCTTGTATAATAGATCATGCAAATGCTTTTATAGTAGAAATGCCTCTCTTAAATGGTATTTTGAATGAATAAACAAATAACCTTTTTTTTTTTTTAGTTCAAACTGTGGAATATCTGATTGTCATGTCTTTTCTTTTCTTTTTTTTTCTGAGGTGGAGTCTCACTCTGTTGCTCAGGCTGGAGTGCAACGGCATGATCTCGGCTCACTGCAACCTCCACCTCCCGGGTTCAAGAGATTCTCCTGCCTCAGCCTCCTGAGTAGCTGGGATTACAGGCGCTCACCACCACGCTCGGCTAATTTTTGTATTTTAGTAGAGACGGGGTTTCACCCTGTTGGACAAGCTGGTCTCAAACTCCTGACCTCGTGATCCACCCGCCTCGGCCTCCCAAAGTGCTGGGATTACAGGCGTAAGCCACCACGCCTGGCCTGTCCTGTCTTTTCAAAGCATTATTCACATATGATTCTTTTGGCTATAAAGTTTCATAAAGAGTAGTACTTGGCTCAGATTCTGGAGAGAAAGCCAAAAAAGATCATCCAACTCTGCTCCCAGGGAACTCACGCCCTGTAGATTTTGTAGTAGATTTTGGCAGCATTCTCTTTCCTAATACACAGTAAAATATTTCATATTCCTAACTTGTGTGTGAGCACCATTGAAGACGGCCCAAAATCAACCACTCAAGTGAGTCATCTGAATATGTTCAGTGACATAAATGGAAAGGAGAGTTGGCGGTGGGGGGGATGGGGGTGGGAAAGGACCTAGGGGAAGAGGAGAATAGCCACTTGGAGCATTAAATGCCCTTGTTGTTATCCCACTTAAAATATTTCAAAGGGAAAAATGTCTAATATCTAATCTGCAACTATGCTATTCAATAATAATTCGAGGCCAGGTGCAGTAGCTCACACCTATAATCCTAACACTTTGGGAGGTCAAGGCTATAGTGAGCCATGTTTGTGCCACTGCACTCCAGCCTGGGCAACACAGTGAGACTCTGTCTGAAAAAAAATTTTTTTTAAATAACATTTTGAATGTCAAGGGTTTCCCAGGAAAACTGAAGGGAGTGGGAAATTTATCTCTGAAGCCAAAAGAGAAGTCTCAACATTTCCAGAGGTATAACCAAACCGCTAACTCATCTGAAGAAAGTCAACTAAAAAATAAACCTTCTTTTCCTCACATAAGTTTATTTTACAATCAACAATGAGTTAGAGAGGAACATTTCCAAAATGATTTCTTAAGAGCCTGTTAATTTAACTTAAGGCACAGGCACCTTCTGTTAAACTAAAAAAATTAAAATAAACCTACCACCACATAAAAAAAATTTCAGGGCCAGGCGCAGTGGCTCATGCCTGTAATCCCAGCACTTTGGGAGGCTGAGGTGGGCGGATCACATGAGGTCAGGAGATCGAGAGCAGCCTAGCCAACATGGTGAAACCTCGTCTCTACTAAAATACAAAAATTAGCCAGTGTGGTGGTGCGCTCCTGTAATCCCAGCTACTCAGGAGGCTGAGGCAGAAGAATCACTTGAACCAGGGAGGCAGAGGTTGCAGTGAGCCAACATCGCACCACTGCACTCCAGCCTGGGTGACAGACCTGAGATTCCATCTCAAAAAAATTAAAATAAAATAAAATAAAATTCAGAAAAGTTCAGGGATAGTATTATTTTATCTGTATTCCAAATAGGATTCACAGATAGAAAGAAATGAAATCAAATGTACATGGCAAATAATTGTGCCTGTAAGATTCATTTCTAAAAATTAAATGGGATAGAGGTTAGATGAGTGCATATGTATGTCAATATTAATTGAACCGTTCTCCTAAAATGGGTGCTTTTGATTATACAAAAATCTTAAAACAAAAACATGCACCTTAAAGTTCTACTGTATTTGCTACTGTATCCAGGAAGACTCTCCCCCAAAAAACATAATTTAGAATTGCCTTCACAGAGATGGTTAAGTTACAAACATATCATTATATATGTAATAATACCATATCATTATGAAGCAAATTATATATGTCAAAGAATCTTCCAATCAGTATCTTCTATGCTTCAATTTTTCCATTTTAAAATATACATCCTAAATGTAATTACAAAGCACCACAACTGAATTTTGTACTTGAAAACCTATAGATATGAGTGAAACAATGAAGTATAAATAATGACTTGCATGGATAATCCTTTTTCTCAGTTCAAAATGACTAAGAAAAACTTGTTTTTATAAGTTTTATTAACCGAATTTGAGGGAGAGGCATTTTCTAAAAATGGGCAATTTACACAGAAATGGAAAAGTTGTGAGGAGCTTTTTATGAGTCCCATTCATCTGGAAGCATCAGTCAGACTTACATCAGAAGAAAAACTCTTTAATGAGAAACTCATGTCCCTTGTTAATTACTCTTTATTTCTAATGTACAGTAACACTGAAATACATTTTTAAAAATAATTAACACATAATGTTAGGAATATATACAACTACTACTACATTTATTATCTAAGGATCCTAGTAGGCTATTGTAGTTCGAGAAAAAAAAAAAACTAGTAACTTTATTCATTAGGTTCACACTAATGTTTTTGTTGACAGCTTTAGTCATTTGTCAGAGCCAAAATTTTCTGCCTTTATTAGCTATTAATAAATGTCAATGATTGAAAATTTTATGGTAGAATTTTACAATCTCAATTTATAGCACAGATCTGAACCTAAGTCAGTATTCTCAAAAACTGGTAACTATCATTAAAGCATTAGATCTTACTGAAATTAACAAATGGTTACTCTTTAAAAATAGAATTATCAAGGGAAACTCATAATTCATTTTTCATTCTTTCTTGTAAGCACATACATATTACACATAACAAATTTTGTTTAGATGCTGTTATTGATATTAAGGCACAGTTTATACAAATAGTGTGAAATACAACCATTTCATAGCTTCAGTAAGCCCTGTGCCTGTCTTTGACCTGTCAATCTATAAAAACATTAACATGAGAGAGTAGAGATGAAAGTGATTTTGCTAAAGTTGTCTGTTATCCCCAAGCTGTTCGAAGTTGATTCGGTTTTTCTGGCTGAGTAATTTAATATAATCTTTCGCCCTTCCAAAGTTGGAAGAGACTATATGAGTTTCTGCTAGAAATTTGAGACATTTAAGTTACAAAACTGGAAAGTATATTATCTCACTTACAAGCAGTAAAGATCTCTGTTTAAACTAATTAATTAGTGAAATACCAACTTTGACTATAATTAATAGACATGCTAATATAGTTTTAATAGATTTTTCTTTGTTATGTGACTATCAGCTAAATATAATCTTTAAGCCACATTATGAATATATATGTGCATGTAAACACACACATATATATCCCAGAAATGGAAAATTGTCCAAATCTACCTTCACCCATTCAGTAAATATTTGTTAAGAACCTATTATATACCATTTAGGACTATCAAAATCATTACTTTTTACATAAGATTTAAAATAGACTAAAGAAAGTATTTCTTGATCAAATGGAAGAGTTTTTATGCCATTACAAATCATCCACAATAACCGAAACCTGCATCTACTGTATTGTTTATTTCATTATTATTTCATTACATATGCATATTGCATTACTGACTTTTAAATTTCATATACTGGCACTTCAGAGACACTTTCAGGACCAATAAAGTTAATTTGGATAGACCCAAGACAAGTTTTCCAAAGAAGTCACATTTCTTCATATGGGTCCTAGTAAACATTTACAAAGACAGAATCCTTCTGAGTTAAAGTTGACACCTGACTTTAGAATGTCCCATGTACTCAAGATACCTTTGTAAACTGCCTCCCCTCGTCACCATTCCTACTCATTCAAGATAGCAACCAAGTTATACCATGGTCTTTTCTTGCTGTCTTCAGAGTTAGACCTATTCTATCTTACTTTTGCTTTGTTCACATCTCACAATTCAATCAATTCTTGTCAGATCATCTCTTTCTCATAATGAAAAACGTGTGCCCCTAAGCCTCTTTCCTTTTTTGTATATCTTGGAAAATAACTCATTTCAATTTTGTGAACCAAAGAAACAGTTTAGTCCTCATGCAGTAACTACTATCAGGTACCTACTATGTGCCACACACTGGGCTAGACCTTAGGAATGGCTAAGTATGAACTCAATGGCCAGAAATATTCTTGTAGCAAGAAAAAGAGAAATCACTGATTTCAATGTCAGATCAGATCTCAAAAACAGTGCAATCAACCTTGAAAGCTCACGAAAGTACCCAGAAAACCCATAAGCATCCTTCCAAATACCTATCCACCTATTAAACTTGCTTTTCTTTAAGCATTTATATTTAGAATAAAAATAATATCTTATCCAACATAATTATTTTATATTTAGTTTCATCATTGGAATTGACTTTCCTATATTTTTCAAGTAGCAATGGTTTTTCTACAGCATGGGTAAAATATATTCCTCAACTATAACAAATGCCCAACACTCACTTGATAAACTGTTTCCCAGGGAAAATGGGTTCTAAATTTCCAACAATCCCTTCACAAGTAAACTTCTGAAATACAAAGTATTTGTAAATTGGGAATGCATTATTCTTTATTTCTACATTTACATTCCTATGGGCCTGGGAAATGGTACCATCACTAAGGTAACACAGTAAATGACTAGTTTAAAATAAAAAATTATTCTGAAGAGTGTGAAGCTGTATGCAAATAATTTTCCACCAGTCTAAGAAGGACTGAGCATGTGAAAATCTATAAAGAAAAGTAAGTTTGTGATATTATCTCTATGATGTTTACTTTTAAGTGCAAGATACTAACTAGTCCAGAAAAGGTTTCCACAGACCAGCTGAGCTGCTTCTTACACATAGGTCAACAGTCAAAAAAAAAAAAAAACTCGCAAAATCCCACAAAACAAAACCTGTTCTACAGGTTTCTGTACACGTAGAGGAAATGTTAGAGAAAGTACAGCCATTTTATAGTCTATCTAGGGTACAAGCCCCTTTAATGTGTTTACTAATACGCTACAGAAGTTCTCATTTCAGTTGTTTTGCCTTAAAGGATTTGCTTGAATCAATAACTAAAGACATATGTATTTCTTGAGACTAGCAGAGGGTAGATTAGAAACTCTGCTTAGAGTGGTGCATCTTCATGCAGTGACTCAATTTCACAGTTAACAACATACACTTTCTTCCTCCTACAGAAGAATGATTACATGCCTCCATCCATGTCTTTAAAAAGATATATATAATTAGCATACACTCTCCTATTTTAAGATTATACAAAGAAGGTTTTATTGGAATGTGAATAGATATTTTTAAGAGTTTATTTTTCCTTGCTCTATTGCTTATACAAGCACGCACACACACACCCCGGGTTATATTAGCTCTTTAACAGAATAAGATTATATGAGAGGAAAGCTTGGTATAAACTGTAATAACAAAATAACTGCTTTTTATTCCTTACTTAGAAACCCAAGTGCATTCATTCATTTTACATAAAGCAGGAAAAATCAGGTGTCACTTATTGGGTCTAACAGAAGCAGTCAACATTTAAATTATATATCCTTTTAAATACTAGTATCAACATTTTTATTTAAATTATGAGAGAATGCTGTAATTTATAATACAAAATACAGTGATAATTTAAAATTTACTAACAATAGACAGAAAGAGATAACTTTCAAATTTTCATGCAGTTGAAAAAGAAACATGAAAAATGGCACACTGTACTGCCACTATTTTATTTTTGGAAACTCTTTGTAAATAAAAACCCATTTCCAAAATAAGATATTCCATGAACACGGAATAGTTGGTAATGGTTCAAGTGCCTTAGGCAACAGAGAAGTATTGTTTTGTAGTTTTTTTAAACCTCTCCTAGTAACAGCAATTCATTATGCACAAAGAAACAAGGTAACAGCACGGTTTATAATGAATATATAAGTAATAACTGCAGAACCTCAATTAAAACTAAAGTTTATCATATTCGTTCCATTTCTATAAACCAGTATAGATAACCTTCTTGATACTCACCAAATGTTACAGAAATGCCTAGGCTTTTCTAAGCAACAAAACGTAGACACATGGTGAGGTGCTGAAGACAGCTCTTTCTTGAGCTCAAAGCACTTTAGATGAAGTAACCTTTATCGTCCATTTAATAGAGGTTGCCTCCTATTATCAGGCGTGGCAGAGAGAAGAGTTTCCACAATTCGGTCTTGACTTTCTGTCCCTCTTTTTGAAGAGTAACAGTTACCACCGGAAAACGTTACCAGAAAATGATCACTTGAACACTCACAGAGAGCAGCTGTAAATTTCCACTCTCTTTGCTTGCTCTCAGATTCCAAGCCTTGCTTGTCTCTTAATCTGTCACAGGCAGTTCTGTTTCTGGTCAAACCAGCTTGCTTATGCGTCCTCCACTCCCTCTCTAACACTTGCTTTCAGATATGTACCACAGTTACAGCTCCCTCTTTACTTCCTCCCTCCCCAGTCCTGCAACGTCACAAGAATGCGTGTAAAGCTGAGGCAAAATAAATTATTGGGCCAAAAAAGAAAAAAGTCTAGAGATAAACAAATTTTTTTCTCATCACATTTTTCTGCCTTAAGTCTTATACTTGTTCATACACAGGGTTTTGTCAACTGATTAAACTGGCTTGACCATCTTGTTTAAAAATGTAAATAAAGGTTCTTTTTTAAAAAAGCATGTTGATAGTAATAATAACAGATTCACCTGCTAATATGCTAGCTCCTCAGGGAAGATGCTATTCCCAATTATAAGAAAGTGGAGCAAGTAAACACACAAGTACTTGTATTAGAAACTTAATCTTAACATTTAAAAAGCAAGGAAGGTTTTAGAGTACTTGTAATTTAAACCGTGTAATTTTATGAAAACTTAATGTATTTCTTAATATGGTCTATTTTGAAACTTGGACCAAAATTTGCAGTTATAAAAGGGAAAATTATAAAGAACATAGAAAAATATTGACACCAAAAACAATAGAGCAGCTTAATCATGTATGTGCAAACCAAATGTAATTATTGCCATTAGAAAGGTTTTTTCCCCCTAAGCATTACCGGTCAGAATGCATAACACCTCTTATAAGAATTACAAAGGCTAAAGGCTACAAAAAATTATTAAAGTTATTATATACATATAATTATAGGGTAAAGTATCTTAAAATTATGAAACTCTCTGTAAGGTTTGGGGATGAGGAATTAGGTGGAAAGCTGAGTGGGCTCATGGCTGGCAGGCTTAGATGGCATTTGTAGGATTCTTTGGAATTAGGAGGCAATGTATGCAGCTTGGAATACGTGCTGGCTCTGTATGAATGCTAGTCAGATCCTGCTTTGGAGTTCTGTTCCAGTTCCTTAGCCCAACACACTTTTAGGTTCTCCATCTCCCACTATGTCCCTAATCAAAAGTCTTGGGCCCTTCTACTGATGGATCTCCCAAGTACAGAAGGAACAGAAGTAGTTATTAGACCTATTATTAAGTAACACATTATTATTCTCTGCAGAATTAAAATCTCTCTAAGAATATGAGCTTAAGTAAGGTGAAAGGTAAATATCTATAAATAGTTGTTTATACCCCTTAAGAAAAATAAGTCAGTAAAAGTCGGCCTTAAAATATAGATGTCTTGATCTGGTTTATTTAAAGTAGAATTAAAATTTAACTATATTATACAGTTATTTGGTTATTTCTTAGCACCTATTAAATAGGTATCAAAGATGACTAGAGATTAGTCTGCCAATTATTCTTTCAATTAGCAGTTTTATAATTTTTAGAGTTTTATTTCTTCTTTTTAAAGAGATGTTAAATGGAAATAATTCTAAATCACTCAGGGTATGAAGTGTCTAGTATCTTGGGTTATACTCCAAGAGTTGTAGTATAATTAAAGAAATTCAGAATTGATAAAAGTGGTTCTTAGGATAACAGCAAGGTTAATTTAAAATTGGGAGACTCTATATCAATCTACAATGTATTCAAAGGCACAAAGTCAAGTCAAGGACTTTAAGACATATAATTACTAAGATTATTTATGATTGATTGTATATTTAATTCCTATTAAATACCATTCCATATTTCCAACAGCAAGAGTGAAGAAATCTCATAATCTACAGGAAATTGGGTTGAGTATTCAGAAGGATATTGCCTCAGTAGTGGAACCAAATTAGGTTTAGATTAAAGATTGTTCTGGTCCCTCCTAATAGATATTAAAAGTAAGCCCTGAAAGGATCATATTATTTCCAAATAACTGCAACCCAGAGTAAAATTTTAAAATATTTATATAAATTTTTTAAAATCTAGCACACAATAACGTAAAATTCACAATATCTGCCATCCAGTCAAAAATCACCAGGCATGCAAAGAAGCAGGAAAACATAATGCATAAGAAGGAGAAAATCGATCGTTAGAAACAGAGTCAGAAATGACACAAATAATAGAATTACTATACAAAGACATTAAAACTATAAAAAATATCTTCCATAAGTTCAAGAAGGTATTAGAAAGATAAGAATGTTAAGGAGAGATATGGCAGATATAAAAAAGATCCAGATCAAATTTCTAAGAATTAAAACTACAATTTCTGAGAAAACATTTATTCTGTTTTATGGAATGAAGTGTTGCCCAACTCTAGAATCACAAATAAGGACAACTAAGATCTTTAAACAACAACAACAAGAAAAAAGCCCTATAAACTCTGGAATGAAAATTACACCAAATGAGATGAATAGCAGACTACACCCTGCAGAAGAAATGATTAGTAAACTTGGAGACACAGTGACGGAACATATCAAAATAAAGCATTGACAGAAAAAAAGTTTAAAAAAATAAAAATGAACAGAGAATCCCTGAACTATGGGGAAACTTAAAAGAACCTAATGTATACTATATATACTACATAGCATATATATGTATACTATATAGAGAGTATATATATACTATATAGTATAGTCTTTGGGCCTTGAATAAACATCAGCAGTAGCCAAGAAATAGTTGTTACAGGCCTTGGGTATAACCCAGTACTGTGGTGGCTTCAGGTGTGACCCAGCATTGACCCAGTATAGTCCTGGCAGTGGTGGTCACAAGAGGGCTCCCCTTCCCTCCCCCAACTGTAGGCAGCTCAGCAAGGAGAGACAGAGAAAGATCCCTTTGAGGGAAAGTAAGGGAAGAGAACAAGAGACTGTCTGGTAATCCAGGGAATTCTCCTGGATCTTACCCAAGACCACCAAGGCGGTATCTCCTTGTGTCTGCAAGTCACAACATTACTGGGCTTTGAAATATCATCTAATGCAAATATGGCTGCAGTGACCAAAGACTTAGATCACAATACTCAATTCCCTTTGAATATTTGGAAAGGCTTCTTAAGAAGGACAGATACATTCATCCTTGAGAGGTCGGGAAAAAAAAATTTAAAAGACAAGTACAAATAAGCCCAGAGTGTGAAGATTAGAAGAAATACCTAACTCTTCAATGCCCAGACACTGACAAACATCCAGAAGCATCAAGACCATCCAGGAAATCATGACCTCACCAAACCAACTAAATAAGGAACCAGTGACCAATTCTGGAATGACAGAGATATGTGACCTTTAAGAGAATTCAAAATAGCTGTTTTGAGGAAGCTCAAAGAAATCCAAGATAACACAGAGAAGGAATTCAGATCTTATCAGATAATATAATAAAAAGACTGAAATAATTAAGAATCAAGGAGAAATTCTGGCGCTGAAAAATTTAATTGACAAACTGAAAAATGCATCAGAGTTTCTCAAAAGCAGAATTGATCAAGCAGCAGAAAGAATTAGTGAGCCTGAAGACAGGCTATCTGAAATACACAGAGCAGTCAAAAGAAAAAAGAATAAAAATAAGGTAGCATGCCTACGGGATCTAGAAAATAGCCTCAAAATGGCAAATCTAAGAGTCATTGACCTTAAAGAGGAGGTAGAGAGAGAGACCAGGGTAGAGAGTTTATCCAAACAGACAGCAGAGAACTTCCCAAACCTAGAGAAAGATCAATATTCAAGTACGAGAAGGTTATAGAACACTAAGCAGATTTTGCCCCCAAAAAACTACCTCGGGACATCTAATACTCAAACAATGAAAGGTCAAGGATAAAGAAAGAATCCTAAAAGCAGCAAGAGAAAAGAAAATAATAACATATAAATGAGCTCCAACACATCTGGCAACAGATTTCTCAGTGGAAACATTACAGGCCAAGAAAGAGCAGTTAAGACATATTTGAAGGTCTGAAAGAAAAAATCTTTTATCCTCAAATATTATATCCAGTGAAAATATCCTTCAAACATGAAGCAAAAATAAAGACATTCCCAGACAAACAAAAGCTGAGGGATTTCATCAACCCAGACCTGTCCTACAAGAAAAGCTAAAGGGAGTTCTTCAGTCTGAAAGAAAAGGACATTAAGGTACAACAAGAATCATCTGGTCATCTGGGCCAGGCACGGTGGCTCACACCTGTAATCCCAGCACTTTGGGAGGCTGAGGCAGGAACATTTCATGAGCAGAGAAGTTCAAGAACAGCCTGAATAACATAGCAAGACCTCATCTCTACAAAAAATCAAAATTAGCCAGAGTTGGTGGCACATGATTGCACCACTGCACTGCAGCCTGGGTGACAGAGCAAGACCCTGTCAAAAAAGAAAGAAAGAAAAAGGGAATGAAGGGGAAGGGAGGGGAAGGGAGGAGAAGGGGAGGGGAAGGGGAGGGAAGGGGAGGGGAGGGGAGGGGAGGGGAGGGGAGGGGAGGGGAGGGGAGGGAAATACTCAATGGAATACTATTCAGGTATAAAAAAGAATGAGATCCTGTTATTTGAAACAACCTGGATAGAACTGGAGGATATTAAGTGAAATAAGCCAGGCACAGAAAGACAAACTTCACATGTTCTCACTCATTTGTGGGAGCTAAAAATTTAAACAATTGAACCTACAGAGATAGAGAGGAGAATGATGGTGACAGCAAGTAGGGAAAAGGGGCTGGTTAATCCACTAATGGGGATGAGTATAAAAATATAGTTTGATACACTGAATAAGATCTAGTATTTGACAGCACAACAGGGTGACTACAGTGAGCAACAATTTGTTGTACATTTTAGAATAACTGAGGGAATACAATTGGAACGTTCTTTTTTTTTTTTTTTTTGAGACTGAGTCTTGCTCTAACACCCAGGCTGGAGTGTGCAGTGGCACGATCTCGGCTCACTGCAAGCTCCACCTCTTGGGTTCACGCCATTCTCCTGCCTCAGCCTCCTGTGTAGCTGGGACTATAGGCATCTGCCACCCCGTCCAGCTAATTTTTTTTTGTAGTTTTAGTAGAGACAGGGTTTCACCATGTTAGCCAGGATGTTCTCAATCTCCTGACTCATGATCCACCCACCTCGGCCTCCCAAAGTGCTGGGATTACAGGTGTGAGCCACCGCACCCGGCCTGGAATGTTCTTAACACAAACGATTGATGAATAGTTGAGGTGATGGATACCCTATTTACCCTGAGGTGATTATTACACATTGCATGCCTATATCAAAATATCTCATGTATCCTACAAATATATACACCTACTATGTACCCTAAAAATTAAAATTTTGAAAATTAAAAAGACAATTGAAAAAGTCACTCCAAAAAATAGTTTTTATTGATACTTTTAATTCTAATCTATCATTACAGAATTTTAACTCTACTTCTTTGCTCTTATATTCACCTTCACTTATACCACAAATCTTTGTTCTAATAACATAGTAACATAATGATATATTTGCCTAATCTTTCAATATATCTAATATGGATTCAAAATAACAGTACCAAAATTACTAACAATAACATCACTGACTGAAGTTTAAAGAATTTTTTGCTGTTAACTCATGAATTGGTCAGCATATAACTGTCATTAGTGAGTCCTAATGTTAACATTTAATTATTTTACCTGTTAAAAAACAAAACTATTTTACATTGTTAGTTCACAATTGAAAGAAATCTCATAAAACAAGACTTCAATTTCTTTAAGTGGAGACTTTAACAACCTATAAATGGTGTAGTTCAGTGGAGTTGTCTCAACTATTAAGAAAATCACTGGGGAAGAAAAAAATGTAAATGATGTATATAGATCAAGTTACAGTCAAATGGCATCATGGCATGCTAAATATGCAATGATTCTACAGTTATTTGAATACAAAAAAAAGGTAGGAAAATTATTTTTCACTTACATGTGGTAGCTTTGGTAGCTTAACTGTGCAGAATTCCAAGTTACCTCCTCCACCTCAGCAGTCATATTTACATTATTGAGTGTTATAAGGCTTTGAATTCATCTTGGCATACTCATACTATAACAATTCACTAGCAATAAGTGCTATAACTAGTTAATGAATGTTTAAGGCACATTATTGAATTGATTAATCCATTAAATTAAAACATTAGTGGTTAAAAAAGAGTTCATTGTCAACAATAAAAATAATGGCACAAAACCTGGTTTGTCATGATTTCCCTCCCAAAAAAAAAAATCAAGACACTAACATGTAAAATACTAAATACACAAATACATAATTATATGATTAAGTGCCACCTCCACGATTTAGTGCTATATTTTGAATTAAATTAATATTAATTTTACTTTATTGGTTTTAGAGTTATTTATATTTAATTAACATATTTGTTTTTATTTAAATGTATAACAGTTGTAAGAAAAAGTGTATTAAGGTCAAGGTCCAGTGGCTCGTATCTGTATTCCCAGCCCTTATGGGAGGCTGAGGCAGGTGGATTGCTTGAGCCCAGGAGTTTGAGACCAGCCTGAGCAACACAGCAAGACCCTGTCTCAAAAAAAAAAAAAAAAAAAAAAAAATAGAAGAAACAAAAATTTAGTATGGCAGAAGCAAACGCTATGTGAATGATAATAGTATAAAAAACTAGACTGGGCATGGTGGCTCATGCCTGTAATCCCAGCACTTTGGGAGGCCAAGGTGTGTGGATCACCTGAGGTCAGGAGTTCGAGACCAGCCTGACTAACATAGAAAAACCCCGTCTCTACTAAAAATACAAAATTATCCAGGCATGGTGGCGCATGCCTGTAACCCCAGCTACTTGGGAGGCTGAGGCAGGAGAATTGATTGAATCTGGGAGGCGGAGGTTGTGGTGAGCTGAGATTGCACCATTGCACTCCAGCCTCGGCTCGAAACTCCATCTCAAAACAAACAAACAAACAAACAAACAAAAACTAGAAATCCAGGTTGGGGTCAGATTATGGAGAGATTGAGTGCTAGGCGAATGAGCTAAGTAATTTGCTGACAAAACGGAGCCATGATGTGATCAGAACTTTCTGTAATGAATGTGAATTTGGCAGTGTATTAAGAAGAATCAAAAGGGCAAAGAAACAGTAGCTGATGAAATTAAAGGTAACTCAGTAGTCTAGGATGACAGTGAGGGTAACCAGACAGTGGGAATAAAAGGACTACAAGAGTATAAGAGAGAATAGGTTTGGCAACTGAAAAAATGTGGATAGTAATTGAGAGACGAGTCAAGATCACAATGCGTTCCCATGCCTGTGTGAGAGTAAGCAGGTTATACCTTTAAAACATATAAGAACCACAGGAAGAAAAATAAATTTTATGAAATAGGCAGTTACTTGATATATAACAAGTCCGAGATGCCAGCAAGACTTTTGGATACAAATGCCCACAGGCAGCTGAACATACAGAACTAGAACTTTGAGAGAAAACAGACCGGAGCAATATATCTGGGGGTCATCCATCCTGCCACTGCAGTATGAGAGAGACCAAAAAGAGAGCCAAGGACAAAACTTCAAGAAACATCTACAGGTATTGGTAGAAAAAGGGCAACTGGCTGGGTGTAGTGGCTCACCCCCGTAATCTCAGCACTCTGGGAGGCAAATCACTTAAGCCCAGAAGTTCAAGACCAGCCTGGACAACATGGCAAGACCCCCCATCTCTACCAAAAAAATATATACAAAAATTAGTTGGGCGTGGTGGTGCACTCCTGTGGTCCCAGTTACTCGAGAGGCTGAGGTGGGAGGATCGTTTGAGCCCTGGAGGCAGAAGTTGCAGTGAGCCAAGATTGCACCACCGCACTCCAGCCTGGGCAACAGAGTGAGACCCTGTCTCAAAAAAAAAAAAAAAAAGAAAAAGGCAAATAAAGAAACAGTGGTTAGAGAGGGAAAGGAGAAACTGAAAAGTATGCTATCGTATGACCAAAGAAAAGAGACCTTCAAGAAAAAGAAGCATTTAAAAGTACTTACTACCCAACCCTGTAGTCTAATTTCTAAGTCCCACTTTGAATTCTTACAAAGCAAAAGTATTAGTGGGAAAGGGGCCTTTAGAGAACCACTGGGCACAGAGAAAGGGACTTTTAAGAGTTCATATTCCCTAAATTCCTAAAGACATAGACTGGTAGTCAGCAAGACCAAAGACAGGCACGGACCATCAGAGCATACAGCAGTATAGAAAAGCATGAGGCAGGCAGAGGACTCTAGGCCAGCCCTTCTGGGAAACTGGTAACACTGGCTCTGATCCAGGTAGCATACATAGCCCAAATCTGCCATGCCATGCCTAGAACACTGTATGGGAGATTGGAGACTTAATAGTACCTGATACAACAATAGGATTAGGGGCCGGGCGCGGTGGCTCCAGCCTGTAATCCCAGCACTTTGGGAGGCCGAGACGGGCGGATCACGAGGTCAGGAGATCGAGACCATCCTGGCTAACACGGTGAAACCCCGTCTCTACTAAAAATACAAAAAAATAAGCCGGGCGAGGTGGCGGGCGCCTGTAGTCCCAGCTGCTCGGGAGGCTGAGGCAGGAGAATTGCGCGAACCCGGGAGGCGGAGCTTGCAGTGAGCGGAGATCCGGCCACTGCACTCCAGCTTGGGCGACAGAGCGAGACTCCATCTCAAAAAAAAAAAAAAAATAGGATTAGGATTATAAGAGGTTAGGGATGAGGTAATAGAGAAATGAATATATATTACTGTTTCCAAGTGTTGGACATAAAGAATAGAAGGGCAGCTTGAAGGGCTTAATAGAAGAGGTTTTTGTTTGCTTTAAAAAACAAACAAACTTTCAACTCTTGGTAGATTGAGTGGGACAGACAGGAGGAAGGTAGAAGATGAGAAGGGGATAATTATTGGAGCATGATCTTTGAGATCACAATGGAAGGGATCAAGAACATAAGAGGAATAATATATATTTTTCTAAAATGAGAAGGAGGAGAAAGCATGAGTAGAGACTGCCCAGGGAAAGAGGAATGAAGTTAGGAAGCACATGCTTACCTCAGTTTTCTCAGAAAAGCAGGACTCACCATCATCTGAACAAAACAAAGGTAGAGTAAGAGAATATGTGTTTGAGCAGAGTGAAAACTGGTCTTATCAGAAAGCCCACATGTGGCTGGGTGCAGTGGCTCATGCCTGTAATCCTAAGCACTTCGGCAGGAAGTAGGAGGATCCCTTGAGTCCAGGAGTTCAAGACCAGCCTGGGCAACATAGGGAGACCCTCTCCCTATTTAAAATAAAATAAAATAAAATAAAATAAAATAAAATAATCCACATAAATACAGTAAGAAGAAAAGCTAAAAGTTGTGACTCATGTACACCAAATCCTAAGTTTAACAGTTAAAATTTCGGCCGGGCGCGGTGGCTCAAGCCTGTAATCCCAGCACTTTGGGAGGCCGAGGCGGGCGGATCACAAGGTCAGGAGATCGAGACCACAGTGAAACCCCGTCTCTACTAAAAATACAAAAAATTAGCCGGGCGCGGTGGCGGGCGCCTGTAGCCCCAGCTACTCAGGAGGCTGAGGCAGGAGAATGGCGGGAACCCGGGAGGCGGAGCTTGCAGTGAGCCGAGATCGCACCACTGCACTCCAGCCTGGGCAACAGCGTGAGACTCCGTCTCAAAAAAAAAAAAAAAAAAAAAAAAAACAGTTAAAATTCCACTCATATCCATACAATTCCACTTATATCTAAACAATATAACAACACTAAGTGAAATACTGCACATGCTATGATTTTCCACCAACTGCCCAATTTAAGGAATAACAAAGGATGAGGTTAAGAAACAGATCGTGGAGTCCCGAGATTCAATATATAGCTAGCATCATAACAACAACATGGGCTTAGTGCCATAACCACAGGCAGATGGTGATACTAATAATTCTCATATTTCCCCGTCCTGCTTTGCTGGATCCATGTTCTATTTTCTCCACAACTGGTGCTTTCATGAAAAGTTCTTGCTCGAGTCAGTTAAGAACACAAGATACCTTTTAGTAAACGAACAATTCCCACCCTGTTGAGAACTGATGCACATTCTCTTTTTATGAGGTGTGTCATACTCCAATTTTCCAAGTTTTTACATGTTTTCACTTTTCTACAAATTTTTGAAACCAGAACTATACAAAAATTGTATGTTGGAAAATCATACTATTACTGTTATAAATCTTTAAAAGTACAACTTGTAAGCTGGTGCTCTGAAGCCAAGAAGAAAAACAGGATCTAAAGAGAACAGAGAGAGACAGGACAAAGAAGCAGGCTGAGTGAAGGGACAGAAAACCTTGAGTTATAAATAACTTGGTTTAAAATGTCAAGGGAAACTAGTCTCAAAGTATCTCTTTCTACAGGGTTATAAAGCTTTTTAATAATGAAAGTACTTCAGATGGCAATTTTCAGAGTCAAAGCCATTTATGGCAAACAAACACATAGCATTGGTAATATAACATATTCAGGTAATTTACTGAATGGAAAAATCTCTGTGGAATTCATCCAGTAATTATAGTGGATTCTATTTATAAAACATATTTTACCACAAATCTGAAGACTTATAAACTATGATCTAGTATAGGAGAAATGATTATACTCCTTTAATAACTATTAATCACAGAAAATTTTAATAACTGTAACCACAGAATGGCATCTTGTTTTACAAATAAAATACAAACCAGTGTACTGTTCTAGCTATGCTGATTCTAGAAATGTCTTTTTACCTTTTAATTTTAAATTAAATGTCCATTAAAAAAAGTATTTTTTGTTTCCTATGCTTCCCTAAGGGTTTTAAAATCCCAGTCTGCTGCAGTGACTTGTATGTGTAATCCCAGCACTTTGGGAGGCTGAGGCTAGTGGATTGCTTGAGTCCAGGAGTTTGAGACCAGCCTGGGCAACATAGTGAGACTTTGTCTCTATCAAAAATACAAAAACTTTGCTGGGCGTGGTGGTGTGTGCCTGTAATCCCAGCTACTCAGGAGGCTGAGGTGGGAGAATCTCTTGAGCTTTGAAGGCAGAGGTGGCAGTGAGTCAAGATAATGCCACTGCACTCCAGCACGGGCAACAGAGAGAGACCATCTTGAGGAAAAAAAAAGACAATCCCCCGCCTTCCTCTTCTCTAATTCCACTTCCCAAGGCTAAACACTATTCAAAGTGCTATCCTTCCAGATCTTTTTTCCAGGCATACATAGATATATGTATTTGTTTGAATACATGCCAAGGTAATTTTTAAATGAGATAATACTATACACACTGCATTATAATTTATTTCTTTATAGTAGATCTTGGATTTCTCTACATTTGGTAGCTCTATTTAATTCTTTTAAAAGTGCTGCTTGGTTGCACAGTAGATGCACTTGGCACCGAAAACTTGACTTAAGCACATCCCGAGGATGACCCTGAATGCAGTTCACAGTTCCGAGCTAAGGAATCTGGGATAGGCTGGAGATCTATTCCTTATCTATGAGGAGCATTTGAACCCCCAGCCTGGCTCATGGAACACAGGGCATAGAGGGGATCGAGATCCTTTGTTTTGGGTTAAATGAAGGTTACCAGGTGGAGGTTGTTAGGGAGAAGGCATTAAGTGAAAAATGCTGTGTAAACTGCATGACTGTTGCAAGCAGTTGTTTCTCTTGCCCAACCCGCTGCCACTGGACTCTCTCCCCTGCATGTAAACTCCCCCAAAAACCCTCTGTCTCCTTTGCTGGCTCTGGGTCTCTTTGGCCTCTAGAACCTGGTGCCATCCCCACTGGAGTTGATAGTGGTTCAGCACAAACTGGTGTTCCTTAATATTGCTGTACCACAGTTTGTTTAACCACTTCTCTCTACATAGACATTTAGGTAGGTGAGGGTGTTGTTTTTTGTTTTTGTTTTGCTATCTTGTAATCTATTTTAAAATTAGTCACTGATAACATAAACAAATCAGAATTTTAAAACACAATGTTAATTCTCCTTGGAAAAAAGCTATACAGTGATTATTGTATTATTCTAATAATACAGATAAATAAAATTTACCTTTGCCATTTAAAACAATGGGAAAAAACACAATTACTTTTGCATGAATCTAATAACGAGCACTTTTTTCATTTTAAATATTTTGGTTTCTCAGAGTTGATAAACATGCAAAAGCTGTCATTGGTTTCAATACAATGTTATCAATAATTCTGAAAATTTACACATACAACTGATTTTCAAATTAACTGCCCATTATGGCTTTTGGATATGCACTGGATACCCAGTGTGTTTGAGGGCTAAATCTCACTAATTCTCCACTATTACTCAATTACATTAAGCCAGCAGTCTCCAACGTTTTTGCACCAGAGGATGGTTTTGTGGAAAGTAATTCTTCCATGGACCTGCGGGTGCAGGGTTGGGATGCAGGGAATGGTTTCGGGATGCCACTGTTGTATCTCAGGTCATCAGGCATTAGATTCTCATAAGGAGCCTGCAACATAGATCCCTCACATGCACAGTTCACAGCAGTGTTTGTGCTCTCTATGAGACTCTAATTCTGCCACTGATCTGACAGGAAGCGGAATTCAGGTGGTAATGCTCACCAACCAGCCACTCACCTCCTGCCGTGCTGCCCAGTTCCTAACAAGCCATGGACAGGTACAGGTCTGCAGCCCAGTGGTAAGGGACCCCTGCATTAAGCAACTCTTGATTGGTGTTTTCAGAAGCCTAGTGTGGTACTAGGTTCTCTAAGGAATTCAAAAGAGGTCTGTGACAAAAGATCTGTCTTCAAGGAGCTTGTACAACTTTTGTGAGGGAAAAAAAAAAACTTAGCTATCTATATAAAATAATTACACCTGAATAAAAAGTTTCGAAGAAAATACAAAAGGAAGAAGAAATATACAAGGGACCAAGGTATACTTTACCTTATTTTATCATAAGGTAAAATATAGAGATTACCTAAGTGAGGAAAGAAAACGAGTAAGTGAAATAAATGGGACTTTTTTAATTGTACAAAAATCATAGACTTTATAAATTCTTCTAACAACATATTTCCTGAAGACTTGTTAGCAAATACCTAAGAAATGGGAATTTAGATGCACTTTGAAAAAGTACTAGGATTTGGATATAGTGAGATAGAAAAAGGAACAATATTCCAGCATAGGAAAATACTTTTAGCAAAAATTCGAAGACTGGAATGAAAGTAGAAAAGGGACAGAAAGAGAGGTAGGGAAATGGGGGAGAAGAAATTTGTGGTTAAAAGGGAAATACATAGGGAAGTTTTTGAGGTGGAGTAGTGGACAGGGAGGGCACATATATTTGTTGTCAAAGGAATAAGCCTGGAGAGAGGTAAAAAGCTGTTCCCTGCACACCTGGCCCAACACGTTTTGGTCCCATTTCAACCAATACTCACCCTCTTCACTGGCTTCTACAAGAAATCCAGATATACCAAGTATTTCCTGGCTTTCGTAAGTTTTTATTTGTGAGGTCACAGTGAAGTGTCACAATACACAACATAGCATTTCTCAAGAGTTCCTATTCATTTCCTGCTGGATCTTCCCTGTGCCTTTCAAGTTTTTCTTTCCTTTTTTAAACAGAAAATTTAAACTCTATCTCAGCTTCTAGTTCCAAATACGTATTCCTAACTCATCTTAAACCGCAACAAAACAGAGACTCTTCCAATGGCCAGGACATAACTCCTTAAAAGGCAATTTAACAACCGTCTCCAAATACTTGAACAAACCCTTTGTGGATTCAACATTCATCACAAATGAATTATCCATGCTTTTCTTCCAAACAAATTCTGCATTTTCTATACAATTCTTCATGCTTACTAAAAGATTAACAATTTCTCCATTGGGATAGAGTCAAAACTGCAGATGAAAGATTTACCTTAGAAAAAAGAAGTATAACTTTTATAAAAAACAGAATCATTCTTTTCAAGAAATAGAGGTAGCAACAGTTTTTAAAATTAAATAAGAACTAGAAGAATGTAGTGAGACAGAATCTCATACATCGCTGAGTAGAACAAAATCCCCAGGAACCTTTCTAGAAACAACTTACCAGAATACTCATGCTTTTTAACATACTAATTCTACTAACAAAAAGCTACCCTGAGAAAATAGTCAGAGATGGCTAGATGTTCAATGATGTTATTGCAATGTTATTTACAAAGGAAAGCCGAGTATCTACAAAATGGAAATAGTTGAATAAATTACATATGCTACCATCTTAGAATATTATAGAGACATAAAAACATTTTAAGTGCCATATATATTCATATAATAAAATATGTTAAGTAAAAATCAAGAAATAGGACTAATACTTCAAATTCATTTTAAAATTATATACACACAAAACTGTGTGTGTGTGTACAGAGACATGCATAATTTTATATAGATAAAAGACTAGAAGGAAATACAACAAAATTTTAACACTTCTCTGGGTAGTAAGATTACAGATTACTTTTTTCTTCTTTATAATTTGCTGTAACAATCAAATTTTCTACAATAGCATTTATAAGTTGAAATTTTGTTTTAAAAAAGAAGCAGCTTTGTTTCCCCATTAAGTAGGCATTTAAAAAAATGTGGGCTTGCTGGGCAGTGTGGCTCATGCCTTTAATTCCAGCACTTTGGAAAGCCGAGGTGGGGGTGGATCACTTGAGGTCAGGCGTTTGAGACCACCCTGGCCAACATGGCGAAACCCCGTCTCTACTAAAAATACAAAAAACTAGCTGGGTGTGGTGGTGGATGCCTGTGGTCCTAGCTACTTGGGAGGCTGAGGTGGGAGAATCACTGAAGCCTGGGAAGTTGAGGCTGCAGCTAGCCGAGATCATGCCACCGCACTCCAGTCCGGGCAACAGAGCAAGACCCTGTCTCTCAAAATTTTAAAAATAAAAATAAAAAATGTGGCCAGGTGCAGCGGCTCACATCTGTAATCCCAGCACTTTGGGAGGTCGAGGCGGGTGGATCATGAGGTCAGAAGTTCGAGACTAGCCTGGCCAACATGGTGAAACCCTGTCTCTACTAAAAAATATACAAAAATTAGCTGGGTGTGGTGGTATGCACCTGTAATCCCAGCTACTCGGGAGGCTGAGGCAGGAGAATCACTTGAATCTGGGAGGCAGAGGTTGCAGTGAGCTGATATCATGCCACTGCACTCCAGTCTGGGTGACAGAGCAAGACTACATCCCGAAAAATAAATAAATAAATAAATAAAATTTAAAATGTGGGCTCTGATATATTTATAATCTATACACTCTACACTATGGTATTGGTGAAGCCTACAGACTTCTGAGTTTCCATTATAAACTCATGTTGAGTAAAGTTTTAAGTGCACAGGAAGGGTGCTGATTTGGCCCTCATACAGAACAACTTTAATGACACTAGAATGTGAGCTAGTGGATGGGGAGGTGCATCTAAACTGGGTTGTAGTGAGGGTAGAACATGTCACTCTGTTACTGGCTTTAGAACAAGTAGAGACAGTGGCCTATAATTCCAAATAGAAGAACTATTGCCCCTCTACAGAATGTGCTTTCAAACCTTACCCCTACCCACAATAAAAAACATGGCTAACACAAAAACTCCAGTAACAAGCTAACATCCATGCAAGTAAAGCAAAAGTTTTACACTTGCTTTTACCACATCTGATGCAGTCTGATACTGTCTATGCCACTTAATTTAATATTTTGAAAATGTGGATTGCAGCTCACCAAACTGATTTTATGACCCTCTAGCGAGTGGAAAGCCACAGTTTGAACAATGCTGACAAGGAGACAGTGCTCTTCCCCTGGACCTGTAGGCGCTATGTAACAGAGCATCCAGTCATGAAGAAAACTGGCTCTGGAGCCTCCTGCCTGACTTCACGTACTGACTCTGCAACTTACAAGGTGCCTGGACAAATTAGTTCACCTCTCTGGGCCCCCATTTCCTCGAATGTAAAATGGAAATAATGTACCTATGTCATAGGATTATTATAAGGATTAAATGAATTAATATATACATATAAAGTACTCAGAACAGTGCCTGGTACACAGTGAGCACTGTATAAATATTAGCTAAGATTATTATTATTAATGTGCCTACTGAGGAGGAAAAACACACACTGAGAATTAGGTAAGATGTAAGAGAAGGTCAAGAGGTCCTACATATCCTCATGCTCTTGTTAGAAGCAGAAAAAGAAAACTGATAATCTCAAAATCTTCGACATAGAACCAAGCATGTTAGTCTATATTAATTTGGTGTTTCTCTTTGATGCCTAAATAGATATTCAAATTAGATCTCACAGTTTATGTTGGCATATAAAATCTCACTGGCTCTTATCTGAACCCAATCCACTCCTGATTAAGATAATGGTCGGATAGTAATCCATTCCTGATTAGTGTTGAATAGTTAATTTTGAGATAGTGAGCACTTTATATTCCAATTTTTAAAATAGCCTTATTAGGATATCATTTACATACTACAAAATTACAGTGTTTGAGTGTACCAGCCAATGATTTTAGGGGATTGAGGAGAGTTGTGTAATTCAATTTCAATGCTGCAATTCAATTTCAGAACACTTCCTTTACTCCTATTTGTATCATCTGCCTACTTGCAGTCTGCCTATTTTAAATGAGGAAAACAATCATGCATTTCCAGGCCATCCAAAAATGCCAACTAATTCCCACAAATATGACTAACATATCCAACTTAACTATTTAACACTACTGTATCAGACAGAAATTACATTTTCCTTCTACAGTGAAGCCAACATGTCCTATAATGTAAATAAACAATATAATAATATGTCGATGGTATTAAAATATTATCTAAATTGGACTCAGGCACCTGGCAGAAGCAAATAACAGAACCAAAATAACAGAAGCAAATAACAGAAGCAAAAACCTTCAGGGAAAGGGAAGAGAAAATAACGATAAAACACACCTTTGGGAGCTTAAGAGGATGGGGAGACTCTATCAGGGCAAAGACTGAAATAAAACTGTAACAGCCTCTCATGTTCTCCCAAGAAGTTTTCAGCAGTGCTTACAGGCAGAATTCTTATCCCATGTTTTCAATCTAGAAAGTAAAATTTGAGTAAAAAAAAAAACCCCTGCAAGTCATTATGCTAAATACTCAGAAAGTGAGAATACCCACTAGGATGGCTATAATGAAAAAGACATACTAAGCACTGGCAAAAATGCAGAGAAACTGGAACTCTCAAACATTGCTGGTAGAAATGTAAAATGGTACAGCTGCTTTAGAAGCAGGTCAGTAGTTCCTCAGAAATTAAACTCAGTCACCGTATAACCCAGCAATCCCATTCCTAGGTTTAGATCTAAGAGAAATGAAGACATACACCCATACAAAAACTTATATATGAATGTTCAGAGCATTATCCATAATACCCCAAAAGTAGGAAAAAAAACGACAAATGTCCATTAACTGCTGAATGGATAAATGTGGTACATTCATAAAATGGAACATTATTTGGTAAAAAAAGGAATGAAATTCTGATACATAATACAATACGGGTGAAAACACTACACTAGGAAGCCAGTCTCAAAAGGTCACATATTGTATGATTCCATTCATATAAAATGTCCAGAATAGGCAAATCCAGAGACATAGAATAGGTTCATAGTTGCCTAGAGTTAGGAGAGTTGAGAGGAAAGGGGAAGTGACTGCTAAAGTTACAGAGCTGCTTTGCAGGGTGACGAAAGGGTTCTAAAATAATTGTGATGATAGTTACATAACTGTGAACATACTAAAAACTACTGACTTGTACACTTCAATGTGTGTTCTAGAATTCTAGAATACATTAATTCTATCTCAATAAAGCAAACGCATTTTATTTATTTTTTTTTTTTTGAGACAGAGTCTGGCTCTGTCACCCAGGCTAAAGTGCAGTGGCATGATCTCAGCTCACTGCAACCTTCCCCTCCTGGGTTCAAGCGATTCTTCTGCCTCCTGAGTAGCTGGGATTACAGACATGTGTAACCATGCCTGGCTAATTGTATTTTTAGTAGAGCCTGGGGTTTCACCATATTGGCCAGGCTGGTCTCAAACTCCTGACCTCAAGTGATCCACCCACCTAGACCTCCTAAAGTGCTGGGATTATAGGCATGAGCCACCACACCCAGCCAAGCAAACATATTTTAAAAACATCATTTTGCCATGTGCTTTTTACTCTTTCACCTCATGTATATTTGAAGAGAACCGTATGTTTTCAATTAATTTACATTTTATTCACCAAAATATTTTGTTTGTTTTTTGAGACAGAGTCTCACTCTGCTGCCCAGGCTGGGTGCAGTGGTGCGATCTCGGCTCACTGCAACCTCTCCCTCCTGGGTTCAAGTGATTCTCTTGCCTCATCTTCCTGAGTAGCTGTGATTACAGGTACACGCCACCATGCCTGGCTAATTTTTGTATTTTTAGTAGAGACACCGTTTCACCATGTTGGCCAGGCTGGTCTCGAACTCCTGACCTCAAGTAATCCACCCACCTCGGCCTCCCAAAGTGCTGGGATTCCAGGCATGAACCACACCCTTATTCATCAAAATATTTTCAAAGAACTATCTGATAAATATCAAGTCTTTCAAAAGTTCTTCAAAAGCTTATTTTCCTCCTTTCGATCCTAAAGTTCTATTCCACTGAAAAATAAGAAATTCCAGCCTGGGCAACATGGCAAAACCCTGTCTCTCAAAAAAATACAAAAATTAGCCATGTGTGGTGGCATATGCCTCTAGTCCCAGCTGCTCAGGGGGCTGAGGTGGGAGGATTGCTTGAATCTGGGAGGTCAAGGCTGCAGTGAGTCAAGATCACACCATTGCACTGCAGCCTGGGCAACAGAGAGAAACCCTGTCTCAAAAAATAGGAAGAAGAAGAAGAAGAAGAAATGAAATTCAAAATGTAAAATCTCCAGTGCTCGAATCACAGTTTTCAAATTCAGCTTTTGTACTGTCAATTGGCAAAGCAACAACAAAAACCGCAAACTTTATTGTTTTAATCTATTTGGTTCATACTTTGCAAGAGATGGTGGAATCTAGAAAATTTTAATCAGGGATTTTATGACCTTCCCCTCCCCAAACCCCGCCAAATCTGAACAAAGAGCTCAAACTACTTTTTTTCCTTCTTTTATTCCATATTATATAGAAGAATGCCACAGTTGCAAAAGAGCAAGCTATCTCTAAAATCCAGGGCCAAGATCAGCAATCCCAGTACTAAAGTCAAAAGAATCAATAAACAGTAAATAGGATTCATTAAATTCATTCTGTTTCAATTTGTCCAGTTTTTAAACACATTATTCAATCACAGCCATCATAAAATAAGAAATATTAAATGCATTAACTTTAGAGGATGACAACTTTAAGGAAGTTGCAGATATCCATTTAGATATCCATGAAAGACAATTATGTTAATACTCTTTAATGTACAAGATTTTATTATAATTTCTATAGCACTGTCAAGAAAAAAAGGAGGGAGGCCTCAACAAACTGACAAGGAGGCTAACATAAATTTAAGTGTCTTGCCATATTTATCTATGTAAATAAATTCAGTTCTGAAAAATAATGCATAAATATACTTTAATGAGACAACTCCATTTATCCTCACCTTGTTGACTTTTTCATCTTATGTTTCCCAAATCAACTCCTCGGTTGGTTTATTAGCATTTTGCAATTATAGTTATATACTTTATGAATGTATTAGAGACAGCTAATTGTCTTCCAATATCCATTCTCTACTTCTTCTCTAACAAAATGCTCTTTATTTCATCATTTTGCCAAACAGTACAAAAGCTTAATTTTCCAGGCTCTTGCCTCAGCCTCCGGACTAGCTGGAATGAGAGCTAAAGGTATCAGTGTGACTTAGTCCTGGACAATAAAATGCAAGTAGGGGCTTCTGGGTAGACATATTTTTCTTTATTCTTCTAAGTAAAACCAAAAGCCATGTACGTTATATTTATCATATAAAATGTGTTTGCTTTATTGAGATAGAATTAATGTATCCTAGAATTCTAGAACACCCATTGTTCTAACTTAGAAATGCTAAGCATCAGCAGTACCATTGGAATTATGAGAATTTGAAAGATAGCTGCATATAAGGTCAAGAATCAATAAGTAGAACTACAAAGCAGAAAGAAAAGTATTACATTTAAAATAACAGTAAACTCTAAGGGACTTAGAAATAAATTTAGCAAGCGAAGAACACATCTGCATGAGGAAAAAAAAATAATCATATCTAAGGGCAAAGAATAAGATCTGAACAAGTGAGCAAAATATCTGTGCAGGAAAGTTAAATTAAAACCAAAAGGATTCTGAAAGGTGGAGAGATGGCAAACTGGCTAGGGACCTCAGGACCCAGGAGAAAACATGGTAATGATATCCTGAATTTTCTTATTTTTGCTTTCTATATCCCATTCTGGATACTGGTGAAGCCAGCAACCCAGGAACACCAAGTGCAAAGAAACTGCCTCCCCTCTCTGTCTGCCCCCGCAAAAAGACTGCTTTCTCTAGCCAAAGAAACATGAAAGGGGCACCAAGACAGAAAACTTTTAGGCAATAAATAACTCCAGACAAACACTACAGAAAAAAGTGAAACTCCACCTCATCCCCACCAGCAAAAACCAAGTGGAAAGCCTGGACTTCCATCCCTGTCCAACTGTAAGAGGAGGCACCCCAACCTCTTTCCCTGAATGGGGAACAAGGGGAAAGTTGGGACATTCATCCCCCTTGAGCATGATCTAATATCCCCCTTCCCCATCTGCGTTAGTGGAGACCACTGTAGGAGCCTGGACTTGCAGCCCATACATCAGTCGCAAGGTGCTCCTCCCTGCACTGCAGGAGTGGTGCCAGAGGGGACTTGTTGAGTGCCAGACTTTCACCACCACTTAGCAGTACCAAGGCCTCCACTCCACATGGTGTCAGTGGAGGTCCATCAGAGAGCAGTAATAAGGCACTCCTCTACCTCCTAACGAGCGGGGTACCAGTGGAGGCCTAGTGGAGAGCCTGAACCTCCTCCTCTACCCAGCAGTAACAAGCAAACCCCCTCCCCCAGGCTGTCAACTGAGAACAAGGAGAGAACCTGAACGTCCAAGCCCACCTGGTGGTAATGAGGCAACCCTGTCCACCCCCAGCAGTAGTGTTGGAGGGTGCCTGCTAAAACACAGATTTAAGTAAGACCCAGTCTTATAATACACAAAAACAACAACAACAACAAAACCATAATACATGAATGTCCAAGTTTCAGTCAAAAATCACTTATTAAATCACAAAGAGATTTACCATTTGTTTGATGTGTGTGGGGGAGGGATAACCTATTATACCAAGCACCAATAAGATCTCAAATTGAATGATTAAAGACAATCAAAAGATGTCAACACTGCAATGAAACAGCTTGACTGTGCAACAATTTTCTTTTCCTCTCAAAATCTTCTGGCCCTTCAGATTAACATTCCACTGATACTGCACTTACATGGTAAATGCCTTTACTAATTTATAAATTATAAACTTTGTGATAAAGAGTTAAGTATTTCCAAAGAATTTTAGCCCAAGGAAAAGTCAGCATTTAAAAATTTATTTTTGGCTGGGCGCGGTGGCTTACACCTGTAATCTCAGCACTTTGGGAGGCCCAGGCGGGTGGATCACTTGAGGCCAGGAGTTCAAGACCAGCCTGGCCAACATGGCAAAACCTCGTCTCTACTAAAAATACAGTAAGTTAGCTGGGCATAATGGCATTTGCCTGTCTTCCCAGCTACTTGGGAAGCTGAGGCAGAAGAATGGCTTGAACTGGGATGCGGAGGTTACAGTGAGCTGAGATTGTGCCACTGCACCCCAGCCTGGGAGACAGAGCGAGACTCTGTCTCAAAATAAATAAATAAATAAATAAATAAATAAATAAATAAATAAATAAAATTTTAAAGTGTATTTCTCCCTTAATTTTTATTTTCTTTTTCTTTTTTTTTTTTTTTTTTTGAGGGATGAGTCTCACTATGTTGCCCAGGCTGGTCTCAAACTGCTAGGTTCAGTGATCCTCCCACCTCAGCCTCCTGAATAGCTGGGAATGTAAGTGCACCCGGCTTCCCTTACTTTTTTATTTCTTAAACTTACCATTGATTAGAAGCAACTAGAATGAATTCCTTGCACTTCTAAAATTTATTATTCTCTAATATTAGTGTGCAATTCTTACAAGAGTAAGACTAAAAGCATTTTAAAAGTCAATCTTTAAGTATTAAAAAACATACTGGAAAAACTCATCAAAAATAATTGATGAATGAGATGATACTAAGTCATTTTTAAGAACACTAGAAAATGTTAATCTTATATTCTCAGTATACAGACTTTTTCCAAGTTACACGTAAAAACTAGGAAAAAACAAAATCCACAGACCTAATGCGGAAATGTGATATGGCTTGAGTGAGGATAAAAAGAGGAAGAAACAGATGTGCTACCTGTGAAGGACTATACCATAGATCAGTGATGCTCAATCGTTAGTATCATCAGGATCACCTGGAGAGCAGGTGCAACAGATTACTGGGTCCTGTCCGCAGAATTTCGGATTCAATAAATCTAGGGCAGCTGAGAATTGGCATATCAAACAAGTCCCCATGGGATGTTGATTCTGCTGGTCCAGTGACCACATTTTGAGAACCACTGCCTTAAAGAGATGATGTGCAGATCACAAAATATAATAATAAAGGTCAGCTATTGGAAGCCTAACTCTAGTGAAGCAAGCAGAACTCTGTACCTAATGCTGAATTAAGATTAAGAATTAGGGTCAGGGGCAGTGGCTCACATCTATAATCTCAATATTTTGGGAGGCCAAGGTGGGAGGATCACTTGAGGCCAGGAGTTACAGAGCAGCCTGGGCAACAGAGCAACCCCCCATCCCTACAAAAAATAAAATAAAATAATTTATTTTAAAAGAGTAAAAATTAGTGGGAGAGAAAGGGAAGTCAACCTTAAGTTGCTGTAAAGGTAAAAGTTCATAAGAACCAGAAAATTAAAAAAAAAAAACTCTCTTCCCATACACGACAAACTTATTAATGCATTTATTCAATATTTATTGAACAAGAACTATATGCCAGGTACAACACATGGAGAACACAAACATAAATAAACATTAACTGCTAAAGAGCTCATCATCTATAAGGTGAAACAGAACAAAAAGCAATTACAGACCTAGAAAAGTTAAGGAATTCAACTAAAATAACAAATACAGAAAAATCTTTTCGGCAAATTTGTAAGTTATAACTTCAATGGAATTCTTATTCTTTGGTGACAGGAAAGAAAAAGGGAGAGACTTCACTCTATTAACAATAAGAATCACTCAAAATAGAATAACGAGTCCATACTGACATAAGTAATTGAATAATAAATAAATGGAAGAGAAGGGACAATCTCCTGTGCAGAAGAATTCCCAGTAATTAGCAGGTGGAACATAACTCCCCACTCCCTGAGTGTGAGTTATAGATCATGACTTCTTTCCAGAGAGCGGCATGAAAAGAGAGGTGATGGAAACTTGACTGTGGAGAAACCTCACCAATACTACCTCAGCCTAGTGATCAAGGTCAGCATCAACAGTGATAAGTCACATTGACAGTATGTGATGAAAATGGCACTGCACTTCTGAGATCTTCCTCAAAACTCATAACCCCAGTCTAATAAAGAGAAAAACATCAGACAAGTTCAAATTGAGGAACACTTTTACAAAGCACTTGACCAATACTTCTGAACACTGTAAAGGTCATAAAAAAACAAGGAATGTCTGAAAAACTGTCACAGCCATAAGGAGCCTAAGGAGACATGATGACTACATGTAACGTGGCATTCTGGAGCAGAAAAGGCTCATTAGGTAAAAACCAAGGCAATTCAAATAAAGTATGGACTCTCGTTAATGATAATGTAAAAATGTATCAGTATTAGTTCATTAATTGTAGCATGTTAATATGTAACAGTTAATAAACTGGTTGTAGGATATATGGGAAATCTCTGCACCATCTTTGCAATTTTTCTGTAAATCTAGAATCGTTTTAAGAAATAAAATTTATTTTAAAACTTGAGAATTAACTTCTCAGAATACTGATTTAGTTTTTAAAAGTCACAAAATTCCAATGATGGAAAATAAAGGAATACATGAGTATATTACTGATTAAGTAAAGGAATAAATAAGTATATGGAGATTTGCTGCTGACAGGAATTTCTAAATAAGTTTAATGTATATTTTATAATGAGAAAATGGGAATATCAAATTATGTATTTTTAAGTTAATGGTACTGAGGTCATTTCACCAGAATTACACCATTATAAAGCTATGATTGACAAAATCCACAAGAATGCATTAAGCAGAAAACACGGCCAAAAATTTTTCAGTAGTAAAACTATTTAAAATGTAACAAGCACAAAGCAATTCCAATTAAATAAATACTGAAATAAGATGTCAGTGTAGAAAAGAATGAACCTGAATTAATATTTCACAATGCACATGGCAATACATTTCAGGAGGTTAAAAAAGTAAACCTAAGAAAAGCCGAAAAATAACTAAACAGGAGAACATTTTTTTATATTACCTTAGGAGAAAAATTTGAGTACTGAAAAAAAGACAATCAATTTGAGTATTGAAAACTTTTATTTTTATATGAAAAATAAAAACTTTTTATGCAATCAATAAAACAAAAATTACAGGAATAAATGTAACAGACTAGGAGAAATCATTACAAAGCTTGCTACCCAAAATATCCATATACAAAAATACAGGCATATGTAGAAAAATACATATGTCTATATATACATATATAGAGATGAGTATAAAAGTTCAGCTGTGCATTGTCAAGGGAATAATTTCCAAGTAGGAATACAATAAATGAATCAAGACATAGCAAAACGCATAGCTCTAGTAGCAAAATTATTTGGTAAACTATGCAAAAACAGGCACAAAGCTAAAAATATTTACTATTTGACTTTTTACAGAAAAGGTTTGCCAACCCCTGGGCTAAAGAGGCAAGTTAATTCATTGACCTACACAATTTTTGGTGAGGTCAAGAGAGTCATTACAGATAATCCTCTTCAAAAAAGGAGGAAAATGGAAAGTACATAGAATCAGGTTACTAAAATACAGAGGGAAATGTTGGAAATCTGGAAATCCGTTAAGACTCAGTCCTATTTCCATCGGGAAATGATTCTCCATGGTTCTGGGATCCATCTTCCAAGTTCATCCCTCTGAGTCACTCTTTCTTTTTTATGAAAGGTAGCACTTGCTTTCTGCTGAGTAGTTTTCTCATCATGCTTCCTGCTTGTAGAAGTTTGGGGGTTCAAAGGCATCTTTTCATTTTGTACTCTCTGTCCCCTTTAATCCAAGCTAGTAGTGAGCCTCAAAATACATTTCTCTTAAAGCTTTGTGGGTCTCCTAGGAATCTCACTGGGGTTCTTTGCACTAAACAAAAGCCACATGCACAAATCTTTTTCAGATAAGCCCTCCTCTACCTTGAGATTCTGCTGAAATGGCTGCAGGATAAGGACCATTCCCTTAAGCTTCTTGGAAGCCCTATTGTTTGATTGAATGGATTGGTGAGTCACACCATTAGTCTTTCTTTAGAGGCCCTTTTATGTGACTGAAAAGTATTCTGAGGCAGAAACTTAGATCTTTCTTAAATATTAACAAAGGATTTTACAGCTACACTCTCAACTTTGTCCTTAGTTTTCCTGACAATGTCTTGGATCTGATCCTTGTTCAAGAAGGAAACTAGAATATTTCACCCTAAAATATGCTTCTTTAAAATAATTTTTTTTTTTTTTTTTTGAGACGGAGTCTTGCTCTGTCACCCAGGCTAGAGTGCAGTGGCGCAATCTCAGCTCACTGCAAGCTCCGCCTCCCAGGTTCACGCCGTTCTCCTGCTTCAGCCTCCCAAGCAGCTGCGACTACAGGCGCCCGCCACTACGCCCAGCTAATTTTTTGTATTTTTAGTAGAGACAGGGTTTACCATGTTAGCCAGGATGGTCTCGATCTCCTAACCTCATGATCTGCCTGCCTTGGCCTCCCAAAGTGCTGGGATTACAGGCGTAAGCCACTGCCCCCGGCCAATTTATTGCTCTTTATTGAAGATTTTCTATAAACTGGGATTTTAAACCACTCTAAGCCACTCTTGAGTTACTTTTCTCTCATGTGAACTGCACTGCAACATTACTAAATGTGCTTGTTTCTCTCTTGTTCATCTGTTTTTTGCTGCAGGAGTCTGTCCCAACTACGAACTTAGTAAGGTTGAGGAAAATTATTATTTCTCCCTTTCAGTTAGAAGAAGCCATTTCTTAATTTTAGCATCATTTACTGTTTGGAGAGGTGACATGGTCAAAACCATCAAGTCTCAGCTCCGTCAGGTTTATCAATCCTTTCTTTAGCATACTTGCTCCTCTCACTCTTTATGCATAAACCAGGTGGCACCTTCAAGTCTAGTTGGAAATCTTCTTAGCTACAGTACTCAGTTCATTATGCGCATTCTAGTTTCTACATTACTACAGGTGACAGTGTTGCTTTATAAAGCTTATGCTACTACATTAGAAGGATCCCCATTCCTCCAGTTTCTAACAAGCTTCTCCCTACTTTCCTTTAAGCCCTTCCTGGCAACCTCACCAAAAAACAGGAGACTACAGTTTCTCCAAGATACTTTAGGTTTACACTGACAGTGTCTTCAATGTCCATACAACATAAGTCTCATTTACAACATAAGAAAGGAAAGAAACAGGGAGGGGAAGGGGGAACTTCTTCACATAACTTCTCTTTTCTTAGGGGGAAAATATTGTTCAGGGAGCTCTCCAATAAACTTCTATATCTCTTTGGTCTGAAGAGGATAAAACAGTTACCCACTAAGTGCAAAGGAGTCTAGAAAAATGAGTATCTGGCATTTTCTGCCTCAATCATAAAAAGAAAGCAGGAAAGTAGGAGGTTGGTATGACTTTTGCATAGACAATCAATGGTCTGCCACAAAAGTTAAGTAAAAAGCACAGCAAAGATAAATGAGTCAATGATTAAAACCACATATTTTGAATATGTATTTCTAAATTCCAGAAATTAAATGGTTTACCTCAAAGATATCTGAAAATTTGTTTTTAATACAAATGCTAAATTAATATTCTTCCCTATAATTATATAGCATTTTATAATATCCAGACTATTCATATATGTATTCTTTACAATAGCCTTGAAAGAAAAATAAAGCAAATATTATTATGTTAGTCCCACTTTACAGATAAGAAACATGAATCAATGGTATGACCATAGCTTATTGCAGCCTTCAATTCCTAGGCTAGAGTGATGCTCCTGCCTCAGCCTTTCTAGTAGCTGGCCCTACAGGCATGCCACCATACTGGCTAATGTTTAAAAATTTTTTTAGAGATGAGGTCTTACTATGTTGACCAAGCTGCTCTTGAATTCCTGACCCCAAGCAGTCCTCCTGCCTCACCCTCTCAAGTAGCTGAAATTACAGGCATGAGCCACTGCACCCGGCAAAAAGTCATCATTTTTGACAACACTAATCCTATAGTAATTTGCTTAACCCACTATCACTGACATTAGGTTATTTCCCATTTGTCACTCCCATGGTCAATCCTATCAAAATATTTTCATGCATTATTTTTCCCTCCTTACTTAGCTTATTTTATTAGGAAAAAATACCACAAATTGGTTGACTGGGTCAAAACATACATACATGTTTAGAACTTTGCTATATGCTGATTTCTAAAAGCAATTTAACATAGTTTAGTTAACTAAAGATGCTATCAGCATGAGTATACCATGAGGTTCGCCAAAACCTCACCATCCCCAATACCTTGCTGAATTCTTGCTTATTTAGAACGAAATTAAATGTTCTAATGTTCTCTTATTGTTTTAATTTGCATTTGATTACTTGTGGGATCGAACACTCCTTTTTGTGTTTTTTACTTTCTTCTTATGAGAACTATAAGTTTATATCTGTATTTAATTTACTAGAGTCTTGAGATTTCTCTTATAAAATTTAATAAGTTCTTTATTTCTCATAAACATGCTGTTATTTGGTTCAAATATTTCTTCTAATGTTACCTTTTTTATTTTGGTTTTACCAACATTCATTTGTACAAAAAATGTTATATAATAATTCTATTCTATAAAATGTTCTTCAGTGTTTTGTTTTGTTTTTTTCACTCCAAAATGGAAAAAGTTACCAGCTGTCCACAAAGTTGATAAACACGCTACCAGCTATAATACTTATTCTCCTTTTAATCAGCCTGGGGTTTATTTTGATCTATGATATTCAATGTAAATTTCGTTGCAGATTTCAAAAATTGTACTTAACTAAAGATGCCCTTTTGCATGCTGCTAACTGCTATAGATAGTTGAGCGGATTAAGATAACCCAAATAATGTGGAACTACTATAAATAATATAAATGCTGTGAATTTAACTATAAAATCTGCTACAGGAAATCAGTAAGGCATGTGTAAACATTACCTAAAAGAGACAAAACAGCTCCCAGACCCACACAAGGTGGTTATAACCTAATTGAAAGTGCTCTAACATTATCTATTTTAGAAGACAAATGGGTCATTCAGAAGGGGCACTGGTCAGCCATTGGCGTATAGGGCAGGGAAAAAAGTTACTGGGTTTTTCTCCTTTTTCAATTAATTCTTCCTACTAACTATACATTTCTTTTTTCAAGAATCATTTTCAAGAAGTTTTTAGCTTTCTGTGTTTGTTATGTGGTACTCCTACTCTCCTTTATTTAAGAAGTTAATGATTTTAGTTATTTCTTATTTTATCCTAGAGATTAAACTTTTTCTCAAGTACACTCTGGGTGAGTTGTCTGGTCTCAGGGTCTGGATGTTTCTGATCTGGAGGTGAGACTGGTATTGATATGGCTGCCTAAGGCTATCTTTGCTGATGTTATCAAATCTTTGAATCCTAATTCGTAATTCCTGTTAATACTGCAAGTGTCATACCTGTTCTCTTCATATTTTCATAGAATTGCACTGAAAGGCTTAATGGTTATATAATCCAAATAGAAACTCAATTTGCAAACCTTTCACATGAGTTATTATCAAGACACACTCCTCTATTCACTATTTCTATTTTCTGGCTTTATTTCTTTAAAAAGTGTTCTGTTAAGAAATAATTAACAGTAAGCTGCGCATATTTAAAGTGTACAACTCAAAAAGTTTGGACATTTGTGTATTTACCCGTGAAACCATCATCACATCAAGATAGTGAACCTCCTAAATCTTTCCTGACCCTCTGAATTCCTTTCCTCCCTTCCCTTGCTGTCCCCTCTGCATTTGATATGCTTCCATTGCTATACTTATATTTTTCAGAATTTTTAATAAGTGTAACATATTCTTTTTTGTCTGGCTTCTTTCACATAGCATAATTGTTCTGGGGTTCATCCACTTTGTTACAAATATTGCTGAGGAGTATTCCATTGTATAGATATACCACAATTTTGTTATTCAATTACCTGTTGATAACCACTTTGGCAAACAGTTTTAGCAGCTTCTTAAAAAATAAAAAAAGGCGGAGCGTGGTGGCTCACGCCTGTAATCCAGCACTTTGGGAGGTCAAGGTGGGCAGATCACTTGAGGTCAGGAGTTCCAGACCAGCCTGGCCACCATGGTGAAACCCCATCACTTTACTAAAAATACAAAAATTACCTGGATTTGATCACAGAAGTAGTACACTTCTGTAATCCCAGCTACTTGTGAGGCTGAGGCAGGAGAATTGCTTGAACCTGGGAGGTAGAGGTTGCAGTGAGCCAAGATTGTACCACTGCACTCCAGCCTGGACAACAGAGTGAGACTCCGTTTTAAAAAAAATACAAATAAAAAATAAAAAAATCTACCTACCATTCCATTCCTAGGAATTCACTCAAAATAAAAGAATGCATATGTCCATATAAAAACTTATACATGAAGATTCATAGGATCTTTATCTGTATTAGCTAAAAATTAGAAACAATTCATCTCCATCTACACATGCATAAACAAATTGTAGTATATTCATAAAGCGACATACTACTTGGCAATAAAAAGGAATAAACTATTAATATACATTACAGACAATATGGATAAATCTCAAAATACCTAAGCTGAGTAAAAGCAAAACAAAAAAAATGAGTATGTATTTCTTGCCAATTCTTTTTTTAATGCACCTGATCACTTTACAGCCTCTTACTCTGTTTTATAATTCCTATTTTATTTATTGAACATATTAAACTATGTACATATGTATGTATTTACACATACATACATACATACATACATACCTACAAGCTCTCGATCTGTTGACCAGGCTGGAGTGCAGTGGCGTGACCATGGCTCACTGCAGCCTTGACCCCCAGGCTCCAGAAATCCTCCCACCTCAGCCTCCTGAATAGCTGGGACTATAGGTGCACACCACCACACCCAGCTAATTCTATTTATTGTAGAGACAGGGTTTCACTATATAGCCCAGGCTGGTCTTGAACTCCTGGGCTCAATCGATCCTCTTGCCTTAGTCTCCCAAAGTGCTGAGATTATAAGTGTGAGCTACTGCAACTGGCCATAAACATATTTATTTCATGTAATGTGTATTTCTAATAATTGAAATCTCTATAGATCTGTTTCAGTTGTTTGCTGTTTCTGCTGACTCTTGCTCTTAGTGTTTTGATTTTTTCCCCCTTGCTACATTTTGTAATTTTTAAAAATGTGTATAAGCTTACTTTTTAGAATTTTGACTACAATTATTTGACGACTGCATTGATAGTACATTCCCCCATGGAATTCCTCCAAGGACGATTTTTTATTGTTTTTACCAGGTACCTGAGAGTATTACAGACTGAGGTCCAATTTAAATTAAAATCCTCCACTTGTGGAGTTTTACAAACTATAAAAATGGTGTAAATTAAGGCCCCAAATTCAAGTGAATGTGAGCTGATAACCAAGAATTATTAGGGAAGATTGTAAGTCTACCCAGAACTGAGTATCTTTGCAAGATGGTCTCTGATCAGGCTTCTTACCTTTATATGGGACCCAGGGATCTTTTTCTCTAGTCCTCATCCTGCTCCTTACACAAAGCTTCTATGCCAACAGAAATCCATGGATGCCCCCAAAGTATTCAGTGACTTCAGCACCTGCTTATCTCACAGGATATATTATACTTGTTTTATTTCTAGCCCCAGAAAGTTCCCCTTATTTTCTTAATGGGCTCATCCATTCATGTAAAAGGATATTTTTTATACTGAATCTAGTACCTCACATGGTTGGTGGAGGGAGGAATTCAGGCTCTCTAGTCTATCATACTGCTACAAAATCAGTCTACCATTTCTGCAACTGCTTTATAAAATTTAAATACAATATTATATTTATTCCTGATAAATTTTATTTTGGGATGTTGAGTATAGTCTACAGGTCTGTCAAGAGCACTTAAAATCTTGATTGAGTCATCATAGTAGCTTACCTTAGAAGTTGTATATCATTTGCAAATTTGTTTGAACCTTCTTAGCCTTCACCAAAGTCACTGATCACCACAGCTTCTGACAAAAAGAAAAGCTTTAAAATTAATTTGTAAAATCTTTATAGCAAATCCAACATATTTTCTTATTGCTCTCAGTTATATATTAAAATTCCAGTTACAAATTAAATTTCCATTACAAATTACAAACACAAATTAAAACTCTCAGTTACAAATTAAATTTCCATCATAATCAAATAACTGATACATCAAATTAAAACAAGTAAATTTTCATATCCCAATAACTTCAAGTGGCAGACCTTTCAAACAGTAGTATTGAACTGAATGAAAAATATATTTATCATCAAGGGAAACCAGTAGAAGTATAAAGCGTTGGCTTGGGTAAAGGGGGCTCTAGTACCTCTGAAATCTCCAACAGCCCCCACCTTCAAAAGGAAGAAACATAATTTATTTAAACTAGTATCTTAAAGGTTGGTGTTTACAAAAAGGCTGTGCGAAGGCTTTCCTGACTGAAGGATACTTTCTTCCCCTTAGATATTCAGTAAAATTTTAGCTCTTTCATATTTCTATTGTTTCATAGCACAAAACATAGAAGGGCACTGAAGGGTCATAACGGGAAGCTTTGATAGGTTTCTTGCTTTTAACAACATCATGAAAACCCATACCTGTTAGATTTTTTTCTTTTCTACTTCACCACTTTTAGTTCACACCTTTACCAATTTCAGTCAGCAACGGCAATTTCTGTAAAATCTATCTTCATCACAAGAATGTGTATGTGTGTGCTTGTTTCCCCATCAGAAATAAAAGAAAACTTACACTTCTCTCCTTTAGCGCATTGCTCTTGCATGAAGAATGAATAAACCACTGATTTGGGGTTTGCATCTTTACATTCTGAGCAGCAACTTAGAATGCTTTGCTCCAGGATATTTGATGGATATCCTGCAATAATGTAGGAAAAACAGCACAGGCTTTGGAGTCACATCAATCTGGGTTTAAATCTCAATCTTCTACTTAGTAACTGGCTAATCTGAAACAAATTTTTAATCTCTGAACCTAGTGGGAAAATAAGATGGGTCTCAATGTATAGCTGCCAAGAAACAAATGATATAGCATCTATACAGTGTCAGCAAAGTGCCCACCATATAACACAAACTCTATTATGTTAGCTTTCCTATGTAATTTTATGCTTCATTTTCACTTTACTCAGTCAAAGGAATTTCCAGACTAAATTTTAAGTTATAGCCTTGATAAATTTTATGGTATTGTCCAACAATTATCAACATTTTAGGCCAGGTGTACTGGCTCACTCCTGTAATCCCAGCACTTTGGGAGGCTGAGGCAGGAGGATTGAGCCCGGGAGTTTGGGACCAACCTGACCAATATAGTGAGACCTCATCTCTACAAAAATAAAATTTTAAAAAAATTTAAAAAATGAAAACATTTTTCAACACTTAATGCTTTCAAAATAGCAGCGCATCAATACTACTACTACTGAATATATCCCACCAAGAAAGTACATTTCAAAATCTATGTTATAGAGTCACTAGAATTTGTTCCTTTTTGTGTGTGGTTATGTCACCAAAATGTGATACAGTCTTGTAAACTTATTTCAGTTCCTTTTCAGATTTTTCTTTCATTCTACCTTTTTATTTAATCCCACTTTTGAATATGTACACATACATGATGATTTAGGGTTAAAACTACAGAAACAACTTCTATTTAGAGAAATCTCTCTTCTGTTGTTGGCACCTTTACCCTGTTCCTTCCTCCTGTGGATAGATTCCATACTTTCCAATGCCTTTGTTTTTTCCACTTCCTAATGTATTCTACAGATCATTCTCTATTGGTATATAGAGACTTTCTCCCTTCTTTTTTATGACCTCTATGGAAAGAGGATGACTTGGAAGGGGCACCATCTACTTGGAGACTGTTGCACTGTCTGGATACACCTCAGCTTATGCCATCAGTTCTCTATTAAGGGGCATTTTGGTTATGTCCGATCTTTTGCAAATGCAAGTAATATGCTGCTGTGACTAACCTCCCTTTCACTATTCTCTCCCACGCAGTTTATGCTTATGTATCCTTACCAGCAATGTATCGAAGTGCCTATTTCCCCACAGTCTACAGGGCATATTGTGTAACTTTTGGATTTTGTTGAGAAACACTTTAGCATAGCTTTAATTTGTATTTTTCTTTGTATGACTGAAGGTGGAATATCTTTTATTTTATTTTATTTTATTTTTGAGATGAAGTCTTGCTGTGTTGCCCAGGCTAGAGTGCAGTGGCACAATCTGGGCTCACTGCAGCCTCCACCTCCCAGGTTCAAGCAATTCTCCTCCCTCAGCCTCCCCAGTAGCTGGGATTATAGGTGCTCACCACTATGCCCAGCTAATTTTTGTATTTTTAGTAGAGGTGGGGTTTCACCATGTTGGCCAGGCTGGTCTCGAACTCCTGACCTCAAGGGATCTGCCCGCCTTGGCCTCCCAAAGTGCTAGGGTTACAGGTGTGAGCCACCACGCCCAGTCTGGAACATCTTTTATATGTCTGTCATGTGCATTTCTTTTTCATATCTTTGACCCATTTTCCTACTGGGTTGATGGTCTTATTTGCCTGGAATTTTAGGAAGTTGTTTTCACCAAGGAGGTTAGTTCTTTGTGATATAAGTCCAAATATTTTTCTCCGTTTTGTTGCTTGCCTTTTGACTTTGCTCATGGCATTTTTCACCATTTAAATACTTTTTTATTAATATAGTAGGATTTACCATGGTTTTTTTTTTTTTTTTAAGAATGAGTCATAGGTATAAAATCCTTGGTTTACACCTTCATAGACTTTAAATTTGTTGTTCCATGGCTGTTTTGCTTTGTATGTTGCTGTTTAGAAGTCTGTTGCTAACCTCTCCTTTCTGTCTGGAAGCCCAGAGGAATTTTTCTTCATCATTTTGAAAGTCCAGTTGTTTTACTAGGACATGACTTGGAACTGACCATTCTGGATCAATTTTCCCAGTACACAATGAGCCTTTTCAACATGTAGATTGGAGTCATCTCTGATTTCCAGAATGTTTTCATGGATTGAAGCTTAACTATTAGCTTTGCTATTGTTTTTATCTTCTTAGGAACTCTACTTTTACTTATCTTCTATATTAATCACTTTCTATTACTTTTTAACCTTTCTTCATTTAATTTTCACTCTCTTAGTTGTTTGCATACCTTTTCTCAGTGCTTCTTATATTCAGTCCAATCTTTTCTATGTACTTTGGAATTTAGCTACATTTTTTTCTTTATGATTTTTTTTTTTTTTGAGACAGGAGTCTCTCTATATTGCCCAGGCTGGCCTCAAACTCCTGGGCTCAAGCCTCTCAAACAGCTGGAACTACAGGCAGGCACCACTGCATCTGGCTTTAACTTCATTTTAAAAGCCGATTTTTCTTCTGATGCATTTTATTTTCTGGGTTCAGTAAATTCACTTTTCATATCTTCCTCTTTTTGTCCATTTGTTTTGCAGTTTTGAATTTGGATTTGAGACTTTTTATCTCTACAGATGCTAGTTTAAGGATATTTTAAATTCTTGTGCTGTAGTTTTGTGCTGTAGTTTTCTTTAGTGCTATAGTTGGATGTTTCGGGAAGACTTTTCATCAACTAAAATTTGTTAAAAACTTTTTTTCTTATTTTTTGTAGAGACTAGGTCTCGTTATACTGTCCAGGCTGGACTCAGACTCCTGGGCTCAAGTGATCCACCCACCTTGGCCTCTCAAAGGGTTGGGATTACAGCCGTGAGCCACTGTGTCCGGCCCAGTTGAAATGTTTTGACTATCGTTTTGTTTTCTAGCTAAAGTAACTTTATATAGATGTTGCCTGCCATCTTCTGTTCATCTTGAAGTATTTTATTTTCCCTAAACCAGATATAGTTGTGTACAGGCAAAAGCAAGGAATTTAGATAACTTAACTGGATTTTTTAGTCAATAGTACCTAATAAAGTTTTTTGTTTGTTTGTTTTTAATTAATGACTCCTTTTTGGGTGGGAGAAATGATTATCTATTTTCTATTATGTTTCACCAAGATTCTTAATTTCTACTACCTCTTCTCTTTATCACCAAGGCTCCAGGTAGATGGTGATCCTTCCAAGGCACCCTCTTTCCTTTCCCCAGAAGCAGTACTTTCCCGAGACTGCCTCTTTGGTCTCATTTTCTTTCAAGTCTCTTATTTCGTCTAATGGATCTCACACCTCTTCTCACTTCTCTATTCAGGGTGGGGCTTTCTCTTTCTCAGAATTAGCTGTATTCCGCTATCCCCTAGGTCCCACAACCTCTCCTCATTTTTAGTCTCCACATCACTCGCCACTTCTCCATGGATTCTGCTAGACTGCAGTGTTGATTTCCCTGCATGCCCACAGACATTTTGCTAGCTATTAATGTATGCTTACATATCAATAAATTTGTATGGCTTTTCTCTTGTTAATCTACTGTTAGTTTAGTTCAGCCAACTCAGTTATCAAACCTTCAAAAGGGAAATTTAAGCCTCCCTGCAAATTGCTGGTTATTATTTAATATTATTATTACTTTGACACAGGGTCTCACTCTGTTGCCCATGCTGGAGTGCAGTGGTGCAATCACAGCTCACTGTAGCCCTGACCTCCTGGGCTCAAGAGATCCTCCGACCTCTCAGCCTGCTAAGTACCTGGGACTACAGGTGTGTGCCACTATGCCCAGCTATTTTTTTTTATTTTTTATTTTTTTTAAGAGATGAGGTCTCACCATTTTGCCCAGGCTGGTCTCAAACTTCTGGGCTCAAGCAATCTTCCTGCCTTGGCCCCGCAAAGTGCTGTGATTACAGGCATTAGCCACCATGCCCAGCTGGTATTATTTTTATTAGTGTTCTACCTTGCACTTCTGAGTATGTTTAAGCTTCTACCTGTCAGTTTCAAGGGCTATCTTTTTGCTCCTAGCTAATTCCTAAGAGGCAAACAACTTTATTCTACTTCTCATTCACCCTCCTCTTTTCCTCCCATTTTTTTTTGTGGGTTATTTCTACAATGTCAGACCATGTAATATTTACATACTATTTTATCGTCATTATCCCCACTTTTTAATCTTGATGCTACACACAAAATATATTCAATTTGCTCATCACCAGATCTTATGTTGAAGATTTTCCAATCATTTCTTGGTTGTCTGAAATCTGTTCTCTAGTATACCCTTCAGAAGGATTCATGGGAACAATTATAGCCATTTTCCTTGAACTATTTCATATTCATAAATGTTTGTCAATGCCCTGAATTCTTGAAGGGTAGTTTGGTGAGATAGGAATTATTTTATTTCTTTGAATAAATACTTTCTTAATATCTGACATAAAATGTTGCCACCAAAAATCCAATCTGATTTTCTTTGCAAGTGATCTGCTTTTTATTTCCCCCATCAATGTAAAAAGGGTTTATTTTTCAAAATTCAGCAATTTTATAGGACCACATCTCAACGTTAACTGTTGTGGGTTAATTTCTCCAGGTTTACAGGGTGGCTTTCAACATATGTTACATTTAAACCTACTTTAATGTTAAGCGTTCTTGAATTACAGTCCTAATAGCTGTTCTGGTCCATTGCTTTGGATTACTTTATGTGTAAAATAAGTAACATAAAATTTACTGTTTTAAAGTATTCAATAAGTGGCATTAAGTATATTCAGTGTTACATAAACATCACCACAATCCTTTGGCTTACATTTGGGGAACTCCATTTATATTTATTCTGGCTCTCTTTGCCAGTCTTGTCACCTCTTGACTCCTTTTAAAAAATCTTTTTATTTTCTTCATTTTTCTATTTTTCTTATTGTACTTTCTGCGATGTATATGCTCTCTTGATTTCTTTCTAATGTAATTACCATTTTAAACTGTCTCCTTTTTCTTAGTCTTTTATTGAATTTTGTCTGCTCTCATTGCACCTCCTTCTATGGTCTAGCCATTTCACTTTTTTTTTTTTTCCCCTGAAAACATGGAAAAGGGTGAATTTTATTTACTTTTTTATAATTTCAAGTTTTCTTTTAGATTTGGGGGTACACGTGCAGGTTTGTTACATGGGTATAGTGTGTAATGATGAAGTCTGGAGTATGACTGATCCTGTCATCCAGGTACTGGGCATTGTACTCAACAGTTAGTTTTTCAACCCTTATTGCATTCCTTCCCTGCATAGTATTCCATGGTTTATATGTAACCAATCCATCCCTGATGGACACACAGGTTGATTCCACATCTTTGCTATTGTGACTAGCACTATGATGAACATATGAGTGCATGTATCTTTTTGGTAGAACAATTTCTTTTGGATATACACCCAATAATGGGATTGCTGGTCAAATGGTAGTTCTGAGTTCTTTGAGAAACCTTCAAACTGATTTCCACAGTGGCTGAACTAATTTACAATGCCACCAACCGTGTGTAAGTGTTCGTTTTTCTCTGCAGCCTCGCCCACATATGTTGTTTTTTGACTTTTTAATAACAGCCATTCTGACTGGTGTGAGATGATGTCTCATTATGGTTTTGATTTGCATTTCTCTGGTGATTAGTGATGTGGAACTTTTTTTTATCTGTTTATTGGCTACTTGTTCTTTTGAGAAGTATCTGTTGATGTCTTTTGACCACTTTTTAATGGGGTTTCTTTTTTTGCTTGTTAACTTCCTTATAGATTCTGGATATTAGACCTTTGTCAGATGCATAGTTTGCAAACATTTTCTCCTATTCTATAGGTTATCTGTTTGCTCTGTTAATAGTTTCTTTTACTGTGCAGAAGCTCTTTAGTTTAATTAGGTCCTACTTGTCAACTTTTGTTTTTGTTGCAATTGCTTTTGAGGACTTAGTCATAAATTCTTTCCCGAGGCTGATGCCCAGAATGTTTCCTAGATTTTTTTCCTAGGATTCTTACAGTTTGAGTTCTTACATTTAAATCTTTAATATATCTTGAATTGATTTTTGTATGTGGTGTAGGGTAGAAGTCCAGTTTTAGTCTTCCATGCATGGCTAGCCAGTTTTCCCAGCACCATTTATTGAATAGGAAGTTCTTTCTCCGTTGCTTCCTTTTGTCAATTTTGTTGACAATCAGATGGCTGTGGGTGTACAGCTCTATTTCTGGGTTCTCTATTCTGCTCCATTGGCCTATATGTCTGTTTTTGTACCAGTACCATGCTGTTTCGGTTACTGTAGCCTCAAAGTATAGTTTGAAACAATCTACACATTCAACAGCACTGAATGTGTAGATTGTTTTGGGCAGTATGGCGATTTTAATGATGTTGATTCTTCCAATCTATGAACATGGAGAGTTTTTCCATTTCTTTGTGTCATCAATGATTTCTTTCAGCAGTGTCTTGTAGTTCTTGTAGAGTTCTTTCACCTCCTTGGTTAGAGGTATTCCTAGGCAGAGTGTGTGTGTGTGTGTGTGTGTGTGTGTGTATGGCTATCATAAACAGGATTGCATTCTTGATTTGGCTCTCAGCTCCAACATTATTGGTGTAGAAATGCTACCAATTTTTGCACAGAGTTTGTATCCTGAAACTTACTGAAGTTATCAGTTCCAAGAGCCTTTGGTGGAGTCTTTAGGGTTTTCCAGGTATACAATCAGATCATCAGCGAAGATAGTCTGATTTCTTTTCCTATGCAGATGCCTTTTGTTTCTCTTGCCTGATTGCTCTGGCTAGAACTTCCTACCTATCTCATGTCTGAGCTATTCTTATTTCTGATTTATGTGGTTCTTTCAAAGATTTCATCTTTTACTTAAATTCTCTTAGCTTATTCTGAAATATTTAGATTGTCATTTTCATCTGCTTTGTGGCCACATTTTTGGGGTATGTTTTCATAATCTCATGTAATGTTTTATGGCTTATTTTGATGATTTTCTTATAATAATTTAGTATATATATTCCATTTTCCCATATATTTATATAACTATATACTAAAAGGAGGTTCCAGGCTAGGTACAGTGGCTTATGCCTATAATGCTAGCACTTCGGGAAGCCAAGGCAGGAGGATCACTTGAGTCCAGGAGTTTGAGACCAGCCTGGGTAACATAGAGAGATGCCATGTCTACAAAAAATTAGCCAGGCATGGTGGCACGTATCTATAGTGTCAGCTACTCTTTAGGCTGAGGAGGGAGGTTCACTTGAGCCTGGCGGGTCAAGGCTATAGAAAGCTGTGATCATGCCACTGTATTCCAACCTGGGAAACATAGCAAGATCCCATCTCTAAAGAAAATAAAAAGGAGGTTCCTATGTTACTGTATGGACATGCTGGAGTTTAAAAAAAAATCTATTTCTTAGTGGAATCTGGTTGTTTCCAGTTTTGGCCAATTACAAATAAAATTGCTATAAATATTTGCAGAGCAGCCAATATAGGTTTTCATTTCACTTTTCATCACCGAAGCACAATCATCAAAGGGGAAATCAAAACCACAATGAGATACCCCTCCATACCTCATATAAAGGCTAAAAATTTTAACTGATAATGCCAAGTGCTGACAAGGATGAAAAACTACTGGAACTCTCTTATCTTGCTGGTAGATCTCAATCTAGAGTGGGCTTGCTAGATCACGTGATAAGGATACGTTTAATTTTGTAACAAACTGTCAAATTGTCTTCTAGGTTGCTGTACTATTTGCAGTCTCACCAGCAAGACTAAGGTTTCTCCTTGTTTTGCATCCTTGCCAGGAAATGTATTGTTTGTTTTGACATTCTGAGTAACAGGTTGTGTACTAGTATCTCACTGTGGTTTTAATTTGCATTTTTCCAATGATGGTGGTTTTAATTTGCATTTTCCCAATGACTATTCTATACTTTCTTCATTTAACACAAAATGGTAACCACTTTCCTATGTCATTCAGTAGCCTATGCCACTACCCTTTGAAAATGTTCCTTTTAAAAGACTGAAAAATATAATGATGGGATGTGTCATAATTTATAAAACCATTCTTCTACCATGAGATATTTGTTATTTCCAATTTTTCACTAGTACAAAATTACACTGTGATTATAAAGCTTTGATTCTCTCTCTACTTACAAGTTTCTTAGAAAAGGTCAAAAGGTATATGAACTTTTGTTTCTTGATGCATTTTGACAAACTGCTTTCTAAAAAAGTTATACAAGTGTAGTTTTGTACAGTGACTAAGGATTTCTATCTCCCTATATCATATAGTATATTATTTTATAGAGGTTTAAGAAATAATTTCATTATTTCTTTAATTACAATTGTTTTTCATGCAAGCCATTTGTTCTTGTTATCATAAGCTTATTTATGTAGTTTGTTCATTTTCTATCAGGGTATTGGTGTTTTCATTTGTTGATTTGTAAGAGATGAGCACATTCTCCAAAGGTATAGATTACACTTTTCACGTAAAGCCTAATAGGCCTACTCTGGCAGCTTCTCACTCCATTCTTTATTCAACTTGAAATATACTTCAAATGAGCAAACATTTATCAAATGTCAACTGCATACAAAACACTTTGTTAGACTCCAGAAGTCCTGCCTCCCAAGGAGTTATTTTGCTTCTCACATTATAAAATATGCATACATTAAGAATTTGAGTACAGCAAACCCTTGAACAACAATGGGGATGAGAGGTACACTTCCTACCCCATGCAGTCTCCTGCTCCCCCTATAACTAACAGCCTACTGTTGACTAGAAACCTTACTGATAACATAAAGAATCTATTAACACATTTTGCATTTTGCAAAATATAGAACATTTTCCCATCTGCAGGTGTAGCCGCAGCTTCATGAATTTTCTTTCTTCTTCCTCTTTTTTTTTTTTTTTTTTTTTACAACGATCCTTATGTTGGATTCATTTATCTTGAAATGGCAGGCAAAAGCAGCTTCAGACCTTAATCTACAGTACATATGAAGCACTTAAGCTGTTTCTTTTAATGTCATGACTTTTCTCTGCTTCCTGCAGGGACTTCCAGCATCACTAGAGGTACTTTGTATGGGTCCCATGGTGTTATTCAAGGTTTATGGTATTGCACTAACCATGAAAAATATGTGAGAACTGCAAGATCACTTTACACTGCCATGCACAATTTACTGGAGTGATGAGCTGCTCACATGGAGATGATCAGCATCGCAGGGCTTTTCAAGCAGATACTCACAGCACTTCACTTCACTACAATAGCAACCAGAGAGACCTACAAAATTATTGCGGTAGTACAGTAAGTACCACAGTCATTTACCATGACTGCAGTCATTTATGCAGTTATGGTTTAATACTGCATCCTTACACTTTACATTTCTCTCCACTACTAATGGTGCCAAGTACAACCTGCATTTGTGTAAGTTTTGGTAAATTTTAATTTTTTTATAAGAGATTTGTGTATATTTTATGGTAGTAAATAAAATACACCTATATCTACATATATTTTATGCATTCATGTCTTTTTCTTAATTTTTTCAATATTTCCAAGCTACGTGCTCATGTGTGAGTTTTTTCAAACTGTCACAAATCTCCAAAAAATATTTCCAACATATTTATTGAAAAAATGTTGTGTATAAGAGGACCCAAATAGGTAAAACCCATGCTGTTCAAGGGTCAACTGTACAGAGTAAAAAAAGATTGTGATTGAATGAAATCTGTCTATATTTCAAGGAGGCGGCCAGGTGCAGTGGCTCGTGCCTGTAATTCCAGCACGTTGGGAGACGGAGGTGGGAGGATCACTTGAGCCCAAGAGATCAAGACCAGCCCAACACAGGGAGACCCTGTCTCTACAAAAAAAAAAAAAAAAATTTTAATTGGCTGAGCATGGTGGCACATATCTGTGGTCCCAGCTACTAGGGAGGCTGAGGTGGGAAGATCGCTTGAGCCCAGGAAGTCAAAGCTGCAGTGAGCCAAGATCGCATCACTGCACTCCAACCTAAGTGACAGGGAGACTTTGCCTCAAAAACAAACAAACAAAAAGGAGGAAGCTGTTGATCTAAGCACCAATTACTTTCGAAAGAATGTGGTCTGGACACAGTGGCTCATGCCTGTAATCCCAGCACTTTGGGAGATTGGGTGGATCACTTGAGGCCAGGAGTTCGAGAGACCAGCCTGGCCAACATGGTGAAACCCGTCTCTACTAAAAATACAAAGATTAGCCGGGCATGGTGGTGGGTGACTGTAACCCAGTTACTCAGGAGGCTGAGGCAGAAGAATTGCTTGAACCCAGGAGGCAGAGGGTGCAGTGAGCTGTGATCGCACCGTTGCACTCCAGCCTGGGCAACAGAGCGAGACCACGTTTCAAAAAAACAAAAAAAAAGTGATTTTTGGCTGCGGGAACCATTTCTACAGAGAGAAATGCAAAGTACAAAGTAGGCCCCAGGACTGCAAGTAACAATATAGGCCACAAGCACAGTATTTGAAAGGCACAAGTTACCCTCCTCTCTCCGCAATAGAACTGTCAGGAACCTGAAAGAACAATTAAAAGCTCATGAAATCCTAACAGCAGTAATATAACTGTTACTTAAAAATTTTCCTGTGACAATGTAAAAATGACCTTTAAAAAATTAAGGCAGTGAAATAAAATCCTACTCCTACTACCACTTGCAAATATTGTGTCCCCTACCATAACACATTTTACCCTTCAATTTAAGCAGGTACTATATAACAGTAGGATGTGAAGCAGTCATCTTGGTCCTCAAGATACAGCTGCATTAAGAATGGCAAAGCAATATGCTAGGGGCGTGGGCCCCTGACAACTGTGTGTAGGAAAGCCACCTGATCAGCTCATATTTTTCCATTGGAAAAAATTGTATTAAGGCCACAATTATTTTTAAATTTCTCCATCACAGTAGCCAAACCTCTATCTTAAGTAACAGAAATTCCAAACTGAGGAGTGTGGGCTTTGTGAATAATACAATGTCATATAAAATGTTTGGTTTTTTAAATACAGAATGCTTTGCAAATTTGCATGTAATCTTTGCAGAGGAGCCATGCTAATCTTCTCTGTATAGTTCCAATTTTAGTGTATGTGCTGCTAAGGGAGCACTAAGATTTTTTTTTTTATTTCCTGGCTTCTAGAAATGAAAAAATGTTTTTTATTTTAAAACTTTTTTTTTTTTGAGACAGAGTCTAGTTCTGTGTGCAGTGGCACAATCATGGCTCCCTGCAGTCTCAACCTCCTGGGCTCAGGTGATCCTACCTCAGCCTCCCAAGAAGCTGGGACTGCAGGCACATGCCTCCATGCCTGGCTAACCTTTTGTATTTTTGGTAAAGACAGCATTTTACCACGGTGCCCAGCTGGTCTCTATCTCCGGGGCCCAAGCAATCCCCCAGCCTCGGCCTCCAAACTGCAAGGATTACAAGTGTGAGCCACCACGCCTGGCCTAAAATGTTTTTTTAAAAAAGAAAAATAGAAGCTAAATTAAGGCAGTGACCGTGAGAGTAGAAAGATGAAAAGGAAAGGCATTTTGGAGACTGAAGCTACCCAGCTGGACAAAAGAAAAAGGTAAGGATTTGAAGTTTTAAATCTTAACCACATAGAAGATGCCTGTACCTACTTTGGGAGGCCGAGGTGGGCAGATCACTTGAGGTCAGGAGTTCGAGACCAGCCTGGCCAACATGGTGAAACCCTGTCTACACTAAAAACACAAAAATTAGCTGAGTGTGGTGGCACACACCTGTGGTCCCAGCTACAGGCACAAGAATCACTTGAACCTGGGAGGCAGAGGTTGCAGTGAGCTGAGATCACACCACTGCATACTCTAGCATGGACAACAGAGCAAGACTCTGTCTCCAGAAAAAAAAAAAAAAAAAGATTTTATGTGCCTTCAAGAAAACAATGGCAAATAGAGCATTATCACTTGAGGACTCACCTTAGTTACCTAAATTTTCTGCCTTTAAAATTTTTTTGTAAAGACCAAGGATTACGAACCTATCCTTAACATTATTTGTATGTTTAAACTGGATACAATAATACATTTAATCCAAATTGAAAGTCAAGTGTTCCAGGAAGCAGATTCAACAATTATTTTTCAATTAGGCTAAAAAAAAAAGGTATATCCATACCTCCCAATTACTGCATTCTTTTACTGACTCATTGAACAATTATATTATCTAATATATGCAGTGAATGAGATACCAATGTTTTAGCATTTGTATCTAAATGCTAAACAGCATTGTTATTTAGTACTGACCTCCTACTGTTATTGATGTTTCTTACCCAGGATCTTTCAGCTGATCTTGATAACTTTTCCTGACATGTACTTTAGCTACCAAATCAACACCACTTTATCAATACCTGAATTCTTGCAACTTAGGTTTTATAAGGTTCTTCAATAAAAAAAGGAATTAAAAATGTGTTTTATATTTATTTTGAGTTGGGATCTCACTCTATTGCCCAGGCTGAGTGCAGTGGTTGGCTCCCTGCAGCTTCAAACTCTCATCTCTGCCTCCTCAGTAGCTAGGACAACAGGCACAGACACCATACCCAGCTATTTTTTGGCTTTTATTGTAGACATGGGTCTCGCTGTTCCCCAGGCTGGTCTCGAACCCCTGGCCTTAAGGAATCCTCCCTCCTTAGCCTCCTAAAGCACTGGGATTACAGGCCTTAAGCCATGGAGCCCTGCCCAAAATGAATTTTAAATTCATCAGTTAGGCCCAGTGCAGTGGCTCACACCTGTAATCCCAGCACTTTGGGAGGCTGAGGCGGGCAGATCGCCTAAGGTCAGGAGTTCAAGACCAGCCTGGCCAACAAGGTGAAACCCCATCTCTACTAAAAATACAAAAATTAGCTGGGCAGGGTGGCTGGTGTCTGTAGTCCCAGCTACTCAAGAGGTTGAAGCAGGAGAATCGCTTGAACCAGGGAGGGAGAGGTTGCAGTGAGCCAAGATTGCACCATTACACTTTGCACTCCAGCCTGGGCGACAAAAACAAACAAACATCAATTATTTTGCTGTTTGTTTTGTTGTTTGGTATTCCTGATGGGAGATGTCTTTATCATGTATTGTTGATTCGGTTGTTCATCAGTTAATGCTGAATAACTGAAATCTAAGCTCAAGGCAATAATATATTGGCTTTCTTTTCATGCAAGTCAAACTGCTAAAATCTACCACAAAATATTAGCCTTTCATCAGCTTGCTCTTCAGATCCAATACATTTTCCCCTCAAATGAAAGACAATGCATGCCGTCCATTACAATGCTAAAAAAAAAAAAAAAAAAAAAAAAGGGAGGAAGGAAAACGAGGTTAAGTCCTGTCTTCTTCCTCCCACCCAGAAAGAGCTCAGAAATTAAGGTGCTTTCCCTAACAAAGCCTCCTCCTGCTCCATGAAGTGACCAAGCACGTCATGGCAGACCCAGAGATTTATAATATATCGTTATCGCGGAAATCAAGATTTGACAAAATTCTTCCTTCACGTCCCGTTTCCGCAAGACCACCACTTTCTAGCTTAAAATGAAGGAAAAAAAAAAAAAAAAAAGACAGCTGTAGGAATGCTTGAATGCCCGCTAAAGAACAATCTTGCCCAAACGCAAAACTTGACCCCCACTATTACCAAAGGATGGTCTCAAAGAGTAACCCTAGCGAAGAGCAAACAGTTTAGCAGCCGCTCCCTCGAAAATGACGGAAGAGGAGGTCTCTTTTGAACCTGAGAATAGTAGTGAGGCACTCCCCTTCCATTACTAGCTTTGCTTCTTTCTCAATCAGGGAGTTCATCAGCTAGCCTCCTTTGTCAAAGGGGGTTGATGGCCAGAATCTTTGTGAGACAAAGATTACTAAAGAGCTCCCCGGAACCAAGGCGTGAATGTTAAGGCATCAAAGACACCGCCCAGCCCCCACAACGACCAACAAACCAAAACCTGGGATCCCTACTATTACCACCACCACAACCACCACCACAACTACCACCACCACCACTCCTCGCTCTCTCTAGCCAGGGATGAGACTCAGGCCCAGGAAGGAAACCCATCCTTTCCGCAAGTGAGAAGGCGCTGGGTCTCCTCCCTTAGGCCTCTCCTCTACCCCAGTGTTCTCTCTGGACCCCTCCACTACGGCGAGACGCTATATAAGTTTTCAACCCCCAAGAAGCCCAGTCCCAGCCACACACAAGATGGCAGCCCCACACCTACCGGAGGAAACAGCTGCGCCACCACTCCAGTGATGCCGGCCTCTCGACTACGAGTAACTCCATTGGCCCAGCGAGAGAGCGCGAGACAAGCCGAGAGCGCTAGCAGCCAATCGAGAGGCGGCGCGCTCGGGCGCCACTGCGGTGCCAGCGGTAAGCGCGCCGAGTCTCTGAGGCGTGAACCAGTAGGGAGTGCGACCAATCAATGGGCTCCAGGCTGGGTGGTGGGACGGCCGGCGTCCGACTCCTCCCATGTAGTGATCGCTTTAGGTGGGTCGGCCTGGTCCCCGGCGGAGGTTTCGCCGTGCCTTATCCCGGGTGGAGGCGAGGCGGGACTGTTGTGGTTGAGATGAAGGCTAGTAAATGGTGAAGTACTTCCCGGCCAGAGGGCACCTGCGCTCGGGAGGTCTGGGCGGCTTGGCGTCAGAGGAGAGTCCCACCCGCGGAGGAACCCAGCCTCGCCAACGGAGCTGGCAGAGATCACTCCCCAGGTCAGGCGGGCAGCGTAGAAAACGCAGCGGAGCCAGGTGAAACCGAGGCACCGCGGTGGGTGACCCCCGACAGTTCCTCTAGCCGGGCGGTTCGGAGGACCTGACAACGCCGCGGAGCCCTCGGCCGCCCGAACAGGGGCTGGACCCTAGCCCTTGCAGCCTCCCTTCTCCTGGCACCCAAGTACAGTCCTGGCTGCAGAAGGGGCCGCGGGCGCATTGAATTCTCAACCTCCATTTCATTCAGCCTGTCTGTCTGTCTCAGGGTGCAGCCTTTATGAGGTGATTCCTAAGCTGCTGGGAACGTGAGGCTGTCAAAGGGGCGGCAGGAAATGGACAGCAGTATAAAACCCAGAAGCAGAACTTGAAGGTTTAACCACTAGCCCATTTCACAGGTAAGATTACACGAGCCCTTAAATACAGCAAGTTCAGTCATTCATCCAAGATAACTGAGTTCAGATTAGATAGTAACACTTCTAACTCGCTATCAGCCGCAGCCCAATAAGTAATTAAGTAAGGAAAGATATGTAACTAACTGTGCTCTTTGGCATGTGGAAAGCTGCAGTGAGCTCTGTAAATATTAACGCATGAGGCCAAAGAGAGGAGTAACTTTGAAAAGGTCAAATGGAGTAACCAAAGCATAGGCTCTGAAACCATGCTGCTTGGTTCCTTATTTTGTGTCTGCCACTTATGGTATGACATGCCTTAGCTTCCTCATCAGCAAACGAGCTGCCAATGTAACCCACATGACTGTTAGGGGGATTAAATAAGAACACGTGAAATACTTAGAAGCGTGACTAACCCGTGGTTCTGTCGTTATAATTAAAACGTAAGGAGCCGATAGGAAATGGTCAGTGTGTTTTTAAGGCCTATTTTTAGAAACGAAGAGGGACCATACATTGAAGCAAAGCAGACTGGCTTAGTTATTATGCCAAAATGAAAAGAAGGGGAAAAAAGTTTTTTAAGCCCATTTACTCTCTGAAATATTAACACCAGTTGTCTCTGGATGATGGGATGGTGTTTAAATTTTCTCTTTCATACTTTATTGTATTTTGCAGATTTTCTCCAGGAAACATGTTTCACTTTTGCACGTTCAGTTGTTTTCAAATTTTCAGGTGTGAACGCTGCTGAGAGCTGCTTAAAAACAAAGATACGGGCCGGCGCGGTTGCTCAGGCCTGTAATCCCCACACTTTGGGAGGTTGAGGCGGGCGGATCACCTCAGGTCAGGAGTTCAAGACCAGCCTGGCCAACATGGTGAAACCCCGTCTCTACTAAAAATACAAAAATTAGCCAGGCGTGTGGTGGCGGGCCCGCGTAATCCCAGCTACTCGGGAGGCTGAGGCAGGAGAATCGATTGAACCCGGGAGGCGGAGGCTGCATTGAGCTGAGATCACGTCACTGCACCCCAGCCTGGGTGACAGAGCGAGACTCCGTCTCAAAAAAAACAAAGCTATGGCCATGCACGGTGGCTCACATCTGTAATCCCATCACTTTGGGAGGCCGGCGGGGCAGATCGCTTGAGTCCAGAATTCAGGACCAACCTGGGCAATATAATGAGACCTCATGTCTAAAAAAAAAGTAAAATAAAACTATTACTGAATGTGCTTAAGTGGAAGTATAAATTGGTAGAACCTTTCTGGAAGAGAGTTTGACAATATGCTATAAAAAGCTTTAAAATGAACAATTCCTTTTTGAACATTTATATATACTTAATTTTTTAAAATTAAGTACACTTTTATTACAAAATTGATACCTTGTAGATAAAGAGCACAATCCAGATTTTGACCTTGAGTTTTTTCTTGCGTGTCAAGGTTATATTTATCTCGTAGAAACAGTTGAGTAGCTTCCCGTATTTTTCCTGCTTGGAAGTTCCTATATAATAAAAATTCTCTGTTCTTTGAAAGTTTTGTAGAAGGAATGTTCCCTCACTCCTCTCCCTCCCTACTCCTGCTGGAGACTTTGGTACAGAGCTGTCAAGTGTTTTTTAATACTTACACCTTTTAATACTGTTACATATTCTATATAGGTGAATATATACGTTTGTATTTTTTTAGTGGAAAAATACCATACTACATCATTCTGTAGCTTTATTTCTTGACATTGGTTTTGCAGTCTGTACATGTTATTTATAGGTCATTATGTTATTTATGGATCGTTTCTTTTAGCTGCTGCATAGTGTATGACTCAATTGATCTGTTAATATAAAATATTTCTCTTTGTCTCTTTTACTGGTCTTTTTGTTAAATCCTATTTTGTTTGATGTGTGCTGTATAGCACATTTTATTGCCATTCTCTTGAGAACATTAGGTTTCCAGTTTTTTGCCATACAACAATGCTGCAAGGAAAATCTTTGTGTTTTCTTGTGCACATGTACTATTTGTTAAGGATATTATACGTAAAAGTGGAATTGCTTGGTTTTAAGCTGTGAGCATTTTTAGTTTTAATAGGTCTTGCTAAATTTCCTCCAAAATACCTGTACTAAATTACACGTTCCACAGGTAGTTTATGAGAGTTAAGTTTGTCTACAGTTTCCTCCCACAAGAAGTATTTTCTGTTGGGTGCAGGGTTCTATACATTTTTTGGATTAAGCTTGTTAATTGTCATTTAAATCCTTTATACCCTGATTTTTTGCCCACTTTATCTGTCAGTTTCTTGATTTGTTACATTCTTATCAAATTGTGGATATGTGCATTTTCCTTTTATTTAAATTTTGCTCTATATATTTCAGAGTGATGTTATTTGTACATAAAGGTTCATGAATATTAAATCTTACAGTGAATTGTTCTGTCAACATTGATTTTGAAAATATGATATTCAACTCTTATTTAATATGAATGTTTCTTCTTATAGTTGCAGATATGTCTTTTTCCAGTCTCTTCATTTTCAGCCTTGCTGTGACATTTTGTGTAACTTAAGTGGGTCTCTTATTTTAAAATATCATATCTAGGTTTTGCTTGCCATCCAATCTGAGAGTCTGGCCTTTAATAGATAATTCACCTTTATTGTGATTACTGACATATTTTGACCTTATTCTTGTCATTATTTAATATGCTTCTCTTTGTATCTTTTATACCTTATTTTTCCACTTGTTTTTTGAGACACAGTCTTGCTCTGTCACCCAGGCTGGAGTACAGTGGCGTGATTTTGGCTCACTGCAACCTCCACCTCCCGGGTTCAAGCACTTTTCCTCCCTCAGCCTCCCAAGTAGCCCAGATTACAGGTGCGCATCACCACACCCTGCTAATTTTTGTATTTTTAGTAGAGATGGGATTTTGCCATGTTGGCCAGGCTGATCTCAAACTCTTGAGCTCAGGTGACCTGCCCACCTCGGCCTCCCAAAGCGCTGGAATCACTTTTATTTTTAACTGAGGTTAGGCCCAAGTTTTCTTTGTTCAGTTTTTTTTTTTAGTAGATTAACTTTACATTTCAACACAGTTCTTAAATTTATGTTTTCCTAACAAAGTGTACATTTAGTCAGTATCGATATGGCCCCTGTAAAAAGAATTTAGCATGCTTCTGCTTTGCTTTCTGTCATCTTGAAACAATCCCTTCCATCTCTCCTCCAAAAAAGAATATAGTCTCTCATTATATCTTTAAGAATTTTTGTTTTGTTATTAAATTCAGTTTATGTTTAACATTAATGTGTTTTACTCATTTATTTGCTCACTATTGCTGCTTATACCTCAGTGCTTTCTTGTAGGTTCATTTTTCATCATCAGATACTTATTTCTTTCACAGTCTCTGAGTGACTCTTTGAATGTCTGTAAATGTCTCTTTTTTCATCTTTAGTATGGAAAGATAGCTTGGCTGGATATAGAGTTTTGAGTTCATACTGACTTTTCTTTAACATTTTGCATCTGACATTTCTGATGAGAAATCTCATTACTAGTCTGATATACCTTCCTTTTAGATAGTCTACATTTTTCTGGAAACATCTAAGACTTTGTGGTTTTGATATTCTGAAGTTAGTCACAGTTTGTCTAGCGATGTGTATTAAGAATTTTATCCTGGTTGGTACTCAGTGGATTCAGTTTGCTTATGTGTTTTCCAGTTCTGAGAAATTCTTGGTCATTATTGCCTCCTCTCTCAGTTTTGTGCCTCCTCTTGTTTCTTTGCTCTGGGTTCTTGGTGAATTACTCAAATCAGTCTTCCAGCTTATTAACTGGCTCTTTATGTGAGTCTGTTCTGTCGTTCAGTCATCTATTGAGTTTATTTCAACAACTGTTTTTATATCCAAGATATCTAATTGACTTTTTTTCAAAATTGTATGTTATTTCGTGGATGAGATTTCCTTCTTTAGCTCAGTCTCTTTCATAGTGTAGCCTTCTTCAGATGTTTGAGGACTCTTAGTTGTGCATTCATCTCCTCTGAGAGGATTCCTGCCCATAGTTTTGCTGCTGTGATTGTGGTTGCCATCATCTCTATAGCTTCCCATCTGTTTCCTTTCCCCAGAAAGGCCTCACAGACCTGGCCCTTAGAGAGTTCCCTTTTTGTTTTCAGCATGGCTATATATATATTTTTTAAATCTCCTAATATTTCCATGGTTTGGTGTAGAAGTGGCGGAAGAATTTATTGTATCTTGGCTAACATCTTGAGAATTTAAATTGTTGATCTATTTTTGACCTGTTATTCTATGTCTAGATATGGTATCCTAGGGAAATTGCCAGAGATAGGTATAAAGTATATCTATTTTATCATTATTTATTATACTAAAAATTAATCTAAAAAAGGAAAACAATCTAAATAATGGAATATAGAGGTTTATATTACTAATCAGTATTTTATTAAAATGTAATTATTAAAATATTTAATGTACTATAATGTATGGGTTATTGACCAAAGTATGTTGTACAGCCAGTCGTATTAAAATATTAATGATGAAGGAAATGCAGGAAATGTTTTTAATGAAAGATTATAAAAAATTATATATACTGCAATCCAAATTTTGTTTTAAAACTACATTCTGAAATAATAACAATAATTGCCAGTATTCCTTGAATCTTTCATATGTCAGGCACTATTCTATGTAATTACGTCTTGTCCTCAGAACAACCTGTGAGGTAGTTAGTATTATCCCCTTTTTAAAAGTTTTTATAAAAGACTTACAAAATGGAGATAGTTTAATTGTTAGTAATGTAAATACTAACAAATATATTAAATATGGGTGATAGGATTGGGTGGGCCTTCTCTAATATTTCTAATTTCGATACTTTACATATTTTTTCCAGACAACATGTTTTTTGTAATGGTTCATGCTGTTTTAGAAGATCAAGCTGTTATAGCAATATCTTATTTCCTTATATATATATAGTCCTTTACAAATATGCACTGTTTTTTATTGTTTTCCTTACAGAATGTTTCATCCATTTGTGGACCAAAAGATGGAGTTGTTTTTTATTTTTACAAAGATAATGTTAATGATCTGATACTACTACAGATATTCACGGGATGAAGATTCATGGACTTGTCTTTTGGTTGGACTGTCACTCATTTCTGAAAGTTTCTTCAGCCACAATTTCTATTTGAAAATTCAAGTACCAAAGGATATCAGGTTTAGAATGGTATAATGATGTATTCTGTCTGAGGACTGCAAATTTCATAGAGACCACAGTTGGATTCCAGTGATACTCTCCAATCAAAGTGATTTGATAAACCTAATTTTGAAGCATTTTATATTTATAAACGACATCAAGAAATGGGAGAAAAAAATGGTAGGTTGAAGAACACATTGTTACTCTTTAAAAGTATATAGACAACGTAAGCTGATGTGGAATTGTCAAGGTTTTGCATTGCAAGGAACTTTTCTAAATTAGAGGGAATTAAGGGTTTATTCTCATATAGCCACCAATTTTGACTGTCTTTATCATTAATTGTGAAAAAAATTGACTGTTGTTTGAAAACCTTTTTTTTCTTCTTTTTTTTTTGAGATGGAGTCTCGCTCTGTCACCCAGCCTGTAGTGCAGTGGCGCAATCTCGGCTCACTGCAACCTCTGCCTCCCAGGATCAAGTGATTCTCCTGCCTCCACCTCCTGAGTAGCTGGGATTACAGGTGCATGCCACCATGCCTAGCTAATTTTTTCTATTTTTAGTAGAGACAGGGTTTCACCATTTTGGTCAGGCTGCTCTCGAACTCCTGACCTCATGATCCGCCTGCCTTGGCCTCCCAAAGTGCTAGGAGTACAGGCGTGAGCCAGATATACTTTTAGTGTTACAGAAAAATTAAGAGGATTGCAGAGTTTCAGTAACCTAGTACCCAGGTTTATCTGTGATTAACATTTTACATTTGGATGCTACATTTGTTACAATTAATGAACCAATATTGGCACATTATTATTAACTGAAGTCCATAGTGTATTCACCTTAGTTTTTACCTAATGTCTTTTTCCATTCCAAGATCCCATCCAGGACACCACATTACATTTACTTGTCGTGTCTGCTTAGGCTCCTCCTAGCTATGATAGTTTGTCAGACTTTTCTTGTTTTTGATTTTTTGGGGATTTTGTATCCGAATATTTTGTAAGATGCCCCTCTGTTGGAATTATTGTCTGATATTTTTCCATAATTTGACTGGAGTTATGGGTTTTGGGGAGTGTGATCTTAGAGGTAAAATGTCATTTTCATCACATCATATCAAGAGAACGTGCTGTCAGCATGATTTCTCAGAGTTGATATTGAGCTTGATTAATGGAGCTTGAGCTGGCTAACGTAGGTGGTGTTCTCAAATTTCTCCACTGTAAAGTTGCTCTGTTTCTCCTGTTCCCTGCTATACTCTTTAGAAATAAATCACTATAGGCAGCCCACACTTAAGGAGTGGGGATTTTTGCCCTCCCTCCTTAAGTGTGGAATATCTACATTAATTATATTTGGAATATTTCTGCAGGGGAGATTTATCTCTATCTCTTCTTCCCCATTTATTTATTCAGTTAATCATTTATATCAGCATGGACTCATGGCTATTTATTTTATACTTTGAGTTACAAGTCAGTACTACTTTATTTATTTTGTTTTTCAAACTGTCCCTGGTTAGGCTATTGGGAGCTCTTTTAGTTGGCTCTTTTTTGTTGTTTTTTTTTAGATGAAGTCTCACTCTGTTGCCCAGGCTCGTGTGCAGTGGCGCCAATCTTGGCTCACTGCAACCTGTGCTTCCCGGGTTCAAACAGTTCTCTTGCCTCAGCCTCCTGAGTAGCTGGGATTACAGGTGTGTGCCACCACGCCCAGCTAATTTTTGTATTTTTAGTAGAGACAGGGTTTCACCATATTGGCCAGGCTGGTCTCGAACTCCTACCTCAAGTGATCCACCCGCCTCAGCCTCCCAAAGCACTGCAATTACAGGCGTGAACCACCATGCCTTGCTCAGTTGGCTCTTGTTTCCCTTTGATATACCCTCATCAGTGTAGGTATTTTTTATTTGTCTTTGTTTTATAGCACTTCCTTAATTTTTTTTGGCACTCAAAGATTGCTCTAGATTCATCTTGTGTATTTCTTGCCCATCTTAGAGTCAGCCATTTCTTGAATAACCTGTCGATATTTTTATCGGAAAAAGGTATTAGAAACCAAGATCTAGATGATAGGTGTGTTTATTGTTACTGGAGTGTCCTTGTTTATAGGCCCTTTCAGCTGGCAGAGCAAGGAAGTGTGTGTGTATATATATATACACACACACACACACACTAACATATATACATAGCTCATGGCTATAAATATTTCTATATGTAACTGTTTGTATCTGCCTTAAGCTAAACATGAAATTATGCTGATGTTTCCAACTCGGTTACCACATGAATCATTCTAGTCTCCTCTCCTTATCTGTATGCTCCCACTCCAGTAGTAAAAAACTTAGTTCCCATCACCCACCATCCATTTACTTAATCGTTCAGTTCCAGTATACATACCTTGGCTGGGCACCGTGGCTTATGCCTATAATCCCAGCACTTTGAAAGGCTGAGGCCAGGAGTTAGACCAGCCTGGTAAACATGGCAAAATCCTGTCTCTACTAAAAAAAAAAAAATAATAGTAATACTAAGTGGCACACGCCTATGTATAATCCGAGCTATTCCAGAGGCTGAAACATGACGATTGCTTGAACCTAGGAGGCAGACGTTGCGGTGAGCTGAGATCATGCCACCGTATTCCAGACTGGGTGACAGAGCAAGACTATCTTAAAAAAAAAAAAAAAGAATTTTAACCCATCCTCAGGTGGGAAAATACTTTATCAACTAGAGTACAGTAAGTAAGTATGTGCAGTTACTTTTGCCTTTATTTTTACAGACTCCACTCATTTCCAAGGTTACTTAGATCAATACCTTTTCCACCCAGCCCTTGGTGAAGTTGTTTATATGTTTGTAATACAGTTAGATTCTCTTCATAGTCTGCATTCCTTACTGAGATCTGTGACATCCTAAATGATTTTTAAAATTTGTGTACGTTAAAGTTCATTGTTTACTCTTTAAAATTCTGTGGGTTTTTACAACTGCGTAATATCGTACATCTATAATTATAGTATCATACTCAATAGTTTGAGTGCCTTTAACATAGTTGTAATGTGTGGATTGTTATGCAGATCATAGTACTGATTTCACCAGGCTGTGATCTAAGCCAGTGGTTCTCAATTTTTTTTTGGTCTCAGGATGACTTTATACTCTTTAGAGTATTTAAAACCCCAAAGAGCTTTTGTTTATGTGGGTAACATGTGTTGATACTTACTATAATAGAAATTGAAACTGAAAAGTTTCAAAAAATATTGTCTCATTTTTAAAAAATAATAAATCCAGCATGTTGAAAATATAAATAAAAACTATTTTCTAAAGCAAAAATATTAGTGAGAAGGATAACATTGTCTTACATTGTTAGAAATATCTTTAATAACTGGCTTGTTAGATTCTCATATCTGCTTCTACATTCAGTCTACTGTGACACTTCCTTTGGTTAAAATGAATAAAAGACAAGCTTCACACAGACAAGAAGCTGAAGAAGGAAGAGTATTTTAATAGCCTTTCATCTAATTGTGGATATTTTTCTTTGTTGACTCTGAAACTTAACAGGTAGTCATTCCTTAAAGGTTAGTTGCAGTGTGGAATCTGACGTATCATTGAGTTTTTTTACACTGTTACATTAAAATCCATTGGTCTATCTTGCACTTTGAGTAGGTCTTTTACCATGTATGATTTTACATCATGTATTGACTACTTGTAAAATATTGGTTCAGGGAATTATGCAGATCTTCCAAATGTTGACACATTTTAATCATATAATTTTAAAATCACATTTGTTATTATTGCTACTGATCTCATTTTAAAAGTGGTTAACTCTTCAGAAACTTTCAGGTTTGCCATGGCAGATACAGGGTTTTCAAAATTCTCATTTTCGTCCTGTAGCTTGAATTTTATCATTAGCAACAAATATTGTTAGTTTTGTCCTTCAAGTGATAGGCTGACTTTGCTCATATGCCAGACACCCAAGTCTGGAAAACTATAGTTTTATCAGTGGTTCTTTTAAGTAAAAATGGTTTTCATTTAAAAACAAAAAACAAAAAAACAGGTAGTTTAGCTTATAAGTTAAACAATCCCACTAGTATTTTTTCTTGAGACAGCCGTTATACTATAATGGCTATGCAAATGATTGTAATCATTTATGTTGTTTCATTAAAGATATACTTAGATGAAATTGGTGGTGAAGATCACAATGACTTACTGATAGTTTGATGCCACTACCTTGATTCATGCTGAGACACTAGCAATTTTACTCACAAGTGCCTTTGTACTATCAGATGATGTCAATACAATAAAAACAGCAAATGTCCTAATACTATTTTTTAAATAGTTTGTCTTTGTTTATTCTCTGAAATAATTTGGGTAGTCCTAGGGGTCCACAGACCACATTTTGCTAATCACAGGCTCAAAGATACCTTAGAGTTCCTCTAGACCAATACCCTAAAGCCTGTTACTATATATGTTTCTGTATACTGAGGTCATTAGTAATGTATTTGGTAAGTATTTCATAAATACTTGTCTAGCAAATGATTCAGATCAGTATTATTCATGATCATTGTCTGTTTACAAAGACTGTCTAAAGTGAGATTGGTAGACGTACTATAACTATACCATTTACTTGGCTTCCTTCATGACAAGGCTGCTACACTTCTTGCCTCATGGTTATAGTCTTGCAATGAATAGTCATAACTGGCTAAATAAAAAAGAGAGTTTGAACAGATAATGAAGTTATCAGATGGTATTCTTCATTTCTGGGGGCAAATACCAGCAATATTAGTATCCTGAATTGATCTTCAATTCAAGTACCTGCTCCAGTATTCCTTGTAAATATCTTCTAATAAAATATACTGAAATATTTACGGTTCTAGGTTATAATGCTGAGCATGCATACAGTGCACAAAGAAGTGAAGATCAGGAGCAAGAAACTAAAATTGCTTATATTGTAGTAACTATGTCTACAGTCAAAATCAAAGTCACCCAGATGATTCTTGTGATACTCATTTAGTCTCTGTGCACAGAAGTTGTTAACTGGATCTATTAGTTTCATTTATCAGAAAGTTTGGTTACCTCTGATCAAGAAGGAAGACATGAGGAACAAGTGACATTTTAATGAGAATTAAACCTAGCAATATGAGATAATAAGGATGTCATAAGGAAAAACATATTTATTTAAAACCCAGAGCAAATAAATATGAATTGCTTAGTTAACATTCATTTATTGTAGAAGCAGATTCAGTATTTTCTTTGATTGGCTTTGTTTTTTTAAATTGTATTACCAATGTCCTTTTTATTAATCAGTTCTAAGATTGAGCATTTACTCTGTTTACTTTTTAAATAACTCATTTTAAGTATTTCCTACCAGAATAATTTAGTAGCATGTATTGGCATTTCTAAGACTTTTTTTTTTTTTTTTTTTTTTTTTTTGTGAGAGTTTTGCTCTGTTACCCAGGCTGGAGTGCAGTGGCACGATCTCAGCCCACTGCAACCTCTGCCTCCTAGGTTCAAGCAGTTCTCATGCCTCATCCTCCCAAGTAGCTGGGACTACAGGCATATGCCACTATGCCCAGCTAACTTTTTTGTGTTTTTGGTAGAGATGGGGTGTCACCGTGTTGGCCGGGCATGTCTCAAACTCCTGGCCTCAAGTGATCTGCCTGCCTCAGCCTCCCAAAGCGCTGGGATTATAGGCATGAGCCACCACACCTGCCTCTGAGACAATTTTAAATGAAAAAAAAAAAAAAAAAAAATTCATTGAGTCCTGATTGCTGTCTTCATCACTGCTTTTTTTTCAGAACAGGACAGAATTATATGTGATTCCAGAATGCTTTAATGTTACCAAAGGCTATTTTTAAATACTTCCAAAAAACTTCAAAATACTTCAAAATACATCTCAGTGTCCACCTCTAATAAAGATAAATCCCTAGTAAGGGGTATTGACTCATATCTGTGAAGGGAAATGTAACAATAATCTATGAAGTGCTTTGAAAAATAATTTTGCCTAAAAGTGATTTTTGTTAATTATCAGTGAAAAACTTAATGATTTTAGGCACCCTGAGAAAGCCCTGCTTCACAAAAATATTTTTCTCATTGAGCTGATTGTTCTCTAAAATTCCACAATGAAAGATTAATCCCTTTTGCTCACTGCAGCCAAGAACTCCTGGGCTCAAGCAATCCTCTCGCCTCAGCCTTCTGAGTAGCTTGGACCACAGGCATGTACCACCTCACCTGGCTGATTTTTTTATAGAGATGAGGTCTTGCTATGTTACCCATGCTGGTCTTGAACTCTTGGCCTCAAGTGATTCTCCTTTCTCAGTCTCCTAAAGTGCTGGGATTACAGGCCTGAGACACTGTGCCCAGTTTATTTCCATTTTATAGATGTGGTCACACAGTTAATAAATGGGTCAGAACTAGTATTCAGACCCAACTACACTTGAACTCCAAAGCCTAGGTTGTTAATCACCACTCTTCTTTCCTTGGCTTCTGAGATACTGCTTTCCTGGGTTTCTCTTCCACCTCAGTCTCTATAGTTCTTTTTCCTTGTATTGTTCATGTTCTACATAAGACCCTTCTTATTCTGTATGTTCTCCCTATGGAATTACGTCTACTCTATGGCATCAGCAAGTATTTGTATGTTAATGACTCCAATTTGTATTTCTGAACCAGATCTTACTCTAGAGCCTATGCATCCAGTTTGTTCAGAGAGCCTCTTACTACTTGAATTTTTCACCTGTCCCTCTACCTTTATTCGTACCTTACTGAATAGCATTATTGTCCATATGATTGCCTGAGGCAAAAAGTGGAAATCATTCATGACTTCTCCCACTGCTACCTGAGTGATCTTTCTGGAAAACATAACTAATCACATCATAAGATCCATATACCTCTTGGCTAGCTTTCCATATAAAAGTTGCCTAGCATGGCACATAGGGCCTTCGTTGTCATGCCCCTACCTGCCTTTTAAGCACCAGTTCTCATCCATTTTGTCCTCTCACATTGCTCTTGTTTAAAATCTTGAAATCTTGTTTGAGCTGTGCTATGGGGAATTAGAAGTAAGCTTAGTCTTACGTAGTATACATCAGGCCAGAGTATTAGTAGGAAAACAACACCCCTCCAGAGGCCGCTGTGTTGGCAGCAGCACTAATTAGCCAAAGTCCCCTTTGGGAAAGGTGACTTTCTCAGCAGAAATTGAGACTTTGATACCTAAGCCCCTTATGCAAATTCTCCCTTCTTTGCCAAACTTGGAAGTTCTGGGTTTAACTTGTGTTAAGGAAAATGTATTTTTTGTAAGCCATCTGGACTGTCTACTCATTAATCCTCCCTGTGCCTACTCCAGTGACCTTTCTAAAATGTAATTATTACTATGTCTCTCCTTTGCTTAAGGCCCTATTCATTGATTTTAAATAATTTTATACATTGTAACATTGTATAAATGAATTATGCTTAGCATTTTAGGTATTTTTGTTACTTTTAAACATGATGTGAGATTTAGCTTTTGCCTACTTATAATTGTTTTTCTTATGTTTTCAAGTTTGAAAGGATTATTTCTTTAGGAAATTCAAAGTATTAGCTTACTGGGCATCAGAAATGTTGGCTCATTTATGTAACTTTCTCTGTAAAACTTTAAACATTAATTTGCTTCATGCAATTAAATGTACAGAAGACTTTTTTTAAAAGCAATATTGTTGGACATTTAGTTATTTCAGCAGCCATTGAGTTGTCTCATTCTGAAACCACACTCAGTGGAGATTATATCCCTAAGACTTTTAAAAGTGTATGTATAATCTATACATATACCTCACAACCACTCTCCAGTGAAGTCTTTCTTCCGTTTTCTAGTCAAGAAAGTGTCACTAAAGTTTTCAATATATATTTTAAAAATTAACAGAAATGGGTGAGACACTTAGATCATATTGTTTCTAGCTCTTTGTAAGGAAACATTACTAAAATATTTTCCTCAAGGAAAATGATAGACCAGATGAGTCTTGATCTTATTTAGAAACCAAGTAGATTGTTCTATAACATGTTCCTTAGATAAATTACAGTATTTTTCTATTAGCTCTTAGGCTAGTCACTTATTTTAATTTTAGGCGATGCAAAAACTTTCTGGATGGAGCTAGAAGATGATGGAAAAGTGGACTTCATTTTTGAACAAGTACAAAATGTGCTGCAGTCACTGAAACAAAAGATCAAAGATGGGTCTGCCACCAATAAAGGTATGAAGCAATAAAAACTTTGAATATATTTAATACTAAATATTTCTCTCTGGCAGTATAGTGTCATTCTATTTCTAATATTGCTGTTTGTAAAAGTAGGTGGATATAATTTGAATATATACTTTTGAATAATACCTACTGAATTTCTTTTTATCTCAAACTACTTTTTCTCTTGTTTATCTTTTTTTTAGGGGAATGTTGCAAAAGTAACATAACATTTGACACTTACAGAAAAATATAACAAGGAAAAATTATTCCACATTCAGAGACAACTAGTATTTTCATATGTATGTGTAAAAGTACATATAACTTTATTTTGCCTGCTTTAAACAGAACTTACTCTGCCAGTCTTCTGAAAGCAAAATTTGTGTTCTACATAGGCAGTTCAGTCATCCAAGTTTTTATTTTTTCTATTTGTTTGTTGTCAACCCTGGTTGGTTATAGAACGTAAGACTTTAAGATGGAATCGTCCTCAATCCATCAGGACATATGGTTTTGAAGCAAATTTTTCTCCAGATTATTTTTAATACTTTCTGGATGTTCTTATGACATTATTATTATGTGTTTATCCAAAAAAATTGGCACTGTTTTTCATTTTAATATTCCTTCTCAATCCTCCATAAGTCAGATAAATCTAGATTCTAATCCAGTTGTACTACTTCCTAGCTGAATGTCCTGGAATAAATAGCTTAACCTCTGAACCTCAGTTTCTTTTGTCTCTAATGCAGATAGTACTATTAACCTCTCAGGGAGTAGTGAAGATTAAATGAGATAAAATATGTAAATTGTTCAGCACAGTAGCTGGCACCATGAATAAAGGTAATGGTGATGCTATTTTTCTGTCTTTAACAGAATACATCCAAGCAATGATTCTAGTGAATGAAGCAACTATAATTAACAGTTCAACATCAGTAAAGGGTACGTACATCTCTATTCCCAATGTAGAGTATTCTCTGATATTTTCTTGCCATGAAGCAGGATAGCTTTAATAGGTCGGGCTAATTAAAGATAATTTAAAATAAAATCTAACATCCACATTTCTAAGTTACGTAAATCACAGTTTCCTCTGTTAAATGAAAAGTCCTACCCATCTAGAGACAGTAAATGCACATCCAACTAAGCATCCTAGGGAAAGAATTAACAAATGTGTGTCTTCTTTGGGGGGGAAAAATTTCTCTTTTAAAGAGGGCAAATAGAATTGTACCTTTAAATCACTATATATCCGCTTTCTGTGAAGAACAATACTTGAAAGATATATTCTTGTGTAGATAAGATGGTGGGTAAATCTTTTATCTCTAGATTGCTTTTAGACCATCAGTCTTCCAAGCTCTAAATCAGTTTAGAAGGATCAAAGATAATATACTAAAGAAAAACTGTTTCTCTTCTCTCAAAACTTCTGACACCAAATGTGGGTTTTCCATGCCGTGCAATTCTCCAGTATTCTGTGGACGCCAATGGATGTTGTGTTCTAAAATTTAATTCAGTTCTGACACTTAGTGCTACCCAGAGTTAGCACAGATCCCACAGATTAAGGGCTCATTCCCACCAACTTGCTCCCACTTCAGACACTGGTCACAATCTCTGGGCCTCCTGTACTTCTGACTGACTTGGCTACAAATCAGAGGTTCCCACAACCCCCTCCTCAGATTCCATGATTTGCTATAATGGCTTATAGAACTCACAGAAGCACTTACGATTACCAGTTTATTATAAATGGTATTGTAAAGGATACAAATGAATAGCCAGGTGAAGAGGTACACAGGGCAAAGTCTGGAAGGGCCTGAGTACAGGAGCTTCTGTCCCTGTGGAGTTTTGGGGTGTACCACCCTCCCAGTATGTGGATGCATTCACCAGTCTGAAAGCTCTCTGAACCCTGTTGTTCAGGGGTTTTGTGGAGGTCTCATTACATAGGCATGATTCAGTCATCAGCCCATTGGTGATTTGCTTAATCTGCCTCTTTCTCTTCCCTGGATATGGGGGTGGAAAGGGTAGGGATGAAAGTGCCAACTCTTTAACCATGCCTTTGTCAGAAGTGCCTTGGTCTTTCTGACAACCAGCCCCCATTCTGAAGCTGTCTAGGGACACCTCACCTCTCAGTAGTCGTTAGCATACAAAAGACGCTCTTACCACTACTGGAGATTCCAAGGGTCTCAGAAGTTCTTATGTCAGGAACTGGGGACTAAGACAAATATTATAACAGAAGATGCTCCTCTCACACCTGTCACTTGAAATTAGAAGGGTTTTAGGAATTACGTCAGGAGCCAGGGCAGAAACCAAATATATATTTCTTATGATGTTACATTTTAACAGGATCAATCACCATTCCATAAATCTTAGTCTATCACACATTTGCTGAAGTTTTGAGGAAGTACAATATTTACTAGGTTTATATTAATGCTGTTAGATGTTGTCAATAAATTTTAATGATTTTTGTCTTTTATAATTTGGAGTCTTAAGGCTTTTAAATCTCAGAAAATATAGTCTAGCATCACCAGTCTATTTTAAGTAAACCATTTGGTATTCAAAAGTATCCTCAATTTCAGTAGCCATAGCTTTGGAAGAGTAGTTTCTTGAAGAAAACAGTCTTCCTTTCACAGTATCCTTCAGTAACCCTCAGAATTGTAGGGGAGGAAAAATTTTATCTCAGTGGCTGGGGGATAAGGGCTGTAACAAAAGATAGAAGACAGATTAACAGGAGAAGAGACATAAACAAATGTGTTAATTCTTTTTCTTTTTTTTTGAGACGAAGTCTTGCTCTCTCGCCCAGGCTGGAGTACAGTGGTGGTATCTCGGCTCACTGCAACCACCGCCTCCTGGGTTCAAGCAATTCTTCTGCCTCAGCCTCCCAAGTAGCTGGGACTACAGGCTCATGCCGCCACAGCTGGCTAATTTTTTTGTGTGTTTTAGTAGAGACAGGGTTTCACCATGTTGCCTAGACTGGTTGCGAACTCCTGAGCTCAGGCAAACTGCTTGCCTTGGCCTCCCAAAGTGCTGGAATTACCGGCATGAGCTACTGCGCCTGGCCAACTTTTAATTTTATATGCGGGAATTAGGAGGACCAGAGAGATCTTAGGGTGAATACAGGAGGATCTTTATTGAGTGCACTCAGACCCAGCAGACTTAACATACAAAAACTGGGCCCAGAACAAAGACAGCAGTTGACTTTTATATACAAGGGGGTGGGCTAGCCAGAAACAAGCTTACAGTGGCACGAAGCGTAGTGGCGTGAAAGCAATGATACAGAGGCAGAACAAAGATAGTTAATCAAATTGTGACAGGTTCATGACTCAGGATTACACATGACCATTGCTCTGCAGCCCAGATGTCTGTTATCTAGGTTTTTCTCTAGTGCCTAGCACAGCTTATTCCATGACTTCACTATGGTGCCCAGGTGGCTGTAACTCAGGCCTGCTCAGACAGCTCATGACCTTCACTCCACTGTTTAGATAAAACAGAATACTTGAAGTTACTAGTTACAGAGAACAGGAATCTATACACTCATACCATAAGAGAAAGGAAAATTTGTTTTTCTCCTCCCTATGTTGAGGGAGTGCTGGGAGAGTCCCAGAGCACATTTCTTTGTGTCCTGGCTTCTTAGATAGTATTATCAAGACCTTTTCTGGGTCTGGGCTGTGCCTGTTGCTGCCTCTGGGATAAGTCGTCCTAAAATGGGAAAGCTTATTTCTCTTTCTTTTTAATTTTATTTTTCTTTCTTTCTTTAATTTCCTGCCTCACAGGAGCATCACAGAAAGAAGTGAATACCCAAAGCACTGGTGAGATTTGAGAGCACATTATACCACCCTAATAGGTGAAAAGGAGGGGCAGAGGAGCACTTCTGGAAGAACACATGACTTCAAAGATAAATGGGCCCTACAAGAATAAGTGGGAGATTTGTAAGAGTGTCTGAGTATAGTACTGACTGCCTCTGTTCTCTCTGATAAGATGAAGTCATTCCTGGTTGATGAAACTTCTGGGAGGGGATTTATGACAATTGAGTTCCTTTTTGGGAGGATCTATTTTAGACAGATAAGGCAACTCCAGAAAAAGCCTTTTCCTATATTTGTTCATTCTCAGATGTCTTCAATTCAAAATAATTTTTATGCTACTATATCTCATCTGGACAACCCTTAACGAATTATATTTAGTTTTGCAAGGGAGAGGCTTTTAACCTCACTTGTTACCAAGAAAAATGGTAACAACTAATTCTAAAGATTTCTTTTCATTCTGAAGAAACTTTTTTCCACAAAAAGTCAGTTGGTTTTTGTTTGGTGTCTTTTAAGAAAATAATTTTATCAATAGAAATGCTGAATATTATAATTTCGTATTTTTATATAGTTTGTCCCTTTGAGATGTAACAAATGCATCAATATAAGAGTATATTTATTTGCTAGTGGTGAAGTGTTTTTAAGTAAACAGTTGGGGAGAGTTATGTAATTGACATTGTTGGCAAATGTAAGGATTGAAAACCTTTGGTAATAAAGTTTCATGTGGGCTGGATGCAGTGGCTCAGGCCTGTGATCCAAGCACTTTAGGAGGCCGAGGTGGGAGGATCACTTTGGCTCAGGAGTTTGAGACCAACTTGGGCAACACAATGAGACCTCATCTCTACAGATAATAAAAAAAAAAAATTAGCTGGCTGTGGTGATATGTATGTGTGGTCCCAGGTACTCAAGAGGCTGCGATAGGATCGCTTGAGCCCAGGAAATCAAATCTGCAGTGAGCTGGGATCACACTACTGCATTCCAGCCTTCCACCCTAGGCAAAAGAGTGAGACCCTGTCTTTTTAAAAAAAAAAAAAAGTTTCATGCTAGCATTTATTTTAAAAAGAATGTTGAGAATGAGAGAAACAAAAGAACTTTGTGTTGAGGTCAAAACAAGTTGTCCTGGATCCAACCTACACTCCCCAGGCTGTCATCAAACTGCTAATTATGTTTATTTTTCTTGATGATGTGTAACTGTCAGTATTTCCTCTGTCTCCATATGAAGGATTGGATAGTATTTTCTTGAGAGAAATTATTTACCTTTCCTCTTTTATCTAATGACTAAATCTCCATGGTTTTGAGTAAATCCTATTTCCAATTATGCTTATATACATTTATTTTGCTCATATTTGTTAATATAGGTTTATGTAACTCATGCAAATAAATTAGCTGGAGGAAAAGTCAAACTCTTAATTCGTAAAATTGATTTCTAATCAGTTACAGCTGTGAACCTAAAATAATCAAAAGGGTCAGAATCTAATTTTTTTTTTTTTTTTTTTTTTGAGATGAAGTCTTGTACTTGTCCTCCAGGCTGGAGTGCAGTGGCACAATCTTGGCTCACTGCAACCTTCGCCTCCCGGGTTCAAGCGATTCTCCTGCCTCAGCCTCCTGAGTAGCTGGGATTACAGGCACCTGCCACCACACCAGGCTAATTTTTGTATTTTTAGTGGAGACAGAGTTTCACCATGTTGGCCAGGCTGGTCTCGAACTCCTGACCTCAGGTGATCCGCCCGCCTCAGCCTCCCAAAGTGCTGAGATTACAGGTGTGAACCACCATGCCCAGCCCAGAATCTAATTTTGAGAGAGTTTATTCAGGTGCAAAGCGTAAGGGTAGCCATCTGAGGACTGGTGCTATACCAAAGAATGGTGATAAATGCTTCTGGTGTGGGGAGAAATGAGGATTATTTATATAGGCAAAACAGAGGTGTTGAACAGGATTACCGCATTTTTGTGCAAAGGATAACATACAGATATTTGATTGGCTACTTTTGATTACACTCTAAGCGGGTTGTCCAACATGCTGTTGTAAACAGGTAACGGTCACAAGGGTCTCTTTCTCCATATCATTTAGACTAAGTCTGAATAAAGAATAGGGAGTCTTAGCTAGGCATGGTGTCTCAGGCTTGTAATCCCAGAACTTTGGAAGGCTGAGGTGGCAGGATCACTTGAGTCCAGGAGTTCAAGACCAGGCAACATAGTGAGATTCTGCCTCTACAAAACAATTTTAAAAATTAGTCAGGTGTGGAGTTGCCCATGATCACATCAATGTACTGCAGCTTGGGTGACAGAGCAAGACCTTGTGTCTTAAAAAAAAAAAAAAAGAATAGGGAGTCTAGTTAATGTGTAACATCTCAACACAGAAGTCAGAAAGCAATGATCATGCACCAAAGAAAAAAATAATCATGTTACATGAGTCATCTTTCAGGGCTTAACTTTTCCCTTTGGCATAATAAATTTGGAAGGTCCTAAATTTTTATTTTTACATAGCTCTCTTCAACTATCAAATTTTTATTTATTCATTTATTTTAGAGATGGGGTCTTTCTCTGTCGCTCAGGCTGGAGTGCAGTGGTGCAAGTATAGCTCACTGCAGCCTACAACTCCTGGGCTTAAGCAGTGCTCCCACCTCAGTTCCCAAATAGCTAGAACTATGGGCATGCGCCACCACGCCTGGCTAACTTTTTTTTTTTTTTTTTTTCTTGTAGAGACAGGGCCTTATTCTGTTGCTCAGGGGGCCCTTGAACTCCTGGCCTCAAGTAATCCTCCCATTTCATCCTTCCAAAGTGCTGGGATTACAGGCATGAACCTTGTGCTTGGCTCAGCTATCAGATTTTAAACCTTTCTTTACTTGGAAAATTAAAGACAGATATTTTTCAGTTAGCCACGGAGCAACCTTGAAATACAATATCCTTTTATTAAATTTTTTTTGAGGGGGAAAGTAAGTTATAATTTTTTTATTAGAAAATAAATATAGTGGGCCAGGCACAGTGGCTCATGCCTGTAATCCCAGCCCTTTGGGAGGCCCAGGTGGGCAGATCACTTGAGGACAGGAGTTCAAGATCAGCTTGACCAACATGATAAAACCCTGTCTCTACTGAAACTACAAAAATTAGCTGGGTGTGGTTTTGCACGCCTGTAATGCCAACTACTGGAGAGGCTGAGGCAGGAGAATCATTTGAACCTAGGAGGTGAAGGGTGCAGTGAGCCAAGATCACACCACTGCCTTCCACCCTGGGCAACAGAGTGAATGAGACTCTGTCTCAAAAAAAAGAAGAAATGTGAAAACTAGATCAAAAGAGATACCCAGATGCTTCATCCCCTCGCCAAAGTAGTTGTAGAGCAATAGGAAAACAAAAGGTACATAAATTTTTCGTTTTCTGACTTTTATAGAGCCTTTAAGAATTATGTGATTTCTCTATAAAATGCATGCAGAAGCAGGGATACTCAATGTCCACCTTAAAGATTGGTTAAGCTTCAAATCAAGTTCAGGCCAAACTAGAGTTTCTACAGTAGAAATGTTTTCTGTCCTCAGTGTTTTATCCTATTTTATTAATATTTTTGAAAATACTGACATTTAATCTTTTGCCTCAATCTTGAAACCTTAATATGTTTGCATATTTTAGGGATCCATATGGGCAGACTCTAGTCAATGAACATATTACTTGGATACTTACAGCAAATGGTTTTTAACTTGGTATATTTGTTGCTCACATTTGTATTTTTTTGTGTAGAACATATGCCTGTGACTCAGAAGGAACAGGAAAACAAATCCAATGCATTTCCCTCTACATCATATGGAAACTCCTTTCCAGAAGACTGTACATTTCTGTATGTATATAAATTCTTTGTTATTAATGCTTTTGCTCCTACAGATTTCTTCTTTATAAATCACTTGACATTAGAATAGATGAGATATACAAAAAAAAATTTTTCCCATTAAAGCTTTAAAAGTTGTATATTTTAGTATTTTATGTAGGATAGAATTTCATGAGTCTCTGAATAGGTTATTTAATACTCCTAGTTAAGTCTTTTTATAAAGTTTAGCTTAAGATGTCTTTGTGTAATTTATTAATACACTGAAATCTACCAAGTAGTGTGTTTTTTTTGTTTTGTTTTGTTTTTTGTTTTAGTGCTTAGATTATACCGGAGAATTTAAAAATGTCAAAGTGTTTCTTTCAGTATCAGTTGAGTTTTCACAATGCATAACAGCTCTGAAGTAGTATCAAAAAGTTTATGTATAGACTATGGGTCTGTGTCTATATTCCATAAGCTTATGAATAGACTAAATTTTTCTGACCTTTCCTTTCTCATTTTATCATTACATTCAGTAAAGACTCTTTGGCATAAAGGAGAATTGCAGAAGAGTGAATCTGATACTCGGCCATGTAGTCTTTATTTTTAGTAGATAATACCTGGGCCTAACCCTTCAAGTACTAATTACAGAGAAGTTTCTGAAAGTTCTCTAGAGTAAAGAACATAGTTTCAAAACACAAAAAAAAGTATCTTTAGAAAGAAACTTCTTTGTTACCCTAATTTCATTTGTTCTTTCTGCTCAATATTAAATTGACCAAAAAAAACCTCAATATATAATTCTTTTTTTGATTTCGTGTCTGTGAGAGTTGTAGATAGACACTGTTTTGTATGATTTGGATTTACAAATACTAGAGTTGTCATTGCAGTTTGAGTGGGTCTCAAAAGGCCCATAAAATTATTTTAAAATGCTCTAAAGCTAAGTTTACACTTTAGCTCCTTAATTGGCCATTTCAGTAGCTCACAAAACAGTTTTTTTCCTAGAAATTCTGACCTTTGAATATACAGTGTAAAATTTCATAAGTTTTTAAGAACAAATTCACTGAGTCTAAATCACTAAAATATAAAGTTCTTTTTCATGCAAATTACCACCAAACAAGCTCTCTACCAAACAGTTATCTATATATTTAGACATTATATTTTAAACTTAAATGCAGGAGTGGTTTATTCCTGTGAAGTATCATTTTTTTGGTTTAAATTCATTATACCAGCTTACCAGAATCTTTTTGAATTTTGGAATATTTTTTATCCCTTTTAGCTTATCATCTTGTACAAATAAATAAGCTTTCTAATATTCATTATGGTCACCGAAAACAATATTGACCAGGACATGACCAGAGATAAAAACCTGTGGTTGGCTCACTACTAGACACTGTTTCTATTATGCTTCAGAAAGAACTCTTTAAGCAACTGTGAATTTACTTGTACTGTTGTCCCACCTACACTTCTCACTTACAAGGTGGTCATGAAAAATCAAGGTTCACTGCCGTAGCGTTCTGTGGCATTGCCAGACATTATTCAGACTTATTGAAAACTTTGTCAAAAAAGAAAATTCAGTTAATTTTTATTTTTCTCACCTACTTGTTGACTCAGCACCTAGTCTTGGCCTTTTAAATTCCAAATATTTAGAAGTCACACACTTGATGCCTTTTTCTGGAAATTTTTAAGAGACCAATGTTAAGCTAACCTTTCTATATTTTCTGTAACCTGTCCTCCTTCCCTTTTTAAAAATCAGGGCAGTGAGAACTTGAGGATAAGTGGTCACAGAAAAAATCAGGGCAGTACTGTTTTATTTTTAATTTTTCCGTATTTGAAGTTTTTTTCCCCAGACCTTGAGATTTAATTTGTGGAGTCTTCTATATGCTTAAATAAACTTGAGTTCTAGTACCCTCTCTTTAACTGTCACAGACTTCAGTTTCTTTTTATTTTTTTGTTGTTTCCAACTTGAGAGCCATACTTACAGATGGAAAAGACAAACGCAGAATTGTTTTTGAGAAACTCTTCCTTCTCTTTGTTATCAGTTAACCTTATCTTTCTCCTAACAGATTATTTTCTTGTTCTAAGCATAACTTTAGTTGTTTTTTGTTGTTGTTGTTGTTGTTGTTGTTGTTGTTATTTTATTAGCATTTTTGGAAACCTCAGTTCTTACTAAGCTTTGTGATACTTTTCTTACCGGTTCATACCAATGTTTCGTATTCATAATTAACTGTCTTCTTTTGTATGTATACTTGTAAAAATCCGAGCTGCCCAGAAAAATTGAGTTGGTTTCTTTAACTGTTTTCCCATCTCTTTAGGACTGTTTGTGATTATATAATCAGAATTTCATTTCCTTAAGAATCTCCCATCTCTCTTGTACTGTATTGACACTCAGAGGCTTTTTTTTTTGAGATTATATCTAACTTTGAGTTGAGCTTTCTGAGATCCTTTCAGATGAAGGTACATGTCTTATTAGGCTTAGGATTTTCTTCCTTTGCTGTTAAGAATTCCAAGGAAGCATTTCATTTTTGACTGGAATTATGTTTAAATAATTCCTTTGATATTTCCTCTGCAGGCCAGAAGTTTATTGCTTATTTTACTTTCAGTACTTAAACCCTCTTAGCAGGCCAGTGGTCACATAGGCTGCCTGGTAAACTAAATGGTCAATAACTTAAGCCAGGGATTCTCAGCCCCGGCTAAACTGCTCAAGATTAGGCTGAGCATGGTGGCTCACACCAGTAATCCCAGCACTTAGGGAGGCTGAGGCAGGAGGACCAGTTGAGCCCAAAAATTCAAGACTAGCCCGGGCAACATGGCAAAACCCCATCTCTACAAAAAAATAACAAAAATTAGCTGGGAGTAGTGGCACATGCCTATGGTCCCAGCTACTTGGGAGGCTGAGGTGTATTACCTAAGTCTGGAAGGTCAAGGCTGCAGTGAGCCATGATCACGCCTCCACGCTCTAGCTTGGGTAACAAAGTGAGACCCTATTTCACAAAAAAGATTACACTAACTATCAATGGCAAACCCCAGGATGAAATCTTGGGTCTAATAGGACACAGGCTTCAGTTTTTTGTGGGGTTTTTTCTTTTCTTTCTTTTCTTTTTTCTTTTTTTTTTTTTTTTTTTTTGAGACAGCAGGGTCTCACTTTGTCTCGCTGGGTGGACTGCAGTGGCACATAGTCACAACTCACTGTAGCCTTGACCCCCTAAGCTCAAGCGATCCTTCCACGTCAGACTCTCAAGTAGCTGGGACTACAGGTGCATACCACCATACCTGGCTAATTTTTGACTTTTTTTTTTTTTTTTTTGGTAGCGATGTGATCTCGCTGTGTTGCCCAGGCAGGTCGTGAACTCCTGGTCTCAAGCAATCCTCCCTCCTCAGCTCCCAAAGTGCTGGGATTACAGGCATGAGCCACCCCACCATGCCCAGTCAGTATTTTATTCTTGAGTTGAACTGAATTTCTACTCCATATAAGTGAGTTATGACATAGGTAAATGTAAAAATTAAAAATAATAATTAAAAAGATATCCTTTTTATACTTTTGTGATTTTAGAAGTCTGAATTCCTTCTTTTTTTTTTGGTCAAGTGTAAACTTTGGTTTGTCAGGAGTACACACCTATTCAAGCTAGCTTAAGTAGTGGACTTTATTAGAAGTGTACGAGGCGTGCAGCTGTGGTTAGCATACTGGGTGATATTGGGCTTGCACCACTACTTAAAGACACAGGTATAAATTTAAGCCATTATGTGGCTTTTTACATGACATGCACACAAACCCAAAAGATTATTTTAAAAAAAACATGCACACACATGTACCTAGACATACATACACACATACATGTAAGTAAAATAGGTCTTGAAGAACAGAAAATGTAACACAGCAGGCCATGTGAACACTAAAATAGGAACTCAAAAGTCAGTACCTAAGGTCCGGGTTGACACAGTTTCAACTCTACTTATATCTGTTACCAGTAGGTTTCTTCTCTTCCCATATGACCAAACATAGCTGCTCCAGCTGGACTCTAACCTTCTAGTGCAAGTGTTACCTCATGAGACATATATACATATATATATAATTTTTTTTTTTTAAATAGAGACAGGGTCTAGTCATGTTACCCAGGCTGGTCTTGATCTCCTGGGCTCAGTGAATCCTCCTGCCTCGGCCTCCCACAGTGCTGGAATTACAGGTGTGAGCTACCACACCCAACCATTTTTTTAAATATCTTAATTTAAATTCTTGAAAGAGACTGTATAAAAAGCCTAGTATATATACAAGACCCAACATCTTTGAGTACACTGAAATTAATATACCTGCCTTTCAGAAGAGGATGACCAAAGAAGGGACCGAGCAAAATAACAAATTTACCTACTGCATTCTTTAGATGAATACAGTTTACATTCTTGTTTTAAAATATGCCCCCTTAATGGTCATAGAGGATAGAATGACTTCTTACTTTAGCCTTGCCAAAAGCTAGATAATCATTTGGCAACCTCTAAGCCTTGCTCCACTTTGATGTTCAGGGTGACTAACGACACCTGAATTTACCTCTAGCACTTTTAATCAGTAACTAGATTTACAATACTGTACATAGAATTGGTTTTGTTTATTTCTGGTTTTTTTTTTTTTTTGAGTAATGTATCTTCACACCTAAATGAAGTTAATCCTCCTCTCCATAAAATTGGGATGAAATTAGGTTACTTTATACTTAAGACTTGTAAGTTGGGTTTTTTTTTCTTCTATTTAGTAAAATGAAGCACAGATAAGAAAAATCTTTTCTAAGGTTCATGCTGTTTTATTTTTATGTTTTTCTCCTTTTCTGTTTTTTTTTTCTCATCTCCTCCCACTCCTCCCTAACTCTTCTTAAATGTAAAACATGTATTTCTCTGTGTTAATTGCTCAGTAACTAGAGTCTTGTATCTCGCAGTTTTTCTTTATTAGTCATAAGAAGAATACTTTTAAGCTAGTTTGACTTTCTTGAAATGTAAATTCCAAATTACAAGTTTTACCAGCATATTTACTATTACAAATTTTAGTCCTAAGTAGTTCTAATACAGCTCCAAGTAGTGGCTAACTTGGAGTTGTATTTGTTGTGTCATATGAGGAAATTATGTAAAGGACATTAAACTACTATTCAAATATTTGTTGTTATTTAAGAACTAAAGATAACCCAGATACTTTCTCTCTCACATATATCCTGAATTAATCCCTTCATTATTCCAAGAAAAATTTGAGTCATCTACATTAATATTTAATGTTCCCCTTCCTCCAAAGAGCAAAACAGGAACCAAAAATTTCATACCTGAGGCCAGGCGTGGTGACTCATGCTTGTAATCCTAGTACTTTGGGAGGCCAAGGCAGGCAGATTGCTTGAGCTAAGGAGTTTGAGGCCAGCCTGGGCAACATGGTGAGACCCCATCTCTACCAAAAATGCAAAAAATTAGCTGGGCATCGTGACGCATGCCCATGGTCCCAGCTACTCTAGAGGCTGAGGTGGGAGGATTGCATGAGCCCAGGAGGCAGAGGTTGTGGGGAACCAAGATTGCACCACTACACTCCAGCCTGGGTGACAGAGTGAGACCCTGTCTCCAAAAAAAAAAAAAAAAAAAATTCATAGGCGAAATGGGGAACTCAAATGACATTTACAGAATAATATACTACAGAATCCAATTTGAAACATATTTATTTGGTTAAGTCAAATTGAAAAGGACAACAGAACAGTTCACTGTCTCTATAAATCTCTTAAGTGTATAAGTAACTTGAGAGTGAGTAACTTATGTCAAAACCAAGAACAGGGCCATGAGAGCCTAAGGAATTTATTACAGTGAATTCTGAATGAAAGAAAATAGGGCGGTTTATCTCAGATAGACAAATAAATAGAATATCCGGAGTTCAGATTATACTATAATTCCTTATAAGAAAAAGTGGTAAGAAGGAACTTGACACTTAATAATAGGGAACAAGTAGTTTCCAGGTACCACCTTTGAAAAACAAGAAGATATTGGATACTAAAATAAATCAAGGACCAGGCATGGTGGCTCACACCTGTAATCCCAGCACTTTGGGAGGCCGAGGCAGGTGGGTTACTTGAGGTCAGGAGTTCGAGACCAGCCTGGCCCACATGGTAAAACCCTGTCTCTACTAAAAATACAAAAATTAGCTGGTTGTGGTAGTGGGCATCTGTAATCCCGGCTACTTGGGAGGCTGAGGCAGGAGAATCGCTTAAACCCGGGAGGTAGAGGTTGCAGTGAGCCGAGATCACGCCACTGCACTCCAGCTTAGGCAACAGAGTAAGACTCTGTCTCAAAAAAAAAAAAAAAAAAGAATAAAATGAAATAAAATAAATCAAGGAATAAAAATAATTACTAAATTGGATTAGGCTAAAGAAGATAGAAATTAAATGGAAAAGAAAAACAAAAGGTGAGTTATAGAATATATTTCTTACTATGTTATGTCCTTTCCAACATTATTCAAAAGCACTAGGTAAATTGAAATTATTTAGGGAAACATAACCTTACCTTCCCCTACCCCCTCATTTTAATGCATTAGGCATTAGTACATTGTAGTCCATGGATAGTGATGGATTTACAATAATCATTTCGCTGTGTTCTCACCAATTTTTTTTTTACTATCTTTTCAAGAAATTTAAAAGATAGAGTGTATATATAAAGGAATATAACTCACACCATCCAGAATTTACAGCTATTAATGTTCCATTGTATGTACTTCCAGTCTCTCTTTTATTTTTTATTTTTTTTGGAGATGGAGTCATCGTTCTGTCACCCAAGCTGGAATGCAGTGGTGTGATCTCGGCTCACTGCATCCTCTGCCTCCTGGGTTCAAGCACTTATCCTGCATCAGCCTCCAGAGTAGCTGGGACTACCGGTGCACACCACCACGCCTATCTAATTTTCTGTATTTTAGTAGAGATGAGGTTTCACCGTGTTGCCCAAGCTGGTCTCGAACTCCTGAGCTCAGGCATTCTGCCTGCCTCAGCCTCCCAAAGTGCTAGGATTACAGGCATGAGCCACTGTACCTGGCCCCGGTCTCTTTGTAAAAAAGAAAATAAAACATTATAGTATCTTTGAATTATATTCAACCTCCCAGCATAACAGGTTTCTTTGCCCTGTCTACCTTTCTAGGAGCAATCACTATCATCAATTTTTTAAAAATTTATAATTGACACAAAATTGTACATATTTATGGCAAACATTCAATGCAGGTATACATTATGGTATGATCAAATCAGGATAATTACCATATCACTATAAACATTTATCATTTCTTTGTAGTGACAACACTCAAACTCTTCTAGCTATCTTGGAAAAAACACACTGTTATTTGCTATAGTCTCCCTACTATGTAATAGAAGACCAGAATTCATTCTTCCTGTCTCCTTTTTATCTTTTATTTTTTTAGAGACAGAGTATCACTCTGTCACCCAGGCTGGAGTTCAGTGGCACGATCATAGCTCCCTGTAACCTTGAACTCCTGTCACAATCTTCCCACCTCAGCCTTTCCAGTAGCTAAGACTACAGGCACATGCCATCATGCCAGACTTATTATTTTTTTTTTTTTTTCACTTTTTGTAGAGACAGGAACTTGCCATATTGCCTGGGCTGGTCTCGAACTCGTAGGCTTAAACAATCCTCCCACCTCCTCCTCCTGAGTTGCTGGGATTACAGGCTTGAGTGACCGTGCCTGGCCTAATCTTCCTCTCTAACTATAACACTGACCAAGACTAACCTCTCTCAGTGCCCCATTCCTTCGTGCCCTCCCCTACCCTCTTGATAATCACCCTTCTACTGTCTACGATGAAATCACATTTTTAGATTCCAGATATGAGTGAGATCCTGCCATGTTTGTCTTTCTGTACCTGGCTTATTTGACTTAACATAATGTCCTCCAGGTTCATCCATTTACCAGGTTCATCCATTGTTACCGCAAATGACAATATTTCATTCTTTCTTATGGCTGAGTATTCATTGTTGGTGTGAATGTGTATATATGTGTGTGTATACACATTTTTATCATTCATCTGTAGATGGGCATTTATATTGATTCCATATGTTGGCTACTGTGAGTAATACTGTAATAAACTGGGAGTGCAGTTGTCTTTTTGGTATACTGACTTCGTATCCTTTGGATATGTATCCAGTGATAGGATTGCTGGATCATATGGTTGCTCTATTTTTTATTTTTTGAAGAACTTCCATACTGGTTTCCATAATGTCCATACTGATTTACATTCCCACCAATAGTGTACAGATGTACCTAAGAGATAATTGCAGATTTGGTTCTGGACCACTGCAATAAAACAAATATCACAATAGAACAAGTCACAAAAAGGTTTTGGTTTCCCAGTGCATGTAAAAGTTACATTTACACTATACTATAGTTTATTAAGTGTGCAGTACCATTATGTCTAGAAACACAATGTACATACCTTAATTTATAAATACTTTATTGCTAAAAAATACTGACAATAATCTGAGCCTTTAGCAAGTCCTAATCTCTGTGCTGGTGAAGAGTCTTGCCTCGATGTTGATGGCTGCAGACTTGTGGGCAGAGGATTACCCAGGTGCCGAGGCAAGAGACTGAAGGCACAAACTGTTTCAGCATAATAAAGAAAATAGTTAGAATAAGAATAGTTATAATACAAATTAGATACAGAGATGATCATGGACATTATCAATCATTAGTATAGACATTATTAATCATTAGCTTTTAATATTACTCTTTGTTGTATTACTAATATAACTAAGGAATGACCAGCAGGTATAGGGTCAGGTGCTGAAGGGACATTGTGAGAAGTCACCAAGAAGGCAAGAGGTGAGCCCTCTGTCACGCCTGCATAAGGGCCACTTGAGGGCTCCTTGGTCAAGCGGTAATAGCCAGTGCCTGGGAAGGCACCCATTACTTAGCAGACCGCGAAAGGGAGTCTCCCTTTCCTTGGAGGGGTCAGGGAACACTCTGCTCCACCAGCTTCTTGTGGGAGGTATTAGATATTATCCAGGAGGTTAGATATTATCCAGGCCTACCTGCAGTCATCCAGAGGCTTAAGCCCCTCCCTGTGGTGCTGTGCTTCAGTGGTCATGCTCCTTGTTCACTTTCATGTTCCTCCCATACTCCTGGTTCCTCTTTGAAGTTCTTAGAAGATAGCAGTAGAAAAAAAATAGTGAAAGTCTTAAAGTCTTTGATCTTTCTGATAAGTGCATAGAAGAAAACGCTGACGTATGCTGCCTTCTGTCTCTGCTTCGGCTACCTGAAAGGGAAGGGCCCCCTGTCCTATGACCATGTGACTTTCTTGACCTTATCAATCACTTGGACGACTCACCCTCCTTACCCTACCCCCTTGTCTTGTATACAGTAAATATCAGCACGCCCAGCCATTGGAGGCCACTACTGGTCTCCGTGTCTTGGTGGTAGTGGTACCTCGGGCCCAGCTGTTTTCTCTTTATCTGTTTGTCTAGTGTCTTTATTTCTTGCGATCTCTCGTCTCCGCACACGGGGAGAACACCCGCAAAGCCCCATAGGGCTGGACCCTACACTGACTAATGAGGGTGGTGGCTGCTGACTGTTGGAGTGCTATGACAATTTCTTAAAATAAGACAGCAATAAAGTTTGCTACATTGATGGACTCTTTCTTTCACGAAAGAGTTCTCTGCAGTATGTGATGCTGTTCATTGACAGCATTTTACCCACAATAGAACAGCTTTCAAAATTGGAGTCAATTCTTTCGAAGCCTGCCACTGCTTTATCAACTAAATTTATGTAATGTTCTATTAATAAATCCTTTGTTGTCATTTCAACATTGTCCACAGCATCTTCATGAGTAGATTCCATCTCAAGAAACCACTTTCTTTGCCCATCCATAAGAAGCAGCTCCTCATCCATTCAAGTTTTATCCTGAGATTGCAACAATTTAGTCAGATCTTCAGGTTCTACTTCTAATTCTAGTTTTTTGCTATTTGTATCACATCTGCAGTTACTTCCTCCACTGAAATCTTATGCCCCTCAAAGTCATTCATGAGGGTTAGCATCCACTTCTTCCAAACTCCTGGTAAGGTTGATATTTTGACCTCCTCCCATGAATCACAAGTGGTATCTAGAATGGTGAATCCTTTCCAGAAAGTTATTTACTTTGCCCAGACCCATCAGAGGAATCACTATGGCTGGCAGCTTAATAGCCTTATAAAGTGTATTTCTTTTTTTTTTTTTTTTTTTTTTTTTTTTTTGAGATGGAGTCTCGCTCTGTCGCCCCCGGGCTGGAGTGCAGTGGCTGGATGTCAGCTCACTGCAAGCTCCGCCTTCCGGGTTTACGCCATTCTCCTGCCTCAGCCTCCCGTGTAGCTGGGACTACAGGCGCCTGCCACCTCACCCGGCTAGTTTTTTGTATTTTTTAGTAGAGACGGGGTTTCACCGTGTTAGCCAGGATGGTCTTGATCTCCTGACCTCGTGATCCGCCCGTCTCGGCCTCCCTAAAGTGTATTTCTTAAATAATAAGACTTGAAAGTCAAAATTACCCCTTTGTCCATGGGCTGAAGAATGGATGTTGTGTTAACAGGCATAACAACAACATTAATCTCCTTGTACATCTCCATCAGAGCTCTTGAGTGACGAAGTCATCATGGCTCACTGCAGCCTTGACCTCCCCAGGCTCAGGCAGTTCTCCTACCTCAGCCTCCTGAGTAGCTGGGACTACAGGTGTGCACCACCACGTCCCACTAATTTTTTTCTATTTTTAGTAGAGATGGAGTTTCTCCACGTTGACCAGGCTGGTCTTGAACTCCTGGGCTTAAGCAATCCTCCTACTTCAGCCTCCCAAAATGTTGAGATTGCAAGCATGGGCCACTGCACCTGACCGTAGTCTCTTTTTATGAGAAAAGTATACTCTTATGTTTATATTTGGAAATTTTATAAATAAAAAGTGTTTTAAATGTATGTTCCTCTTGACCTAGTAATTCCTCTTAAAGGAATGTATTTCAAAATAATAATCAGGAATTTGGTCAAGGATTTATATATGAGGATGTTCATTAAAGTAGTAACATAGAGACAAATTGGAAACAAACATTTTCAACATTAAAAGATTTATAGGGCTGGCGTGGTGGCTCACACCTGTAATCCCAGCACTTTGGGAGGCCAAGGTGGGTAGATCACTTGTGGTCAGGAGTTTGAGACCAGCCTGAACAACATGGTAAAACCCCATCTCTGCTAAAAATACAAAAATTAGCTGGACTTGGTGACACATACCTGTAATCCCAGCTACTTGGGAGGCTGAGGCACGAGAATCGCTTGAACCTGGGAAGCAGAGGTTGCAGTGAGCCGAGGTCATGCCACTGCACTCCAGCCTGGGCAATAAAGCCAAACTCTGTCTCTCAAAAAAAAAAAAAAAAATCTAGATAAATTATAGTACATCCTTTCACCTGTTAGACTCTGAAATCCAAAAGCTTCCAGACCCACCTGATTGATGAAGCTTTATGAAAACAGGCATTCTCATTTATTGCTGAAGGAACTGACACAATGGAGAACAATGTGGCGATATTAGTGAAATAACTAATCCATTTGCCTTGTGACCTAACACTCCCATTTCTGGGAATATGTTCTGCAACAATATCTTTACACGTATGAAATTGTTATTCATACAATAAAATTCATAAGTAATCCTAAAGATTATTACAATAAAATTAGTTATTAAAAGATCACTGTATAAGTTTACCGTATATGTTCTAAAAGATAACTGTGTAAGTTAACTAGTCCACTATTGTGGTCTAGCCTATACTACATGTTGTGGAAAAAAGTCCATTATTGCAGGCTAGGTAATTAAATTGTGGACTTACGCAAAGGATTACTATACATTTGGAGAAAGGATGAAGAAGCTCCATATCTGCACGTCCTATGTGGTAGCCACTAGCTACATGTGGCTGTTTAAATTTGAATTAATCAAAATTAGATAAAATGTAAAAATTCAGTTCTTTGGTCATGCAAGCTACATTTAAAAGTGCTCAGTAGCTACATACGCCTACTGGCTACCATATTGGACAGCACAAGTATAGACCATTTCTATCAATGGAGAAAGTTTTTTTGGATGGCACTGCTTTATATAGTGTATTAGTCCGTTTTCACGCTGCTGATAAAGACATACCCAACACTGGGCAATTTACAAAAGAAAGATTTTTTTTTTTTTTTTTTTTTTTTTTTTTTTTTTTTTTTTTTTTTTTTTGAGAGGGAGTCTCGCTCTGTCGCCCAGGCTGGAGTGCAGTGGCGCGATCTCGGCTCACTGCAAGCTCCGCCTCCTGGGTTCACGCCATTCTCCTGCCTCAGCCTCCTGAGTAGCTGGGACTACAGGCGCCCGCCACCGCGCCCGGCTAATTTTTTGTATTTTTAGTAGAGACGGGGTTTCACTGTGGTCTCGATCTCCTGACCTTGTGATCCGCCCGCCTCGGCCTCCCAAAGTGCTGGGATTACAAGTGTGAGCCACCACGCCCGGCCAAGAAAGAGGTTTAATGGACTTACTGTTCCACATGGCTGGAGAGGCCTCACACTCATGGCAGAAGGCAAGCAAGAGCAAGTCACATCTTAACATGGATGGTGACAGGCAAAGAGCTTGTGCAGGGAAACTCCCGCTTATGTTACCATCAGATCTCATGAGACTTAATTCACTATCACGAGAACAGCACAGGAAAGACCTGTCCGCATGATTCAATTACCTCCCACCAGGTCCCTCCCACAACACATGGGAATTCAAGATGAGATTTGGGTAGGGACACAGCCAAACCATATCATACGGCAAATACAACCCGTCTCTAAAATACCTGTATTATAATACGTAACAGACACCTAAAGATAGAACATACTATGTAAAACAAAACTCAGATTATTTGTGAAAGTTTAAAACCTGATTTCCAAACACATGGAAGCTTTTCACAGATTTTTTTTTTTTTTTTTAAAGACAGGATCTCACTCTGTCACCCAGGCTGGAGTGCAATGGTGTGATCATGGTTCACTGTAGCCTCAACCTCCTGAGTCCAAGCATTCCTCCCACCTCAGCCCCCAAAGTAGCTGGCACTACAGGCATGCACCACCACACTTGACTAATTTTGTTTACTTTTTGTAGGGATGAGGTTTCACTGTGTTGCCCAGGCTGATCTTGAGCTCCTGAGCTCAAGCAATCCTTCCGCCTTGACCTCTCAAAGTGCTGGGATTACAGTTGTGAGCCATCACACCCTGCTGACTTTTTTTTTAGATTAATAACCACCCCATTTTCTCCTGTCAGTTTTGCCATTTTTTCAGATGTATCAATATGATTGCGAGGTAGATCACATACTATGGAAAGAATTCAGTTGGTACTATTGTTGAAGGCAAACAGTATAAAGGATTCTTGATGAATTAGTAAGTTTTCAGCCAGCCTTTGTTTTTGGCATGTAAAGAGCTTGATCCCAGCAAGTAACCTTCTTCAGTGCTTTATTGATTGCATGCTCTAAATCAACTCTAAATTTGCTAGGTGCTATGAAATACCTAACAGAAAGTTACAGCTGTAATCACAGCTTCCTGGAGTATTCTGAAATCAGGTATAAGGCAGACCTGGTGCATGCCTGTACCAGCTATTTGGGAAACTGAGGCAGGAGGATCACTTGGGGACAAGAGTTCAAGGCTGCTGTGTGCTGTGATCACACCTGTGAAGGGTCACTGCACTCCAGCCTGGGCAACATAGCAAGACCTCATCTCTGAGAAAAGTTTTAAAAATAGATACAATGTTCGTATGGCTGCAGAACATCTTAAAATGTGTATCTTAGAGTCTGGCTTATTTTAATATTGTCTAAGAAGATAGGAAATAATTATAGTTTTTTTAAAAATGAATTGAACTATAAGTTTGAGATGCTAATGAATAATTTATTTTAACAGAACAACGGAAAATAAGGAAATTCTCTCTCTTGAAGATAAAGTTGTAGACTTTAGAGAAAAAGACTCATCTTTGAATTTATCTTACCAAAGTCATGACTGCTCTGGTGCTTGTCTGATGAAAATGCCACTGAACTTGAAGGGAGAAAACCCTCTGCAGCTGCCAATCAAATGTCACTTCCAAAGACGACATGCAAAGACAAACTCTCATTCTTCAGCACTCCATGTGAGTTATAAAACCCCTTGTGGAAGGAGTCTACGAAACGTGGAGGAAGTTTTTCGTTACCTGCTTGAGACAGAGTGTAACTTTTTATTTACAGATAACTTTTCTTTCAATACCTATGTTCAGTTGGCTCGGAATTACCCAAAGCAAAAAGAAGTTGTTTCTGATGTGGATATTAGCAATGGAGTGGAATCAATGCCCATTTCTTTCTGTAATGAAATTGACAGTAGAAAGCTCCCAAAGTTTAAGTACAGAAAGACTGTGTGGCCTCGAACATACTATCTAACCAACTTTTCCAGCATGTTTACTGATTCCTGTGACTGCTCTGAGGGCTGCATAGACATGTGAGTAGAAAAACATAGCATTTCAAAAAATCTTCTGAATGTAAGGACACTTGTTAAGAAGTCTTGTTATGTATTAATTTGTCTATCTAAAACCTGTTCAAGAGTCTACAGTAAGACTGGGCATGGTGGCCCACGCATGTAATCCCAGCACTTTGGGAGACCAAGGTGGGAGGCCAGCTTGAGCACAGGAGTTTGAGACCAGCCTGGGCAACATGGCAAAACCCCATCTTTACAAAAAAATTTAAAAATTCGCTGGGTATGGTGGTGTGCACCTATAGTCCAACTACTCTGGAGGCTGGGGTAGGAGGTCTGCTTGAGCCCAGGAGGTCAAGGATGCAGTGAGCTGTGATCACACACTGTATTCGAGGCCTGGACAACAAAGCAAGACCCTGTCTCCAGAAAGAAAAAAAAAAGTCTACAATGGGAAAATGAGCTCTCACTAGCAGTAGGGAAAAAAACCTCTAATTATTTGCCAAATATGGTAATTTGAAACTTATTTCTTCCAAGGATGCATATTTCCTTTAATCTAGTACTAATACATTAAGAGATCATCAATAGCATTACAACAAATGATATTTAACAGTGCCAGACACTGTGACAAGTACTTTACATTCATTCTCTTAATCTTCACAAAAACCCATGAGGTAGATAATATCTCAGTGTTATACATGAGGAAGTTAAGCCTCAGAGAAGTCAGTTTGGAGAGATCATAGAACAAATTGTAGAGACAGGATTTGAACCCATGTTCTTAACCATTGGGTTGTATGTTGCATTTTACTTTTAAAAATCATTTGCTGGCTAATGTGATGCTTATAACTAGTGTTTTCTTGATCGTAGTATAGTATTAATATCCCATTAAAAAATGAAAACATGTTCTAATATATTAAGACTTTGAAAACCATTTTAAGGGTGTGTAGTACACATACATTTGTAGGAATACAGATATAGAGTGGTGTTGCATTATATGTACATTTAATGCAAATTTAGCTACCCATACTTGGCAAAAAAAGAATAAGAGAATGATAAATAATTTAAATAGCATAATAATAGTTTTCACCATCCTCTCAGTTAATTGGAGTGTAAAATGAGAGCTATATCTACTGTTACCTCAGTTTGGCTCAGTTCCTTGAGGCCTCTCATAGAGAAAACCTCTCAGTGCACTGTTTTATTCTGTTTAAAAATATGTATTTTATTTTGTAAAGATTACCTCTAAATGTAACCCAACTACCTCATCTGGGGACTTGGCTCTCCAAAGGAATAGAAGCAGGTACCTACCTGCACAAGACTGGGAACTAGGCCAATATCTCACAGGGCCTGGAACTGTATTAATGAAAACCTTGTTAACAGCTGTAAAACCAATAGGGTCAGAGCCAAAGCGTTAGAGAAGGCACCCAACGTAGAGCAGCACAAAGGACTAAACCCCACAGAAGGTATGATTTCAAACAAACATTTAAAACACCCACGCAACGATGTTTAGGACCACGAAGGCAGCATGAATCCCGACAAGAAGAGAGAATTCACACCTGAGGAATCAGAGATAAATGTTGAATCTAATTGAAAGGGATTTTAAAACAGGTATAATTAAACTGTCCCAAGAGGCTGGGCACAGTGGCTCATACCTGTAATCCTAGCTCTTTGGGAAACTAAGGTAGGAACATCATTTGAGCCCAGGAGTTCGAGACCAGCCTGGGAAACCTAGCGAAACCCCATCTCTACAAAAATACAAAAGTTAGCCCAGCGTGGTGGGACGCACTTGTAGTCCCAGCTACTCAAGAGTCTGAGGTGGGAGGATCACCTGAGTCCAGGGAGGTCAAGGCTGCAGTGAGCCGAGATTGCGCCACTGCACTCCAGCCTGGGCAACAGAGTGAGACTCCTTCTCCAAAAAGAAAAGAAAAACTATTAACTTAATTGTATATGAAGTGAGCAATACCTAATCCTGTAGAAAAGTTAAAAGGAATTAACTAGATTTGTATATAGCATGGATGGGTCTCAAAAACATTATACTGAACAAAAAAAAAAGCAAGTTATAGAATAATACCTATAGTAAATTTTTTTGTAATGAAAAGCACACAATGTATTGTTTGTAGATACATGTGTATATAAAAGCATAAAGGATGCCACACTAAATCTCTTGAAAGAGTTTAGTTATATCTGTAATGTTTTACTTTTTAACTTTTTTTAAGAAGACCATGCATATGTGGTGTATATGTGGTATGTATATTTTAAATTATATATACAGGGAAAAGAACTAGATAAAATGCTGACAACTAATTCTGGATGGTGAAAATATGGATGTTTATTATCTGTATTTTTCTGTACTGTATTGTTCTGTACTTTTTAAACTTTGCACACAAAATCACATGGGAGAAAACAATTACAGATTTTCATATCTGTAAACAGAATCCAAATTAATGAATTTGTTGATTGTTGTCATTGTTCTTTTCTCTTGCAAACAAGCAGCCACCATTCTGATGTGTATGAATTAATAGAGAAAATACAGAAGAGAATCATAGAGGAAAAGACCTTAAAGTCACTTGTTCAGCAAAGGAAACTAAGATCCAGAGATTTTAACCAGCTCACCAGCAGTCACTTACCTAGTTATACAGCTAGAGTCCCCAAGTTCCTTACTTTGTATCAAATTATGGTTCCCTATCAAATTAGTTAATCATCTGAATAGAGGGGAAAGTACATAAAGTTTTATGGTTGCAAGCTTCCTGCCTCGCAACAGTATGAAAAAAGGATTCAATAATAGCGTCAATCTCCCCAGTCTGTTTCTGTGTCACTGGAGTGAGAGAGAACTTAAGACATCTGCAAAACTACATCTTTACAAATTTGACATATTTAAGTTTATCCATTGTAAAAGAGCAGAACTAGCAGAATTCTCACAAACAAACTTCTGTGCTGTACAGTGAAATTAAAGGAATTGATTTTTAAAAGCTAAACTCATATAGTTAAGTATTTTATGAGCAAATAGAGATGCAGTGCAGTTTACAATTATTTATAAACTTTTGGGAGGTATTGTCTTTCAAAGAGATCTGTGTAGGGAAAAAGCTCATAGTGTTCATGAGCCAAACTATTCTAAATGCTATTGCATCTTTTATTACATCATTTACACTTTTATCAAGACAGTCTCTTGACTTAACTTGGTGCTTTTTCATTCTTTCTCCAACCACTGCCTTCCTTTTAGAACAAAATGTGCATGTCTTCAATTGACAGCAAGGAATGCCAAAACTTCCCCCTTGTCAAGTGACAAAATAACCACTGGATATAAATATAAAAGACTACAGAGACAGATTCCTACTGGGTAAGGTACCTTGAAGATTTGTTGCAGGGTGTGTATATCTTTGAAGGTGGGTACCTTTTATTGTGGTCTAAAATCATATAGATGTTATATCTAGTTTAATTTGGTTCCAATACCAAAAATCTAAATTATTAAGGAATAAAAATCCTGTATATTGTTCATGGAAATGGTAGTCAGAGACCACACATACATCATGCGGAGTGTACTCGAACACTCATCTGCTTTGAGACTGGCTCTTACCCCTGTAGGATCAGCCTACTTTGGGCAGCCATTTCTCCATTTAAAAATACGCTGTTTAGAACTCATTTGAGAATTGGGAATTTTCAACCTTTCAAGGTACTGACTCACTTTATCTTCACAAAGCAGCTCTATAAGGGAGGTACTGTCATATAATCTCCATTTTAAAAATGCAAAGATAAAGCACAGAGAAGTTAAATAACTCATCCAAGATAATACAGCTAGTAAATGTGGAAGCTGTGATGGGAACCCAGGCACCCTATCTCTAAGAGCTTTCACATTTAGCCTGCTTCCCTCAGTAGTTGTCAGTGCCAGTGAAGTGGCAATAAACTGCTTTTTGCTTTATGAGGTGTCTGTTTTTCTCTTTTGCATATTTTGTTGACAGCATTTATGAATGCAGCCTGTTGTGCAAATGTAATCGACAGTTGTGTCAAAACCGTGTTGTCCAACATGGTCCTCAAGTGAGGCTACAGGTGTTCAAAACTGAGCAGAAGGGATGGGGTGTACGCTGCCTAGATGACATTGACAGAGGGACGTTTGTTTGCATTTATTCAGGTAAAGCAAAGGTTTATTTTAAAATTATTCTAGGGTAGGATCCTCTTTTCTGAATATCCATTTTCCTAGCCAGGGCCGTTGAGAGCTTACAACAAGGTAAAGAGTAACAGTATCTAAAAGGAACATCAGAGAAAGGCAGATGAACTGGGAACTTGAGCACTAAAAAGATGAGATGCTTAGGAGGTACTTTCTTCAAGAAAAGAAAGGTTCAGAGATGACACGGGTTTTTGTGTGAGGGCTTGTTATGTCCAAGGCACATTTGTTTTGTCCGCATGGCTACAGGTACTTTGGGGTAAGGGAAGAAAACTTTTTAAAAGTAAAAAAACTAGATGACTAGCTTGCCAAGGTAAAGATTACCAGTCAAAAACTTTCTTATTCAATGTTTTGAGCTATTATTAGAATTTAACAAGTTAATTATGTAATATCTGCATGTTATAATTCAGTCAGTGACTTTAGGCAACTCACTCTATTTTGGGGACTGCAGAGAGTTGTCCATGCCGCAGAGCAAAACTTCCTGAGCAGTGTGTTACAGTCATGCAATTACTGATTCTTTAGGGCCACAGCCCCCAGGACCAAACACATCAGTCTTCGGTAGTCTTACACATTTACCTCCAGCATGTCAGGCAAAACCCCTTATTTTCTGTGCACATCCTTATGTGAGAAAGTTTGGGAAACACGGCTTTAGAGCCAGTCTAAAGGAATTGTCCTTGACTTAGTTCTAGCAGCTAGGCAGCAGGGAACAGAACAACCAGGTTCTGAAAATTACTCATCTGAAAAAATCAGGTTTATCTGTTTACATGACCAAGTGCTTAAAAAAGAAAAGAAAAGAAATGTCAGGTTCACATCAGGGAGGGCAAGAAAAAGCTTGCAGAGTTATCTGAATTCAGAGTAGTCACACATATGGATCCCTGCCACTCCCCACTTACAGATCCACATTCTACACAGCCTGCCTAGACATTCATCTCTCATACTTCTCAAAATAACTGTTGGATGAAAGCTACCTGTAAAATGCCAAGCAGTGTCCAGGAAGTATCATTGGTTTTATCATTGTTGCTAGAAAATATACCTAAGATATGTCTCTGACCTAATGATGGGTAAGAATATCCTGCTATTAATTTGGACTTGGCAATTATAATATTGAATCCCTTGAAAGAAAATGCATAAACTTTAAGATTTTAGTGTTATGCAGAACTTAATATGACAACACTAGGAACATATCACCACATATTTAAACAGATACTTTTGTTAAAAATTGTAAGTTTCAGATGATAAAGCCTTTTTAACTAGACAAAAGCTACAATTTTATGACTAGAGGTCATCTCTAATTTTCTAGGGTATTTTCTGATCCATATCTTTGTTTTGGATCATTGTAGCTAAATCTCTTCTCTTTTGTATTTTACCAAAACAGACAGATGGTTTTTTTAGATACCCTGTTTTTTCATATACTAGAAGATAAGAAATATCACATTGGTCTTTGTCTTGCAACAGTTTTGTAGGATGAGTTAATGTGTTTATCTTCATTGTAAAACGTATGGGTTCTTTAGTCATGGAGTCGAAATACAGATGTCTATTTATTGTTAGCAATTATCTTCTGTGTTGTTCAAACTCTTTAACATTTTCCTTTTAGGAAGATTACTAAGCAGAGCTAACACTGAAAAATCTAATGGTACTGATGAAAATGGGAAAGATGAGAATACTATGAAAAATATATTTTCAAAAAAGAGGAAATTAGAAGTTGCGTGTTCAGATTGTGAAGTTGAAGTTCTCCCATTAGGATTGGAAACACATCCTAGAACTGCTAAAATTGAGAAATGTCCACCAAAGTTCAGTAATAATCCCAAGGAGCTTACTATGTAAGTAACAGGTGAAGAACTCAGAGTAAATCTAAATTATCAATCAATTGGTTCATTTTGCTTCCCCTCTTTCTTTCTTTTCTCCTCATTTGTATTTATCATTTTGCTTCAAAGTTGTTAAGTCTAACACTTTGAGAAATCCAGGACATTTAAAAATGTAGCCAATGTACTATCCTCAGTGTTCCAGTTCTGGAATTTTACCTTATATGACTTCAGTCAGGTTTTTTATGGATGTCATAAGTTTTGCTGTTTTTTAAAATTTTCTATCATTTTATCTGAAAAGTTTTCATAGGTTCTCTTCCTTTTTTAAATGTACTTCAAAAATTGTTTAAAGTATGATTATATTTACTTTCTCTGGGGAAAGGAGTAAACATACATGTTCTTACTTAGGTTAATTTCTAATAATTAAGGATATTTCTGTAATAATGAATATTATCTATACTTCAATAAAGAGAATGAAAAGAATTTTTAGTGATACAGAATAATTTTTTTTTTCCTTTTTAGGGAAACGAAATATGATAATACTTCAAGAATTCGGTATCATTCAGTTATTGGAGATCCTGAATCCAAGACAGCCATTTTTCAACACAATGGGAAAAAAATGGTAAAAACTGCAAAATGTAGATGGGACCCTTCTTTTCTTTTTTAATTTTTTTTTTTTTTTAGTAGAGACGGGGTCTCACTGTGTTAGCCAGGATGGTCTTGATCTCTTGACCTTGTGATCCACCCGCCTTGGCCTCCCAAAGTGCTGGGTGGGATTACAGACGTGAGCCACCGCGCCTGGCCTTTTTTTTTTTTTACATAGAGTCTCACTCTGTCACCCAGGCTGGAGTGTAGTGGCACAGTCACAACTCACTGCAGCCACAATCTCCTGGGCTCGAGTAATCCTCCTCCCTCAGTCTCCCGAATAGCTGGGACTACATGTGCACAGCACCATGCCCGGCTCTTATTTAGTAGAGATGGGGTCTCACTATATTGCCCAGGCTGGTCTCCAACTCCTGAGCTCTAGCAGTTGTCGTGCCTCAGCCTCCCAAAGTTCTGGGATTATAAGCGTGAGCCACCGCACCCAGCTGATGGGGCCCTTCTGAGATATAAACAATTGCCTTTCTATCCTTTACTTAGCTCAAAATGTTTGTGTTACTTTATAGTGTGTAGAATTTCTTTTATTGTTTTGAAATGGTGGACTGTGGAAATGCTAGGACCATGTTCTATTTACTTAGTATCGTCCATGGCAGTTGGCGTGTTTCCAGCTTGGCTGTATGAGGAGAATGCTGGTCATGATCTGACAGTGTGCTCCACTGAGATCGATAGGTATCCCATTCTGAGAATTTGTGGGAGAAGCTAAAGTGTTCAGGAGTTAATAGTGATATATAAGAAAAGGGACAGAGTAATTTAGGTGAAGGAGAACAAGGTTTTTGTTTTGTTTTGAGATGGAGTTTTACTCTTGTTGCCCAGGCTGGAGTGCAATGGTGCAATCTCAGCCTACTGCAACCTCTGCCTCTTGGGTTCAAGCGATTCCCCTGCTTCAGCCTCCCGAGTAGCTGAGATTACAGGCACCTGCCACCATGCCCAGCTAATTTTTTGTATTTTTAGTAGACACGGGGTTTTCATCATGTTGGCCAGGCTGGTCTCAAACTCCTGACCTCAGGTGATCCACCCACTTTGGCCTCCCAAATTGCTGGGATTAGAGGCATGAGCCACTGTGCCTGGCCGAAGGTTTTAAGATGTATGAGAAAGAAGAGATGCAATTTTAGGAAAGAATCATCCAGAAAACAATATTTTACATTGTAGCCTCTGAGGATACCCTTTGCATTGTGAACTAAGATTAGTCAGAGACTGAAACATAGAAGCAGAGAAAGAGAAAAGAGAACAGAGAGAGACATGATGGTAGCTTACTTTAGGGCTTGTTGATGAAAAGTAAAAACTCTTCTCTAGGTGTTATGCAAATATTTGACCTCTGCCTGGTAATGGTACAGTAGCTACCTCAGGGTCAGAGAATTATGAAAAGATTGGCCATGGTGTCACACAGACCAGGTTTAACCTCCAGCTCTGCTGCCTGCTAGCTGGGTGGTATCTCCATACATACATTTCTTTTATCTGTAAAAAGATAATAGTATATGTTTCCGAGTTAGGAGGATTAAATGAGATAAACATCAGCAACTTGCTTAGCATAATGCTTGGCATCCAACTAACTGCTCAGTACATGTTGACCATTCACATACTGAAAACTTTCATAATAATTATATGGTCAATGTGTATTGAACACTTAGTTGGTTGTCAAGCATTGTGCTGAGCGTATACCCCTCTTTTAAAGTTATCATTACTACTTAAAGTGACTGCAGTGTCTACAATGCATAAGCACTATCAAATTCGTTAACCTTTCTTTGAGGTAGAGAGTAGCCAATGAGTGTTTTTCATCTTTACACAACTTACAGTTGAAGCCAAATTTATAATCTAGTAATAACACTTTCTCAGTACTGAGGATGATTAGAATTGAGGGATACAGACAGATGCATTAAGATTTTAATTCACAAAGAATTTCTTGACAGTCTTTATAACTGTGGCTTAATAAAGCACCTAGAAGTAGAACACAGTCAAAGGGGATGACACATTTTGCCTCCATTAGTCTAAAGACTCCTTATGATATCAGCTTTGAGGCTTTCAAAACGAATCTAGTACATATGGCCTATGATGATTGACACTTGATAAAAGAGGCCTAACTGCTAAATACTTTTGCCTGACCTGGAAAGTAAAGACATCTTCCTTGTTTTTTTAAGGAATTTGTTGCCTCGGAGTCTGTCACTCCAGAAGATAATGATGGATTTAAACCACCCCGAGAGCATCTGAACTCTAAAACCAAGGGAGCACAAAGTAGGCTTTGTTTCTTCTGTGAATGCCTACCTTTTCTGCCTGTTTCTCTGTCTCTTGCTCAATACCTGTAGCTCATTTTCTTAGATTCCATAATAAACATGCTGCATTTGTCAGAAAGGTTACAACTTGTCTACATAAGACATCAGCAAACTATTGTTTGTGAGCCAAATCTGGCCCTCTACCTGTTCAGTATGGCATGTGAGCTAAGAATGATTTTTACATTTTTAAATAGTTGAAAAAAATCAGAAGGCGATAATATTTTGACACTTGAAAATTATATGAAATTACAATTTTAGTGTCCAGAAATAAAGTTTTGGCCAGGTGCAGTAGCTCACGCCTGTAATCTCAGCACTTTGGGAGGCCAAGGCAGGAGGAGGGCTGCTTGAGGCCATGAGTCTGGGCAATGTAGCAAGATCTTGTCTCAGCAACAACAAAGAAATAGCCAGGTGTGGTGGTGCACACCTGTGGTCTTAGCTACTCAGGGGGCTGAGGTGGGAGGATTGTTGAGGTCAGTAGTTTGAGGTTACAGTGAACTATGATTGTGCCACTGCACTGCAGCCTGGGCGATAGAGCAAGACCCTGTCCCAAAAAAAATAAATGTAAGTTTTATTGGAATACAGCCAGTTTGCATTACATATTGTCTGCTTCAACATTACAATAAGAGTTGAATAATCACAATAGAAACCACATGGCCAGCAAAGCCCAAAATATTTGCTATTTTGCCTTCTACAGAAGAACTTTGCTGGCCTCTGGTCTCATTACCAGTAGTGACTTGATGCATGGCAAGAGGGGTGAGCCGGACAACTCTGACTCTCTGTGGTGTACAGGTGTTGTCCATGGCTTTGGAACCATTGTGCAAAGCAGCCACTTTCAAACTCTTTGTTGATGGCTTTAAAAATAAACACACATCACTCTCCTGCAGTTGCCTAGCCAATACTGCCACAGAGCATACTCAGCATGACTCTGGCAAAAGGCTAAAATATTGCCACCCTGAGTCCTTGTGTTTCAGAGTTACTAGTCCTTGCCGTAGTTAATATTACAACTGAACAAACCTTATTTTTGGTACTTTTGCATTTCACTGTGTCCTTCACAAGGAGACATTGCTGAGACATGTCCATTTGTGAAGAATTGGTGAGCCACTGCTGCCTCTTCTCCCCTGCAACCCCAGCTCTCCACCTAATATTAAAGGATGGAGATTGGAGGAGACATGGCAGTTCCTTGATAGAAAAGGTTTATCGAGAAAGGGGATTTTGTGTATTATATTTATTTTATCATGCATGTGAGCCACAATGCATACCGTTGCTTTTGGTTCTTTTGCCCTTTTCATTGAGTACTACAATATATATAGTGGGTACTCTAAAAGTCAACAGCTATGTACTTTTTGTATAAAAAAATCCAGAGTTGTATTATGGCTTACATGTAACCCATGATTAAAATATGAGTACATGTAGGAACAGCAGCCAGCAACAACAGTGATGATTAAATTAAGAGCCTTAATTTTAAACAGGTATAATATCTTTGTGCCATTGAATTAGGTGGTCCAAGTAGCTTTGTGGCTCTTTTAAAATAAGTAATTTATACTTACTCCATCTGACATACATTCATACCTTTTTTTTTTTTTTTAAGAGAGACAGCGACTCATTCTGTTACCCAAGCTGGAGTGCAGTGGTGGGATCATAGCTCCCTGTACCTTCCAGTTCCTGGGCTCAAACAGTCCTCCCACCTCAGTCTCCTGAGCAACCAGAACTACAGTCACACACCCCCTTGTTGGCTAATTTCTTTTTTTTTTTTTAATTTTTTTGTAGAGATGGGGTCTCACTTTGTTGCCCAGGCTGGTCTTGAATTCTTGGCCTCAAGCATCCTCCTGCCTTGGCCTCCCAAAGTGCTGGGATTACAGGCGTGAGCCACCAAGCCCAGCCATATTCATACTTTTGAATACTTTCAAAAAACTATTTTCCTTATTGGATAAGAAAAACGATTAAGCAGTGCATCTGCTTTTAAAGGATTATTGTTTACAAAAGTGTAATTATTGAATGGTCATCTAGTAAAACACCAAACACTAATATGTGCAAAACCCCTAGCAATACAGTTGTCACTGCTGGGACTTGTGGAAGGTGACTCTGTCAGAGTTAGACCTTTTATTGGCAGCGTAAAGGCCTAGAGTGCCTCCAAAACACCCACTCTGTTACATTTGTTTAGAATATACTTAAGTGCAGATTCCAGAATTAAAGAGAAGAAAGTCAGTTTTTATTAAGAGTAGAGATTAAATATAGTAATGAAGAAGCAAGATGTAGATTCATAAAAAGGCATTTTTACGTAGTAGAGAGAAGGCAAACTTTGGGATTCAAACATTTCTGGGTTTGTTACCCCAGTTCTCATTATTGTGGGTCAGATGAATTCCTTAATCCCTCAGAGACTCAAAGTTTCCTTTATATAATTAATACTACCTGCCTAACACATTGTAAGGATTGATAATTAAAGCACCTAGCATCTAATTAGTGTTGTTAATTTCAGCACTATTGCTCAGCAAGTATATTTCCTAATGTTTCCTTCCAAAATATCTATTAGAGGACTCAAGTTCAAACCATGTTGATGATTTTGAAGATAATCTGCTGACTGAATCAGATGTGATAGATATAACTAAATGTAGAGAAGAAACTCCACCAAGGAGCAGATGTAACCAGGCGACCACATTGGATAATCAGAATATTAAAAAGGCAGTTGAGGTTCAAATACAGAAACCCCAAGAGGGACGATCTACAGCATGTCAAAAACAGCAGGTCTTTTGTGATGAAGAATTGCTAAGTGAAACCAAGAACACTTCATCTGATTCTCTAACAAAGTTCAACAAAGGGAATGTGTTTTTATTGGATGCCACAAAAGAAGGAAATGTCGGCCGCTTCCTTAATGTGAGTATAAGGGCTGAGATTCCTATTTCTGAACAACTGTTTTTCTATGCTACTTAACATAATTATGAGGAAAATAAGATAAACAGACTCTAAAGTCAGACCATCTGGTTAGAATTCCAGTCCTCCACTTGTATACTGTTGGATGTTTTACTTGACCTCTGATACATCATTTTCTACCTCTGTAACATGGGGACAAATGATAACTGTCTCAGGATGTTATGAGAATCTAATGAATTATAATAAAGTGCTTAGAACAGTGTCAACACATAGTAAACATTTGCTTTTTAAAAACTGTAAGAAATGGTGTATAAGAAAAGTATTTAAATATATCAGATTTAAATAAGCTCATTTACCTGAGTTGAAAAAAAATGTATGGATAGGAAGTTATCAGTGAAATTAAATGGAGGCAGATATGTCCAAAGAATACTGCAGGGATTTAATGGTGTATTAATATGGAAAGATTGCCACAATATACTGTTTTTGGGGATTTGTTTGTTTTGAGATGGAGTTTCACTGTGTCACCAGTGGCACAATCTTGGCTCACTGCAACCTCCACTTCTGGGGTTCAAGCGATTCTCATGCTTCAGCCTCCTGAGTAGCTGAAATTACAGGCATTAATGAATCCCATGATGAATGTGTGGAGCTGGCAGCTAGTGGGCAACAGAGCAATACTGGAATAGTGCTAATATGAGTAAATGGTATCATCTTTTTAGAAGCCTTGAAACGAAGCTACATAATGGCTGTCTTCAGCAGCGAAACTCGTTGCTTACAATATCTCCTCTCCAAAAGGCTTGTTTGTTACAGTGAAGTAAACATTAGATTCTGTACATCTTCATGTTAAACTTACTTTGTGAAAACTTTTTGTTAAAAAAAAGAAAAAACAAAAGCCATACCTTGAGAAGTACTGTGCTCCCATTCCCATGCCCCCACTCCACCTTCTCTCTTTAGGTCATCATTTTTATTCTTTTTTTTTTTTTTGAGACTGAGTCTCACTCTTTCGCCGGGCTGGCGTGCGGTGGTACGATCTCGGCTCACTGCAATCTCTGCCTCCTGGGTTCAAGCGATTCTCCCCATCAGCCTCCTGAGTAGCTGAGATTACAGGTGTGCACCACCATGCCTGGCTAACTTTTGTATTTTTAGTAGAGATACAGTTTCACCATGTTGGCCAGGCTGGTCTCAAACTCCTGACCTCAAGTGATCTGCCTGCTTTGGCCTCCCAAAGTGCTGGGATTACAGGTGTGAGCCACCGCACCTGGCCTTATTTCTCCCGCCCCCCATCCCCCCCCTTTTTTTTTTTTTTTACCATAAAACATAGCATATTATATTCACTGTTCTATACTTTGTTTTTCAGATTAACAGTATATTGGGCCAGGTGTGGTGGCTCATGCCTGTAATCCCAGCACTTTGGGAAGCTGAGGCAGGTGGATCACTTGAGGTCAGAAGTTCAAGACCAGCCTGGCCAACATAGTGAAACCCTGTCACTGCTAAAAATACAAAAAAAAAAAAAAAAAATTAGCCAGATGTTGTGGCATATGCCTATAATCCCAGCTACTTGGGAGGCTGAGGCATGAGAATCACTTGAACCCGGGAGGTGGAGGTTGCAGTGAGCCAAGATCATGCCGCTGCACTCCAGCCTGGGCGACAGAGTGAGACTCCGTCTCAAAAAAAAAAAAAAAGTATATCGTGGCAATCTTTCCATATTAATACCCAGAGCTGCTCATTCTTTTTATTTGTACACTTTTGTTTATAGCCACATAGAATTCTATTGTGTACCAAAGTTTATTCAACCAATCCACTTTAGGCAAATATTTGGGTTATTTCCAAACCTTTAACATTAAAAACAATGCTCAATGAATAATTTTACACATGGAAACATATGCAGATGAATCTGTGGAATACAATTCTAGATATGAGATTGCAGAATCAAAAGACAAATGCATTTATAATAATGATAAATTTTGATATATTTTATAGGGATTTGTCCCATTTTTGCATTTCTAACAGCAACATATAAAAGTGTCAGAACAGGGCTTTTCTGAATGGGTTCCCACTATTAACAGCAGCTGTGATATTTTATACATTAACAAAAAAAGAACAAAGTCAGTGTAATATATTAAAAACAGAATGGTATTCTAATGCAAAAGCACAAGGCATCAGACTTTATGCTATTTCTAACCTTTGTGTTTATTTTTATTTAACAGCATAGTTGTTGCCCAAATCTCTTGGTACAGAATGTTTTTGTAGAAACACACAACAGGAATTTTCCACTGGTGGCATTCTTCACCAACAGGTTTGAAATCGATTTTGCTTACTTAATTCTGAGGAAATTGTGACTTTAAAAATAACAATAGAGGACTGAGTGCCATGGCTCATACCTGTAATCCCAGCACTTTGGGAGGCCAAGGCGGGGAGATTGCTTGAGCTCAGGAGTTTGAAACCAGCCTGGGCCACATGCTGAGACCCTGTCTTTACTAAAAAAAATACAAAAAGTTCGCCAGGTGTGGTGGCCAGCTACTCGGGAAGCTGGGGTGGGAGGATCACTTGAGTCCAAGAGGTAGAGTTTGAACCCTGTCTCAAAAACTGATAATTACAATAGAAAAATATTTTAAAGAAGATATATACTATAGCCCCAAATATCTGGTACTGTAGAATATTCAATTATCCTAAACTGTTCCTATTCAATAAGATTTTGAGGCCGGGTGCGGTGGCTCAAGCCTGTAATCCTAGCACTTTGGGAGGCCGAGACGGGGGGATCACGAGGTCAGGAGATGGAGACCATCCTGGCTAACCCGGTGAAACCCCATCTCTACTAAAAAATACAAAAAACTAGCCGGGCGAGGTGGCGGGCGCCTGTAGTTCCAGCTACTCGGGAGGCTGAGGCAGGAGAATGGCGTAAACCCGGGAGGCGGAGCTTGCAGTGAGCTGAGATCTGGCCACTGCACTCCAGCCTGGGTGACAGAGCGAGACTCCGTCTCAAAAAAAAAAAAAAAATGATTTTGAACACCTGAAATTTCAACTCTTATTCCCACTTAGAATGAATGCCTGAAAGGACTGAAGATATCAGGTATCACCCAGTTCCACTCGGGATGAATGATGCAGAGTGCTACATAGTTTTTAATTCAGAGCCATTCCCCAGCTACTTCCACACTGCAGGCCTCAACACATGACTGGGTCCCACTGTTGGCAAAATATACTTCCTTCCTCATATTGATAGGTTCCTGCTTAACATTTTAGTATATTTGAAATAAAACTCAAATGGTTATTCTTAATAAAAGGTCATTCCTAATTGGTGGGTGTCAGGTGAGAGAATAGATCATATTTTTGAGAATGGTTAATGTTAATATGAAAATTGATATAATTTGGTTCATTGGTAGTTATTTAGGGTATTTTATGATTCTTTTCAAATTTCTGCTTTCTAGGTATGTGAAAGCAAGAACAGAGCTAACATGGGATTATGGTTATGAAGCTGGGACTGTGCCTGAGAAGGAAATCTTCTGCCAATGTGGGGTTAATAAATGTAGAAAAAAAATATTATAAATATGTAGCTAACGCCTGTTTGTGAAATTAGCTTATTAGGCTGAAATTAAAGCCATGCAAAAGAAGGTCTAGGTCCATCAAGGTAATTCCCCTCCGTTTTCCTTTGTCATGGGGTTCATATTTTATTTCAGATTTTATTTGTGTGACTTAGAAATTCCAAGAACACAATTAGGACATTTTCATACACATAGGGTATCTCATTCACTGCTGTGCTACTTTACATGAGTAGGATAGAAGTGTATATTTTACATGAAATACCACTGTACAACTTATAATTTATTTACAAATTATATATTAAGAGAAACAAATGTCATAACAGAACTCAGCTGTTTCTAATTGCTTTGTGACTGTTACCTTTTAGTTCATGCCCCCCCCGGAGAGCTAAATTTCACATTTTTACCTACAAAATTGATTTTTAATTCCTGGCAAATCATTTACCATTATGAGCTACAAGGTGGGCAACAGCGCCTGAGGAACTAATTTTATGCATGTTACTCCCAAGTATTTTAACACTTGTTGGAGAAGCAATATCTGGATCCATAAAACACTGTCCCATCAACCATGTGAGTGAAGAGAGGGAGAACCTCTTCTGTAAGTAAGATTCTGGCAAACTCTTTGAAATGAATCTTCTTTTCCACAGATTTTCTCTACTCTTTCAGTACAAAAAGATAGGACAAGAGGGAATAGAAACCTGGAGGAACTTGAATATTTTTGTTCTAGGTAGAGTTAGAGATACAGTTATTGAAAAGGAAACCTAGAAAGTAGTCAAACTTGGCTTATTTAGGCCAGAAGTAATTGGGCTGGGCAAAAATTTCACTTAAAAAGCACAAGAAGGCCAGGCATGGTGGCTCACACCTGTAATCCCAATACTTTGAGAGGCCGAGGCAGGCGTATTACTTGAGCCTAGGGGTTTGAGACCAGCTTGGGCAACATGGCAAAACCCTGTCTCTACAAAAAATACAAAAATTAGCCTGACATGATGGCATGTGCCTGTAGTCCCAGCTACTCAGGAGTGAGGTGGGAGGATCATTTGAGCTCGGAAGGTCAAGGCTGCAATGAGATGTGATTTCACCATAGTACTTCCAGACTAGGCAATAGAGCAAGACCTGGTCTCCAAAAAACAACACAGCACTCACACACACACACGTGCGAAAACAATTCTGAACTGTGAAATCTGAAACAGCCCCTTGGTATCTCCTGGGCATGATTTGCAAATTTTTTTTTTTTTTTTTTTACAGAAAAAAGGGAAAGAATAAGCACTTTACCATAGGTTACTTGGCCCTAATCATCTATTGGAAAAGGGAACTGGGAAGGCCAAGCAGACTGGGAAACCAGACAGCTAGGGAAAGGAGCAAAACAGCCCAGCAACCTACAGAAGAGGAAAGTTGAGAAATCCATTTATTCACCGTAGAGATGCAGGAATTTCAGGCAATGCACTAAAATGAAGTGGGGGGGGGGGGGGAACTTGGATCAGTACAGGAACTATTTTTGTGCAAAAGAGAATATTATGGATCAGTCAGTATTTCCTTGAGCTCTGCCTGTGGAGTCCATTTGACCTTTAGGAATATGAGATATTCTGTCAGTTTTATCTTGGAGAAATTTCTCCTAAAATCTTAATGTGCTTTAGTCTGGACTGTTCATAGCTATCATCTTCCATCAGTACCCCAGAGATTCACTTTTTCTCTTATGTCAGATCTGTTTCCAGTTAGATCCCATTATTTTCCTTTTCCTTGGTTTACTCTTCCACATATTGGTAAAGCTCTTCTAATAGCTTTTGAAAAGGAAAAATGAGAAGTAAATGTTTTGAATCTCTGTGTGTTTGACAATGTCTTTATTTTACCCTTATACTTGATTGCTGTTTTGGTTGGCAAGGTATAGAATTCTTTAGTGGTCTCCATGCCCAGTTTTGAAGACATCTGCTAGCTTTCAGTGCTGCTGCTGTGGAGTCTGAAAATGTACTGTCTTCTGGCTTCCAGGGTGACTACTGGAAATCGAATGCCATTCTGTTCCTTCTCTTTTGCATAATCTGTTTTTATCTCTCTTGAAGCTTATAGGTTTATCTTTGTCTCAATGTTCTGTCCCTGTTAAGAGTCCATTTTCATCCTTTGTAGTAGGTGCCTGGTGGGATCATTCAGTCTGAAACTAATGATTTCCCATCTCTTCTCTCTTTTTTTTCCAGATGTTAGACCTCCAGAGTTTGATCTCTAATTTTCCTACCTTTTCTCTTAACTTTCAGGTCTGTCTTCTTGCTAAGACCTTTTCCTAGGACCATTTCTCAATTTAATCTTCCAGTTCATCTGTTGCATTTTATTTTTCTAGACTCATATTGTCTCATATTTTTAATTTCTAAGAGCTCCCCTTCTCTGAATATTTTTTTAATAGCATCCTATTTTGGCTCATAGTTGCAGTATTTTATCTCTTTGAAGATGTTTGTATGTTTATGTATGTATGTGCACACACGTATACATACACATGCATGCATCTCTATATTCTTTCTGCATAATCTGTGTCCTCCAGAGTTTGTTTCTTGGTTTCCCCTATATGTTTGTTTTGGTCTCATTCACATTACAGGCTTTCCTCAGAGTTAATGGTCTTGGTAGTCTACTCATATTTAAGTGTGGAACACCAAAAAGCTTACTGTAAACTGAGTGTGTGGTAAAGGGCTGTTTGTTTTTCTATGACCTACCTGAGCTATTTTGCTGGGGAACACCCTAATGTCAGTCTCTTTAGGGCCTTTCATTTTGGCCTACAAGAAATACTCTTCCATCCTCCTGCGTGGAGGGCAAAAAAATAATAATAATAATAATAATAATTGGCTGCTAGGGTCTGCTCACTTCCCTGTTTTGCAGACTCCACACTCTTCTGCAATTCATTTCATAGTTGTCAAGACTATACAAATTGTCCTTTTTAATGTTTCTCTCTTCTGCTATCCCTAGTTGGCAGTCTTCTTCTTTACAACCTGCTGAAAGTGGAAGACCTCCAGTTTTCCTTTGATTAATTCCTCAGCAAACCACCAACTATTATATGTCTTTTTTCCAGAACAACTATTTTTTAACTATAAGTATATGCATTTATATTCTCTACCTATTTGTTAGATTCACTGAAAACCTCATCTTATATGGTGCTCTGTACCCTATGGGTGCTAAATAAAGACTTGCTACTGGCAACTGGATTTAGGATCAATTAATTCTGCGTCCTTTTAAGATATGCTTATTTAGGCCAGACTCAGTATAATTTTTTTATTATTATTATTTATTTATTTATTTTTGAGACGGAGTCTTGCTCTGTCCCCCAGGCTGGAGTGCAGTGGCGTGATCTCGGCTCACCCGTGATCTCCTGGGTTGAAGCGATTCTCCTGCCTCAGCCTCCGGAGTAGCTGGGATTACAGGTGCCCGCCACCAAGCCCGGCTAATTTTTGTATTTTTAGTAGAGACGGGATTTCGCCATGTTGGCCAGGCCAGTCTCGAACTCCTGACCTCGTGATTCGCCTACCTCGGCCTCCCAAAGTCCTGGAACTGCAGGCGTGAGCCACCGCGCCCTCCCGGCCAGTATGATAAAAGTTTTTAGGAGGAATCCTCAGGAGAGTGAGTGTTTCTCCTGCTGAGTCGTGGGGGGTGGAGTAGGAAAGCCTGGCATTTGGGGTTTTTTTGTTGTTGTTTTTGAGACGGGAGTCTCGCTCTGTAGCCCAGACTGGAGTGCAGTGGCTTGATTTCGGCTCACTGCAACCTCCTCCTCCCGGCTCAAGCGATTCTCCTGCCTCAGCCTCCGGAGTAGCTGGGATTACTGGCACGCGCCACCATGCCCAGCTAATTTTTGTATTTTTAGTACAGATGGGGTTTTACTATGTTGGTTAGGCTGGTCCTGAACTCCTGACCTCGTGATCCGCCCTCCTCGGTCTCCCAAAGTGCTGGGATTACAGGCGTGAGCCACCATGCCCGGCGTTTGGGTTTTTTAAGCTATTCAAATTTAGACTAGACTTGAATCCGGAGCAGTGTGCGTGAGAACCCCTATCTGCACACCCAGCTTTCTCCGGGCTGGCTAGTGACTGAAAGCGACAGCCCAGATTTGAGAAAACGAAACCTAGTGCAGCCAGGGCACTTCCGGGATCTCGCCATCCGGACGCCACCCGCAGCTGCAGCAGAGCCATGGCCCAGGCGTCGCCGCTCCGACCCCAGAGGGTGGACAGCGCCGGCAGCCCGGAAGCCCAACCCGCGCAGGAGGCGCTCTTCCTTCCCACCGGTGTGTACCGCGGGGGCGGGCGGGCGGGCGGGGCTGGGCGGCAACGGGCCCGAGCAAGGGGCCTGCCTCCGGTCGTGGCCTCTTGGGGGCCCCGACCTGCCCCTACTCCGAGCCGGGGCCCCAGACGCCGGGGCCGCGCTGGACAAACGTGGCTCGGCACTCGCGTGCGTGTCGGGGGGCGCCAGAGGACAGGGCGCGGCCCGGGCCAGTTCCACGGGTGGCTCTGACTGGCCATGGTTTCACACGAGTGGCGGGCATGCTTCGGTTTACCTCTCCCGCGGGTGACAGCCTAGTGCTTCCACCACAACCGATGTCAACTCTCCTAGCGCTCCTCCACTCACAGGTAAACCAGGACAGTGGAGGGGCGCACTGCTGCGGGGAGGCAGGGGCCGGCCCTGAGGGAAGAGCGGGGTCTCACGTTCACGGAGGAAGTGACTGGAACCCGTCTCCTCCTCCCCAGTCGTTCCGGTCCTCCCCGGGCCTCTCCTTGAGTGGGTGGGTCTTCTGACGGGTTCCTGCCCTTGCGTATGTTTAGTGCTCCTAACGGTGTGCCAGGCTCAGGGCAAGGCCCTGAGCATACGAAGATGAGTTAGGCAGGCCCTGCCCTAGAGACTCTACTAGGCAACTTTAATGAGGTCAGAACCACAGAGGTACTGATGAGAGACTCCTGACTCCCGGTGTTCAGGGAAAGCTTTTTGAGGAGAGGATGCCCGGGCTTACCTTTTTTTTGTTTGTTTGTTTTTGTTTTTTTGAGACAGAGTTTTGCTCTTGTTGCCCAGGCTGGATTGCAATGGCGCGATCTCGGCCCACTGCAACCTCTGCCTCCCGAGTTCAAGCGATTCTCCTGCCTCAGTCTCCCGAGTATAGCCTCCCGAGTAGCTGGGATTACAGGCATGTGCCACCACGCCCGGCTAATTTTGTATTTTTAGTAGAGACAGGGTTTCTCCATGTTTCCTGGGCTTACCTTAAAGGGCAAGACTCAGCCAAAGGTGGAAAAGTTGAAGGGGTGTTCCCAGCAGAGAAGATGACACAAATAAAGGCACCAACCACAAAACGTCATACGTAAACATCATACGTGTCAACCACAAGTCAATCAGTTGGATATTTCATTCGCTGGTGTACTATGGACTGTAAGATGAGTCACGAGAGATGCGATTCCATCCTGACGTCTTCCGCAAACTCCAGACTGGTATAACCAACTTCTTCCAAGTCTGAAATGATCTCAAACTGAGTATGTCCCAAAGAGAATTCTTGTTTCCCCCACTCTACTCAAGTACTCCAAACCTGCTCAACCACCAGCCCATGCCATTCATCCAGTTGCTCCTCCCAAAAACCTTAGTGGCTCCTCAGGGCCTCTTTTTCCTCCCCACACCCCTTCTAATGTATCAGTCAGGCCAGCCAGTTCTGTATTCAGCCTGACTGTATCTGGAGCCTGACTGCTTCTCACTACTTCCATTACTGCCACCCAAGCCTACGCCATCCTGATCTTCTGCCTTGACTATTGCTTTCCTGGCTTCTATTCTAGCCTTTAATACAGGCAGGCCTGCATAGCAGCCAAAATGCTTTTTGAAAAACAAAAAGTAAATGTGATTCTCCTACTCAAAACCCACCAATAGTCTCCTATGACTCTCACAACAACCTGTAAGCCCAGCCTACAGTTTACCCCATGTCCTTATCTGATTTGACTCCTGGCCATCTTAATGACTCTGCTATCCTGCCACCTTGTAGGTCCTCTAAGCTACCAAAGGTGTCCCTGCCTCAGGATCTTTCCATTTACTATTTTCTGCAAGGAAAACTCATTGCCACATCATCCCATTTTCAGTTCCCGATCACATTCAGATGTCTGCTCATACACATCTTCCCTCAACCTTGCCTGCCCATCCTGTCTAAAAGAGCACCCCTTGCCCCTGCTCCTGTCACTCTCTACCTCCTTCTCCTGCTCTATTTTTCTCTATAGCACTTATCACTCACTACCCGGAAAAAAAAACAAAACTTGTTTAATGCCTGTCTTTACCACACCACTGGCATGTAAATTCATCTTACTCTCTTCTATCCCTAGTGTCTAGACTAGTTGGCCTAGTAGTAGTAGTAGGACATAGTAGGTACTCATTAAATATTAAATAATAGTAAGTTCTCATTAAATATTTGTTGAAGGAATGAATGTACTTATATATAACACTGTGGAGCTTGACTTCTGTAGGTGATGGGGAAATGCGGGTAGATGTCCATTTCAGGTAGATCATTCTGACAGTAACCTAGTACATTTCAGGTAGATCATTCTGACAGTAACCTCGTACATTTCAGGTAGATCATTCTGACAGTAACATAGTACATTTCCGGTAGATCATTCTGACAGTAACCTCGTACATTTCCGGTAGATCATTCTGACAGTAACCTAGTACATTTCAGGTAGCTCATTCTGACAGTAACCTCGTACATTTCAGGTAGATCATTCTGATGCTAACCTCGTACATTTCAGGTAGATCATTCTGACGGTAACCTCGTACATTTCCAGTAGATCATTCTGACAGTAACCTCGTACATTTCAGGTAGATCATTCTGACAGTAACCTCGTATATTTCAGGTAGATCATTCTGACAGTAACGTAGTACATTTCCAGTAGATCATTCTGATGGTAATGTAAAGAATGGAGTGGGATCATGACAGGGAAAATAGAGACAAAGACAAGAGATCACTGGAATGGACTAGGTGAAAGACCCTGAGGGTAAGGCAGTCCACCTTCCACACCGCTGCCAGCATTGCCTTTCTCTTAAACACACATGGGCACACAAACACACATATACACATGTGAATGTGCACACACAGATCAGGTCATGGTCCTTCCAGTGTTAATAAGCACATACTGGCTGCAAGTACTACAAAAACAATTTGATGTAATTTAAGCATAAGGGATGCTTATTAATAGTAAGCAGGATGACCAGACTCACAGACCCCCAGAGCACGGATGCTTTAGAATCTTACAGAAAGTGCTGAGGACTAGGACCTGAGAAGCCATTATAAACCGACACTCTCCTTTATCTCTTATTTCTGCATCTCTCAGTGTATCTGCTTTGTTCTTCTGTCTTTCTCTGGTCCAGTTTTCCTGGTAATGGTATAGAAGATGGCTGCCCTGGCAGCCTCTCCGTTTTTACATCTTCTTCTTTAAGAAACCAGCCCAATCTGAACTGAAATCTTCTATCCTGAATTCCATATATCTGAGAGATGGGCAGGTCCTCTGGGACTATCAGCTATGTCTACAGGAATGAAGTACAAACATGCCTGCTGGGGGTCATTGTGAGCTGAACAGATACCCTAAAGGAGTCCGTTGAACATCCTACCCTTTGGTTCCCCATGGTCCCTCCTCTATAACACACACATCCTTATTCCTATTTATACTTTCTAAAGATGTTCCCAGTGATGCATTCTGTTCCCAGTAATGAATTCTAGGTATACCGAAACCAAATTCAGTCACACTTAACTTCTGCCAAAGTCATATCTAGCCACTTCATCCTGAGATAATGCGATGGAGCCATTCATTCTCCAAGGCCATTACCAAGTTCCTTGCCAAGCCTCTAGGTAATGTCTACTGTCTTGGTCTGTATCCAGTTCAGGTAGGCAATCACTGGACCAGTGATAAAATTGGCTTCTACACATCCAGCAAACAGTGGAAGAACTAAAATAGTAAACTGCAATAAATACTAACGATAAAAGGAGAAAAAAGGAGGAACTCTCCACACCAGCACCATAAATTAGTTACCAGCCCAGAACAAATCTATACTGGAAGAGAATTCTAAATGAAATGATAGGATTAGTGAATCCCATTCCATCTGTTTCACCCATTTCTTTAGTGGCAGAATGTGTTCCTTGGCCACCCTTCCTGGTTTCCCCAGATTCTGTGCCCTGGGTGGATTGCCCTTGGCTGGAGGGCTTTAAGAGTAGAGGCTAGAGTCTTGGCAATCCATTTCCACATTGAAGTGGGCCTGCAGATTGCCAGAGAGACTAAGAATCAGTGTGTTGTTTGAATTAGTCATAGTTCTCATAGTGCACGCTTGTGATCTTTCTGTGGTTTCATTTATTGGCTCTCAGTTTCATTTGTGAGAATTCTAAGATTCTGCAATCTTGTCGGGTCAGGCTCTGTGAGTCCTCAGGGTTGCTAAACCCCCTAGAAAGGAGCCTGGGGAGCCCTGCTGGCCATCACTATTCTTGGTGCCAGCTACAGATGAAAACCAAGGGGCTCTTCCCTAAAATACTTCAGCCTTCATGACACACCCTTAGGCATCTCTCCCTCTCCGAATCTGTACAATTCCTGATTCAGATGGTGAGGGATACCAAACTGTCCACATGTATGTGGTCCATGAGTTTCAGATAACACATAGCAATAGTTCAGATAGTGAGAGATGCCTGTGTAAAAGTCCTCAGTGTGGCTCCCCTAACTGCAGAGAATTACACGCTTCCTCCAGTCTAGAAGATTAAAAGAACTAGAAGAGCCAAAATCTATTAGGATGCTGTGATGTGAGGGGATTTAGCAGGAAAAAGCCACTAGGGAGAACCTGTGGGTCCAACCCCGTGTTTTTATCCATCTGCACTGGAGACAAACTCTGGGTCTAGCACAGCAGTGTTGTCAGCATATCTGTCTTGTTCTTCTCTGTATTCCCAGTTGGCAGACATTACAGACCACCTCTGTATTCCCAGATGCCGAGACTCTTGGAACCCAAGTACTTGGGAGTGCAGCTTACGTATCAGTGAGTTGACAGCTCTGCCCAATGCACAGAAACAAGCAATGTTGTGCGAAAATGTTCCTGGTTATGTTTCTTGAATAAAGGTCTTCCTCATTTTGGCTGGGCACAGTAGCTCATGCCTGTAATCCCAGCAGTTTGGAAATGCCAACATAGAAGGATCACTTGAGGCCAGGAGCTTGAGAACAGCCTTGGCAACATAGCAAGACCCCGGTCTCTCAAAAAAAAAAAAAAAAAAAAATTAGCTGGCTGTGGTGGCATGCACCTATAGTCCCAGCTACCTGAGAGGACCACTTGAGTTCGGGAGTTCAAGGCTTCAGTGAGCCACTGCATTCCAGCCTGGGCAACTGAACAAGCCACTTGTCTCTACATTTTAAAAAGAAGAAGTTATCCTCATTATTAGGCATTTAGAAATGAACTCATTAATTCTTTTATTAGCACATTAAAAAATAAAAACTAAATAGCTTTTCCACTTGGGTCCCCAATTTTTTATCTCTCTGGGAATTAAGAATCTCTCATAAAAACAAGTGCCCTACCTTCTACTTTAAGACTGGAAGAGGAGTTAGTGAGACCAAGAAATTCCACTTTTCCATTTCTCACCAGGGATGTTACTTATAGGTGTCTTTCAGGTTGCAGAAAAGATGGAAAAAAGGACATGTGCACTCTGCCCCAAAGATGTCGAGTATAATGTGCTGTATTTTGCACAATCAGAGAATATAGCTGCTCATGAGAATTGTTTGGTAAGTTACTTGAAAACGTACTTCAAAGTACATGAGTACTTTTAGTGTAGCGCACACAAGAATAAACAACACTTTGGATACAGAGAATAACAAGTTGGCCATGGTTTGGGCTTTTAGGTGAAGATTGGTGAGCATTTTTTTTTTTTTTTTCTTGAGACGGAGTCTCACTCTGTTGCCCAGGCTGGAGTGCAGTGGCACAATCTCGGCTCACTGCAAGCTCCGCCTCCCGGGTTCACGCCATTCTCCTGCCTCAGCATCCTGAGTAGCTGGGACTACAGGCGCTCACCACCACACCCGGCTAATTTTTTTATATTTTTAGTAGAGATGGGGTTTCACCGTGTTAGCCAGGATGGTCTCGATCTCCTGAATTCGTGATCTGCCTCGGCCTCCCAAAGTGTTGGGATTACAGGCGTGAGCCACCACGCCCGGCCTGGGGAGCATATTTTTCTGACTTTGAACTGTTTCAGAACTTATCACCTATGATTACTGGTAATTTTATTTGTAAGTGGTTAAATACACAAAGAGAAAGAATTGTGCTGAAGAAGCTTATTTATAGATATTTTAATGAAATATTTAAAATATAACAGACACTGATAGATCTTCTACCCAGATATAATTTCTATCAAAGTCTACAGATTTCTGAGATTTATCCATGTTGGTAAACATAACTCTAAGTCTTTCATTTTAAATACGATGTTCGATTTCATGACTATATCACCATTAACTGTTCTGTGAATGGGCATTTAGTTTTTCCAGTATTGTTTTCTATGAGTAACAAGTTGTCATGAACGTTCTTGTCTAGGTCTCCTTTTCATGTGAGAATTTCCCTCGTGTAGGCTGTATGGCTAAGAGCAGAACTGTTAGGCACAGGAATGGGGCACAGGAATGGGGTGTTTTATACTTCACTAAATATACCAAATTGTTCTTCAAAGAGATCGTACCATTTAATACACCTAACTTACCAAACATCATAGCTTAGTCCAGCTCACCTTAAACATGTTCAGGACACTTACGTTAGCCCACAGTTGGGCAAATCATCTAACACAACACCTGTTTTATAACAAAGTGTTGAATATCTCAAAACATTTATTGAATACTGTATTGAAAGTGAAAAACAGAATGGTTTATGGGTACTTGAAGTACTATTTCTACTGAATGCATGCACTATTGTAAAGTTAGAAAAAACTGTTAAGTTGAACCATTGTAAGTTGGGGACCATCTGTATAAAGGAGGATGTGTGTAGATTATATGAAAATACTATGCCTGTTAGATAAGGGAATTGAGCATTCACGATTTTGGTAGCCTCGGGGGTTCCTGGAACCAATCCCCTGCAGACACTGAGGGATGACTACACTGTGGCTTTATTACTAGCCTTGGCTGTTATTTTGGCACTTTGAATTTGTGGATCAGCTTTTCATGTTTGACCAAAATTCCTCTTGGAATTTTGATTGGAATTGCGTTGCATTTATAGATGAATTTGGGGAAAAAATAGATACATTCATATATTATATTATAAATAATTAATATAAATAATTGGAGAGACAGACCCTGTTAATGGATGGGAAAAAGACACATTCACATATTATAACATATAATATATTAATGTTATTAATGTATAATGTATTGATATGTTATTGATACATTATATATTAATATATCAATTATATATTTATATACAAATATATAAATATATTATTTTATATAATATAATTAATATATATTAATATATTATATGTTATAAAAATGTGTCTTTTTTTCCCATCCATTAACAGAGTCTGTCTCTCCAATTATTTAGGTCTTTTATAAATTTCAAAACTGTTCAATAATTTTTATCTGTAGACATATAGAACTTGGGGTTAGGCATATTCCTGGGCAAGTTTTTTGTTTTGTTTTGTTACTTTTTTCTAAAAGCTTTTTAAATGAACTATTATCAGTATGTATGAACACTATTGATTTTTATTTATTGATTTCATCCAGCAACCTTACCAAAGTCTTATTAGTTCTAAAACCTCTCTAGATTTACCTGGATATATTGTATGTGGACAATCCTCATCTTTAAATAAGAACAATTTTATTTATTTACCTTTAATTCGGGGGACTCTTAATCTCTTTTTCTTGTTTGTGTTTTTCCAGAACATTCAATTATAGCAGTGATTACAAGCAATTAAAGTTGGGAGCCCTGTCTTGTTTCTGATATTAATGGGATGCTTCAAAAATCTTATCATTGTGTATGTTTTACATTCTTAATGATTTCATTTTATTAAAATAAGGAAGTTACCTTTATCTCTAGTTTGCTAAAAATTAGAGCGTGTTGAATATTACAAAATGCTTGTGCTGGCCGGGCGCGGTGGCTCAAGCCTGTAATCCCAGCACTTTGGGAGGCCGAGATGGGCGGATCATGAGGTCAGGAGATCGAGACCATCCTGGCTAATACGGTGAAACCCCGTCTCTACTAAAAAATACAAAAAACTAGCCGGGCGAAGTGGCGGGTGCCTGTAGTCCCAGCTACTCGGGAGGCTGAGGCAGGAGAATGGCGTGAACCCGAGAGGAGGAGCTTGCAGTGAGCTGAGATCCGGCCACTGCACTCCAGCCTGGGTGACAGAGCGAGACTCCGTCTCAAAAAAAAAAAAAAAAAAAAAATGCTTGTGCTACATCTATTGAAATGATCCGGGTTCTTTTTCTCTCTCTGGCTACAAACATTGCTAAATGCTTTATTTTATTTTACTTTTTTATGTGCATAATTTGATGTTTATTTTAAATTACAAATTTATGGAAAAGTTGCATATACAGTACAAAGAACTTTTTTTGGGGGTCAGAACCATTTTAAATTAAATTATGTGTTATCTATCCTGAATACTTTAGTATTTTTTTTTTTTTTTTTTGAGACGGAGTCTTGCTGTGTCGCCCCAGGCTGGAGAGAAGTGGTGCGATCTTGGCTCACTGCAACCTCTGCCTCCGGGGTTCAAGCGATTCTCCTGCCTCAGCCTCCCGAGTATCTGGGATTACAGGCACGTGCCACCACACCCAGCTAATTTTTTTGTATTTGTAGTAGAAACGGGGTTTCACCATGTTAGCCAGGATGGTCTTGATCTCCTGACCTTGTGATCTGCCCGCCTCGGCTTCCCAAAGTGCTGGGATTACAGGCATGAGTCACTGTGCCCAGCCTTTAGTATGTATTTTCTACAAATAAGGTGATATGGTTTGGCTATGTCCCCACCCAAATCTCACCTTGAATTGTAATAATCCCCACTTGTCAAGGGCGGAGCCAGGTGGAGATAAGTGCATCATGGGAGCGGGTTTTTCCCATGCCATTCGCATGATAGTGAATAAGTCTCAGGAAATGTGATGGTTTTATAAAGAGGAGTTCCCCAAAAATCTCTCTTGCCTGCTGCCACGTAAAACATGGCTTTGCTCCCCCTTACCTTCTGCCATGATTGTGAGGCCTCCCCAGCCATGTGGAATTGTGAGTTCATTAAACCTCTTTTTCTTTATAAACTACCCAGTCTTGGGTATGTCTTTATTAGCAGCATGAGAACTGACTAATACACAGGACATTCTCTCACACTATAACAATATAAACGTCAAAATCAGGAAATTTTGTTATACTACTACCATCTATTCCTCAAACCACTGAGGTTTCACCTGTTGTACTAATAACACGTGTGTGTGTGTGTGTGTGCTTTTTTTTTGAGACGAGGTCTCACTCTGTTGCCCAGGGCTGGAGTGCAATGGCACCATCATGCCTCACTGCAACTTTGACCTCCTGGGCTCAAGTGATTCTCCCACCTCAGCCTCCAGAGTAGCTGGGATTGTAGGCATGTGCCACTGTGTCCAGCTAATTTTTTTGTACTATTTGTAGAGATGGGTTTTTTGCCATGTTGCCCAGGTTGGTATCCAACCCCTGGGCTCAAGCAATCCTCCCACCTCAGCCTCCCAAATGCTGGGATTACACGTGTGAGCCACCATACCTGGCCTAATAACATTTTTTACAACAAAAGATTTTCGCTCAGGGGTTGCATTTGGTTTTCAGGTCTTAAGTTTTTTCATTTCATTCTGTTAATAATGTGTGTTGTACTTATATATTTTTTCTGCTGTGAAACCATTCTTAGATTAACACCATTTAATGGTGATGTTTTATTTTTACTTATTTATTTGAGACAAGCCCTTCCAGGCTGGAATGGAGTATAATCATAGCTCACTGCAGCCTTGAACTCCTGGGCTTAAGCAATCCTCCCACCTCAGCTTCCTAAGTAGCTAGGACTACAGGCATGTACCACCACACCCAGCCAATTTTTTAGTTTATTTTTGTACAGATGGGGGTCCCACTGTGTTATCCAGGCTCATCTTGAACTCCTGGCCTCAAGTGATTCTCCTGTCTCAGCCTCCCAAAGTGTTGGGATTACAGGCGTGAGCCACCGCTCCCAGCGGTGATCTTTTTATTCTAATATACTGTTGATGTTGATTTGCTACTATTTTTTAGTTAACTTTATTGGCATATTTTACATAAAATCAAATGTACCCATTTTAAGTGTCCAATTCAGAAAGTTTTGAGACATGTAACCACATGAGACCCATGTAACCACTACCACCATCAAGATATAAACATATCCATTACCCCAAAGGGTTTCCTCAATGCTCTGTGCAATCAATTCCTTCCTACCCCAACTCCCTATCGATTTGTCTTATCTTTTCTCAGATTTCATATGAAAGGAATCCTATCGTTGTCCTCCTTTGTGTCACTTCCTTTGCTCAGCATACTGTTTTAGATTCACCCATGTCGCATGTATCTGTATCTTGTTCCTTTATCATTCTTCTTAGTACTTAATTGGTATGCATATATCACAATTTGTTTATTCATTCATCTGTTGGTAGACGTGTTATTTCCAGTTTGGAGCTCTTATGATAAAGATCAGTTCTGAGCATCTGTATATGAGTCTTTGTGTCTTTATTTAGGTCTTTCATAATTTCAAAATTGTTCAATAATTTTTTTTTTGAGACGGAGTTTTGCTTTTGTTGCCCAGGCTGGAGTGCAATGGCGTGATCTCGGCTCACTGCACCCTCCACCTCACAGGTTCAAGCAGTTCTCCTGCCTCAGCCTCCAGAGTAGCTGGGATTACAGGTCCCTGCCACCATGCCCAGCTAATTTTTTGTATTTTCAGTAGAGATGAGGTTTCACCATGTTGGCCTGACTGGTCTCGAACTCCTGACCTCAGGTGATCCGCCTGCTTTGGCCTCCCAAAGTGCTGGGATTACAGGTGTGAGCCACCGCACCCAGCTATTCAGTAATTTTTATCTGTAGAGGTATAGATCTTGGGGTTAGGCATGTTCCTGGGCTTGTTTTTTGTTTTGTTACTTTTTTCTAAAACCTTTTTAAATGAGCTATTATCAGTATATATGAACACTATTGATTTTTATTTATTGATCTCATCCAGCAACCTTACCAAAGTCTTGTTAGTTCTAAAAAGTCTCTAGATTTACCTGGATATACTGTATGTGGACAATCCTCATCTTTAAATAAGGACAATTTTATTTATTTACCTTTAATTTGGGGCACTCAATCTGTTTTTCTTGTTTGATTATGTTTCTTTTGGGTAAACAGCTAGAACTAGAATTACTGAGTCATAAAGTGAGTGTATGTTTAACTTTAAAAGTGATTGCATTATTTTACATTTCTACCAATAATATGTAAGAATTTCATTTGCTCCACATCCTCATCAACAGTGGGTCTTGTTATTTTAGGCAGTCCAGTAGATGTGTATTGCATCTCACTATGGCTTTAATATGCCTGAGGGTTAATGAGACTGAGCATCTTCTCATGTGCTCATTTGCCATTCATAAACCTTCTTTCATGAAGCATCTATTCACATTTTGTGCCTACTTTTAATTGAATTGTCTTATTCTTGAGTTGTGTTTTCTAAATTCTGGATGCAAGTCTTTTGTCAGAGATATGTATTGTGAATATTTTCTCCCAGTCTCTGGCTTGCCTTTTTGTTTTCTTAGCAATGTCTTTCAAAGACAATTTTAATTTTGATATAATCCAACTTACTTTTTCTTTATGCTTTCTGATTTTTATATGAAATCTTTGCCTATGCCAATGTCACCAAAATTTACTCTTAGGTTTTTCATGCCCTTTTGTTATTTGATTATAAAATGTGAAATATTGATCTTCAATTCAGATTTGGATTCTTCTGGTTTCAAGTAGCACATAGAGACTGGAGCCGGTCTAAACATAAAAGGGTATTTATAATAAGGTTTTGGGAGCATTTCATGTTTCCTAAAGGCAGGCATGCAGGTGGGTGTAAGAAACAGCTAGAAAGCCATTGGGAACCTAGAATGTCCTCTTTCTAGCCCTTGTTTTTCTTTCTTTGCAGACTGACTTGCTCTGACCACGTGGCTTCAACTATTCCTCAAAGCCCATTCCACACTTTTAGGATAGGGGATTGGACTGACCTAGCTTGGCATCAGGGTTCCACCCAGGTCAATGAGTTATTAGAGGTCAGGATTACAGAGTATAAAACATGCCTGGAAACCAGGGTCATTCCCAGAGAAATGGGATGGCTTATGGTCTGTTCATCCATTCCCAAAGGTTGCCACTGTTTTACCCCCAGTCCATTTCCCACTCCTGGTTTGATTTTCCACTTTTGGTATGATTTTCTGATATGTAGCTTTCAATATTACTTTGTGCATACTCTGGATTTTTTTTTCCAATCTGCAGCTGTATTCTTCAGGACTTGTGGAATGTGAGGATCATGATCCACTTAATCTTGATAGAAGTTTTGATGTGGAATCAGTAAAGAAAGAAATCCAGAGAGGAAGGAAGTTGGTAAGTGTAAATGATGTTATTTCTTATACTGGATGAACAGAGCCTCAGGGGATGCATTCCAAAGGAAGTCTATTTGACTGATAAACTAGGGATAGAGAATCTTCTTGGAGAGCTGAAAGAAGTAGGAACTGTATTGGAAACCTCAATTCAACTTAAGATTTAATTATTTATTTATTTATTTTGAGACAGAGTTTTGCTCTTGTTGCCCAGGCTAGAGTGCAGTGACGTGGTCTCAGCTCACTGCAACCTCCACCTCCTGGGTTCAAGCAATTCTCCTGCCTCAGCCTCCCGAGTAGCTGGGATTACAGGCATAGGCCACCATGCTCGGTAAATTTTCATATTTTTAGTAGAGACAGGGTTTCACCATGTTGGCCAGGCCGGTCTCGAACTCCTGACCTCAGGTGATCTGCCCGCCTTGGCCTCCCAAAGTGCTGGGATTACAGGCGTGAGCCACCACGCCCATCCAACATTTAATATTTTAAAGTAAACTACCATATACTTCACCAGTAAAGTGATCTGAGTTAGAATGCTTTTGCTGTAAGTAGAAGTAAGCTCAAGTTAAACAGACTTTTACAAAGAGGATGCTTACTTTTTCACTTGATCAGAGAAAACACCTGCTTTCCAAGCTGGTTAATTCAGTGGCTTGATGTCATCAGGGGCCCAGATTCTTCCTCTCTGGCCTCCTGTCCCCAACATCAGCTGGTCTCCTTGTGGTCATAGGGTGGCCGCAGGCAGCAACTGAAGCATCAGGCTTTCTTGTTCATATCCAGTGAAAGAGAAAGGTCATCCCTACACATGGAATAAGCCCCCTTCTAAAAGTTTAATTAGGTTACACCCCTCTTTCTGCACCAACTGCTGGGGGTGGCCATAACTAATCAGGGTCTACCCTGGGAGCTGGGGTCAGCTCCCCATGGGTCATAAGGGGGCTCTTCAGGAAGGAAGAAATGCTGAGAAGTCATTCCACTGGGCTTATTGCAGTGACTTCCTCTCAAGGACCCTTCACATCTTAGTAAGCAGGACAGCAAGTGTGAGCACCTCACACTCTGACTACAACCACAGGGTTAATGACCGGGGACAAACAGTTAGTCTTTGCAAGGCATCAGCATCAGCAGCATCCTGTGGTAGGTGTGTTACATACACTGTTCTAGGTAAACTCCCAGCTATAGGTAAAACGATGCCCATTTTGTAAATCGAAGAAATGGAAAGTTCAGGGTGAAAGGGAACAGTCTAGATGGAATTCTGCAAATTATGCTGTCTTAGGCAGTGTACACAATACTGTAGTAGGTCCTGAAGCAAGTCATAAAAATGGACTGTGTGTGGCCCAGGCATGGTGGTGCATGCCTCTAATCCCAGCACTTTGGGAAGTCAAGGCAGGAGGACTGCTTGAGCCCAGGAATTTGAGACCAACCTGGGCAACATAGTGGGACCCTGTCTTTACCAAAAAAAAAAAAAAATTAGCCCAACACATTGGCATATACCTGTAGTCCCAGCTACTTAGGAGGCTGAGGTAGGAGGATTACGTGAGCCTGGAAAGTCGAGGCTGCAGTGAGCTATGAGCTCACCACTGTACTCCAACCTGGGCAACAGAGTGAGACTCTGTCTCAAATTTAAAAAAAAAAGAAAGAAAGAAAGAATGTGTGGATCCTGCTCTCAATGTGTACCCTATACTAATAAATACTTGGCAAGACTGGCTGCTGACATCATTAGTGCTCACAGTGCCATGTCCCTAGGATTTTGGGTGTGATGAGATGGGTGAACAGGGAGCCCCTCTAATGAGAAAGTAGCAGACAAACCTCAACTAGAATATTTTTGTTGCTCTTCACTAATTGGATTTGAGTGGGGAGACATAGAGTTAAAGAAATCTGTGTGAAATTCTAGTGGCCATCCAGTCATGAAGAGACCCAGGCTGAGAAATGAGGGCAGTTGACTGGAGGCATAATATTTGGCAGAAAGCAGGTACCTGAGGGTTTCTGCAGATCTTGGGATGCAGACTTCCCTACTGGGAAGGCTTTGGGATGGGTTGGAAGTAGAGGATAAAGGAGAGAAGAGAGGAAAGTCACCTGAGGTAATAGTTACCCACTCACAGCATTTATGGAACCCTTGGACTATGTGGGCAGATACATGGCACACACCCGTCGTAGGGACAGGCCAGTGCTGTGGTGGTTTCAGTACAGCTGGGCAAGTGCCTCGAGGGTGAGCAGCAGGGGCCCTCAGCAAGCAGGCTCCTCCCTAGGATTCGGACTACCAATCTGACACAGCCACATGAGCATCCAATAGCATTTCAGAGTAAAGTGGCCAAAAAAATACAGTTCCATCTCCTACACACACACACACACACACACACACACACACACACACACACACACACACTCCCCATCTAAATCTGCTCATTCTTCATCCCAGTAAACAGCACCATCCTTATCCATTTGCCCAAGCCAGAAGTCTAAGGACTCTCTTTTCCTCGTCAACCTCCCAGCCCAACATCAAGCCCATGGGCACAAACTCCTAGATGCATCTTGCATTCATCCGCCCACTTCTCTCAGCGTCAGTAATCCACCATAGTGAAGACACCCATCTTGTTCTCTAAAGCTAGTACTGACCCTCACCCCACTGTCTCTCCTGCCATCCCTACCCCAGCCCTTTGTTCTCCGTCCAGCAGCAGCCCAGCAGCCCGAGTGATCTTTCAAAAATGTTAATCAGTTTATGTTCCCCTTGCACAAAGATAAAACCCAACTCCTTACTCTGGCGTGTAAGTCCCACTTGATCCAGCCCTTACTTACCCCTTTGATCATCCCAAGGCTTCGTCGTGCCCACTTCGCTGCTCCAACAGCACTGGCCATCTGTCTTGTCCTTGCTGTAGCTTGCCAGTGGGGAAGCTCATTCTTGTGGCCAAGACCCAAGGCCCTCTGCTTAGAATGTCTTTCCTCCTCCTTTTTGCATCTGGGAGCTCTTATTATTATTCAGATCTCAGCTTCCATATCACCTCCTTAGAGGTGACACATTTTACTGACTGCCCAATCTGAAGTAGGGACCCAGTGACACTCTGTCACTTCACCCTATTTTAATTCGATATAATGTGTATATAACTTTGTGAGATGTTTTAAACTTTGCTTTATTTGATCATTGTACCTTGTCTCCGATAGAATGTAAGCCTCACGTGGACAGGCATCTTCTCTGCTTTGTCCACTACTGTTTTCCCTTATCCTAAAACCGTGCCTGCCACATCATAGCTACTGCATACTAAATAAATACTATATACTCATGTATTTTTAAATGAATAAATGTTCATTAGCCATTTGTGTTTTTTCTTCTGTAATTTGCCAGTTACCATTTTTCTGCAGGTTTTCAGAATCTGAAAACTTTATCTAGTATGTTACAAACATTTTTCTTTCCATCTTTTCCTTGTCTTTCAAATATTTTTTAATGCCCTCACTATAAAAATGGAAGTTTAAAATTTTTGTATAGTAGGCTCTGTCAGTCCTTCTGTCGCCCAGGCTGGAGTACAGTGGTGCAATCACAGCTCACCACAGCCTTGATTTCCCGGGCCCAAGCTATCTTCTGGCCTCAGCCTCCCACATAGCTGGGACTACAGGAGTGTGCCACTATGCCCAGCTGACTTTTAAAGTTTTTTTGTAGAGATTAGGTCTCACTGTGTTGCCCAAGCTGGTCTCGAACTCCTGGGCTCAAGCAATCCTCCTGCCTCAGCCTCCCAAAGTACTAGGATTACAGGTATGGGCCACCACGCCTAGCCTGTCAAGAGTTTTCATTTGTGGCTTCTGGGTTTTCTTCCTGCCTTAGACAGCCTTCCTTGCCTCCATACTATGCTTTTTTTCTTTCTCCTATATTTCCTAATCTTTAAGAGTTTTTTGTTTAACATTATCTAGTTAGAGCTTTAATCCATGTGCAACTTATTCAGGAGTATATTGTGAGGTAGGGATCTAACTTTATTTTTTCCTATATACATAGCCAGTTACCCTCCTCCCAAATTAAATGATCGTTCTTGTATGCTCTGATTTGAATTTCCACCTTTATCATAACCTTATTTCTTGCCTATATTTGAATTTCCTTTAACTGTTTCTGTGCTTGCTTGTGCCGACCCTGGGCTATGGTGTGAGTGACCTCCTGTTCTGCAAGGCAAGTTCACTGGGCCCCCACGTCATTCAGCCAGAGTATCATGCGGATCAGCCTTGGTCCTGGCTGGATTCCCCTAAACCAGTGAGGCTGCTGTGGCCACATGCTGCCTAGCCATCATGACACCACTCTCACATATAAAATACCAGATAGATAAATAAATACAAGGCAGGGAGCAAATAAATTGAACTAAGAAAAAACTGTTAATAGAGTTGTAGAATTTTTTTAAATGTTTGGCCCTACTACCTAGATTCCAAGGAGGTTTCCCTTACTTTATCTCACATTATCCTCAATAGCAACTCTGTAAGACAGACATTATCACCCACGGCAGGGTCTAAGTCCGAAAGAGAAATCACACCACTCTTAGTGGCACAGCCAGCGGCCACTCTCGCCTGTCTCAAAGGGCCCCCTAGTGGGGCCCCTTGCCTGGAGCTGGACAAGTTTGCCTGCTCTGCTTTTTAGAAAATTATTTTTAAAATAGAGAGATTGGTTTTTTTGAAACAAAAAGCATTTTCTGCTTTTAATCAGATCATTACAAAACTGTCTGTCCAAGCATTCCAGTTAGCTGAGGTTTTGCCAAAATTCCCAAATGAGCAGCCAAATGTAAGTACTGTACCCTAATGTTTGTAACAGGATGGAACCTTGCTCATGATGCCAGGATAAAATGCAGGGCTCCTGGAACTTAAATAACATGTAATGATATCTTTGAATTTTAACAAATAACAACAAACAGGTACTTACTCAATAAAATCTATTCTTCTGTAGAAATGTAAATTTTGTCATAAAAGAGGAGCCACCGTGGGATGTGATTTAAAAAACTGTAACAAGAATTACCACTTTTTCTGTGCCAAGAAGGACGACGCAGTTCCACAGTCTGATGGAGTTCGAGGAATTTATAAGTATTTAATAAAACATTTTTAAAACCACATTTGGGGGATTGGGATAAGGAATGGTTAGATTAAGACAAGGAGACTTTTTTTTTTAAAAAGTCTATTTTTTTTAATAAATAAAGATTAATTTTATGTAAATGGTTTTGAAATGAGAACATAGCCAGTTTGCGGGATGCCCAGGGGTTACGTGAATTTTGAATTTCAGTGAAATATATATATATATATATAATTTTAGTCACAATATCTTGAATAATGAGCTCAATGTTAGGAGAGCATGATTTTTTTAAATGTGATTTTTGTGAGCTATGTTACATTCTTAGGATGATCTTTTTTAAATTCCATTCAGAGGCTGCTGTTTTTTCCTGCCGGTGGGCGTATATTCCCAATTTTCCCATAGTGTTCCAGGCACTATTTTATTTATTTCTTTAATAACCACTTGCTTTATGCCAAGCACAGTTCTAAGTGCTTTACAAATGTTAACTCATTTAATCCTCATAATAGTCAACTGAGATATATACTATTATCTTCACTTTCCAGAGGAGGAAACTGGGGCCTTGAGACACTCAGTGACTTGTCCCCAGGTTACACAGCTAGTCAGTGGCAGAGCTGGGCTGCAGGACTTCCGAGTCCTCGCTCTTTGCCACCATGTTGTCTTCAGGTATGGGGGCTATATATTCTAAAACACGAGGGAAGCCTACCATTGAAAGAAGCTTGCCAAACAATTTTAAATGTAATTTTGAGCAAGTTCCGTAAGTATTTTGTTGCTAATCAGGCATGAAATGTGTAAATATGTAAATTTCATACTGCACTTCTTTTTATATTTGATTTTCTAAGAAACTCACAGGTTGTTATAGTCTCAGAGTTTCATTTTTATTATTTACCTTCCCAAAGAACTCGTTTTGGTATGACCTTTAAAATGACCTTAAACTTAATAAGATCAAACGAAAAGGAATGAAGTCCCTGCTATAGCTTAAAGTTTGAAAAACCCATTAGAAGAACAAATAGGGACTCAATAAAATAGTCTTCTTGCATTGTTTTTTCAAGGAACAGGTGAATTTTTATGCATTTTTAAACTGAATTTAAACCTTCATGCTTATCATACATGAGGCACCTTGCTAGGTGCTACGAGATACAAAGAAGAATAAAATATAGATTGAACCTCAGAGAAGTTATCACCTGGTGGGAAGCCCAGAAGAAGGGTCAATGCAAACAGAAGCACATGGGATAACCAGAGAAGGAGGGGTTACATGAAGGGAGCTTGGCATTGAGTTGAGAATTGTTGACACTGTGGAATGGATGGGAACATGGGGGTTCATCTTGATATTTTCGACACTGTTTTATATGTTTGAAAAAATTTAAGTACTTGGGAAGTGAAAGTGCTCAGAGATACCACAATCAAAGTGGGAGGAGATTAACTTTGTTTCGGTGTTGCTGGGAAGGCTGCATGGAGGAGGTGGGAAGTGGTATAAGATGGGAAGAAACGGCATTCCCCTAGGCGAGGAGGCCACTGCTTCCTGAGAGTCCACGCCATCTGGAGAGGAAGGGAGATGAAGCTGGGTGCCGAGGAGGAGGAAAGGTTAGAAAGAAAGCAGCCTGAGCAGCTCTATAAAATGATTCACTTCATTTCTTTTTTGTTTTTTTTTAAAGACGGAGTCTTCTGTGGCCAGGCTGGAGTGCAATGGTGCAATCTCAGCTCATTGCAACCTCCAGCCTCCCAGGTTCAAGCGATTCTCCTGCCTCAGCCTCCCGAGTAGCTGGGACTACCGGCATGTGCCACCACGCCCAGCTAATTTTTGTATTTTTAGTAGAGACGGGGTTTCACCATGTTGGCCAGGAAGGTCTCGATTTCTTGACCTCGTGACCCACCCGCCTCAGCCTCCCAAAGTGCTGGGATTACAGGCATGAGCCACTGCGCCCAGCCTCACTTCATTTCTTCATCGTAGCCTGCTATGCTGCTGCTTTCTCTTGGAAGATACTAATCAGTTCTAGGCCCTTTGTAGGTCAAATCTAAGATCTGGGGCAAATATCTGTTTTCACTGAAAACTACTTTTTCCTCAAATTAATGCATGCAATTTTGTGCTATTTATTGTTGAAAACCAGCAGAATCTTGTACGTCAGATGGAAATCTGCATGTCTTTAGGTCTCTTTATACAGTAAAATCCCACTGACCACTGTATATGAACTAGTATTGTTCATAATACTGCATCAGTACTCATTCCTTGAAAGAACATAATCATCTTCCTAAGTCCCTGAGGGCATAAAAGACATCTAACTGGGCCTCCCGTCTGCACTCAGTGGGGGTCACCAATTTTACACAGGTTTAAACAGCTTTAAAAAAAAAAAAATTTAGTGTGACACCATCATGAAAAGTAGGGTAGTATGTTTTTAATCACAAAAATAGACATGATATTTGAAAACTGTAAATAAAAATATTTTACAATTCTTTGAAATTAAATATTTCAGACTGCTTTGCCAACAACATGCTCAATTCCCGAACAGCACTCAAAGTGGTAAGTTCCTAAAATTTAGCACTGTGGGTTTTAAAGAAAGGTAAACATTTAGGTAATATAAGGAATAGTCCCAATTTTCTAGCTTCATTGAATTAAAATATAAATACTTGAGTTAAAATTTTACATATCTAGAAAATTGACAACTTATTTGTGTACTATGTGATATAACTAACTAATTTTTTCTTCTTTATGAACAAGACTTATTCTCTTTGAACCATTCGCTGGTATCTTTCATTCTCCCTACACTCACAGAACCAAACTAAGACATGGGAAAAAGCCTTGACTTTTGGGACTGCTTCTCTTCCATAAGAATTTTCAGTAGATAAAATTTAAAAAGTGCTACACTTTCCCTGAGTGAAAATTCCCTAAGGATGCATGGTTAGCATTTCAGTTCTAATTAAGGCAGACTGGATCCTGGCTAACTGGAGTTATGGGGTATACTTTCATTCATGAGTGGAACAGCAGTGTCTTAGCAGCACTAAATCTGCAATGTTCACTGTGAACTGGAGTCAGGACCTCGTTGGAAGACTTAGTTCTGCGTCATGCCAACTGCATTTTATGGTGATGAACAACACTCTCCAAATAGCACCTCTACAGTCATTTTTCAGTCATTACCCTTTTAACTCAGCAGGAAGTGCTACTACAAATTCTGCTTTAAATCAGTGTTTACTGACGGAAAAGCATCAGCAATACACACTTAACCAAACCCTTGCAAATGTCATCTATTAAATATCCTCATCTTTATTAGTCTGTTTTACTTTGAATATCTTCACTTATGAGTGAAATTGAGTGCATTCCCATATCTTTTCACCAATTATGTTTGTTTTCCTATGACCCAATTTGTTCATTTTTCTATTCAATGCACCCTCTCCCCAGAGAGTTCCCCATATGCCCATTTTTCTACTCAATTTACCTGTTTTGCATTAAACTTATAATATTTTTTTTAATTAACCCTTTATCATAAGTGCTGCAAACACTTAGTTTGCCATATCTTTTGACTTTGTAAAAACTTTTGGCTTATGAGTTGTATATTTCATGTAGTCCAACAGTAATCTTTTCCTTTATGGATTCTAATTTTTAAATGGTTTCTATTTTTAGCTAAGTTTTCAGGAGTGAAAAGAAAAAGAGGAAGGAAGAAACACCTCTCAGGCAATCATATACAGGTAATCTGACTTAGTTTTTATAGCTTTGCATTTCTTCATACAGAGTCCTTATTTAAACCAGTCTGAATGTCAGGTGAAATGTACTTTCCAAATCATCCGAACAGACAGCCTTTGTAGAACATTCTTCATTTGTGTTCTCAGCTAAGGCTGCTCCTGAGGCTGCCTTTTTAGGAAGAATCCCATAGTCGGGAAGCTCTTAGATAATTCCTAGATGATAGTATCACAATGAGATGAGCATGAAAATGAAGCTGGAAGTTCCAAGCACATAACCTTCAGGAGGTGACATTCTGAGCTCCTATAAATTCCCTGGCACCAAACTAGTGAGAGCATCTGACCCCACAGGTGCTTACAGGTAAAACGGGCAGAGGGTGCAGTCAAACATCCTTATGGAACCAAGTATTTCCCAGCTGCATGGCCCACACCTGACCACATTTGTAGCTCTTATAAACTTCTGGATTATTATGTATAAAACGTATGAAAGTATTTTGGGGATTTGAAAGTTTTTATACATCAGCACGTATAAGCTAAATTCATATGAGCCAGCAACCTTCACCTCCTCCTGTTTATACAAGGGGTGCTTGTCAAACACCTCTTGATGTTTTATAATACAAAACAAAAATACATTTGCTGTTTACATCTAAATATGAATATGGGGCGTTTTGTTGTTGTTGTTGTTGTTGTTGTTGTTGTTGTTTTGAGACAGAGTTTTGCTCTTTCGCCCAGGCTGGAGTGCAATGGTGCGATCTTGGCTCACTGCAACCTCTGCCTCCCGGATTCAAGCAATTCTCCTGCCTCAACCTCCTGAGTAGCTGGGATTACAGGCGTGCACCACCACGCCTGCCTAATTTTTGTATTTTTAGTAGAGACAGGGTTTCACCATGTTGTCCAGGCTGGTCTCCAACTCCTGACCTTGTGATCCGCCCACCTCGTCCTCCCAAAATTCTGAGATTATAGGTGTGAGCCACCGCGCCCAGCCAGGGCATGATTTTTACTGTAGGCGTATCATTTAGTTATGGACAGCAAAAGACTGGTTTTCATTTTATGCAATATTAAAATCAATGTAATGCAATCTTGATTTTCTCTCCTTCTAGTCACCCGAAACAATGAAATGTAGTACATTCGTAAGACAAGTGAAAGAAGAGCATGGTAGACACACAGGTTTGCACTAAGTGTTGTCTGTGACAAATATGGCCTACAATACTTACAAAAATGTCAACCCACGTGTTTCAAACTTGGTATCCCGCCTAAATCTTTATTCTTCTAGGCTTGTAGTAATTAATGAGTATAAGTCTTTATCGTAACTATCCACTTTATTGTAATCCCAGCATATCAAGATAACTTAGGTTGGAATGGTCCGTTGTCTTCAGTATTAAGAAAAGACAGACCTCTTAATAAAGACGCAGACAGGCTTGCCTGAGCTCAGAATCCAGTGATATGTCACCCCTCACACTGTGACCCCTGTAACTGTAGTTCTCTGTTCTTTAAAGAAATAGACATTCCACTAACAACACATACAAACTGTGACAAAAAGTGACAGGGGCTGTTATGTCAAATATTTAAGGGTAATCTTTTAAAATCCCTTAATTCAACTACATATCGGGAACAGTGTACACTGCTCAGGTGACAGGTGCACCAACATCTCAGAAATCATCACTGAAGAACTTATCCATGTAACCCGAAACTACCTGTTCCCCAAAAGGTATTGAAATTTTAAAAATTATAGTTTTTATATGTTTAAAAAATCCTCTTAACTGATATAGTTATTGTAAGCAGAGAAATTTTCACTTTTACTTTTTGTAACATTTCATTCATTGTTTCAGCTGGCCAAAAAAAATGAGATACGATGAAATTATAATTAATAGAAACAGTGAAGGTGCTGTATTATTTTACTAAGTATGTCATCCACCACTAGGCAAGGTCTGAAGAAATAAGCATAAAATAATTTATGATTAGCTGCCCTAAGATTATTTCCTTCTCAAATGTTTGTCTTACTCTTAGATGCAACTGTGAAAGTTCCTTTTCTTAAGAAATGCAAGGAAGCAGGACTTCTTAATTACTTACTTGAAGAAATATTAGACAAAGTTCATTCAATTCCAGAAAAACTCATGGATGAGACTACTTCAGAATCAGGTACTGATGAATAGCAATATTTCTAAGTATAGAGACTTCTCCCAGACCTAGATGTAAAACAAAACAAACCCAAGAAAAAAAAAAGGCCCATTTTCTTCCTATACTACTTTTTTCTTCTTCTTTACCTCATTCTTTATTTTATTTTATTTTATTTTTTTGTGAGACAGAGTTTCACCCTTGTTGCCCAGGCTAGAGTGCAGTGGTGGGATCTCAGCTCGCTGCAGCCTCTGCCTCCTGGGTTCAAGCGATTCTCCTGTCTCAGCCTCCTGAGTAGCTGGGATTACAGGCACACGCCACTATGCCCAGTTAATTTTCTGTATTTTTAGTAGAGACAGGGTTTCACCATGTTGGCCAGGCTGGTCTTGAACTCCTGACCTCAGATGATTCACCCACCTTGGCTCCCCAAAGTGCTAGGATTATAGGCGTGAGCCACCATGCCTGGCCCTTTACCTCGTTCTTTAATAAAATCATTGTACCAGATCTACTGTGCTTCATAAATCAACAGGATGTGGGTAATTTACAAACTCAGTAATTTAGTCAAAAGTAACCTGATGCCCTGAGAGTTGTGGTACATTTTCCAGAGGTGTCTTACAGGTTGGCCACTAACAGAACGTGCCATTCAGAGACAGATTCAGTCACATATGCTCCCCTGCCACTGCCCTGCACTCCTGTCGCTAAGATCTGAGAACAGTATTATGTTACAGTTTTGATTTGACTCAAATTCTATTCCTTAATAAGCCAAGTGTCCTTTTTTAAATAATGGTAACCCAAACTTTAAAGTATAGAAGAAGGAATTTTAATGTTTTAATTGATGTTTGGTTTAGAGATGAACTTTGTTAAATAAGTTTCTTTCTTAAAGAGCTCTTTGGGAAGCCAAAGTTCCATTTGTATGTGCAGGTATATAGCTACTTAGCTTTTTTTTTTTTTTTTTTTTTTTTTTTTGAAGCAGAGTCTCGCTGTCTTTCCCAGGCTGAAGTGCAGTGGCGCGATCTCAGCTCATTGCAACCTCTGCCTCCAGGGTTTAAGTGATTCCCTTGCCTCCGTCTCCGGAGTAGCTGGGATTACAGGCATGTGCCACCACACCTGGCTAATTTTTGTATTTTTAGTAGAGACGGAGTTTCACCATGTTGGCCAGGCTGGTCTTGAACTCCTGACCTCAAGTGATCTGTCCACCCTGGCCTCCCAAAGTGCGGGGATTACAGGTGTGAGTCACTGCGCCCAGCCTTACTTAGCTTTCTTGTAACTTATATCCCATGAGTTTAAAACCTTTATTATAAATATAGTTATTTTACAAGGACAAGCTGGACAGCTTATATTGTAGGCAACAATATAAAAAATGTGTATTTGAATGGGATTATTTTTTATAGGGCAAAACCAAAAAGTGAGATAGTAAACATTTCCAAAAGCTCATTTATTATATTATTTTATTCATTTATTTCCTCTAGACCAAGCACTTCCCAAACAGTGTGCCTGAGAATCACCTGTAGGGCTTGTGAGGACACAGATAGCTGGGCCTATCCCACAGAGATTCTGATTCAGTACAAATACCAAGAATTGGGGGCCAGGTGCAGTGGCTCACGCCTGTAATCCCAGCACTTTGGGAGCCCGAGGTGGGCAGATCATCTGAGGTCAGCAGTTCAAGACCAGCCTGGCCAACATGGCGAAACCCTGTCTCTACTAAAAATACAAAAAGTAGCCGGGCATGGTGGTGCGCGCCTGCAATCCCAACTACATGGGAGGCTGAGGCGGGTGAATCGCTTCAACCCAGGAGGCAGAGGTTGCAGTGAGCCAAGATTGCACCACTGCACTCCAGTCTGGGCAACAGGGTGAGATTCTGTCTCAAAAAAAGCAAAGAAAAGAAGACAGGAGAGGAGAGGGGAGGGGAGGGGAGAGGAGGGAAAGAGGAAGAGGAGAAGAGAAGAGAAAAGAGCCAAGAATTACATTTCTGACAGCTTCCCTGTGCTGCTGCTGCTGCTGCTGCCGCCGCCGTCTAACATTAAAGTTCATGGCAGATGACTGCTCTCTTTCCTTTCCCCTGTTTTGGATTACATATAAATGGAGGAGTTTCTGCCTATACAAACTGTTTAATATTGAAAATGTTTTTCTCCCTCCAGACTATGAAGAAATCGGGAGTGCACTTTTTGACTGCAGATTGTTTGAAGACACATTTGTAAATTTTCAAGCAGGTACATGAGTTATATAATATCCGAGCAGCATAGTCGAGAAATATTTATCACCATATTGAAACAATATACTATACAGGTGATAAAAATATTTTAGAAGAATGTTCATTGTTTTCTTAAATGAGAAAAGCCAATTACAAAAACAGTATGACCCCTGCCCACCCCTGCACACACGGAGGAAAAAAATATATAAGTACACGTGCACAGACAAAAGCGGCACCTGGTGGAGACGGTAGTTGGTTGTAGGTAGTTGGATTATAGTGATTTTTGTCTGTTCTTTTAGTGCTATATTTTCCAGATTTTCTATATACACACAAACACTTTTGTAATGAGAAAAACTCATTAAAAAAGTAGAGACAACAAAAAATTGATTCCAAAATTGGAGCATATTTTGGCCTGTGTGTGGCCCAGGCAGGAGCTAGTGAAGCTTCCTGTGGCTTCTCTGCTCTTGCGTGGCGAGGCTATGATAAACCATCCCTCCACTTGCCTCCCTCTCGCTTGGTGGGATAGGTCAAAATTTCAATTCTCCCAATATTAATCTTCAAATCTAATTTAATTTCTTATCAGGGAGGGTTGCAACTGATTTAAAGTTCATCAGGAAAAAAAAAAAAAAAAAAGAGCAAGACAGAATAGCCAAGAAATGTTTGCAGTAGAAAATCTGGTTTGGTTTGGAGGAGGGAGATTTAACCTTCCTATTAAATATCAACCATTTATTGAGTGAGTCCTCCTTTCAGCATTAAGATGCCCTCACGACAGGCTACACCTCCACTTGTTTCTGAGTCCGGTCTGACTTCTCTATCAAGGCTGCCACCCATGGCTGGGCAGGCCATGCACAGAGTCACACAGCATTGGTGTGGATGGCTCCCCCTGAAGTTGCACAACAGAGTGCCCTCCACACTCTGCGTTTCCACAGATGTATCTGTCTCTCCAGCATATGGTAGGAAGACAATACAATTTCCCTGGGAAGAAATCATTAGTTCATATCCCTGTCTCAACACGGCCAACCTTTCTCATTTTGGCTTTCTATATTATACATTTCTGTTTGAATTTTTTACTACATTTATAACCAGCAGGAAAAATATTTGAAAAATCTACCAAAAATAATGTCTGTTTTAATAGTCTTTTGAGGATGTCTGCTACTATATGGCAGTATCCATATTTTTTTAAAGCAGCCTTAAATATCTTTTTCTAAAAAGAGTTATTTTGTAGGGGACTTCCGTGTGTGTTTCTTTCATGTAAGGACACATGTGACACATCACTACTTGGATGGGTTAGGTGGGAGTACATAGATTATAATGTAGTATGGGGGGTGCCACTACTTGGAACTGCATGAGATTCAATTTAAAAGGTGGGTTTCACCATCCCGGTTGATAAAAACTTGCTTAATTTAGCCTTACTAATATTTTAAATTAACTATAGGTATGCAGTTATTCTGAATAAAAGTTGTGTATGTGTGTGTTTTAACTTTGATTTTGAGGCTTTTAAAAATTACATTGCCATTGACTACTATTTGTTATTTATAAAGCCTAAGTATCTTCCTCCTAAGCTTTTCTAAGTTTCCACAATTAAAAGCCTTCCTGTTTCTAAATGAAACCTAAAGCTTTTATGTAACATTAAAAATTGAACACATTTTTAGGAGGGATTTGTCCTTAACCTTGGTATTCTAGCCACATTCTCCAATTATCATATCTCAATAAATGGATATAGTATAGCATGAAGGTTATACAGTCACTATTTTCAAGTTTTCAAATATATACCAAGGGACTTGTTCTGCTATAAATGTGCACAAAATCTTAAGGGTTTACTGGGCAGCTTTGTGTATAAATGTTAGAATTCTGTCCTGAATTAGAAGGAGGAAGTGAAGGCATAAAGAAACCAGCTCCTGCCCATAACGCTCTGGATCCTTTTCCTCGGAGGCATGAGGATTGTGTATCTGTACTTGCAAGTGAAAGGGGCTAGAAACGGTACATTATTTCTAATAAAACTACTGAATAATCTGAAATCTTTTTTTTATTCTTTTCATAGCAATAGAGAAAAAAATTCATGCATCTCAACAAAGGCGGCAGCAGTTGAAGGAAGAGATTGAGCTACTTCAGGACTTAAAACAAACCTTGTGCTCTTTTCAAGAAAATAGAGATCTTATGTCAAGTTCTACATCAGTATCGTCCCTGTCTTATTAGGGATTACCATTTCCTAAGCCAGGAGTCAGGCTAAATTGCAATCGGGCTCAAAACCAGAGACCAGGCTGTGAAATCCACACATCTTTAGAACTAGTCATTTCCTCTTGGCCCCGGCAGCTCTTCCATGTTCTTGCTAGTTGATATTTTGATCATTCTTTGCACACTCTTACTTGTGTTTTTTGTTCACTGTCACATTCCCAGCACCTAATATGCTCAGTAAATGTTTGTAGAATAAGTGCATAAAATGTTATTAACCTTTGATTCTAGTTACAGCCCATGATGCTTCTTAGATATAATAAATTTGGATTATACTACTTTACTTGTACCAAATTTGCCTGTTTTCGTGTCACAAAGTCTGCTTTTGAAAAATCCCTTTTCAGCCATAGTTATCATGTTGGGATTCATCATCTTCAAAACAAATACCTAAATTTTAAACTGGACTCTGAATAAGAACATTACCAGGAGTATGCAAGAATGAAATAAAATTGACAGTTAACATTTTTCTCAGCCTAATAATATACAGTTCTGGTTTTTATGCCCACACTACCATGTCTGACCCCTGAAAACTTCACATTCACAGTTCTCATTTTTTACCGTGGTACTCTGACTTGCAATAATATTACATCTCAAAATGGGTTTAAACTGAGTCTCCAGCATAGTGTCTGACATGTAATAAATAAGTACTTGAAAAATATTTGCAGGAGATGAAAAAGAACATTCCATTCCTGTTGTATCGGCAGCTCTAGCCTAAGTTCTTATATCTTAGGGACAAAATCTAAACCAGTAGATTTCAAATCTGGCCACACATCAGAATCATGTGGAGCATTTTAAAAACTAGAGAAGTGGCCAGGCGCAGTGGCTCAAGCCTGCAATCCCAGCACTTTGGGAGGCCGAGACGGGCGGATCACAAGGTCAGGAGATCGAGACCATCCTGGCTAACATGGTGAAACCCCGTCTCTACTAAAAAATACAAAAAACTAGCCGGGCGAGGTGGCGGGCGCCTGTAGTCCCAGCTACTCGGGAGGTTGAGGCAGGAGAATGGCGTAAACCCGGGAGGCGGAGCTTGCAGTGAGCTGAGATCCGGCCACTGCACTCCAGCCTGGGCGACAGAGCGAGACTCCGTCTCAAAAAAAAAAAAACAACTAGAGAAGCGAAGATCCCCTCCAACAACCTCTGAATAGATTTCCCCTAGGCAACCTCTGTCTCCCGGGTTCAAGCAATTCTCCTGCCTCAGCCTCCCAAGTAGCTGGGACTACAGGCGCGCACCACCACACCCAGCTAACTTTCGTATTTTTAGTAGAGGCGGGGTTTCACCGTGTTAGCCAGGATGGTCTCGATCTCTTGACCTCGTGATCCGCCTGCCTCGGCCTCCAGTGCCAGGATTATAGGCGTGAGCTACCGTGCCCAGCCATCTTAGCAAAGTTTATCTGACTAATCATTTTGATGTCATGATCTTTATTTAAAAAAAAACATTTGTCCCCCACTTTACTTTCACGTTTAAGCTGTGACTCACAGCAAGTAACTGTGCATCATGGAGCACCACGTGTTTCGCGGCCATGAGGCCGGCTACTGGGCAACCTCTAAGGCGGACCCGAGTATGAACTTCAGCTATGTCACTACTGAAAAACTTGAATCCGATTATTTAATCTGAGAATAATGCTGCCTACCTTATGGGACAAAATATGGACAGTAAATAAAATGTGAAGCAGAGAGCACAATGTCTGGCACTGTGGGAAATAAATGTAAAACACATGCACACCCCCACACACACTCCCCTTGCCAACATTTCTAGCTTATTTTCTCCATTCTAACCAAACTTAATTATGGTAAGTTCTGGAAGGCTCATTAGCCCCCATCTCTAAGCCTTTGCTTGTGCCTCTAACTTTTTGGAGATGAGCTAAAAGGACACTTTATATTTTCCCCTATCCAACACAAGTGTTATCTTCAGAACAACTAACTGCTTGTCATGTGTAACCCTATTTCTGTATTAGTCTGTTCTCACACTGTTATGAAGAAATACCAGAGACTGGGTAATTTATAAAGGAAAGACATTTAATGGACTCAGTTCCGCATGGCTGGGGAGGCCTCAAGAAACTTAAAATTGTGGCAGAAGGGGAAGAGGCCTGTCTTACGTGTGGCAGGTGAGCGAGAGCACGCAAAGCCCAGGAAGAACTGCCATTTATAAAACCGTCAGATCTCATAAGAACTCCCTCACTAGCATGAGAACAGCATGGGGGAAACAGCCTCCATAATCCAGTCACCTCCCACCAGGTCTCTCCCTCAACACCTGAGGATTACAATTCAAGATGAGATTTGGGTGGGGACACACAGCCAAACCACATCATCCTATTTGGTTTTCTCTCACTGACTGTTATGAAAAGCTCTTTATAAGTATCTCATTGTGTTGTTAATTCCTAAACCTATCTCCCTCTCTCCTAATAATTCATATATTCCTTGAGGATAAAGAATATGTCTTTCCCTTCATGTAAGTACCCCCAAAGGTACAGACACATTTTTCTACTGTGCCAGTTCAACTGTACTACCTTTCAGCAGGAATAAAATCCAAAGATTTCTATGATATGTGTTTGTGTATAGTTGAGAATCAAGCAGTTGACATGTTCATGGTGTACCTATTTTTAGCCTGATACCCATTAAGAATCACACTACTGATTTGTTGTTGTTGTGGTGGTAAAATATATATAACCTAAAATTTGCCATCCCAATCATTTTTAAATATATGGTTCAGTGGCATTAAACATTCATTTTTGTGCAACCGTCACCACCATCCACCTAAAGCAGCGGTCCCCAACCTTTTTGGCACCAGGGACTGGTTTCATGGAAGAAAATTTTTCCATGGACCGTGGGATGGGGCGGTTGGTGGGGGGTGGGGAGGATGGTTTTGGGATGAAACTGTACTGCCTCAGACATTAGATTCTCATACAGAGCACATAACCTAGATCCCTTGCATACTCAGTTCACTATAGGGTTTGCACTCCTATGAGAATCTAATGTTCTAATGTTGCCACTGATCTGACAGGAGGCGGAACTCAGGCAGTAATGCTCACTCACCCGCCACTCACCTCCCGCTGTGCGACCTCTTCCCAACAGGCCAGGGACCAATATGGGTCTGTGACCTGAGGGTTGGGGACCCCTGACCTAAAGGACTTCATCTTGGTAAACTGAAACTCGGTATCCATTAAACAAGTTCCCCATTCTCCTCTCCCCTCAGACACTGGCAATGGCCATTCTACTAAGTCTCTATGAATTTGACTAAGAACATCACACAAGTGGCATCACATACATAGTATTTGTTTGTGACTGGCTTCTTTCACTTAGCATAATATCCTTAAGTTCATCTCTGTGTACCATGTGTCAGAATTTCTTTCCTTTTTAGGGCTGCAGACTACTGATTTTCAGTGAAAAACACAACTCTACGTGCCTGTTTTAATGTTACTTTGTTTATTAACATGTCATTCTAAATATTACATAAATACAGCCTATATACTAGAGTATCAAACATTGTTCCAGTAAGAAGTTCAAGAGTACATTTAGGGCTATCTTAAGAAATATGATACTTTGGCTTCCATTATTATATTAGATGAAAAAATCAGTTCAAATAAGAGTTGTCATATCCTGCTATGATTAACAACAAAACAAAGTAGAAAAATAAGAGAGTGTATTTAAAAAAAATAAAGATGATCAAATGCTTTTTGAAGGACTTGTTCTCTTCACTGCCACACATACACAAATGACTTAGTAATCTAACATGAGAAGTGGTCTTTCACTTATATTAGGAACTTGGTAAATATTTGTAGAATGAATGAACTATCTATGGATATGAATTTACTACTTTAATTTGTGCTTTTTTTTGAAAAAAAAAATTTTCAAGTAAGAGCAATAGTAAACATACTAAAGTTCACATTTTGCTCAGATCATAAGCCTATACAACAGTGATTGTTACAAACACCACCCATCACAGCACAAATCAATGTGCATTTCTGAACCCAGTAAGAAAGGTTCTATCATGTTGTAGAATGAATTCTAACAGAATAATTCACTGGGCTTCAATCACTTGTGATATGGTCAAGAAAAGGGGGCTGGAGCTACTAGGCTTGTCTCTATTTCAGCTATCAATGAATTCCTATCTTTGAGGCCTCACTCCCCTTCCCACCCCAACAGACACAAATTTTAAAACATTGCTAAAAATAGTAACTGCAGCATGTCTTCACCCACTTGTAATTTGGCTCTGAAAATGTACTCAGGCTCCAGGTTCAGAAGAGAGACCTTCCAAGCAGGAGACAAAGTTCACTAAGGGAGCTCACTCCAATGGAAATGAGTTCATGGACCAGAGAGCAAAGCAAAACATTGTTCTTAAAGCAAGCTCAATGAACACGCATGATGAAACTCACAGCTGAACACTCTCACACCCCAGAGTCACCTTTCATAACCAGTTCAAAACAACTACCGTCTTTTAATAGGATCTTTTCAGGAACGCCGTAATTTGGGTGCTTTTTCAAGGTGAAATTGTGCTAAATGTTATACCTACGATGTTTAAAAACAGAGGAAAACCAAAAGTGAAAGATGATAAAGTTTCAAATAAGCCAGTGTGTGATGGATTTGACCTAAAGTAGATAAAGCAAATTCCATTAAGTCCTGTAAGAGGGCTGACTTGAAGAACCACTTCTTCCAGTCATATATTGTAGATATGATGATTCAGCAGCCATAATTTAGGAAGGCAAGAGTATGTATATCATTATTTTCCTCTTAAGTTTGCATTTATAGAAGAAGGTGGGGGGGGACAATTTGAACTTGAGTTCTCAAGCTCTACCTTAATGAAATAAAACACTGTTGGATAAGTAGTGGAGATTCTAATTTATAAAATATTCACCTTCATCAAACTTCTTTCATTATTAACTTGTCACAGATACTTCTAGATTACTACTCTTTATGCACTTAAATCTTAAGAGAAATCTTGACTAACCTAGAAAATTTATCTTTACATAATTATCATTTCAATAGGTTTAACTTACGTTAAACTGAATATTACTTTGATATATCTTGAAGTTAAAAAAGTCAACACAAGCACACAAACAAAAGTCTGAAACAATCTTAATTATTCCTTCACAGTAAGGCTACTAAGCTAGCAACTAAGACAGCACTTAACAATCCCCAGGTCAGCATCTTTAATTCACGATGGGGCCTCTCCATTCATCTCACAATCCCCCAACTATCACTGCTCCTGCTGTCAGAAGATGGTTGATATGTGGCCCAGGAGAGTTGCTGCCAACTTCCCCTTTCCAAGTTCAGAAGTTCCTCTAATCAAAAATGAAAACAAGACCAAAAACGACTAAACTTTCACTCTTTTACATGTACCAGCCCAAATTTAAGAAAGGTCACATTTAAAATACACTTATCTGGAAACAAGAGTTGTTTCAAATGGGCTCAAGAAAAGCCATACACCCTTGACATGTTCTTACACAGACAACTGTGTCCCAGATGTGGAAAAAAACAACCTGATGGTCTTTTACCTGCAGAATTACATCACCCGTAGAGCACAAACCGGACACATCCTCAACAGTGCCCCAGAGCACTCACACAGAACCCAGCAGCCTTGCGCTTCAGTTCTTAAAGGCTCCACATTTACTGGCTTTAGCAATGAATTCCTTTAGCAGAGGGCCATCCATTTGCCAAAATGCTGCAGTCTGTGTAACTTCTGTCAAATGATTGATGCAAAACTTAAAGCAGAATTCTTCTAAATCCTGGACACACACAACAAAAATAAAAACAAAAAGGGCTTTTTTAGGCAACTTTGATTGAATCACTTCTCTCTAAGCCCTTCACCCCAAACCTCTCACCCTCCCCCAGAAAAGATATTTGAGAGGCCAGATACCTAAAACTAGGCAAAAAGGTGACCACAGGTAGGTGTGACAAAAACACATACCATTTATTCAACGCAGTAAGAGCAATGGTCCCCTAACTCAAAGTGTGACTCTTCAAAACACACACACATACACACGTGCATGCACACACACACACACACAAGACCTACAGGGGAAAGAATTTCCTGCACGATTATCACATAATCTAGTTATAGTCAAAGACACCGTTGTAAAAGGCAGAATGAATGCCACTTTATTCCACAGAATGTGTTTTGTCACATTCAAGACATCAGAGAAAAGAATTAAGCTGTGGGTTAGTTTAAGAAGCAGAAAGGTAATGAAGAGGTATGGTCAACCTAAAGTGGCACATTAAAAAGAAAATCCCAGCCAGGCACAGTGGCTCACGCCTGTAATCCCAGCACTTTTGGGAGGCCGAGGCAGGTGGAAGGTCAGGAGTTCGAGACCAGCCTGGCCAACATAGGGAAACCCCATTTCCAGTAGAAATACAAAAATTAGCCAGGTGTGCTGATGGGTGCCTATAATCCCAGCTGCTCGGGAGACTGAGGCAGGAGAATCGCTTGAGCCCGGGAGGCAGAGGTTGCAGTGAGCCAAGATCGCACCCACTGCACTCCAGCCTGGGTGACAGAGCAGAGGCTCTGAAAGAAAATCCCAAAAAATTCACCTTAAATTCACTTTTACGCTCTCCTAATAATGACTTTATTTTTAAAGCCATGAAGAATAATAATACTACAACTTCCACTACACTAATATCTCAGAAAGTCAATCCCACAGAAGTATATTTACACAGATTAGTTTTCAGTCAGACAAACAGAAGTCACCAATTACCAACATTCAGGGGAGTAACATCCACAAGTGGTACACCAGAACCATTTCAAAATCAATCCCTGCCTATGCTAATCCACCCTTTCATCTCCTGCCAAACTTTAACAGTCTGTCCCTTAGGATGTTGGAATATATATTTATTAAATCGATCAGGCACCTGAAATGCATGCAAAGACTCAATATATAAAAGGAAATTACACTAAAAGCTCTTATCACAAATAGCTTGACTTTATTATAACTTGGCTAGCTGGTAAGTTCTAAATTGAAGGTCATTACTCCGGGTTCTATCGAACCAGAAGCTCGACAACATTTCAACCGCAGGTTTTGGCCGCACATTTCCAGCCACCACGAGATGGGCATGTTAGACAGAGTGGAAGGGGCCCACACGAACATGGAGAGACCCCTCTTCTGCTCTCAGCACAGATGTCGGCAAACAATGATTTCCTTGTTCTAAGGGTCCTCCTGTCCCTGGCTAAAAGATACCCAAAGTAAACTCCAGAAACCCACCCAGTCACATAACCATTAAGAGATAAACCACAGGCCGGGCGCGGTGGCTCACGCTTGTAATCTCAGCACTTTGGGAGGCTGAGGTGGGTGGATCACGAGGTCAGGGGTTCGAGACCAGCTTGACCAACATGGTGAAACCCTGTCTCTACTAAAAATACAAAAATTAGCCGGGTATGGTGGCGTGCACCTGTAATCCCAGCTACTCAGGAGGCTGAAGCAGGAGAATCACTTGAACCCAGGAGGGGGAGGTTGCAGTGAGCCGAGATTAAGCCACTGCACTCCAGCCTGGGCAAAAGAGCAAGACTCAGCCTGAAGAAAAAAAAAAAAAAAAGAAAAGAAAAAGAAAACAAAAAAAGAGAGATAAACCACAGCTAATGAGTGCTAGCCAGCTGCTGTTTCGTTTGTTTGTTTTCTAGATAATTTGAAATGCACTTAGGATGTTAGCACAGTCTCTGGATTCTTGTTTTTAATCAGAGATTCCCAGTGGGCTAAATGCATAACTAAATGCTCCATATATTAAAATAAACTAAAATGTGAAACTGAATAAAGCATTCCCTCTCAGATTATTATTCAAGAAAAAGCGGCCAGGCGTGGTGGCTCACGCCTGTAATCCCAGCACTTTGGGAGGTGGAGGCGGGCTGATCACAAGGTCAGGAGATTGAGACCATCCTGGCAAACATGGTGAAACCCCGTCTCTATGAAAATACAAAAACTTAGCCGTGCGTGGTGGCGGGCGCCTGTAGTCCCAGCTACTCGGGAGGCTGAGGCAGGAGAATGGCGTGAACCCGGGAGGCGGAGCTTGCAGCGAGCGGAGATCGCCACTGCACTCCTGCCTGGGCGACACAGCGAGACTCCATCTCAAAAAAAAAAGAAAAATCACTATGCCTCGCATTATCACCCAATGATTAATAAATAGCTCTCAGGACTAAATTATATTCCACAGGGACATAAAAGTCACATTTTAAAATTTAGTTATCAAAAACAGAAAACTTTATTCACACATAACTTTGGAAGTAGCCAGTCATAACGACAGAAAGTTATTTAAATCATATAATATATCAGATAAGAATCTTTAAGTATTAAATTTTAATGACATAATTTCAAATTCGCAGGAAGAGTGCAGTGAACTCTGGCATCAAACCTCATCAGTTTGTGTCTATTGATGTAGAACTCAAGATCTTTCTACTGTATATGAAAAAGTGAGTTTAAAGTGAGTTTATTCAGCTTACTAATTGTGCAGCAAATACCTTGAGTATAAACTTTAAGAAGTTCTATGACCAGGTACGGTGGCTCATGCCTGTAATCCCAGTACTTTGGGAGGCCAAGGTGGGCAGATCACCTGAGGTCAGGAGTTCGAGACCAACCTGGCCAACATGGAGAAACCCCGTTTCTACCAAAAAATATATATATATACAAAATTAGCTGGATATGGTGGCGCATGCCTGTAATCCCAGCTACTCAGGAGGCTGAGGCAGGAGAATCGCTTGAACCCAAGAGGCAGAGGTTGCCATAAGCAGAGATCGTGCCACTGCACTGCAGCCTGGGAGACAGGAGTGAAACTCCGTCTCAAAAAAAAAAAAAAGAAGTTTTATACACAATGTAGGTATACAAATGGTGCCACTAATCACAATTCACTTTACATACTCATGAAAATGGTTCTATCAAACTGCCTTCCCTTCCCCTCCAATTAGTTTGAACTGCTGAGGTATCTGGGTATGCAATAAATATTAAAAAGTTCCAAACATTAAAAGTCAAACTAGAGAATGCTGAAAACAATCTAAATCTGGGTTGTGTAGTAACTAATTAAACCTTGGTTGAGGCAGATCTATGTAAAAGGAAGCCCTGAATGCACGTGGTGAGGGACATTTGAATTTGCAAGTTCACCAGAGAGTGGCACAGTCAAGCAGAACCACTTAGCAACCAGTGCCCACCGTCGGTTTGCCCTTAATGAGCGAATTAGACAAATGCCCTTCTGACTTAACCTCTCTTTAGTAGTATAAGAATCTACATAATCTGTTCCTTTCATTCTGCAAAGGATCAAATCTTCAATAACACAGGCAAGAAAATGCAACTCTTGCCCAAGTGAGAAGTCAACTATAACAGGGATGGTTATAGTTGACTTCTTACTTCTAACTGGGCTTTAAATAAAACAATTCCAAGAAGGACAAGAAGGATCATGTGACCAGGAGATGAACAAAGTTCCTGACAGAATGAAAGAGTCCTCTTACAGCCCATGGGATAGGGAAGTGAAGAGCATAAAAATGGAAGGGTCTAATACAGTCTTCTTGGTATTAGAAACTAAACTCTGTTTATGACGTTATATGGTGGAATGATTATAAAGTGTTCTAACGCAAATGAGATAAAATACCAGATTTATTGTCATTAGCAAAGAAGATAAAAATAAAAACTGCTCTCCTGAAATAATTTATAAATCATTCCAAATCTTTCAACACTTAAACTATTCCAATCAATATATACATTCTGAAAATAAGTTGTTTTTCCTTTCCACAAATTTTCTTTAGTAACAAAACAAAACACAGAGAATTGATTATCTTAATACCCTCATTTTTAAAAATGCTAATGCAGCCTCTAAGGGAGTTCTTACCCCGTCCTAAAACTCCAAAGCTAAACTAGTTGAATGTTAATAATTTGAAGACCACCTAACCAGGGTGAGCAGGTGCCTTGGCATTACAGCTTCCCCCAAGACACATCCCAGATGACACAAGATCACGAACCACATCTAACTCTGTCCAACCTGTTGTTAAAGTAACTGCAAAAATAAAACCCAAAACTGTCAGTCTATAATTCATGTTATAGCACACCAAGTACAAAATATTCCAAATCAAAGAAGTTTTTTGTTTTCAAAATGTACTTAAACATTCTACCATATGGGAAAAACATAATTTATCTCATTACGCAAAAAACATGTGTCAGCCTACTGCTGATTGAAGACTTTTAATTTGGGCCACCAAAAGAAGAAAAAAATGCTGGCCACCAAGCCTTAGCACCAAGCTGTCCAGTACTCAGACCCCCAAGCAACTTCAGAATTAGATTCCTGGGCTCATGTTTATTGCTCCCCTCCAAAAGTAAGATCATAAGATATAAGTTGCTCAGCACATAGGATTTTCTGGAAAGTTCTCTACTCCGGTTAAACAAATAATACTTCCCAGCTATTTCTCTTAATGTTCAAATACACATAAAAATAAAAAATTTCCTGAAAAGAATCACTTTACAGTGTGCGACTGATCTATCTTGAAACAATGTTTTATCCACATTTTCTCCCTGATGTCAATACTTATTCAGGTCTGCACCAAAGGAATATTTCAATGTTCCTTTGTCAAGTGCTTCTTAATAAAACTTGTGGACAGTTTGATAACACGTTCATAGCAAGGGCTCTACAATCATCAACTGACTTTTGAAACTCCCTGTCACTACTGAGTCCATACATTTTTGTTGCTTTACTGTGTGTACATTTGCTTCAAAGCTATCTTGTCAAAAGGGGGCATGGAGGAACCTCAGATACTTTCGTAGAAAGAGAATAAACATTGGAAGCAGGTAGTCTCCATCTTCCTAGCAGTTTGGCCCACAAAACGAAGGCAAAGTCATCTAGTATCTCCAAGTTGAGTTCTAAAAATAATAGTTTTTGCAGTCAATTTCTAACCTGACTCATCAGTAGCTTCCAATCAACTAATAAACACAATAAGAGGGCTTTCTTTCTAAGAGATGGCGGTCTCACTATGTTGTCCAGGCTGGTCTCAAATTCCTACCCTCAAGCAATCCTCCCACTTCAGCATCCTGAGTAGCTGGAATACAGGCATGAGCCACTGTGCCCAGCTATGGGTTTTAATTTTGTACTCTAGAACTTCATTCATATACTCACTATATCTTATACTATTAAGGAAATAAAATGTAAAAGCACATTAGTCAATTATGTAACTTGTATTACAACCTAAGAAATATACCCTAGAAAGAGTCCTGGTGCAATGGCTCATGCCTATAATCCCAGCACTTTGGGAGGCTGAAGTGGGAGGGACACTTGAGCCCAGAAGTTCAAGACAGCCTGGGCAACATAATGAAACCCTGTCTCTACAAAAAATAAAAAATAAGAAACTAGCTGGGTGTGGTGGCACACGCCCGTAGTCCCAGTTCCTGGACTGGGAAGGAAGGAGGACTGCTTGAGCCCGGGAAGTTGAGGCTACAGTGAGCTGTGATCACACCACTATGCTTTAGCCTGGGCGACAGAGCAAGACCCTGTATCACCAGGAAAAAAAAATTACATATAAATTGTAAACATATACACACACACACACACACACACACACACATATATATATGCCCTAGAAATAAAGAAGTGACTCTTTCTTTTTGTCTTCTTTCTATTCTCTAATTTTTCTACATTGAATGTGTAATATTTGTAGGATTTTAAGTTTTTTTAAACTTTTTTTTTTGAGACAGAGTCTTACTTTGTTGCCCAGGCTGGAGTGCAGTGGTGCAACTTCTGCCTCCCAGGTTCAAGCAATTCTCCTGCCTCAGCCTCCCGAGTAGCTGGGATTACAGGCATGCACCACCACGCCCAGCTAATTTTTGTATTTTTAGTAGAGACAGGGTTTCACCATGTTGGCCAGGCTGGTCTCAAACTCCTGATCTCAAGTGATCCGCCCACCTTGGCCACCCAAAGTGCTGGGATTACAGGCGTGAGCTCCAAGCCTGGCCATTTATTTTTTCAAAGCACACCTTCATGGTGAGGTATTTTCAAATGTTTTCACTCATTCATTTAATTCAACATGCATTTTTGAGCACCAGCTCCATGCCCACACTGTGACAGACTCTGGGGAATCACATGTATTTGGAGTCTTTCTAAAGGAAGTTTTCATCGTGTTTATACATAATATGAGAAAAATGACAACTAGTGAAGGAAATGACCTGCTGGCACATGAAGCAGCAGCAGAAGGCTTTTTCTGTAAACTTCCTAGGACAGATCTTAGCTGAAGATGAGGAAGAAGTTTCCAGCAACTTGAGCTGGGACATCTGCCTCTGCCCAGGTTGTTCTCACTGGTGTTAGTCAGCAAGGTCTGATCCTGAGTATGGAACTCGTTAACAGGGAGGAGGAGCGTGGAGAGGCCCAGAGAGGATTCTAACACCAGTCACCAAATGGACAGAAAAGGCACTGACCCAATTTAAAATTATATCACCAGGTGGAAATAAAATCTAAAGAAACAGCATTTCTAATCAAGAGGTTCAGGGTGTCACAGGAAGGGTAGGAAAAAAACCATACCTCCATTTTCTATTAGAAATGATTTACTTTGATCATCATTCCATCCACAGTCGGGCTGCAGACAAAGTCAGCTATATTTGACCTTATCAAACATTTATAATCATAATATAGCCTCAAACAAAAATAGGATACGTTTTGAAAACATCGCGGTCAACTTTAATCCCTAAGTGTGATGAAGTTTGTCCTCTGTTATTCCTCAAAGGACAGAGCTGCAGATCTTTGCACGTGTTTGATAAACTCCTTGATACCCGATATTCTGCTTTGTCAAATGACAACAAAATGTCTGCAAGGATAGGCTAACTGTATCATTCTACACGCATACCTTAGCTAGACATTTTGAAATTCCAAGGCTATTGCTCTCTACCTTTTACTCTCTCTGAATCTGTGAAACCAACCATACCCGCCTTTAGCTCACTGATCATCCTCAATGCTTCCTTTAAGGTACTATCTTCATTCAGTTCAACAAACATTTCTCATCAGGTGCCTAATATGTGCCAGGCACTATAGGGTATGCAGATGAATGAGAAACAGTTCCTACTCACGAGGAGCTTACAGTCTGATGCTTTGGTTCTTCAAAAAAATGCACACAAACTTTCAGACTCCCAAAAGCCCATTAATTCACAGGCTCAAGAGATCTGTGAATCCCAGATTAAGAACTCAACCCAGTGCAAAAACAAAAGGAGTCCACAGCAAGTTCTTAACGGGTAAATAACTGTGAGCTATAATTAGACACTGATAGAACTGCAGAGCGTACAGAGATACAAATCATACGCATCCCCAGCTTATGACAGGGCCGAGGTGGGAAGACAGCAAGGTGAGTCTTGAAGTAAACACATATGCTGACACTGAGAAAGACCTGAAACTAAAATATGCTGTTTGTTAGTCCAGTTAGTGTGGCACCTTATGTTCCAACCTGCAGGACAGCTGCTAGGACCTTGGTTCGTTTCCTGTCTTACTTAGAAACGGAAGTAGAGGAACAACGACTTTTGAAACAATGAACAGGGAATTAAGAAGCAAGGGCAGATTTCAGTTTTCAATGGGTTCACTGATTCCCTAAACAGAAGTGAAGTGACTCATCGTTTTCCATGTCTCACGAGAGAAGAGGGGGAGACGAGCATGAAGGGAGTTAAGGGTGGTTTGGTTTCTGTTGGTTGTTTATGTTACCTCTGCATCATATCTGACTGCAGCAGAGAATAGCGAAAAGGCATTCTCCACAGTAATTCCTCTCTTGATAATGTGCTGACAAAGTTTTTTCAGTCTGTTTTCACAGTAAGATGTCGCCAAATCCAGAAGACCTAAAAGTAAGACATGTGAAAGGCTTAATCAAATTTATAATTATTTTCCATACATAGAGATTTTGTTTTGGTGAACAGAGGTGTATAAGTAAATTAGAAGTTTCTTAGTGGACAAGGGTCTGAATTTGAGTAAATAAATTCTCTTTTTTACTGTCTGCCTCCTCTACTTCCACACCTCTCCTATATTTACTTTATACAATTTCTTCAATAGTACAAAGAAAGGGCAAAACATGCAATTTCAGTCCTCATTTTGTTTCTAAAATGCTAAATGCATGAGCAACTTATACTTCACTATTAGAAAATTAAAATAAGCCCATAGCTTAATACCTAGGTGATGGGTTGATAGGTGCAGCAAACCACCATGGCACACGTTTACCTATGTAACAAGCCTACGCATCCTGCACATGTACCCCAGAACTTAAAATAAAAATAAATTAACAAAAAAAAAAAAAAGAAAAAAAGAAAAAAGGAAGTCCTTCAGTGACATTAGAACAAAAAAGCCTATGGTCATAAACTAAGTCCAAAACTATTAACCATAATAACTACTCAATACTATTTTTAAAGACATCTACGTCAAATCTTTTTTAAGCACCAAATTAAAGTCAATACACCTGAAGCTTTTTACATTTCAGGACTAAGAACATGAGGGGATGTATTCTCGACCATGTGGCTTGTCCATCCCAATGCTGCCGCGGTACCTATAGCGTCTTCAGGCGGCAGGTCCACTGTGTCTGTGTAGAGGTACTGGAGAAAGGCACGATACACTGGGTAGGAAAACTGATCGATTTCTATCACTTCCTTCATGTCTTCATTCCAATACGACTGGAACATGGATCGAAAATGCTCACACCTAAAACAGAAAAGCAAAAGTTTTATTTGTTCAGCAGCAATTTTTAAAAAAGAAAAAAAAATTACCTAATTAAATTGACAAAATCAGATGAACAGATTAGAAGTATCCTTGGGCCGGGCATGGTAGCTCATGCCTGTAATCCCAGCACTTTGGGAGGCCAAGCAGGTGGATCACCTGAGGTCGGGAGTTCGAGACCAGCCTGACCAACATGGAGAAACCATGTCTCTACTAAAAATTCAAAATCAGCCAGGTGTGGTGGTGCATGCCTATCATCCCAGCTACTCGGGAGGCTGAGGCAGGAAAATCGCTTGAACCCAGGAGGTGGAGGTTGTGGTGAGCCAAGATTACCCCACCACACTCCAGCCTGGCAACAAGGGCAAAAAACTACGTCTCAAAATAAATAAATAAATAAAGTATTCTTAACTACTATATCTGGGCCTGCACACACCAGGCTCACAGACCTTCAGTTAGCACCCAAAAAACATTCCACATGCAAGTGGTTTTCGTACCTGCCTTTTTTACATACACTCACTTTCATTTTTCATATCTCCTATTAAATACTAATAGGTACGCACAGAGCCTGGAAGCACCCAGCACTTCCACTACTGTTTCCATTTGACGGGCCCCAAGATTTTTTTGCTCCTTTGTTATTTTTTAAAATGATGTACAGAAATGCATTTTAAACAATAAAGTGAAAGAAATTCATAACAGTTCAAAACTTTTGACTATATATTAACATTAAAATGATTCATTTGTTTTTTGTTTTATGTAGTAAGTATATTCTTAAAACTGTTTTATATGTTAACTGGATTACATCAAGCTGATTATTGCCTCATTATCTGACACTTTTTCTTCTTTTCTGACTCATCGTCAAAACAGCCATCACTCCTATTTTGTTTTTTTGCATTGCCTGCTCCCCTTCCTCTCTTCCCAGGCCTGCTACAAGCTTATTTATAAAACACATTCACTAGGATAGTCAGATTAGTTCAAGAAAACCTGAGCAGCTCCTACACTGTATTTACATGTACAAAGCCACCTGCATGAGAAAATGATTTCTAAATATTGGATTTCTTACATATAACATAGTTATATCTTTCTAAAAATCATGTTTTTAAATTCTTTTAAAGTGAGATATGGCACAAAGAGAAAAAGTATTTTCAAAATCCACTCAGAGGCGAGGTGCAGTGGCTCAAGCCTGTAATTCCAGCACTTTGGGAGGCCAAGGCAGGTCAGATTCAATCACCTGAGGTCAGAAGTTCAAGACCAGCCTGGCCAACACGGCGAAACTTCGTCTCTACTAAAAATACAAAAATTAGCCGGGCGCAGTAGTGCATGATTGTAATCCCAGCTACTTGGGAGGCTGAGGCTGGAAGATCGCTTGAACATAGGAGGTGGAGGTTGCAGTGAGCTGGTATCGCACCACTGCACTCTAGCCTGGGTGACAGAACGAGACTGTCTCAAAAAAAAAAAAAAAAAAAAAAAAAAATCCATTCAGAATACTAAAAAAAAACTTCACTTACATAAAAAATTACTCTACCTCAGAAGTAAAAAAGAAATAGTTGTCTAAGAAACAATCATGGATTTCATGGTCAGAAAACTGTACATGAAAAGAATAGACTGGCTGACCACAGGTGCACAGACAGAAACAGTTCCAGTTCATCTTTTCAATTCATACTGTGGTTCGGATATTTACTCCCTTAGGTAAGGAATGACATAGGGCTTTTCTGTTCCTTTCTTTTTTTTTTTTTTGAGATGGAGTCTCACTTTGTCGTCCAGGCTGAAGTGCAGTGGCCGGATCTCAGCTCACCGCAAGCTCCGCCCCCCGGGTTCACGCCATTCTCCTGCCTCAGCCTCCCGAGTAGCTGGGACCACAGGCGCCCACCACCTCACCCAGCTAATTTTTTGTATTTTTTAGTAGAGACGGGGTTTCACCCTGTTAGCCAGGATGGTCTCGATCTCCTGACCTCGTGATCCGCCCGTCTCGGCCTCCCAAAGTGCTGGGATAACAGGCTTCAGCCACCGCGCCCAGCCTTCTGTTCCTTTCAGATGTATTTCTTTGCCAACAGGTTTTTAACTAAATTTCCAAAAAGACTTGTAAATGGCCAATTTAATGGTCTTATGTGCCTTTTTCTGCAATGGCAACCTTTGTGGCAAACAGTTACTAATAAATGCATAGTTCCCTCACATTTATACAAGGAACTATATCTAAAAAACTTTTTCTTTCATTTTTGAGATAAGATCCAGCTCTGTCACCCAGGATGATCACAGCTCACCACAGCCATGATCTACTGGGCTCAATCCTTCCACCTCAGCCTCCGGAGTAGCTGGAACTACAGGAACGCACCACCACACCTGGCTAATTTTTTCTATTTTTTGTACAGACAGTGTCTCACTATATTGCCTAGGCTGGTCTCAGACTCCTGGGATCAAGTGATACTCGTTCCTTGGCCTCCCAAAGTCCTAGGATTACAGGCATGAGACACCACGCCCAGCCTAGAACTTTCTTTAATTGGTAACTGGATGTCCCTTAGAAACAGAAGCAAAGCATTCCTATGAGAGTTTTCTGCTTCATCTTTAATTAAAAGAGGGCATATACACTTTTCAATAACAACCTTTCATATTTTAACCACGTAAACAAATTTTCCGACGGAAATGAGTATTCACAAGATTCTTAATTTAAAAAACAATGTAAGCTGGGTGCGGTGACTCACATCTGTAATGCCAGCACTTTGGGAGGTTGAGGCGGGCAAATCACCTGAGATCGGGAGTTCGAGACCAGCCTGACTAACATGGAGAAACTCCGTCTCTACTATAAATACAAAATTAGCCGGGTATGGTGGCACATGCCTGTAAACCCAGGTACTCAGGAGGCTGAGGCAGGAGAATCACTTAAACCCGGGAGGTGGAGGTTGCGGTGAGCTGAGATCACGCCATTACACTCGAGCCTGAGCAACAAGAGTGAAACTACGTCTCAAACAAACAAACAAACAACTATATAGACAAATACTTAAACTCCTACAGTACACTTTTTCTAAAACGCTCCATGAGTGTACACAAAAAACTTTGACATGAAATGGACTGAGGCTATCTGCAAAAATATTAAGTAGTGACATTTCTCTCTACTACCAAGGCTATTTTTTATCAGTACCCATTTTGTGGAATAACAAATACATAGAAATGGCAAAAATAAAGTAAAGTTATTGATGTCTCTGAGCTCATGCAAAAATACCTGATTTTCAAAACAGCTTTATGGACATGAATATATTTTCCATCAATTCGAAACTTCAGATCGGCAGTTTCTGGACTATCAAATTCTTTCTTCAGTGACTCTGCAACTGTTAAAAAGTCTTCATGCTCTGAAGGCAACAAACATATATTAACATGGAAAGTTCAAGGAACAGATTGAAGATTCAAAAGACTTCAAAAAGATCATCATGTCTGTGGTGGGTAATTCCACTTGTTTTTTTTTTTCAAGAGTTCATACCTTATTTGACAAATCAATTCTACGGTATTAAAGGAAGTATCCGGACGGGCGCGGTAGCTCACGCCTGTAATCCCAGCACTTTGGGAGGCCAAGGCGGGCAGATCATGAGGTCAAGAGATCGACACCATTCTGGCTAACATGGTGAAACCCCATCTCTACTAAAAGTACAAAAATTAGCTGGGCATGGTGGCACTCGCCTGTAGTCCCAGCTACTCGGGAGGCTGAGGCAGGAGAATTGCTTGAACCCAGGAGGCAGAGGTTGCAGTGAGCCAAGATGGTGCCACTGTACTCTAGCCTGGTGGCAGAGTGAGACTCTGTCTCAAAAAAATAAAAAAATTTTAAAAAAATAAATAAAACAGTATCCTGCATCTATAAACTACCAAAGAAAACCACCAAAAGATGGTATTTAGAAAGGCCAAATACCATCTTATATGCTTAGTTATACATTAGAAATGTATATTTTTTAAAGAAAAAAATGATAGGTACTTCATGATAATATGATAACCCCCTCTCAAAACGAGTGGTTCTCTTCTAAGACTAAGAATTTATCAGTTTTCCTTGACTGAAACACTATCTTTTTTCTGCTTTGGGGTAGTTTCAAGGGGTCAGCATATCCAACTCAAGGAGGTGCAAGAAACAAACTTACCACTTAAATGGTAATGCTAAGCAGTCACGTTCTCAAGCAGAGAAACTCTTTCCTAAGTATCTGGAATCTAAACATCTCTGTTAACCCTAAAAATCACTATATGCATAATCCTTACTCACTATCTAAACACAGAGCAAATTCACTTAGAAACAATGCCTACACGAAGGGAACAGTTTTATCAAAACACACGATCACCTTACCTGATAAGAATTGCTGTTATGGTTATATGTAAGTAGAACTGTATTATTCCAAGGAGAAGTAAAGGCACTTGTACAAATTCCTGCAATGCTTTCTTGTGTTTTATATGAAAGAAGAAAAGAAGTAGAAAAAGGCTAATGGGGAAACTTTTTTTTTTTTTTTTTTTTTTTTTGAGACGGAGTCTCACTCTGTCGCCCAGGCTGGAGTGCAGTGGCCGGATCTCAGCTCATTGCAAGCTCCGCCTCCCGGGTTTACGCCATTCTCCTGCCTCAGCCTCCCGAGTAGCTGGGACTGCAGGCGCCCGCCACCTCGCCCGGCTAGTTTTTTGTATTTTTTTAGTAGAGACGGGGTTTCACGGGGTTAGCCAGGATGGTCTCGATCTCCTGACCTTGTGATCCGCCCGTCTCGGCCTCCCAAAGTGCTGGGATTACAGGCTTGAGCCACGGCGCCCGGCCGGGGAAACTTTTTTAAATTCCAGAGATCCTCATGAGGCATCGAATCAAGCTGCTATGGATACACGAAGCAGCTTTCAACTGCCCACAGCTGAGTTAATAATCAGTGTCTTAATTAAAGACCTCCGCTTCCAAGGCTGGATGAACCTGGGTCCTTTGGTAGCCCGTTGTTACCAGAGCAACTCCTAGAGGAGGGACAACAGCTAAAACCTAGGCTGAAACTTAACAAATGCGCTTATCTGCAAGCTTTATCATCAGAATCTCCCAAGGAATTATCTTTCACCTACGCCCTGTGACCTTAACTGATAGCCCTCCCTCCACCCCATGCAATGCAGAGCACTCCTGGCTATGGAGGAAAGGTGGAAAACCTCTCAAAAGTCAGGCTTTCACTGACCTTGTAACCTGGATCACTGGCGGGCAAAAGAATACAAACCACTCTAAGATGGGCCAGGAGTCAAGGAGTCTAGATTGCTACCCCCACCCATCCAAAAAAAAAACACTTCTCATCAGTGCTTCAACTTCTGCATCCAGTCTTAGGCTGAAATGACCCTTTCTCCTCTTTGCTCCTGGCAACAAGTATAGTATGTCCTTTCAGAGAAGAAACCCTCCTCAGAGGGGTGAATTCACCATGTGACTTTCTTTCTAACACTCAGCTGAGATCACAGAGTGAGAGGGAAAAAACACTTTTGACTTTTAGTGGGTGGAAGGGAAAGAAGTTATCTAGGAGAGCGGTCCCCAACCTTTTTGGTACCAGCGACCAGTTTTGTGGAAGACAATTTTTCCATGGACCAGGGCGGGGAGGGGGATAGTTTCGGGATGATTCAAGCACATTATGTGTATTGTGCACTTAATTTTTATTATTGTTACACTGTAATATGTAATGAAATAATTACACAACTCACCATAATGCAGAATCAGTGGGAGTCCTGAGCTTGTTTTCCTACAACTGGACAGCCCCATCTGGGGGTGATGGGAGACAGTGACAGATCATCTAGGCATTAGATTCTCATAAGGAGCTCACAACCTGTATCCCTTGCATGTGCAGTTCACAATAGGGCTCACGCTTCTGTGAGAATCTAATGCCGCTGCTGATCTGATGGGAGGTGGAGCTCAGGCGGTAATGTGAGTGATGGGGAGCAGCTGTAAATACAGATGAAGCTTCGCTCAGTGCCACTCATGTCCTGCTGTGCAACCCAGTTAATAACAGGCCACGGACCAGTACAGGCATATGGCCCGGGGTTTAGGGACCCCCGATCTAGGAGGATATATTCAATGACCATATTTTTCCCAAACTTAACATTTAAATTGTTAGGACATTTGTTCTGAAAAGAATGCCTATGCCATTGTAAGACATAAGAACTGGGGGAAGCCTTTTAGAACAAGTCCAGGTTAAGTAGTACATATAAATCTGAAGATGTGTACAGAAGTGCTTTAGCTGGGTGTGCTATACACGTGTGATTCTAGCCAAATAGCCCCATTCAGCGAACCAATTATTTTCCAATCACAATACTCACTGCAAAAAAAACTCTATTATCCCTAAAAAACATGGCATAATGAAGTGAAAGGGAGTGTTCGATTGCTTTCACTTTAAGGCAAGCTTAACTCTTCCTAAGCATCCTTTTGCCCCCATGCCCATGACTGGTCACCTAATGATGGGACGACTCCACCTGTCTGACACACCTAAGCACGACATGTTTTAGAAAACTAACCTTCAATATCAATTGCTGAGCAACCCAAACACCTTAACTGCCAAGAACTACATTAATTTTCAAGCACAGAGCATCATGACCCACTTATTCCCTCTGCTTATAAATAAAAGAACAACTTAAATATGCCAGCAAAAAGGCAAAAACAAACAAGAAATAAAAGAAAAAGATTAAAGTCACCTTGTAAATGGCTACTCAGCTTTAAGACATCCTAGCTTTTTCAGTCAATAATGGACTCTTAAAGAAGACAATATGCAGAAAAGGTACAGATTATGTAACCAAAGATCACCCCAAATTCTACTACCCCTTATAACTCCTCTGTTTTGATGCCCTTCTGAAATAAAAGATTTTGAAATCAGTTGAAAGACAAAGACAGAAAGAAGATGGGGTTAATGTGTCACCTTAAAAACCACAAGTTGTTCGCTTTTTTTATTGAGATAGGGTCTCGCTCTGTCACCTAGGCTGGAGTGCAGTGGTGCGATCACAGCTCACTGCAGCCTTGACCTCCCAGGCTCAAGCAATTCTCCACCTCAGTCTCCTGAGTAGCTGGTACTACAGGCATGCACCACTACTCCTGGTTATTTTTTGTAGAGATGGGGTTTCGCCATGTTGCCCAGGCTGGTCTAAAACTCCTGGGCTCAAGCAATCCACCCGCCTTGGCCTCCCAAAGTGCTGAGATCACAGGTGTGAGCCACCACACCCAGCCAGTTTTTCACTTTTTTGAAAGTTCATTTTTGGACCGGGCATGGTGGCTCACGCCTGTAATCCCAGCACTTTGGGAGGTTGAGGTGGGCGGATCACAAGGTCAGGAGTTCCAGACCAGCCTGATTAACATGGTGAAACCCTGTCTCTACCAAAAATATAAAAAAATTAGCCGGGCATGGTGGCACACTCCTGTAATCCCAGCTACTCAGGAGGCTGAGACAGGAGAACTGCTTAAACCTGGGATGCAGAGGTTATAGTAAGCCGAGATCACGCCATTGCACTCCAGCCTGGGCAACAGAGTGAGACTCTGTCTCAAAAAAAAAAAAAGAAAAAAAAGAAAGTTCATTTTTGATTGGTATTATATCAAGTTCTGTAAGAAATCTAGTATAACAGAAGTGCTTAAGAACAGGTTACCTAAATACTTATACATGAACATTCATAACAGCACTACCCATGAGAGTCAAAGGTGGGAACAACCCACATGTCCATCAACAGTTAAATGACAAACAAAATATGGTGTGTATATATATAATGGAATATTATTCAGTCATAAAAGGGAATGAAATATGGAGACATATTACAACATCAATGGGCCTCAAAAATATTAAGTAAAAGAAGCCAGACACATGGGTCACACATTGTATGCTTCCACTTCTATGAACTATCCAGTCGGTAAACCCATAGAAACAAAAAGCAAACTGGTGGTTGCTAGGGGCTGGGGGAGGGGAGAATGGAGTGTGACAAATTAACATATAAGGGCTTTCTTTTGGGGTGATGAAAACATTTTAGAATTTGACATAAAAGGTGGATGCAGGCCAGGTGTGGTGGCAGGTGGATCACCTGAGGTCAGGAGTTCGAGAACAATCTGGCTAACATGGTGAAACCCCACCTCTACTAAAAATACAAAATTTAGCTGGGTGTGGTGGCAGGTGCCTGTAGTCTTAGCTACTTGGGAGGCTGAGGCAGAAGAATCACTTGAACTTGGGAGGTGGAGGTTGCAGTGATCTGAGACTGCGCCACTGCACTCCAGCCTGGGCGACAGAACGAGACTCTGCCTCAAAAAAAAAAAGGTGGATGTACAACATTATGAATGTTCTGAATGCAACTAAACTGCACCCTTCACGATGGTTAATTGCATGTTATGCAAATTTGATATCAATTGAAATAAAAGCACTTATGAGAGAAAATTTAAAGTTCAAGGTAATACTTTATAATATATGAATACATTTGATTGTGCATATCTAATTTGAGGGAAGCTATGAAAGCTAATAGAGAATAAAACATTCTAAGAGATCCCAAAACCAGCAAAGACACAGGAAAACTGGTCACTTGGTAGTACCATTCTTCCTGGGTGGAGGTGGCCTTGCACTTTCTTACCCACAGACAGGAGGCGCCACGAGACGGCGGGAGTGGCAAAGCAGGCAAACACGTCGTCGGTGCAGGAGAAGTGGGTGAGGTGCGGGAGGATCACGGACTGACCCCGGCACTGGCCCCACATGTACACGTGCCCACCCTGAGTCTTGGCTGCAGATGTGTGGGCAGAGTGACAGGCTGCAATCTCTACCACCCTGAAAAGTTTTAAGAAAAATGCATGTCACTTCATGAACACAGAAGCCCACAGCAGACCACACGAGGAAATTTAAAAGTTCATGCTTGCAACACCTCAGAAAACAACAGTCCAGATTCCAGATACACTAGCTGCCAAGTCACACAAACAAAAGCAATAGATCAGGGCAAGAGCACTGTTCTCCTTTCCTAAATGGCCACTTCTCATCCTCAGCTCACTGTGAGTTAGGATAGATCACACCGAGGAAAACTTGGAAAACAGACTAGCAAATCCAAGCAAATGAGGAAAGTGGACACTGACAAAATGCCCTAATACATGTGATGGCTTCAATGCCATTTTTTTTGTTTTTTTGTTTTTTTGTTTTTTTTGAGACAGGATCTCACTCCGTCACCCAGGCTGGAGTACAGTGGCATGACCATGGCCCATTGCAGCCTCGACCTCCCAGGCTCAGGCAATCCTCCCACCTCAGCCTCCCAGATCACAGCTGCACCACCACACCTGGCTAATTTTTGTATTTTTTATAGAGACAGCGTCTCGCTATGTTGCCAGCGCTGGTCACCAACTCCTGGGCTCAAGTGATCCTCTGCCTACGCCTCCCAAAGTGCTGAGATTACAGGTGTGTGCCATCATGCCTGGCCCATTTCTTTATAAATGTAACTTTTTCTCTTATCTCCTACCAGAGCTCAGAACACTCATTGGGCTGATAAGCACTGGCTGAGGGGTCACGGACTCTGAATGTTCCAATCCAAAAGGAAAACAAGCCCAACTTATTACATTTCTTAGTAGTATGCTTCTTGGGTTAAGTCCCCTAATCAGAAGTCAGCATCCAGGACATAGAAGGTAAGACCTTACAATTAGGCTGAACAACATCAAGCATCTATTCCAGTAACACACATTACATCAAAGCAATATTTAAACAGATAATGTCCTTTCAAGAGCAGATTTATTTAAAAGTTGTTTTACTTGGCTCAAAGTAAAAGTTTATATTACACCGTAAACATCAACATGGCCATAGACCCTACTTGTCTTCCATACTAAAAGGGCAACAGCAAGACTGCAGTAATTATACCAAGATGCATTCACACCTATCAATCACAGGTGGTTATTTCGGAGAGCTACATAAGAATCATATCAATCTCATGTTCATTCTGGCTGCTACCCAAAACACTTTTGCATAGGCCAGGCGCAGTGGGGCTCATGCCTATAATCCCAGCACTTTGGGAGGCCGAGGTGGGTAGATCACTTGAGGCCAGGAATTCAAGACCAGCCTGGCCAACATGGCGAAACCCTGTCTCTACTAAAAAATACAAAAATTAGCTGGGCATGGTGGTACACACCTGTAATCCCAGCTACTCAGGAGGCTGAGGCAAGAGAATCACTTGAACCCAGGAGGTGGAGGTTGCAGTGAGCCGAGATCATGCCACTGCACTCCAGCCTGGGTGACAGAGACCCAAAAAGGGAAGGGAAGGGGGAAGGGGGAAAGGGGAAGTTTACCTCTTTTGTCCAAAATGAGAATGTTAATAAACAGAAGAATCACAAAGCCAAACACCACAGTTCTGCCACACACAGCCCCAAGGCCACATCGCACACACAGTCCCAAGACATGGCACAGCCAAGTTACCTTTCTTTCTCCACCATGATGTGTGCTGGGCTTAGCAGGTTATTTTTATTGCCAGTTCCCAGCTGCCCATATGTGTTAGCTCCCCAGGCATAGAGCAAGCCCTCATCTGTTAGTGCTAGAGTATGTGCGTAGCCGCAGACAATCTGCAAGTAAATTGAAATGGTTACCATTAGCAGGAAAACAGGAAGGGCAGGGAGAACATCTACTTAAAGGCTACAGCCAGCTTCTGCAGAATGCCCATTCATCATCAGGGATGGACTGACATTTGCTGGAACATTAAAAAAGCATTAGAAAAGCCTAAACCTTAGGCTACTGAATTTTTCCATTGTTTCTTTTCACTTGTTGAGGCTGTTTTGCCAACACCATAGTCTTGCTTCTCCTCGTGGGAAGTTAGGGAAGATAAAATATTAAAGGTGGAAGATGAAGGCACAGAGTATTGCCAGAAAAGACTGACTAAAGAGTAAACCTCCAATATTTCTCCAAGTTAGAGCAGGGAAGGTGGCCAGGAAGCCACTAACTGAGAGGGCACCGCACGTACCTGGTTCACACACACGCTGTGCAAAGCTGCCACCCTCACAGGGGTCAGCTGGTTCCCATTGTTTCCCAAGCCCAGCTGACCGTTGCCATTGTAACCCCAGCCATATACCTTAGAGAGGACAGAAGGGAGAGAATGAGTTTTTTAAACTGCTGGTAAGAAGGAAGAGACAAAAAACCAGTGCATCTAAACAAATCAGATACTTCCAACACCTATATTCTACTCTGTGCTCCTGCAACTGATCTCCAAATAGAAGCTGTTTTGGAGAAGGGGATGACAGAATTGGGCTCAGTTTCTACTCCATGACTTATTAGTTACATAGTCTGGGGCAAGTCACTCTTGCCTGTTTAATACATGAGGAAGTTGAGCCTCACTAACAATTATTAAACACCTACTGTATGTCAGAACACTCTGAAAGGTACTAGTTTTTGGTTGCAGTTTAACAGGCGAAATAGATACATGCAAATTTTTTGCTGATGAGTAGCAATAGATATAATCTATTTGCTACGATAGATATAATCAAGGCACTTCAGAACAGCAAGGAGGAAGGCTTTAGCTCCAGGAAGAAAGATTAAGGAAGACTTTTCAAAAAGTGGAGATTGGAGCAGAGCTGAAAGATGAAGGAGAGCAAAAACATTCCAGGCAGAAGGCACTGACTGTGTTAGAAGCTAGTTTAGAAGATAAGTAGGTGGGCCTGGCTGGACACATCTGCGGTAGTAGTAGTAGAAAGACTAGAAGAAGGCCGGGTGCAGTGGCTCACGCCTGTAATCCCAGCACTTTGGGAGGTCAAGGTGGGCAGGTCACAAGGTCAGGAGATCGAGACCATCCTGGCCAACATGGTGAAACCCCGTCTCTACTAAAAATACAAAAATTAGCTGGGCGTAGTGGCACGTGCCTGTAAACCCAGCTACTCGGGAGGCTGAGGCAGGAGAATCACTTAAACTCGGGAGGCGGAGGTTACAGTGAGCCAAGATCATGCCACTATACTCCAGCCTTCCATCCTGGCAATAACAACAACAAAAAAAGACAGGAAGGAAAGGCAAAAGCTCAGAGGGAAAGTGACAAAAAACATACCAGGGAAAGTACATCTATAAATTTCTCATTGAAATATTAATTTAATTTGCATTTTTGAAAGATAATGCTGGCCACAGTATGAAAGATGATAGAGCGTATAAGGCTAGAGGCAGGAAGAACCTTTAGGAGGTCATTTCTTCTCTCGTTAGCAAATAGGTGAGCTCTGATGAAGCTCTAAACTAAGGAGTGACAGCGGGATCAAGAGAGGGAAAGAGGAAAGAGGATTAAAAACAGAGGACTTCCCAGAACGCAACGGTCCCTTGGATACAGAGAGTGAGAGGAGGCCCATCTCCTGAAAGTAACAGAGCTGGGCATAGGTTTGACAGGAGTGTTAAAGGTTCCAAATAGTCATAGGAAAAAGTACTGACCAGGAACAAACGAAGGCCTTGCTCAAATTACAAACCCAAGATTTGTGGTGGTATCGAGACCCACAGCAATGCAGGGTGGCAGACATAGACTGGGGCTTTTCAGGGTAACACAATGGAGGGGAAGGGGGAATGGACTTTAGGGGCCTGGGGAGAGATGGTTAAAGGCACTTTCACCCAGTGCCAGAAGTGTAACAGACATGAACTTTCCGGAGAGAAATTTGGCAATGGCTATCAATAGTTTAAATAGCATACTTCTTGACCCAGAAATTCTTTGGGAATTTATTCTATAGAAATACTTGTATAAGTGTACAAAGATACACACACAGAGAGTAACACAGAAAAATCACCACAACTCTGTCTGTAACAGCAAAAAATTAGAAAACTGACAAGTTCATCAGTAGAGCTCTGGATGTGGGTCATTCATGGAAGCCAAACTCAGCAGCCATAATACTGGAAAGCCGCATAAATGGTCTGACCATAGACACAGTTAAACAAAGGATGCTACACAGGGGAGCGGGAAGCAGGCTGAAGAACAGCAGAGAAAAGCCGTGGTAGGTAAAATCATCCCATTTTTTTAAAACAAGATAATTATACTCACCCACATATAACTGTTTAAGGGAAAAATCCAAAAAGATAAGTATGAAACTATTGACAAGATTGGGAAAAGGTATTCACCTTTTATTTTATCTGTTTCACTTCTCTTCCTTTACTTTGTTAACATAGCCATATAATAATAACCTAAAAATTAAACTTATTTTTAAAAATAAGAGAATACTGGAATGGAGGATATTCAATGGCCATACCAAGGAATTCTGAAGTCATCTTCATGATACTGAGATTGAGTTTAAAAAAAATAAGTTAACATAAGTTAAGGTCTATACATAAACTCTAAAGCACCCTAGCACAGGGGTCCCTAATCCCCAGGCCATGAGCCACAGACCAATACCAGTCCGTGTCCTGTTAGGAGCTGGGCCACACAGCAGGTGGTGAGTGGTGGGCAAGAGAGTATTACTGCCTGAGCTCCACCTCCTGTCAGATCAACGGCAGCATTAGATTCTCACAGCAGCATGAACCCCACTGTGAACTGCACAACAAGGCATCTAGGCTGTGCACTCCATATGAGAATCTAACTAATGCTTGATGATCTGAGGTGGAACAGTTTCATCCCAAAACCGTGCCCCCAACACCGCCATCCGTGGAAAAATTGTCTTCCATGAAACCAGTCCCTGGTGCCAAAAAGGTTAGGGACCACTGCCCTAGCACACCAATGCATGATGCCAAAACATGTGTGTCCAGGGTCATATCTTTGTATAATTTTCATGCACTAAAATATGCATAGGTAGTAAATGGTCTATTTAAGTGGATGTTGCAACCAGAGATCAATTTCATAGAAATAACCATCAGCTCAAAAGTGACCACATAGGGGTAACTAAAGGGAGAGTTGTTAAAAGTAGCTAACAACAGTCAGGACCCCACAAAAAATCTGCTTTTGCAAGTTGCTTCCTCCTGTGAACATTCAAGATATAGGTAGGTACTTCCACAAGGACTTCATCAGCTAATTTTAAAACGTACAGTTGACGTTTTTTCATTGGAAGAGAAAGGTAGGATTAAATTCTTTAATCTATTACATTAAATATCATGAACAAATACCTATAGGCATTAGGTTCTTTGGATCTTGCAAAAAATACAACTTAGATAGATAGAATCTTTACTTTCAGGTAAATCTTGGAATTTAGAAAAGTCATACTGAGCAGCAACCTCCAGCTCCTCAGTCAGTAATCAGTTAACTTTCAATGGAGCTACCAAAACAAAGCACTCTTCCTTCTTCCATCTGATACAGTCACCTTGTGAAGAAACTGACATGTAATTGAAGAACAAGGTAGAAAGGGAAACGGGAGTGGAGACACCTCACCTCACCATTGTCCAGAACAGCCATGGATGAAGTCTGACCACAGGCAATGCCAACTACCCTCTTAATATGTAAACAGTTTGTAACTTTTCGAGGAGTTGGTTGATTTGCCGTAGAACCTGATCCCACTTGGCCACAGTTGTTATAACCCCAAGCAAATACCTACAAGAGAAAGGAAAAGGAAAGAACAGTCAGGGTGAAAATTCCATCCCAACACAAATAATCATAAAAATTAAAATCAACCTACTTAATGAGTACTTAAGATGTGCTAAATGGTTCTATATGCTTTACACACATTAACCTATTTAACCTGCCTAGTAATCCTGCAAAGTGACCCTAGAGTAGGTAGTACCCACTTTATACATCTCCAGTTTATACATGGAAACTGAAACACAAGAGAGGTAAAGTGACCTGCTTGCGGTACCAAAGCTGGTAAGCAGCGCTAAGAGAATTTAACCCCAAGCAGTCTAGCTATGCTCTTAACTACCATGCTACATTCCCTCTATAATTTGTGTGTGTGTGTATACACACACATACACATACACACATACTAATGTGGCATCAATAGGAAATGCGGTATATGCCACATAAGTATCAGTAATGTAAAAATTTTGCTCAACTCTTTGGGCACAAATATTCATTGTTTTCCATTCTTTTTGTTTTGTTTTGTTTTGTTTGAGAGGGAATCTTGCTCCGTCGCCCAGACTGGAGTGAAGTGGCGCGATCTCCGGTCACTGCAAGCTCCCCCTCCTGGGTTCACACCATTCTCCTGCCTCAGCCTCCCGAGTAGCTGGGACCACAGGCACCCACCACCATGCCCAGCTAATTTTTTGTATTTTCAGTAGAGACGGGTTTCGCTGTGTTAACCAGGATGGTCTCGATCTTCTGACCTCGTGATCTGCCCACCTAGGCCTCCCAAAGTGCTGGGATTACAGGTGTGAGCCACCGCACCCGGCCCCATGGAAACCATTCTAAACAAGACTATAAACAGAGAGATGAATTAGGGAGGGAGGTGTTGGCAGTAGAGAAAATAATTTCCTCCAACATTAGGAAAATGTCTAAGACCCCACTCCCCACCCTGCTTCACATGGCCGCAGGAGGTGGTCCACATATATACTGAGTGTGGCTTCCACGATTCTTTCTTGTCTGATGCTGGCCAAGGCAACATCAGTAGATCCCTCTGGTGAATATGTGTTACAGGTTCATCTCACAGGTACCAAACAAATAACCTGCAACACCTCCTCAAAGTAGATTCGCATAAATATCTAGTTTAATTATGCAAATACTAATATTCAGTATAATTATTCAAAGTACCATATGCTTAAGATTAAAATAAAGCAGGAATCCAGCCTGCACAAATTAGCAAGTTTGAGCTAATTTCAGCAATCATTCTTCTGGCACTTCTCAAATAAAGCACGTTCCCTTGCAGTGCTGCTGCCTCTTGTTTAAACATTGGGGCTGTAGTTCTACTAACCAAGAAATGGACTAGGAAACAGTGGCTCTAGGGCATGAGGTCTGTGTGCTATGCTATGCCTGGCTCCAGCACATCCCAGTCATGAAATCTTGGTCTCCCTGAGCTTTTGGGTTTGTTCACCTATAACTTGTCCTACTTAATAAAATCTCTGTAAATATCACTGAGGAACTTCAAAGAGAGGAACAGTATGATCTAACTTGTGTTTTAGAAACCAAAGGGGACAGCAAAGCAAGACTGGACAAGTGGATCAACTTAAAAGTTACAGAATAGAAGGGACTATGGCAGTAGTCTAGGCAGGAAGTGACAAGACTTGACGAAAAGCAGTGGAAATGGAGAGGAACAAAACGGTATAAAAGATTAGGAGACAGAATCAATAGGATGAATGACCTTTAAGATAAGCACAAACTTGGGGGCTAAACAAGTGTTACGGCACCTACTACAAGGATGGTAAAGTTATTTTTTCCAAACTCATTACATACACTGAAAAATAAAATAGACCTTAAGGATGGGGTCACTAAAAAAAAAAGTACAGAACACTGTCACACATCTGAGCTATAGTCTCAGCAAAGAGCATGGGACTCAGCTGCCTTAAGAATGAACTCTAGGTTGGCTGCAGTCGCTCACACCTATAATCCCAGCATTTTGGGAGGCCAAGACAGGAGGATCACTTGAGCCCAAGAGTTCAAGACCAGCCTGGGCAACATGGCCAGATTTTTGTCTCTACAAAAAAAAAAAAAAAATTTTAAAGAATGAATTCTACTGCCATCAAAAGTGTAATCTTGATCACACAATACACGTTATGCTAGAGAGAGAGAGCATTCCCACAAGGTTTTTAGCTACATGTGCAGGGCTACAATATTCACACCACATCAAGTACAAATATGGTCATTAAAATCAGAGGACTTTCACAATAGCCAAAAGTGGAAACAACCCAAACATCCATGAACAATTGAATAGAAAAACAAAATGTGGTTTACAGCAGGTCCTTGAAAAACGTCATTTCATTCAACATCATTTTGCTATAACACTAATGAGAAAAAATGTCAATTCCCGGCCAGGGCCACTGTCTGTGGAGTGTGCATGTCCCATGTCTGTGTGGGTTTTCTCTGGGTACTCTGATTTCCTCCCAAACCCCAAAGCTGTGCAGACTAGGTTGTGTCTAAGCTGTGTACATGTCTCAATGGTTCCAGTGAGAGTGAGTGTGGAGGTATACATGAGTGCACCCTGTGTCCTGTCCAGGCTACTTCCCACCTGGTGTCCTGCACTGCCAGAAGAGGCTGTGGCCACACGCAACCCTGAACTGGAACAAATGGGTTGGAAAATGAATGAATGAATGAATACAAATTATTAGAAAATAAAAAAATCACAAAGTAGGCTGGTCATGGTGGCTCATGCCTGTATTCCCAGCACTTTGGGAGGCCAAGGCGGGAGGATCACCTGAGGTCAGGAGTTTGAGACCAGGCTGGCCAACATGGTGAAACCCCGTCTCTACTAAAAATACAAAAAAATTAGCCAGGTGCCTGTAATCCCAGCTACTCGGGAGGCTGAGGCAGGAGAATCACTTGTACCCAGGAGGCAGAGGTTGCAGTTAGCTGAGATTGTACCACTGCACTCCAGCCTGGGCAAGAAGGGGAAAACTCTGAGTCAAAAAATAAAAATAAAAATTCCCAAAGTAGACAATAACCACACAAATGCATTGAAATAAACAACGCAGTCAAAAACCCTCAGTGAGCTGCCACATTTGTGATTGTTTGCTTTTGAACTCTGTGGTGGTAGGAGGTGCTCCTTGTAATTTCTGCTTTGCAAACATTTATTCCTTGACTTAACCCACCACCACTATGATCGCCCCCACTCAGTGATTCACCAGAAATTAGGTAAACAATTCTCTTACTTGCTTTTATTAATCTTTGTTAAATATATGTATAGTTTGCATTTATTTCAATGTTTAATGTAAGAGGTGGTTTGGGTCTTCAGAAGTTTGGTGATGTCTTTGTGACCAGAAACATACCATAGGAACTTAACTCTTGTTTTTATCAATTAGCCAATGGTAAAACTGGTTTCATTACATGACTTTTTGCTTAAAGTTGTAGTTTCCAAGAATCTATCAATACATTATGTGGGCACTTACTATATGTATCCAATGGAATATTATTCAGCCCTGAAAAGGAATGAAGAGAATCCTATCATATGGTACAAAGTGGATGAACCTTGAGGATATTATGCTAAGTGAGATAAACCAGTCACAAAACGACAAACACTGTATAATTCCACTTACATGAGGTACCTAGAGTAATCAAACTCAAAGAGACAGAGTAGAAACTTATTGCCAGGGGCTAGGGGAGGACATAATGGGAGTGAATGTCTACCAGGTACGGCACTGCAGTTTTGCAGGATGAAACAGTTCTGTGGACAGTTGTACGACAAGGTGAACGTACTTAACACCACTGAACTATACACTTAAAACTGGTGAAGTTGGTAAATTTTGTTATGTGTATTTTACTACCATTAAAAAGAAAAGAATAGGCCGGGAGCGGTGGCTCAAGCCTGTAATCCCAGCACTTTGGGAGGCCGAGATGGGCGGATCACAAGGTCAGGAGATCGCGACCATCCTGGCTAACACGGCAAAACCCTGTCTCTACTAAAAAAAAAATACAAAAAAACTAGCTGGGCGTGGTGGCGGGTGCCTGTAGTCCCAGCTACTCGGGAGGCTGAGGCAGGAGAATGGCGTAAACCCAGGAGGCGGAGCTTGCAGTGAGCTGAGATCTGGCCACTGCACTCCAGCCTGGGCGACAGAGCGAGACTCCGTCTCAAAAAAAAAAAAAAAAGAAAAGAATAAAGAATAAAAGCAGCATACTTACTTCTCCATCAGCTGCCAGAGCCATTGAATGATGTGAGCCACAAGCCACTTCCACCACTTGCTTGATCAAGAGATTGGTACAGACCTGGATGGGAGCAATGCCTTGGTTGGTCGTCCCGTTCCCAAGCTGGCTATATCCATTGTGGCCCCATGCATAAACCACTCCATCTGTACACACAAAGCACACAAAAAATCAGCTCCAAAAAGAAATAGTAACCCTGTACTTTCTTCCCCAGAACTTCGTACAGCTCATTCTCCAGCCTTCATTTCTCTTCCATTGCCCCCTCCTCTCTATTAAGTAACCACGGACGGAGTAAGGGAGAGAGAGAGAGATAGGTGACAGAACGGGATAGACAGATGCAAAATCTTTAAAGAAAAAAACTTGGTAATAACATAGAAAGAAGATCAGCTTTGTGGCCAAAAGTCAAAGTTTACATATACAAAAATTAGGCTTTCTAAAAACTTTGATTCATCTCAATAGCTTTTGTGACAGATACCAAGCAAAAGGCAGATGATAAGAAAGCTCGATGTTAATGTTTACCATTGCTTAACCAAATACCATGTCACAGGGAACCCATAGAGGGTGTGTGGCTACTCGCTCACCAAGTACAGGGGAAAGAGACAGACTGTTTACAAGGGAAACAAAAGTCCCAGAGCTCTTTCAAGCAGACTATTTTATTTTAGGGGCAAGAAATCTGGCTGATTTTTTTTTTTTTTTTTTTTTACATAAAGCAATCTTTTTTTATGCTTGTTTATTCTGTGTCAGGAATTTGGACAGGGGACAATGAAGATGGCTTGTCTTTGCTTCACAGCGTGTGTGATCTCAGGAAGATTCAAAGACTGGGGATGCCTTGAGGGCTGGGGACTAGCAACACCTGGAGGCATCGTCACTCACACTGCTGTGACTATCTCTGGAAAGCATAATCAGCTTATTCTAAAGGATTCCACTCAGGAACAGCCAAATGGAGGAGACGCACAGGGCAAGGTATGTGGGGCTGAGGGGTGCGTGGAGCGCCCATGCCCTCCCTGGCATGCCACCCCCTTCCGGCACCTTGATGTGGTCCCCAACCCGGAAGCTCCTCTGTCTAAATTGTTTTATAATGACTTTATCTTTTCTGAGATTCTGACGAAGACAACTTTTCTTGTGTTATCTCTTGAAGTACCATCATTTCAGGCATTTCTTTGCACAGCACCCCTGGGTGCCAAGGGCAGGTCTCCTAGAGTTATGCATTCTCCTCTCATCTTTCCCATGGTAATAAAACATCCTAACCTATAAAGGACAATCTGCCCAACAACAACACTCAAGGGCGACAGCATAAATCCAAGTATTACAGTTAGTCACTGCTGGTCACTCACAGCAGTCCCCAGGCAACTGGGAAAGAGACCTCTACTTATCTACTCCAGAACGAAGACAGCCCACCCAAACTCAGAGTCCTCTTTCAGGTGACATGTGGCTCACAAGAGGCATTCCCTCCTACAGAAATTATGACAGAAACCATAAATGGGAAATTTCATCCTGAGAAAGATGAGGCTTAAGACTGAAAGAAAGAGTACAAAACACAAAAACTATGATCCATTATATTGTGTTAAAGTTACAGCAGGTGAAAGAAATGTCCAAACTAATGAGTGTTTTAATTCCTGAAAACAGAAAAATAGAGAAAAATAGACTTAGAGAAATACATACCTTGTTCTTGGATGGAAAAATTCAATATCATAAAGATTCTAGTTTTTCCTACATAAACTTATATTTTCCTACATAAACTTATAAAGTTTAAATAGCAATAAAAGCTTAAAATTACTTTCTGGAGTTAGACAAATTGATTAGAAAGTTTAATGGGAAGAATAAACAAACAAGAATAAATAGGAAAACCCTACAAAAAAAGCAAGAAGGTAGCTAAGTCTACCAGTTATTAAAACCTATAACAAGTTTCTATGAGCCTGGGCGAGCCTGTAATCCCAGCACTTTGGGAGGCTGAGGCAGGTGTACTGCTTGAGGTCAGGAGTTCAAGACTAGACTGGCCAACATAGAGAAACCCCATCTCTACTAAAAAAAAATACAAAAATCAGCCAGGCATGGTGGCGTGCACTTGTAATCCCAGCTACTCAGGAGGCTGAGGCACAAGAATTGTTTGAAACCAGGAGGTGGAGGCTGCAGTGAGCTGAGATTGCGCCTTGCACTCCAGACTGGGCAAAAAGAGCAAGACTCTATCTCAAAAAACAAAACAAACAAAAAAAGGTTAATTTAAAAATAACCTGTAATTCTAAATAATCTCAAAGAGAAGATGCTGAATCCATGAAACAATAGCAACAAGTTCGAGATCAAGAAAGAACACTTGGGAAATAAAACAATGTTAAAAATTTGACATAAGGGTTGTAAGATAAAGTTGCAGAAATTTCCCAGAACACAGATGGGAGGGAACATTTTTTAAAAATGAGGAAGATCAGGTCAGTCATGGTGGTTCACACCTGTAATCCTGACACTTTTGGAAGCTGAGGTGGGAGGATTGCTTGAGCCCAGGAGGTTACAGGTATGAGCCACCTGCTCACGCAGTGAGGCTACAGTGAGCCAAGATTGCACCACCGCACTCTAGCCTGGACAGAGAGACCCTGCCTCAAAAACAAAAAAAAGTAGGAAGATCACTCCAGAATCTCTAACTTCTTTCTAAGAAAAATTCCATAAAGGAGAAAACAAAGAAGAAAATTTTTCTTTTTTTGAGATGGGGGTCTCACTCTGTCCCTCACTCTGTCACAAAGGCTGGAGTGCAGTGGCGCAATCACAGCTCACTGCAACCTCAAACTCCTGGGCTCAGCCTCCTGAGTAGCTGGGACTACAGGTGTGTGCCACCATCCCCAGCTTTTTTTTTTTTTTTTTTTTTAAGAAACATAGCCTCGCTATGTTGACCAGGCTGGTCTTCAACACCCGGCCTGGAGCAAACATCCTGCCTCGGCTTCCCAAAGGGCTGGGATTATAGGCACGAGCCACTACACACAGCCAACAAGGGAAATTATTCATGAAATATTACAAGAAAAATTTCTAGAAATAAAGAAATTTCCAGAAATGACCAATACATTAAAAACTATACCAGAGTACAGAATCATGATTATGTCATAATACTTAAAAAAAAAAAAAACCTTAAAGCTTCCAAAGAGGAAAAAACAGTCACATACAAAATAGCAAAAGTTGCCGAGTGTAGTGGCTCACACCTGTAATCCCAACACTTTGGGAGGCCAAGCCACAAGGATCACTTGAGCCCAGGAGTTTAAGACCAGCCTAGGCAACACAGTGAGACCTCGTCTCTACAAAAAAATTACAAAATGAGGTGGGAGGATAGCTTGAGCCCAGGAGGTCGAGGTTGCAATGAGCCATAATCACTCCACTGCACTTCTGCCTGGGTGACAGAGAGAGACCCTGCCTCAAAAAAAAAAAAAAAAAAAAAATGCCAACTCGGTGGCTCATGCCTGTAACCCCAGCACTTTGGGAGGCCGAGGTGGGTGGATCACCTGAGGCCGGGACTTCAAGACCAGCCTCGTCAACATGGAGAAACCTCGTGTCTACTAAAAATACAAAAAACAGCCAGGCGTGGTGGCACATGCCTCTAATTGTACTCGGGAGGCTGAGGCATAAGAATTGCTTGACCCCAGGAGGCTGATATTGCAGTGAGCCGAGATCATGCCACTGCACTCCAGCCTGGGTGATAGAGCAAGACTCTGTCTCAAAAGAAAAAAAAGGAAAGAAAGAACCAGTGTGATGCCAGAAGGCATGATTACGCAAGGCAAAAGTGAGATAATCACGTCATTGTGCTCAACTCCAGTTATATTCATATTACATGATGATGCTCAGATTTGGATTGCACAGCTCTCTTGAGAAAGACACAGAGAACTGGAAGTGGATTCAGTTAGGAGTTACAGGCACTCAGAAGGCTAGATACTAAAACCTGTGACAGCATCCTAGGGAGCTGGGATTGATTCCTCAGTCTAGACAAAGAAAGGTAGAGACGCAAATTGTCTCCCAAATGCCACCCTAGACAATTATCCAACAAAAAGCTGAGGACCTCAGAGAAAGAGAGCAAGAGTTAACGTGTCTGAAGTATAAAAGGAAGCATTTAGGTTATAGATAATGAACTTTCAGAGAGTGCTGGGTGCCCACAGTACAGATCAATCACACACACATACAAAATGTCTGCTCTCCCTTAGTGATCTTGAAGAGGCAGAGAAAAAAGGACAAGAACCTATCAACCCGCATCCCCAGTTCCTTCAATATGGCAACCACATGAACGCCAGAGAACAGATGAAGATTTCCCGATTCAAGATGCAAGAACTACACAAAGAAAGGAAAGCCACGTAGCATCTGTGTTTAGAAAAATGTACCGGCTGGGTGCAGTGGCTCATGCCTGTAATCCCAGCACTTTGGGAAGCCAAGGTGGGCGGATCACGAGGTCAGGAGTTCAAGACCAGCCTGGCCAATATGATGAAACCCCGTCTCTACTAAAAGTACAAAAATTAGCTGGGGCATGGTGGCATGCGTCTGTAGTCTCAGCTACTCGGGAGGCTGAGGCAGAAGAATCGCTTGAACCCGGGAGGTGGAGGTTGCAATGGGCCGAGATCATGCCACTGCACTCCAGCCTGGAGACACAGAGAGACTCCTTCAGAAAAAAAGAAAAAAAGAAAAAAGAAAAGAAAAGAAAGAGAAGAAAAGAAAGAAGAAGGAAGGGAGGGAGGGAGGGAGGGATGGAAAAGAAAAGAAAAGAGAGAAAGAGAGAGAAAAAACCAAAGGAACCCTGAAAGTTGCCTTGCAGCCACAAATCCACTCAAAAATTAGGCTGGAAGGACCATTCATTTGCTATATCTAATCTTCCACAGCTTTATGGAAGTAGTCGAAAACCTCAGAAGTTTGCCTAATTTGCAAGACATCCTATAGCTGTTCCAGAGTTAGCCTGAAGTGTTTAACTTTTACCTGCTTTATGTACTTCCCCTCAGAAATTAAGAAGTAAACAATCCAAAATTAGTTATCTGGTATAGTCCTATAGAATTAACCGGTCAATTTCTTACAAACTGAAAAGTTAGATGGGTTCCCTCCTTACCTTCGGTGCTGAGAAGAACATGTGGTCCACTGCCGTAACTGAGGCTTTTAATCTTCTTTCCAGATAAGCCTTCTAGCTTTTTGGGTACAAGTGTACTCTGGTTATCTCCAGTTCCTAGACAGTTACTATAGTTCAGTCCAAATACAAAGACCTAGAAAACAGATAGTTTTTTTCTGAGTCTTTTGGCCGAAAGCTGTGTTAAAAGCTCCCTTCTCTCCTCTGAAAATAAGACATTTCAACTAGAGAGCTCAGGAGGTGAAAAGAGACTGATACGGTTGTTAAGAAAAATTCAACCTCTGCAGACATTGCTTACATTTCAGAATGTTTGTCTATATTATGAAACTCAGAGTGCTGTGGAGTAGAGGGGTACTAAAGAAACTGAGAAAAGAGAAACTATCAAAATCATAGTCTTCCTGAACTTTAGGATCTCTTTATTTATACCCTGACTTTTCTCCATCTTTGAACTGCACACTTTGAAGACCAATCCCCAAATAAGCCCTAAAATGAAAGTAGGTTTCAAGAGACTCTTACCTCATCATCGTCAGTAACGTACAGTGCTTCACTGGCTGAGGTGCCGAAGACACATGCCTTCCGAATAGACGCGATCTCCTGAGGGGACAGCAGAGTGAAGATGGGCCACTTTCCGACATCCACCATGACTCTGGCTTCAAGCAATTCCTATAAATAAGCCGACATCTCTGCTGGAACAGAAAGGATTCCAGAAAAAAATTAAAGAGCCACTGAGCTAACTTTTTAAAAAAAGACCTGTTAATAAATGCTAACAAAAGCTGATTCTAGAATAAATGAACTACCTTTGGTTACATGGATCACTCACTTTCCCCCAGCCACGTGTGCAATCCTTCCTCTACCTTCAAACCTTTCCTACAACAAGAGAATAACACGCGGGAACTAGCTGTTTGTCTTGCCCACTTCCTAGTCAGTGCTTATCTGTTCCACATGTGCTTCCAACTCACCCTCTTCTTAGACCTCTAAAAACAGCCAAAGCAGCAGGTGAAGAACAAGTTCTGGCTCCAGCACCCTCAACAGCACACACAGAGGGTGCCTGCGGCTGGAGCATGCTTAGCCAAAGCCTTGTCCCCATGTGCCAGAGATACTCTTCCCACCAGCACCAACTCGGATGACAAGGATCAGCTTCAGCCCCAGGTATCATACCACAAATTCAATGACGATTAAACATCGTCAAATCAGGCTATTCACTGTCACTGCACAGCCAGACCATTGGAATAACATTTGAATGTCTTGACAAATGTGTGTGCAGGCAGAGGGGGAGGTATTGGTGAGGACAAGTAAAAGATTTGAGAGGGGAGTAATACATGAACATGGGAAAAAAAAAAACTTTTGTTTCAAATGGACAAAAGGGAATAAGAAAGTAAGTCTCCTTACCATCCTTCCCTGACCCTGTCCTCAAAGGCCACCACTGTTCCTAGTGATCTCTAATTCCTTCTGGAGATAGTGTATACTCATGGAAGCCCTACACGTATACATGGTGTATGTGTATCTTTAAAAACAAAAGCACAAATGGAAGGTTTTTTCCCTATTTAACAGTGCATTGGGGAAATCATTCTATCATTCTATATTAGCACACACAGACCTGCTGCATTTCTTTTCAATGGTACTATAGCATTCCATTACATCGATTTAGCAATTTACCTTGTTTCCTACTGAGAGACATTTAAGTCAATACATCTTTGCTAGAACAATACCGCAATTATTGCCTGCATATTATTGTATTGACATGTCTTGTTTTATACAGAAATTTCTAAAATAAATTCCTAAAAATGAAAATTGCTAGGTCAAAGTTTAATAGCTATTTTCCTATTACTAGCTACTAATATTTCAAATAATCTTCTAGTGAAGTAGTGGCCATATATAAAATCACCATGGATGTAGGATGGCGCCTGTTTACACACACCTTTCCCACACAGCATACTCTCATGGTATCTGGTATCTGTTTTGTTTAAACTGACATTTCCCTGCGATGAGTGGAGTTGGATGTCACTTAAAAAAATAATCAGGCTGGGCGGGGTGGCTCACACCCCAGCACTTTGTAATCCCAGCACTTTGGGAGGCCGAGGCAGGCAGATCATGAGGTCAAGAGATTGAGACCAGCCTGGCCAACATGGTGAAACCCGATCTATACTAAAAATACAAAAATTAGCTGGGCATGGTGGTGTGCACCTGTAGTCCCAGCTACTCAGGAGGCTGAGGCAGGAGAATCACTTGAACCCGGGAGGCAGAGGTTGCAGTGAGCCGAGATCGCACCACTGAACTCCAGCCTAGTGACAGAGCAAGACTGTCTTGAAAATAAAAAATAATGATCAGAATAATTTCCACAGTAACAACTAACTTACTGGGCACTATGTGCCAAACACTATTTTAAGTCATTTTATATTTATTCATTCATTTAATCCTCACTTTACCCATAAGGAAATGGAGGAAAAAAGAGATTTTAAGAATCCGCTCAAACTTGTAAGTGGCAGAATTGGGATCTGCACCCAGGCAACCTGAAGCCTGAGTCTGCGCTCCTCACCTCTCACTCACATCTTCAGAGCCCACTGTCAGTCTTTTGTGCAAAGTGCCTATTTTTTTCTACTGGATCATTGTTCTTTTTCTTATTCTTGATTTATAAGTATTCTTTGCATGGTAAGATGATCTTAAATGCTTTTAAAAGTTTAAAAATAAAGGCTGGGCGCAGTAGCTCACACCTGCAATCCTAGCACTTTGGGAGCCAAAACCGGAAGGATTGCTTGAGCCCAGGAGTTTGAGACCAACCTGGGCAACATGGCAAAACCCCATTTCTACAAAAAACACACAAAAAAAGGGCCGGGTGCAGTAGCTCACGCCTGTAATCCCAGCACTTTGGGAGGCCAAGGTGGGTAGATCACTTGAGGTCAAGAGTTCATGACCAGCCTGGCCAACAGAATGAAACCCCATCTTTACTAAAAATACCAAAAAAAATTAGCCTGGCAGTAGTGGCGCCTGTGTGTAGTCCCAGCTACTCGGGAGGCTAAGACAGGAGAATCACTTGAGTCCGGAAGGCAGAGGTTGCGGTGAGCCGAGATTGTGCCACTGTACTCCAGTCTGGGCAACAGAGTGAGAGAGACCCTGTCTCAAAAAAAGAAAAGAAAGAAAGAAAGAAAAAAGAAAAAGAAAAATTATTAGCTAGGCATGATGGCACATGCCTGCAGTAGCAGTTACTCAGGAGGCTGAGGTGAGAGGATTGCTTGAGCCCAGGAAGTCAAGGCTGCAGTTGAATTGAGATCGCAACACTGCACTCTAGCCTGGGTGACAGAGGGAGACCCTATATCAAAAAGATTAATAAAATAAACAAAAAGAAACAAGATGCCCCTCAAACGACCTCTTGTGCCTCTTACAAAACAGATGGAGAAAGGAGTCATAAGAAGTCAAGCCATATAAAGCCATACAAGCAGGTAAGTAAATTTCAAGAAAACCCAGAAGCAGATTTTCCTAGAATTATGAACCATATCGAGTTAGTCTTCAAAATGTTTCATTTTACATGATACGGAATTAGCCAAAAATATGACTCACCACCTTTAAAATTACAACACAAAAGGTATGACATTCAAAACCACACAACTTCCTGACAGCAGCACAATTATTCTAAAATCATTAAACAAATATGGGCAACTCTGCCCTCAGGGTTTGGTAATCTACTGCAAGATCAGGCTAACCTTCATAATGATGGGGCATTATACGCACTGACTTCATCCATGGCTAAATTATATGAAGCTTTATTTTACAAGGTATTTTTCCGAAGACTTGTCATTTAAGAGTTAATTTTAAAAACCGGTCATGTATCTTACATGTCCCACACCCATCATAAAAGAAAAAGGCATCCCCAACAGGCTCGGCAGAGTGGAAACAAGAGTGCTGAGGCCTGTGTCTCGGGTTTGCTTTTAAAATCCGTCAGTATGGGGCCGGGCACGGTGGCTCACGCCTGTAATCCCAGCACTTTGGCAGGCTGAGGCAGGTGGATCATGAGGTCAGGAGATCGAGATCATCCTGGCTAACACAGTGAAACCCCATCTCTACTAAAAATACAAAACATTAGCGGGTGTGGTGGCAGGCACCTGTAGTCCCAAGCTCCTCAGGAGGCTGAGGCAGGAGAATGGTGTGAACCCGGGAGGCGGACCTTGCAGTGAGCCAAGATCGTGCCACTGCACTACAGCCTGGACAACAGAGTGAGACTCCATCTCAAAAAAAAAAAAAAAAAAAATCAGTCAGTATGACAGCCATTTGCTGTTTTGAGCCTGGGTTTCCCCCAAACCTAGAAATTTGTGATTTTAGGTTCAAGATATAATGAAGAAGCTGGGGGATTTCTTGAGCAGACAAGAACAACAAGGGCAGTAATGCTGGCGAAGCAAGTAATTATCCCCAGCAAGACAATCAAAGCTAAGGGCAGAAAAGAAGAAACGAACAACTATTCTGAACCTGCCTTGTCATAGACACTGTTAATTAAGTAGTTTCCATACATTATTTCATTTAATATCCATAATACTCTTGTAAGGAGGAGACTGTAAACCATTCCTGACAGATGAGGACTGTGGCTCAAAGGTGAAAGGACTTGCCAAGGTCACACAGCAGACCTCTTTAATTTTTCTTATAGAGTATCAGTCCTGGCCCTTCAATGGCTGAACTTCCTCAGCATCACTTCTTTCTGACTTTATCTTGCCTCGTAAATGTACGGCAGCATCTGTCTTTAAACTGTTTCCAATATAAAAAGTATCCAGGCAGGGCGTGGTAGCTCACGCCTGTAATCCCAGCACTTTGGGAGGCCAAGGCGGGTGGATCACCTGAGGTCGGAAGTACGAGACCAGCCTGACCAACATGGAGAAACCCTGTCTCCACTAAGAATACAAAATTAACCAAGCATGGTGGCAAATGCCTGTAATCCCAGCTACTCAAGAGGCTGAGGCAGGAGAATCACTTGAACCTCGGAGGTGGAGGTTGCAGTGAGCTGAGATTGCGCCATTGCACTCCAGCCTGGGCGACAAGAGCAAAACTCCATCTCAAAATAAAAGAAGTAACCACTCTCCCAATAAAAAGCATTCCCCAAGATGCTTCTGCCTAGATTTGCCTGGTTAAGCCTTATGAATGTCATCTATTCCTGCACTTTTGCATCAACCATTGAGAGGCAGGCCTAGAGAACACACGTGACCTCTGTCTTCAGAGCTCACAACATACAAGGTGCATCCTTGGGCTAGAGACTGCTAAGGCACAAAGTGTGTCTTCGTTAGACCATGCTCAACCTGGGCAGCTGAGGACATGAACAGGCATCCTCGGAATTCAGACAAGGTTCCCTGAGAGGTTCTGTGGGGCTATGTGCCATGCAGAACAACAGAACAGGGTCCTTAACTTGGGCGGGTGGCATTTCCCTCCTAAGGCAGCAGAGTATAAGTGTAAATACCACCCAAACTTTCTAATTTACTCAAAATTACCACCATCCTCATTATAATTTGACTATTGTGGTGAGGTCTTTAATTATTCCACTTTCCTGGGGGCAGTGGCACCTTTTGCTACTATTAAGAAAACCACATTAAGGATCATAATTATATCAACCTTAAGAAGAATTAGTGTGTATACACTATCAATCCAGTAAACTAAAGCTGGTGCAATCATTAAAAATTAACGAGTATTTCATCTGTGATAAAATCTATATCAGACTTAAGAACTGTGCAGTTAACAATGACTCAAAAATACAGGATCTGCTGGGCGCAGTGACTCACACTTGTAATTCCAGCTCTTTGGGAGGCAGAGGCAGGCAGATCACTCGAGTCTAGAAGTTTGAGACCAGCCTAGAGGACATGGTGAAACCCTGCTTCTACAAAAAAATACAGAAATTATCCAGGAGTAGTGGCATGCACCTGTTGTCCCAGCTACTTCGGAGGCTGAGGTGGAAAGATCGTTTGAACCTGGGAGGCGGAGGTTGCAGTGAGCCGAGATCATGCCACTGCACTTCAGCCTGGGCGACAGAGCGAGACTCTGTCCCAGAAAAAAAAAAAAAAAAAAAAAAAAATGCAGGATCCATTGCAAGGAAGAGCAACATTAGTTAGGACAGCTCTGATATCATGACATCTACTAAATTTGCCTAAACATGAAAGAAAAGTATTAACAGACTTGTTCTAACTATGGAATTTTATTTCAAAGGAATATAAATGTAGTTCAACTAAATTTCATTCAAATAATCATTCCAGGCTGGGCATGGTGGCTCACACCTGTAATCCCAGCACTTTTGGGAGGCTGAGGCAGGCAGATCAGTTGAGGTCAGGAGTTTGAGACTAGACTGGCCAACATGGCAAAACCCTCTCTCTACTAAAAATACAAAAATGACCCCGGGTGTGGTGGCGCATGCCTGTAATCTCAGCTACTCAGGAGGCTGAGGTGGGAGGATCATTTGAGCCCAGGGCAGAGGTTGCAGTGAGCCAAGACTGTGCAACTGTACTCTAGCCCGGGCGATAGAGTGAGACTCCTGTCTCAAAATAATAGTAATAATAATAATAATAACAACAACAACAATCACTCCAGAGGGTTGCACAATAATTTAGATGCTTCAAATAGGAAGATATGAAGTGATTCTATTTGTGTTCTATTCCTATATGAAGGAGGTAGTGCTAATGGGAAGAACCTTCAACTGGCCTATTCAGCCCAGGCCTTCCCTGACAGTCATGTACCTTGGTAAGTACCCTGAGCAAGGTAGCCCAACTCTCTTCCTTCCCATGGTGCTATGCTTTGTCCAAATTATAAGCACCCCCAAGGAAACATCCCAACAGAAGCTGCCACCCAAACACGTTATACAGCTCAACTATGTGCACATCCCAAATTCAAAACAAAACCACAAAAATAAATGTACCCTGGAAGACTTAGTTAGCTTAGCTATGTTAAAAAACAATATGTACTGTATGATTACAATTTTTCTAAAGTATAATATATACAGAAATGTATACACCAAAATATATCTCAATGGAGAGATTACAGGTGGCACCATTTTCTTTCTTTGTATTTGTATTCTATTTTTTGGCCTGCCATCCCCACGTCTTTTTTTTTTTCATCAGCAGGATTGTGACCAAAAAACAAGTCCTATCAGTCTCCTACCTCACTTCCCCCTTACAAATTAGATACAATACACTTCCTAATCTTTTTTTTTTTTTTTTTTTGAGATGGAGTTTCGCTCTTGTTGCCCAAGCTGCAGTGCAGTGGCGCGATCTCGGCTCACTGCAACCTCCACCTCCTGGGTTCAAGCAATTCTCCTGCCTGCCTCAAGTAGCTGGGATTACTGGTGCCCACCATCACGCCCAGCTAATTTTGTATTTTTTTAGTAGAGACAGGGTTTCACCATGATAGCCAGGCTGGCCTCAAACTCCTGACCTCAAGTGATCCACCCACCTCGGCCTCCCAAAGTGCTGGGATTACAGGTGTGAGCCACCACACCTGGCCTTCTTTGTATTTTTAAAATGTAGTAGCCAATTTCTTTCTTTTTTTTTTTTTTTTTTTTTTTGAGACAGTCTCGCTCTGTTGTCCAGTCTGGAGTACACTGGCACCATCTTGGCTCACTCTAACCTCTGCCTCATCAGTTCAAGCAATTCTTGTGCCTCAGCCTCCCAAGTAGCTAGGATTACAGGTGTACGCCACCATTTCTGGCTAATTTTTGTATTTTTAGTAGAGAGGGGGTTTCACCATGTTGGCCAGGCTGGTCTCAAACTCCCGACCTTAAGTGATCCACCCACCTCGGCCTCCCAAAGTGCTGGGATTACAGGCGTGAGCCACCGCATCTGGCCTTCTTTGTATTTTTAAATATAGTCTCAAATTTCTTTTTTTTTTTGCAGGGGGGATGGGACAGAGTCTTGCTCTGTTGCCCACTCTGGAGTACACTGGCGCCATCTTGGCTCACTGCAACCTCCACCTCCCCAGTTCAAGCAATTCTTGTGCCTCAGCCTCCCAAGTAGCTGGGATTACAAGTGTGCACCACAACACCCTGTTAATTTTTGTATTTTTAGTAAAGATGGGGTTTCACCACGTTGGCCAGACTGGTCTCAAACTCCTGACCTCAGGTGATCCACCCACCTCAGCCTCCCAAAATGCTGGGATTAGAGGCGTGAGCCACCACGCTCAGCCAGTCCCAAATTTCTATAACAAACACTGTGTGACCAATAAAATGAACAAATATTTCAAATGAAAATAAAAGTTCAATTATTTGAATTATGTTTTACCCCTAGGCTGTTAGAAGTTTTAAGATGTATTCTTGCTTTAGATTCATAACCTAGAGTGGCAAAATGTTTCAGGCAAAATCTGGAAAAATGAATTATTAATATAAAATTAAATGTAGACAGTAGAAATGTAAGATGATACAGCTGCTATAGAAAATCAGATGGTGATCCCTCAAGAAAAAGTGAACATTAGAATTATATTATCTAGAAACTCCATTTCTAGTATATACCCTGAAGAACTGAAAGCAGAGACTTGAACAGATAGTTGTATACCAACGGTCAAAGCAGCATTATTCACAATAGCCAAAATGTTAAAATAATCCAAATATCCATGAACAGATGAATGGATAAACAAAATGTGGTCTACACATATGACGGAATATTATTCACCCTTACGAGGAAATTCTGATACATACAACAACAGGGATGAATCCTGAAGACACTATGCTAATAAGCTAGAGAAATATTGTATGATTCCACTTATATGAGGTACCTAGAACAGTCAAATTCAAGGAGACAAAGTAGAATTGTGGGTGCCAGGAGCTGGAGGGAGGTAGGAATGGAGAGTTACTGTTTAATGGGTACAGAGTTTCACTTTGGGATGATGCAAAAGTTCTAGGCAACAAACATACGAAAAAAATATTCAACATCACTAATCATCAGAGAAATCCAAATCAAAACCACAATGAGATACTATCTTAAACCAGTCAGAATGGCCATTATTAAAAAGTCAAAAACAAAAGACGCTGGCGAGGCTGTACAGCGGAGGGAACACCATACACTGTTGGTGGGAATGTAAATTAGTTCAGCCACTGTGGAAAGCAGTTTGGAGATTTCCCAAAGAACTTAAAACAGAACTACCATTCAACCCAGGAATCCCAAGACTGGGTATGTATCCAAAGGAAAATAAATTGTTCTACCAAAAAAAAAAAAAAAAACCACATGCACTTGTATGTTTATCACAGCACTATTCACAATAGCAAAGATACGGAATCAACCTAGGTGCCCATCGACTGTGGATTGGAAAAAGAAAATGTGGTACATATACACCATGGAATACTACACGGCCATAAAAAAGAACAAAATCATGAATGCAGCGAGAGGCCATTATCCTAAGTGAATTAACACAGGAACAGAAAACCAAATACCACATGTTGTCATTTAGAACTGGGAATTAAATATGGGGTATACATGGATATAAAGATGGGAACAATAGACACTGGAGACTACTACAGGGGCCGGGAGGGAGGGGTACACAGGCTAAAAAACTACCTATTGGATACTATGCTCACTACCTGGGTCATGGAATCATTCGTACTCCAAAGCTCAGCATCACACGCTATACCCATGTAACAAAACTGCATATGTGCTCCCTGAATCTAAAATAAAAGTTGAAATTGGGTCAGGCATGGTGGCTCACGCCTGTAATCCCAGCACTTTGGGAGGCCGAGACGGGTGGATCACAAGGTCAGGAGATCAAGACCATCCTGGCAAACACGGTGAAACCCCGTCTCTACTAAAAATACAAAAAAATTAGCCAGGTGTGGTGGTGGGTGCCTGTAGTCCCAGCTCCTCAGGAGGCTGAAGCAGAAAAATGGTGTGAACCCGGGAGGCGGAGCTTGCAGTGAGCCGAGATCATGCCATCACACAGGGGCAACAGAGCAAGACTCCATCTCAAAAAAAAAAAAGTTGAAATTATTTTTTAGGTAGTCTACAGACGGATGGCGGTGATGGCTATACAACAATGTGAATGTACCTAATGTCACTAAAATGTATACTTAAAAATTCTTAAAATGGTAAATTTTACACTATATATCTTTTACCTCAATTTTTAAAAATCAATCATCCTGTATGTGGGCTTTTATCAAGTCTGCATTAATAAACTCAAAGATACATTTCTAAAACTAAATACAGAAAGGTTTCAGTTCTAAAAAATGCTTTTGGAAAAGTAAAATTATACTGTTTTAATCATGTCTTGAGAATACAAGTTCAGATTAGGGAAATTCTCAACGGAGCATTTATAAAAGACATATAGCCTTCTTAGAACTTTCCAGTGCATAGAGCAAGTTAAACCAGACCAAACAAATTGCTAAGATGACAGATCCTTCCAGGGCTTGATTGGTAATTATAAAAATGATGAGCTGTAATTAGAATGTCAGTCATCTTTAGTTACTTCTGAAGTACCTCACTAAGATTTTCTGCAAGCCTTCCATATTTTATTTAGGAAATACTTTCTGAAAAACAGTATTAATGTGTTTCAGCCTGAATTACTACTCTCTATATGTTATTATTAGGTGAATCAATGTCTTTTTTTTTTTTTACTGTATAGAGAGAAAACAAAGGTACAAGGAAAGAAAAGAGGAATGCAAAAATGCCAGAGAGGTAGAAAGAGTGTGACGTCCTTAAAGATAACATGCCAATCCACTTGGATCTTTGTATTTTCTCTGGCACTTGAAAATACATCCTGTATCCCCCATTGCACTTATCCTACGTCCATTAGTCCTACAGATCAATATCCCATTCCCTGGGATGGCTTATCCTAGCTATTGGCACTGTCCCTCAGAGAACTTGTGGCATGAGGAAGAAAAGGTTATTTTATTTTATACTCTGAAAGCAAATTCAGTCAGGACAAACACAGGCCTTCCAATTTTAGAAATCTACATTTAGAACTGAAAGGCTGAAGGAGTAATGTAGCAACTAATCTTTTAATTCCTCTAAGAGCACATTTATTTTACTTTCCCCAAGGAACAAATATTAAGGAAAGGTTAATTTTATTTTAGTTTTTTTTGCTGATCTAGCAAAAATATATTTGGAACATGCCTATGGAGTTTTTAAAAACAACAGGAAATGGAGTGAAATAGTACAGGAAAACTGGTTTTGATGAAATAATGGTCTCAATATTAAACAATACTGGAAATTTAGGGTTGATCTGTAAGCACATGGCTTCCATACAGACGTCAACTAACCAGAACGTATTTGACACAAATACAAGAATGTATTTGTTTGGGCTAGTTTAAATTGCTGTATGTACTGGCTTTTAAATGCCACCAATGGGGTATTTTACCTTTAGATCTGGCCTCTATTGACCTTAGAGCTTTCTAAGGAAAACAGTGGGAAAAGAGTAAGCAATCCTTCAGCATTGGCTAGCACCAAGATTCTGACGCTTCTGGTGTCATTTTAGAAGCATGACATGAGTTTGTGTCATTCTTTATTATGGAAGCTGATAGCCAGAGGAAACTGGAAGGGCTCTGAATGTTGGAACAATCATTTTAAGTAGCCTAAACATTCTTCAGCATACAAGCTACAGGAAGCTTTAAACTACTCAAAACAGCAATTTCTAATATGCAAAATGGTATTTTTAATTGTAAAAAACTTTGAATTAAAGCATTTACACATACACTGAAAGTTCCTAATAGAGGTTTCTCTATTTTTGTAAACTCAGTGGGTGATGATTTTACTTATCAGTTTAAGTTGCTAAGCTGTCTTACGGAAAAAATTTATAGTTAATGAGCTATTGATAAAATCTAAGAGGCCTCGGAAAAAAATACTACTGTATGCTACTGTGAACAAAATCCAGTTGTCCCTCAGTATCCGTGGGGGACTGGTTCCAGGACCTCCTGCAGATACCAAAGTCCACAGATGCTCAAGTCCCTGATAGAAAATGGCATAGTATTTACATATAACCTACACACATCCTCCCATATACTTTAAATTATCTCCAGATTACTTATAATACCTAATACAATGTAAATGCTTGGTAAATAGTCGTTATGCTGTAGTGCTTGGGGAATAATGACAAGAAAAAAATACATGTTCAGTACAAATGCAATTTTTAACATTTGGAATTTGAGGTTGGCTGAATCCACAGATGTGGAATCCATGGATACAGAGAGCTGATTAAAGTCATACATTAATTCTTCTTCTGCAATGACCCCAGATACCAAGAATGCCAGGGACGTCATAAAGAACAATACAATCATGGTCTCTGCCACTGAGGAACTAAGGCCTAATGGAAAGTCAGATCCTAAGTAAGTGGAAAACTAGAATGCAAATACAACTGGAATAATTAAGCAAATGAATGTACTATGCAAGTATATGGTCCATGAGATACATGTTAATGTGTCAAATGGTAAATAATTACGTGCAAACTAGTGACGACTATATAAAAATTGTACATAACAGAAAACAATTACACAAAATCCTAGAAACCAAATTCTCCATATTCCAGCAGATGAGAAAATGTGAGCCTTCCCTCAGTGAAGATCATCCAGTTTCCTAGAAGAACAAGTGCTCTTCACAGTCTTCTTCCTTTTTTTACCAATAAACGTTCCCATTTGAGCATAAAAGATTGAAGGGTATGACCATCTTTATTTCTGAATCCATTTAATTCTAGAGAAACATAAGACAGAGATGTTTTTTCTAGAAATTTGTTTCTAGAAAAACAAATAAGAGAGCTCTAGGGTTTGGGGTAAACTTTTTGGTATACAACATTACAACGTATGTCTTCCATCTATGCTACAGCAAAAGCAATTCAAAAACCCTCTCAAGGTACAAACAGCCAAATGTTACTCTTACCAATTTCTTCCATATAATTCTGATGGGCTTAAAACCTTAAAACCATTTCACCCACTCTATGGTACAGGCGCTGCAAATCACAGGCGAAGTTTCGAAGATGTGCTGAGACACTAATACTGTTACTGCCCCAGCTGCCAGAACAGCTGTCATCCACTTCTCTCTTCTGCAAACACACAGTACTACAAGAATGAAAGGGAGGCTGGGCACGGTGGCTCACGTTTGTAATCCCAGCACTTTGGGAGGCTGAGCAGGGTGGATTACGAGGTCAGGAGATCAAGACCATCCTAGCTAACAACGGTGAAACCCGGTCTCTACTAAAATTACAACAAAATTAGCCGGGCGTGGTGGTGGGCACCTGTAGTCCCAGCTACTCCAGAGGCTGAGGCAGGAGAATGGTGTGAGCCCGGGAGGTGGAGCTTGCAGTGAGCCAAGATCACGCCACTGCACTCCAGCCCGGGCGACAGAGCAAGACTCCGTCTCAAAAAGAAAAAAAAAAAAAAAGAAAGGGAAAGGAAGAATGCCCTGAATGCTTGACTAAGGAGTCTGAGAATGTACCTTCTCCAAAACAGATTGTCATCCTTCAAGCTGAAGCCACCTGTACAGGTGAGTGAAGATAATACCCCCACCTTCATTTAGGGAACAGTATGACTAGTGTTTTAGAATTCTCTGCCTGATTATGACTACCCTTTGTTTCATGTTTTGTTCAAATTCATCACTAATTTAAGAGGAAAATGTAAGTCCCTACAACTGTCATTTCCCAACCACTAATAAGTTATTTGACTTGAAGCACAATTTGCAACGGCCTATGTAAGCATTTCTTTAGCCCCATCATCCAAGGGGCTGCTTTCACCTCATTCATTTCATCTCATCTCACGTCTAACCTGAGCCATGTGCTCAAAAAGCAAACGAATCAAGTGGCAATATAGCATGAGCAGTGAAAAAAATAACATATCTAGGGTTGCGAATCTGACTGAGACCTTATAAAAGTACTGCTTTTATAGGATACTGTTGTTTTCAAAAGGAAACCAGAAAAGAAATATCGACAATTAGAAATGTTTTTTCTATAACTTTGTTCTTTGTCACACCAAACAAATAGGTGTCACAAAACAGAACAAAAAAAGCAATGATGGGTCAAAGTTTAAAGAAATGGATAGATGGCTGGGTGAAGTGGCTCACACCTGTAATCCCAGCATTTTGGGAGGCAAAGGCAGGAGGATCACTTGAACCCAGGAGTTCAAGACTAGCCTGGGCAAGATGGCGAGACTCCGTCTCCTCAAAAATAAAAAGATTAGCCAGTTGTAATGGTGTGTGCCTGTAGTCCCAGCTACTCAAGAGGCTTAGGTGGAAGGATCACCTGAGTCCAGGAGGATGAGGCTACAGTGAGCCGTGTTCACACCACTGTATTCCAGTCTGGGCAAGAGAGCGAGATCCGGTCTGAAAAAGAAAAAAGAAATGGATAAAACATAATACTTCATTTTATTTTCCAAATGAATTCAAGGCTGGAATTGGGGGGTCAAATTCAAATCTATTTATGGTTTCATGGATCTTTCTCATGTGGGTATCCCAAAAGTGATTTCATCTATTAGTCTCCAGTTGTATGAAAAGTATCAACTGTACCCTGCAATGACCTAAAGCTAAACTGAAATTCCAGCAATGGACTGGCAGAACCATACACTATTAATTCAATGTTCTTAGGTAAACAGGACACAGAGCCAACATCAACAGAAATTACATGGGGTGGGAGGATCTAGACACATAAACAGATGCTCACAACAGTGTGGCTGGTCTCTGATGGGGAGGGTCAGACGCTGTGGAGGCAACAGAATTGGGAAGTGCGCTTCAGCTACCTGAAGAGAAGAGGTGCCTGTACCAGTGAGCACACATGCCAGGTAAGGCTCTGGTGGAGGAACTGAAAGAAAGTCAGCATGGCTGCAGCACACAGCTCAGGCTTTACCCTAAGAGCACCAGGTAATCCCTGAAGGGTCTTAAGCAGGGAAGTGGCATAAACAGATGTAAGTCTATGGAAGATTACTTTGGCTGACCATAGAGATATGAGACGACAAAGGAGTGCTTAGAGGGAGTCCAGGATGGCTATGGTAAGCCAGAAAAGAAGGGATGGAAGCCCACATCAGGAAAATGGAGAAAACTGGACAAGAAGGAAAATCAAGAAGATTCTGCGACTGGCTTAATGGGACAAGGAACACTGGATAAGCAGAAAGGCAGAGCCAAAGATCACAGGCAGACACTGAGCTTGAGTGAGAGAGAACTGTGCTGCCACTCACTACAGCAGAGAGCACAGCAGGCCTCAGGGGTGATGAGTCCTACTATGGACCTTTTGTTCCAGGTACCTGTGGGATATTAAAGCGGACAAGTCCTAACAGATGGATTTAGAAATCTGAAGCTCAAGAAAGGTCTGGATTGGAGATTTGGAAATCTGGCATGAAATCACCCAGGAAAAAAGCAAGTAGAATAAGAAGAGCAGAGTATCTTGAGCAGAACTCTAAGAAACTCCAACAGCAAAGGGACAGGGAGTACCCCCTAGAAGGGACTGTGAAGGAAGAGGTAGACCAGGAGGAAAAGCAGGAGAGCAGAGTGTTACAGAGGCCTGGGGACTTGAGCATCACAGGCAAGAGGCATGCTACTGTCAAACGCTGCTGAGATGCTAAATGAGGGAAGGGTTGAGAAACTTCCATTGGATTTAACAAGGAGAATTACCAGTGACCTTAATAAGAACAGTTTCACGGAGGTTGTGGGAGGAAGAAGCCAGGTGTCAGCAGGTTGAGGTGTATGTGAAAGGTGAAGGAAAGGAAACCATGAGTATAAACAACTTGTTCAAGAAATTTCACTCTGAAGGAAAAACGAGAAATCGGATGGTAATCACAGAATGTGATGGAGTTGCGGGACGTTTTCTGTTAACCTTTTTAATGTAAACATTGTTGGAGGCTTGAACATGTTTGAGCTAATGGGAAGAAGCCAGTAAAAAGATCAAAAAGGAGAGGACACAACAACTCAATGAGGGTCTTAAGAAAGTAGCAGGGAATGGGATCTGAAGCAGAAGTGCAACAGAAGCGCTGGGTGCGGCAGCTCATGCCTGTAATCCCAGCACTTTGGGAGGCTGAGGCAGGTGGATCATCTGATGTCAGGAGTTCAAGACCAGCCTGGCCAACATGGTGAAATCCCATCTCTACTAAAAATAAAAAAATTAGCTCGGCGTGGTGGTAGGCACCTGTAATCGCAGCTACTCGGGAGCCTGAGGCAGGAGAATCGCGTGAACCCAGGAGACAGAGGTTGCACTGAGCCAAGATCATGCCATTGCACTCCAGCCTGGGCAACAAAAGCAAAACTCTGTCTCTAAATAAATAAATAAGAGCAAGAGAAACTGTAGAAAGGAGCAAGTCTTCCTTTTCCTCCCTCCACAAGAGGAGGAAGAAAGAGTGCATGTGAATGAAAGCCATTTAAAAGTTAGGAATCCAGATGCTGGAGGCATACTCGTTCTCTCATTCTCATTCTCTCCTCTGAGTCTCCATTTTACATGCCCACCAGCAATGTACAACAGTGCTGCTTTCTCCAATATTTACTGTCTGTCTTTTGTATTATGCCCATCCTAGTGGACGGGAGGTGGTATCTCGTGGTTTTGAATGGCATTTGGGGACCATTCTCTTCTGAGGTTACCTATTTTTCCTTATGAAGAGTTAGGCTTCTTGCTAAGAGTAAGAGGGGAGGTAGCAACAAAAAATGGAGTGGAGGCTGGGTGTGGTTGTTCATGCCTGTAATCCCAATATTTTGAGAGGCCAAGGCGGGAAGACTACTTGAGGCTAGGTGTTCGAAAGACCAGCCTGGGCAACATAGTGAGACCCTGTCTCTACAAAAAAATTTAAAAATTAGTTGAATGTGGTGATGCGCACCTGTGCTCCCAGCTACTTGGAAGTGGGAAGGATCACTTGAGCCTGGGAGGTTGAGGCTGCAGTGAGCTATGATCACACGGCACTGTACTCCAGCCTGGGCGACATAGTGAGACTCTGTCCCCAAAAAAAAAAAAAAAAAAGTGGAGTGGAGCAACTGGGGGGAAAATGGTGAAGTCTGAAGCAGTCACCAGGGAGGATGGGAAAGAGCACTGAGCAGAGAAACCTAGCAGGATGGTAAGACCAAGCCCAGAGAAAGCTGGAGACCATAGGTCTTTAAAGGTACCCATCTGGTCTCCCACGAGCTTTTCTACCCCAGGAAAGAGGTGTGCTTTTTTGTGCGTGCTTTTTTTTTTTTAATCTGATCTAACACATAGTTGATTTATATAATTATTTCATTAACTGATCTCCTCTACTAAGTCTATTCTGACTAAATTCAGACAACACTCATCATACCCCTCTTGTGTATTCTTCAGCATGTACACAACATGTACCTTTTTTTTTTTTTTCTGAAATGGAGTCTCACTCTGTTGCCCAGGCTGGAGTGCAATGGCACGATCTCGGTTCACTGCAACCTCCGCCTACCCGGTTCAAGTAATTCTCGTCCCTCAGCCTCCTGAGTAGCTGGGACTACAGATGCGCACCACCACACCTGGCTAATTTTTTGTATTTTCAGCAGAGACGGGGTTTCACCATGTTGGCCAAGCTGTTCTCAAACTCCTGGCCTCATATAATCTGTGGCCTCAATTTCCCAAAGTGCTGGGATTACAGGTGTAAGCCACTGCGTCTGGTCAATATGTAACATTTTTACTTTTTGTAAAACCAGAGAATATTTTGAAATGTAACATTTTTAACTTTTTGTAAAACCAGAGAATATTTTGAAATGTGTCCGAATGCCCTGCCTAGATTCTAGACTCTGTGAGGCCCCAGCCTCCTTTCCTATGCATGATTTACTGTTTAATGTAGTACACACAGAAGGAATATCATCATTATAATAAAGGTCTTTCACTTTCCTTCAGTTTCATCTACCCCGCAATGACTCCCAGGAAATAGGAGGATACTGTTTCAGACTTCCCAGCTCCCGTATATTAGGTGGAGCCAAGTTCTTGCTGCAGCATATGAGCGCTCTTTAATTTTAAAATTTTCAAAGAATTTTTTAAAAGCTACAAGCTTGACAGCTTTGGGTTTTTATGGCTACTTGTTTTCAGAAGTTCACAGAACTTTATCCTATGGATCACACACTTTAAAAAATCACTTGTAAAAAGTATCTTTAAAGATGAATATGCTTCCTCTTCAAGAGAAACAGGCTAGCAGGTAGAAGAAAAAGGACCCGTCTAGAGTATTAATAAATAGACTGGTATTCACACAATGGATTAAATGGATTAAAGTCCATCCCACAGATGAACTGCTGTATTAATAGAATCCAAATACACAGTTACATCCTAAACCCTGAAAGCAGTTTAAAGGGGTGAAATTCACCCAGTGCTCATTTGAAATGAATAAAGTTTAAACCACCTATAAACTGCCCTCAGGGTTCAATCATTTTTCCATTCCTTCGGCATTATACACTTGGACGTTTTAATGTTATTAGCCCACAATACACACCAGTTTCAGAAACTCAGTTTTTGTCCTCTAAGGGCTTTAATCCTCCCAAAAAAAGAATAGGGCAAAGGCAAAGAAAATCATGAATCTGGTTTTCTAAAAGCATTATTACAAGACTGCTTTACAAAATTGTAATCCCCAGCTGCAGAGAGTTCCGCAGATGGCTTGTAAGTGTCTTACATGCAAATAAATAAAAACAAAAGGCCACTTATGAGAGCAGAACACAGCGTGCTCGATAAGTCATCTTAAAATAAACCGAGCAGGTAGGTACTTTATCAGAGGCAGGACAAGGGAAACGTCATTTACTTCGCTCACCGCACGCCTGGATAAAGATCCTCACTAACAGAATCCCTACCTTTGTGGATTCTGTGTCGGAAAGGGAAACGATAAAGAATACGGTTTGTGACAGCACTACTCTTAGGGGGCGAAGAAGAGATGCTAAGATCTTGGAAAGGACAGAGGATACAGAGAGTCAGAAGGGAGGTCTCCTCTCAGTAAAACGGCAACCACAGCAGTCAGACTTCAGCTACGAGCAAAATCGAATCCATGCAGCTCAAAAAAGAGAGGGAGTAGGGAAAACTTTCCCTCGCCTCTCTCCATCCTTCCTTCCTCCTCGCAGGAAGGCACATTAGCTGAGGTGCTGGCGGGGCCGGGCCGGGGACCCCATCCCTCGCCGCGGACGCAGCGCCCGCGAGGACGGCCCGGTAGCCCGAGCGAGGGAGGCGGGAGGTGGAGGAGTAACGGGGCACACCCGGCCCGGCCTGCAGGGAAGGGAAGCAGGGGAAGCGCCGAAGGGGAAGAGGACTCCGCGAGCTCAACCCCGCGTCCACACGCTACCTGCGAGGTCAGCTGCTGCCGCGCCGTCCCGCGGGACCGCAGGGATCTCCGAAGCCCCGATGGGCGCAGAAGTGCGAGCGAGCGGCGGTGCCCACCGGCGGCGAAGGGGAGGAGCGCCAGGGCGCGGGGCCTGCCGGGTCACGTGGCCCCGGCCGCCTCACGTGACCCGGTGCAGCGCGCGCCCGGGACGCTACCCAGCAGTGCAGCCCGCACCGGCCGACCCCGGCCGAAACCCTGCTCTTTGGGCCCTAGAACCCGACTTCTCTAGAAGCCGATTGGCCGTCTGAGGCCCGCCCCGAGGCCCTGCCACCGGAGTGTCCCGATGAAATCCGGTGGCTGCTGCCGGGACTCACAGGCTTTTGTCTCTGAGGAACCAGGAACGCGCGAGGCACGGGCTGCTGCTCTGCTCCCCGAGATGCCCTGGCTGTGGGGAGGGTCGGCCTCCCACCCCTAGAGACCTAGGACGGAAAAGCGACCGAAACCTGGCGCCCTGCCCACTCTGGGGCGCGACTGGCCCCGAGGCACCACCCAGGTGATGCTGCCTGGGACGAAAGGCCGCTGAGCGGGGACTAGTTTGTTTTACCTGGAGACGCTCCTCTCCCTCCCCGTCACCCACCTCCTGATTGAAAGCGCCTAAGGCAGGCCAGGGACTAGGGAAAGTGGCCGCAGGACAAAGGTAAGAAGGAAGGAGGAAATGAGGCACAGGTCCTGGTATTGGAAAGAGGCAGAGGCACATCGGAAGCAGCCGTCGAGGTTAGACGGGACCTAAGAGGGCATGTGATCCAACCCGATTCTTGTTATCAGTGAGTAAACTGAGGCCAGGAGAGGGACTGCTACGAGCCGCTCCAGCCTATCACCTATAAAGACTACAGTCCCTTTATAAAATACCGTACAGCTCTCGGAGAACTCCCAGTTGGCGCTGCAGTATAAAATCCAAACTTGTTGGCATAGCATTCCAGGCACTTGTTCAAACTTATCTTTCCCATTTGAGCTCCTAGGAATAAACAGAAAAACATTTCATTTTCTAAATATCACCAGATAACTTCACTTTTGGTAACTTGAATTACTAAAAAAATGCCCTACTGTCCCTCATCTCTTGCCACTTCCCCAACATTACTCTAGGCTCTGGATACAAATAATTTGTTTTCCTTGACTACTCAACTTTCTTTAGATTATTTACTTTTTCTCTAAGTTTCTTTACCCCCACTTAAAGAAAGCCAGAGCCAGACAGTAGTTAAAATGATAAAAAATGGTATTAAGAAACTAATGCAATAAGAGAATTGAACTCAGTTCTATATCTATTCTGAGGTCTCCCTCCTGTTGCACTAGTTCCTGAATAAAATGTTTTTACCACTTCAACTACTGTTTGGCTCTGGTTTTCTTCACCAGCCTCCAAAGTGCACATCAGTTTCCTACTCATCTTTCAAAATCCAGGTCAAATACCGCCTACTCTTGTCTTCCCTGCATCCTCTTCCCTCATTTTTTAGCAATTGATGTTCATTCAGACAATGTCAGCTGCAACTTCTTCCCTGATTTCCGGAATACTATATATATTCTGATACACCTCACACTGCCCAGAAATAGACTGCGCATTTCCTGTAAGAGGTGAATTGTCTGTTGCTATCTTCTCCCCTAGGTTATAAACTCTGAAATAGGATTCTTCTGGGTTTAGAACAGTGCCTGGCATGTGATAGACCCTTAATACCCACTGAATGAAGTGGTTTGCCCAAAGTAGTGGCAGTTCAGTGAATTTACTAGAAGAGGCCTGTTTCGCTCAAAGAAACTAAAATCAGTTTCTTTTAGTTGCAACCTGATCAAAAGAACTTGTGTAAACATGTTTGGGAGAAAAATGAGAGCATAGAGTGTGAGTAATCAAATATGTCCTGAGCGCTCATTGCTTGCACATCAGATGCCTTACTTGGAGCATCTTGGAGGATAAAAAGCTGAATGAGACATGGTTGCTGATAAGGAATGTGTAGTCTGGTTTATTATTCCAGTACAGGGTGAAAAGTATTATAATACAAGGTGCTAAGTGAACACAAACCAGGGACCACAAATCAGGGAATCAGGGAGAAACTTCGTGAGAAGGTCAGTTGAACAGGAAATAGATAAGAAGAGAGGAAAGACATTCCAGGAGACAGCAATGTGTTCAAAGGTAGTGAGACATGAAACAGTACTATTTGTTTAGGAAAAAACAAGTAGGTGCAGTGACTCACGCCTATAAGCCCAGGCCAAGGCAGGCAGATCACTTGAGGTCAAGAGTTCAAGACTAACCTGGCCAACTAACCCTGTCTCAGCTAGAAATACAAAAATTAGCCAGCTGTAATGGCACATGCCTGTAATCCCAGCTACTCGAGAGGCTGAGGCACAAAAATCGCTTGAACCCAGGAGGCAGAGGTAGTGAGCCAATATTGCCTCACTGCATTCCAGTCTGGGCGACAGAGTAAGACTCTGTCTCAAAAAACAAAAAACAAAAAAAACCCTTTATTGATGTCTTGATGACTTCATTTACCTCTAGGATGAAGGAAACCTAATTAGGTTAATTTTAATATACTTGAAAGAATGACAAATTTACTGGTATTGGTGTTATTTATTGTATTGAATAACTTTCTATCAGGCAGATCATAGGCTCTGCATCTAAAATTGGCCTAGGCCAGGCACAGTGGCTCACGCCTATAATCCCAACGCTTTGGGAGGCCAAGGCAGGTGGATCGCTTGAGCCCAGGAGTTCGAGATCAGCCTGGACAACATAGCAAAATACTGTCCCTATAAATAAATAAGAATAAAACTGACCTGGACTAATGCAAGGTGATTTTTTTTACCTTTTTTTCCCACCTCAAAAGCTTTCTATGATTATTATCTAAAAATACCAAAATTACTTGTTCCAAAGAAGATGACTTTTTTTTTTGAGACAGCGTCTTGCTCTCTTGCTCAAGCTGTACTGCAGTGGCATGACCATAACTCACTGCAGCTTCAACCTCCATGGGCTCAAGTGATCTTCCCACCTCAGCCTGCTGAGTAACTAGGACCACAGGTGAGGGCCACCAGGCTGGACTAATTTGTATTTTCTGTAGAGACGGGGTTTGCCGTGTTGGCCAGCCTGGTCTCGAACTCCTGAGCTCAAGCAGTTTGCCTACCTCAGCCTCTCAAAGTGCCAAGATTATAGGTATGAGCCACCACGCCTGGCCCCAAAGACGATTATTTTAGAGCACTCTAAACCTCTCCTATAGGGCAAAATAATTCAGTTAGCAGGTAGTACTTTAAGACAGAAACTAGGCTTAACCTCCAGCATATGGAAGGGGAGAATCAATCCACGTAATGCTAATGCATGATTATGTTGGGAAAAGTACCTGTCAAGAACCTAATAAAATATCATAAGGTTTGTCCAGGCACGGTGGCTCACGCCTGTAATCCCAGCACTTTGGGAGGCCAAGGCTGGTGGATCACTTGAGGTCAGGAGTTTGAGACCAGCCTGGCCAACCTGGTGAAACCCTGTCTGTACTAAAAATACAAAAGTTAGCTGGGTGTGATAGTGGGCACCTGTAATCCCAGCTACTCAGGAGGCTGACGTGGGAGAATCGCTTGAACCCGGGAAGCAGAGGTTGCAGTGAGTTGAGATCGTGCCACTGCCCTCCAGCCTGGGCAACAGAGTAAGACTTCGTCTCAAAAATAAAATAAAATAAAAATTAAAAATGAATAAAATTGCTTCCTTGTCCTTTGGCAGGCAAAATAGCTTTTTTATTTTTTTAATTTTTTATTTTTTGACACAGAGTCTCGCCCTGTCACCCAGGCTGGAGTGCAGTGTCATGATCTCAGCTCACTGCAACCTCCACCTCCTGGACTTAAGCGTTCTTCCCACCTCAGCCTCCCGAGTAGCTAGGACTACAGACGCATACCACCACACCTGGCTACTTTTGTTTATTGTTTGTAGACAGAGGATCTCACTATTTTGCCCAGGCTGGTCTTGAACTCCTGAACCCAAGTGATCCTCCCACCTCAGCATCCCAAAGTGCTGGGATTACAGGTGTGAGCCACTGCACCCAGCCCAAGAGAGCTTCTTAATTATGGAATTTCTTCACTGTCCATGTCAGCTGATGGTAAAATGTTTACTTTTTATTCATTAGCAGTGGTCCTTGTTCCACCTGCATTTAGCTGTGGTAGCACCGCAGCTTATTAGTAGGTTACCAACTTCTGGTGGGAGATATGCAGTCTCTAGTCTTCTGAGATGTAGAAATTCTGACTGCAATTGACTATGAAGCAGGACTAGTCCTCTGAATGTTAATATGCATCTTGAAGACTACTTACAGTGACCCTGGGATGATGATGGAGGTAGTGAGAATATTCTCAGATGGGGCTTGACTCAATCGTTTGGAATATTAAAGGTGAAGTTACCGGGGACAAACTCAGTGACACTATGAGGAAACAATCAGAGAAATACATAATGGCGGACAAGAACCCTTCTAGCCTTGGTTTCTTCAAAAAGTTAAATTTAGGGGGAAGGCCAGGTGTGGTAGCTCTCGCCTGTAATCATAGCACTTTGGGAGGCCAAGGCAGGCAGATTACTTGAGGTTAGGAGTTTGAAACTAGCCTGGCCAACATGGTGAAACCCCGTCTCTACTAAAAATATTTTAAAACACTAGCCAGGCATGGTAGCAGGTACCTGTAATCCCAGCTACTTGGGAGGCTCAGTCAGGGGAATCACTTGAACCCAGAGGTGGAAGTTGCAGTGAGCAGAGATCGCACCATTGCACTCCAGCCTGGGCAACATGAGTGAAACTCCATCTCAAAAAAAATTAAAATTGAAAAATTAGGGGTTAAAAAAAAGGAGGGGGACTGTTCTGGGTTAAAAGAGACTGAAGAAACATGATATTCAAACGCATTGCATGAACCTTGGATAGAATCCTGGTTCCAATTTTATTTTTTAAGAGATGGGGTCTCACTCTGTCACCCAGGCTGGAGTGCAGTGGCACCATCACGGCCCACTGCAGCCTCAAACTCCTGGGCTCAAAAGATCCTCCCACCTGGCCTCCTAAAGTGTTGGGATTGCAGGTGTGACTCACCACGCCCAGCCCCTTGGTTCCAGTTTTTTTAAGCTATAAATAATATTCTATAATGAGAAATTTAATATGGACTGGATATTAGATAGTATTACGGGATTACTGGAGTTTTTTTAGATGTGGTAATAGTAATATTAAGAATATCCTGGCTGGGCATGGTGACTTTTGCCTGTAATCCCAGCCCTTTGGGAGGCTAAGGCAGGAGGATTACTTGAGCCCAGGAGTCTGAGACTAGCCTGGGCAACACGGTGAAACCCCATCTCTAGCAAAAATTAGCCAGGCAAGATGGCACACAGCTGTGGTCCCAGCTACTCAGGAGGCTGTGGTGGGAGGATTGCTTGAGTCCAGGAGGTCAAGGCTGCAGTGAGCTGTGATTGTACCACTGCACTCCAGCCTAGGCAACAGAGCAAGACCTTGTCTCAAAAAAAAAAGAAAAAGAAAGAAAGAAAGAATGTCCCTATTTTTATGAGATGTGTACCAGAATAATTAAGGACAGAGTGTAATGAGGTCTGCAAATGATTCACACAAAAAATTAATACTGTATATATCCATGTCCATAAAGAAAGAGAAATGGCAAAAGGTTTGCAATTGTTAAATCGAGGAGCTATTCTTTATACTCTTATTTAAACTTTGAAATTTTCTTTTTCTTTCTTTTTTTTTTTTTTGATACGGAGTCTCACTCTCTTGCCCAGGTTGGACTGCAGTGGCATGATCTCAGCTCACTGCAACCTCCACCTCCGAGGTTCAAGTGACTCTTGTGCCTCAGCCTCCCCAGTAACTAGGATTACAGGTGTGCACCATCACATCTGGCTAATTTTTGTATTTTTAGTAGAGATGGGGTTTCACCATGTGTGATCCACCCAGCTTGGCCTCCCAAAGTGCTGGGATTACAGATGTGAGCCACCAGGCCCGGCTAAACTTTGAAATTTTCATAGCAAAATATTGTAAGGTGGGATGAGATGTGCCCTTTATATTTCAAACTAAGAAAGCAGGATATTTCAGTAATGTATTTATTCATAAAGATCTTTTGAATGCCTGCTATGTGCTAGGCACTGTAATAAGTTCTGGGTGTACCTTGGTGATTAAAATAGTAATGTTTTCTTTTATAAATGTTATGCTGCATTGCCCAATCTCTCCTTTAAGACTGAAGGATTTTTCTCCCAGCTTTTGGGAAGCTTGTATTCTGACAGCCTTCTTCAGTGACTCTTGCTAAAGACAGGACCTTGCCTTATTCAAGGTCCAGCCACCTTCTAGGGGCAGCCTGCAACAAATGACCTCCATGTGGGAATGTTAAGACCCAATCCGCAGTGGCTCACACCTGTAATCCCAGCACTTTGGGAGGCCAAAGCTGGGGATCACTTGAGGCCAAGAGTTCGAGACCAGCCTGGCCAACATGGTGAAAAACCCCATCTCTACTAAAAATATGAAAAATTAGCTGGGTGTGGTAGCTCATGCCTGTCATCCCAGCTACTTGGGAGGCAGAGGCAGGAAAATCGCTTGAACCCAGGAGGCAGAGGTTGCAGTGAGCCAAGATTGCACCACTGCACTCCAGCCTGGGCCACAGAACAAGACTCCATCTCAAAAAAAAAAAAAAAAAAAAAAAAAACTGACCCTTTCACCTCCTCAGGGAACATCTCCGAAGAGTCAGTCCAGCTTTGGAACTCCCCACAGGGTTGACTGAGGGCTGGTTGTGATTACACTGCAGCCCACTTTCTCTTTCTGCCAATTTTGCTTCCACCCTTTTCCTCCACAGGTCCCAAGACCATCTACCATTGAAGAGGCATTAAATAACCAAGTGGAATGACTCAGTCGGTTGATGTCAGCCAGCTTTTTCATTAGCCACCCTAGTCCTGACACAATGGTTTCATAAACAGAGGAGACATGGAAGCAAAGAAGGAGGCTATCCATGGGCCCAACCACATGATGTCCCACTTACCGTTGTTAATCTAGCTACTGTCACAGCCACATAATCACTCTGACACCAACAGAAACTGTTGCTGAAACTCAGTACAACAACATCCCTTGAAGATACCAACCAGCCACTGGGTGGCAAGTTGACTGTATTGAACTCTTTCTGTAATGAAAGCAGCAGCCATTCATTTTCACAGGAAGAGGCAGGTAGTCTGTATATGGGTTTGCCTTTCCTGCCTGCAGAGTCTCATCTAACATGACCATCAAGGGCTTATGCTGTATTTAATCCACCAAGGTGGCATTCCACATATCATTGCAGCAGACCAATTGACCAACTTTACAGCAAAGGACATATAGCGGTGGTCACATGACCATGGAATCCACTGGACCTATCATATGGCACACCACCCAAGTTACTGGCCTCATAAGCAATGGAACAGCCTATTGAAAGCTTGGCTAACGTGCCAGCTTGGAAGTGATACCCTGTGAGGATAAAGTACTACCCTTGGAATGCTTTTACACTGTTGGTGGGAGTGTAAATTAGTTCGACCACTGTGGGAGACAGTGTGGTGATTCCTCAAGGATCTAGAACCAGAAATACCATTTGACCCAGCAACCCCATTACTGCATATATACCCAAAGGATTATAAATCATTCTACTGTAAAGACACATGCATACATATGTTTACTGCAGCACTATTTACAATAGCAAAGCCTTCGAACCAACACAAATGCCCATCAATGATAGACTGGATAAAGAAAATGTGGCACATATACACCATGGAATACTATGCAGTCATAAAAAGAATGGGATTATGTCCTTTGCAGAGACATGGATGAAACTGGAAGCCATCATTCTCAGCAAACTAATGCAGGGGTAGAAAACCAAATATCACATGTTCTCACTCATAAGTGGGAGTTGAACAATGAGAACACATGGACACAGGGAGGGGAAAATCATACACCAGGGCCTGTCAGGGGGCAGGGGGCAAGGGGAGGGAGAGCATTAGGACAAATACCTAATACATGCAGGGCTTAAAACCTAGATGATGGGTTGATGGTTGCAGCAAACCACCATGGCACATGTTTACCTACGTCACAAACCTACACATTCTGCACATGTATTCCAGCACTTAAAAAAAAAAATTTTTTTTTAAAGCACTACCCTCCAGGATGCAGTAATGGCTGAAGTCAGTCACCATTTTTTTTTTTTTTTTTTTTTTTTTTGAGACGGAGTCTCGCTCTAGCCCGGGCTGGAGTGCAGTGGCCGGATCTCAGCTCACTGCAAGCTCCGCCTCCTGGGTTCACGCCATTCTACTGCCTCAGCCTCCCGAATAGCTGGGACTACAGGCGCCCGCCACCTCGCCCGGCTAGTTTTTTGTATTTTTTAGTAGAGACGGGGTTTCACGGTGTTCGCCAGGATGGTCTCGATCTCCTGACCTCGTGATCCACCCGTCTCGGCCTCCCAAAGTGCTGGGATTACAGGCTTGAGCCACCGCGCCCGGCCTGTCAGTCACCATTATATAGTGCTATATCACCAAGGAATACCTGGGAGAGGAATCCATGGTGTGGGAGCAGCAGTGTCCCCACTTGCTATCAGTCCTGGTGACCCACTAAAAGAATTTGTGCTTTCATCCTCACAAATGTAGCCCACAGGGTCAAAGGTCTTGGTTCCCAAAGGGGAAACATTTCCACCAGTGAACACAGCAAGAGTCTTCATTGAACTTTAAGCCACATCATCATCCAGGCACTTTGGGCCTTTCATGCCAAGGACCAGCAGGCAAGGAAAGGATCCTCGTTGGGGTGATTGACTCTTATCAAGAGGCAGTCCAGCTATTACACAATGGAGGCAGGAGGCATATGTTTGATACCCAGATCATCAAGTTGGACATCTGTTAGTACCAGCTTGCAAATTTCGATAGCAAATGGACAAGTGCAGCAGCCACACCTTGAGAAGGTACAGCAAACAGGGACCAGAATGCCTCAGTTTTGAGAGTCTGAGTCACCCCACTAGGAAAGTCACCTAAACCTTCACAGGGACTCGTCGATGGTGAGGAGAATCTAGCATGCACAGCAGAGGAGTGGGGGGATGAATATCACCTATAGCCTCAAGACCAGCTGCAGCTGCAGGGAGGCTGTAGTTCATCCTACCAACCCTCCTTTTACAAGTCATCCCCAGGAAGAAAGGCCCACCAGTGTCCCGAAGGAGCCACTCCCAGAACTCTTGTAAAGTAGATCTGAGTGACACTTGCTGTATTAGGCTGTTCTCACATTGCTATAAAGAAATATCTGAGACTGGGTAATTTATAAAGAAAAGAGGTTTAGTTGGTTCACGGTTCTGCAGGCTTTACAGGAAGCATAGTGCTGTTTTTCCGTTATGGTGGAAGGTGAAGGGGGAACAGGCATGTCATATGCTGAAAGCAGGAGCAAGTGAAGGGAGTGGGGTAGATGCCACACACTTTTAAAACTGCCAGATCTCATGCGAACTCAGAGCGAGAGCTCACTTATCACCAACAGGATGGCACAAGCCATTCATGAGGGACCCACCCCACATTCCCCTGTGATCCCAACACCTCTCACCAGGCTCCACCTTCCAACATTGGGGATTACATTTCAATCTGAGATTTGGGTAGGGACAAATATCCCAATGCTATCGGGATAGCTGTGGACTGCCTTGCCTGGGTCATAGCTGTCATCCCTCTGGCGATGGCTTCAGCTGAAGAGAGGTGCCTCAGTCTAAGTCTGGCCTGTGCCGGGCAGCTAGTGTATGGCGACTGATTGATGCCCAATCCTATTTCCTTTTGTTCAATGGGTGTTGATTAGAGTGCTCCTTGTAAACTTCCTATGTGCTAATCTCCATCTCTCAGTTGGCTTCCAGGGAACATCTTATCTGTGATAGTCTCTCCAGTGTAGATTATAGTTTGCAGAAGACAGCAAACAAGCAAAATAGATTTGTCATTTGTACGCTGAAGGAAATGAACAAGATGCAATGATAGCAGATAACAAGGAGGTGTACCGGGAAGAGGTGACAGTTAAGTCAAGAACTATGAACAGATAGAAGCCAGCCATGTGAAAAGCAGGCAGGAGAGTGTGTCCCAGAAAGAGAAACAGCTCTGATGAAAGCTGATCCCAAAGAGTCAGGCATGTTTAAGTATCACCCAGAGCTTTGTAATCTTTTTAAAAGTTTTTCTGTGGCCAGGCGCAATGGCTCACACCTGTAATCCCAGCACTTTGGGAGGCCAAGGCGAATGGATCACCTGAGGTCAGGAGTTTGAGACCAGCCATGGCCAACATGGTGAAACCCTGTCTCTGCTAAAAATATAAAAATTAGCTGGGCATGATGGCGCATGCCTGTAATTCCAGCTGCTCAGAAGTCTGAGGCACGAGAATCTCCTGAACCTGGGAGGTAGAAGTTGGAGTGAACCGAGATCGCGCCACTGCACTCCAGTGCAGTGCAGCCTCGACCTCCCCAGGTTCAAGCAGTCTCCCACCTCAGCCTCCCAAGTAGCTGGGACTACAGGTATGTGCCACCATGCCCCACTAATTTTTTTGTAGAGACAGGGTTTCACCATATTGTCCAGGTTGGTCTCAAACTTCTGGGCTCAAGCAGTCCATCCACCCTGGCCTCCCAAAGTGCTAGGATTACAGATGTGAGCCACTATGCATAGCCTAAAGGATTTTATTTCAAATGCAATGGGAAGCCTTCAAAGAGTTTTAAGACAAGAGAGTAACATACTATGATTTACATTTTTAAAAAATTCTCTCTGGATACAGTGTGGAGAACAGATTGGATGGGGGGGAACCATTAAGAAGGTTATTTGCAGGGCGGGGCGTGGTGGTTCATGCCTGTAATCCCAGCACTTAGGGAGGCCGAGGTGGGTGAATCACGAGGTCAGGAGATCAAGACCATCCTGGCCAACATGGTGAAACCCTGCCTCTATTAAAAATACAAAAATCAACCGGGTGTGGTGGTGTGTGTCTGTAGTCCCAGCTACTCAGGAGGCTGAGGCAGGAGGATCACTTGAACCCAGGCGGTGGAAGTTGCAGTGAGCTGAGATTGCTGCACTCCAGCCTGGGCAACAGAGCAGGAGTCCATCTCAAAAAAGAAATAAAAATTAAAATAAAATAAAAATGTTGTTGCAGTATCAAGGAAAGATGCCCACCCAAAGTCTGTCCCTTCACACCAAACCATTGTCCAAATGCCCAAGACCCTGGAATCCCATGCCCAGACAGCTCCAACCCACTTCCAAGATTTGCATGGGCCTCTTCCCTAGGTCCTCCTCAACAGCAGACTGCACACACCTAGAGCCATGGGGTGGCCTGTCTGTTTGTGGGGAATGTGGACAGAGTTTGGAAGAGAAGTATCCACAAGCATGTGGGTGAAGCCCCTTGCAGTGCCAGATGAAGCCAAGATTGGAAATGGAGGGGGATGAGGTGAGGGGAAAGGGCCCAGGATGGTAATCACTCCCTATTCTGCCAAGTTCCAATATGAAACTCCTAGGATTTCTAAATTCAAGGTATGGCCATCCAAGTCACTAAAAAGCTGTATCTGTCAAGATAGGAGGATAGGCTGGGTGTGGTAATCCCACACATGTAATCCCACATGTAATCCCGATGCTTTGGGAGGTTGAGGCTGGAGGATCATTTGAGCCCAGGAGTTTAAGACCAGCCTGAGTTACATAGCGAGACTCCCATCTCTAAGAGAATAAAAAAAAGAATTATCCAGGTGTAGTGGTGCATGCCTGTAGTCCCACCTACTCAGGAGGCTGAGGCAAGAGGATTGCTTGAGCCTGGGAAGTTGAGGCTGGAGTGAACTGTGATTGTGCCACTCCACTCCAGCCTGATGGATGACAGAATGAGACTCTGTCTCAAAAAAAAAAAAAAAAAAAAAAAAAAAAAAAAAAAAAAGGAGGATAGAACATACTTTATTTAACAAGTTGTTTGCTTGATTTCTGACTTAAAAATTTTTAGACATATTGTATCCCCCATTTGTAATTTTGCATTGGGTCCTACAGATGTTCAGGATAGCCCCGAAAGTCACATTACCTATAAAGAAAATAAGAGACCAAAAACTGGTCTCTTATTTCAAACAGTAGATAATGCACAGCGGATAATGCAACATCTTCAAAACAGAGGGGAAAATTTCTGTCCATTTAGAATTCCCTATCTAGTTAAACTGGTATTCAAAAGTGAGGATAAAATAAAGACATTTTCAAACCAGGACTAGAAGAATTTCCCACTCACAGACCCTTGCTGAAAGAAGTCCTGAAGGATGTAGTTTATTTATTTTGAGACAGAGTCTCACTCTGTCACCCAGGCTGGAGTGCAGTGGCGCAGTCTCGGCTTACTGCAACCTCTGCCTCCTGGGTTCAAGCAATTCTGCCTCAGCCTCCCGAGTAGCTGACACTAGGTATACACCACCATGCCTGGCTAATTTTTTTGTATTTTTAGTAGGGACAGGGTTTCACCATGTTGGCCAGGCTGGTCTCAAACTCCTGACCTCAAGTGATCTACCCGCCTTGACCTCCCAAAGTGCTAGGATTACACGCGTGAGCCACCGCACCTGGCCAGGATGTAGTTTAGAAAGAGGAAAAATAAACCCAGCAGAAAAGATCAGTATGTGAGGCTTAATGATGAGCAAAGAAATGACTGATTTTTAGAGGATAAGCACAGAGTGGAACTAGACTAGTACCTAGCAATCAAATGAAAGGTGAGAGGCAAGATTCACAGTTAAAACAGTCTAAGATCTTTATGATGTAAGGTATACAATTTAAACTTTTTCAGCTATAACTTTTTAATTTTTTGGAAAAATTTTTAATATTTTTTTGTGTGTGTGGAGATGATGGAGGCTCACTATGTTCACCAGGCTGGTCTTGAACTGCTGGCCTCAAGTAATCCTCCTGCCTTGGCCTCCCAAAGTGCTAGGACTACGGATGTGAGCCACCACACTGGGTCTCAGCTATAAATTTTAATATTTTTAAAGTAACTATCTGAAGCAAATATGCAAAAAGAAAGAAAAAAGTGAATAGGATGAAAGACCCCCTCCCCCCAAAAAGCAAAACAAGTTTAGTTGGTAGAACATATAAAACAGTTCTCATTTCAATATGAAAACAGGCACTAATTTATTTTTTGTAAAACTCCTCTAACCCAAACCACTGACTATAAAATACCGCCTCTGCCATAGTTGTCCCCCAAATACAAGTTAACTATTCATCTGTGAAGGAAGCTTTATGAGAGCTGTTGCACTTTATTCTTATAAAACTCCGTGAAAGATAGACATTAAAATATTTGCGGAATCTCATAAACTTGGCTTTTAAATGAATGAGTCAGTCATCAACAGCTATTTGCAAAAAACTTTACTCTTTTCTCTGAGCAATACAAAGAAAACAGGACAGTCCCTCCCATGAAGGAGCTTAAAATCCGATTTGGCAGAAGCAAGCTGTATAAACTCACCTGGAAATAAAACCTGGGATAGAAGACAGCAAATAGTAAAAGGCTGCAATTGGTATAACCCTTACAAGTCTTGGAAGGTTTTGACTCAATACATGAAATTTGAGCTTTAAGAGAGGTAGAATTTTGTTAGAGAAAACTGGGGACTGGCATAAGCATAAAGTACTAAAACAACAGAAGGTGTTAGAACCCAGACGGAAGGTATTTTCAAAAAAGAAGGGTAGCTGGGTGTGGTGGCACATTTCTGTAGTCCTGTAATTGCCCAGTGGGTTCATTTTCCCTGCTGCCCAGATAGAGCTGATTTATCCAGACAGGGGAGTCATGATACAGAGTTTAACTCACACAGAGCTGGCTGACAGGAGAACAGAGTTTTATTACTACTCAAATCAGTCTCTTCAAAGATTTAGAGACTAGGGTTTTTCAAAGACAGTTTGGTGGGTACAGGGCCAGTGACTCGGGAGTGCTGATTGGTTGGATCAGAGATGAAATAATAGGGAGTCAAAGCTGTCCTGCACTGCGTTGGTTTCTGGGTGGGGGCCACAGGACTGGTTGATGAGTCCAGGTGAACCCATTAGTCGTTGAACTCCCATTAGTCATTGAACTCCTGACCTCAAGTGATCCGCCCACCTTGTCCTCTCAAAGTGCTGGGATTACAGGCATGAGCCTGTATTCAAAAATGCAAAAACCCGAAAAGACATCTCAAAAGGCCAGTTGTAGGTTCTACAATAGTGATGTTATCTGCAAGAATAATTGAGGAAGTTGCTGATCTTCTGGCCTTCACAATAGTGGTTGGTAATATTTTAGCTAAGCCTATATCTTAATAGAATCCAGGCCCCTCCAATCCTCCTAACTTGACCTTCCATTAGGTTTACAAGGGCAGTTTAGTCTGGTGGGAGGGCTACTATGGTTTAAATTATGAACTAAATTTCCCCCAAAGTTACCTTGGCCCACATCCAGGAATGAGCAAAGACAGCCAGCCTGTGAGACTGGAAGCAAGATGGAGTCAGCCATGTCAGATTTCTTTTACTGTTGTAATTTTGCAAAGGCAGTTTCAGCCCCAGCTACTCAGGAAGCTGAGGCGGGAGGATCACTTGAGCCCAGGCATTCGGGCTGTAGTGTACTATCATGGTGGCTGTGAATAGCCGCTGTACTCCAGCCTGGGCAATGTAGGATCCAGTCTTTAATTTAAAAAAAAAAAAAGGACAATTCCTAATGTGTCATGGGATTAGAGTTTAAAAAAAAAAAAAAAAAGGGTAATCATTGTGTGAAATACTGAGAGAAACCAATGAATGAATCATAATAAGGACTGAAGTAATCACAAGGATGAACTAATTGAAAATACTGTTTTCAATATGACACCAACTTGAATATTTTGTCTAATTTCCCTTCTTAGATATGCCATTAAAATTTTCAAAAAATGTAGCAAATATAAATACGAGATGTTGACTTTCTGTGAGTTATATATATGAATAGCTTAGAGTTTTCCTGCTTCCACACACAACTTTATTTCCTAGACTTTCTCTAGCTTAAAAACATCCTGCAGACAGAATCACCATTATATTGCTTGTGTTTTAAGTTCAGGGCTGTAGGCTTCTGGTTTGTAATACTGAGAGAAACGCTATTAATAGTGTTCCTAAAGGCATAAAGCTTTCCTCCAAGCCATGACTCAGGGACCAAGCCTCCTTTCATTTTGTGGCCCCGCCATCTTCAACAAGTGTTTTCCAGGGTCTTTGCAGAAGGAGAAAGAAAAAGGAGGACCACTATCGGAGATGTGTGTGAGTTTAGCCTAGAAGTAGCACGCCTCTCTTCCTTTTGTTACAGTAGGTAGTTAGGCAGACATGAGCAGGGCAGGAGAGCGCCCCCACACCACAACCAGGAATGTCAGGAAACCATCAGGTAATGGTCAGCAGTTGTTAACTGTCTCTCTAAAATAATTGGTTGCAGCCAGCGCCAGAGAAAGGCAGGTTCCCAATAAATAGAAAACACCCGAAACTGGTAATCACCAGCTTCCTGGTAAGATCTCAGGGGTTGGGCGAGTGGGGTCAAGCATGAAAACTAAGAGGCAGGCCGGGCGCGGTGGCTCAAGCCTGTAATCCCAGCACTTTGGGAGGCCGAGGCGGGTGGATCACGAGGTCAGGAGATCGAGACTATCCTGGCTAACATGGTGAAACCCCGTCTCTACTAAAAATACAAAAAACTAGCCGGGCGTGGTGGCGGGCGCCTGTAGTCTCAGCTACTTGGGAGGCTGAGGCGGGAGAATGGCGTGAACCCGGGAGGCGGAGCTTGCAGTGAGCCGAGATCACGCCACTGCACTCCAGCCTGGGAGACACAGCGAGACTCCGTCTCAAAAAAAAAAAAACAAAAAAAAAAAAGAAAACTAAGAGGCAAAATGGCAGAGTTTAACCAGTATATGACCTTCCTCTAGAACACTCAACTGATAAGGGAAAAACTCCTCAAGTGAGCACGTGCACAACTTCAGTAAACACACTGCACATGCGGCCCCTGCCAAGTGCTGGCCGGCCAGTGTGAATGCAGACAGCCCACCCCTAAGGAGGAACTGGGAGAAGAGATGTAACCCACTGGAAGCATGCCAATGTATAAAGCCCAGAGTCAAACGTCAGACTGTGCACTTGAATCTCTCACGTTGCCTGCTTGACCCTCTTCCAAGTGTACTTTTTTTTAAATTCCTGCTCTAAAACTTCTTAAAGACTTTCACTCCCGCTCTAAAATGTGCCTCAGTCTCTCCCTCTGCCTTATACCCCTCGGTCAAGTTCTTTCTTCTGAGGCGGCAAGAATTGAGGCTGCTACAGACCCGTACAGATTCACTGCTGCTAACACTTTCACATTCCACTGATCAGGACTCAGTTGCATGGTCACAACTAACTTAAGTGAAGATGGAAAATGTGGTTTAACTGTTTGCTCAGGAAGAAAAAGAAACACTTTAGTGAACAGTTGGCCAGTCTCTGCCATACGTACTTTCTTCCCATTTAATCCTAACAACCCCATAAAATATGTACTATAATTAATACCACTTTATGGATGAGGACACTGAAATCTTTTTACTTGTACAAATGTATGGGGGGGTACATGTGAAATTTAGTTACATGTATATAATGTGGAGTAATCAAGTCTGGTTTTTTTGTTTTGTTTTGTTTTTTGTTTTGTTTTTGTTTTTTGTTTTTTGTTTTTTGAGACAGGGTCTTGCTCATGGCTCACTGCAGCCTTGACCTCCCAGGCTTCAGCAATCCTCCTCTCTCAGCTTCCCTGGTAGCTGAGACTGTAAGTGCACACCACCGTGCCTGGCTAATTTTTTTTATTTTTTTGTAAAGACAGAGTTTCACCATGTTGTATAGGCTGGTCTCTAACTCCTAAGCTCAAACCATCTGCCCACCTGGGTCTCCCAAAGTGCTGGGGTTACAGGTGTGAGCCACCATGCCTGGCAAGAAACTGAAATTTTGATAGGCTGATTACCATGCCTAATACCTCACAGTTAATAAATGGCAGAGCTCAAACTCAAACCTAGGCAGTCTAACTCCAGAAAGCATATTCTTTAAAAGCTACTATAACATGACTGATATTCCTTTTACTGAAGAAGAATATTTAAGCCTTTTTTAGTTGTAAGAGGGGTATGATAATTATGGAACTTTAAGTAAATACAAACCCATCATTTTGGAGAAGATGATACTGAGATTTAGAGGCAGAATGTTCTACCAAAGGTTAAATCATTGCTGCCCATGTACCATACCATGTAAAGTAACATTTTTTTAAAGAGAATACAATCTTGGCCGAGTGCAGTGGCTCATGCCTGTAATCCAAGCACTTTGAGAGGCCAAGGTGGGCAGATCACTTGAGGTCAGGAGTTCAAGACCAGCCTGGCCAATATGGTGAAACCCTGTCTATACTAAAAATACAAAAATTAGCCAGGCGTGGTGGTGGGCACCTGTAATCCCAGTACTTGGGAGGCTGAGACAGGAGAATCACTTGAACCTAGGAGGTACAGGCTTCAGTGAGCTGAGATCACGCCACTGCACTCCAGCCTGGGGGACAGAGCAAGACTCTGTCTCAAAAATAAAAATAAAAATAAAGAAAATACAATCTTCACAACTTAATAACTTATGTTATTCTTTCTAAAAATTAATTTCCTAAACCATGTAGTTTAATGTGATTTAATGTAGTTAAATCCAAACATTAAAACTTGTTTCTTCAAAGGCGCAGTGGCTCACACCTGTAATCCTAGCACTTCGGGAGGCTGAGGCGGGCAGATCGCCTGAAGTCAGGAGTTCGAGATCAGCCTGGCTAACATGGCGAAAACCTGTCTCTACTTAAAACACAAAAATTAGCTGGGTGTGGTGGTGCATGCCTGTAATCCCAAATACTCAGGAGGCTGAGGCACGAGAATCGCCTGAACCCGGGAGGTGGAGGTTGCAGTGAGCCGACATCGCACCACTACACTCCAGCCTGGGCGGCAGAGACAGACTGCCAAAAAAAAAAAAAAAAAAGGAAAATAAAGAAGAAACTTGTTTCTTGATGAAGTTTGTTTTCCTGGGATCACACACAGATCTCCCATGGTGGTCCTCCTTGTTCTTTCCCCTTCTGCAAAGAGCCTGGAAACCACTTGTTGAAGATGGCGGGGCCACAGAATGAAAGGAGTCTTGGTGCCTGAGTCATGGCTTGGAGGAAAGCTTTATGCCTTTAGGAACACTATTGTTTGTTGGGCCTGAAGAGGAAGTACTTCACAGAGCAAGCCTGCCACCATGTGGCACAGGCCCAAACCTAGCATCAGTTAAAGGTTCATTCGCATTTACTTTGTTGCCTCTGGTTCACCTGCTAACCAACCTAGATTTAATGCTGTCTAATGAGAAATTAATACCAGGTGTATTCCATAGGTTTAAGTAGTTTTTAATTTCAAGATACATTTCTTCATCCAATTCTGAAATCATTGCAATATTTCCAAACCGGCTACAGAAGTGACCACAACGTTTAAAATATGATCCAGGCACATTCACAAGAGGATTACTTCAGTGCATCACAAACATGGAAACAAACTCAGCAATTTGTAGGATTTATCTCAGTTCACTCAAAAGTTGATCAACAAGCCAGATTAGAAGGCAGAATTAGGGCCGGGTGTGATGGGTCATGCCTGTAATCACAGCGCTTTCGGGAGGTGAGGTGGGAGGATTGCTTGAGCCCAGGAATTTGAGACCAGCCTGGGCAACAGGGTGAGACCTTGTCTCTACAAAAAATAAAAAGGCAGAATTCCTTGGAATGGAAATAGGTAGTGTGAAGGACTGTTAAAAATGGATGAAACACTCATGTAAGGAGAGTTAGAATTTAACAGTTTCCTAGAGTTTTAACAATCTATAAGCTTACTGTGTTCTAACATGCCAGGCTGACGTTTCTCAGAACTCTCTCTACGTTTATTAAGACAGGAATGACATTGGAAGTTGTTTGCAAGACTATAGGTCTAGCAGGTGGCTAAGAGGAAGTCTGGTACTGCTGCTGCATCTATTTTTATGTATTTATTCATTTATTTTTTAAGACGGAGTCTCTCTCTGTTGCCCAGGCAGGAGTGCAGTGGCACAATCTTGGCTCACTGCAACCTCCACCTCCCGGATTCAAGCAATTCTCCCTCCTCAGCCTCCCGAGTAGCTGAGATTACAGGTGCACACCACCACACCCGGTTAATTTTGTATTTTTAGTAGAGATGGGTTTCACCATGTAGGCCAGGCTGGTGTCAAACTCTTGGCCTCAAAAGATCTGACAACCTCAGCCTCCCAAAGAGCTGGGGTTACAGGCATGAGCCACTGTGCCTGGCCTTGGTATTGCTGCTGCTTCTGACACTTGTTTCTAATGACTGGTGGATGGAGGCAGCAGTACTCATATTCTGATACAGTTATTAAATGTCCCTTTTTTTCTTTGGTCCTATTACTACTTCTTTCTTTTTCTACCACTGCAAACTCTGAAATATCTATTACATAAAAAATGTCAACTATAACTCACCTGAATTCACTGTAGAAAGCAATTAAAAGGGAAAAATTTTCTTGAGGGTGAAAAAAAAACCCATTTCATCCTTTTCTTTATGTTCCTTTTTTACACTGATATGTAAACTTGTTATTTCCACCTAAGTAAATTGATTCATTTAATCCAGTGACTGTGGTTAAATTGAAAAAGGGGAAAAGGGGGTATCTATGGAAACCCAAACTTCTTCACACTCCAGCTTTTTCACTACCTTCTCACCTCCCCAGCTTCCACATTTTTGCAAGCATTGGTATATATGTCCCAAGGCTGTGGTTCCCAGGGGCCAAAAGTATATGAATAAGCCTATATTATGTAAACCTTTAATCTTTTAGGACATGCTGTGCCTTCCCTTCAGAGCATTTGTCATCTCCATTCTGATCACCGTGTAACCAGATATGATGGGCCCAGTGATAGCTTCCCTAGGAGCCTCATCACTCCTTGTTCTAGAAAAGTCAGCTGCAGATGGCCTGACTCAGGCCAGCTCTAGAGACTGGGACACATCTTCCGGTTCTTGTCAATTCTTCTCTTTGGCCTATGTGTTCCAAATCAGCCTTCCTTACCATTGAAGTAGTATGTGTGGGCTTAGGAAAGAGACCACTTGCTTTTTCTTAAAGAGCTCACCATATGGTCTAATTAAACTAGCTCAGCAGGATTCTATAGTGGGATCTGAGGCTTTAGTGAAATTAAATGTGCTATTTAGTCGAATATTGTCTAGATTCCCTATTTAAAGGAAAATGGCTATGTTCCATGTAAAATACATGTATTATTTCTGTAAGAAATTTCTTACATTCTTTTCTCTATTCATCTCTTTGCAATATTGATGGATATTGCTTTTTTTTTTTAAAGAGACAAGATCTTGCTTGCATGATCATAGCTCATGGTGGCCTCTACCTCCTGGGCTGAAGCGATCCTCCCATCTCAGCCTAGCTGGGACTACAGGTGTGTGCCACCATGCCTGGCTAATTAAAAAAAATTTTTTTTGTGGAGACGGAGTCTCACTATGTTGCCCAGGCTGGTCTCAAACTCCTGGCTTCAAGCAATTCTCCCGCCTTGGCTTCCCAGAGTGCTGGGATTACAGGTGTGAGTCACTGTGCCTGGCCCAGTTATTGTTAAATATTAACTGAATTACAATTGATAAAAAATAATATCCCACTTATGTTGTAAAATATTCCAGACCATAATATAACATCTTTAAATATTATTTGCTATTGTGTACTAACCTTCACCTATGTAGCCAGATTTCACAAATGTTACAATAGAAATTTACCCCAACTCTTCTCCATGAATTATATTCCTTTGTCTATGAGAAAAGCCAATGGCAACTGCTGTTTGTTTGTACGTGCCCATAATTGAATTTAAGGGGTCCTCAAACTTATAAAGGATGTCTGTCAAGAACCTACAGAAAATATTATGTTTAATGGTAAAACATTAGAAACATCACCACTGAAGCGATGTATGGATTTTTACAAAATATGGTCACAAATTCTTTGGCACCCCACCCATTGAGAGGTGGCATTTCTGTACCCTCCCTTTGAATTTAGGTAGACTTAACAATTTGCTTGTAACCAATAAAATGCAGAATAAGTGATACACACTGAGAAGTGTGACTCCTCTGGCTGGGTCAGAAAAGGTGACACAGCATCCTACTTGTTCACTGGAACACTTGGTCTCGGATCCCTGAGCCTCTACAAAAGCGGTCTGACTACCCCGAGAATGCCGTGTTGGAAAGAGGCCAACTAACATGTAGAGGCCATCTTGTAAGCACTCCAGTTGATAGTCTCACTAAGCCCCCAGCTGAAAGCAGCAGCAACTGTCAGCCACGTGGGTGAGCCATCTGGACATCCAGCCTAGGTGAACCGTCAGTTGACTTCATCCCCAGCTGACATCCGACTGCAGGTGCTTGAGAGATCCTAAGTGAGAACAATGTGATCTAGCCCTTCTTGAAATCCTGACCCTCAAAATCATAAGCAAAACAAAATAATTGTTTTAAGCCACTAAGTTTTGAGGTAATTTGCTCCACAGCAATAGTAACAAAAACAGACAAAGATTAGGAAAGTATGCCCTCTGTCACTGCTGTTATTTAATTTTCAGCTAGAACTTATGGACCAATAAGTAAATGAAACCGGAGGCCTAATGTTGGAAGGAATTAAACATGACCATCATTTGCAGACAATATGATTGTCTCCATAGACAAGTCAAGAGAATCCACTAAAAAAAAATTAGAACAAAGAAGAGTTCAGTATAAGTTTAATTTAAGAAAGACATATAAAAATTAATAACTAATTAGAAAATGTATTTAGACAAAAGCACCATTACCAATAACAGTAAAAACCCTAAAATACTTAGTAATAAAGTTTAAAAATACATAAAGCCTATATGGAGAAAATTTCTAAAGTTCACTAAAGGGCAGAATTTCCAGGAATAGTATCATGGAAGGCATTGGGCAATTTCTTCCATAGATAATGATTATAAAAACTGGACAAATCTATTAAAAACAACTATTTGTTGGTGTTTTTGTAAGATGACTCTTGAGAAGGGTTTACTCTTGAATGACTGCTACTGCATCAGGTAAAAACTAAGAGTCTGTGGCTCCTAAGCAGGGGGTCACTCCCCAACACCCTCCAGCTTTGGTGGCAGAAAACCACAGCCATACCAGCCTGAGGTGTCAGAGAATAAAGTTTAGGGCAGCAGACAACTGGATATTCAAGGGGAAAATCCTGTAAAAATGAGAGCCAGAGCCACAGAAGGACTGAATTGAAAAGCTGAGTATAAGCTCCACTCAAATCCCTGCCTGTCTGCTAAACTGCTGAGACACATAAGAGACCCCAGGCAGCCCAATGAAAAAGCAGACGGAGATTAGAGAGGCATCTACCCCTGTGAGACAGAACTGCTCCTGGTGAGATTTGTGAGTTTGCTGCACTGTTGACTCAACGTGCACAAAGGTCAGGTCTTGCAGAAAGCAAAAACCTTATTGGCTTGAGGTGCCATTGGGCAGAACTTGGGGTTGGCAGAGCAACTGGATATTTAGGAAGAAAACAAGGGGCTGTACACTAGGTAAGCTTCAAAACCCGAATATAAATTATTTACAAATCTGTGGCTGACCACTAAACTACACAGGCTCAGGAGAGACTCCTAGGCACTAGGCCAAAAAAGAAGCAACTGGATCCTGAGAAAACTGTGAAGAACAATACATCAACTACTATAAATTGTTGGGGACAGATTTTTCAGTTTAAATGCAGGCGGGTTAACTGCCTACTAGAAAAATATGGCAACAACCCTCAGAAGAACAAACAGAATCTAGAGTGGATATAACATTACTACAATGTCCAGTTTTAAACCAAAAATTACTAGACATGTGAAGAATCAGGAAAGTGTGAATATACTCAGGAAAAACAAAATCAGTCCCTAGCCACTGAATCAGAGTGGGCCCAAATGTTGGATTCAACAAAGACTTCAGAGCAGCTATTACAAATATGTTCAAGAGTTAGTAAGGCACATGTTTAAAGAACATAAGGAAAGTATGGCATTACTGAGTGAACATGTAGGGAATCTTAATAGAGAAATGAAAACTCTAAAAATGAATCAAGTAGAAATTATCAAGCTGAAAAGTGTAATAGCTGAAAGTTCCCTGAAGAATACAAAGGAAGACTTGCATAAATGGAAAGGCAACACATATTTCTAGATGAGAAGTCTCAATTGTGTAATGATGTCAATTCTCCAAAAAGCAATCTATTAAAAGCTATTCCAATTAGAATTCCAACGTTATTTTTCCACCAAAGTGTTTAATGAAATTTGAAAACATGATCTTAATGTTTATATGAAAAAGAGAGTACAGGCTGGGTGTGGTGGCTCACGCCTGTAATCCCAGCACTTTGGGAGGCCGAGGCGGGAGGATCACCTGAGGTCAGGAGTTTGAGACAAGCCTGGCCAACAGGACGAAACTCCATCTCTACTAAAAATACAAAAATTAGCTGGGTGTGATGGTGTGCACCTGTAAGCCCAGCTACTAGGGAGGCTAAGGCAGGAGAATCACTTGAACCCAGGAGGCAGAGCTTGCAGTGAGCCAAGATTGTGTCACTGCACTCCAGCCTGGGCAACAGAGCAAGACTCTGTCTCAAAAAAAAAAAAAAAAAAGTACATAAAAACATAAAAATGACCACAAGATTTTGTAGGTAAAACACAGAGGGCAGGAGACTTTTCCTATCAAATACAATAAACATTAAAGATATTCATTAAACTAATGTGATATTAGCAAAAGATCCACAAATAGAATTGTGGAATGGAATATAGAAGGCAGAAACATCCAAACCCACACATACATATAAATATATGAATTTAGTGTACAATAACAGTGATACTTCAAGTCAGAAAAAAGATAGCTCATTTAATAAATAATGTTTATTAAATTCATCTAAGTTGTTTGTTATATCAGCATGAAGTTTTCTATAATATGCCCCTTATCAGCTTTTCCCCAGCTTTATTGAGGTATAAACAGCACATGATTCATGTATACAATTTGGTGAGTTTGGACATATATTTCTACTCATGTTACCATAACCACAGTCCAGGTAATAAATATATCCATCACTTCATCACCTCCAAAAGTTTCCTTGTGTCCCTTTGTTTATGTTTTTTTTGTTTTTCTGAGGTAAGAACACTAAATTTGAGATCCACCCTTTTAACACAATTGTAAATATGCAGTTTCTTACTGTTAACTATAGGCAATATGTGTACAGCAGATCTCTGGACTTACTCATCTTGAACAATTGTAACTTTATACGTTTAAACAACTTCCCATGTCCCTCTCCCCCGATCCTCTGGTAACCATGGCCCTGGGTTTCCTTCTTTTTTAAAGCTGAATATGCCAGGCGCAGTGGCTCATGCCCGTAATCCCAGCACTTTGGGAGGCCGAGGTGGGCAGATCACGAGGTTAGGAGTTCAAGACCAGCCTGGCCAACATAGTGAAACCCTGTCTAGAGATGCAAAAATGCAAAAATTAGGCAGATGTGGTGGCACGTGCCTATAGTCCCAGCTACTCAGGAGGCTGAGGCCAGAGAATCACTTGAACCCAGGAGGCGAAGTTTGCAGTGAGCCGAGACCATGTCATTGCACTCCAGCCTGGGTGACAGAGTGAGACTCCATCTCAAAAAAAAAAAAAAGAAGAAAACTGAATAGTATTCCATTGTATTATTCATTGCATTGAATAATATTCCAAAGAAATGCGTATACCAGTATGGTTTGGCTGTGTCCCCACCCAAATCTCATCTTGAATTGTAGTTCCCATAATCTTCATGTGTCATGGGAGGGACCCAGTGGGAGGTAATTGAATCATGGGAGTGGTTCCCCCATGTTATCCTTGCAATAGTAAGTTTTCACGAGATCTGATGGTTTTATAAGAGGCTTCCCCCTTAGATGCATTCTCATTCTTCTCTCCCCGCCACCATGTGAAAAAGGACATGTTTGATTCCCCTTCCACCATGACTGTAAGTTTCCTGAGGACTCCCCAGTCATGCTGAACTGTAAGTCAATTAAACCTGTTTTCTTTGTAAATTACCCAATTTGGGGCATGTCTTTATTAGCAGTGTGAGAACGGACTAATACAATGGGTAACTGGGTTGTTCCTATATTGTTGTGAATAATGCTGCAATGAATGTGGGAGTGCAGATATCTCTTCAAGATCCTGATTTCAATTCTTTTGTATATATACCCAGAAATGAGATTGCTGGATCATATCACAATTTAGATTTTTAAGAATCTCCATACTGTTTTCCACAGCAGCTGCACCATTTTAGTACCCACCAAAAGTGTACAGGGATCTAATTTCTCCACAACCTCACCAACGCTTGTTCCTTAACAGTTTTTTGCTTTTTTATTTTTATTTATGTATTTATGTATTTATTTATTTTGAGACAGAGTTTCACTCTGTCACCTGGGCTGGAGCATATCGGTGCAATCTCGGCTCACTGCAACCTCCGCCTCCCGGGTTCAAATGATTCTCCTCCCTCAGCCTCCCGAGTAGCTGGGACTACAGGTGTGCACCACCACACCCGGCTGATTTTTGTATTTTTAGTAGAGATGGAGTTTCACCATGTTAGCCAGGCTGGTCTCAAATTCCTGACCTCAAGTGATCTGCCTGCCTTGGCCTCCCAACGTGCTGGGATTACAGGCATGAGCCACTGCACCTGGCCGATATTCTCTATTTTTCTATTTTACTTATTTCTATTTGTATTTTGATTATTTTGTTTCTTCTATGTAGTTTGTATTTTGTTTGCTTCTCTTTTGCCTCTTATTTCATAATTGGCACTGAGATCATTGATTTTTGCATCTTTCTTTTCTTTTTGTTGAGACAGGGTCTCACTCTGTCACCCAACCTGGAGTGGACTGGTACAATATCGGCTCACTGCAACCTCTGCCTCCTGGGCTCAAGCAATCTTCCCACCTCAGACTCCTGAGAAGGTGGGGACTATAGGCACACCTCACCACACCCAGCTAATTTTTGTGGGGTTTTGGGGGGATTTTTTTGTTCATTTGTTTTTTGGGTTTTGTTTGTTCGTTTGTTTGTTTTTGGAATGGAGTCTCGCTCTGTCGCCCAGGCTGGAGTGCAGTGGCACGATCTCAGCTCACTGCAACCTCCATCTCCCAGGTTCAAGTGATTCTCGTACCTCAGCCTCCTGAGTAGCAGGGATTACAGATGCCTCTTACCACGCCTGGCTAATTTTTGTATTTTTAGCAGAGACGGGGTCTCACCATGTTTGCCAACCTCATCTTGATCTCCTGACCTCAAATGATCCACCTGCCTAGGCCTCCCAAAGTGCTGGCATTACAGGTGTGAGCCACCACGCCCAGCATAATTTTTGTAGAGATGTTTTTTTGTAGAGATGGAGTTTTGCCATGTTGCCCAGGCTGGTCTCGAATTCCTGAGCTGAAGCTATCTGCCCGCCTCAGCCTCCCAAAGTGCTAGGATTATAGGTGTGAGCCACCACACTCAGCCTCTACTTTTCTAATGTAAGGATTTGAGTCAATAAGCTGCAACTCGCACATTTTGATATGCTCTATTTTTACTATCATTCAATTCAAAATCTGGAGATTTTGTAGATATCTTTCTGTTATTTATTTCTACCTTAATTTTGCTGTGGTCAAGTGAGAACATATTCCACGTAATTTCAATTCTTTAATAATTGTTGAGCTTGTTTTACAGCCTAGCACGTGGTCTATGCTGGTAAACATTCTGCCTCCTATGTCATCACTGCACACATTGACAAGACAGTGTTCTGTTCCAAGGTGCATATAGGACCCAGAGAGAAATAGGCTGGCAGGCTCCATGCTAGAAAATAGCAAAAAAAAATTACCTCTCAGAGGTGTTGGGAGGAGTAAATAAATTAATGTAGATATAACGTATGATACAGATTACAGCTTAATCAGTAATAGCTTTTTTGCTCTGTCACCCAGGCTGGAGTACAGTGGCATAATCAAGCTCACTGCAACCTCTGCCTCCTGGGTTCAAGCAATTCTCCTGCCTCATCCTCCTGAGTAGCTGGGACTACCGGTGTGCTCCACCACGCGGGGCTAATTTTTGTATTTTTAGTAGAGTCGGGGGTTTTACCATGTTGCCCAGACTTGTCTCGAACTCCTGACCTCAGGTGATCCACCATCCTCGGCCTCCCTAAGTACTGGGATTACAGACGTGAGCCATCGCGCCTAGCCTCCACTCCATTTTTAAAGTTCTCTTTTTCTGGAACTCCTATTATTTGATTGTTGCACTCTGCTTAGTCTCTAATTTAAAAAATATTTTCTTTCCTTTCTTACACCTTTGCCTTTTCACTCTACTTTCTGGATTTCTTCAACATTATCTTCCAATCCTTCCATCAAGATATTTACTTCTGCTGTTATATTTTAAATGTCCAAGGGCTCATTTTTGTTCTCCGTATTTTTTAAAATAGTGTCCTTATTTTATACCATCTCTCTGAGGATTCACATAACCAGGTAGAATGGCCATAGGAGACCCTGAATCTCGGCTCACTGCAACCTCTGAGAGGTAATTTTTTTGTCCCCATTTATAGATGTGGAAACTGAGGCTACATAAGATTAAGTACCTTGCCGCAGACTAGTTTTGTTGTTTTTGTTTTTTTAATAATAGAGACGGAGTCTTGCTAAGTCACCAGGGTTAGTCTCAAACTTCTGGCCTTAAGCGATCCTCCTGCCTCAGGCTCCCAAAGTGCTGAGATTATAGACATAAGCCACCACACCAACCAGCCTAGTTTTTTTCTTTTTACTTCTAAATATTACATCATTTTGTCAACAACTATTTTATATAAATATATGTGAAAAGGGATCAATACAAAAGCTGACAAAGAAGCAAGCACAACTCTATTTTTATTTATTTATTTATTTAGAGATGGAGTCTTGCTCTGTCGCCCAGGCTGGAGTGCAGTGGCGTGATCTCAGGTCACTGCAACCTCTGTCTCTTGGGTTCAAGTGATTCACCTGCCTCAGCCTCCTGAGTAGCTGGGATTACAGGCACCTGCCACCACACCTGGCTAATTTTTGTATTTTTAGTAGAGACAGGGTTTCACCATGTTGCCCAGGCTTGTCTCGAACACCTGACCTCAAGTGATTCACCCACCTTGGCCCCCTAAAGTGCTCGGATTACAGGCGTGAACCCTCGCACCCAGCCAGCACAACTCTTTCTAGAAGGAAAGAGTGACATTGCCACTATTGGATGAAGACTCCCAGGAGAAGATGAGGTGAAGAGAGTCTCTGGGTCAGAGTCTGAATTTCGCTCCCTTGGGAGCCTTACAAGAGCCCCTTCTGGGGAGGACCGTGGACACAGCCATATCTTAGGAAGGATAGGCCTTAGCATATTGGGGGCAATGTTGATAGACCTTTAGTGCAGGCCAAGCTCTATCATCCGGCAGGAATATGGCCGTGGGAATGAACTACTGTGCACGCTCTACTTCAAGGCACAGCTCCAGTCTCATGAGTGAGCAAATCAGAATACTTCTTGAGGGTTTAAGGGAGAATCCTCAGCTGGTCGTGGCTGTAGGGCCTGGATCCTGTGCTGATGAAGTTTCTCCCTTCCCCTCCATGCAAAATAAACACTTTGCCCATTGAGGCACAGGTTAAATGGTAAGTCATCTGGGAAATACAGCCAAGTCGCAAGCACTAATCTTAGTTTCTAACTATGAAGTGACCTTCCAACGTCCTTCCTAATCAAGTTAGGTTTTTTTGGTTTGTTTTCCTTTTTCCTGCCAACTAAAAATATCCAGTTCAGGAAATGTGGCTGACTGAATAGCAGCTGCCATGGAGGACCTACTTTGGATATTGAAACAACCTTGGAAGAAGATCAGAGACTCACTCCCATCAGCTCCTGTTTTGAGGCAGGCCTGGAGCTCATCACCCACGTTAAGTCTTGGCCTCCACACTGTCCTTCCTGCATATTAGGAGAAAGTCTCTGGTCACTGTTTCTCTTTCCTCTCAATGCTAGGAAACTTCCTGTAATATTGAAAAAGTAGAAGTTGAAGCGGCTTCAATGCAAAACTAACATTCTCTGGATCTTTCTCACGCTGTTCCAAAAGTAGATCACCCAATGTTATTTCCTTTTCCTGGCTTTTTATTTTCCTAAGAGACAAAGAGATGCACTGCCATGATACTATTTCTGTTCAGAGGGGGAGAGAGAGCAAAAAGAGACAGGCACAAACATTTTCCCCAGCCTTGCCACATTCTTCACTCAGTTATAAAGAAACGCATTGCCAATAAAATAGAAAACAGAAATAGCAGGAAAATTCTGAAAGATGAGCTGTGCTGTAAATGTAAAACACAGTCACTTAACACATAATCATTCAAAGCACAGTTTGTAATGAAAATAAAGACATTTCAAAAGAGCCCATAATCTGCTTACATTACATGCTATATCTAATTCTGTTATGTTTTATTCTTCTTATACAAGAAAAAATGTTGACCTCCCTCATTCATATGGCATGCAGATGCATTTGAGCAGGGTTTTTTTTGGGGTTTAATAATGTGGTAGACTGGCTGGGCGCTCATGCCTATAATCCCAACCCTTTGAGAGGCCGAGGCAGGCAGATCACTTGAGGCCAGGAGTTTGAGACCGACCTGACCAATGTGGTGAAACACCATCTCTACTAAAAATACAAAAATTAGCTGGGCGTGTTGGCACATGCCTGTAGTCCCAGCTACCTGGGAGACTAAGGCAGGAGGCTGAGCTTGGGAGGCAGGAGGCTGAGTTTGGGAAGCAGGAGGCTAAGCTTGGGAAGCAGAGGCTGCAGTGAGCCAAGACTGTGCCACTGCACTCCAGCCTGGGTGACAGAGTGAGACTCCATCTCAAAAAAAAAAAATTACATTACAGAATATTAGAACTTTAGACATTACCTAGTGTAAACTTCTTGCTTTACAGATTAGAAAATTGAGGCTTAGAAAGATTAAGTAATGGCCAGGCACCGTGGCTCATGTCTGTAATCCCAGCACCCTGGGACGCCAAGGCAGGAGGATTGCTTGAAGCCAGGAGTTCAAGACCAGTCTGAGCAAAATAGAGCCCCCATCTCTAAAAAAAAAATTTAAAAATTAGCCAGGTGTGGTGGCATGTGCCTGTAACCTTAGCCCTAGCTACTTGGGAGGCTGAGGCAGGAGGACTCTTAGAGCCCAGGAATTTGAGCCTGCAGTGAGCTATGATCGCATCACTATACTCCAGCCTGGACAACAGAGCCAGACCCTATATCTAATTAATAATAACAACAAGATTAAATAACTTAACCCAGGCAACACAGATGGAAAGTAGCAGAGCTGGGGGCTAGAATCCAGATCTAAATCTTCAACCTGCGTTCTTCCTAATGTATGTGGAGCCTCACACTGTCTTGCCCTGTCCCATGTGCGAGATAGCAGCCGAGAATGACTACTGCAGCATTCCTTCTGATTGCCTAATTTCTGACTTGAATAAGCTACACCAGTAACAAAACTATGAGCACCCGAGACACAACCACACGCATGTGCATGCGCACAGATGCACACACATACTGTTAACACATACTGAGACGAAGATCTTGGAAGACAGCATTGTCCTCTGAAAAGAGAATGTTCTGCCATGGAATGTCTGGGAAGGAAGTGTAACAGACGTTTTCCCTTACCCAACACCTTTCCCACTTTCTTCTGGCTACAAGTAGCATAATTTTGTTCAGATACCATGCAGTGGGGGCAGACGGGGTGGGGGCGATGTGCTCAGAGAAGGTAGACCCAGCCTGGCCAAGCCAAGTAATTTTATTCTCCTGGTCAGTAAGATGTATGGAGAAACTGGCTGGTAGGCTTTAGGAAAACATTTCCTTTTTTTTTATTAAATAAATGCACATACATGCACACAAGCAGACAAAAACCCTTACACCTTTCCCTTTCTTCCTGCCTTTTTTTTCTTTTTTTTTCTTTTTTTTTTTGAGTTTTGCTTTTGTAGCCCAGGCTGGAGTGCAGTGGCACAATCTTGGCTCACTGCAACCTCTGCCTCCCGGGTTCAAGTGATTCTCCTGCCTTAGTCTCTTGAGTAGCTGGGATTACAGGTGTACGCCACCATGGCCAGTTGATTTTTTGTATTTTCACTAGAGACGGGGTTCCGCCATGTTGGCCAGGCTGGTCATGGTAGAGAATAAGACAATCTCACTGTTTCAGCCACTTGCAGGGGGTGTTTTGTAACTTGCAGCTGAAAGCTAGTTACCTCTCTGAGCCTCCGTTTTTTCCTTTAGAAAATGGCGATCACACTACTTACCCAGCAGGTTGCAGGGGGAAATGGTATAATACAATGCCTAACATAAAGGGACTCAGTAGGCCGGGCGCAGTGGCTCAAGCCTGTAATCCCAGCACTTTGGGAGGCCGAGACGGGCGGATCACGAGGTCAGGAGATCGAGACCATCCTGGCTAACATGGTGAAACCCCGTCTCTACTAAAAAATACAAAAAACTAGCCGGGCGCGGTGGCGGGCGCCTGTAGTCCCAGCTACTCGGGAGGCTGAGGCAGGAGAATGGCGTGAACCCGGGAGGCGGAGCTTGCAGTGAGCTGAGATCCGGCCACTGCACTCCAGCCTGGGTGACAGAGCAAGACTCCGTCTCAAAAAAAAAAAAAAAAAGGAACTCAGTAAACGGTAGCTAGTCATATCATTATCATGATAACCCTCATAGCAAACTCCTCAGTGGTGGGAATGTTTTCTCCACTCCGCCAGTGTCATGGCATCGGGTCCCTTCTCCCTACAATGGTGGTCTGGAGACAGTTTGCCCAGCTGCCACCTCTTCTCCAAGTGCTGAGGAGCTCAGGCATGGGAACTTTGGGCCTGGGAGCTTTGGGCCTGGGAGGTAGGGAGTCCAGTCTGTGAAGGAAAACAATAAAAGTGAAAAGCAACCATGTAAAATCATGACGACATACTGAATAATCTTAACAAGCCACAAAGTTTTGTTTGTTTGTTTTTTGTTTTTTTTAAGACGCAGTCGCACTCTGTTGCCCAGGCTGGAGTGCAGTGGCCTGATCTCAGCTCACTGAAACCTCCACATCCCGGGTTCAAGCGATTCTCCTGCCTCAGCCTCCTGCGTAGCTGGGATTACAGGCACCTGCCACAGCGCCCAGCTAATTTTTTGTATTTTTAGTAGAGACGGAGTTTCACCATGTTGACCAGGCTGGTCTTAAACTCCTGACCTCGTGACCCGCCCACCTTGGCCTCCCAAAGTGCTGGGATTACAAGCATGAGCCACCGCGCCCAGCCAAGTGTTATTTCTTATGTCCCAGAAGTCCCAACTCTGGCAATCTAGCCCATGGAAATAATCCAAATGAAGAGATAAACTTCACTCACCAAATCTTTAATTCAGATTTTTTTTTGCAGCCTTTAGAAGTAGATAATAATATTTCCCCTTGATATAATTATGAAGCCAACACAGTGATGTTTATTAGAAACTATGTAAGAGTAAGGCAATGTAATTCTTGATATAAATTAAATGAAAACAAAATCAGAATACAAAAGTGTATGTGTGCTCTGCTTACAACCACGTAGAGCACAGCTGTAATGAAACCGGGCTACACTTGGCACACCGATTGTTAAACAAGTGCAGCAGACCACAGGAAACAAGGGGGCTGCGGGTTGTTGAAGAAACTGGCCAGAAAACGGAACAAAGAGGAGAGAAGCTGACCGTGCTTACGGTGGGGCGTTGTTTTCTCTCCACTAAGGCTGCTGGGTGGAGCCAAAATAGTCCAGGCAGCCAAGTGCAGAGGCGATGGAGGCGGCAAAGATGCAGAGCATCCGCACTGTGGCTGCACCCGGAGGAGTCGTCCGTGGCAGGAGCCCCACACCCAGGACGGGGCGCCAGCAGTGAGGAGACGAACCTGGAAGACATCCCGCTCTCCAGACACCGCGAGGGAGGCGAGTGGTGCTCGCAGCCTGGGACTTAGGAACACAGGGAAACAGCTTCCACATGCCATTTGCTGGATAAATATTTCTTGTAGGATGTTTCCTATGGATTCATTTTCTATCATGAAAGCCTTATTTGTGGTCAGCGTCCTTGGAAAGCAGAGGCAGACAGATTTCTGTTCTTCTCGGGAGTTCTGTGGAGGGTAACAGATCAGCAATATTCCACTGAAACCAAATACCTAGGAAAAGCATGGGAGGACACACAGAAATCACAAATTTAATTTAATTAATTTATTTTTTGAGACAGGGTCTTGCTCCATCATCTAGGCTGGAGCGCAGTGGCAATCATGGCTCACTGCAGCCTCAACCTCCCAGGTGCAGGTCATCCTCCTGCCCTAGCTTCCCGAGCAGCTGGGACTACAGCCAGCTAATTTTTAAATTATATAGTTGTAGACATGGGTTCGCCCTATGTTGCCCAAGCTGATCTTGAACTCCTGGGCTCAAGCAATCCTCCTGCCCCGGCCTCCCAAAGTGCTGGGATTACAGGTGTGACCCACCGTGCCTGGCCACAAATGTATACTTTTTAAAACATATAAAAATAGAGTTAATAAATATATCCATGTTATAGATATAAATAAAATATCTTTGCAATCAACATCTACTGTGTCCTGTAACTAATTAAGATCTTCATCCATAAAAATCCCAACCCCATTATGGATTTGGAGTTCTTTCTGGTGGTGGACTCACACTTTTTCATGCAAGCTCCTTTGCCCCCTATGTAACCACTGCCCACATTGGCAAGGCACGGTTGTACTCCAGAGCAGACCATAGTTCACAAGCGGAAGCAGGTGCCATGTAGGAATGAGACTACATGTACCATGAAGCAACAGAGCTCACTGGTTCAGAGACAAGATGCTGGCCTCTCTGGCTGTCACCATGGATGACTGCTGATTTAAAGTCTCCACCACTTTTGGTCCCTTCTCAGTTTCCTCTACCCAGCTATGTCCTCCTTTACTTATAAGCCCAGAAACAGAGCAAGTTGACTCTTTTTTAATGTAACAAATATTTTACAATATTCATTTGTAAAGTCTGGAAATGAAAATAATACACAATGGAATCTACCTAGCCACATAATCTTGAAAAACCATCAGTATAATGCTGTAACTATAATGTAAGAAATAAAGGAAGGTATTTGTTTATTTATTTCTTTTTAGAGACGGAGTCTTGCTCTATAGACCAGGCTGCAGTGCAGTGGTGCAAGTGGTGCAGCCTTGAACTCCTGGCCTCAAATGATCCTCCTGCCTCAGCCTTCTAGGAGCTGGGACTACAGGTGTGCACCACTATGCCCAGCTAATTTTTAATTTTTTTGTAGAGACTGGGTCTTGCTATGTTGCCCAGGCTGGTCTTGAACTCCTTGTTGAGGATCAGTGGGGGACGAAAAGGAGGAGAGACGGTGAGGAGCCCTTGGAACTAGCCACCTTTCCTACCCACCAGCAAGTCCCCAGTGAGTGATGTCCGGGATGGGGCTGGGTGGGGCAAGTGATCCTCCTGCCTCAGCCTCCCAAAGTGCTTAAATTACAGATGTGAGCCACCCTGCCCAACGGAAGGTGATTTCTAATAAAATAATATATGTTCCCATACATAAGTGCTCAGGACAATCACATTAATGAAGTTGTCACATTCTTGCATCTAAATATAGAATCCACATGAGCACCATGGCTGCGGATCACTGTTTTGGTGCATCTTATCAGCAACGTAAATGCCATGCTGTTATTCAAAGCGCTGCTGTCAGTGATGTGATTTTCCAAAATAATGAGCAGCTCTTGGAAAACTCCAAACAAAACAAAGTGCAAACTTTCCTCAATGCACACAGTAGTTGTGTTTCTGGAAAAAATGTAGTGTATATGAAAACCATGCAAAAATAGTCTGCATTTACATGTAAAACAAAATTATGTTCTAGGATCATTTTAAATGGTGGGTTTTTTTAAAACTACTACATAAATGTTTGGGACATTCAAAAATGAAATTCAAATTTAAGAAACATTTTTTTCTTGCACAAAATAGTCTTGGGTGTTATAGGATGTCTAGCATCTCTAGTCCCCACTCACTGAATGTCAGGCACATGCTCTAATCAAACTCTCCAAGAGTGCCCATTGAGAACCACCCTTTCCTGTATGAGTAGAACTTGTACTCTCTGTCCACTTTTCTCCACATCTGGGGAAAGCTGAATCACGGGCATAAGTACCTGTAAACAGTCACCGATACACATGTTGCACCTGTAGCAAAAACCCCAAATTCAGATATACAGCTTAAGGCCCCATGGGTTGCCTAACACATGATGGTCATAGAGGGAGGAAATTTCTGGGAGAATTTCATTAAACCTTCAGCATGATTGGAGCATTGGTTCTCACCACAATACCCACAAAGGTAACTTGTACCCCGCCCAGCCCCATCCCGGACATCACTCACTGGGGGCTTGGTGGTGGGTAGGAAAGATGGGTGGTTCCTAGGGCTCCTGGCTGTCTCTCCTCCCCTTTGTTTCCCACTGATCTCAACACAGCTCATGACTGAGAACTTCTGACTGAGAGATTTATACAAGAGGTTGCATTCCTCAAAGTAAGTGATTATTGAGGGGTAAAAAAAAAAAAAAAGGAAAACCATGAAAAAAACCCCGATGCACCCTACTTGCTTATATGTGCATAGAATATCTCTGGAAAAATATATAAGAAGCCAATGGTGTGGGCTGTTTCCCAGGAAAGGTCCAGCATGGCTGGAGCACTGGGGTGAAAGGAGAACGTCCTTGATGCTCTACTCTTTTGTACCTTTGGAATTTTGTATGGATGGCTTGAAAATAGAAAGAAATAACATTTGATTTTTAAAAGAGGCAGTCCTTGGAAAAAAGTTACTAATTTGCATACTGCAAGTTGAGAAAGTGAGAGACCAGAGCAAGAGGAGGTCACAACAAGATAAAAAGGTGGGGGCCGTTATGGAGCCCCGGGAAAGGAGGGCTGGACAAGAGACTCCGTCCATGTTTCTCTAGCACTTTCCAGGAGAATAAAGCTCTTATTCTAGCACTCTCCTCCTTTGGACCTATCTGTAGAGAGCAGAAAAGGGACCACGAGGCTCTGTTGCATGATGACCCCTTAAAAACCACCAACTTTCCATGGTCTTCCAGCAACCCATTTGGACGTCATCTCCGCGGTTGACTCCTTCAGTCCCTATGTGCATCCTCTGAGTGCCCCTGGCCCCCTGCCCTCCCTTAGCTGTGCTGCACAGAAAACCGGCCCAGCTCTTGGGTTAAACAGATCCCATAACAAACGTCAGAAGCAGCATCCTGGCTTATAAGTTGTTTTTTGGTGAGTGCAATGGGCATGCGGTGCTCCTCCAGGCCTGACCACCTGTATAAGAGTTGGCAGGAGTACATTTCTCAACTCACACTCTTAGGGCAGTAGAGGTGGGGCCCAAGACCTTTGTCTCTCCTGGTGTCAGTGAGCTCAGTGTAGCCCCTTTTCCTTGTTCCAGGTCTGGAAGCTGCAGTCACAGACACACAAAGGTGCTGGGGCTTGCACATGCACCAGCGTCACTTTCTCCAGCCACACCGCTACGTTTGAGGGCTCTCCTGTCCTTCTCTGACAGAACTAGTCTGGGACTAGACGCCAGGCTTTGGGCTAACTACTTGATGTGTCTTCACTTATTTAATCCTTCCAATAACCCTTTAAGTTAGGTACTATTATTATCATCATCAACCCCTATTTTATAGAGAAGGAAACTGAGGTGCAGAAAAATTCTGGTTGAGGCCAAATGTGCCCCCAGGTAGACCCAAATCAAAGCCACACTGTTACCTTCTGCTCTGCGCTGCCTCCCGGGGCAGTAGCCCTTGTGAGCCTCCCCATGTCAGGGTGTCTAATGAAAAGCTTCCCTGCTGGTTGAGCTGAAGGGGTCAGGGTCGGGGGTGTACAGAGAAACTCAGGCCACAGGGCCTTTGGGCAGGACTGGGGTCACAAAGCAATCATGGTTTCCCGGTGAACACAAGACTTTGGCCCTCAGGCAAGACTCCTTGATGTCTGGTGGAGCCTGTGCTCCCCAGCAGTGCTCACAGATCCACCCCTGACTGCCAGCCCGCCCCTGGATGGCGGTGCCTGTCTAAGATTCTGCGGTCAGTGCCACGCAGCTACCTCCAGAGGCCCTGCAGCCTAGCCATGTGGCCCCAAGCTCCGGGCTAGAGGCCAAGGGGAGTGTCCCTTCCCTCTCTGTGTCACCCAGGGCATAGGTCACTCAGGCAGCCTGGCATGATGCCTCCAAGCCACTGTGCTAAGGCTTCTACAGCTTCTGCTCCCTCCCTGCCTCCATGGGGCCCAGACCTAGCCCTGATGCTGCTCGGGGAACCGGGTCAGAGCAGCACCCTAGCTCTCCCACCCCCAGGAGCCCCTCAGCCTTGGCCTGCTGTTATCTTCGTCCCGCCCCAATCCTGCAAATCGGGCCCTTGCAGGATTCCTGCTGACTCAGCAGCTGGGCCTGGACAGGACTTAGTCCCAGCATGAGCCAATCCCCCTGTAGTGTAGGCGAGAATGACAAGCCCTCCACCAGAAGGTTCTTTATTGCTCTGAGACTTCCCTGGGATAATTCCACCCCAGGAGCCCTCTATCTGCTTCCGTCTCCTCCCCACACACCCCCTGGCCTTAAAAAAGGATGATCACCGACCACAGGCACTGAAAAGAGCAAACCAAGAGCAGCATCAATACCATCACACAGTGGTGCACATAACACTCTTTCAGTTTCTTATTTTTCCTAATCGCTTCTTCCTGCTAAAATATAGTAGCTTAACAAAAACAATGACAACAATCTAGTGTTTGCCATTTACAAGGCACTTTCTCTGTGAGTAGCATGACATGGTAAAAGAGGAAGAGAAGAATTATAAAACGCAGCAAGATCACGAGTCAATGATTCACCCTGTCTGAACCTGCTTCTTTTTTTTCTGAAGACAGAGTCTTGCTCTGTCGCCAGGCTGGAGTACAGTGGCACAGTCTCAGCTCACTGCAACCTCCGCCTTCCGTGTTCAAGCAATTCTCCTGCCTCAGCCACCCGAGTAGCGGGGACTACAAGCGCGTGCCACCATGCCCAGCTAATTTTTGTATTTTTAGTAGAGACGGAGTTTCACCATGTTGGCCGGGATGGTCTCGATCTCTTGACCTCGTGATCCACCTGCCTCGGCCACCCAACCAAGCCTGCTTCTTTGCTTGTAAAATGGAAGAGTCATAACAACCAACTTGAGTCTTGACATTTTAATGAAATAATGCATGGGAAAGCAGAAAACAGCACAAAGATTACTGGTTATAAGAGCTAAATCACTGTGACTCCAGATCCAAATTCAATACCTACTGAATCAGTGGTTTCTAACTAGTCAATTTTTTTTTTCTTTCTTTTTTTTTTTTTTTTTTTTGAGACAGAGTCTCGGCTGGGTGCAGTGGCTCACACCTGTAATCCCAGCTCTTTGAGAGGCCGAAGTGGGCAGATCACTCGAGGTTAGGAGCTAGAGACCAGCCTGGCCAACATGGCAAAACCCCGTCCTTACTGAAAGTAAAAAAATTAGCTGGGTGTGGTAGCACGCGCCTGTAATCCCAAGTACTCGGGAGGCTGAGGTGGAAGAATTGCTTGAACCTAGGACGCGGAGGTTGCAGTGAGCCGAGACTCCATCTCAAAAAAAAAAAAGGAGAGAGACAGACAGAGTCTCACTCTGCGTCTAGGCTGGAGTGCAGTGCTGTGATCTCAGCTCACTGCAGCCTCCGCCTCCTGGGCTGGTGCAATTCTCCGGCCTCAACGTCCCAAGTACCTGGAACGACGGGCACATGCTGCCATGCCTGGTTAATTTATTATTTTTTGTAGAGACGTGGTTTCGCCATGTTGTCCAGGCTGGTCTCAAACTCTTGAGCTCGAGCTATCCTCCTGCCTTGGCCTCCCAAAGTGCTGGGATTACAGGCATGAGCCACCGTGCCCGGCAACTAGCCAATTTTTAAAAAATTACATTTTCTAGAGGTGTCATTTTTACTGGGAAAAACACAGTGACACCATTCAAGAAAAAATTGAACAGTAACTTTAATCACTACATTAACACAATTTTAAAGGTTGATCTGCAACATATATACCTTTTAAAGAATGTTTTCATCATATGTAGGCAGTTTTGTTTTGTTTTTGTTTTTGTTTTGAGGCAGAGTCTTGCTCTGTCACCAAGGCTGGAGTGCAGTGGTGTGATCTCGGCTCACTGCAACCTCTGCCTCCCGGGTTCAAGTGATTCTCCTGCCTCAGCTTCCCAAGTAGCTGGGACTACAGGTGTGTGCCACCACACCCAGCTAATTTTTGTATTTTTCGTACAGAAGGGGTCTCACCATGTTGGTCAGGCTGGTCTCGAACTTCTGACCTCATGATCCACCCGCCTCGGCCTCCCAAAGTGTTGGAATTACAGGCGTGAGCCACCGCGCCCGGTCATAGGCAGCTTTTAAAAGAACACATGTGCAGCCTGGCCATCATGGTGAAACCCGTCTCTACGAAAAATACAAAAGTTAGCTGAGCGTGGTGGCACCTGCCTGTAATCCCACTTGCTTAGGAGGCTGAGGAGGGAGGATCGCTTGAGCCCTGGAAGCGGAGGCTGCCGTCCAGCCTGGGCGACAAAACAAGACTCTGTCTCGAATAGAAAACAAAATAACAACAACAACAACAACAACAAACCATGTGTGATTCCAAGCAAATCAGAGAATCTCTAGGCACCAGAAAAACCTCGAGGCATGCGCTGAAAGGAAGAGGTCAGAATTCTCCGCGAGGAGCTCAGAGGATTCTGAGGGAAGAGAGAAGGCGGCTGCGCCTGGACACAGCTCTGAGCTCGTGCTCCCTCCTTCAGGCACGAAGTCTTGAGTTGCTAGAAAATGGATCTGTCACTGGGCCTTGCTCCGCCAGGACCTGTAGAGCTGGGGACCTCTCTGCGGCGAGCCCAGAAGTTTGACTGCTCTGAGGCGCCCTAGGGCTGAGGGAGGGGCCGCGACACCAGCCCCGCCCCGAAGCCACCTGGGAAAAGGAAGCAGAAAAAGGAGAAGCAGCAACGGCTGCTCTGCTTCCTTCCCATGTCGCTCTTGGGACATGCCCGGCCAGCAGAAAGCAACTCCATAGGGGAGGAGAGCCACGGAGGATCTCACAGCCGCAGTCTAATAGTATCGCAGAGGTAATTTTAACTTTTTACTTTTCTACTCCTCCAGGGGCAGCTGATATCCCCCCACCCCCACCCCGGAAGTTGAGATGTCACTTCTCTGTTCCACCCAGGCATCGCCTAAGTTGGGAACAGGTCATATGTCTTAAAATTTGGGATTCTTTAAAAACATATGTGACCAGGCGCGGTGGCTCACACGGGTAATCCCAGGACTTTGGGAGGCCGAGGTGGGTGGATAATTTGAGGTCAGGAGTTCAATACCAGCCTGGCCAACATGGTGAAACCTCATCTCTAATATAAATACAAAAATTAGCCGGGTGGTAGTAGTAGCTGTAATCCCAGGTACTCGGGAGGCTGAGGCAGGAGAATCCCTCAAACCTAGGAGGCAGAGGTTGCGGGGAGGCAGAGGTTGCGATGAGCCATGATTGCGCCACTGCACCCCAGTGTGGGTGACAGAGTGAGACCCTGTCTCAAAACAATAACAACAACACAAATGTGTGATGGCGTATGCCTATAGTCCCAGCTACTGGGGAGGCTGAGGTGGGAGGATGGTTTGAGCCTGGGAAGTCGAGGCTGCAGTGAACTGTGATCATGCCACTGCAATCCAGCCTGGGCGACAGAGTGAGACCCTGTCTCAAACAAAAAAACAAAAACAAACAATAAAGCACATGTGGTACATTGTAGAAGTCATTGACCTTGGTAAGACAGTGGAGGAAACTACTTTGCTCTGACTCATAAATTTGCCCCCAGTAAACAGTATTTATAAATAGCCCCAGTCAGGCACTGCATGAAGACATTTCAGTCAACGACAGACCATGTGTACAACGGTGGTCCCATAAGATTATAATTCTTTTTTTTTTTTTTTTTTTTTTTTGAGACGGAGTCTCGCTCTGTAGCCCAGGCTGGAGTGCAGTGGCCGGATCTCAGCTCACTGCAAGCTCCGCCTCCCGGGTTCACGCCATTCTCCGGCCTCAGCCTCCCGAGTAGCTGGGACTACAGGCGCCCGCCACCTCGCCCGGCTATTTTTTGTATTTCTTAGTAGAGACGGGGTTTCACCGTGTTAGCCAGGATGGTCTCGATCTCCTGACCTCGTGATCCGCCCATCTCAGCCTCCCAAAGTGCTGGGATTACAGGCTTCAGCCACCGCGCCCGGCCTATAATTCTTATAAATAAGAATTTTTCAGCTTAGCGTCGTGGCACAACCACTACCTTTTCTATATTTAGATACAGGAATACTTAGCACTGCGTTACAATAGCCTACAGTACCCATTACAGGAATGCTGTACCGGTGTACCTGGTAATGTACCTGGTACAGCATTCCTGTAATGGGTACTGTAGGCTATTGTAACACAGTGCTACGGGCCATACCATATAGCCTAGGCGTGCAGTAGACTAGGCCATCCACGTTTGTGTCATTACAATCTATGATTTTGTAAAACGATGAAATTGCCTAATGAAGCATTTCTCAGAATGTGTCCCTGTCATTAAGTGACACCTCACTGTGTTTCCAAGACATAGTACTGGTCCTTGGGAAGCTCTAAAGAGAGGTCACTGTGAGCTGAACCGTCCTCCTCACTCTGAGCATGGAACCCAACTTAGCTTCCATTTCAGCATTTAGGCTTATAGGAGGAGAACAGGTTAGAAGCCACAGACCAGCAAGATTTGATGACATCGTCCTGTAATTTCTACTGAACCAGGTCTGTCCGACTGGAACTTCATTTTGCCTCTTTGTTTTAACTCCTCAGGAATGTGAGTCAACATTCCATGTCTTCCAGGAGGCTCCTGATCTTCTCTGCCCAGGGACCACTCTTATCTGACCCAGAGACAGGTTAGCTGATTGTGACTCACACACCCTCACTTCCTTTGATGCCCAGGCGTCTGTTTAAAATCTGACCCTGAAAAGACTTTTCCTATTTTGGAAAAGCTCTTCTGTTGTTTGCCTGCACAGATTTGTGCTCCATTTTTAATTTCAATTTTTGTAGAGAAGGCGGGTTCTTGCTTTGCTGCCTCGGCTAGTCTCAAACTCCTGGGCTCAAGTGATCCTCCTGCTTTGGCCTCCCACAGTGCTGGGATTACTGGTGTGAGCCACGGTACCAGGATGGATTTGTCTTCCTTCAGAAGACAGTAACTGATGTTGCCCCTGGCCTTTCTCCCCTAGGATTCAGCAGTGGTCACTATGGGTTCTGTGAATTCCAGAGGTCACAAGGCAGAAGCCCAGGTGGTGATGATGGGCCTGGACTCGGCGGGCAAGACCACGCTCCTTTACAAGCTGAAGGGCCACCAGCTGGTGGAGACCCTGCCCACTGTTGGTTTCAACGTGGAGCCTCTGGAAGCTCCTGGGCACGTGTCACTGACTCTCTGGGATGTTGGGGGGCAGGCCCCGCTCAGAGCCAGCTGGAAGGACTATCTGGAAGGCACAGATACCCTCGTGTATGTCCTGGACAGCACAGATGAAGCCCGTTTACCCGAGTCAGCGGCTGAGCTCACGGAAGTCCTGAGTGACCCCAACATGGCTGGCGTCCCCTTCTTGGTGCTGGCCAACAAGCAGGAGGCACCTGATGCACTTCCGCTGCTTAAGATCAGAAACAGGCTGAGTCTAGAGAGATTCCAGGACCGCTGTTGGGAGCTCCGGGGCTGCAGTGCCCTCACTGGGGAGGGGCTGCCCGAGGCCCTGCAGAGCCTGCGGAGCCTCCTGAAATCTCGCAGATGCCTGTGTCTCCAGGAGAGAGCCGGCGAGGCTGAGCATGGAGACAGCAAGAGATCTTGATCCAGACAGAGCAGCATATCTTTGCTCATACAAACTAGAAGAACCAGCTGATCCTTGAGAAACTTACGCTCAGTCTATCAAACAAGAAATGCTGGCTTGGCACGGTGGCTCACGCCTGTAATCCCAGCACTTTGGGAGACCACAGTGGGAGAATCCCTTGAGCCCAGGATTTGGAGAGCAACATCACAAGACCCCATTTCTACTAATAATCAAAAAATTGGCCGGGCATGGTGGCGTGTGCCTGTAGTCCCACCTACTTGGGAGGCTGAGGCAGGAGAATTGCTTAAGCCCGGCGGGTAGAGGTTGCAGTGAGCTGAGATTGCACCACTGCACTTCAGTCTGGGCAACAGAGTGAGACCCTGTCTCAATAATAATAATAATAATAATACTCTAAGAAAAAAAATCTCAACCTACTTCATTTAATAGCTTGTTACCAAGTGTGATTGAAGCAATATATCATGATAGAGTAGCCACTGGTTGCATAATAATAGAAACCTAAATTATCAAATAGGGAAAGAGGTTTTAAAATCGAATTTGAGGCCAGATGCAGTGGCTCATGCCTGTAATCCCAGCACTTTGGGTGGCTGAGGCAGGCAGATCACTTGAGGCCAAGAGTTCAAGACCAGCCTGGCCAACATGGTGAAACCCCATCTCTACTGAAAATACAAAAATTAGACAGACATGGTGGTGCATGCCTGCAGTCCCAGCTACTCAGGAGGTTGAGGCAGAAGAATCGCTTGAACCCAGGAAGTGAAGGTTACAGTGAGCTGAGATTGTGCCACTGCACTCCAGCGTGGGTGACAAAGAGAGGCTGTGTCTCCAAAAAGAAAAAAAAAAAAAAGTCAAATTCAAATATCATCTGGACATGTCACAATGGATCACGGATCCTTATGAGTGATTTTTCCCAATGGCCCCTGGGGACGTGCCATTGTCACTCGGAAGGCAAGCTAGGCAGGGACCACACAACAGCAGGGGTCTGCAGGTTAGACATTCCCTGCCCTGGGACGCTCAGCCCTGGGCAAGAGGCTGGAAGTTCACGCCATCCAAAATTTATCCTCTTTTTTTTTTTCTTATGCTAATTAGCCTCTCCCGATTTTATGGCATCTTGTGTTGATCTTTTTCAAAAACTCAGTTTCTTTGTTTTTTTTCATTCTCTTTTCTCCTTCTTGTAGCACATATCTTTCCTTAAAGATCAGATCAATAAAATATTTTATTTATTCATTCATTTAACCAAAAAAAATTTTTTTAGAGCATTTAGTTTGTGGCAAAAGTACTGAGCTTTCCAATATGAATCATGTGCTTTAGGTGGGAGTTGTGAATTCTGAAGATACAGATGACAGTGATGAATGCCTTCTGTCTCATGATTGATAGAGAAAAGGGAGGTTGACCATAGCATCCTAGAAGGTTCATCAGGTGATCACTACCTAGCATCCATGAAGCTCCTGAAATTATTTGTAAAATGTTACATTTTGGGCCATTTTTCTGGGGAAGGAGATCCACAACTTTTTACCAGATTTTCAAAGACATCTGTGACTCCCAAAAGTTAATCACTGATGTGGTGGTTGTATCCCTCATCCAACCCCAGAACACTTTCTGTAATCTGAGTTTTTTTAATGGCAAGTGGCTTATATTTAGCACCTGTTCTCATGTTAAACAGCTCTGAATGTTAGATATTCCTCCTTATCCTGGATCGGTTCTCTCTCTCGAGTCATGCAGTATAAATTGGCCATCAGTACCCTTCTAAAACCTGAGATCCGTCAGGACCCTCTTCTAACACCAGGTTAGGCATGCCTGTTATTTCCAGTACTTGTCAATTGACATGTTTCAAGACACTGTGTTAGACAGTAGGGATGCAAAGATGAATGAGATAAGGCCTCAGGCCTCATGGAAGGTGAGACAGTAAAGACATAACTCCCATAAAAATGTGAGGAGACTCAGTTCAGCAACTGTTTTTCGAGCACTTACTTGGACCAAGCTCTGTGGTCTTGGCGTTTTACATAGACTGTCTCTAATTCTCACAACTCTGCAAAATATTATTCCCATTTTATAAAACTACAAACTGAGGCTCAGACAGGTTGTGACCTCTTGTTGCTTGAGGCACAGAATTATAAAGTAACATCTGGAATTTGAAATCAGACCTGTTACGTGCTAATGCTGCATTTTTCTACAACATCATGCTTCTAGAAGGTTGAAGCTAGGTAGGCTTTCAGCCAGCAGACATGATGGGGAGAGCCTTCTAATAAGAGGGAAGAGACTGCTTGGAAGCATGAACTGGGGTGTAAGAAAGATAAGTAAGCAAGTGTACTTGCAACAGAGGCTTGGGTTGAGGGGTGGGTAAGGGTGACATCATGATAGAAAACAAAACATGGAATGGGTCCAATTTGGGCAGGGTTGTTTGAATTTCAATAATCAGGGGTTTGGGTCAAGGAAGAAAAATCATGGGACTTGCCATTTAGGAGGATAATTTTATGGCAGTGTGGGGGTGAAACAGAGAAAAGGGAACCCTGGAGCTGGGAAGGCAGGAAATCAGCTGGATGACCATCACAGCAAAGGAGGGAGTGGAAGAGAGATGAGAAAACTGAGAGCTATTATTAAGAAAAACAGTTGAGAGAGGAAGAATTTGAAGAGGGCTCAAGACTTTGAGTCCACATGACTGAAGGACTGGAATGCCATGAACTTGAGAAGGTGAGTGCTGAAGAACCAAGATGGGTCGGGCTGGAACTGCTGGGTTCAGCTTTTGAAGGGTGGGTACACATTTGGTTATAGCTGCTTTCAGATTGTTCCATTACCTGCACTCCCAACTACCCTGCCAGATGTATTTGTTGGCTGTCACTCATGGAGGCTCACTTCCTCGCATGATTTGTCATTTTTTATTGTGAGCTCATCTTCAGTAGGAGTTGTTTTTTCTGTGTGACTCCCATGTGCCCTGGTCTGTAACAACATTTCCACAGAGTGGTATCTACTAGGATCCTGGGGATTTCAATTATTTTAGATCAAATATTATGTCAGTTTCTCTACCTGGGGCTCCTGGACCTCAGAGGTAGTATATATCTGAACTGTGCAACCATTCAATACACGGGCCCTAGGGATTCCATATGTGACAGGTGACTTTTTTTTCCTTGCCTTTATGTTCTAAGACAGACAACTTGCCTCCTCAAACTTCCCTGAGCTGGTGGGCAGCATTTTATTTATTTATTTTATTTTTATTTTTATTTTATTTTTGAGGCGGAGTCTCTCTCTGTAGCCCAGGCTGGAGTGCAGTAGTGTGATCTCGGTTCACTGCAAGCTCCGCCTCCCGGACTCACACCGTTCTGCCTCAGCCTCCCGAGTAACTGGGACTGCAGGTGCCCGCCCAGACGCGCGGCTAATTTTTTTTTTTTTTTTTTGTATTTTTAGTAGAAACCGGGTTTCACTGTGTTAGCCAGGATGGTCTAGAGCTCCTGACCTCATGATCCACCCATCTCGGCTTCCCAAAGTGCTGGGATTACAGGCGTGAGCCACTGCGCCCGGCCGGTGGGCGGCATGTTTTTAACCCTCTTTTAAGGAGGGGTCATCTCTCTGATGCTCTTCTTTTTTGCTGAGCTCAGATTAACATTTTCTAGCTGGGTGTGGTGGCTCACACCTGTGATCCCAGCACTTTGGGAGACCGAGGCAGGAGGATCACGAGGTCAGGAGATTGAGACCAGCCTGACCAGCATAGTGAAACCCCGTCTCTACTAAAAATACAAAAAAATTAGCCGGGTGTGGTGGCGGGCGCCTGTAATCTCAGCTACTCGGGAGGCTGAAGCAGGAGAATGGCTTGAACCTGCGAGGCGGAGGTTGCAGTGAGCCAACATTGTACCTCTGCACTCCAGCCTGGGCAAGAGTGCGAGACTCCGTCTCGAAACAAACAAACGAAAAAACCATTTTCTCTCCTCCAAGCAAGCCTAAGGCCACATGTCCTGTTCTCACACAGGTGTTTTAATTTCAGCCCAGTCTCTAGAGCCTAAATTTGTCTCCTCTACAATTTTCATGGGCTCTAGGTTTCCAGCTTATACTACTTTGGCTGTGGTTTCTCTCTTCTGTTTCTACCACTTGAGGATTTCCTTTTATTTTGTTTAAAGACAGCATGCATTAAAAAAAATTTTTTTGGCCAGGCACGGTGGCTCATGCTTGTAATCTCAGAACTTTGGGAGGCCGAGGCGGGCAGATCACGAGGTCAGGAAATTGAGACCATCCTGGCTAACATGATGAAACCACGTCTCTACTGAAAATAAGAGAAAAAAAAAAATTAGCTGGACGTGGTGGTGGGTGTCTGTAGTCCCAGCTACTCGGGAGGCTGAGGCAGGAGAATGGCATGAACCCAGGAGGCGGAGCTTACAGTGAGCCGAGATCACGCCACTGCACTCCAGTCTGGGGGACAGACAGAGTGAGATTCTGTCTCAAAAAAAAAAAAAAAAATTGTTATAGTTTACCCAACATTTCTATGATTTTCAGTGCCCTCTTTGCATGTGCTGTGGCCCGTCAAACTCCCATGCCAGGTGCAGTACTTGTAGTTGCAGTAGTGACCATAGCAGTGGCAATAGTTCTACAGGGTCACAGAACTTTAGGGAAGCCTCCTAACACCCCTGCTCTTCATTAGGCTGCAGCTACTTTCCTACTTTCCTGTGCATGATTTAAGGATCCTTAGATCCCAGCTGTCTGGGAAGCTCTCCCCACACACCTCAGCCTGAATCCAGCCTCCCACTGAGCTCCCATGGCATGACTGTCCAGGCTTCAGCACTCTTGTGCCCTAACCGGGACTGTTCCACATTGATATGTGGTCTCCCCAGGCATGGTGTACACTCCTAGAGAGGAGGGGCCAAGTCTTCCATCCTTCTGACCCTCTTCAAAGCCTGGAACAAAATTAGGTATTGAGAGTTTCTCATTAAGTACCTGGGTGAATAATGAATAATTGATTAGAGCCAGGGAATTGGGTATCACAGCGAGGAGTCCTTGGCTCCTCTGAACTGTCCAGAATAAAATTCCAAAATGAGAACACCAAGAGGTTCCCTGGCTTGAGAGCCAAAATGGCGGCACAGACCTATATCTCAGGCATACCTTGTGGTAAAAAGAAGAAGCAGCCAGACACGCTCTTTCTAGATACATGTTACACCCAGAACAACCTAGCTTTTAGTCTATGGAGGAAAAGGGGTGGAAAGTGGAGACCTGGAACCAGATGAGAAGTCAAACGGGAGCAGTAAGTTCAGTGTGTGCCTCCTGTCCCAGCACCTGGGTCAATACGGGCAAGACCTGATAGAGTGGTGGGGATGCTGACTTTTGCTGCTGCCTCTTGGGCGTATAAGAACAAATACAATTTTTAAAAAAAATTTTTAATTTTTAATCTTTTTTGAGACAGGGTCTCTCTCTGTCACTCAGGCTGGAGTGCAGTGGTGCGATCTCGGCTCACTGCAGTGTTCACCTCCTGGACTCAAACGATCCTCCCACCTCAGCCTCTGGAGTAGCTGAGACTATGTGGAGTAGCCACCCCACTCGGCTCATTTTTAATTTTTTGTAGAGACAGGGTTTTGCCATGTTGACCAGGCTAGTCTCAGACTCTTGGCCTCAACTGATCCACCCGCCCTGGCCTCCCAAAGTGTGGGGATAACAGGCATAAGCCACTGCGCCTGATCCACTGCACCTGAGTCACTGCGCCTGATCCACTGCACCTGAGTCACTGCGCCTGATCCACTGCGCCTGAGCCACTGCGCCTGAGTCACTGCGCCTGAGTCACTGCGCCTGATCCACTGCGCCTGAGCCACTGCGCCTGAGTCACTGCGCCTGAGTCACTGCGCCTGATCCACTGCGTCTGATCCACTGCGTCTGATCCACTGTGCCTGATCTGCAAATACATATTGAAAGAGGAGGCCTGTTTGATGGATCAGTAGCATGACTATAATTAACGTTAATCTAATATGCATTTCAAAAAAGCTAGACGAGAGTAATTTGAACGTTCCTAGCGTAAAGAAAGATAAGTGTTTAAGGTGATGGGTATTCCAGTTGCCCTGATTCGATTATATTAATGTTACCAAATTATTACATGTACTTCAAAAATATGTACATCTATTATGTATCAACTAAAAAAATAAGAGTTTTAATTCTCCTTGTGGAAAATAAGGGAAGAGACTTCACCTCCCTCCCGTTTCTTAGAGATTTTAATTTAGGAAACTTCAGATTTTAAGTTCTTTCCTCTGTCTCTTTGAGATGTATGTAAATCTTTTAAAAAGGTAAATAAGGACCACATGAGGTGGTTCACCCTTGTTATGCCCAGTACTTTTGGAGGCTGAGGTGGGAGGATTGCTTGAGACCAGGAGTTCAAAGTTACAGTGAGCCATGATTACATCACTGCACTCCAGCCCGGGCAGCAACAGAGGCCTTGTGCTTTAAAACAATAATAAATAATAAATTTAAGAAGCTAAATAAGCCTCTTGGCAGCTTTAGGGCTTAGAAATACCTTTTTCAAGGACCAAGGAGCCTACCCTTTGAAATGTAATCAAGAGTTTCAATGGGAGGGTAGGAGCCTGACCTGGCAGGTGCCTCGCTCTAAGTTGCAAAACTACCTGCTGTCCTAAAGCTATGAGAAGTTTGTTTTTCCTTTGGATAAGGCCAATTACCTAACATAGATGGTGACCTCAATTACAAGGTGAACCCGTGGTGAACTCTGTGCAACAAATGGGGCTGTCAAGTCCTCTTACTTGAGGACTGACTAGCTATTGTCTACCTTGAGAAACTGTGTGGAATAGGCCACCTCTGGGTGACTCTATAAAAGGGCGAGGTCTCTATCTGTCTCTGTAGTCTCTTAGGGGATTGTGTGGGATGTGCATTGCATTTTAGTTGAATGCTTAGTCACTAACAAAACAATTTTCTTTCTCTGCTCCCTTTGTGGGGAGATTTCCTGGGTTGGCAGAGGTTTACTTTTAATAATATTTTCTCCACAGGCCCATCGTCCTGACTCTGAGTTTTCAGTCCCACCTAGGATCAGTCAGATGGCATGGGTGAAGGACGGATGCTCAGCTCGAAGGCATCCTAGTGAGCAAGGGAAATCTCGAGGTGGTTTTTGAGGGCGCTTAGTTAGGAATGATGAGCACAGTTCCACATGACTTGCGGCCCTCCCCATGGGCAAGAGTATGAGCACCTGTGACTGTTCCTGAACTCACTAAGGAAAGCCTTCCACAGTGTGTGAAGCGTGACCCGGAGTTTCTTTCCCGCATGACTCATAATAGCAGCGGCTCAGGAAAAACAAAACAATTATTTATTTACCTATGTATTTATTTACTTTTAGAGACAGGTTCTCACTCTGTCACCCAGGCTGGAGTGCAGTGGCACAATCATGGCTCATTGCAGCCTCAACTTCCTGGGCACCAGTGATCCTCCCATGTCAGCCTTCTGACTGGCTGGGACTACAGGCACATCCCCCATGTCTGGCTATTTTTAAAAAAATTTTTATTAGAAGCCCAGGCATGGTGGCTCACGCATGTAATCCCCGCACTTTGGGAGGCCTAGGTGGGAGGATCACCTGAGGTCAGGAGTGCGAGACCAGCCTGACCAACATGGAGACACCCCATCTCTACTAAAAAAAAAAAAAAATTAGCTGGGCATGGTGGTGCATGCCTGTAATCCCAGCTACTCAGGAGGCTGAGGTAGAAAAATTGCTTGAACCTGGGAGGTGGAGGTTGTGGTGAGCTGAGATAGCACCATTGCACTCCAGCCTGGGCAACAAGAACAAAACTCCGTCTTAGAAAAAAATTGTTTTTTTATTAGAGACGAGTTCTTGCTTTGTTGCCCAGGCTGCTTTTGAACTGTTGGGCTCAAGTGATCCTCCTGCCTTGGCCTCCCAAAGTGCTGGGATTACAGGGGTAAGCCACCATTCCTGGCCACAAAACAATTTTAGAAAAGAAAAAAGCCTTCTATTTTCACTTCATTGTCTTGATTTCCACTCCTCTGAGACATTCACCCCCAAGGAAACTTGGCTATGTAGCTATAGATGATAAGTATTTTTAAATTCTCCTTGAGAAATGGCATTATTCTGCCTTAGATCTCGAGCTAGAAGCTGACAGCGAGTCCTCCTGCTTGCCCCTCGCTCTGGGGCACATTGATATTTTTGCAGGTTCTTCCAAGCATGAAATTGCAAACCTAAACAAACTGGTTCTCATAAAAGCACTTCCAATTCTTCAAATAAAAGGAGGCAGCCTAATTATAAATAATCTCTGGATTATAAACATCACACTACATCTCTTGCAAATTTTTATTTTACCTCGTCTTTGAATTCCATGAACTTCAATTTCATGTGGTGTTACATGCTGGCTTAACCTGGAAGGAAAATACAATGGGTATAAAGAAATGTATGTAAAGATTTCTCAGAGTTATAAAAATACTTCTGTGAGAGAATTGCTACAAAGAGGGAGATGCAAGACCATACTTTGTCCAAACTGGCACTGTCTAAATGCAGGTGAGTGTGTTGCCTTAGAGTCTGGGCTTGAAGTCAGTCAGAACTGACTAGAACACCAGCCCTATCCCTCACCAGTAGGGTACCCTTGGGCCAATTATTTAACCCTTCCAAGCCATAACTACCTCATCTGCAGAATGGAAATGATGATAGGAAGTACCTGACAAGGTTCTTGTGAGAATTAAGTGAGATATGGTGTTCATCTAGTCAACTTGTATTTCTTTATTTTTAATTGTATTTTATATTTTTAGAGCTGGGGGTCTTGTTCTGTTGTCCTGGTTGGAGTGCAGTGGTGTGATCATGGTTCACTGCATTCTCAAACTCCTGGGCTCAAGGGATCCTCTGGCCTCCTCAGCCTCCTGAGTAGCTGGAACTACAGGTATGGGCCACCAGGCCTGACTAATGAAGATTTTTAAAAAATAGAAATGGGGGTCTTAGCATCTTGCCCAGGTTGGTCTCCACCTCCTGGGCTCAAGTGATCCTCCTGCATTGGCCTCCCAAAGTGCTAGGATTACAGGCCACTGTGCCAGGCCTTGACCTGTGTTTCTTGAGTACCTACTATGTGCAAATCACTGAGCTATGTTTAAAAGATACACAGATGAAGGAGATACAAACCCAGTCCCTGCCCTTAACTTACAGCCTAGCTTTCAATAAGGGAAGGCTATTATTATTAAGTCCCACTGATGGATGTTAAAATGTAAATGAAGCATAGAGTTCTTAGGGCTTAGGCTCTTCTTGACATTCCCTTCCACCATCCTTGGAACTCTCCAGAACCAGACTTGTTTTGGGGGAAGGAGGGTCCCTTGGCTGATGGAAAGTGTGGGGGTGGGGGCCGAAGGAAGTGCAGGGCCTAAGACTGTTCTTGAGCATTCTAGAACCTGCTGGACATTTAGCTCCCAGCCTCCTTTCTACCGCAGTGAACACTTCTATCCCAGGACTTCTCTCCCTCTCCTTAGACCAAAGCTCTTGCGGTCTGAGTATTGGAAAGCCCAGCATGAGCCTCTCCACGCACTTCGAATACACCCCCCTCCAGCGAAGGCTGGTAAGTTGAAAAGACAGGAAGGATTTCAGCAGACTGGACATTGAATCCCACACTCAGCTCCTCTTTGAAACTCTACAATGAGTGCTTCATTCCTTGGACTTCAGCTTTTCAAAGAAAACATCCCTAGAAGAAGGACAGCAGAGGTAGTCATTTACCTCTTAATGAGAATGAATTATCTAGCCCTTTGTAAGGCAGCAAAGCTAAATGTTGAGAAGAGCCTGAAAGAATGATGGACTGATGCTGCCAAAAAGAGAAAGGGCGAGACCTTCACAGCTTTGCCTAAGGCCATTATGAATTTGGACCAAATAGGTGTTATCATCCACACAGGCAGGACCTCCTGGCTAGGGGGCTGCCACCTTTTCCAGGCACTTGGAAGGGTGGCCTCCAGCTGTGGAGCCACAGAACTAAATATTATAGCTGGCCCAGGAGCACCCCTTTAGGCTAGGGAAGGAATAATGATCCGGCTTCTCCTTCTTCTGACCCTCAGATTTCGGCCAAGTCTCTCCATTAGAGATTGGCCTCCTAGGGTGTAAAACAGGGTGGACAAGTTTGGAGAATGGATCTGGGGTGGGGTAGGGAATGGCAAATGGAAATAAAGCAGCACAAACTCTTTATTGCCATTCAGAGAATGCCGAGGTCCAAGGCACAACCAACCGGAAGGTAGCTTCACCCTTTCATTGGAAAAGCCACGTTTTCCTCAGTTGTATCCTGCACTTCGAGTGAGGTTTCTCCCAATGCAGGACAGTATCACGACCCAGGCCGAGAAAGTATGATTGCAAAATTCCATGGGCCTAACCCTAGTAGAGGAGGGAATCCATTCTTTTAAACGAGGATTTAAAACTCTTCAAGCAAGTCATCTGCAAATGTACCCCTTCTACCACTTAGAGATGGGATTATGTTCCCTAGGACAACTGGATGAGCCCCAGGAACCAAGAACCCTGTGCAATTGGGACAGAAGCCTGAGGGTTGTTTTGTTCCCCCACAGCTGTAGGTCATAAGGTTCTTACACAAGCTTTGGCGCGGCCCCACCCCACGCCCTTCCCTCCCCTTGGTCAGTGATGACTCCAGAGGTTTTGGGAAGGAGCTCAGGGAACGCTCAAGCAGCAGGCTCAGCTTAGGGCACTTCTGATGCATTTTCTAGATAACATTAGGAGCTAGTTCCAGACAGGACTCAGAAGTATGGACATTCACTCCCCAGGCTTGGTCTTCAGTGCCCTGTGAGTTCAGGAATACACTACCTAAAGGAGATCTTTAGGAAGGAGAAGGAGAAGAGAGGAGAAGAGAGGAGGGAAGGCAGGAAGGAAGGAAGGAAAGGAAGGAAGGGAGGGAAAGAGAGAGAGGGAAAGAGAGTAAGGAAGGAAGGAGAGAGAAGGAAAGAAAGAAAGAAAAGAAAGAAAAAGAGAGAGAGGGAGGGAGGGAGGAAGGAAGGAAGAAAGGAAGGGAGCTGGCTGAACACGGTGGCTCATATCTGCAATCCCAGCACTTTGGGAGGCTGAGGCAGGTGGATCACCTGAGGTCAGGAGTTCGAGACCAGCCTGGTCTACATGGCAAAACCCTGTGTCTACTAAAAAAATTTAAAAATTAGCTGGGTGTAATGGCAAATGCCTGTAATCCCAGTATTCAGGAAGCTGAGGCAGGAGAATGGCCTGAACCTGGGAGGCGGAGGTTGTGGTGAGCCGAGACTGTGCCACTGCATACCATCCTTGGAGACAGGGCGAGACTCTGTCTCAAAAAACAAAAAACAAAAAACAAAAAAAGAAAGAAAGAAAGGAGAGAGAAAGAGGAAAAAGAAGAAAGGAAAAAAAAAGAAAGGAAAAAGAGAGTCATTGAGACTTGTGGCTTAATGTGAATATATATGTATGTTTAACTGTATATATAACTGTATGTATATGGTATATGTATGTCTCACCAGAGAGAGAGTAAAGGGATTAAAAAAAAAAAAAGCCAAAACCCACAAAGGCAAACAAAGCGGAAGAAAGAGTACCAGACTGGAGATAGCAATACAATTACAGAAAATGGGAAGTGACCTCACAGACCAGAGAAATCAGAAACCTGCATCTGCTGGGGGTTGCTGTGTGTGTGTGCCCGTGTGTGTGTAGCCTCAGGGATTTACTCTGTGCCAGTCACTGGTCTAAGGGTTGAAAGTATATTAACTTTCACAATCCTCCCAAAATGCTAGCATGATTTGTACCCTAATATTGGAGACTAGGCACAGAAAGGCTTAATTTGCCCCAGGTTACACAGCAGAATCTGAATCTCTCCAAGGTTCAGCTCCAGAGACCACGCTTGACACAGCCTCACCGTCATGAGCAAGCCCTTAGGCCCCAAGCCCCAGGAGACTTCAGGCTGGCAGCGTCAGGAGCGCCAAAGTGGGCCTGGGAACAGGACTGGGAGAAAGTCCGGGGGAAAAGAGACCCTCGGAATCCTTCCCCATTTTCTTAGGCAGGCAGCTGCCCTCTGCTCCTGGGCAGACAGCTGTGGGTTTCTTCAGGAAGCTTCCCCCAGTTGAGGAAGGGGTGAGACACCTATGAAAACAGGAGAATTTAGGCCGGGCGGGGTGGCTCACGCCTGTAATCCCAGCACTTTGGGAGGCTGAGACGGGAGAATCATTTGAGCCCAGGAGTTTGTGACCAGCCTGGCAACATAGTGAGACCCCGTCTCTACAAAAAAATAAACAAAGTTAGCTGAGTGTGGTGGCAGGTACCTGTGGTCCCAGCTACTTGGGGCTGGGGCTTTGGTGGGGAGGATCACTTGAGCCCAGGAGGGAGGGAGGCTGCAGTGAGCCGAGATCACGCTACCGCACTCCAGCCTAGGTGACAGCCAGATACTGTCTAAAAAAAAAAGAAAGAAAACAAGAGAATTCAGTGAAAGTCTGAATTCAGCTCCCATGTGTTGGCAGTGAGGCCTACACAACCCAGGCAGGGGCTGGGAGCCCCTCTCCAGGAGTACTGATCAGCTGGGGAGAAGACTCGTGGCACCAGCCTCCAAAGGTCCCCGCTGGGATTTCTGGTTCACCAACTGACGAGTCCTGGCCACACACACGGGGCTCACACAACTTTCTATCCGCTTTTTGTTACCTTCCCCTTTTTGCCTACATTTTTATTATGGAAAAATATAAACATACAGAAAAACCATACAAAGAGTACAATGTGTCCACTCCCTCTGTTCTGCAGTTGTTAGCACCTTACCATATTTATCTTTAGATACATGTGTGTTGTGTGTGTTGTTTTCCGTTCTCTTTTTTTCTTTTTTTTTTTTTGAGACATAGTCTCACTTTGTCACCCAGGCTGGAGTGCAGTGGCACAATCTCTTGTCACCACAACCTGCACCTCCCAGGTTCAAGTGATTCTCCTGCCTCAGCCTCCCTAGTAGCTGGGATTATAGGCATGTGCTACCATGCCCGGCTAATTTTTGTATTTTTAGTAGAGATAGGGTTTCGCCATGTTAGCCAGGCTGGTCTCGAACTCCTGACCTCAGGTGATCCACCCGACTTGGTCTCCCAAAGTGCTAGAATTATAGGCGTGAACCACCACGCGTAGCCATGTATATTGTTTTTCTGAACCATTTGAAAATCAACTGCAGCCATAATAATATTTTCCTGTACCTATCTTCACGGAATAAGGACAATATCATACATAACTAAATCCATGACACACCTAAGAAAATTTAACACAAGTTTCTAATGTTGTCTCATACTGAATCCATATTCTTGCCTCCCACATTGTCCCTAGAATGTCTTTTCCATGTGCACACATTGCATTTGGCTCTCATGTCTCTTTATTCTCCTTACTAGAATATCCCCCACTTCTGTGTTCCCCACAATGCTGACTTTTTGAGTAGGCCAGGCCATTTAGTGGAAGGAGCATCTAACATCTGATTTGTCCGATTGTTTCCTTGTACTGTCATTTAACTTGTCCCTCTATCTCTTGTAAATCCCATAAACTGGAATTGAGCTCTAAATGCTTGACTAGATTTGGATCAGACACTTTTGGCAAGACACAGAGCTGAAGTTCTTTTTTTTTTTTTGAGACAGAGTCTTGCTCTGTCACCTAGGCTAGAGTACAGTGGCGCGATCTCTGCTCACTGTAACCTCCGCTCACTGCAACCTCCGCCTCCTGGGTTCAAGCAATTCTCCTGCCTCGGCCTCCCAAGTTGCTGGGACTACAGGCGCCCGCTACCACACCTGGCTAATTTTTTGTATTTTCAGTAGAGACGGGGTTTCACCGTGTTAGCAAGGATGGTCTCGATCTCCTGACCTCGTGATCTGCCCGCCTCGGCCTCCCAAAGTGCTGGGAGCCACTGCACCCGGCTGACAGAGCTGAAGTTTCTATCCTTCATGTCACATTGTATCTGGAGACAGTGTCTGCTTAGGTCACTAGCAGTGAAGCGAAGTTTGATCACTTGGTGGAGGCAGTGACTGCTGGATGTTTCCACTGTAAAGGCACACATTTCCCTTCACAAATGACCTTCAGGTTAACACACCTGGGCACAGTGTGAATATCCTGCTCAATGCCTTACTCAGAAATGGACAATAAAGGATAACAGGAAACTGAGAAAAAGCTTTCAACATGAAAGAGGGAGACAGAAACAAACAGGAAAAAGCTGACTCAGAGGAAAGAGAGACCATCGCAGGAAGCAAAAGAAACTTCCCCTAAACAATAAATAGCCTTAAAAGTGAAAAAATATATTACATTCATGATTAACAAGATTGCTATGAAAAAAAATTTATTTATTTATTTTGAGACAAGGTCTTGCTCTGTCACCCAGGCTGGAGTGTGGTGGCACGATCATGGCTCACTGCAGCCTCAAATGCCTGGGCTCAAGCAGTCCTCCTGCCTCAGCCTCCCGAGTAGCTGGGACTACAGGTGTGCACCACCACCACACCTAGCTAATTAAAAAACAATTTTTTTTTTTTAAGAGATGGGGTCTCGCTGCATTGCCCAGGCTGGTCTTGAATTCCTGGCCTCAAGTGATTCTCCCACCTCAGCCTCCCAAAGTGCTGGAATTACAGGTGTGAGCCACTGCACCTGGCCAAAAAAATATTTCAAAAACAAGATAGTGCTCTTGGGCTCCACACTGAAAAATCCACTGCAAAATTGGAAGATAACATACAAACAAAAATTTCTTATAAAGTAGGACAAAAAGATGAAAAGTAAAAACTGAGGCCAGGTGTGGTGGCTCATGCCTGTAATCCCAGCACTTTGGGAGGCTGAGGTGGGCAGATCACGAGGTCAGGAGTTCAAGACCAACCTGGCCAACATGGTGAAACCCCGTCTCTACTAAAAATACAAAAATTAGCTGGGTCTGGTGGTGTGAGCCTGAAATCCCAGCTACTAGGGAGGCTGAGGCACGAGAATCGCTTGAAACTGGAAGGCAGAGGTTGCAGTGAGCCAAGATCACGCCACTGCACTCCAGCCTGGGTGAAAGAGCAAAACACCACCTAAAAAAAAAAAAAAGAAAGAAAAATAGAAACTGAAAACACAGGAAAATCAAACAATTAGTCCAAAAGTTTAGCATCAGAATCACGGCAGTTCCAGAAAGACAAAAGAGAAAAAGTAGAGGGCATGAATTATCAGAGAAGTAAAGCAAGAACAGGCCAGGTACCGTGGCTCATGCCTGTAATTCCAGCACTTTGGGAAGCTGAGGGGGAGCAGATCGCTTGATCCTAGGAGTTTGAGACTAGCCTGGGCAACATAGTGAGACCCCATTTCTACAAAAAATAAAAAAGCAAAATTAGCCGGGCATGGTGGCTTGTGCTTGTAATCCCAGCAATTCAGGAGGTTGAGGTGGGAGAATCACTTGAGCCCAGGAGGCAGAGGCTGCAGTGAGCCAGCCATGTTCACGCCACTGCACTCCAGCCTGGGCGACAGAGTGAGACTCTGTCTCAAAAAAAAAAAAACAAAAACAAAAAAAACAGAGAAAGACATATAAGAAAGAAAGAAACTATAGTATGTGAGATGATGGGTATCTTAATTTGCGTGACTTTAGTAATCGCTTCACTATGTACATCAAGATAAGTATATCAAAATATTATTTTGTGTACCTTGAATATATAGTATAAATATAAAATTACATACAATTTTAAAAATACCTTTTAAAAAACAAACACAAAAGCACAATATTGTGAACTTTCTGAATATCATAAAAGAGAAAAGCAGGTCACATACAAAAGATCAGGAATCAGAATGGCATTAAACTTTTTAATAGCAACACTAAAATCTAAAGGATAATGGTGCCAGGGCCAGGCGCAGTGGCTCACACCTGTAATTCCAGCACTTTGGGAGGCCGAGGTAGGTGGATCACCTGAGGTCAGCAGTTCAAGACCAGCCAGGTCAACATGGTAAAACCCCGTTTTTACCCAAAATACAAAAATCAGCTGGGTGTGGTGGCACACGCTTGTAATCCCAGCTACTCGGGAGGCTGAGGCAGGAGAATCAGCTTGAACCCGAGAGGCGGAGGTTGCAGTGAGCGAAGATCACGCCATTGCACTCCAGCCTGGGCAACAGAACAAGACTCTGTCTCAAAACAAAACAAAATGGGTAATGGAGCCAGGTGCCGTGGCTCACACTGGTAATCACAGCACTTTGGGAGGCTGAAGCAGAAGGAACACTTGAGGCCAGGAGTTTGAGACCAGCTTGGGCAACAAAGCGAGACCTTGTCTCTATAAAATATAAAATAATTAGCCAAGCCTGGTGTCATGCACCTATGTAGTCCCAGCTACTTGGGAGGCTGAGGCAGGAGGATGGCTTGAGCTCAGGAGTTCGAGGCTGCAGTGAGCTATGACAGTGCCACTGCACTCCAAACTGGGTGACAGAGTGAGATAATAAATAAATAGGGCTGGGTGCGGTGGCTTACGGCTGTAATCCCAGCACTTTGGGAGGCCGAGGCAGGCGGATCACAAGGTCAGGAGATCGAGACCATCCTGGCTAACATGGTGAAACTCCATCTCTACTAAAAATACAAAAAAGTAGCTGGGCATGGTGGAGGGCGCCTATAGTCCCAGCTACTCGGGAGGCTGAGGCAGGAGAATGGCGTGAACCTGGGAGGCGGAGCTTGCAGTGAGCTGAGATCATGCCAGTGCACTCCAGCCTGGGCAACAGCGAGGCTCTTTCTCAATAAATAAATAAATAAACAAATAAATAAATAAATAAAGGATAATGAAGCAAAGCCTTCTAATTTCCGAGGGCAATTTGAACCACAAAATTGTCCAGTGACCCATAGGATAAAATAAATATCTATGAGTCAGTGCTAATAAAAATAAATAATTGAATGACTAAATAAGTGGAAAAGAAATAGCTCTACCCTACAAGAGAATTCCAATTAATAAATGTAAAAGAAATGAGGAAAAAAGAAAATCACTATTAGAACATTACGGTAATAATTGTTGCAGGCAGGATTCATCAATGAATGCTATAATTAGTTGGTAAAAGTTTGAGGATTAACAGGATATTTACACAGTCTCAAAGTATGTCCACTAATGTATTTATTACCTGCAAAAGGAAAAACTTTATGATGGAGAAACTAGCAGAAACCACTTTCACCACATAATCAAGGTTAGCATCACCGGTAATAAATCTGACCAACATCAAGCACCCAACACGATGTACTGAGAAGGGCACATTACCTCTGTGGTATTCTTGCCCCAAACCCATAACTGTCTAATCATGAGGAAAACATCAAACAAATCCAAATTGAGGGACATTCCAAAAAAATAACTGACCAGTCTTTTTCAAAACTGTTAAAGTCATGAAAGACAAAGAAAGACTGCCCCAGATTTGAAGAGACTGAGAAGACTTAGCAACCAAAACAAAGTGGAATCCCAGATTGGATCATGGAAAAATAAAACGACATTATTGGAAACACTGGTTATATGTGAAGTCTGAGTTTAGTAAGTAGTAGTGTACCAAAGTTGTTTTCCTAGTTTTGATCATTGCACTATGGCTATGTGAGCTGCAAAAAGACGTTACGTAGAACTCTGCAGTGTCTTGGCAGCTTTTCTGTAAGTCTAAAATTATTTAAAAATAGAAAGGAAAACAAAATTCAGAGAAAGAATTATTTCCAACCTAGAATTTTATACCTAAACTATAATTGTGATCTTAGCATAATGACATTTCTCGGACACTCAAGGGCTCATTGACTTTCTGTTAGGAAGCGACTGTAGTTTTTTTTTGTTTTTTTTTTTTTTTTGAGACGGAGTCTCGCTCTGTCGCCCAGCCTGGAGTGCAGTGGCTGGATCTCTGCAAGCTCCGCCTCCCGGGTTTACGCCATTCTCCTGCCTCAGCCTCCCGAGTAGCTGGGACTACAGACGCTCGCCACCTCGCCCGGCTATTTTTTTGTATTTTTTTACTAGAGACGGGGTTTCACCGGGTTAGCCAGGATGGTCTCGATCTCCTGACCTCGTGATCCGCCCGTCTCGGCCTCCCAAAGTGCTGGGATTACAGGCTTGAGCCACCACGCCCGGCCGCGACTGTAGTTTTGCTCCCTTAAAAGAATGAACCAAGATGCAGACAGGGCATCTAGGCAATGTGGAATTCAGCACTAGAGGGAAGCAAAGGAATTTCCAGAACCATGGCTATGCAGAGGCTTCCAGAGCAACCAGAATAGATGGGAGCCAGGGGACTAACTGTTCCTAGAGGAAGGATGTTGCAAATCAACCAGCCAACCAACCAATCACCACCAACAGTTTACCTATCTAGTTGATTATATCGGGGAAGTTTTCCATTTTGACAGAGGATGGGATTGAATTATTGATAAGTATGTAGAAAACTAAGCAAACAGAAAAAAAAGAAAAAAAGGCAATGATCAGCTCTCGGGAAAACAAAATGTTGCCCTGAAAAGAAATGTAATCACAGTATCCTAAATGACTCACTTGTGGATAATTTTTCCATAGTCACGATAATGTAAATACTAAATACTCATTTAACTAAATATATTGGGAGGAGGGAAGAAGGGAAATGTGTGTGAGTGGCGTTTGGGGAATAAGAATTAAATTCTCATTTTCAAAGGTGAGAAGCAAGAAAATCTCTGTCCAATGGGCTCCCAGCCCCCTGGCAAGCTGCACCTTTTAGGTGTCATTATCTGGGTGGGAATAGTGAGGGTGGTGTGGCAGATGTGAACACACAGGGGAATCCTCTCTTCTGCTGTCCTAGGCAAACTGGTGGCTAATGGAAGGAAGCCAAAGCTGAGTGGGATTAGGGCTAGGAAGATGGGTCAGGCTGTGCTGGCTTGTGATGAGATGACCTCAGGTTCTATTTCAGCAGGGTTCAGCATCCAAGGAGATGCCTGCCATGTGGGGTGGAGTGCAGCCACAAGTCAAAGCAGCTGATAGCTGTCACGAGGTGGCTGTGGCCTGGTTTAGGCCTTGTTTTCAAGGTAGGTTCTGTGAAACACTAGTTCTGAAGAATGTAAAGAACTGATCTGAAAAGAGGGTTCCTTGGTCCAACATGCTTGAGAAATGCTGGGTTCAATGACACTAAACAAGTTTCTCCACTTCGGACATCTCATCTCAAAACGCTTAACATGATTATGGGAATGTCCAATCTCTAAGGCATGGCATGTGGGGGAGATGGTGACAGAGTGTTTGATCATGATCATGGAACCCTTTCCACACAGAACTTAACAATGGACTAGAGACCTACTGACAACCCTTTCCAGAGTAGGGGTCGGCGTCAGTCAGGGCTGGCACTAACAGGAAAAGCACCGGGCTCCTTGTATCTTCACATCTTTCCCACCACTGCCAACCCCTTTCCACTGGCGAGGTCTAGTTAGGGTTTCGGGGCCAACAGGCAAATGAACTGAGGTTTGAGACAGGCTCTGCTCTCATGAAAAACTGAAGTGTTAACAAGACAGAAATGTAGGCAGAGGCCCAGTTTTAAGATACAGAGGCACCCAACAGGGGGCGGGACTCAGTGGCCCCCAGACCTGTAGTGTGCTGACAGGCCCACGCAAAGCCAAGATCCAACCTACAGCAGCCCTTCTCCATCAGCCCAGCACCCTGGGTTGCATTCCTTGGTCAGGCTCTGGAAATGGTAGAGGCAGCTGCTGTAGGAAGGTGAACCCCAGGGGTTCTGGCCCAGCTGGTTTGGGGCAAATGCAGGAGCTGACAGTTTACAATCACAGCCCGTCCCCACTCACCTGCTACAGTAGGCTTGGTCATTTCATTTCCCCGATTTCTCTAGGTCTCTAGCGGGGGTTCCCTGGTGCCGACGCCATTCCATCCAGGAGCTGATGAAAAGCCCACTTCTCTGAAGCACAGGCAGAATGTGTCCTTAGAACGGAAGCCAGGGGGCCAGGCACGGTGGCTCGCACCTGTAATCCCAGCACTTTGGAAGGTTGAGATGGGTGGATCACCTGAGATCAGGAGGCCGAGACCAGCCTGGCCAACATGGTGAAACCCCATCTCTACCAAAAATACAAAAATTAGCCGGCCATCATGGCATGCGCCTATAATCCCAGCTACTCGGGAGGCTGAGGCAGGAGAATCGCTTGAACCCGGGAGGCGGGCGTTGCAGTGAGCCGAGATTGTGCCACTGCACTCCAGCCTGGGGGACACAGGGAGATTCCAAAAAAAAAAGAAAGAAAGAAGAAAGAAAGGAAGGAAGAAAGGGAGGGAGGAAAGAAGGAAGGAAGGAAAGAAAGAAAACACAGGGTTGCCAAGGCCAAGGCATCACAGACTTAACACCACCAAGTCATTCCAGAGTGAACGGAACGCAAATCCAGTCTCAGGCTGTCTGATTGACGAAGCTTCTGGATGCACGGCTTGTACATTTTTACATTTTATTCTCTGTGATGTGCCTGGCTTAGGAGCTGCAGCTTTCGGCCAGTTGTTCTGCTCTAGCCCTGAGCACCCTGGCATGTTTTACAGTTCTGAGACTGTCCTATATTCAGGGCCTGTACCATGGACAGATGCAAAGCCACTAAATATGTGAGCTGGAATAGACAAGAACAGTTTATTGAGTGTTTACTACGTGCTCGTCCTCACAACGTTATGTGCTAAGCACTAGGAGTTGCAGTTTTTAGGGTGCGGAGCCTGAGGATGAGGGCAGTTACACATCTTGTCAAGTCTCCCCCTGGCAAGGGGCAATTGTAACTCAGCACTGCCTGGTGGCCCAGCCTGGGCTCTGGGGCCCGCCCCACCCTTCGCAGGCGGCCTGGCTGCCACTGTTCCCCATGGCACTGGGCAGGCTGCTCACATTTTGTTGCTGCAGGTTCTTCGATAATCCCTGTCCATAGGATTCATGAGATTATAGTGAGGATCAGATAATGCAACGAGCAGCAAAGTGCTTTGGAGTGGAGTGACTATGTACATGGGGTGCCAGTCACAGCCAGTCCTTTTCCTAGATACCCAACAATTTGGCATCCCAAAGGGATCACCATCTCTAGCGTGTGTTTCTGAGCTGACTAGAAAAAAGAAAAAGGCACACAGACGCAGGAAGACAGAAGTGTGATTTTGAACGTGGGTACCCCTTTACCCAGAGCTGGAAGGCATGAAGGAGGTAAGGGTGGAGACCCACCGCCTAGAGGCTTTGAACAGAAACCTTGGAAGAGTGAACTCCCTCAGACCTCACGGCGGCCCCCACCCCCTCCCAACCCTTCCCCTAAATGCTTTAGACACTAAAAATACCCCAGCCACCTGCTGCCCTGGGAGGCAATAAATCATTGGCCATCCAGCACCAGAATCCGGGCCAACATGGCAGCGGACACAGACCCAAGGGATCAGTTCCCTTCCACCCAGGCCGCCATCAAGAGCCTGCCTGCTGCTGGGAGCGGGGGAGGGTGGAGGAGGGGGTGAGGGAGTGTGTTCAGAGGACACAGGACCTGCTCGGAGGCTTCTGGGGCCAGAAGTGCTAAGTGGGTGGGGGGTGAGCGGAGGGGAGTGAGTCACTGGAGGGGGTCCTGGGGAAAGGGCGGTGGCCCCTGTGCAGCGACAGCCATCTGTTTTATTATATAAAATAAGATCATCTCATCAAAACCACAGCTCAGCCGCCCAACTTCTGTCCTACTACTCCAGGGCCACCAGATGTCAGTGTTACAGGGCGCATGGATATTGGTGGTCAGATGTCAGGACAGGGACTGAATTTATGGAGAAACTGTTCAAACCAGGGGTGCTCAGGGGCAAACCCATGAAATCCCTTTCCTGCTTCCAGTTCTTACAAATTATATCCTACCCCCGGGGACTGAAATCAGTCTGACTCCAAAAAGGTAACCACGAAATGCCAAAGATCTCTTCACCTTCACTCGCAACACAACACCATGTATCAGAAATGAGAGGCAAAGGCAGAATTTCTAACTTACTTATTATTAAAATGCATCATCGACAAACACACCATAGCGGGGAACATGAAGCAATGTGTTGTAGTGTAGTGTTGCTCAAATGTGAAAAAGCAGGGACCCCTGAGAGTCTCCTTTGTTTTGTTACCTCTCTCTCTAGAAAAAGCACTGCATTGTGAGTGACTTGGTCCAAGCAGTGAAAAATACAAACAGGACCATTCATAGACAAAAAAGCAAAGAATAAAATTCAGTGGTTACTCAAGTATAATGAATAGACCCAAGTGATCAGAAATGTGTTTATGCTGATTTTTTTAGAGCATTAAAAAATCCACAAAATTTGGGAGGCCAAGGTGGATGGATTGCTTGAGCCTAGGAGTTTGAGACCAGCTGACACAACATAGTGAGACCCCCCCATCTCTACAAAAAATTTAAAAATTAGCCAGGTATGGTGGCATATGTCTCAACTACTCAGGAGGCTGTGGTGGGAGGATCCCTTGAGCCTAGGATTGAGGCTGCAGTGAGCTGTGACTACACTACTGCCCTTCAGCCTGGGCAACATAGTGAGATCCTGTCTCAAAAAAAAAAAATAAATAAAAGCTCTGTGGCCTTGGGGAGGTAATCTGACCCATGTGCCTCAGTTTCTTTGTCTATAAACTGGACCTCGCCAAAGCCCCTTTAACTAATGTAAGATTCTAGGATTCTAAGTGTGACTTTGAGACGTTCCTGTGGAGTTGGGAAGGTGAATGTACAAAAATTCCAATGGAATGCCAGCCAGGGCCACTTTAGTAACATAGACAAAGACTGAGAATTCAGAATGCCTTCCTCCTAACTCCTCGGGCACCCAGGGAAGGCTTCTGGAAGACAAGGGATTACACCCCTATGACCTAAGGCTGTAGCATGATCAAAATACTTGATCTCTTTTTAAGAGCTGGGAGGTGGCCAGGCAGATATTTTAAGATGTCAACTTGATCTGTATCATGATCAGCATCTAAGGAAACATTTTGTTTCCAAAAACAAATGATCACTGCTATCTATCAGTCTCTGTAAGCACATGAAATTCTCAAGAATGGGGCCTTTTCCGTCATACTTTTCACAGCTGGTTTTGTGTGTACACGTAGAACTGCTGCTTCCTGAACGATAAGTTTAGGGCAAAGAAGAGAGAGGGGAAGAAGGAAGGGGGAGTTAAAATCTTTCTTCAGGAGTCTCACCAGAATGTTAATATATGCACAGAAAAAGGTTTGAAAAATAGAAGCAGTGGCCAGGAGCAGTGGCTCACACCTGTCATCCCAGCACTTTGGGAGGCCTATTGCATGAACCCAGGGGTTTGAGACCAGGTTAGGCAACATAATGAAGCCCTGTCTATATAAAAAAATACAAAAATTAGCCCGGTTTGGTGGTGCTTGCCTGTTGTCCCAGGCACTTGGGAGGCTGAGGTGGGAGGGTCATTTGAGCCCAGGAGGTAGAGGCGGCAGTGAGCTGATACCACGCCACTGTACTCCAACCTGGGTGACAGAGTGAGACCCTGTCTCAAAAAAAAAAAAAAAAAAAAAAAAAAAAGAAAAAGGAAAAAAAAAGAAACTAATTTTGTAACAGGTAACTGTGCTTCTCTCCGATGGTACTGGAGGTAATCATTTTTATTTTTTGCTTATCTGAATTTTTCATTTTTCAGCAATGAACATGTCAATTTGCGTAATAATTTTTTTTAATGCAAATACATGCAGGAAGGGTAATACATCAAATCATTATCAGTTACTAACTCCTTGATGTTAGTGAATGGGTGTGATTTGTTTCCTACAGTGATAAGAAGTGGATTTTGTTAGGTCTGGGGTCTGTAGATCTCAAGGTGGTACTTGAGGCAGTAGAAAGGGAAGAGAGAAGGTGGAGAGCCCTCAAAAGGGAAGTGGGTGGAGAAGGCTGGCTCACACCTTAGGCCGGCCAGCTGCTGTCTATAACCTTGAGGGCATTTATTTATTTTTATTTTAAAAAGTATTTGTTTTTAGTTTTTGTAGCAATGGGGTCCCACTGTGTTGCCCAGGCTGGTCTTGAACTTCCAGCCTCATGTGATCCTCCTGCCTTGGCCTCCCAAAGTGCTGGGATAATAGGTGTGAACCACTGCTCCTGGCCAGAAGGCATTTAATAAAAATTAAGGATAGCAACAGTTAACCTTTTCTCATGCAAGGCTTTGCTCAATTATTCTCTCTATAAATAACTTCTCTTTAGAGTCAAACTCAAGAGTTCATAACAAACAAGAAAAAGAGCACATGGATTTTAATAATTTTAAAATAATGAAGAACAAAGGATTCTTCTCCAAACTTTTTCATTTTGATTTCCATCAAAACTTTCTTTGAGAAGGTTTTCTTTTACAATTTCCATACTGGAACCTATAGACTTTTCTTGAAGCTCCAGTATAAATACTTCAGGAGTTATAGAGCTCACATAATTAAATACAAGCAAACATCATCATTTAAACACTTTTAAATAGGTTATGCCGACTTTTGCCCCAATATTATCTAGAAAGAAAGAGTTTGCAAAGGAAATTCACAGTATAAACAACACTGGGAAGGTATCTTAGTCCATTTTGTGCTGCTGTAACAGAAAACTTGAGTCTGGATAATTTATAATACACAGATTTATCTGGCTCATGGTTCTCAAGGTTGGGAAGTTCAAGATCGAGGGACTGCGTCTGGTGAGGGAGTTCTTGCTGTGTCATCTCATGGCAGAAGGGTGCAAAGGCAAAAGGGCACAAGCACGTGAGACAGAGAGACAGACTGAAAGAGAGACAGAAAGAGGGTGCCAAACTCATCCTTTCATCAGGCTCTGCTGTGATAACTAACCCACTCAGCAATAATGGCATTAATCCATTCATGAGAGCACAGCCCTCATGACCGAATCACCTCTTAAAGATCCTACCTCTCAACATTGTTGCACTAGGGATTAAGTGTCCGATACATCCTTTTTGGGAGACACATCCAAACCACAGCAGGAGGGATGGATTCTTTGCACAAATCACTCCCTACAATATAAGCTATTCATAACCCATTGTGAATCATTTTATATATTCATTAAAGCATGCCTTCTATGGCTGGCTCCCAGGCAACCAATGTGATGGGGAGAGGATAGAAGGTACCAGAGTAACAGATCTCTAAAGGTCGCAAGCAAAATGTAGACTTTTCAAATAAATTCTGCCAGGTGCAGTGGCTCATGCCTGTAATTCCAGCACTTTGGGAGGCCAAGGCGGGAGGACTGCCAGAGCCCACAAGTTTGAGACCAGCCTGGGAAACATAATGAGACCCCATTGCCACCAAAAAAAAAAAAAAAAAAAAAAAAAAGCCAGGCATGGTGGCTGTGCCTGTGGTTCCAGGTACCTGGGAAGCTGAAGTGGGAGGATTGCTTGAGCCTGGGAAGTCAAAGCTGCAGTGAGTTGTGATTGTGCCACTGCACTCCAGCCTGGGGTGACAGAGAGAGGCTGTCTCTGTCTCAAAAGAAAAAAAAAGGGAAGAAAATACATTCCAACTGTTTATCAAGTAGTTAGAGATATTGAGGCTTGAAGAGGGAAGCAATATTGAGGCAGTGCCTTGTTCGTTGAATCTAAGATGCTGTCAAGCGTAAGATGTACTGTACTTTGGAAAGAAAAAACTGGCAGGGTGTGGTGGCTCACACCTGTAATCCCACACTTTGGGAGGCTGAGGCAAGCAGATTGCTTGAGCCCAGAAGTTCAAGACCAGCCTGGGCAACATGGCAAAACCCTGTCTCTTCAAAACAAACAAAAACCCAAAATTACAAAAATTAGCTGGGCGTGGTGGTGCACACCTGTGGTCCCAGCAACTCTGGAGGCTGAGGAGGGAGGATCACTTGAGCCTGGGAGGCAGAGGTTGCAGTAAGCCAAGATCAGACCACTGCACTCCAGTGAACCAAGATCAGGCCACTGCACTCCAGCCTGGGCAACAGAGCAAGACCCTGTCTCAAAAGAAAAAACAAAACAAAACCAAAACCACTGCCAACTAAATTATGACACATAAACTGTAAAATGCATCCTAATTTTTAAAATTATGATGTGGGGAAAATGTGAGGATGTTAAAATGTGGGGAAAGTACCATCTTGGATCAATCAACTACAGCATTCCCTCAGTCTGCTTGCTCCCACCTGCCTGTGTCAGGGCGTGACGGGATTCTACTCACAGTGCCTGTGGCTCCTTAACTGCTACACGGGGACACCAACCCTCCTCCCAGCTCACTTCATTGTGAAGTCATTTAGATGTCCTTACTTGGCAGTAGAGTGGATCTGTACTCCAAGTTCCCGTCAGAGTATAATCCCCATTTCTCTCCCATTCGATACTCGGCAAAAACTCAATGGAGAGAAATCATGCTTGCAGTACTGCCGGCAGGATTGGCAGCCCATCCATTTTGTTCTACTCTGTTTACCCTTGGATTGAGCCAGATCAGCAGAGAGCAAAGCCCTGGAACCATGCTGGGTAATCCCTCATGGGAAGGCCCGCGCAGACGCTCCTGCTGGTGCACTGTCCACCCACGCCAGGGAGGCCGTTAAAAGCAGCCCGAGGTGTCCTGAATTTGCTGTCAAGGGCACAGCAGTGGGTCTTCATGAGGACCGCTGGAGACATTTTTCACGTCTTCATACCAGAAATTAAAAAAAATAAACTTTAAGAAATGGAGGATATGATCACTATGCGTTACATACAGGCAGCAAATTTTCTCATGTATCCCATAAATGTGAACAAATTAAATAACTATGAAGGTGTTTTTCTTAATGCAGTTGTTATAATCATAAAAATCTGTGCATGGATGATGTATTAGTTCACTGTCACATTGCTACAAATGACTACCTGCGACTGGGTAATTTATAAACAAATAACTACCTGAGACTGGGTAATTTATAAGAAAAGAGGTTTGTTTTAATTGGCTTAGGGTTCTGCAGGCTGTATAGGAGGCATGGCTGGGGGAAGCCTCAGGAAACTTACAATCATGGCAGAAGGCAAGGTGAAGCCGGTACTTCCTACATGGCCTGAGCAAAAGAGAGTGTGAAGGGGACGGTGCTACACACTTTACAACGTATCTCGTGAGAGCTCTATCATGGGACAGCACTAGGAGATGGTGCTAAACCATGAGAAACCACCCTCATGATCTAATCGCCTCCCACCAGGCCCCTCCTCCAACACTGGGAATTACAATTCAACATGGGATCTGGGTGGTGACACAGAACCGTGTCAGGTGATGTAAAATTCACTTCCTCATAAAGGTTTCTGACTATGGTTAAAACACATCAGCCTGAGTTCAGCCCATGGGGAAGGAAAAAATAACTACTGATAATGAACCAGAAAATCTGACTGAATAAATTACCAAATAAAATGATATTATGAACAAAAATAAAGTACACCCTGAGCAACATAGTGAGACCTTGTTTCTATCAAAAATTTAAATTAGCTGGGCTTGGTGGCACATGCCTGTAGTTCCAGCTGCTTGAGAGGTTGAGGTGGGAGGTTCGCTTGAGCCTGGGAGGTTGAGACTGCAGTGAGCCATGATGTCACCACTGCACTCCAGTGATAGAGCAAGACCCTGTCTCAATATAAATAAAAAAGTATAACATATATACAGAAAAGTACACAATTTATAAATGTAGAGCCAAATGAATTATCACAAATTATAATTACCCCAAATGAAAAAAAACAGGACATTACCAGAAGCCCCTATGACTTCTCCCAGCACTGTACCCATTTTGTCCCCAAAGGCAATTTCCATCCTGATTTCTTGATTTTTCATTTTTTTTATTTTTGGTTTTATAGAGACAAGGTCTCACTATATTGCCCAGGCTGGCCTCGAATTCCTGGACTCAAACAATCCTCCCTCTTCACCCTCCCAAAGTGCTGGGATTACAAGTGTGAGCTATTGTGCCTGGCCATCCTCATTTCTAACACCATCGATTCATTTTATGTGTTTTTAAATTTTACATCAATAGAATCACAGAATATGTATTCTTTTGGTGGCTCCTTTTGCTCATTATGTCTGCAAAATTTCTCCAGGTTATTATGAGTAGCAGAAGGTTGTTCTTCGAGACAGGGTCTTGCTCAGTCGCCCCAGCTGGCGTGCAGTGGAGTAATCACGGCTCACTGCAGCCTTGACTTCCCAGGTTCAGGCAATCCTCCCCACTCAACCTCCTGAGTAGCTGGGACAACCGCCTGAGTAGCCACCAAACCTAGCAAATTTTTTTCATTTGTGGAGTGAGGGTCTCACTATGTTGCTCAAGGTTAGTCTTGAACTCCTGGGCTCAAGTGATCCTCCCGCCTTGGCCTCCCAAAGCACTGGGATTATAGGCGTGAACCATCATGCCCAGCTGGTTGTTGAGCATGCTGTACAGTAATCCATTTATGTATATATAACTTACTCATTTAGATTGTTTCCAGTTTGGGATTATTACGAATAATGCTGCCATTTTGGTGTATATATTAAGCATTTCTGTGAGGTACATACCTAGGAGTCAAATTGCTGGGTTATAGGATATAGATGGTTGGCTAAGCTCTGGGGATGACTACGGGATGACCACAGAATGGACCACCCCCAAGGGCAGCACTACCAATGAGGCCACCACTGGGGCTACTCAGCCCACAGACCCTTTATTCCTGCTGCTCCAGCCTTGACTGCCTCTTGACACCCAGGGAGTTGGACACTTTGTATACTAATGCCAAACTCTCACATTTCCATGACCTTACTTGTCTGCATAAAACAGAAAAGAGGGAGAGACAGTGGGGGTGGTGGGGAGAGAGAGGGAGGGAAGAAGACAAGAGAGAGAGAGACAGAGAAAGAGAGAGAGAGAGAGAAAGGAAACAGTAGAAAGTGGCCTCTGTATTTTCACCCTCCAAATCTCTCAAGTACTTCTGAAAGGTAAAACCAATCTGGCATCTGGGACCAGGGCCTGCAGCCTCTGCAGGGTAGGAAGCCAACCTAGAAGGAGAGTGGAACACAGACTGAGCTATCAGAGCTACAGCATCCGCCACAACATACCAAGGGCCTGGTCTATGTGCTGGGCAAGGCAGAGATCAGATCTGTGAGCTTAAGAGTCCAGTAAGAAAGGCAAGCGCTGAACAAGTTAATGTAAGTACCTGCTCCCCAGCCACCACAGAACTGCTAATTCATCTCCCAGACAAGTGTTTTCTGAAACACAATGTAATCACACATCCCTCTTGGTGCTGAGGGTAAGTGCCAAATTGGTGCTTTCCTTCTCTCAATTCTGTAGAAGGTTAGGGCATGCATTTTGCATATTTATGTCATGTTCATCTTATTATTTCTCACTCTCACTTTCCCTGTGTTCCTATTTCCTGATTTACTTTTCATTATAATGTATTACGTATTTCTGCAAGGCATCTTCAATCTTCCTCCTTGAAAAAGGACAGATATAAATCAATCCTCTATCTGCGTGGACCCCCAGTGCTTACCCATTTACTCAGGAGTCGTCAGCTCACTCACCAGCTCCTATCTTCATGTTTTGTTGGGTTCACAAATTTTAAATAGTATAAATATAAAAACAGAAGCTTTCAATTCATTTCTGGTTTCACACTGGTAATCAAAAAAGACTAGTGAGAAGATTAAAAGATGATGCAAGAACATGTCCTGTGGAATAAAAAATTAATATAACACTATAGTATTATACAATAATTGGTTTTACTAATGTGGATTAATACGAGCCATAAAATGCATAAACATTTTATTATTACAAATTCAAATCTGTTCTCTTTTCCCTATATCACCATTTAATTGAACAACACCACAACGAAAACTGGTCACCTTAAAACCAATTTGAAAAAGGTTGTTCAGGAGCACCAATACAAAATCGAAGTGTAGACTGGAATGTGTCACATTTTGGCCAAACAAAAAGATTTGATTCATTTTGGCTCATAAAGTTAGATAATGGTGTTTATGGTTTTGAAAGTTCACTGAAACTTTTTCACTGAACTGGTTTCTTTCTGATGCATTTTCTTGAGTTCTACCCACGACTGCCACAGTAGCAGTCCTGGGATCAGAACCCACACACCGTTAAAAAAAAACAGGTAAACCCAACAGTAGAGCCAGTTGCTGGTGTTGAGGTTGGGGCTTCTGGTGAGCCACTCTGGGAGGAAGGTCATCCAGCAGCCATACAACTCGCACACGCACAGGGTGATCTGCAGGAAATGCCTGTTGGAGAGAAAGAAGCCCGGATGAACCACCAGCTTGGCACAGTTTGGCATCAGAGTCATGGTATCTTGTCTGTAATGGCAGCATCAACAGTCTTTGCTATGAAAACCTCCCTAAGTTGGGCCTCAGGTGTTGGGTGGTGCTATTTTGATGCTAATTAATGAAGGCTCATTCTTTCCTTAGGGGAGCAACACTGCCCTTCTAGATTATTCTCAAAGTAAGGACCCTCAGGGATCCTGACCCATTCTTAGGGAAATTTAGTGAGATCACACTTGACTTAGCACAGAGAGGCCTGACTGTGAATCTCACCAAGAGCCATTATAAAAGGGAAGAGTGAGTAATAACCCCTTCCTCAAACAGTGTAGCGCAGACTAGATGAGATATGAGGATAAAGAGCCCAGCACTGGGCAAGTAAATGCTCAATAATGCAAATATTACAAATGTTTGAAATAATAAACACATGGGTACATGTAGTAAGTTTGCAACCATAGTCATGGAGTGAAAAATATATCAAGGTACCAAGGAAAAATTTAATTTTTATTGCCAACTATCTCTCTAAAACTGGGTGGGGAAGGAAGCTTTAAATAAGACTTCTTCATTACAAGATGGTGGAAAATTGAATGCAGCTGTGCCTACTTGACATCTCAGGATAGCAATCTATTCACCCCAGGCCACTTTGTCCCTAAGGAAAGAAAAGGAAGGGAGGAGAGTTTATAGTCTCTCAGAGTCTGATAGGATGGATACCTTTTTAATCTTTTTTTTTTTTTTTTTTTGACACAGAGTCTCACTCTGTCACCCAGGTTGGGTGCGGTGGAACCAACATGGCTCACTGCAACCTCCACCTCCCAGGTTCAAGCAATTCTCCTGCCTCAGCCTCCTGAGTAGCTAGGGCTACAGGCGCCCACCACCATGCCTGGCTAGCTAATTTTTGTATTTTGAGTAGAGATGGGGTTTCACCATGTTGGCCAGGCTGGTCTCGAACTTCTGATCTCGTGATCCGCCTGCCTCGGCCTCCCAAAGTGCTGGGATTATAGGCATGAGCCACTGCACCTGGCCTCTCTGCACTCTGCCCACCCCATACCCTTCACAATCTGCTTCTGAGAAGATTTCTTATTTATCTTGCAAGTCTGACTCCGAATTATGTAAGATAATTTACTTTTTGTCAAGTGGGACAGGAGTTTTCTTAAATGATTTTGGGGGAAAAAAGGATGGACATATTACCAATTTATTCTCTAAAGTATTGGTGGCAAATCATCCAAGAGTGTTAGCACCATTTTTGCCTCTACAGAGTCTAGGTTGTTATTAGAATAATATTTATCATATTTTTGATTCGGAAAAGTCTGAAATAATCCTAGTAGCACCATCACACTTATCTCACATCAAATAATTTTCATTTCTATTCTGGTTTTTTTTTGGAGACAGGGTCTTACTATGTCAACCAGGTTGGAGTGCAGTGGCGTGATCATGGCTTCCTGCAGCCTTGACCTCCCAGGTTCAGGTGATCCTCCCACCTCTGCCTCCTAAGTATCTGGGACTACAGGCATGTGCCACCATGCCTAATTTTTAAATTTTTTATTCCCAGTAGAGACAGGGTCTCACTGTGTTGCCTAGGCTGGTCTCAAACTCCTGAGATCAGGTGATCCTCCCACCTCAGCCTCTCAAAGTGCTGCGATTACAGGTGTAAGCCACCGTGCCAGGCCTCTATTCTTCTATCTTTTATCTAACAAATACATGTGGTCACAACCTACTCCAAAGGTCACCTAAGTGTTGGGACACATAATGTTTCCCCTCCTTCCAGCAGGACGGAAGAAGGGCACCTACCGGTAATGTTTTTCTTTGACTATGGCATAAATGAGGAACAATGCCAGAGACCCATCCAGCGTGACAGTCAGAATTTCCACAGACACAATGGTTGGATCGAAATAAACCCATCTTGCATCAGCTTTGCCATATTCTTTCCCTAAAGACAAAATCCACGTTGTTACTCAAATGGCAACAGTTTTTATGACAGTCCATGGAAATTACCTTTCTTTCCTTTAAGGTGGAGATAAAATAAGTTATCGCCACTCTCTCTGCGTTCTTCACGATGCCTTAGCGGAAGGCAGGAGAAGCCCTGGGACCAAAATGCATTCACCACCTGACACAAGCACTAAGAACAGCAGCCGGTTACAGGTGTCCAATCATTCAGTTTCCAGCATGCTTTCACATACGCGCCCTCCTCAGCCCCACCCTCTTCAATGTAAGTAGCAGAATTTTAAAAGAATTCAACATGGTCAGATTTTGCAAAGACAATCTCCAGTCATGATCTTGGTAAATACATTGTAATTCCTTACTTCAAAATTTCCATGTAAATTCTGTAAGTATAATGGAGATGTGGGAAATTTGCTATAAAGGACATGTTTATAAAAGACACGTTTATGGCCAGGTATGGTGGCTCACGCCTGTAATCCCAGCACTTTGGGAGGCCGAGGCGGGCAGATCACGAGGTCAGGAGATCGAGACCATCCTGACTAACACGGTGAAACCCCGTCTCTACTAAAAATACAAAAAATTAGCCGGGCGAGGTGGCGGGCACCTGTGGTCCCAGCTACTCCGGAGGCTGAGACAGGAGAATGGCATGAAACCAGGAGGCGGAGCTTGCAGTGAGCCAAGATCACGCCACTGCACTCCAGCCTGGGCAACAGAGCGAGACTCCGTCTCAAAACAAAACAAAACAAAAAAAACCATGTTTGTTGGCCAGGCACGGTGGCTCACGCCTGTAATCCCAGCACTTTGGGAGGCCAAGGTGGGTGGATCACTTGAGGTCAGGAGTTTGGGACCAGCCCAGCCAACGTGGTGAAACCCTGTCTCCACTAAAAATACAAAATTTAGCTGGGCTTGGTGGCACATGCCAGTAATCTCAGCTACTTGGGAGGCTGAGGCAAGAGAATCACTAGAACCTGGGAGGCGGAGGTTGCAGTGAGCTGAGATCGCACCACTGCGCTCCAGCCTGGGCAACAAGAGCTAGACCCTGTCTCAAAACAACAACACGTTTATTAATAACAGAAGAGAAACTAGGTGCTGAAGGGACAGCGGGCAGCGGGGGGAGGAGAGAGCCCGGACTGCAGAATGAATCAGAGTGGGCAGAGGGGGTCTCCGCCCACAGGGATAGGGGACTCACAATGGCCCTCACACAGTCTCAGCTGTGCTGCTTGGGGAGCCAGTGTGCTCTTAGAGATCCATCCAGACCCATTATCAGAATGGTTTCTTCTTGGGATCACCATGACTCAGAGTCTTTTTAGGGCTGGAATGATGGCCAGGTATTGTAGAGGCCATTAAAAATTATTTAATTATTTTCTTAATGTGTAAAAGTAATACATGCTGGTCCTAAGACCTCAAATGACTACAGTGAAAAAAATGGAAGTGATGACCTTGTCTCCCCCTTTAATACTATCTCGCATTATCCAGAAGAGGTGTGATGGCCACAGAGGAGCCCGTGATCTGCTACTGAGCAGCACACAGCTCTTGTCTCATAAAAGTCAGAGGAAGGATCCCTCGGGGCCTGGGACAAAGGTTTCTAACGAAAGGCTGTCCTAAGAGAAAGGACAGTAAGAGGATTAGCTATTTAATGGAATAACACACAAGGCACGTGCTGAGGGGCTGTTCTGTGAGAGGCCACTGAGAGTCAGCAACCTGTCCTTAGCCAACTGTCTGCAGTCTCCTGTGCCCTTCAATAACTAACTGGAAAACACTGTCATATTGAAACGTTTCTCCCCTAAATTTAAATATACATACAAAAGGTGAAATACACCAGTTAGTGCACTTAAAATCTAATAAAATATCACTTAAGTAAAATGTCAGTTCTTCAGGAATAAAAAGAGATATTGACCAAGTCTTTTTTTTTTTTGAAAAAGAGTCTCACTGTTGCCTAGCCAGGAGTGCAATGGCACGATCTCGGCTCGCTGCAACCTCCGCCTCCCAGGTTCAAGTGATCCTCCAGCCTCAGCCTCCCAAGTAGCTGGGACTACAGGAACCCACCACCACACCCAGCTAATATTGATTGACCGAGACAGAGTCTCACTCTGTCACCCAGGCTAGAGTGCAATGGTCAGATCTCAGCTCGCTGCAACCTCCACCTCCTGCGTTCAAGTGATTCTCCTGCCTCAGCCTCCCAGTAGCTAGGATTACAGGCACGTGCCACCATGCCTGGCTAATTTTGTATTTTCAATAGAGATGGGGTTTCACCATGTTGGTCAGGCTGGTCTCAAACTCCCGACCTCAGGTGATCTACCTGCCTTGGCCTCCCAAAATGCTGGGATTACAGGCTTGAGCCACTGCACCTGTCCTAATTTTTGTATTTTTAGTAGAGACAGGGTTTCACAATGTTGGCCAGGCTGGTCTCAAACTCCTAACCTCAAGTGATCCATCTGTCTCGGCCTCCCAAAATGCTGGGATTACAAGCGTGGGCCACCGTGCCCAGCCTTCAACAAGTCTTTTTTTTAGCATTTGGAAGTGCTGTGGTAGGCCCCAAGAATGCAGCTGCAAGTAGGACCAAATGTCGGCCCTTAGTGGCCCACATTTTAGTGAGGCTGAAAACCAGGCAGTGGTGGCTAGAGAATACGATGGCAGGGAAGTAGCACTGAAGCCAGACTACGAACATCAGGGAAGACTTCCTGGAGGAGGTGTTTTGGTCACTGCCTCTCTTCCCTGTTGGTGAGGGATGGACTTCTGCCTGAGGGCCATGGTGATGGCTGAACACACAACACCCGACACTGGGCAGATGAGATGGAGGAGGTTTATTAGTCACATACACTCATGGCCTAGGGAAGGAGGACATCTCGCCATGCAGGGCCACATAGGGGTCGTACCTGGGAACAGTGATCGGGCAGGGGCCACAGAGGCAGGCTTTGCAGTAACAAGAGGAGGGGTTGGGTTGAGCCCTGGTTCCCGAGAAAGGATGTGATTGGCTTGTTTGGATAATTCTACGGGCAGACTGGTGGGAACTGAAGCCTGCTACTGAGGGGACAAGCAGGCACTGCGCCTGCTCCCCTTGACAGGGGGAGCTATCTGGTTAGGGAACCTTATATGTGGAAGCAGAGTGGAGAGGGAGACTTGCAGTTTGGTCATTTGAGGCCCCCCCTGGATCTCACCAGATATCAAAACAGACATAATACTGAATCCTGGCCAGGCAGGATGGCTCACACCTGTACTCCCGGCATTCTGAGAGGCCGAGGTGGGTGGATCACTTGAGGTCAGGAGTTTGAGACTGGCTTGGCTAACAAGGTGAAACCCTGTCTCTATTAAAATACAAAAACTAGCCGGGCATGGTGGTGCACACGTGTAGTTCTAGCTACTAGGGAGGCTGAGGCAGGAGAATCACTTGAACTGGGAGGCAGAGGTTGCAGTGAGCCGACATTGAGCCACTGTACTCCAGCGCTCCAGCCTGGGAGACAGAGCGAGACTCTGTTTAAAATAAGAAGAAGAAGGAGAAGAAGAAGAAGAAGAAGAAAAAAGCAGACATAATACTGAATCCTAATTTCAGGCCTTATACCACAAGAGGTGACTCCAAATCTGAGTGAAAAATAAGGGTGTTTCAGGGAGGAGCATGTATAAAGGCCTTGAGCTGAGAATATAATGTGTCTGAATCTACAGACAGTTTAGCAGAGCTGCCGGTGGGGAAGGTTAATGCCTGAGAGGAAGGTAGGGGACAGACAGTAAGGGGCCCTGGAATCCACTAGTCCCTGTGCATCTCCCTGTGGCAGTCCCCCTGGTATCTCCTCTACTGCTAAACTTTGACCATCTCTTTGCTTATTAAACACTGAAACAATAAAAAGGCAAACAGGAGCATTAGAGAGGCTGATGATGTGATCATTTCCATTGATTCTGTGACTGATAACGGGGCTTAGGTGAGGTTTACAGGGAAAAGATGCAAACTAAGGATCAGGGTAGATTTCCTCAACCAGAGCCATTGTTGTGTCCTCAACCAGAGAGTGGAGACCAGGACACACCGAGTATTCATGACGTTTATGGCCGGCCCTGCATTCCAGTGAAGCCAAGGTCAGAACATAGGTCATCCTCAGAAGGTCCTGCTCTAGACACACAGTATCAGAATCTGCATTTGAGTAAGATGCCCAGGTGATTTGGGGTACTTTGGAGTCTGGGAACTACTACTTGCTTTACATTTTCTACTGGATTTTTACTTTCATGAAAATAAAGGACACCTTCATTAAATGAGTTTTTACTGCGTTTTGGTTTTTAGAAATAGGGTATCACCATGTTGCCCTGGCTAAACTCAAACTCCTGGGCTCAAATAATCCTCCTGCCTCAGCCTCCCAAGTAGCTAGGGCTCCAGGCTCGAGCCACTGCACCCAGCTAGTTTTCACTTCTTTAAGGTGCATAATGTAAACGTGAAGATGATGGAGAAAGCCTGTGTTAGACATTCACATTTCATGGGATTGAGCCAAATCTGGGCTGTTTGCTTTCTCTCATGTCAGGCAGGACAGCCAGAGGAGATGTCAGCACAGCATCTGGCAAAGAGGAGAAGAGGATGCTCAGCAGGAGGAGCCATGACTCAGGCTGGCGTTGTCAGCCTCTGGGCTTCACTAGCAAACCCCGAGCAAAGTTTAATGCAGCCGATCAAAAGTGCATAGCTGCATTCAGCTGGGCCCCTGGATCTGAAATGGCTCAACTCTGGTCAAGGGGACTCAGACTCCTTGGCTAGGACTTGAGGCATCAAAGATGACACCTTTTCCTCTGGGAAGTACTAATGAGCCTACTCAATTCTCTAGATGTTTCCTAACACTAGTGGTAAACAGGAGTCCCCCACACAGATCCTAGCTGGAAATGATTTCTGAGTCACGAAAAGAAATGAGATAAACAGGATAGGTGTGGTGTCTCACACCTGTAATCCCAGCACTTTGGGAGGCCGAGGCGGGCAGATCACAAGGTCAGGAGATTGAGACCGTCCTGGCTAACATGGTGAAACCCTGTCTCTACTGAAAACACAAAAAATTAGCCGGGCGTGGTGGCAGGCACCTGTAGTCCCAGCTACTCGGGAGGCTGAGACAGGAGAATGATGGCATGAACCCGGGAGGTGGAGCTTGCAGTTAGCCAAGATCGTGCCACTGCACTTCAGCCTGGGCGACAGAGCGAGACTCCATTTCAAAAAAAAAAAAAAAGAAATGATGCAAAGTTTCAGAAGCAAAACCTGAAAGCAGTTATCCTGAGAAAGGCAGTTTTATAAAGTGGCAAAAAAAAAAATAACTGTCGGTACTGACACAGTACATGGTAGGACATCGATGCTAATTGACTGACAATGAGCAAGAAGACTTTTGGAAAGGATCTATAAGACCACAAAAAAGTATGTACAATAAAAAGAAAGTTGATATTAAAAGTATGGGAAAAGCACCCAGTTTAAATGCTACAAGTTCTTCCATCTGCACTCACTACCAACATTTTTTTTTTTTTTTGAAAGGGAGTCTGGCTCTGTCACCCAGGCTGGAGTGCAGAGGTGCGATCTTGGCTCACTGCAAGTTCCGCCTCCCGGGTTCACACCATTCTCCTGCCTTAGCCTCCCGAGTAGCTGGGACTACAGGTGCCCGCCACCATGCCTGGCTAATTTTTTGTATTTTTAGTAAAGATGGGGTTTCACTGTGTTAGCCAGGATGGTCTCCATCTCCTGACCTTGTGATCTGCCTGCCTCGGCCTCCCAAAGTGCTGGGTTTACAGGCGTGAGCCACCGCACCCAGCCACTCACTAGTAACATTTTTTATTTTATGTATTGTTTTTTAGAGATGGACTCTTCCTCTGTCACCTGGGCTGGAGTGCAGTGGTGCAACTGTGGCTCAATGCAACCTTGAACTCCTGGACTCAAAAGATTCTCCCGCCTCAGCCTCCTGAGTAGCTAGGACTACAGGTGTGCACCACCACACCTGGCTCATTTAAAAATCTTTTTTTAAAGATAGGGTCTTGCTGTGTTGCCCAGGCTCAAACAGTTTAACATACAGCTTTATTAAGATGTAATTCACATGCCACACAATCTACCTATTTAAAGAATTGGTTTTAGTATAATCACAGGTTTGAATCACCACAATCTAATTTTAGAACATTTCATTACCCCAAAAAGAAACCTGTGCCCATTAGCAGTCACTCCTCATTTCCCCCCAACACTCCCACCCCTACCCTCATTCCCAGGCAACCAGTAATCTACAATGTCTCTACAGATTCACCTCTTCTGGACATTTCATATAAATGAAATCATACAATATGTGATAGAGGCATTTATTTGACAGTCACACTTGCAATAAACCTCCTCCAACATTTCAAACGCAAACATTTTTAATTACTTACATAAAGAAGCAATCAAGCCATCGGAATTTGCAACGTTTCCTACTAAAGACAAGTAGACAAAAGGGCCTTCCTAGAGAGGAGAAAATGAAGACATGCTCTAATACAGCATCACAACCACAGGATGGCACCGTAGACACATGGCATTGCCTGGCTCCATCCCCCACCCTTCTCCATAGCTCACATCCTGGCCAGAGCCTGGAAACATCCACACAACCTTGTGGGATGCGATCCTGGGGCCTGGTTACCCGGACCTTGGAAATGGGTATGTCTCGCCCTAATGTACAATTAATGTTGCTTTTCAGTGACTGGCATTGTAAAAGCAGAGATGTGTTCTTTTGCGGAAAAAGTGAAATTTTTGCATAAGAGTTTATTGTATTAAATAGAGTAAGCGCCGGGCGCGGTGGCTCACGCCTGTAATCCCAGCACTTTGGGAGGCCGAGGCGGGCGGATCACAAGGTCAGGAGATCGAGACCACGGTGAAACCCCGTCTCTACTAAAAATACAAAAAATTAGCCGGGCGCGGTGGCGGGCGCCTGTAGTCCCAGCTACTCAGGAGGCTGAGGCAGGAGAATGGCGTGAACCCAGGAGGCGGAGCTTGCAGTGAGCCTAGATTGCGCCACTGCACTCCAGCCTGGGCGACAGAGCGAGACTCCGTCTCAAAAAATAAATAAATAAATAAATAAATAAATAGAGTAAGCTCTAGATTATTCCAGGGATCTTAAGTCTTTGAGTAGAACCTCACAGAAGTTCACTTTTTTTACCTCAAAAAAATCTAAGATCTTAAAGAGAAAGGCAATCGAGTTTATACCAGCATTGAGCAATCCTCCCCCCTCTCCTATATATGGGCAAGTTTAGGAAGATTTAAAACAGTTACAGTCTACATTTAACATTCAGGTAATAAAATATCTGCAATTACACTTAGTATTTTCCCATCACTGAAGTGCTTCTTTGCCTAAGATTTCTAAAACAAAACAGCTAGAAGCCACTGGGATATCTAATGGTCATGTTGCTCCTTTGAACACATTTTGCTGCTGGTCAATAGAACTTTTTCCTCATTCCTTTTAAACAAAACAATCATTTGTATGACATTAAAACTGGGTCCTGCCTCCCCAGAGGTCACCACTCTCAATCACGTCTCTTTGCAGTTCCCGCAGTGATTTCATAACATACTTACACTATTTCCTTCGACTGCTAGTGGGAAAAGCTATTGTTTCATAGATACTCCTTCCCCTCCCGTTTCCAGTCCTTCGAGTTCCTGATGTATTATTTCTTACCCAAATTTGTAACTTAAAACCTGAAAACCTCAGCTCACTCACTCATCAGTGTCGTGCAGTCTCTGGGCTTCTTAACCACGTAAGAGTATGACAGCCTCTACCAGGTTCCCCGCACCGTTTCCAACTCTCAATTTCTGTCCAGTTTGCTTGTGCATTGTTAAGACTGATTACATGTCCTTTCTTGTTCTCTAAACATATTTGTCTTCCCTGTTTTATCTGTAACTGGATTCTACAAGCTGAAAAGCCAATTAACAGTACAATGTTGTGATTATGGAAACAGCGTTCACTGTAATAGGCCACAATTTCTTTCCTTAGGGATCCCGCATCCTGACTCCTGTGTCATTTAAGGATAATGCTGCAAATGAAAAATCTTTTTTTTTTTTTTTCCTGAGATAGTCTCACTCTGAAGCACAGGCTGGAGTGCGGTGGTGCGATCTCTGCTCACTGCAACCTCCACCTCCTGAGTTCAAGCAACTCTCCTACCTCAGCCTCCTGAGTAGCTGAGATTACAGGTGCCCGCAATCACGCCTGGCTAATTTTTGTGTTTTTAGTAGAGATGCAGTTTCCCCATGTTGGCCAGGCTGGTCTCGAACTCCCGACCTCAGGTGATCTGCCCTCCTCGGTTTCCCAAATTGCTGGGATTACAGGCGTGAGCCACCGCGCCTAGCCCAAAATATCCTTTCTTCATGAATTTCTCAAAATCATGCTACATTTTAGTTTGCTTCATATTTGGGCCATGACTTTCTTATGTTTATTCTACAGTTTATAATTACTTTTTTTTTTCTGATTGAGAAGAGACCTTTCTCCCCATCTCATGAAATCTTCTAGATTTTTACTGATTTTAATCTCTGAACAGAGGCTTTGAGGTTGGTTTACTTTGTCTTGTTTTGGCACTCTTTGCAAGTTGCTTAATTGGTAAATGTGGTTTATCTGAGTATATGTAAAAGTCATATTCTTTTTTTTTTTTTTTTTTTTGAGACAGAATCTTGCTCTGTTGCCCAGGGTAGAGTGCAGTGGTGTGATCTTGGACTTGGTTCACTGCAACCTCCGCCTCCTGGGTTCAAGCGATTCCAGTGCCTCAGCCTCTCAAGTAGCTGGGACCACAGGCATGTGACACCACACTCAGCTAATTTTTGTCATTTTTAGTAGAGATGGGATTTCACCATGTTGGCCAGGCTGGTTTCAAACTCATGGCCTCAAGTGATTTGCCTGCCTTGGCCCCCCAAAGTGCTGGGATTACAGGTGTGAGTCACCGTGCCAGGCTCCAAAAATCATATCCTTTAAAGGACATTTAAAAAAATCATATGAGACAAATAGCTGTGTTTATAAACAAATAAGTACTCCCCAGTCCACTTACTTTGCAACACTTTATTTTTACCAGCCAATTTTTTATTTTTAGCAGAACCATAGGGTGAAGTCCATACCGCTTCCTTGCTTTGGCTTGAGAACTTTCTAGACAAAGCACATCCACTGGGCTGGCCAGTGAGGCAATGGGGCTGGGCTGAATTTGACCCTCTCTAGGCCTCAGGCCATCTATCTGTAAGATGAAGGACTTCCTTCCTATAGATTGTGAATCTCATCCTAAAACTAAATGCAACCTCCACTGGCAACCTCTTCTACTAGACTCATTAGTAAGACGTGGAGTCTGACACTAGATTGCAGACCTTTCCCCAGAAGCAACTCTGGGTAAGAGCAAGATGGGGAACTGGAAATCAGTAACATGCAGGAACCTATGAGTCTATAACAAATCCGTTTCCTTTTACATCTACCTGTTGAAGTTCTACTCATTTTTCAAATCCCAGCCCCAACTCCCTTCTTCAAGAAACCTTCTTTGACCTCCTAATGAGAATTAATGTCTCACTCTCCTGAAACTCCCATGTGACTAAGTTTGTTTCTGTAACCAGCAGCTATCCGCTCGCTATGAATCCCCAGCTCCCATTGGATCACACATCATTGGGATCTGGAGTACTGTCATTTCTATCTTAGAATCCCCAAGAAACGTGGCATTTGTGTTCAGTGTTTGCTAACCTTGAATTAAGTTCATACAACAAATTACTTATAAAGGATGCCCTGATGAGGCTTTTAGAATACCCTATTTTTTACTGTATTAATGTCCTAAATGTAAAGATAGCATAATACAAATCAAGTGTAACGAATATTCATGCCTTCAAATGCTGATCAGATGTCGCCTCCTCCAGGAAGCAAGATTGTACTATTCTCCTGCTGGGAGGTCGGTGCCCTCCTACACAGAAACCTGCTCACTTGTCTCTTCCCAAAACTGCCAGTTCTCTGAGTGCCAATTATTTGTCTTGTATCTCTATATTCCAAATGGCTAACACACAGTACATGCTAATAAGCGTTTCCTAAAAGAAATAAAAAGGAGAATAGAAAACAAGACAGTTAAAAATAGTAATCTGATTAGAAAATGGGTAAAAGAAATGAATAGATATCTCACTGGAAAGTACATAAAGATGGCAAATAAGCACATGGAAAGATGTTCAACCTCGTTAGCCACCAAGGAAACACACCTTCAAACCACAGGGAGGTATCACTGCATAAACTATCAGAATGGCGAAAATAAGGCTGGGTGCGGTGGTCCACACCTGTAATCCCAGCACTTTCGGAGGCCTAGGCGGGCGAATCATGAGGTCAGGAGTTCGAGACCAGCCTGGCCAACACGGTGAAACCCCACCTCTGCTAATAATACAAAAAAATTAGCTGGGTGTGGTGGTGTGTGCCTGTAGTCCCAGCTACTTAGGAGGCTGAGGCAGGAGAACTGCTTGAACCGGGAGGCGGAGGTTGCAGTGAGCTGTGATTGTGCCAATGCACTCCAGCCTTTGCGACAGAGTAAAACTGTGTCCAAAAAAGAAAGGGAAAGGGAAAAGGAAAGGGAAAGGGAGGAAGGGAGGAAAGAAGGGAGGGAGGGAAGAAGGGAGGAAGGAAGGAAGGGAAGGAAGGAAGGGAAGGAAGGAAAGGAAGGAAAGAAAAGGAAGGGAGGAAAGGAAGGGAGAAAAGGAAGGAAGGGAAGGAAGGAAGGAAGGCAAAAATAAAAAATAGTGGCAACATCAAATAGTGGTAAGGATGTAGAAAAACGGAAACAAACACACATTTCTGAAGAGATAGAAGTGGTACAGTCACTAAAAAAAACTAGAGTTTGGCAGTTTCTTCTAAAACTAAATATGCAATGACCATATGACCCAGCAATTCTACATTTGGGTATTTCTCCCAGAAAAATAAAAACTTATGTTTATACAAAAACAAGTACACGAATGTTCATAGCAGCTTTATTTGTGGTAACTAAAAACTGATGTTCTTCAAAAAGCCGATCCCAAAAGATTACACAGTGATTACATTCATTTTTATTTCTGTATTTATTTTATGAGACACAGTTTCGCTCTGTTGCTCAGGCAAGAGTGCAGTGGCTTGATCTTGGCTCACTGCAAACTCCACCTCCCATGTTAAGGGATTCTCGTGCCTTAGCCTCCCGAGTAGCTGGGATTACAGGCGTGCACCACCATGCCCTCCTTAATTTTTGTATTTTTAATAGAGATGGGGTTTCAGCATGTTGGCCAGGCTGGTCTCGAACTCCTGACCTCAAGTGATCCACCTGCCTCAGCCTCCCCAAGTGCTGGGATTACAGGCTTGAGCCACCATGCCCGGCTCTATGGTTACATTTATGTAACAATTTTCTGAAATGATAGATTTTAGAAATGGAGGACATTATTAGTGGTTGCCAGGGGTTAGGGGATGAAGGTGTGGGAAGGGGGGATGTGTAATTATAAAAGGAAAACACTAGGGATCCTTGTAGTGCTGGAACTATTCAGTACCTGTACTGTTGTGGTTGATATGCGAATCTACCCAGTTGATAAAATTATATAGAACTTAATACACACACACACACACACACACACCTCCACACACAAAAAAACTGAGAAGTCTGAAAAAGATCAGTGGACTGTATCAATGTCCATATGATGGTTATATTATACTATAGTTTTACAAAATGTTTGGTACCAAAATTATCAAAATAGAAAATAACTTCATTTTTAGACAGAGTCTTGCTCCCCAGGCAGGAGTGCAGTGGTATGACCTTGGCTCACTGCAACCTCCGCCTACTGGGTTCAAGCAATTCTCCTGCCTTAGTCTCCTAAGTAGCTGGGATTACAGGTGCCCACTACCATGCCTGGCTAATTTTTTGTATTTTTAGTAGAGACGGGGTTTCGCCATGTTGGCCAGGCTGGTCTCGAACTCCTGACCTCAGGTGATCCACCTGCCTTGGCCTCCCAAAGTGCTGGGATTACAGGTGTGAGCCACTGCACCCGGCCGAAGATAATTTTTTAAAAACCCACCAAAATGTTACCATTGTGCAAACCTGGGAAAAGTAAACAAGGGACCTCTGTATTATTTCTTACAACTGCATGTGAATCTACAATTACCTCAAAAAAAGTTAATTAAAGAAACAGAGAAAGACATGGGATAAAGAGTACCATGACTAAGTAAATTGACTTTTTTTTTTGGCAACTGTCAGGACTTAAAAAAAAATATTTAGAATGGCCAGGTTTTGGCCTCAGAGGATTTATTGTCTAATTGGATTAACAATGACTTCCAATTCAATAAAGGTTGGAGGAAGATGAGGGAGCTGCAGTTGGGACAGTGAGGAAAGATTCCAGAGGGAGGCAGGCCTAGAGCTGGGCCTGGGTGGGCAGGCTGAGAGGTGAAGGACAGGGATGGAGCCCAGAGGATGGTATGAGGCCCGTGGGTCCAGCTTTTGCCCTGCTCAGCCCTGTGGCACAAACAGTGGTGCTCAGGGGTACTGTGTACATTAACAATGTGTGCAGCCATCGCCACCATTTCCAGAACTCTTCATCTTCCAAAACTAAAACAATGTGCCCACTAAACACTAATTCTCCATTTCTTCCCTCTCTCAGCCCAACACCCAGCACTCTACTTTGTACATCTATGACTCTATTTTAGATAACTCGTATAAATGAAATGAGACCAAACATTCATGCTTAGCCTTACAATGGTGATATGCTCTGAGAAAAGCATCATTAGACAGTTTTGTCATTGTGTGGACATCATAGAGTGTATTCACACAAACCTAGGTTGTGTAACGCTTACCTCACATGTAGGCTATATGGATAGCCTTTTGCTCCTGGGTTACAAACCTGTACAGCATTACTGTACTGAATACTGTAGGAAATTATAACACAATGGTAAGTATTTGTGCATCTAAATATAGAAAAGGTAATGCACTGCACTACAACATTATGACAGCTATGACGTCTCTAGGCATTAGGAATTTTTCAGCTCCATCATAATCTTAAGGGACAACCGTGGTATATTCCATCCCTTATTGACTGAAACATCTTTACGCAGTGATGACTGTATTTGTCCTTTCATGTCTGGCTTATTTTACTTAGCATAGCATCTTCTAGGTTCACCCATGTGGTAGCATGTGTCAGAATTTTGTTCCTTTTTAAGACTGAATCATATTCCACTGTATGTAGGCACTGCATTGTGTTTATTCATTTGCTGATGGACCTTTAGGTTGTTTCCATTTTGGAGTTATTGTGGCTCATAAGTCTGCTGCTATGAACACTGGTTTGCAAGTATCTGTTCGAGTGCCTGGTTTCAATTCCTTTGGTTGTATATGTAGAAGTGGAATTGCTGGAACTTAAGGTAAATGTTTAGCTTTCTGAGGAGCTCCCACACAGCTTTCTGCAGCGCTGGCACCGTTTTGCATTCCCACCAACAATTCTCCACATTCTTGGCCAACACTTGTTATTTTCCTTTGTTGTTATTGTTTTTAATAGTAGTCATCCTAATGGGTGTGAAGGAGTATCTCACCGTGGTTTTGATTTGCATTTCCCCCAATGACTGCCTAGTGATGCTAAACATATTTTCATGTACATATTGACCTCTTTGGAGGAATTTCTATTCAAATCCTTTGTCTGCCTTTGAGGTTTTTTTCATTGTTAAGAATGTAAGTTTTAAAATGGAGATATCATCACTTGGAATTTGAAACCAGTGGGCTAGACTGCCCCATGGGCAAGATTAACCAACAATTCTGCTTAAGTCAAAGCATTTGGTAAAGCAGAGGAGGGGCCATTTTCATAAGAATCTGAGAAGAAGATCTGCGCACCCATCATGAGGGCAAAGGGTCTGAAGTGAATCTTAAGTCCCCCCTCCCCTGCTGCCTGGTAACCTCCTCTTCGGCCTTTAAAAACCCAGTGAAACCCCAGTTCCCTCCTCGGTGCCACCTCTAGGCCTGGACAGAGTCTTCTCACTCACCAGACTGCATGACAATGACTTGTTTCCCTCTCTACTTTCCCCACTAGTAAAGCTCCTTAAGGGTGGGCCAAGGTTGATTACATGCAATACACACCAAATACACATACAATCCCAGGCTGATTCTCCAGACTTTCCACAGCTATCCCTGAATCATGTAGTATTAGCTGGGCCACCTAATTCCTTAGTTCTTCTTATTTTTCAGTGATAGCAGAGATGACATGGGTCCAGAGGTGTGACTTGCAAAAGTCCTTGGCTGAAACATTCAGTATATAAAGAAAATGCTCTCATGTGATTTAAAAAATAGGACCCACTGCAGACATGGGCAGGTCTGGTGGGTCAGTGTGCACTGGCACTGTCTAAATAGCAGGTCATGCTTTGCCGGGAAAGGGCAGTGGTTCTACACGAGGACATTGCCCTTGTGTTTTAGGTAAAAAGGGAGCCAAACAGACCAACAAACACTTGGCTTTTCTTCATGAAGTAGGTCACACACCAGTAGCAACTCTCTGATTCTTCCCTCAAACAACTCTAAGAGGTGGTATCCCTTCCCTATATCACACTTGTCCGCTCCCACTGCAGCCCATGCCAATCCTGCTGCATCCCACCCCAGGAAGGTCAATCAGATGAAAGTCAGAAAAAGCACATGGTGAAAAGGGGTGAGCGTGTCCATATCAGAGTTCCAGGTGACATCTCTGAAGGTTCCGTGATTCTGAGACTGGCTGGCTCTTACCCTAACAGAACTCACAAATATAAATCAGCAAACACAGGCTCACCACTTTAGGCTGCACCATCCACAGCTGACTCTTATCAATAACAGATTCCATGCAAAAACAAACAAACTAGGTGTGGGAGGCAGAGGCCCCAGCTTCAGAATGAGACCTGCTATTATGGTGTTAAAGATTATAAAGGCCGGGCGTGGTGGCTCACACCTGTAATCCCAGCACTTTGGGAGGCTGAGGCGGTCAGATCACCTGAGGTCAGGAGTTCAAGATCAGCCTGGCCAACATAGTGAAACTCCGTCTCTACTAAAAATACAAAATACAAATATTAAAAAATACAAAAAAATTAGTCAGGCATGGTGGCACATGCCTGTAGTCCCAGCTACTCAGGAGGCTGAGGCACAAGAATCGCCTGAACCCGGGAGGTGGAGGTTGCAGTGAGCCAAGATTGTGTGCGTGTGCCTGTGCCTGGGTGACACAGTGAGACTCTGTCTTAAAAAAAAAAAAAAGAGCCGGGCGCGGTGGCTCACGCCTGTAATCCCAGCACTTTGGGAGGCCGAGGCGGGCGGATCACAAGGTCAGGAGATCGAGACCATGGTGAAACCCCGTCTCTACTAAAAATACAAAAAATTAGCCGGGCGCGGTTGTGGGCGCCTGTAGTCCCAGCTACTCGGGAGGCTGAGGCAGGAGAATGGCGTGAACCCGGGAGGCGGAGCTTGCAGTGAGCCGAGATCGCGCCACTGCACTCCAGCCTGGGCGACAGAGCCAGACTCCGTCTCGAAAAAAAAAAAAAAAAAAAAAAAGACCATTCAGGGGCTTTTGAATGAAATCTGCTCTAACCACACAAAGACCTAAGATCAAAGCCACTGAAAACACTACTATTTGCCAGGCACCAAAATTATCTGTAGAATTGTAGAGAATGGAGACAGATATAGTTCCTCCTGTGAATTCATGCTTTATATTAAATGAACTGTACAGTGCTTTTTTCTTCTCCCTTAAAATTGTTATGTTAAATAACCAAATAAACATGGAAAGTTATCAGCTTCAAAGTCTTTAACCACAATGTATGATCGAGATCCAGCCATCTGGAACTAAGATTCACGTTTGAGCTCAATAAGCACTGAGGATCTAAGGATCAGATGAAAGGTGCCTAGTCAACAGCAAAGGACCACATGCAGGATGTTGCTGTAATTGGGAAGGCAGGGCTCCACTAGGTGTTAGGCGAGATATGGTTAAGCTTGAGCAAAAAGTACAACAGACTATTTCTTTCTTTTTTTCTTTTTCTGTCATTTCTATGATAACACGAACGGCAGGCACCTGTCCCTGAAGAAGACCTGACTTTATTTAGAGACAGACTTACTACATAAAGGTAAAGTGACATGAGGTCCAGATCACTTTCCAGTACTTCAGCAATAACAATGAAAAAGGGAGGGAGGGAAGGAGAAAAAGAGAAGAAAAAGTGACAGATGGGCAAGTGCAGCAAAACTTGAAAATGTAGAATCTGCTCACTGATACTGTACTAGTCTCTCTACATCTGTGAATGTTTGAAACTGTTCACAGTAAAACTTAATTTTAAAAAGATACATAGGTTTACACCTGTAATCCCAGCACTTTGGGAGACTGAGGCAGGTGGATCACAAGGTCAAGAGTTCAAGACCAGCCTGACCAACATGGTGAAACCTCGTCTCTACTAAAAATACAAAAACTAGCTGGGCGTGGTGGCACACACCTGTAATCCCAGTTACTTGGGAGGCTGAGGCAGGAAAATCGCTTGAACCCAGGAGACAGAGGTTACAGTGAGTAGAGATGGTGCCACTGTACTCCAGGCTGGGTGACAGAGCGAGACTCTGTCACAAAAACAAACAAACAAACAAAACAACATCAAAAACATTAGTTGGGTGCAGTGGTGTGTACCTGTAGTCCCAGCTACTCAGGAGACTGAGGTGGGAGGATCAGTTGGGCCCAGCAGTTCAAGGCTGCAGTGAACCATGATTGTACCACTGTACTCGGGCCTAGAGGACAGAGAGAGACCCTGCTTCTTAAAAAAAAAAAAATGGTTGGGGGGATACATAGCAACTTGTCAAATTCCAATATGGTACCACTAGAGAAAGCCAGTCTCAGCGCTTGGTGCTACACCTGTAAGGGATCAGAGAAGGGCACTCCTTGCATTTCTGGACTCCAGACTCAGGATCCTGCAGTTGCAGGGGCTCCCTGCCTTCATGCTAGAAACAGGCGAGCACAGGACTCAGACCACAGTGGTTACAAGAAACACAGCACCTGAGGTTCCAGACAGCCTGAGGCTTAGCTCCTCCAGGACCCTCTCCAGACCCAAAGCGTCCTGGGTGTCTTGGTCTGGATCAGCCTAAATGAGCACAGGCAAAAAGCAACAGAGATCTGCAGCATGTGTCAGGCAGGGCACACCTCAAAAGCAAGCAGTTTGCCACCTCCTTCCCCGCAGATGCACTTTTGTATCAGACACACTGGTGTTTCAGCACTCAACAGTACTTGAGTTGCCTGATTATTCAGGTCTCAATAAACCACAGTGCAAACCTGCTTACTTCTCTGTCCATCTTCTGCTCTCCTGCAGGCAAAAGACACTTGAATAACACTGCACCTCGGTTCCCAGCCACAGGAGACTCAGAATGCACTCCCTCCCCACCCCCCCCACACACGTGCACGGACACACACGCCCGTGCACAGGCGCGCGCACACACACATGCATGCACGCACGCTTACCAGGGGAGGTGGACTTCAACCTGGTGAGAGGTGCTGAAACTCAATGTACCTCCTCACGGGAACCAATGGGAATGTTCGTGTAAGTTTGGCGCCGTGTTGAGGGTTAAAATAAATAGTAGCACAAAAAGGATGAAGAGTAAGGAGAGGTGATGGCCGTGACCAGAACCGAAAGGAAAAAACTCCCACTATTCACATATTTTCTTGTGCCCTCTTGGTAAAGGACCAGGCATCAAAATGCCAGCTCTGGGTGATACATGCTGAGCAAATTCTTTCTTGTCCATTTAGGACTGCAGAGGAGCTGCCCAGAATCAGGCTTTTGCTCCCTCTGATCAGAGGCCTTTTCTCCTCCCTAAACCAATGTCTGCAGTGCCCACAACGCCTATGGCAGGAAGATATTTCAGTGGATTTTTCTTTACTCTTCTGATATTTCTTCTGGTGGTATACCTTTTAAAATTTTACCTTAAAAAAAAATTATATAAGCCCAGGAATTCAAGATGGGCCTGGGCAACATGTGAAACCCCATCTCTACAAAAAATACAAAATTAGCTGGGTGTGGTGGCGTGCGCCTGTAGTCCCAGGTGGGTAAGGTGGAAGGACCACTTGAGCCCAGGACGTCGAGGCTGCAGTGAGATGAGATTGTGCCACTGCACTCCAGCCTGAGCAACAAAGCAAGACCCTGTTTAAAAATATATATATATATATATATGACTGGGTGCAGTGGCTCATGCCTGTAACCCCAGCACTCTGGGAGGCTGAGGTGGGCAGATCACAATGTCAGGAGATGGAGACCATCCTGGCCAACATGGTGAAACCCTGTCTCTACTAAAAATACAAAAATTAGCCAGGCGTGGTAGCATGCACCTGTAGTCCCAGCTACTCGGGAGGCTGAGGCAGGAGAATTGCTTGAACCCGGGAGGCGGAGGTTGCAGTGAGCCGAGATCGCGCCACCACACTCCAGCCTGGCAACAGAGCGAGACTCCATCTCAAAACACAAAACAAAACAAAACAAAACAATCCCACAAAACAAACAAGTAAAAATATCTATGATACATGTTTAAAAAACCCCAAAAAACTATAAAAAGGTACAAAGCAAAGAATAAAAGCCTCTCTCCCTCCTGACTCCCAATCACATTTCCCAGAGATGACCACTGTTAAATTCCATGGTAGCCTTCAAGACATATTTCAGGTTTATATTAATAAGCACTTATAAATATTTAAAATATTTTCTCCCTGCTATGAATTTTCCTACTATTAACCCAGAGGGTGATGAGGAAAATTTCATAATACTTATTTAAGTTCCACATATCAAAAAATGTGGTTTAAAAAATACAGGAAAGTTCCTACTGGACATATGTTATATAACATAACTGAACTATACTTAGTTGAGCTAACAAAATCAGCTTAAAAATTAAAATGTATTATAGCAAATAAAGAAAGGCCAGTCTCATTTTTCTCTTAAGATGTCCAGGCATGTAATTTTTTTTTTTTTTTTAAGATGGTCTCGTTCTGTTGCCCAGGCTGGAGTGCAGTGGCATGATCTCGGCTCACTACAACCTCTGCCTCCTGGGTTCAAGCAATTCTTCTGCCTCAGCCTCCCAAGTAGCTGGGATTATAGGCACACGCCACCACGCCTGGCTAATTTTGGTATTTTTAGTAGAGACAGGTTTTCACCATGTTGGCCAGACTGGTCTCAAACTCCTGACCTCAGGTGATCTGCCTGCCTCGGCCTCCCAAAATGCAGGGATTACAGGGGTGAGCCACCACGCCCGGCCCAGGCATATAAGGGTTTTAACAACATATTTTATAGACTTAAAGACAGCTATAAGCCAAAGCTCAGATCAAACAGATCATTAAGTTATGCCAGCTACTTCCATTGATAATTAAATATCCAATTTAAAGAGCATGCTCAATTTACTCATTCTAATCCTTAAGGAAAAATTTAGCTGAAAAAGTTCTTACAGAAATAAAAAGAACACATACTGAGGCTGAGTATGTATTTGAATGTATCTGTTTTTTGTTGTCAGTATGTTTGAATGAAGACCTAGAGAAAACAGGGCAACATTCACTTTCAAGAGTGGGAGAATGAACTAGAGCAGGAATAGAATCAGTATATAAATCCTGTCAACATTTATTAGCATTTGCAAATCGGACTCACAAAACCTCAGCCTAATCAGACTGGATTTTTGCACGTCATGGCAACAGCATACATCATTGTTTCCGGAGGGATCAGCTGCAGCAGCCTCCTACGGTCCTTTGGTGACAAGGCTTTAATGACTCCATAAATGTATGCTGCCCAGCTGCTGCCTGCTTAATGAGACGACCATTTCCACTTGAGGGAACCTGCTCAGCAGCCAGTTGTCACCTAACATTCACAGGAGACCACGCTGGTCTCTTTCAGAACTACCAGGATCAAAGAGTTACACGAGTTCTATGGTTCCTACAACATAGCAGTATACTGTTTGATTTAGGACTTGAAACACTTTTCTCTCTTTTCAAGAATATACCCTTCTCTGCCAGAAGGTTGTTACTTCTCAGATTAAAGATGTGAAAGGAAACCTTCCAAGGCTCATCTTAATTGGACAAATACATCATCACTTTAGTACACAGGGATTGGATGACAAAAGCTAAACCGGGTATGGAATATGGCAAGGAGGATTCACTAAGAGGATGGAGGAGAGAATTACATTTACTGAACTCTAGCAAGTGCCAGGTGCCTTACATCCTTGCCATTCAAATACAGTCAACGAATCACAGCCTGGCAATCACTTGGGAGCTGGTTACCACTGCAGAATCTCGGATGATCCCCGGATGATCTGTGTGCATGGTCAAGCTTGAGAAGCACTGCGCTAAGTTATAAGGCTTTATTTAATTCTCACAGTCCTTTGAAGAAAACATTATTTCCATACTTCACAGGTAAGAAAACTAAGACAGAAAGTTTCCTTCCTTCTTTTCCTCCTCATTACAGAAAGGATTTGCAGGGGAAAGGGGCATGCCCAAGTTTCTGAGTTGGTCATCGGGAAAGCTGGCGTTCAAGGGTGCACCTACTGCACCCAAAGGCCTGTGCTCTTTCCACCTTCCCCCACCGCCCCAGGCTCCTTGAATGATGGTCAGACTCCACCTAGAACCGTGTTTAGGAACTGGTGCTGCATGCACGCATTCATCCATTCATCCATTTATTTATTGAGCTAGAGTCTTGCTCTGTCACCCAGGCTGGAGTGCAGTGGTATCATCTCGGCTTACTGCAACTTCCACCTCCCAGGTTCAACCAATTATCATGCCTCAGCCTCCCAAGTAGCTGGGATTACAGGTGTGCACTGCCACACCTGGCTAAGTTTTTGTATTTTTAGTAGAGACGGGGTTTCATCATGTTGGCCAGGCTGGTCTTGAACTCCCGACCTAAGGTGATCCGCCCACCTCAGCCTCCCAAAGTGCTGGGATTACAAGCCTGAGCTCACACTTGTAATCCCAGCACCTTGGGAGGCCAAGGAGGGTGGATCACGAGGTCAGGAGATTGAGACCATCCTGGCCAACATGGTGAAACCCTGTCTCTACTAAAAATACAAAAAAAAATTAGCCGGGCATGGTGGCAGGCACCTGTAGTCCCAGCTACTCAGGAGGCTGAGGCAGGAGAATGGCATGAACCTGGGAAGCGGAGCTTGCAGTGAGCTGAGATCACACCACTGCGCTCCAGCCTGGGTGACGGAATGAGATTCCATCTCAAAAACAAAAACAAAGAACAAAAAACAAGCCTGAGCCACCGCACCAGGCCTGGTACTGCATTTGAAAATGCAACCTGTGGCATGTATGAGGGTGAGTGGTAAGTTTCAATCATATATGTTTATCAGAATGACTAAAAACAAAAGTAAAAACCACAAAAATGCTAAGTGCTGGTGAGGCAACAGGAACTCTCACACACTGCTAGTGGGAACGCACAATGGTACGGCCACCACGGAAAGCAGGTTGGCAGTTTCTACTAAAATGAAAGAATCCCACTCCAAGGCCTTGGCCTAGGAGAAAGGAAAATATGCCCACACAGACTTGGATGCAGATATCTATTAGCAGCATTATTTGTAATAGTCAAAAACTAGGAACAACCCATTTGTTCATTAACTGATAAATGAATTGAGATACATCCACAGACTGGAACACTACACAGCAACTTATGTTAAATAAAGACTTTGTATGTATGATTTCATTTTTATAAAATTACAGGAACAGCAAAACTTTAAAGACAGAAGGCAGATGGGTGTTTGTTGGGACTGGGATCCTCTTCAAAGGGACATGAGAAAACTTTTACTAGAAGCGTGATGGAAACGTTCTGTACTGTGATTGCAAGGGTGGTTACACAACTCTACACAATCACTCAAATTCACCAAACTGTACACAGAATGGGTGAGTTTTATTATACATAAATTATAACAATAAAGCTGGAGGGAGGAAAAGGGGAATTTAGACAAGTGGCTGGTAACTATATAAATACAGGTATATCTCAACAGCTTTCACTATAGTAACAATAATCAGTCTAAACACAAAGGAAAGGCCAGGCGTAGTGGCTCATGCCTGTAATTCCAGCACTCTGGGAGGCCCAGGCGGGTGGATCACTTGAGGCCAGGAGTTTGAGACCAGCCTGGGCAACATGGCAAAACCCCTTCTCTACTAGAAACACACACTAAAATTAGCTGGGCATGGTGGCACATGCCTATCATCCCAGCTACTTGGGAGGCTGAGGCAGGAGAACTGCTTGAACCCAGGAGGCAGGGACTACGATGAGCTGAGATCGTGCCACTGCACTCCAGCCTGGGCGACAGAGGGAGACTCTGTCTCAAAAAATTAAATTAAATTAAATAAAACAAAATACAAAGGAGAAATACAGTAGCAATGAAAATATAAAATGTTTTGAAATAAACTTTAAGAGACTATAACAGAAGATTTAAACAAATTGCAATCTACCCAGTTCTTAGAAGGCAGACTGTATTATAAAAATATCATTTAATCTCAAACTAATCTGTAAAGCTAAGAAAACCACAATCAAAATACCAAGTATTAGAACTTGGCAAAGTGAAATTATTTTTTTATTTTTGAGACAGGATTTCACTCTGTCCCCCAGGCTAGAGTGCAGTGGCACGATCTCGGCTCACTGCAACCTCTGCCTCCCAGGCTCAAGCGATTCTCCTACCTCAGCCTCCCAAATAGCTGGGATTGCAGGTGCAGGCTACCGCACGCCTGGCTAATTTTTGTACACACCCGGTCAGCAAAGTGAATTTAAAAGTACATTTGGAAGGATATATCATAAGTTTTAAAGTGTTTAAAAAAGAATAGTAGGGAGAAATTTGCTTTATCAGATATTGAACTACATTATAGTGCTGAAATTTTCAATATCTGATAAAACAGTGGCTAGAACTGGAACCAAAAGATTCATAAAACAGAACTAAATTCAAAAATCCCCAAACATATCTATGCATATAAAATACTTCAGTATATGATAAAGGTGGCATTTCAAATAAGTGGGGAAAGAATGGATTAGTCAATAAAGGGGGTTGACAACACTTTCTGGCCCTTTCTCCCCAAAAGCATAATAAAGTGTGGGTGAAACTGTACTCATGAACACCTCTTATAGATCATTACGGAAAAGACAAACATCCCCATTGAAAAACAGGCTTATAGAAGGAGGATCCCAAGATCCACGCCCCAGAATCTCGTCCCAAAGCCTAGCACCAAAACAGCAAAGCAGTCCTCCTTCAAGAAAACTGAAGGCACCGCCGGGCGCGGTGGCTCAAGCCTGTAATCCCAGCACTTTGGGAGGCCGAGGCGGGCGGATCACAAGGTCAGGAGATCGAGACCACGGTGAAACCCCGTCTCTACTAAAAATACAAAAAATTAGCCGGGCGCGGTGGCGGGCGCCTGTAGTCCCAGCTACTCAGGAGGCTGAGGCAGGAGAATGGCGGGAACCCGGGAGGCGGAGCTTGCAGTGAGCCGAGATCGCGCCACTGCACTCCAGCCTGGGCAACAGCGTGAGACTCCGTCTCAAAAAAAAAAAAAAAAACAAAAAACAAAAAACTGAAGGCACCCGGGCATGGTGGCTCACGCCTGTAATCTCAGCACTTTGGGAGGCCCAGGCAGGCAGATCACGAGGTCAGGAGTTCGAGACCAGCCTGACCAACATGGTGAAACCCTGTCTCTACTAAAAATACGAAAATTAGCCGGGCATGGTGGCACGTGCCTGTAATCCCAACTACTCGGGAGGCTGAAGCAGAAGAATCACCTGAACCTGGGGGGCGGAGGTTGCAGTGAGCCAAGATCATGCTATTGCACTCCAGCCTGGGCAAGAGAGTGAGACTTCGTCTCAAAACTCCTCCATGGCCAAGCACACATCAGACAGCGAGAGCTGCCCGCCGTGCCTGCACTTTTACCCTTCCTCGGCCATCCTCTCGCCCAGACCTTTATCTTCAAAGGAACCAAGATCCCCCAGCCTGCCCCGAGGTGCCTCTGGAGCTACCCTCCTGCCCTTCCTCCTCCCACCACCAAACTTCTGCAGGACTTTCATCTACTGCCCAGCTTCTCCTCTACCCGGCCTGTAAGTGTTTGGCTTCTGGAGCCTCCCTCCCATCAATCCCACTCTCACCACTGACTTTCTGGTTGCCAGGTGCCTCACCTTTTATTTCCTTTCTTTGTTTTTAATGGTGCTACAGCAATTTATCAGTGTTCTTGAAATTCCATTCCGTGGATCCCAGGACCCCAGCGCCCTCCTGGTTCGTGGTCTTGCCCACTCTCTCCTAGGATAGATATTTTAAAAGATCCTGCTCTTATTCCTCAGCTCTTTTACCCTTCTGTCCTCTCCAGCTCAGCAAAAGCACTCATACCTGGGGCTTCCCGCTATCTCCCCCAACTCAGAAAAGAATTCCCAGCACTCTCTCTTCCGCCCTGACTCTGTCTCTCCAACTCAGTTCATATTTTCAATTGCCTTCTGGCCATTCTCTCTCTCTCTTCTTTTTGAGATGGGGTCTCACTCTGTCACCCAGGCTGGAGTGCAGTGGCATAATCATAGCTCACTGCAGCCTCGATCTCCTGGGTTCAAGCAATCCTCCCACTTCAGCCTTCTGAGTAGCTGGGATCACGGGCATGCAGCACCACGCTCAGCTAATTTTTCTGCAGAGATGAGGCCTCACTATGTTAGCAAGGCTGGTCTCGCAGCTCCTAGCCTCAAGCAACCCTGCCTCGGCCTCCCGAAGTGCTGATTACAGGTGTGAGCCACTGCCCGGCACTATTCTCTCTTAACCACACACTAGGACCCCTGACTCATAGTTCTAAAGCCAGATTTTGCTGTCTTACTTAATATGCTCACCATTACCCATGTTGCTCAGGCCCTAAGCCCAACATCATGTCCACCCCCAATCTACAAGTGGCCACTTTGACTTACCACATTCTCCCCTGGAAAGTCTCTCACAGTTAGCTTTCCTCCCCATTTTACCTTCCAACACCACCTTGGCTTGCCTCTTTTTTTAAAAAAAATGACTCCCCAAACTACAGCAGTTGCTTTTTGTTGATCTTCTTGCCCCTTAACTCCATCCTTTCCAGTCCAACCTGCACCATGTTGGGAGACAATTCTCCATGAATATCTCACATCCTGCACTGTCTGGGTCTCTGAGCAAAGACATTTACATCAATTTTAAGACTGTTTCTATAATGAGCCTTTCCAGGGTAGTCAACCTGGGAGAGAGCTCCCTCCAGAGAGGTTCTAGGTGGTAAAGATCAAGACCTCACCTTCTCCTCCTCCTCAGAGGTTTCCATTCCTAAGATAAGGTCTCTCCAGAGAGAAGTACGCGCAGGCCACCACCAGCTCCCAACAAGATGGACGCGTAGTTCTGGGGTCCCTTTCTTGTAATGCATCCCACTGCATGTACAGGCAGTAACATCTGGCCTTCATTATGTTGCCCCGTGGGGCTTGGGCCTTGGGGAATCAAACTGGACTACCTTGTTAACTTCTAAGTTGGGTAAAATCTCGGACCCTAGAGTTTCTGACTTAACACATCACCACCAAATTATCTTTCTGAAGATCTGCTTTGGCCACGTGATTTCCCTGCTTGAAATCCTTCAATGGCTTCCCACTACAGAATACAGTTCTTACCTGTCACCTTTCCAGGTGGTCCTCTCGCTTCTTCCTTATGTAAACCCTGTGCTCCTGTCAATCTGGACCCCAGGATGTGTTCCATACACAGGCATTCATATACTGCCTCATGTTTCTGGACATGCCTGAACGCTATACTTAAGACTGCAGAAGAGATAAAATTTTACCCATGAAGCACCAGTGCCTAGGCTGCCACCGTTTCCTTCTTCCAGTATGTTGCCATGGCTCCTTCTGGGTAGGCTGATGGGAAGACAGCCTGCTCTCTGCTGTAGTCATAACGAGATGAACTGATGACCAGTGCTGGGGCCCAAGGTGACTGTGCTCTGGTTGGACATCTGGAAAATGAACTGCCCCTGAGAATGCTTGGCTTGAAACTGTCCAACAGGATAGCTCTCAATTTGATGGCAGCCAAAAAACCTACAGAGCTCCTCTCTTTAAGAAGTGTCAGGGGGTAAGGAGAGGCAACTCATCTTCTAGTGAATAAGTGAGTTGTAATTTTGGTTCTCCCCTAAGCTCTACATCTTAGTCTTAGCTTGTCCCACATTTCTGGGTGTTCTTGCAATAAATTCCCAAGCAAAGACAACATGGGCATGTATTTTCTTGCAGCCTCAACTGCTTAATTCAAGTGCTCTCCCCACTGATCTCTGAGACATGTGTACAAAGACGTTGGTGGATGCATTTTATTGTGGTGGACACAATAAAAATGTGTTCACTAGTATGGGCTGGTTAAGTGATCACATTCATCAAATATAAGATACATCCCCATTTCAGAGACATTAAAATATCAATCAAATGGCCTACAGTAGTTACGTGATATAGCTGATTGTTCTAATATGTGAAAAAATGTGGGTCTTAGACTTGGAGAACTAAGGTATGGTGTATTCACACAGTGGACTACTTTGCAGCTGGGGTAGGTAATGGCATAAAAGGAGGTGTGTGTTGTGTTACCTGTAAAAACCTGTGCTTGAAAAATAAACAGTTTTAAACTAGGGGGTGAACACACGCATATAGTTTAAGTATTTTTACAGCTTTTTGTATGTCTAAGATATGTTATATACTTTTCTTTTTTTTTCCCCAAACTGGAGTCTTGGAAAAGTCCAAGGCTGGAGTGCAGTGGCTTGATCATGGCTCACTACAACCTCCACCTCCCAGGTTCAAGCAATTATCCTGCCTCAGCCTCCCAACCATCTGGGATTACAGGCACCTGTCACCACATCCGGCTAATTTTTGTATTTTTAGTAGAGATGGGGTTTCACCATGTTGGCCAGGCTGGTCTTGAATTCCTGACCTCGTGATCCACCCGCCTCAGCCTCCCAAAATGCTGAGATTACAGGCATGAGCCACTGTGTCCAATATGTTATACATTATACATATACATTCCGATATGCTATAAAGTTATACCCAGCCAATATGTTATACATTTTTCTCCAAATAGGACTAGCAACATTTTTGTTATGTTATACATTTTTATGTTATACATTTTGTTATACATAACAAATTATGTTATACATTTTTTCTAACTGGGCCTAGCAACCTGCTTTATCTCCCCTGTTCTGTGGGAGACCTCGTGTTCAAGTGATAGCTTAAAAATCAATTCTCGGCTGGTCGCGGTGGCTCACGCCTGTAATCCCAGCACTTTAGGAGGCCAAGGCGGGCAGATCATCCGACGTTAGGGGTTCGAGACCAGTCTGGCCAACATAGTGAAACCTCATCTCTACTAAAAATACAGAAATTAGCCGGGCGTGGTGATAGGCGCCTGTAATCCCAGCTACTCCGGGGGCTGAGGCAGGAGAATCGCTTTAACCCAGGAGGCGGCAGTGCACCGAGATAGTGCCACCACACTCCAGCTGGGGACAGAGTTAGACTCTGGCTCAAGAACAAAAAAATAAAAAATAAAAAAGTAAAAAAAAATAAAAAGACAAAAACAAATCAATTCTATAAAGGAGTTGAGAGAAACATTCACTGTCCCTTATCTCTACATGTTGCTTATCAGAATAAAAAAAAATTCCAGCAACATCAGTCATGGGCACAAAGCCAACTCTCAAACATTTACAGAACTCGATGATTACCCAAAACTCGGCTTGCTTTCTCAATACTACTGACTTTAGTTTCCCTTAGCCACAGGTGTGTCTAGAGTTAAACAAGGTCAACTTTACAAAAAGATATTTGGGCATAGTTTTTAAAAAACTTAAAAGTGTGTGTGCGCGCGCGCGTGTGGTGGGGCATTTCAATATAAATGCCTTAAACACAACCTTCCTATTTTATAAAATGGGTTGAATCTTTTAAGGACACATATTTCCTAAAACCTCGACTGATACACAGAGTGCAAACTTGGGAGCCAGACTAGACCGCCTCAGAATCATGCCAGCTGTGTGGCACTGGAAAGTCACCTAACTTTGCAGCGCCTACCTTCACCTCTGTAAAATGGGAGACAATAATAACTCATTTATGGATGCTGTAAAGATCTGAAATTTTAAACTCAGTAATGCGCCTGGCACATATTAGACGCGGGTGTTTCGTTTGTCTCGGCAAAGGCTTCGGGTTTTGGGCCAATAGCCTTGCTGCCTCTGGAGCAAGCATCTCTCCTTGCACCCTACCCTCTGGGGCATTTAAAAATTACCTCAACTCTACTCTCAATTATTTCCAGTTCAACATTTGTGTGCAGGTTACAAAGCCGAGGAAACTGAGGTTCTAGCCTTTGGGTATCTTCTAAACTAACACAGCACGTACAGAAATTTTTTTAAGTTTGGTGGAGGAATCGGCAGCACAGGGCAAGCGGCGTTCTGTTCACAGACCTGGGAATCAGAACTCTGGGCGCCGCGGCCTCCAGGCGCCTCTCGGCTCCCCGCAGACTTCCTGCCCCAGGGGGAGGGGCGGTCAGCTTGCTGCAGAAAGCCGCCGGACCCCCTGCACCCCGCCTTGCCGCCCCCCACTCCCACTGTCTGGAATGGGGAGCGAAGGGTCTAGGCGATAGCACTTACCAGCGCGAAGTGCACCAGCGCGTCGTAGCAGAGCCAGATGAGCGCCCCGCGGTCGGCCGCCCCCCGCCCGCGGCCCAGGCGCAGGCCCAGAGCGCAGCCCGCCGCCAGCAGCGCGGCGCACAGCAGCAGCGACCCGCCAGCCTCGGCCCCCAGCTCCCACTCAGCGCCCATGCTTCCGGCTCCCGACGCCAGCGGCCAGAAACCATGAGGCAGAGGAAAGCCGGGAGAGAAACGACGGGGCGGGGCTGGCCGGAAAGGGGCGGAGCCGGATGGCCAAAGAGGAGCGGAGCTGAATGGCCAAGGCGGTCCGGGGAGGAACGGGGCTCCTCGGCAGGGTCGGGACCAGCGCTAGTATTCCCTGCCCGCCTCGCACCCTCGCCAGCCTGCTGAGCCCAGAGGTTTTGTCAGGTCCCGCGCATGGAGGTTCCCTAGGAGGACCGTGCTCACCAACTTGCTCAACTCCCTCCACCAAACCTGTTCCCAAACCAAGCCTGGAGGATTGGTAATAGGGCCACACCCTTTGATGTTGTTTGATTTTTAACAAGGCTCAAACTTTAAGCCACAAAGTGAAGCCCAGGTAGTGGAAATTTTGCCAGTAGACCGGGGCAGAATTTTAGAGGCGAAAGGTTTCAGTTAGGCTCCTGCGAGCCTTACCAAGGAGGTGAGGGGGTTAAGGGTGTTTTCAGCCACCAGCCGGCTTAAAGCCCTTGTGGCCTACTTTGACAATCTTTCCTTTTCTCCAGAAAAGTAGAAGTGTGGGTGAGAGGAGCGGTAAGTCCTATTGGCTTGGCGATAGATGTGTTTCACCTGTGGCAGGCCAGGTCTCACTATCGCAGGCCTCCATCACACCTGTTTCAGCACTGACTGACTGGTTAAGTTAAATATTAAAAGCTGAAAGAGTCAGTGCCCGTATACAAAGGCTGGAATGTAACAAAAGCCCACGAAGTTTTGCCTAGGCCTTTCTTGGGCCTTGAAGCATGACAAGATAACGAAGGAATTCTTAACAGGACCCGTTTAGGATTAAACAAGTTTTATTGGGGGATCTGAAGAAACTCCCCAGGCCTCCACAAACAAGTTTATTGGGGGTCTGGAGGAATTCCACAAGCCTCCATGATTTTAGCAGGAGACAAAATAAGGGTAATCATCCCAGCAGCCAGACCCATTTAGATTAAGTAAATTTCCTGAGGCTCCAGAGGAAGGTCTTCAGGATTAGAAGTTGTTAATCACTTGTGTCTTTAGATGAATGCACTCTTACACGTAGAGATACAGCTTAGAAGGTATATACATGCTGGAAAAACTTTGTAATTATGAGTTGGTCTGGCAATAATTTCCAGACCTTCTCCCTGTAACCGGTTGCAGAAATAAAAACTCTTCTTCCGCGGTTCATCTGCACCTTGTTAATTGGGCTGCCCAACCCCCAGTTTGGTCCGGGAACAAACCTACATTATTTAACTTCACAACCCTATGAGGTCAGTGAAACAAGCCACTCACAAAAACATACTTATGATTCCACTTACAGGAAATGTCTAAAATAATCGATTTGCAGAAACAGAATGGGGGTTACCAGGGGCAGGGCGGGGAGGGGGGGCGTGGGGAAAAGTGGAGTGTTATTTATTGGGATAGTTTCAGATTTGCAAGATGATGTTCTGGAGATTGGTTGCACAACAACGTGAACATACTTTACTGAGCTGCACACTAAAAATGGTTAAGATGGCAAATTTTATGTGTATTTTACAATTATAAAAAAAATGCTGGCACTGAACACAAGAACTTTTTCCCCTGGTCACTTTCTATACCATTTTTTTTATAGCAGTTAACACCAGATAGAATGATCCTTGTTTATGCACTTATTGCTAATCTCTTGCCACTACAATGTAAGTCTTCAAGGCCAGGGGTTGTGGCTACCTTTTTACTGCTGTATCCCTGGCACCTATTACAGAGTTTGGCATATACTAGCTGCTCAGTTAAATAACTGGCGACTGAGTATGGCCAATCTAGCCACCTATGCTCTGGATCCTGTCCTGTAACTAACTTATCACCCTTTAGGGACCATGCTGCCCACCTCCTCTTCGGAGCAAAATAGAAACTGAAAAAACTGATCAGATCCCCTGTCTTCATGTCTTGACCCTGCTTCTCAGTCCTTTCTACTCTAGTTCCTGCCTTATCACACTGATACAGCTCTCACTAAGGTGACTACTGGCCTCCCCATCAGTGAACCCAAAGAGCAGTTCGTTTTCTTAGTTTACTTCTGAGCAGCATCACAGCACTGAAATATTTTTCCTTTGATTTTCTTTTTCTTTTCTTTCTTTTTTTTTTTTTTTTTTTTTTTTTTTTTTTTTTTTGGAGACGGAGTCTCGCTCTGTCGCCCAGACTGGAGTGCAGTGGCGCGATCTCGGCTCACTGCAAGCTCCGCCTCCCGGGTTCACGCCATTCTCCTGCCTCAGCCTCCCGAGTAGCTGGGACCACAGGCACCCGCCACCACACCTGGTTAATTTTTTTTTTTTTTGTATTTTAGTAGAGACGGGGTTTCACCGTGTTAGCCAGGATGGTCTCGATCTCCTGACCTTGTGATCCACCCATCTCAGCCTCCCAAAGTTTTGGGATTACAGGCGTGAGCCACCACGCCCGGCCTCCTTTGGTTTTCTAAGAACACAGCCTTCTTAGCCATTGTTTCCTCTGCAAGTGCATCTTCCACTACAAATGCCCAGTGATTACTGCAGCTCCACACCACAGTCCTAGGCTGTTCTCACTCCAGACCCCAGATCCAGGCAGTCTCATCCTTACCCTCTGCTTTAATGACCAGCAAAACCAGCAGAGAACTCAATCTCTAGCCTGGTCCTATTCTCTGGACTCCAGACCACTATTTCCAACTGCCCTACTTGACGGTCACTTGGACGTCTCAACAAAACCCAAACTGAGCTCATCACTTTGCACCCCAATGTCTGATTCTCTTTTCTATCTCATGTTACTTCCACTCATCAGTTACTACAACCTGGAAACCTAGAAATCATCCCCAATACTTCTCTCTCCCCAAACTTGGCATCACCAGCTCCTCCTCAGCAGCCAAGTATTTCTTGATTCTATGCATTTCATGGACCTATTCACTATCTCGTCTCTGTGCTTCACTCACTCAATGGGACCAGCAACCTCTACATCACTAAATCCAAAGGACATTTCCTGTCCTTAGCCTTACCAACTAGTGATCTTTATTAATCTGTTACCCCTCTTGCTTGATGATTTTCCATATAGAATACCAAAATCCTTTTCATGACTTACTAGACTGTGGGCTCTGGCCCCTCCCTATCTCTTTAGCCCTTTCCCATTCCCGTTAATCCTTCTTCCCATTATAATCTTTCATCTAGCTATACTTGCTCTCTTTCACTTCCTCAGATGCCCCATGGTGCTTCTCACAAGGCTTTGTACAGACTCTTCCACTGCTGGAAAGCTTTTCCATTCAATCTGCCCAGTAAACTCCTGCCTTTTTACCACAATCAGTGAAAATTTTGGCTGGCACTTTTAAGGGCTCAACATTAGCCTGGTTATCACCTTTCTCAGTAGCCAATTTCCTCTACTATGTATATCATTGTATACCTCATTTTTTTCTAACATTTGTCAAAACTTGTCATTTTTTTTATTCCTGTTATTTTTACAAGTATCCTGTGCCATAGCACAGTACCTGGCACAGGACAGAGTATTCAGTATTCGAGTTTTTTTTTTTTTTTTTGAGACGGAGTCTCACACACTGTCACCCAGGCTGGAGTGCAGTGGTGCGATCTTGGCTCACTGCAACCTCCGCCTCCTGGGTTCACGCCATTCTCCTGCCTCAACCTCCCCACCACCACGCCCGGCTAATTTTTTGTATTTTTAGTAGAGATGGTGTTTCACCGTGTTAGGCAAGATGGTCTCAATCTCCTGACCTCGTGATCTGCCTGCCTTGGCCTTCCAAAGTGCTGGGATTACAGGTGTGAGCCACCGTGCCCGGCCTAGTATTCGAATGTTTCTAAAGGCTTAGTCAGAATTCTTACTTATATAAGACTCAAAACATCGAAAGGATACATATGTAGAATGTGATCTCATGAGAAAAACTAGGCTGAATATGAAATTTATTCTTATATTTAGTTGAAAAGGGGCAGATGCCTAACGAGTTGGGTCAAAGAGAGCTGATGATAAAGAGGGCGTGACTTGATCACAAATCTAATTATGATGAAGCTGGTAAAATAACTGAAAGAATCCCTCCACATTAATAGAATCAAATGTCCAGTTAATGGAATGTTCCCATTCATTCCAAAGTACCCAGAAACCAGTCACACCACATTCCTTATCGTTGGAATCCTTGAAGTGCATCAAGCTGACAGGAACCAGGTCCAGCAATGACTTTTATGAGAATGGATGAAATGCAAGGTGTGTTCGGGTAGAAGAAGAAAGCTGATTTAAAAAATGGATTAAGTCTCCTCTGCTATCTGGAAATAACAAAGTCTACTCCCAATCAAAAACAGTTAATTTGTACTGATGGATATTTAAGTTTCTTTCTCTTTTGAGACAGGGTCTCACAACTCTGTGGCCCAGGCTGGAGTGCAGTGGCACAATCTCTGCTCAGGTGTATGGCAGCCTCACCCTCCAAAGTAGCTGGGACTACAGGCATGCCCACCAGCTAAGTTTTAAAATTTTTTTGTACAGATGAGGTCTCACTATATATTGCCCAAGCTGGTGTCAAACTCCTGGGCTCAAGCGATCCACCCAGGTTAAGAAAGGATCTTGTAGCAAGCAAAGCTAGGCAATAAATAACAAAGCTCCCTCAAAATGAGTACCTTGTTTCTCAAGCTCTTCTGACTTACTCCTGCAGGAATGTTTCCATAAAATACCCTGCCTCAAAAATCTGATTTTATGTTTAAAATATGTAAAATGTATACTTTATAACACTTTGGCTTGTATTACCAATAAAACTTTTACTTACCACCTAGTAAAGTTGCTGTCCCACGAAGATGTTCCTTATCTTATGGCTTCTCACATTATTTGGCACAAGGCCCCAAGCATCTTTGGGTATCACAGTTTAAGAGAATTCCTCAAGAAGGTGTATGGCAATTTGCTAGCGTAGGGAAGGGGGATGCTATAGAAGAAATTCCCTGCAGAGAATACTTTCTTTATAGCATGGCTCAGCCATAGTTTCTGTTTTTAATAATTTAATAGATGATTTTAAGTTTTCTGATGGGGCCAATCTCTCAACAATGCTTCAAGAAGTGATCTTCAAACTATGCTATGATTTTCTAGTCCAACTCGTTTTCCCTAGATAACTTGAAATTTTCACCTAGAAGTGTTTGAAAAACACTTGTTGAGATTTGGGCAATTAACACATTTGATTGTTTTACAACCCTGTATTTTAGCCACAGGATAAATTTAAGAGGTAACTAGTTGCTCCGTATTTCTATTTCGTTATCCCAAGTCCCTTGAAATAGGTGTTCAGTACTACCTGGAGTTTCCTACATATGATTTGGGAAATTAGGTTAGGCCTGCCTCCAATTTTTCCTAAAACTCAGAATGAAGAAAAGGCACATTTGTATCTCCCTTTTTCATCTTACGCATCTGAGGAAAGCCTGGGACTGTTCACACAAAAAAGTCATGATTTAGGCTGTCTCATTTGAGTGGAGTTTTCTATAGGAATTGATTTAGGACAGTGGTTTACAATCAGGGATGGTTTTGGGCCCCCAGATGTTTGGCAATTCTGGAGACATTTTTGGTTGTCTTAACTTGGGGAGAGGAGAGAGGTGCTACTGCTATCTAGTGAGTAGAGCCCAGGGATAACTACTAAACATCCTACATTGCACAGGGCAGATGACACACAACAAAGAATTATCCAGCCGAAAATGTTAATAGTGCAGGGTTTAAAAAATCCCAATTGAGGCCAGGTGTGGTGGCTCACGCCTGTAATCCCAGCATTTTGAGAGGCCGAGGCGGGCAGATCACTTGAGGTCAAGAGTTCGAGACCAGCCTGGCCAACATGGTGAAACCCCATCTCTACTAAAAATACAAAAATTGGCCAGGCGTGGTGGCAGGTGCCTGTAATCCCAGCTACTCAGGAGGCTGAGGTAGGATAATCACCTGAACCCGGGAGGCAGACCACTGCACTCCAACCTGGGCTAAAGAGCGGGAAACTCCATCTCAAAAAACAAAAAACAAAAAAACAATTTAGGCCTAAGTTAGTTGAGGGATTTTATGGGCAAACAGTGGGATTAGGTTGCATTCCCACATCCCTTTTCCCACACATTGTATATAGTACTTTTGGAGAATCATTCTATCAGTTTTTCAGCTATCTAAACAAGTACAACATTTATACCCACAGCTTCATATACAGAAATTATATTCCCTTTCCCCCCAAAAGAGTTAAGTAAACTTCCCCAGTTTAACTAGCGTTTAAAAAATTAACCACCACTGTAAGACAACGGACATTTGTGAATGTCAGTTGCTCTTGTTTACTTGTTTATCTGCATTAACTAATCCCGAAAGGATGAATGACCCTTCTTTAAACATTTTCTTTTCATATAAAAATAGAATTTTTTAAAAGATAGGGTCTTGCTATGTTGCCCAGGCTGCTCCCAAGCTCCTGGGCTCAAGTGATCCTCCTGACTCAGCCTCCCAAGTAGCTGGAGCTACAGGTGTCTGCCACCAACCACGCCCTTTAGGATGACCCTTCTGAAAGAAATGATGGCAAGACTATGAGTATTATCACATTTACTTATATACCAACTTATTTTAAAAATAATTTGAAGTGGCATTATACAAAAGTAAACATTTCTACACTCAAAAGTGGCTGCTCCTTTGTTCTTTTAATTAATGCAAGATTTCACTTAGTGCCATAACTTTACCTAACAGGTTAAAACTTTTAGGTTGGCTCTGATTACTATTTTCCATAGTCACATGTTTTCAAGGGTTAGCCAGGTCTTAAGAGTTTTTGTTTGATGAAAGTCATATCGTACCATCATCTCAAAAAAATGGGCTTTTTCTAAGTTATAGTATTTAAACCTGAGACACAAAGGGAAAATGCCATGTGATGACGGAGGCAGAGACTGGAGTGATGCAGCTGCAAGCCAAGGAAACCCAAGGATTGCCAAGAACCACCAGAAGCTAGGAAGAGGCAAGGAAGGATCGTCCCCATGAGAGCCCCCAGAGAGAGCCTGGCTCAGCCATCACCTTGATTTCAGACTTCTGGTCTCCAGAAGTGGATGACAATATATTTCTATTGTCTGAAACCACCTGGTTTGTGGTACTTTGTAATAACAGCTTAGGAAACTAATACAGATTTTGGTAATTCTTATTTGTCACAAAATAGTCTCAAATCTAGCATTATTATTGATCATCCTGGTTTGTTAAAGTTGAGATGGAGCAGGAACCCCTCTTAAGGGCCCGCCAGGTGTCCCCCAAGCATGGAAATAAAGGAAAATTTTGAGTTCCTTCAAGGGAAATTCCAGGCACCTAGCTAGCCCTATGAATAAATAAGCAACTTGATAAGCAAGAGAGTAATAGTAGCTTAAAACAATAAGCAAGGAAGTCACAGGATATTTGGTTCCTTATAGAAACTAAAGATAACATCTTAACATATGTCCCTGAGTTGTTCTTCAGAAACCTGGACCCCCACCAAATGGATCCACTGGCCAGGGAAGGGGGAACTGAGGACTGAGCTCTGACTGCCATTCTTTGTTCTCAATGTCTTCCTGAGGGGCCTATAGGAAGTCACGCCCATGGGGCAGACTTAGCATTCTTTTCTGCTGACCCCAAGTTTTTTGACAAAGCTTTGATTCCTTAATCAATTGCAAATAAGAAAATCTTTAAATTCACCTATGACCTGTAAGTCACCCCCTGCCACCCTGAGCTTCAAGACAGGCCACATTTTTAGGCCAAACCATTGTGTATTGATGTACAATTTTGCCTGTAACTTATGCTTTCCTGAAATTCACCCCTGCCTTTAAAAACCTTTGCTTGTAAAGCCATGAGGGAGGTTGGGTCTTAAGCGTGAGCTGCCTCATTTTTCTTGTTTGGTGCCCTGCCTGCAGATAAATGCCCTCCTTTTTCCTGCTGCAAAACCTTGCTGTGGATGTTTGGCTAACTGTGCCAGGTGAACAGACTTCAGTTTAGTTCAGTAAAATGGTGTGAAGGAGATATTAAAATACAATAAAAGAGTAATTCATGATTTACCTCCATTGTGATTTTTAAAAAATAATTCCAAATTTAAATTTAACCATACAGAAAACAAACAAGTTATTTTCAGAAATAAGTTTTCAATGTTTTATCATATTTGATAGCAGCTTTTTTTATTGGTTACAAAACCTAAGCCCATATACAAAATTAGGAACACATTTAGATGCCTCTTTTGAAAGAACGTTTTAGTCTTTTTAAACTGAGTTTAAAAAAAAATAAAAACAATGCAATTTTTAAACACTGTTTTGAAAACTTAAAAGTGCAGCAATATACTTAGTTTCCTTTATCTACGAAATGGTGCAATTCCAATTCAAAACTGGTGAGGTCACAAATTGAATCAAGGAAATGCATACAAATGTCTGCACTACTTGATGCTAATGTTCACTTAAATGTTAGTTTGCACTTTAAAACATGAGAGGAAATAGGAATCATCACAGTAGAGGCCCAATTTTAATCATAATGTGTGCAAATTTTAAAAGGTAACTGTCAGTTAAGTAAGGAAAGTCCAGAAGAAACTAAACTGGAAGGGGTACAGTTCACAATATCAAGAAGATTTGGACTTTTAAGGGTTTCACCGAAGTTTGTGACCTTAATTCGCTTTTACGTTGTTATTCCTACTTTTAGTGAACACCACGCAGTTTCAAAAATTTAGACTATAGTGTCCAAACAGGATGCAGTTACCATATGAAGCTTTAACTCAAAATTTGGATAAAGAAAAAAAGGCACAATGAACTTCAACTCAATTTTATGTGCACAAGAGTTGAAAAATCTGAGCCACCTTAAAGAGAAATTGATTCTAAAATTTATAAAACCTATAAATAATCAGAGGCCAAACCACTATATTAAAACAGATTCTCTAGCAAGTAAAAATCTTGCAGTTTAAACATACGCTTGTATCCACTTTAGATACAAGACAAAACTCACTCTTTAAAGTGGCTCCACCTTGGCAGATACATATATTTGTAATGAATGCACACCTGCTATGTGTTGTTTATCAGTGAAAACACCCCAGCTGATTCACAAAGCTCTGATGGCATCTGTCTCATCTTCATCACAGTAAATACACCCCCCATGGATAACTAAATTAGTTTAGATTTTCTATCCCTTCACATCAATGCATTGGGAAATTATACCCAGTAAACAAAAGCAACAATACCATTTCTGTGACAGCACAAATTATTTAGTTTAAAAATTTTCAAATCCATATTCTTTCATTAATAACTGGGCCAGACAATTTACCAAAAGCAATAACTTGACATAGTAATAGGATTTTGCAGAATTACTTAGAGATCACTGCAAATCAGGTTTATGTTAAATAACTGCAAATTACTCCTCTACACAGATCCCTGTCTGAATCTTTTAATATATGAAGATGCTTTTAGAGTAGGATCTGAATTAACTTTCCCAATACTCAAAGAATGAAGTCTTATGACACTTCTAAATAGTTGCTGGTTTGTTGCCAACCACATTATCAAAAGCACTGGTTACTAAGTAAAAAATATTTTAAGACTAAATTACAGTAAACATGAAAGCTCCACAGTTTAAACCCAATATAAATCAACCATATCCAATTATCAAATTAAAACAAAGAATATTAACTCCTGAAAGCTGAAAGCAAGATTTTTTAAAAAACATCACCAATGGGTATTTTAGACTTTTGTAGTTTTTTTTTGTCTTGTTTTTTGTTTTGCTGTTTTTCCTTTATAGTCAGGGACTCTTGCTTTCAACTTAAACAGAAGTTCAAGTCCATAACAGGTTGCAGCTCAGGTAAAATACCATGCACAGCATTTGATTACTTCAAAACAGCAGGAACACACAGGCTGAAGAGAGTGGTCAAATAGGGCTTGCTGTTCTCAAAAATTAGGTATAATGGCAAAAGCATTAATATCCATATCTAAGGTTCTTCCTCCAACCCTGGCTTCTGAGGCAGATAATAAACACATCAATTACTGGTAGATGAAGTACAGTTTTTTTTTTTTTTTAAACTTATCTGTTTATTCAATAACCAAGTTCCTTGTTTTTAAGTTACTTTTTTTGTGTCAGTTCCACCAATGAAAATCATTTGGCTTGTACTTTAAAATCTATTCTTCCACATAAAGAATATGAAAATATGTTTGTGGAGGACAATGATGGAGGCTCAGATCACACTGCACCTCTTTAGTCTTCCAACTTGTATATGCATCATACCAAAGTGTCTTGATCCACAGCGCACCATTTTCCAAAGGAGTATCAGTGGGCAGCTGACATGTCACCACTATGGAATATTTATTCTAAATTGGAGACTGCAGTTGTCAGCCTGTGGCACCAGGGAACAGGGAAAAATAGGGTAGTTGAGATTGTTAAGGAGAGTTCTAAAACAGTTTAGGAAATCATGCATATGCATTTACAGTCCATGTGATAGTGACTTTTGGCAACTGCAAAGTGACTGAGACATGGCTTGCTTTAGAAGCATCAAAACAAAGAGGCATGTGTGTTTTGGAGCCTTTTGTTGCTGTTGTTCTTATCATTTGGTAGCCATCTGGTGGTGCTTCATATTGAATGTGGGAAAGATGCTGCACTCAACTGAACTTAAAAATTAAATTCTTTTGTTTGAAGGTTGGCTGTTGGATCAAAATTGTAAGTACCTCCTTGTGTTGCTTCAGGAATGAGGCAGGGATCTTCATCAATCTATAAAAAAACAAGAAGAAAATCCTTATTAGGTTATGATACCATACATAATGATGTAAGTGGAACTGACTTTTTACCTCTTAGCAAATAATTCTATGTGAATGCTTTAATCACCTAAAAATATTCGGATAAATCAATAATTTTAGTAACAAATTTAATAATTTAAAATTTAACACGTTTCAAAACTGCATCCTTAAGTTTCTGTATCTGTAGATTTATTTAACCTATCTGAACATACATCACTTACATAATTACTATTTCTTCTTAGTTAATAGATTACAAATGAAACAAGAACTGTTTTTACAACTTTACCTTATAATGAAGTTTCAAAGTAAGAGAAAGTGACTGATGGAATGTCTAATAGAAATACAGTACAAACTTAGGTCATCCTAGTAATAAAAGGAAAACTCTTTGTAAATTTACATTGTGTATAGGTTTTCATTTACATGAAGACACACCCTATTTTAATATCTACTTACATCATCACCAGAGAAATACTGATCTATGATTTCAAATGCTAATTTATATATGTCTTCATTTTCATGTTGCTGTAAAACTTCAATTTTCTCCAAACCTGGTAAGAATAAAATAATCAAAATAACTGGTTAATTGATAAGGAGATACTAATCAAAACCATGCTCATTTTGATCATGCAGAAATCCTAAGGAACTCAGAACACACTGCTCCCCCATTTAAGATGGTGGTTTGTCTAAAATACAGATAAAACACGGGGCTGGTTCTAGTTGGAGGACCAGAATCCTACTAATTCTTTTCCTTCTTAGAAGCCCGTGAGGTACCCAGATCCCTGAGGCAGGCAGTCTAAAAAAACACCCAAACAATCCATTTGACAGAGGGAAGCTGTGGCATAAATATGTAAAGAGACTTATTTCAAGTTATATGGCAAGTTTGTGACAGTACTAGAACTGACTCCCCCACACTGCTTTAATATAATCTTACTAATCCTTTTTTTCTTTTTGAGATGGAGTTTCTCTCTGTCACCCAAGCTGGAGTGCAGTGGCGAGATCTCGGCTCACTGCAAGCTCTGCCTCCTGGGTTCACGCCATTCTCTTGCCTCAGCCTCCCGAGTAGCTGGGACTACAGGCACCTGCCACCATGCCCGGATAATTTAGAGACGGGGTTTCACTGTGTTAGCTAGGATGATCTCGATCTCCTGACGTCGTGATCCGCCCCCGCCTCAGCCTCCCAAAGTGCTGGGATGACAGGCATGAGCCGCGCCCGGCGCTTTTTTTGGAGATGGAGTCTCACTCTGTCCCCAGGGCTGGACTGCAGTGGTGCGATCTCGGCTCACTGCAACCTCCACCTCCTGGGTTCAAGTGATTCTCTTGCCTCAGCCTTCCGAGTAGCTGGGATTACAGGCTCTCGCCACTACACCTAGCTAATTTTTTGTATTTTTAGTAGAGACAGGGTTTCACCATGTTGGCCAGGCTGGTCTCGAACTCCTGACCTCATGATTTGCCCGCCTCAGCCTCCCAAAGTGCTGGGATTACAGGTGTGAGCCACCGCGCCCGGCCAATCTTACTAATCTTACTGCCTCATAAAGTAATTTGTATCTTTCTCTTTGTTTTCCAAATGTTAGTACTTTTATATAACCACAAAATAAGTTTTTAGAACCTTATAATTGGTATAAAAGAGAAAGATTTAAATTTTGAAAAACTTTCTTTAAAAAATGAATAGAGGTCTTATGTCCTATAGCCACAATGAACCTGGGGGAAAATATTTCCAGAACAGATACCATAGAATGCCTTCATTTATATTTCCAATATATTTACTCCACACATCATATACACAAGTTTACCATTTCAAACTTTAATATTCTTCCTTGAAATGTCTTTTTGAAGGTTATTTTAAAATGGTTGCATTTTTTTCCTTATATACTAATAAACCAGAAAAATGGGGGAAATTGTTGCCAAAGTGCTTTATACAATTATAAAATATTAATATGTATCCTAATTATTACTCCTATAGACAGAAGTAACTATATTGATAAAAAGCTGAAGAGTAATAATTCTCTAAGTTGCTCAAACTTGCTGGGTTATGAACCTGACTACAATGCTAATTTTTAATTATCTTAAAATATTGAAAAAGCAGAATGAGCAGTGAATTAATAGTAAGAAGATCTGGATTTTAATTTTGCTTCTATCACAACCTACTTCTGTGACCTTGGACAAGACTCCTTAAAATCTCTGGAATAACTTCTCAAGAAATCCTCCCGGCCGGGTGCAGTGGCTCATGCCTGTAATCCCAGTACTCTGGGAGGCCGAGGTGGGCAGGTCACCTGAGGTCGGGAGTTTAAGACCAACCTGACCAACATGGAGAAACCCTGTCTCTACTAAAAGTATAAAAACTTAGCCGGTGTAGTGGCGCATGCCTGTAATCCCAGCTACTCAGAAGGCTGAGGTAGGAGAATTTTAACCTGGGAGGCTGAGGTTGCGGTGAGCAGAGATCGAGGCATTGCGCTCCAGCCTGGGCAACAAGAGCAAAACTCTGTCTCAAAAAAACCAAAAACCAAAAAACAACAACAACAAAAAGAAATCCTCCCGGTTTGAGTATTCTATGATCCTACTGCATTTGTTTTCTCTTAAAAAATAAATAAACAATATTCATATAAAGTAGTCAATGAAAAATCTAAAACATGACATGATGATAAACTAAGGTTTAGACATGTTAGTACATATTGAACATGTACATTTAAAAATAGAATTTTAACATATGTTTCACATGTCATTACTAAAGAATAATACAGTATGTCAAATCACAATTATTTCTCATTAAAATTTCAAAGTAACTGCCACGGTAATAACTTTGGCATGTAGTTGTGGCAATCATAAGAACCATTACGAGATTGAAACAAAATATCTAGGTGACTCAGAAGTCAGTAACCTTTTCCAAGTATATGAATAGTATTTCCTAAAGTGGGGTCCACAGAATTACATGGTAATAACACACACACAAAAGTGTTTCATTGTTAAGGAGTTTAAGAAATGCTGGATTAAATAAAGCTTTAAAATTTATGTAGTGGTTGCAAGGGCTGTTAATTTGCTGTCATGCACTGTGACTTCAAGAGAAGTATTAGTGTTTCCTAAAATGCAATGTCAGGCCAGGCACAGTGGACCATGCCTGTAATCCCAGCACTTTGGGAGGCCGAGGCAGGTGGATCACTTGAGGTCAGGAGTTCGAGACCAACTTGGTGAAACCCTGTCTCTACTAAAAACACAAGAATCAGCTGGGTGTGGTGGTATGCACCTGTAATCCCAGCTACTTGGGAGGCTGAGGTGTGAGAACCGCTTGAACTCGGGAGGCAGAGGTTGCAGTGAGCTGAGTTTGTGCCACTGCACTCCAGCCTGGGCGACAGAGCAAGATTCTGTCTCCAAAAAAAAACTATGTTGTCAATCTCTAGAAGGTTACACAGTGACCTTCACAACCAGTTTTTGCAAAGTATGGACTACTGCCTTCTGGAAAATCCTCTTGGAATGCAAACATAGTGAATAAAGAAAAGCAACATACTGTGATCATTTAAAAACAACATATCCTAGTAATTTTCTTTCTACTAAGTTGACTTTAAAGAACTAATGTTTCAGAGTTCCAGTGCTCAAATATTCTTCTTCATTCAATCCACTCTTACCTCCACATTCCTCTATTATTTCAGCTATTGTGCTTGCTTCATCACCGGCCATTATCAGAATGTTTTTTAGACCATCTAGAACCACCTGAACCACTTGAGAATCTTTCACTGACAGTAAATTACAGAACGGTGGTATTACATTCTGCTGTACAAGGTACTCAACCTAGACAACAAAAGAGAAGACATATTTTTATTTATATAATTATCTATTCCCCAGCAGGGTGTCGTGCTACCTGGAAGGCTGAGGCAGGAGGGTATCTTGAGCCCAGGAGTTGGAGGATGTAGTGCTTTATGGTCACGCCCGTGAATAGCAACTGCACTCTAGCCTGGGCAACACAGTTATCTTTTCCCCAAAAAGAACACAACACAGTCAGCAACTGCTAAACATAAGAGAGTAGCATGCTTTCCAGTATTAACAATCATGACAGTTACAGGTTTGCAAACTCACCTGATCTTTTCTGCCACTTATTGTTAAGTTGCTGATTGCCCAAGCAGCTTCTTTTTGTGTTCCAAAGTCCCCCTGAAGGTTAAAAATAAGAGATCATAAAATGGACTCTTTATCCAAAAAGTCTTGGTTATTAACAGATTAATAGACTCAGTGAACTCATAATATGACCAACCTTAGCAAGCTGATGAATAATCATAGGAATTAATCCAGCATCTATTACAGCTTGAACTTGTTGCTGGTTGCCTGCTGTTATGTTGGAAAGGAACCACACTGCTTCCTATAATTGAACAAAATATAGGGCACCTTTATTTGAAAAATAATACCTTTAATGCCTTTCTATTTTAATATATTTTATATAGACAATAACAAAATCACCTAAATTACATTAAACAGACTGCATCTAAAAACTGATTAGGTATACAAAATCTTCCATTTTAAACAAGTAATAAGGAAATTTCCATTAATTATATTTGGGCTCTAATAACTTGGCATTTATCCATTCATTAGTATATAGGCCTACTATAAGCTAGGCATTATTCTAGGAAATGGTGATACAGAAGTGAACAAAGCAGCTTCCTCTAAAAGACACAAATAAATATACAACTGAATTTCTTTTTTTTTTTTTTTTTTCTTTTTGAGACGGAGTCTCACTCTGCCGCCCAGGCTGGAATGCAGTGGCATGATCTTGGCTCACTGCAAGCTCCACCTCCCGGGTTCACACCATTCTCCTGCCTCAGCCTCCTGAGTAGCTGGGACTACAGGAGCCTGTCGCCAAGCCCGGCTAATTTTTTTTCTATTTTTAGCAGAGACGGGGTTTCACTGTGTTACCCAGGATGGTCTCAATCTCCTGACCTCGTGATCCACCCGCCTCGGCCTCCCAAAGTGCTGGGATTACAGGCGTGAGCCACTGCGCCCAGCCACTATACAACTGAATTTCTAAAACTACTTAAAAACTACTTCTAATAAAGGTGAATTTTTTATTTTAAAAACATTTACTCACAAGATATAGTCATTCAAGTATTCCATAGAAATTAACCATCTAACTAGCATGGGTCTACATAACATAAATATTCTAAAACTAAAGGATTTAAAAGTCATCAAAAACGTCTGTGAGCTGTTTATAGGTCAGTATCACATGTGTATCTTCCTCTTCCACAACTGAATTTATTTTGCCATCCAACTGTGGTAAGTTGTTAATAATTGCTGAATCTGTGTTCAGAGTACATGGGTGTTCACTATACTATTCTTGCACAGTTAGATTTTAAAAGTTTCAAACAAAAATGCTGAGGGAAGAAAATCAAGTTGGTAACTTCTACTTCCGGGGTCCCATGATGGTCTCAAGATGCAAGTAACAAATTTTCAAGGCAAAAAATTTTTGAAGTAACTAATTGCTTGCTGAAGCCGAGACAGCATTTCTATGAAATTTTCCTCTACCCCTACGATACCCTCACTTAAGAACATACTGCATCACAGGCCGAAACCTTTCTCTGCTGACTTCTACTCAGCTTCCTCACTTCTCAGTTGTTTCCAGTTATGGAATACATTTATTTAACTTAAAAAAAAAAAAAATCACCTATATTGTTAAAAATTTCTATAGTAAAAATAACTGGTTCAGAGTCTGAAAGTCTCTGGCTTCTTTCTCTTCACTGAAACAAATGTATCTTTAAAATGTGTTTTTTGACACCATACTTTTCTATAAGAACTCAACAGTCAAATTATAGTCAAGCAACTACATAAATATAGTTATGACGACGAAGAAGAAATGATCAGTTCTGCTGGGTTTGGGTGATGGTAGTATATTAGGCAGACAAAACTTTAGTAAACTAAATGTAAATTTAAACCACAATGAGACACCACTTCACATCTACTAGGATGTCAATAATTATTTTTAATAGAAAATAAGCGTTGGCTAGGATGTGGAGAAATTAGAATTCTAGTAACATTGCTGGTGGGAATGTAAAGCAGCTGCAATAGAAAACGGTTTGGTGGTTCCTCAAAAAGCTAAACCCAGAATTAACATATGATCGAGCAATTCTACTCTCAGTTACTATCCAAAGAAATTGAAAGTGGGAACTCAAATAGGTATTTGTATGCCAATGTTCACTGCAACATTATTCATAACAGTGAAAAGGTGGAAACAACCCAAGTGTCCATCAACAGAAAGATGGAAAAACAAAACGTGGTGTATACATATAAGGGAGTATTTATTCAGCCACAGAAAGAAGTTCTGACACATGCTGCCAAATGGATGAACCTTGAAAACATGCTGGATGAAATAAGCCAGACATGAAGACTTTTTACTAGTAAGTACGTATTACACAATTAATAATAAACTTGTCTATGAAGCTTGAAATCTTAAAAAGAGTAATTTTTTATGATCCTTGAATTTAGGCACCTCGTCTTTGGATTCAATCTAATTTTGCTGGGAGATCAAATTTTTATGATCTGTTTGTTTAACAAAAATACCAGCCCATTCAAATGGCAGATTTTGTCTGCACTTTCAAGTGGCTGCAATTTAATGATTGTTGCTATGCTCAGTCTATTTAAATAGAAACACAGGTAGTCTAAAAATGTTTTTTACTCTGTGATGATCAGGGCAGCACCTACCAGAAGCAATTAAAAGTTGAAAAAGGCTGGGTGCAGTGGCTCACACCTGTAATCCCAGCACTTTGTGGGGCTGAAGCAGGCGGATCACAAGGTCAGGAGTTCGACACCAGCCTGGACAACGTGGTGAAACCCCCATCTCTACTAAAAATACAAACATTAGCCAGGTGTGGTGGCGGACGCCTGTAGTCCCAGCTTCTTGGCAGGCTGAGGCAGGAGAACTGCTGGAACCCAGGAGGCAGAGGTTGCAGTGAGCCGAGATCGTGCTACTGCACTCCAACCTGGGTGACAGACTCTGTCTCAAAAAAAAAAAAAAGTTGAAGAAAAACATTTGCAGAGGTGATTTAATAATTCTCATCTTCACTGCGGTGGTTTTTAAGAAAAACACACAAGCAGCAATAGAAACAAGGAGACAGTTAAAAATGAGACATAGAAAGAGAAATAGCATGATGAGGACATTATATGCCTTACCTTATTTATCTTCTCTTTTGGGTGTGATAAGAGATTTGGGAAGTGTGACAGGACATCACAATTGAGAACAACCTGGGTCTGCTCATCGGTGCCAGTCACTATGTTGCCAACTGCTCGGAGGGCTGCTGTCTAGGGTGGGGATAAAATGTTTTCTATAAATTTATTTGCTTATAAGACTGATTCTATATTTTTCATAATCCTGAGAAAAAGTAAAAATGCCAAGGCGTGAATAACACTTATTTCATCCTTTCACAAAGCATCAAGAAGTCTGAGAGCAATTCTGAATTTTAAATAGTCTCTTGTGAAAAACTGAAACTTCATGAAAAAAAAATTGTGTGAAAATTGGTTGGAAAAAGATTCAAAAAATAAAAGGAAATTAAATAAAAAAAATAAATCTAAATTAAAATGCTAGAAGTCCAGTTTCTTAAGGCTGGGCATGGTGGCTCATGCCTGTAATCCCAGCACTTTGGGAGGCCAAGGTGGGGGATCACCTGAGGTCAGGAGTTTAAGACCAGCCTGGGCAACATAGTGAAACTCCATCTCTAACTAAAAATACAAAAATTAGCAAGTGTGATAGTGCATGCCTGTAATCCCAGCTACTCTGAAGGCTGAGGCAGGAGAATCGCTAGAACCTAAGAGGCAGAGGCTGCAGTGAGCAGAGATCCCACTACCATACTCCAGCTTGGGGGACAGAGCAAGACTCCATCTCAAAAAAAATACATATATATTTTAATAAAGGCCTGGAATGGGCACACATTTCCACCTAGAAAGTCACTTTGGTAGAAGTAGGATGAACAGATCTAGCAAGTGCCTACCCCTAATTAGAGTGGGAGAGAAAGTAGAAATGAAATTAGGTTATTCCAAGTATTTGGGGGAAAGACAGAGTCTTGAACTAAATCTGTGGTTCCAGATAGATAAGGAGAGACAGATTTGAACCTATATAAGAAGAATTGAAATGATTTTGTAATGGAATGGGAATTGCAAGGAGGAATCAAAATTTCTAGCTTAGGCCATGCTGTTCACTGAAAGCAGACAAGGAAGAAGAGCAGGTATGTGGGAGATGATCGTTTCATTTCTGTCTAGTAAAACATGGAAAGCTTGAAGGAGTTCTTAGATGGTATGTATAAAGGGTCAAGAACAATTGGCTATACAGGGTGGAACTCAGCAACGAATTTGGGTGAGATAAAGATTTGGAAATCAACAAAATGAGGCTCAGGGACTAGCAGAAGAAATCTGGAAGATAAGCACTTACAGATAGAATTAAAGCCTAGTTGTACAAGTTAACTGGTTATAGCAAACAATTCTATACAAATAAGAAGAATTTAAAAATACTTACTTGAACTTTGACTTCCTGATGGCTCAGAAGGGGCACAAGAAATGGCACAACTCCTGAATCAATAACCATCTGTATCTGCTCATTACCTCCATCTGTCAAGTATGACAGAGCCCAAACAGTGTCTACAAGAATCTACAGGAAACACAAAAACCATTTTACATATTTGTTTGACTGCTTTACATGTTCAACATGCCTCAGGAGTAGTGACAGAAAAAGTAAGCAAATTTCATGTTTTAGCTTAGCGGCAAAAATATCTGCTTAGCTGATTAACCTACTAAGTAGAAAGTACCTTATCTGTCTCTCAATGCCTACCTCAGATCATTTTTCACAAAAAATGAGACACAGAAGTCTGGGAAAACTTCTATTCCAACTTCTGCATTTATGTATCAGATAGATGCATTTAAAAACAGGCAGAAAAGTAATTCTCCCTGCCCTCACAAATTAGCTACCTAATAATCACATAGAAAAACACTATTTACAAGAATGAGGCCAACACACCATGCTGTTTTAAGTTCAGAAGAGAACAGAAAGGTCTTCTATATACTCTACTGGTTTTCCAACATATTTAGTAATACAATTTTTCAGACTACTAAAGTAAACTAATAAAAGAAATGACTTGGCACTTTAACTTCATCTGGGGAAAAAATTGTTTGAAAATCTCCTGAAATGTGTCCCCAACTGAAAAGCCTGGAGTATAAACCATGTCCTATGCCCATCCTAACTTTGCAACTTTGCAACTACATAGAAGAAAACAGGCTCAGAGATCTGGTGATTCATTCAAAGTCACAGATCTTGTATGTGGCACTGCTTGGTGTTGTCACAGAGGAATATAAGCACTGGTTGTAGCTTATGCAAAATCAAGATGTTTCCTATTAGGTCATCCAAATTGAAGACATCACATCTTTTTGCCCTAAAATAATAGCAGGCACCTGAATTCACATACCCTTCAAAAAAGCATATAGATGAATAAATAAAATAAAACCACACATATAACCCACACCCCTTCAGCATCACTGAGAGTCAGAGAACACTAAAAATTTCCATTACCTGTAAGAGGAGAAAAAAATTAAATTCTAGCTTTTGTCTGGACCTCTTGCCTCAAGACTGTGTAAAAGAGAGCAGAGAAAGGGAGAGGGAAGTCCACTTCAGTGGAAGAGACTATATGGCCTGCAAAGCCTAAAATATTCTCTGAACCTTTACAGAAAATTTTACTGATCCCTTAACTAGAGCATGAGCTTCATTCAACAGATGACTGGGGCAACTTCAGCAACAGGATTGATAAATGAGTATATAACATATGTTAATTGTATATCAAGGACTAACACAAACATGGAGATAAGAGTGGAAAAAGAATTTGTAAATGTTATAGGTTTTAGAAAAATAGAAATACTGCAACTTCAAAAATTGGAGGATAGAAGCTGGGCCTAAGAGCAGAGCCCACCTACCAGCCCATTTCCCACCCTGGAAGTGAGGAGGCCTCCCTGCTGGAGGTGTCTGCAGATGCTGTGTGTGAGAACAAAGTCTGGCTACTGCCCAGCCTGGCAGTAACAGGTAACTAGATTTATCTAGAAACAGGGGTCTCAAAGCATAACACCAGTATGTGTAGGCTACAATGGAAAATAACCCTTCATACCAAGATCCAGGAATTTCTCAAAAGAGAAAAGACAGTCAACATATGCCAATATTGAGACGACACAGATATTGGAATTATCTGACAAGGACTTGATAAGATTTTAAAGTAACTACCATAAAAATGCACTGGTGAACAATTATGAACACATTTGAAACAAATTTAAAATGAGAATTCTCAGCAAAAAAACCTGACATGATGGAGGGGGGAAAAAGAAATCAATGAACCCAAAGACATTTCAATAGAAATCATCCAAACTGAACAACAGAAAAAAAAAAAAAAAAGATTAAAGAGAAATTAACTCTCAGGAACTTCCAGCACAATGAAAATAGATCTAATATTTGTGTCTTCAGAGTCCCTACAAGGAAAGGAGGAGCTGAAAAAAATGTGAAGAAACATGTTCCAAATTTGGCAAAACAGGTAAGTCTAGAATCAGATTAAAAAATGGGAGGCTGAGGCAAGAGAAGAGAAAATAGAATAAGCTCATGCATCACTGCACAGGTAAGAGATAGAAGTTAAAAAACATATTTTAAACTGTCAAAACAGATAGTAAAAAAGGAGCATTAAAAAGGTGTAAGAATAAAGGTAACCACTAGAACAAAAATACAAATCTCCCCAAATACCAAAAGAAAATTGAAAAAGATAAAAGTATGCTAAGCAGAGAAAAAAAACCACACAGAAATTATTTCACAAAGTGACAGTTCAAATCAATCTATCAACCTATGTGAATGGGCCTACTCACCCATTTAAAAAAAAAAAAAAAAAAAAAAGATTTTCAAATTGGCTCTGGCTCTCAAAACAAAACTCAATTCCATGCTGTATACAAGAGACACACATAAAACAAAGAATTTGGAAAGGCTAAAAATAAAGGGATGAGCAAAAGTATACCAAATAAACGATAAAAAGAAAGCTGAGGTTGTAATCCTGTAAAAAGACCAGTAGAATTTACGCTAAAAAGCATTACAAAGGAAAAAGATACCTTACAAAGTTAAATCCCACAAATTATCATGAAAATACAACAATTATAAACATCTATTAATCAAATAACCTTGCAATCACTGTTTTAAAGCAGAGAATAAACACACACACAAATATATGCAAAAACATACTAATGATAGGTTTTAACATACTACTGTCATATGAGAGAAGTCAAATTGGCAAAAAATAAAGATATAACTCTTATGAATGTATATTGAACTTTATACCCCAATAATGGCAACAACTTGCACATGTACAAATATCACATTAGGTTCAAAGAAAACATTAATAAATTACCTAAGTCAGAAACATTATAAGCCTATCACAAAGCAATAAAATTATACATTAATAAAATGAAAACCGGCCGGGCGTGGTGGCTCACGCCTGTAATCCCAGCATTTTGGATGGCTGAGGCAGGTGGATCTCCTGAGGTCAGGAGTTTGAGACCAACCTAACCAACATGGAGAAACTCATCTCTACTAAAAACATAAATTAGCAGGGCATGGTGGCACGTGCCTATGATCCCACCTACTCGGGAGGCTGAGGCAAGAGAACTGCTTGAACCCGGGAGGCAAAGGTTGCAGTGAGCTGAGATTGTGCCACTGCACTCCAGCCTGGGTGACTGAGCCAGACTCTGTCTCAAACTAAACTAAACTAAACTAAACTAAAAACCAAAAAAGCCTTTTCTATACAGAAATGTAATAGCCTTATATTAAACAGCTCTTGGGTGAAAAAAAAATACACAAAAAACCAAAAAAACCCAACAACAAAATTTCTATTTTTTCTTTTTGAGACAGTCTCACTCTGTCACCCTGACTGGGGTGTAGTGGCGCAATCTTGGCTCACTGCAACCTCTGCCTCCTGAGTTCAAGTGATTCTCCTGCCTCAGCCTCCTGTGTAGCTGGGATTACAGGCGCGCGCCATCACACCCAGCTAATTTTTGTGTTTTTAGTAGAAATGAGGTTTTACCATGTTGGCCAGGCTGGTCTCAAACTCCTGACCTCAGGTGATCCGCCCACCTCAGCCTCCCAAAGTGCTGGAATTACAGGCATGAGCCAAAATGCCTGGACTAAACTCAACAAAATTTCTAAAAAGTTAAAACAAAAATGCCACACATCAGAATCTATGAGGTTTATTTAAAACAGTGATTAAAGGAAAATTCACAGCCTTAAAAATTTATACAAATGTGTCTGAACCCACAGAATGCACAATAGCAAGAGTGAATGAACCACAGTGCAAACTACGGATGTTGGGTAATTATGATGTGTCAATGAAAAATACACAATTAATGAGATAAAGAACAGAAAAATCACAGATCTAGCTAATAAACTGAAACCCTGGTTCTCTGAAACAAAACAAAACACAAAAAACTAAGAAACACAGAAAAAGTCCTACCTAATTTAATTAGAAAAGAGCAGGGAAGGGGCACAAATACACAAAATGAGAAATGATAATAACCCTTAAAATAATAAATTAGAACAAAACCCGTATAAAAACTACCCTGCACACTTTAATGCAAGTAAACGTAGATGCAGTGAAAAATTTCCTAGAACAATAGTTTATAAAAACTGACCTCCTTTAGAAAGAGTGCTTAAACAAGCCAACTTCCACATCAAAAATAAAGAAAATTATCACGAAACTAATTCCACAAAAAAGTACCAAATCCCCAAAGGATTTAAGAGGGAAACTATCAAATCTTCAAAGGTCAGACAGACTCGATGCTATATAAATTGTTCCAGAGTACAGAAAATGAAGGAACCATAACATTAACATCTAAACTTTAATAAAACAATAAAAGTATAAAACCTAATACATCAAGATGATAGCACCATTAACTAACTGTATTAATATAATTAAATTTAATATTAGTATTTGTAATTAATGTCAATTATTGCCTAATAAATTGAACAAAAGCTAAACTGCAAACCAGTATCACTTAACGTGAATGCTGATGTAAAAATCTGAAATAAAATATTAAACAGAATCACGTACTACATTAAGAAACTAACATAAAATGATCAAGTGAAATTATTCAAAGAATGCAAGGATGGGTCAATTTTTAAAAATATCATTAATATAAGTTTTAATAGTAGATTTAAGGAGAAAAATAATATAATTTTCTCTATAGACACTGAAAAATTCATCACATTTTTTTAGTGTCCTTGATAGAACACCCAAAAAAAGGAATGTATAGATATTTCTCTAACATAAAACATCTATAGTTCAGACAAAATGTAGGTAGAATTTAAAAAAGATTGATGAATTTGATTATATACAAAAAGTTCACCTGGCAAAATATCATGCTCAAAGACAAAAGACAAACTAGGGAAGTATTTCAAGTATGGAAGAGAATATCTTTAATATATAAAGAACTCTTAAAACCTAAGAAAAAGACCAAAAATCCTACAGAAAAACGGACAGTAAATATGACTAGTCTGTTCGCAAAGATACAAACTAAAATGGCCCTTAAACAAATGAAATAATTGTTCAACTTCATTCATAAAAAGTAAAATGCAAAGTAAAACTGAGATACTATTTCTCACCTATCAGATGATCAAAAATTTTAAATGTGACAACACACTCTTGGCAAGGATACTGAGAAAGCCACTTTCACTTCTGAATGCACACAGTAAGCTATGCATCACTGCATACACTACATAATAGATAAAGGAGTCGAAAAAGGTTGTTTAAAACTGTCAAAACAGTACAAAAGAAAAGATAAAAGAATAAAAGTTACCACTAGAACAAGAATACAAACCTTCCCAAATACCAAGGCAAAATGGCACAACCCTTACAGTAGGGAATTTGTCAGTATGCAACGAAATTACAAATGCATTCACTCTTTGACCCAGCAATCCTGCTTCTAAGAACATACCCTGAAGATATACCTCCAATATATGAAAACACACATATATAAGTATTAGTCTTTGGTATAATACTTTTACATTTGCAAAATTCAGGAAATAGCCTAAATGCCTATCCATAATAGTGTGTTTAAATAAACTGTGTCCACAAAACAAAATCCTGTGCAAAACGACATGATGCCTTAAGATATTTCTCTATTACATGGTTACTATTATTAGCAGAAAACTATTTTTTTTCTAGCTAATAATGAAATTGTAGACTGAGATCAATTAACCGTTTTCAGTGGGGACTCCATGACAATATCTCAAAGGCTGGGAGAAGGTAAGCTACAGCTGGGTCTTAGGCACCCTGAAACTGCAGATACTTGTAGTCTCTAATTTTTTATTTTTAGAGATGGGGTCCCAGTATGTTGCCTAGGCTGGACTTGAACTCCTGGGCTCAAGCGATTTTCTTGCCTTTGAGCTATATTAGCCTTTGAGCTATCAACCCAAAATAAAAATTTGACCATTTATTCTCTGGCTCCTTATCTGCTACATAAAAAGGATATGTAGTTCTTTAGACAAGACTATACGACCTAGAACCTATTAAATCTCTGCCTTATTTTTCCCCACTCTTTGTTCCATAGTTTATGCTTCTATCACACTACTTAATTTAATTATTATTATTATTTTTAACACAGCATCTCGCTCTGTTGCCCAGGCGGGAATGCAGTGGCAAGATCTTGGTTCACTGCAACCTCCACCTCCCTGACTCAAACGATTCGCCTGCCTCAGCCTCCCGAGTAGCTGGGATTACAGGCACGCGTTACGATGCCCAGCTAATTTTTGTATTTTTAGTAGAGACAGGGTTTTGCTATGTTGGCCAGGCTGGTCTCAAACTTTTGACCTGAAGTGATCCGCCTGCCTCAGCCTTCCAAAGTGCTAGGATTACAAACGGGAGCCACCGTGCCCAGCCATCATCACACTACTTTTAAAAACTCCTTTGTTGGTTCTTCTTCCCTTGCTGCCATTGCTGAAATGCAGGGAATTCCTCAGTTACATTTTTAGCCCTCCTTCCAAAATACAGCCTCCCCCAGGCAATCTCATTCAATGCCCAGGTTTTCATCAATCCCTTAAATACTGACTAATCCAAAATCTGTATTGTCTTTTGCTTTTGCAAAATACCACCACTGAGGAACAAGTTCCAAGTTCTATTCTATTTCTTTTTTTTTTTTTTTTTTTGAGACGGAGTCTCGCGCTGTGTCACCCAGGCTGGAGTGCAGTGGCGCGATCTCGGCTCACTGCAAGCTCCGCCTCCCAGGTTCACGCCATTCTCCTGCCTCAGCCTCCGAGTAGCTGGGACTACAGGCGCCCGCCACCACGCCCGGCTAGTTTTTTTTGTATTTTTAGTAAAGACGGGGTTTCACCATGTTAGCCAGGATGGTCTCGATCTCCTGACCTCGTGATCCACCCGCCTCGGCCTCCCAAAGTGCTGGGATTACAGGCTTGAGCCACCGCGCCCGGCCTACTCTATTTCTTAACACTCAAAGTTTTTTCTCCCCTAACCATTCCTACCATTGCAATTTAATAAGAGCCCATGCCTTCATCGATTTCCCTAAACCTATTATGATAGCAAAATACATCTACCTACATTCAAACTTACCCCCCTCCAAACCTTCCATACCTTTTATGTGTTATTTATCTGTTACAGATAATTTTATCTGTATAAAACAGAAATATCATTTCACAATTTAAAAAATATACAATGACTCTGTACTCATTACAAGATAAACTTAAAACTATTTAATATAGAATAAAAAACTCATATAAAAAATAAGCAGCGAGTGGTGGTGTACACTGTAATCCCAGCTACTGGAGAGGCTGAGGCAGGAGAATCCCTTGAACCCGGGAGGCGGAGGTTGCAGTGAGCCTAGATTGCGCCACTGCACTCCAGCCTAGGTGATAGAGCGAGACTCCATCTTGGGAAAAAAAAAAAAAAAAAAAAGAATCAAAGACTCTGCAAATCAACTCCTTAGCAAATATATTAGGTTATTATCTACCTGTATTCTCTTAAACCTCCATGTATTCTTGAGTCCTTAGTATCTTCCCCCATGTTCTTGAAATGACTTTCTCTCAACCTGTCAAGATCCTATTCATCCTAGGTATATGATGTGAGACAAATGACTTAAGTACCTCTGCTTCTCTTACAACGTTTGTAGATGATGGAGATAATGAGAGTACCAATCTCACAAGACTTTTGTAAGAATTAAATGGGTTAACATATCAAAAGTGGTTAAAACAGTGCCTGGCTGATTTTAAACTCAAAAAATGCTAACTATGAACACTATAATCTTTGGCTCTGGCCCCACTTTTGTCTCCTTATAATGCTCGTCTCAAATGTTACTTTGTCAATGAAGCTTTCTGCTTCACCAGACAAAATTGTCTGTGATTCCATAATACAGCACTTTTGTCATTCCTCTATCGTACTTTTTTTCTTGTTGGCTTTCATACCATGTTTTGTGTTTAAGTGCTCATGGTATGATTTTTTTTTTTTTTTTTTTCACTGTGAGCCTATGGATTATACTGAATATGTGATCATGGTATGAAAAAGCACAGGCCTTGGACCTGGCTTCAGTTCTCAGGTATGGCTCTCATTCATTGTATGACTTTAGAAAGATTATTTAACTTCACTGGGTTTCAATCTCTGTATTTGTAAAATAGAATAAAACTTATCTTACGGCCGGGCGCAGTGGCTCAAGCCTGTAATCCCAGCACTTTGGGAGGCCGAGATGGGCGGATCACGAGGTCAGGAGATCGAGACCATCCTGGCTAACACGGTGAAACCCCGTCTCTACTAAGAAATACAAAAAATAGCCGGGCGAGGTGGCAGCGCCTGTAGTCCCAGCTACTCGGGAGGCTGAGGCCGGAGAATGGCGTGAACCCAGAAGGCGGAGCTTGCAGTGAGCTGAGATCCGGCCACTGCACTCCAGCCTGGGCTACAGAGCGAGACTCCGTCTCAAAAAAAAAAACAAAAAAACAAAAAAAAAAAACTTATCTTACAAGGATACTGGTAAGATAAAAGGAGACTACAGAAAGAGATCCAGCAGAGCAATTTCTTGACATAAGTTCTTTCCTTTTACTCTTTTTACGTTTTTAATGTTAAGGTCTTAGAAGGCACGGTCTCTTTATGTGTTATCACTGAGTATACAATTCATGGCACAATTTTGGCTTTAAGTGGAACAATTTGTGAGTGTTTGCTAAACTTGACCAATGTATCCGTAACTACAGTACACTGGCACTTTAATACCCCAGTTTTCACATAAACACAACCAACAGATGGTGAAAGCTTTTATTTGCCTATAATTAATTCTGTAATGTTCTGGGGGAAAGTCCTGAGGCAAACAGCAGATATTTTGCTTATTCCCCTTTTAATCTTCGCTGTCAGAAAGCTTACAACTAAACTTTCAACAGCAACAACTAAACTTCTGTATAAATTTTACTTTTTCCTTTACAGATATTATATGTCTTTTGTTAAGTTACTTTATATTCATTTTGGAAATAAGACAGCATATAAACATGTTTTAACTTCATTTTAATGACATTAGGCTGTGTCAAACATGAAGTGACTTTAGCTACCTTTAAAAGATTCCATCCCAAGAGCTTAAAATCTGCAAATGAGCTAATGTGATAGAATTTTTATATATAAATTATATTGCCTTGTGAGAAATGTAAGCAAAGATGTATTTTCTTCATCCCAATGATAAATTACACACAATTCACAATTCTGCCACACATATACACATATGTATGTACATGTTACGTGTATGTGAATAAAGATAAGATTACCAAAACACAAATATACAACAAATCAGAAAGAGATATTAGTTAGAATAACAGAAACTGGATCAACACTAGTCACCAAAAGGTATCGACTGTTTTACTCCATGGAAGAGTAACAATTTACCTTACTGGTTTAGGAGAATTTTCTGATTGCCTAGATAGTATCAAACTTGCCAGAATGTAGACAGTAAATGCTTCACTAAATCTGAATATAATGAAAAAAAAATCATCTAAAAATGCCTTGCATTTAAAACTATATATTCTTCAATACTATATCTAAAAAGGTTGTAGCATAAAAAGGCAGCATGGTTTTGTGACAAGTACCCAAGATCTGTTATGAGAAGACTTCAGTTTGAATATTGACTCTGACCCTTACTAGCTCTTCCACTTTAGATAAGTCATTTAACCTCTCTCTGAGAGTCCATTTCTTCTTATTCTATAAAAGGGCGGGGCAGGGGTGGGATGGGATAATATCTAGCCTACCTGTTGTAAGAACCAGTGAGATTTTTTTAAAAAGTAAGGTGCTTCATGAGGTTTTACTGCTTTACAAATATTAATGCTTAAAAACACTACTTAATAATGACAGAAATAAACTACATATGCAGTAGTTTCTCAAAAGTGAGCATTTTTGCTGTATGGCTATTACCACTTACAGATTTAAGCTATAAACCTAATTTAAGCTTAACCCTATTTCTGAAAACTGTATCTACATTGTAGAAACTCGACAAGTTGATAAAATGTATGCTGACACTTATATAAAAACCCTTTCAGTCCTATCAAGAGCAAAATCCCACATTTAAGCTGCTTCTTAACTTACGTTTATATCCGTATGGTATATGAGGACACATAAAGCTGGCAAAATCTGAGGAAAGAAGATAAACAATAATTAACATTAGTTAATAAATATGTCTAAAAATAAACAACTTTGACATAAAAAGCAGGTAAATAAGGTTTGTAGAGCGAGAAAGACAATGTTAAATTTGTCTGAAAATCTTTTAGGAAAAAGAAAATCTGATAAATTCAATCTAAAAAAACCAAAAACATATTTCAAATGTTAAACTGAAATATGTTCAATTAACAAGTTAAAACATGCAAATAAATCTGGTAGAAGTTAATGTACCTTAAAAGAAAAACATTTGTTTTTAATAAGCTTCTTTATGACATAAAATGTCAAGTGGAAAAAAAGGAGATGCAAGTATACAGTTACAGCTATTTAAGAAAAGCTACACTTAAAACTGCCATAATTGTCTCACTTACCTGCTTAAAGTAAAAATACGATTTTATTTAATAAGCTACTTAAGTCAAATTAAAGTTTTCAACTCAGTTTTAGTCAAGAAAATTCGAACCAGTACAAAGTACAAAGCTTTGCTTGTTGAATTCAGGCCCCTGAGATCTCTTTTTAAAATCTGGGTGAAACGGAGCAGGGGGGTGGTAGGAAATCACACAAAATACCTTTGCACAGCAACAAAAAGTAGCAGGTGCTACAGAAAGATGTCCATTTTAAAGATACACAGTTGCCTAAGTGTGGTGGCTCAGGCTTGTAATCCCACCACTTTGGGAAGGCGAGGTGGATGGACTGCTTGATGCCAGGAGTTCAAGACCAGCCTGGCCAACATGGTGAAAATCCAACTCTACTAAAAATACAAAAATTAGCCTGGCATGGTGGCACATGCCTGAGACATGAGAATCGCTTGTACTCGGGAGGTGGAGGTTGGTTGCAGTGGGCAAAGATTGTGCCACTGCACTCCAGCCTGGGAAATATAGCGAGACTGTCTCAAAAAAAAGAAAAAAAAAAAAGAGATAATACAGTCAACAGTGAATAAAGGTTATGTAGGGTTTTTTAAATAATGCAAAGTACTCGGATCTGTTTACATATCAAACGTAAATAAAAAAGTTTTTGCTTTAACTAGTAGATTTAACAAAAGATATGTCATTTTTTTTTTTTTTTTTTTTGAGACGGAGTCTCGCTCTGTCGCCCAGGCTGGAGTGCAGTGGCACGATCTCTGCTCACTGCAAGCTCCACCTCCCGGGTTCACGCCATTCTCTTGCCTCAGCCTCCCGAGAAGCGGGGACTACAGGTGCCCGACACCACGCCCGGCTAATTTTTTTTCCATTTTTAGTAGAGACAGAGTTTCACCATGTTCGCCAGGATGGTCTCGATCTCCTGACCTCGTGATCCACCCGCCTCGTCCTCCCAAAGTGCTGGGATTACAGGCATGAGCCACCACGCCCGGCCAATATGTCACATTTTTAATAACTCCAATTTTATCAGAAATAAATTGGAATTAAGCCGGGGGTGGTGGCTTACGCCTGTAATCCCAGCACTTTGGGATTGGAGTTAGGCCAGGGGCGGTGGCTGATGCCTGTAATCTCAGCGCTTTGGGAGGGTGAAGTGAGCAGATCACTTCAGGTCAGGAGTTCAAGACCAGCCTAGCCAACACAGTGAAACCCCATCTCTATTGAAAATACAAAAACTAGCCGGGTGTGGTGGTGCTGGCCTGTAATCCCAGCTACGCAGGAGGCTGAGGCAGAAGACTTGCTTGAACCCAGGAGGCGGAGGCTGCAGTGAGCTGAGATCACGCCACTGCACTCCAGCCTGGCAACAGAACAAGAATGTCTCAAAAAAAGAAGAAGAAAAAAAATCAATTGGACTTAAAGCAAACTCATTCAAGAACATTTGCATGTAAGTATACTAGTTTTGCCTGTAGCAACCCCCTTTTACAGCTTTAAACCAACAATGCAATACAGTAATAAAACTTTGAGATTGTTTTCCTTTTGTATTTTTCTCTCTGAATTTTTTATATTTTCTTTTTATGAAGATAATCAATTAAAAAATAAGCATAGGATGAATGGACCTTCTTTTAGTTAGACACTCAACTTTTATTTCATAGGGGTCAGTAACTAAATACAGTATGTTACTTTAAAAATCTCACACCGGGTGTGGTGGCTCACGCCTGTAATCCCAGCACTTTGGGAGGACGAGGCAGGCGGATCACGAGGTCAGGAGATCGAGACCATCCTGGCTAACATGGTGAAACCCCGTCTCTACTAAAAATACAAAAAAATTAGCCAGGCATGGTGGCGGGCACCTGTAGTCCCAGCTTCTCAGGAGGCTGAGGCAGGAGAATGGCATGAACCTGGGAGGTGGAGCTTGCCGTGAGCCAAGATCACGCCACTGCACTCCAGCCTGGGCAACAGAGCAAGATTCCGTCTCAAAAAAAAAAACCCAAAAAAAACTCACACCTGCAATGAAATCAGTATATGTGTTATTCTGTCCCCTGTAAATGAATTCCTGAAGTACAAACATAGGGAAAATATACCATCTGGCCTTTACAATTCTTCATTTACCTCCTGAACTGTCTCCATAGGCGGTGGGGGATCCTTATTCCTGCAGAGATTGACAATGACCCATGTGACGTTCCGAAGGAAGGTGATGGGAATGGAGGGATTGATGAAGGACAGAAGAGGTTTGACAACTCCCAGTGATATGACATAATCTCTACATTGAGGACCATCACCTACAGAAATGAAAATTGTATTTAAAAAAAACTTACATTCAGGATGAGAAAGTCTGAAATGTATGCAATGGCTCATGTGGGAACACTGACGTTCTATGTTTCCTCACCATTAGTCAAAGGCATCAAATGTTGTTTCTCCAGATTTTGATTTGGGGAACATAAATTTAACCTACCAATGCTAACAGCAAATTGTATATCCTTTTCAAAGAGTATCATCTTAAGTTAGTACTTATGAAGCAAGAAGAGAGTCAACCCACATTAAATTCAGAGGAAACATAGTATGTAATGGCTATGCCAATGTAGGAAAAAAGTTAATTTAGATTCTTAACAGGATTCCTTTCAAACCACTTACCTATAATGTTTCCCAAAGCCCATACTGCTTGTTCACAAACATTCTGATGTGGTGAATGAAGAAGTCTCAGAAAAAGAGGTACTGCATCTGTTATAAAGAAAAACTAATATTTATACTAGCAACATGTTGAAGAGTTTACAGATTTCAGCTCAAAGAAATTGATCAAATACAGAGCCCGGCATATTGTAGCTGCCCAATTATAGTTTGCTGGAAGAACAAATGTGGCAAATATCTTTACCCTAAAAATAATCAATTTCAGTATTTTCCCCTAGTAATATTTAAGTAGTTTTTTTTTTTTTTTGCTGTATCTGTGTATTACTCCTGGGTTCACGTCATTCTGCCGCCTCAGCCTCCCAAGCAGCTGGGACTACAGGCGCCCGACACCACGCCCGGCTAATTTTGTTTTTGTAGTTTTAGTAGAGACAGGGTTTCACCGTGTTAGCAAGGATGGTCTCGATCTCCTAACCTCGTGATCCACCCGCCTTGGCCTCCCAAAGTGCTGGGATTACAGGGGTGAGCCATGGCGCCCGGCCTTTGTTTGTTTTTGAGACAGGGTCTCACTCTGTCGCCTAGGCTGGAATGCAGTGTGCAATCTCGGCTCACAGAAACCTCTGCCTCCTGGGCTCAAGCGAACCTCTCGCCTCTGTCTCCTGAATAGCTGGGGCTATAGGCACACGCGCCACCATGCAAAGCTAATTTTTTAATATTTTGTAGAGACACGATTTTGCCATGTCACCTAGGCTGTTCTTGAACTCCTGAACTGAAGTGATCTGCTTGCCTTAGCTTCCCAAAGTGCTGGGAGTAGAGGCATGAGCCATCTGTGGGTCTGGTGAGAATGGTATTCTCAATACATGATTCAATGTAACTTAGTGCCATATCACATGCTACTTAAAATCACCTTGATTACCACACCTAAAGTTAGCTAAGTGTCCCATACTATAAGAAACAACATACGTGGTGATATCTAGTACTTTTCTAAAGAGCTTGTGTCAGTTTCATTTAACAATAATTATTAGCACACCTTGAGGAAAGTAAAATTTAAAATGTCATAAGCTAAAAGGCAGAAGCCATTCAGCATCCTGAAGATATCAGAAATGGAAATTTAAAATCCTGTTATCACAGCATGATGTCTACTCCAAAAGATAAAACTCTACTCTTCTTTTAGTAACCACAATTAAAATTTTTTCATGATAGATTAATAATGGCTATGAAAAAGATATTGGTCATCAAAAGTAACTTATAAAAGTCATCATTTAAAAAATATTACAAGATAAAATTTATTACAAAATTCTACTTCCTTGCCATCATTAAAAAATAAAAAGTTCAGACAATAAGGAATTTACTTACTAGACTGCACAACAGCTTGAGTCTGTGCAGAAGTTCCTGATGCTATGTTAGTTAATGCCCAAGCAGCTTCAAACTGTAATGAAGGACTGTAAAAAAAAACAGTAAAACATCTTTTTAGACACTAACTACCACTTAAATTCATGACTCTTAAGACTGATATGATATGGCTATCCTTTGCCTTGTCCTTGAATTTCACCTTGTTATAATCCAACTGCCTGCTAGCCATCTCTACTTTTGTTTTTGTTTTTGTTTTTTTGAGATGGAGTCTCGCTCTGTCACCCAGGCGGGAGATGCAGTGGCACATCTTGGCTCATTGCAATCTCCGCCTCTGGGGTTCAAGCAATTCTCGTCTCAGCCTCCCAAGTAGCTGGGATTAAGGTGCACACCATCACACCTGGCTCATTTTTGTACTTTTAGTAGAGATAGGGTTTCACTATGTTGGCCAGGCTGGTCCTGAATCCCTGACTTCAGGTGATCTGCCCACCTTGGCTTCCCAAAGTGCTGGGATTATAGGCAAGTGCCACTGCACACAGCAGCCATTTCTACTTTAAAAATCTCTTTGACCTCCAAAGCCAGTCACTATGAACCTGCTTCTTTATGTCCACTGGTATTATAACATTCAGCCAGTCATTATTTCCCTTGACTTTGACTTCCTCTCCAGACACATCTAATCAATATATCATGTCAATTTTACCTCTTAAACATTTCTTACATTTATATAATCACCCCTAATATCAAGTGCTAGTTGAGGCCCTAATCATCTCACTTTAACCACTATCACAGGCTCTAGGCTGGTCTTAAAGCTAGAACCCCATCTGTCTCCATTACACCATCTGCTTTACATACTAGGGATATTACAAGGCTGTATAATTTTGTTGAAAAAACAAGATCACTATATTTTTGAATAGTGATGGAAGACCTCACAAAGAAAGTGGCAACTGAACTAGCTTCTCAAAGATGCGTTTAAAAAGAAAGGCAGTGACAGCTGGAAATAAAAAAGGTATCATGCATGGAAGGATCATGATGTGTAGGAATGATAAGGATTAGATCAAGAGAGCTGAAACTAACTAAGAAGCAAATAACAGGGTGTTTGTGCATGTGTGTGTGTGTTTTAGGATGGGAGTGAGGAGTGTATTCCACAGATACGCTAAGGATGGGGCATTGCAAAGGGGAGGAAAGAAAATAATGTTCAAATAAATAGTATGCAGAATAGCTTAAAAAGGTTAAAGGCTGATGTAGGAGAGGCCTATTAAAAGACATATTGGGGTTTACACCTGTAGTCACAGTACTTTGGGAGGCTGAGGTGGGTGGATCGTTTGAGCCCAGGAGTTCGAAACCAGCCTGGGCAACACAGTGAGACCCCATCTTTACAAAAAATAAAAAATCAGCCAGATGTGGGTACACACCTGTAGTCCCAGCTACCTGGGAGGCTGGGCAGGGAAGGGGGGCGGGGAATTGCTTGAGCCTAGGAGTTTGAGGCTTCAATGAGCTGTGATTGTGTCACTGCACTTCAGTCTGGGTGACAGAGTGAAACCCTGTCTCAAAAAAGACATGAAGGAAAGACCTGTTAAAAGGAAATTATTGATATTAAGTTAGGATAGCTGAAAGAGTATAAATTCCCTTAAGTGGAATACCAAGGTTGGGGGGATTCAGTCAGCAAAAATTGAGATTAGACAAAGGTTAGGGAGTTCGAAAAGTCTATAAACAGGGAAGAGAGCAAGCAAGGTTGTTAGTATCAAAAGGTTAAAGAAGTCCGGGCACGGTGGTTCACTCCTGTAATCCCAGCACTTTGGGAGGCCAAGGCGGGTGGATCACCTGAGGTTGGGAGTTCGAAACCAGCTTGGCCAACACAGCAAAAACCGTCTCTACTAAAAATACAAAAATTAGCTGGATGTGATGGTGCATGCCTATAATCCCAGCTGCTCAGGAGGCTGAGGCAGGAGAATCCCTTGAATCTGGGAGGCGGAGGTTGCAACGAGCCGAGATTGTGCCATTGCACTCCAGTCTCGGCGACAGAGCGAGATTCTCTCTCAAAAAAAAAAAAAAAAAAAAAGGTTAGAGATCCAAGAACGAAAGGTTTTAAGAAGAATAAATGTCAGACATACAGCAAACAGTGAGGATGGAATATATATACAGGTTAAAAAGATAGAACATATGAGAAAATGAAGTAGCAGAGAAGAACTATGAGGTGACTTTTAAAAGTTCATTAAAAATGTGTATTATGAAAAAACTCCATGGATTTCAATTTTTTTTGCACCAAAATAAACTTATACTAACTTCCTATATATGTCTGAACATGATCTAGTTTGAGGCACTAAGAGGGGTAAGGGGTAAGACATCAATTTGAAATGAGCCCCTAGGAGAAGAGCAACAGGAATCCTGCTAAAATTAAAGCAAAAACAAGTATCAAATTTATGGTGAAGCTTGGGTGAAATAATGGTGAATTCACTGATGCACTTAAAAGTTTATGGGGAAAATGCCCCCAAAGAAATCAGCAGTTTACAAATGGTTAACTCCTTTCAACAAGGGACAAGTCTATGTTGAAGATGAAGTCCACAGTGGCAAACAACATCAATATCTGAGGAAAAAATTAATCTTGGTCGTGCCCTAATAGAGGATGATTGTTGATTAACAGCAGAAACAATTGCCAGTACCACAGACACCTTGATTGGTTCAGCTCACAGAATTATGACTGAAAAATTAAAGTAGAGCAAACTTTCCCCTTGATAGGTGTCAAAACCATTGTGCCCAGATAAGCTGTAGACAACAGCAGAGCATTCAATGAAAATTTTAAACCAGTGGGATCAAGGTCCTGAAGTATTTCTTCAAGGAATTGTAAGAGGAGATGAAACATGGCTTTCCCAGTATGATCCTGAAGACAAAGTAAAATCGAAGCAGGCCAGGCGCGGTGGCTTACGCCTGTAATCCCAGCACTTTGGGAGGCCGAGGCGGGCGGATCACGAGGTCAGGAGATCGAGACCATCCTGGCTAACACAGTGAAACTCTGTCTCTATCAAAAATACAAAAAATTAGCCGGGTGTGGTGGCAGGCGCTTGTAGTCCCAGCTACTCAGGAGGCTGAGGCAGAAGAATGGCCTGAACCCGGGACGCAGAGCTTACAGTGAGCCGAGATCGCATCACTGTCTCAAAAAAAAAAAAAAAAAAAAAAAAAAAGAAGCAAAAGTGGACTGGTCAGGAGGAAAGCTAATGACTAAAAAGTTTTTGGGGATGCTCAAGGTATTATTCTTGTTGAGCTTCTAGAGGGTCAAAGAATGATAACATCTGCTTATTACGAGAGTGTTTTGAGAAAGTCAGCCAAAGCTTTAGCAGAAAAAAGCCTGGGAGAGCTTTACTAGAGAGTCTTTCTCCACCACAATGTTTCTGCTCATTCTTCTCATCAAACAAGAGCAATTTTGCAAGAGAATCAATAGGAAATCATTAGGTATGCACCTTACAGTTCTGATTTGGCATCTTGTGACTTCTTTTTGTTTCCTAATCTTAAAACAACAAACTGTAAAGGCCATCTAGTTTTCTTCAGTTAATATCATGAAAAAGACTGCGCTGACATGGTTAAATTCCCAGGACCCTCAGTTCTTTAAGGATAGACAATGGCTGGTAGTATCACTTACAAAAGTGTCTTGACTTTGATGGAGCTTATGTTGAGAAATCAAGTTTATATATTTTATTATCTTTTGATTCCACTTTTCCACAAACTTTTAAAATTTCCCCTGTACATGAATTCTAGCAGAAGGTAGGAAATAAGATGGTATATCAGAGGCAGAGAAGAAGTAAAAAAACCAGTAAGACCAAAAACAGTAAGATAGTATATGTTGCCTCAGACTGGAAGGAGAAAGTTATTAAGCTGGTTAGGTGGTTTGGCAAAATACTGGGAATGAGGGACTCAAATGAGAAAATGGATAAATGTAAAAAATAAAATTATAAAGCCAGAGAAAGTCTTCCAAGATGTCATGTGGAAAAAAAGAAATAGAAAAAATGAATGAGTGCAATAACAAATGGACATTTATTATAAGCCTGACATTGTGCAGAGTGCTTTTTATGTATTATTTCCATTCCTTACTATCACCTAATTTTTATAGATGAGATATCTGAAGTTCAAAAGCCACTTAATTTTCATCAACAGCAAACCCTGGATTTGAACCATAGTCAATCTGGCTCCAAAGTATATGGCCTTTTATATTATAACACAACTTCCCATGACAAATCCATAAAGTCAGATCCAAATCACGGAAAATCTTCTGTTTTTGCTTTGGGTGGCGGTTACAGAGGTCTGTGTTTTATAATTATTCATTAAGCTGTATATATTTTAGCATATTTTTCTGTATTATATATGTTATGTTTCACAGACACACCCACACAAATGAGTCTATATATAAAAGGCTGGAAAGAAAAGAAAAAAAAAAAAAGAAGAGAAGTTGGCCACAAACAAGGGGCCCTAGGCCGGGCACAGTGGCTCACGCCTGTAATCTCCGCACTTTGGGAGGCCAAAGCAGGCGGATCACCTGAGGTCAAAAGTTCGAGACTAGCCTGGCCAACGTGGTGAAACCCCATCTCTACTAAAAATACAAAAATTAGCCACACGTATAATCCCAGCTACTCAAAGAGGCTGAGGCATGAGAATCGCTTGAACCCGGGGGGCGGACATTGCAGTGAGACAAGACTGCACCACTGCATGCTGCACTCTACCCTGGGTAACAGAGGGAGACTCTGTCTCCAAAAAAAAAAAAAGAAGTGGAGGGTCCTAAAGGTAGAAGTAGAGAGGACTTATTTTATTTATTTATTTATTTTTATCTATTTTTTTGAGACAGAGTCTCACTCTGTCATCCAGGCTAGAGTGCAGGGGTGCCATCTCGGCTCACTGCAAGCTCCACCTCCCAGGTTCACACCATTCTCCTGCCTCAGCGTCCCAAGTAGCTGGGACTACAGGTGCCCGCCACCACACCCGGCTAATTTTTTTTTGTATTTTTCAGTAGAGATGGGGTTTTACCGTGTTAGCCAGAATGGTCTTGATCTCCTGACCTCGTGACCCCCCCACCTCGGCCTCCCAAAGTGCTGGGATTACAGGTGTGAGCCATCGCGCCCGGCCGAATTTATTTTATTTTTGAGTCAGGGTTGCTCTATTACCCAGGCTGGAGTGCAATGGCATGATATTGGCTCATGGCAACCTCCACATTCCAGGCTCAGACGATCCTCCCACCTCAGCCTCCCAAGTAGATGGGACTACAGGCATGTGCCACAATGCCTGGCTAATTTTCGTGGGGTTTTTTGTTTGTTTGTTTGTTTTCCTTTTTCTTTTTTTGGTAGAGCTGGGATTTTGCCACATTGCCCAGGCTGGTCTCGAACTCCTGGACTCAAGCAATCCACCCACTCTGGCCTCCCAAAGTGCTGGGATTACAGGCCTGAGCTACCACCCCCGGCCAGAATTTATTTTTTTCAACAGCTAAAATAAAACTTACGTTTACTTAAATAAACACTGTTATAGAAAACAAACATGATAGTATTTTAAAAAGTGTTAAGGGCCTGGGGGTGGAGAATGGGAGAGGTTGTGGCACACAACGAAAGCAAATGGTATTTTTAAATACTAAAAACCCTTAGTGGCAACATTTATATACCACTATTCTTATCTAGCCAACTGAAAATTCCTTGGACAACATTTAGCAAAATATCCCAAGTTTCAGTCTAGATGCTCTTAAATGCAAAAAAAGCATTTGTTTTAATATATTTGGAGTTCAAACTTATATTCTCCCCAGTTAATCCAAATTAACGAAGTTTAAGGCACAGCACTGAGATATCACTAAACAAAAATGGAAATAGGACCAGTTCCTCAAAATATGCCACTGAGTTTTACTTCTTCTCTTCTGGGTAACTATAACCTGTCCCCTTATTCTTAATTTGCAGACAAAAAGTCTGACAACTTATCATGGATGAAGTTCTGTTAAAGACAACACAGAGGATCAGTAATCAGGTGGAAGATTCCCAGGGTAAGAAAGAGCCACTTAGTTCTGGAAACCATTCACGTTGACTTAGTCACGAGGTTAATCTATATATAGACTCATAAGCAAAGAGTGACTCAAACATTATTTGGGTTGTTTTAAAATATTACTAATAAAAAATCCTAACAAAGACTATAAATATTTGAGATAAAGCAGGCAATAAACAGACAAAAATTTCCTAGAAAACATAGACATCCTTCAGAAACGAAAGCGAGAAGCGCTCTGGGTCTGCTAAATATGATCACAGAATAAGAAAATTAAATTAAAATATATGACAACTATCATAAGCACAAAACCAAACTGACTCACTGGTTAAATAATAATCCAAACTTTTAAATTAACTGAAAAAAACTGAATAGGGAGTCAAATCCATACTTACTTATCATCCCTTTCTAGACATTTGACTAGAATTGGTAAAATCCCAGATTTTATTAAGTCATCAATCGGTGGATTTCTGTCACTGGATAACAGTTTTCTAGGAAAATAAATATAAGAAATTAATTGCTATAATTTTCAAACTGTGAAAAGAAATAACGTATTAACTTCTAGACCACCAGGTAACATGACTGAGGAATGACACAATTCTCTCTCTGGACAAAGTAGTATTTACCTTGCTGCCTGGACAGCACTTAATTGGACCACTGGGTTGTCACTTGTGGCATTCTGCAATACCAAATGTAAATTTCAGAAATGAAAAAAAAAATCAATTTCAAAATACTTCAAAATGAGAATATTAAATTAATAACATACCTGCAATATAGCTTCTAGTGTTACATTTTGCTTAAAAAGAAAAAAAAAACATAGTTCAGCAGAGTTTATTAGCAAAATCACATTCATTAAATAGTGTACCTGATAAAGTTAATATACTTATTATAAAGTTGGTGTTATATTAAAAATGAAGTTCTCACAGTTACTATAAAAATTATTTTAAAGTCACTATAAAAACATGGTAACTTACTGCTTTAAAATCAGCATCAACATCTGAATCTTCTAGACTTTCTTCTTGGGGAACATTTCTCTTTTTCAATAAGTGTTCATCTCTTTTGTTCTGAAAGCCAACCAATAAATGCTTAAGAAGTCATAAGGACTGCTGTTAATGAAAAATCCATTAAAACGACTTCAACTTTATTAGGCAATTATGAAACAAATACTGAACACATAAGGATAATATGAATTAAATGTGCATACTGCAAACCAATGACAAGGGTCACATTCTGGCTTTGGTAACAAAATTACCTGGCTTGCTTTTACACACATACTTCATTAAGCACCCACTGTGGTTTTTTTTTTTTTTGGACACAAGAGTCTTACTCTGTCACCCAGTCTGGAGTGCAGTGGCACAATCTTAGCTCACTTCCAACCTCTGCTTCCCGGGTTCAGGTGATTCTCATGCCTCAACCTCCTGAGTAGCTGGGATTACAGTCGTGTGCCACCACACCTGGCTAATTTTTATATTTTTAGTAGAGATGCATTTCTGCCACGTTGGCCAGAATGATCTCAAACTCCTGGCCTCAAGTGATCTGCCTGCCTCCAGCTTCCCAAAGTGCTGGGATTATAGGCATGAGCACTGGCCGGCACCAACTGTTTTGGCCATGTTGGTGTGCCTCCTAATCTCTAGGAAAGATTTAAATTTGGAGATGCAATATTATTACAAAGTCTAGCAAATATATTTCAACTGGCATGCTAGTTTTCATTTACTTATGGCTAATGGTTACCTGCAGCAGTTTATTAAGAAACCACCTTAATGGGAAGAGCCCAATGCTCAAATGTTGAGGTTTGCATATGCTTGCTAGGTGTGGGGAGTAGGAAGAATTCATGAACATAAATGCTGCCTACCTGCCATCATCTCAGATTTAAACTCTTGCTATCTGGCTTTTACAAACAAAAATTCTCTATTAGCAAATCAATTTCCAAATTTCACTGAACTTCAATTGTTTGTTACGGTAACCTGTGCCATTTTACACATGTAGCTGTGAATAAATCACCGATTTTCTCTAAGTTTTTAGTTTTTCTATAGAATTAAAACAAGTTACATCAAGAGACCAAATAATGTCTAACATCCTTTTCAATTTAAAATTTCAAAAGGCATACTTCTAATGTTTGCTATATTTACAAGGTATTTCATTATAACAAAGTTACTGAAGAGACATTACTATTGATGTTAAAATTCAGATAAACTAGAAAATAAGATTCAGATACTTATTTCTATACGTATATAGAAACATGCTTATCCGCATGCCAATTTTTGTGCTGGGTATAAGCAAGCACAATTAAATAAACTGGTGTCTATATATGTCAATCAATAGTAGTTTACCAATTTCCACTTGTATAAGCATACTTCTTTAGTAACTTAACCAATGCTAAAATATTTTTAAATTAAAGCATCTCACATTATATAATCTCACATTATAAGCATCTCATTATATATATATGTGTGTGTGTGTGTGTATATATATATTCAAATCCATGCAGTGATATTTTACATGGTTTCAAGTGGCTTCCCACAGAATATTCATTAAAGTGGGAAAACTTGGCAAACAGCATTCTTGACCAAATGACAAAAGGTGTCACTATCAGTGAAGAACAAATCAACACTATGTGCCTCCTGGGGTCTGGTGTACTAATAAAACATAACTTCTGTGGTATTCCTAACATAAATAACCTGAGAAATGCCAGAAAAACCCAAGTCTGTCATTCTACCAAAAAAAAAAAAATAGCCCTATATTCTTCAAAAATGTAGTCATGAAAGATAAAGACTAAGGAAGAGTTCCAGATTGAAGGAGACTAAAGAAACATGACAACTAAATGCCATGTCTGATCTTGGCTTGGATCTTGGATTTATAAAGGACGTAACTGGGAACCATATGCAAAATCTAAATTGGTTCTATGGATTGAATGGCAGATTTTTACCTAAGTTAGTTTGACAAGTGTACTGTGCTTATAAAAACAGAAACTATCTGTTTTTATGAAATATAAGTTGTTGTATTAAGGGAATTAAAGCATGATGCTTGCAATTTAACTGGTTCAAGGAAAAAAATGTATACAAAGATAATAATGCAAATATGAAAAATGCTAGGGAACCTGGGTGCTGAGTGAAGGGTATATGATGTTTCTATACTATTCTCACAACTTTGAACTTCAAACTACAAATCTGAAATTGCATAAAATTAAAAAAAAATTACAGTTACACTCTATGGTTTGTAATATATATAGAAATGTTTAACATCTCTTGGATTTAATCCATTTAAAAAGTTTTAACAAAGTTTATTGACAAGTTAACCCCCAACCCCAAATGATTTTAACACTGATTCCGTTCTATTTTCATTCTTTGACTCTATTTTCCTCTTTTCCAGAGCTTGATCAATCAAGCTTCCAGAGGTCTTTAAGGAATCTTACTCCCTCTATTTCTCCTTTCCAAGTATTTCTGGAATAGAAGAAATACAAAGCATAAATACAACTAAAGTTTCCTACATATACAGATCTCCAATCTGGGGATAGCATTTTATCATTATATAGGATGTGTACTGTCTTTTTTGGTAGATACCCTTTATTGGGCAAGGCAACTCCTTTCTATTCCTAACTTGCTAATAACTTTTTTCTTTATAAGCCATGAATGAGTGCTTAATTTCATCAAATTGTGCTTCTTTCCATATATTGAAATGGATATTATGTTTCCACTTTTATCTGTAAATATGGTAAATTAAATGACTTTCTAATATTAAACTATCCCTGCAAGTCCTGGAAACTTTATTAGAATTTTTTTTTAAATATTCATTCCTGAAATCAATTTGTTAATATTTTATTTAGGATTTTTTTCCTCAATATTCCTAAGTGAAACTGGCTAAAAAGTATCTTTTCTCAGACTGTCTTGGTCTGTTGCTTGGGATCATGGTTTCGCTAGCTTCATAAAATGAGTTGGGAAGTGTTCCCTCTTTAACTTCTCTGAAATCATTTAATAAGGCTGGAATTATCTGTTCCTTCAATGTCTGCCAGAGTTCCACCTGTAAGACTACCTTTTCTTTTACAGGATGGTGAGAGAGGTTAAATTTTTAGCTGTATTAATTTGATTTTTTTTTTTTTTTTTTTTTTGAGAGAGAATTTTGCTCTCGTTTCCCGGGCTCGAGTGCGATGGCGCAATCTCGGCTCACCACAACCTCCACCTCCCGGGTTCAAATGATTCTCCTGCCTCAGCCTCCGAAGTAGCTGTTACAGGCATGTGCCACCACACCCGGCTAATTTTGTATTTTTAGTAGAGACAGGGTTTCTCCATGTTGGTCAGGCTGGTCTCGAACTCCTGACCTCAGGTGATCTGCCCACCTCAGCCTCTCAGAGTGCTGGGATTACAGGAGTGAGCCACCACGCCTAGCCTCTTTGATTTTTTTTTTTTTTTTTTAGAGATCTATTCAGGTTATCTTCTTGAGTCAGCTGGGTAAATTAATTTTTTCTGCTAGGAAATTGCCTACTTCACATAAGTCTCCAAATTTATTTGCATAAGTTTTCTGTTTGCTTGTTTTTTGTTTTTGAGACAGAGTCTCACTCTGTCGTCCAGGATGGAGTACAGTGGCACGATCTTGGCTCACTGCAACCTCCGCCTCACAGATTCAAGCGATTCTCCTGCCTCACAGCCTCATTAAGTAGCTGGGATTAAAGGCGAGCACCACCATGCCCGGCTCATTTTTGTATTTTTAGAAGAGACAGGGTTTCACCATGTTGTCCAGGCGGGTCTCGAACTCCTGGCCTCAAGTGATCCGCCTGCCTTGGCCTCCCAAAGTGGTGGGATTACAGGCGTGAGCCACTGCGCCTTGCCTATTTGCGTAAGTTTGCTCATACTTAAATTGTAGGTTGTCTGCAAAAATGGCAGTAATTCCCCTTCCCATATCCAGTCCCACACTGACTGTAGGCATGGTCGTGTGACTTACTTTGGCAATGGGACGTTAAGCAAACAGACTCGAAAAGTGCTTACACGTCAGGGACAGGTTCTCTTTTGCTACTTTTTTCCTGAAACCATCCTGTGAACACTGAGCCATGGAGAATGAGACTGCGTGGACAACAACCAAGTCCCAGCCAAGTTACCTGAGACCATGCTAGATCATCTAGTCACCAATCAACCCTGTGAGCTGACCAGAGACAATAAGGGAAGCCTGCAGAAAACAGCTGAACTGGCCTATGCCAGAAAACCCACTCCGCCAACCCATAAAACTGTTAGCTCAATAAAATGGCTATTGTTTTAAGGTACATAGTTTGGAGTGGTGTATTACGCAGCAAAAAACTAGCTGATGCACTCATGTTTTTAAATTTATGCTGTATTTAAATTAATATGACTTCTAAAATTCCTAGTATTTTGTTGTTGTTCCTTCTCTCTACTTGCTATAAATTTGTCTCCTGAATTACCACTTTAACTGTATTCTACAGGTTCTGACATGTAATAGTTTTCCTACTGTTCATTTTTAGGCATTCTTAGATTCCATTAAGATTTCTTTGATGCTCAATATATTCAATATATTCAGACGTACTTTAAAACATGAGGTTTTTGTAACTGTCTTATTCTAATTATATTGTGGTCAGAGAACACGTATGTACAACACACTGAAATTAGCTGACACCTGCTTTATACTAGAAGCTCCCAAACTTTCTCAGTCCACGGTGTAGGCCAAAGTACTCATTTGGGAAAAAGAAAAGAAAAACAAATAAATTGAAAGAAAAAATTATTTCACTCTTAGATAAAATAATTGGAGAAAGGAACGTAGTGTTATTTAAGTGTTTAAACTGTGGACTATCTCAAGATCTAAGTCTGTGGTGTCTGAAAGATGTCACTGTATTTCTCTCAAAATTAAAATATCCCAAAGACCCTTTCAGGTCACTGTGGAGCCCCATGTTACCTCAGCGCAGAGTTTGGAAACTATAGCTTATTCTACCATAAAACCAGTTTCCAAATACATATGTGGTTTTACACGTGTTCACTAGTTAAAATTTGTGAATTATTCAAATTTTCTATCTCTTCTTAATTGGTGTTTATTCATTACTAAGAAGACAATCTCCCACAATGATTATGTCTTTGATGAATTTCCTCTTCTAAATTTGCAAATTTTGACTTTTTATATATATATATATATATATAGAGAGAGAGAGAGAGAGAGAGAGAGAGATATTCTATTAGGCATATACTAGTTTAAAGCTATTATAGCTTCTTAATAAATTCTTTCTTTTATCAAACATTAGGTAACAACCCCTGCATGTAAATTGAAAACATCCTAACGCAGACCAAAATATCTATGGCACAAGAACCATACTTCACTTTTTTTTTTTTTTAATTTAAGATGGAGTTTTTGCTCTTGTTGCCCAGGCTGGAGTGCAATGGTGCGATCTCAGCTCACTGCAACCTACGCCTCCCGGGTTCAAGTGATTCTCCTGCCTCAGCCTCCTGAGTGCCTCCACGCCCAGCTAATTTTGTATTTTTAATAGAGATGGGGTTTCTCCATGTTGGTCAGGCTGGTCTCAAACTCCCGACCTCAGGTGATCCACCCACCTCAGCCTCCCAAAGTACTAGGATTACAGTCGTGAGCCACCGCACCCACCCCATACTTTACTCTTAACAAAAATAACTACAAGCCAAGGAAAAATAATCACTGGGCAGGTTTCTAATGGTCAGATTAATCATTAAAACCAATAACTTAAACTGTCCCTTCACTTGATACCTAGAGATTTTTACCCTCCTGAAAACTGCACTACAATAAATTCAGCATCCATAAAGGGTATACTTCTCTTTTGTCAAGTGAGAAAGAAGCTCAGGGGTTATAGGAACTTCCCTAACTTCAATACCCAACTAATCCTTAAACATACATATGGATTAGCTGGATTTCTTAAATTCCTTTAAAAATCCATTATTAATCTATTATCCATGTATGCGTGTATTTATCTAGCCCTTTTGGATCTTGTTTTCTACTAGGTTGAACCACATGAACTGTTTTGTAGGTCAAAGCAGTTAACTATGGGCAATTTCTTATAACCCAACTTAATATGTTGTTTGAGTTAGTAAGTTCTATATGTTATTAACCTGTACATAAAGTAATTCCTTTTCATTCCCAAATTCTTCTTTCCATCTTGAAAAACTGGCTTGCAATTCTATACCTAAACTTGTGGAGCAAGTTTGATGTCACTTCTTTTAAATCTTATGAAAAGGATAATTACATTACTTATCAGCCCCCTTTCAAGCTTGAAATAAGTAATTAAATCTGTTTTTATCCAATAATACCCTAATTTTAAACCCTCATCTAGTTTAGGCTTTAGTTCCTTGGGGTTTGTTTTCTTTTTTTTTTTTTAAATTTTAGAAATAGTCCAACCCTGGTTGCATCTAAATGCTTTTAACGAGGTAGGAAAACATACTCAATGAAAATTCCCCTCAATATTAACATTTATGAAATGATATTACTGCTGCATGACTACACAGATATTCACCCATAAGTTTTATAAGTTTATGGTTTGGGCACTCTGTTCAGTGTATTACACTTTGATTGAAACTAATTTTTAAAAATAACACTACTGGTTCATCAATCATGTAAGAACTGACAGTCTAATGCATGTTTCTTTTTTTCCCTGCAGGATCATTATCAAACAGCTGCTTTTTTGGATACTAACTTAGGCTTTTTTTGGTAACTGAAATTTTTATTGAGATAATTGTATATTCACACGCAGTTATAAGAAATAATATAGGCCGAGTGCAGTGGCTCACGCTTGTAATCCCAGGACTTTGGGAGGCCAAGGCAGGCGGATCACAAGGTCAGGAGATGGAGACCATCCTAGCTAACACGGTGAAACCCCATCTCTACTAAAAATACAAAAAATTAGCCCGGCGTGGTGGCATGTACCTGTAGTCCCAGCTACTCAGGAGGCTGAGGCAGGAGAATGGCGTGAACCTGGGAGGTGGACCTTGCAGTGAGCAGAGATGGCGCCACTGCACTCCAGCCTGGGCGACAGAGTGAGACTCTGTCTCAAACAAAAAAAGAAATAATATGGAAAGATCCCTTGTATGCTTTGCCCAGGTTACCCCAATGGTAACACTTTGCAAAACTATATTACAACTGGGATACTGACATTGATACAATCCACTTATTTTATTCAGACCTCATTTTACATGTATTTACGTGTGTGTGTATTATATCCCATACAATTTTATCACCTGTATAGATTCATGTTATCTACCACCAGAGTCAAGATGGTAAACAATTCCAAAAACACAAGATGCATGCCTCCTGACCTTTTATATGCAAAACCACATCCTTCTCATCTCTCTGACACCCTATATAACCCCGGCAACTACTAACCTGTCTTCCATTTCTAAAATTTTATCATTTCAAAAATGTTATGTAAATGGGATCATACGGCATATAACCTTTTTGTGACAGAATCATAGGCCCAGCATACTTCTCTGGAGATTTATATAAACTGTCGCTTGTATCAATAACTGTTGCTTATATAATTGTTCATTTTTATTGCTGAATAGTATTTTATCATATTGATATACTGTAGACATATTACAGTATGTCTATTTACCCATTAAAGGCCATCTGTGTTGTTTCTAAGTTTTGGCCATTAAAAATAAAGTTGCTATACAGACATGCATGTACAGATCTCATATGAATATAAATTTTCCTTTCCCTGGGATACACGTCCAGACTGTAAGCACTGGGTTACACAGAGGTTTCATGTTTAGACAAAAAACTGACAAACTGTTTTCCAGAGTGACTGTACCATTTTACATTTCCACCACAAACATGAGTGATCAGTTTCTCCACATCGTTGCCAGCATTTGGTGGTGTCACTATTTATTTTAGCTGTTCTGATAGATGTGTAGTTGTGGCTTTAATCTCTATTTCCCTAATAGCTAACGATGCTGAACATCTTTTCATGTGCTTATTTAATGTATGTCCTCCTTTGAATGAAATGACTCTTCACATCTTTTTAAATTAGATTGTTTTGGTTTTTCTTACTATTAAGAGAGAGAGAGAGAGAGTGTGTGTGTGTGTAAGAGTCAGAGGTCTCACTATGTTGCCCAGGCTAGAGTGCAGTGGCTGTCCATAGGCAAGATCATAGCATACTGCAGCCTCCAACTCCTGGGCTCAAGTGTTGTTTCTGCCCCAGCCTCCTGAGTAGCTGGGAATACACGTGTATGCCACTGCACCTGGCTCTTACTGCTGAGTTTTGAGAGTTCATTATACGCACTAGATACTAGTCTTTTACTGGATATGTGGTTTAACAGATATTTTCTTCCAATATCTAGCTTGTCTTTTCTATCTTTTCATATGGGCTCTCACACAGCAAAATTTTTAATTTAATCAGGTCCAATTTATCAATTGTTCTTTTATGGATTAGTCTTTTGTGGTCAAATTTAACTCTTTGCCTCTCTCCAGATCCGGAAAATTCTCTACGTTTTTTCCTAAAAGTTTTATAGTTTTGTGCTTTACATTTAAGTCTATAATCCATTTTGTATTTTTGCATAAGGTGTGAAGTTTAGGCTCAACATTTTTGAAAAAGCTATCCTTCCTTCCATTGAATTGGTTTTGTAACTTTGCTATAAATCAACTGGATGTATTTGTGCAGGCATATTTCTGTGTTATATTTTCTGTTCCATTGTCTATGTCTTTCCTTCTACCAATAACACACAGTATTGATTACTATAGCTATATACTATAACCTTTCATATTAGGTGAAGTAATTTCCTCTTTTTCTTCTTTGTTAAGTTTTAGCTATTCTAGAGACTGTGTTTTTCCATACATATTTTTAAATGTTTTGTCTACATCCACAAAATATCTTGGTTGAATTTCAATAGGATCAATTTAGGGAGATCAATTTAGGGAGCATCAATGTCATTATTATGTTGAGGCTTCCAATCCATGAACACAGTATACGTCTCTCCATTTCTTTATGTCTTGTTTCATGTCTTTCATCAGTATTTTGTAATATTCACTGTATAAATCCTGTACATGTTTGTTAATGTATATGGAAGTATTTTATTTTCTTTGAATTGTCTAAAAATTGTATTTTTTTATTTTGGTTTCTGCATGTTCAGCATACATAAATGCGACTGATTTCTTTATTCTGTGATCTTGCTAAACTCACCTGTTAGTTCCAGGAGCTTTCTGATAGATTCCTTGGGATGTTCTACACAGATAATCACATTATCTGCAAATAGGGATAGTTTTAGTTCTTCCTTTACAAACTACATACCTTTCATTTCTTTTTCTTGCCTTATACGGTAATGGCTAGAACTTCCAGCATTATACTGAGTAAGAGCAGTTATGATAGACATCATCACCTTGCTTCTGAATCTCAAGGGAAAGCATTTAGTCTTTCACCATTAAGTATGATGTTAGCTGTGAGGTTTTTGTGGTGCTCTTTATCAAGATGAGGCAATTCCTTTCTATTCCTTTTACCAGAAATGAGTAACTGATATGATCGTATTTTTCTTCTCTGGCTTGTTGATATGGGGGAATTTAGAGTATTTTTAAAAATATATTTCAAACAATTAACTAAAACGAGTACTAGATCTTATCAACCAAGTGGGGCACTTGGGTGGATTTTTTCTTTATGTAGGATCTTAAACCTGCCTCACCTCCAAATCTAACGAAAATAAGGGACTTGGCCGGGCGCAGTGGCTCACGCCTGTAATCCCAGCACTTTGGGAGGCCGAGGCGGGCAGACCACAATGTCAGGAAATCAAGACCATCCTGGCTGACACGGTGAAACCCCGTCTCTACTAAAAATACAAAAAAATTAGCTGGGTGTGGTGGCGGGTGCCTGTAGTCCGAGCTACTCAAGAGGCTGAGGCAGGAGAATGGCGTGAACCTGGGAGGTGGAGCTTGCAGTGAGCCGAGATCCCGCCACTGCACTCCAGCCTGGGCAACAGCATGAGACTCCGTCTCAAAAAAAAAAAAAAAAAAAAGTTTAATATAATGTGCCGAAAGTTGAAAATACAAGTAACAGGTTTTGAGCTTATTCTCAACCCACGAAGCATTATTCAACCAACACACATGTATTTTGAGAGGCATTATAGCATAATGGTTAAGAGCTCTGCCATTTATTAGCTTGTGACTATGCAAGTTACTTAATTCCTACATAACTCTGTCTACAATGTGATTAAAAAAAAAAAAAGGAGGTACAGATGTGTTTAAGTGTTGATGCATAAAAGCCTCACTAAATTGGGAAGAAAGAGAACGAGGTAAGAGAAAAAACAATTCACACAAAAGGAGTCAGAGGCCAGGTAAACAGAACATATTAATAAACAGATGTCATCTGTCATCCTCAATTTTGATAGATCAATACCTGTTATTTGAAGTGTGATCCTTACACTGGTTAATAATTCTCAAACTATTTGTTACAGTTCTGCTACAAGATAAGGGAGCTTTTACCTTCAGGGTGATAAGCGTCTAAAGTAACCAAAAAAGGTTGGGAGGGGAGCTTGTGCCAGAATGTAAATCAATTGTGAAACTAAGCACACTGTTTAGTTCAGTTATTTAGACAGAAAGACCTACTTTAAACACATTATTTTTTAAAAGTTGACAAAAATTCTATATATTTATTGAGTAAAACATGATGCTTTGAAGTATGTATATGCTGTGGAATGGCTATGAGTTAATAAACACAGCTGAGTGCGGTGGCTCATGTCTGTAATTCCAGAACTTTGGGAAGTTAAGGCGGGCAGATTGTTTGAGCTCAGGAGTTTAAGACCAGCCTGGGCACATGGCAAAACCCCATCTCTACCAAAAATACAAAAAATTAGCTGAGCATAGTGTTGAGCACCTGTGGTCCCAGCTACCCAGATACTTTGATCAGTATCTCCCCAAATCCCTGTGCCTCCCACCCCTGGCCCCAGCCCCTGGTAACCACCATCCTACTCTCTACTTCTATGAGTCTAGCTTTTTTTAGACTCTATGTGTAAGTGAGAGCATGTGATATTTGCCTTGTTTGCCTGACCTATTTCTGGTAATGTAATGTCCTCCAAGTTCGTCCATGTTGTTGTAAAAGAAGGGTTTCTTTCTTTTAAAGGCTGAAAAGTATTCCACTATGTACATATATCACATTTTCTTTTTCTGTTTGTCTACTGGTGGACATTTAGGTTGATTCCTTATCTTGGGTATTGTGATACAATAAACATGGTAGTGCAGATATCTCTTCAACATACAGGTTTCATTTTTCCTTTGGATATATACACAGTAGTGGGACTGCTTTATCACAAGGTAGTTCTATTTTTAGGAACTTTCCCATACTGCTTTTCTATAATGGCTGTACTAACTTACATTCTGACCAAGAGTGTACAAGAGTTTCCTTTTCTCTACATCCTCACCAGCATGTGTTATCTTTCATCTTTTTGATAACGGTTATCAACAGGTGTGAAGATGAAATCTCACAGTAGTTTTAATTTTATTTCTCTGATTATTAGTAATGTTGAACAATTTTTAGTATACCTATTAGCCATTTCTATGTTTTGAGAATGTTTATTCTGGTCTTTTGCCCTTTTTTTTGAGATGGAGTCTTGCTCTGTCGCCCAGGCTGGAGTGCAGTGGCGTGATCTTGGCTCACTGCAGCCTCCGCCTCCCAGGTTCAAGCAATTCTCCTGCCTCAGCCTCCTGAGTAACTGGGACTAGTCAAGTGCCACCACACCTGGCTAGTTTTTTGTATTTTTGGTAAAGATGGGGTTTCACCGTGTTAGCCAGGATGGTCTCAATTTCCTGACATTGTGATCCGCCTGCCTTGGCCTCCCATGCCCAACCTTTGCCCATTTTTTCATTGGTTAGTCTTCCTGCTATTGAGTTGAATTCCTTATATAATATTAACCCCTTATCAGATGTATGGTTTGCAAATATTTTCTATAGGTTCTCTCTTTATTAATAGTCTCTTTTGCTGTGCAGAACCTTTTAAATTTGATATAACTGCATCTGTCTGCTTTTGTTTTGTTGTCTGTGTTTTTGGGGTCATATTCAGGAAAACATTGCCCAGACCAATATTATGGAGATTTTCCCCGTGTTTTCTTCTAGTAGTTTTACAGTTTCACATCTTATGTTTACATTTTAATCTATTTTGAGTTGATTTTTCTGTATGGTGTGAAATAAGGGCCTGGTCTCATTCTTCTGCATGTAGATAGCCAGTTTTCCCAAGATCATTTATTGAAAAGACTGTCCTTTCCTGTTGCATGTTCTTGGCACCTTTGTCAAAAATCAACCAACTACAAATGTGTGCATTTATTTCTGGGCTCTCTGTTCTGTTCCACTGTTGTGTGTGTGTGTGTTTTTATGTCACTATCATGCTGTTTTGATTACTATAGCTTTGCAGTAGATTTTCATATCAGTGTGATGCTTTGGGTTCATTAAGATTGCTTTGGCTATTTGGGGTCTTCTGTGGTTTCATACAAATTTTAGAGGTATTTTTTTCTATTTCTGTGAAAAAATGACATTAGAGGTTGATAGAGATCATACTGAATCTGTACCTCGCTTTGGGTAGTACTGATATTTTAATAATACGAATTCTTCCAAATCCATGAACATGGGATATCTTTCCATTTACTTCTGTCAGAAGGACTCTCTTGAAGGAAGCAGTGCCTTCTTTTACATTTTGGCACAAGCTCCCTAACTTGTCACAGAGATCAGGACTTTTGAGTAGCACAGCCTATATCTAAAGTATTTGTCTTAAAACTTCAGGCTAGGTGCGGCGCCTCACGCCTGTAATCCCAGTACTTTGGGAGGCCGAGGCGGGTGGATCACGAGGTCAGGAGATCGAGACCATTCTGGCTGACATGGTGAAACCCCGTCTCTACTGAAAAATACAAAAAAAAAAAATTAGCCGGGCATGGTGGTGGGCAAGTGTAGTCCCAGCTACTCGGGAGGCTGAGGCAGGAGAATGGCGTGAACCCAGGAGGCAGAGTTTGCAGTGAGCCGAGATTGTGCCACTGCATTCCAGCCTAGGTGACAGAGCAAGACTCCGTCTCAAAAAAAAAACAACAAAAAAACTTCAATACATGACTTAAATATAAGTGCATATTTTTAGAGATCATAATTAAATTTAATTCTTGAATATTAGCACTTAATGAGTATCAACTACACAGACACAATTTGATTAGGCATTTTGAGATGGGTTAAGGAAGAGACTTAGGAGTTATTTGGGAGGCTGGGGTGGAGGGATGTAGATGGATAGTGAATGTGGTTATTACCTGCACTTTGGAAGTTTACAATCTAAGGGAAAATGAAATATTCAAATATCCTTGGAGTAAAATGAGTTATAATTGACGATGATATCCTCTAGTTCAATTTCTCAATGAAACTCTGGGGACTAGCTCTCTTTTGTTTTCAAGAATCTCAATGTCACTAAATAAAAACAATGTGATTCTCTCCTCAATGGAGCAAGAGAGAGAGCAAGGCCTGGAATCAGGGACAGATACTCTGACCATAAAGAGTGGAGGAATCTTCTCTTGAAGAGCTCTCCACATCTCTGTAAAATCACATCAAAATCAACTAAGTTTTGTCTGAATAAACTTTAGGCGTTGTTTCAGGAAAAGTTTGCTTTCTACTGCTTTCTTGGGGAATTATTAAATTTGAAATAAGAAATTGCTTGAGATTTCTTTAGTTAATTTCATTTTTGGTCCTACTACAAGTATTTTCAGAAATGGAACCATAGTAACTGGAAAGGAAATAATGTTATCCAGAAAACAAGAAAGGGCACAAGCTCTAAGGCAACTAAGTTGTCTTAAAACTTCAGGCCGGGTGCAGTGGCTCACGCCTTAGTTGCTCTAAGGCAACTAAGGTGAATATTTAAAAAGATACGCTGTGATAAGCAGGAATTTTCAGTTCTATAAATTAGAGAAGGCGGCACAACAACAGGAGGATCAAGTAACCAAATATAAATATAAATTAGTAGCACAGATTTATAAGCACATTAGAGGGGCTAAAATGATTAAACTAGAGGAGGCTTCTGAATATTAGAACTAATACAAAAGTTTTAAAGTGGAATTGCAAGCACAAAAAGTTAAGGAAAAGTAAGGGCCCGTATCTGGGGGCAGACGGTATAATGTTAACAGATGGCAATAAATACTAATTGCTTAATTCCAATTTTACTTCTATTGCATCTATTAAAGTTATCTTCATTCAGTGAATGAAAATCCAGACAAAAAAAGGACACACACTATTCTACCTATATAAAGTTCTAAATATGCAAAAAAATCTGTTAGAAATCAGAATAATGGTTACCTTTGGGGATAACTAATGCCTAGAAAGAGGCCCTGGGGTATTCTCTTTTTTGATCCAGGAGCTGGTGGTTACACACATGTGTTCACATTATAAATATTCATCAAGCTGGATACTTACAATGTGTGGACTTTTTGTATGTATGTTGTATGTCAACAAAATGTGAAAAAGAAAAAAAGTTTAAAGTGTTAAGACTGGGAAAAACTCACCTTACTTTATTAAGCTAAAGCTTAACTCATCTCTCTGGTCTAAATGACCCAAAGATCTGAAAGAACTTGCAAATATGATTACCAAGGTATTGTTGTGTTCATAAAGGAGTTGACAGGGAACTGGAATTAGCAAGTATTTTTTAAGCTTATGTTAATGTTTATTAATATACAAAATGATCGATGATTACATTAATAGATAATAGACATAAAATAATTCTGTCTCTATCATATTAGCTTTTAATCCATTGATGAATGAAATAAAACAATGATCTTCCTTGTTAATTTTCTAATTTTGGAGCTACTGGGCTAATTACATAGAAAATATTCTACTGAACTTTTTGAAATTTAGTAAGTACATAATACAACTCTTAGTATTTTCAAAATTTAATTTTAAAAAGGGGATGGGGAAAGGGTACAGGAGAATGGATGTCAGGAACTATATACTATACCAATAAGCATGACACTGATTGGCAAAAATTCAAAATATGGTTATTTATTAAACATTTAGAAAAAATAAGCTAATTCTAATTTATCCTACAGGTTTCAGCTTAAATGTTATTTCTTCAGACAAATCACCTTTGAATGTCCAATTTTTAAAAAACCTCACTCTGTTAACTTTCATGGCTATTTTTCCTCCATGGCATCATTCAGAATTTGTAAGGATATATTTGGTTATGTGATTATTTATCTAGTGTTCATCTCCATGAGACAATTGCTCAAATGGTAATGCTTGGTTGAATAACTAAACGCATTTCTGATGAAGACCTTATAAATGTAGTTAAAATGGGCTTCTGGCAAAACTGTTTTAAAACTTTACAGATTTGAAGAGCTACCTAGCCAGTGTATGAAGCAAAGCATGTATTTAAAATAATTATTAAATAATAAATGCACAAGTCTATTTCTAGTGACTCTAAGAGAATGTGTACTTTCAGAATCAAGACCTCCTTCCTTCTCCCTACAACTGAAAAGTTTCAAGATGGTAATTTTTTTTTATTTGATTTTTTTTTTTTTTTTTGAGACAGAGTCTTGCTCTGTCACCTAGGCTGGAGTGCAGTAGCACGATCTTGGCTCACTGCAGCCTCTGCCTCCAAGGTTCAAGCAATTCTTCAGCCTCAGCCTCCTGAGTAGCTGTAACTATAGGTGCATGCCACCACACCCAACTAATTTTTGTATTTTTAGTAGAGATAGGGATTCACCACGTTGGCCAGGCTGGTCTTGAACTCTTGACCTCAGGTGATCTGTCTGCCTCAGCCTCCCAAAGTGTTGGAATGATGGCGTGAACCACCGCACCCAGCCCAAGATGGTAATTTAATATAGGAAGGAGTTTTAGGAGTGAATTAGATGAGGAAAAGTCTAACCTAAGACAAAAATCAAAGATGTGAAATAAGTTTTTAATTTATTTTTTAAAAGATATGTGTATAGGCCAGGTGCAGTGGCTCACGCCTGTAATCCCAGCACTTTGGGAGGCTGAGGCGGGCAGATCACGAGGTCAGGAGATCGAGACCATTCTGGCTAATATGGTGAAACCCAGTCTTTACTAAAAATACAACAAATTAGCTGGACAAGGTGGCAGGTGCCTGTAGTCCCAGCTACTCGGGAGGCTGAGGCAGGAGAACGGCATGAATTGGGAGGCAGAGGTTGCAGTGAGCCAAGATTGCACCACTGCACTTCAGCCTGGCCAACAAAGCAAGACCCTGCCTCAAAAAAAAAAAAAAGATACGTGTATAGAAAGAGAATTCACTATTATTTTCTTGATTAGCAATTTAAATATGTTTCAAATAAAATGTGTTCACATGAATACAAAATTTGGGCCAGGCATGATAGTTCATGCCTGTAATCCCAGGAGAAGGAGAATTGTTTGAGTCCAGGAATTCAAGGTCAGCCTAGGCAACACAGTGAGACCTAGTCGCTACAAAAAATAAACAAAATTAGCTGGGTGTGGTGGTGTGCCTTTATTCATAGATACTCAGCCGGCTGAGGTGCGAGGACCACTTGAACCTGGGAGGTCAAGCTCGCAGTGAGCCAAGATCACACCACTTCACTCCAACCTGCACAGAGTGAAACGCTGTCTCAAAAAAAGAAAAAGATCTCCTGACCTCGTGATCCGCCCGTCTTGGCCTCCCAAAGTGCTGGGATTACAGGCTTGAGCCACCGCGCCCGGCCACGGTGAAACCCCATCTCTACTAAAAAAAATACAAAAATCTAGCCGGGCGAGGTGGCGGGCGCCTGTAGTCCCAGCTACTCGGGAGGCTGAGGCAGGAGAATGGCGTGAACCCGGGAGGCGGAGCTTGCAGTGAGCTGAGATCCGGCCACTGCACTCCAGCCTGGGCGACAGAGCGAGACTCCGTCTCAAAAAAAAAAAAAAAAAGAAAAAGAAAAAGAAAAAAGAAAACACAATCTGATGAAGGTAACTCTAAGATCCTCCAAAAGTAATGGAAGAAAATATAATAAATTTTAATAACAGTTGCTTTCAGTTACGAAAATACAAGGTTTTTCTACTTTTATTTATTTATCTAAAGCATCTTAAACAAGTATGTATAACTTTTACACAGGGAAAGGGAGATGAAGCCTACAGAAAGAGGATGTCAAAGAAAAAGTATCTAACTTCATCAGATGTTATGAAATTTCAGTGATCGTAAAGTGCTTCACACAGGGCTTACTACCCTCAGTAAATGAAAGTTATTACAAATAAGTACCATGATAAAGTATCCAGTGATGTGTGATTTTAGGGATGACCACGAATTTGCCACAGTATTTTCATTATTCAAGATACACAGAATTTTAACATCAGAAAAATCTAATTACTTTTATTTAAATGTAAATCAACCTTACCTTCCGCAGTTCCACTGTCACTTCATTTCTATGTCTTCGCATTGTCTAGAAAAGAAAAAGATTACAGATGTATCAAAATATGGATACTGCTAGTATATAAAGATCTCAACTGGGCGCAGTGGCTCACGCCTATAATCCTAGCACTCTGGGAGGCCAAGGCGGGCAAATCACTTGAGGTCAGGAGTTCAAAACCAGCCTGGCCAACAAGCTAAAACCCAGTCTCTACTAAAAACACAAAAAAATGAGACACCTGTAATCCCAGCTACTTGGGAGGCTGAGGCAGGAGAATTGCTTGAACCTGGGAGGCAGAGGTTGCAGCAAGCCAAGGTGGCGCCAGTGCACTCCAGGCCTGGGAGACAGAGCAAGACTGCATCTCCCCCTCCCCAAAAAAAAAAAAAAAACTCAAGATATTTGAGTTAGAAGTAATTTAATCTTGGCTGGGTGCAGTGGCTCACACCTGTAATCCCAGCACCTTAGGAGGCTGGAGGATCACTTGGGGCCAGGAGTTCGAGACCAGGGCCAACATGGCAAAACCCCATCTCTACTAAAAATATCAAAATTAGCTGGGTGCAGTAGCATGCCCCTGTAGTCCCAGCTACTCCTGAAGGCTGAAGCTCAAGAATCGCTTGAACTTGGGAGACAGAGGTTGAAGTAAGCTGAGATCATGCCACTGCACTTTAGCTTGGGTGACAGAGCAAGACACTGTCTCAAAAAATAAATAAATAAGAAAGAAAGAAGAAATGTATAATATCTCAATGACTAACACATCTTATACTTTAAATGATGAGCTACAATTTGTTAAAAAGCCAAATTCTGTATTTTACTGGATATCTATCTGTTGGTTAATTTTGTAGAAGGTGGGACTTGGCTGCCTAGGACCCATTTTCCTGCCCTAATTGTACCCAGTCATCTTTGGGGAATTATATCCTTCCCATCCTGAAGTCTTAATGAGACCTAAGTGGCTCACTCTTTCCTAGCTTAAATAGGTCACAAGACTCAACTACACTAACAGAATTATCTCTTCTATAACTCTGAATCTTAAGGAGAAAGGGAAAAAAAGGCACATTAAATTCCAAAGGAAGAATTTTGGACAAGGTAGTAAATAATGCCTGTATCCCTGACTTGCTCAATTCCCAGTTCTTCCATTTCTCTACGCACCTTATGAACTACCTTACATTCTTCCAGTAAACTATGGTTTTGCTTAAGTCAGCCATAGATGGTTTCTGATGCCTTCAATCAATGAATTGTATCTCTAATGATTCATATTTTTAAAAAGTAAATTCATTGGCATGGCCTTAAAAACATGAAAATAAAAATAAGTTTGAGATAGATGTTTTGTATCAAAAGGTAAGATATCCTTCTGAGTTTATTAAGAGGCATGCCTTATGGGGAAACACTGAAATAATATATATCTCCCCTCTAACATACTTACTGGGGAAAATCCCACCCCTGATATTCAACGTGGGTTCTTTTCTATTTCCCTAAGTGTCAGCTGGTCTGAGAAAGGGTAAGAGTACGAGAGAGAAATTTTAAAGCTGGGTGTCCGGGAGAGACATCACATGTCAGCAGGTTCTGTGATGCCCCCTGAGCCGTAAAACCAGCAAGTTTTTATTAGCGATTTTCAAAAGGGGAGGGAGTGCACGAATAGGGTGTGGATCACAGAGATCACATGCTTCACAAGGTAATAACAAAATATCACAAAGCAAATGGAGGCAGGGTGAGATCACAGGATTACAGGACCACAGGACGGGGCAAAATTAAAATTGCTAATGAAGATTCAGGCATACATTGTCATTGATAACATCTTATCAGGAGACAGGGTTTGACAGCAGACAACCAGTCTGACCAAAATTTATTAGGCGGGAATTTCCTCATCCTAATAAGCCTGGGAACACTTCAGGAGACTGGGGCTTATTTCATCCCTTTGTCTTCAACCGTACAAGACAGCCAGCCCCCAAAGCGGCCATTTTAGAGGCCTACTCTCAGGGGCGCATTCTCTTTCTCAGGGATGTTCCTTGCTGAGAAAAAGAATTCAGCGATATTTCTCCTATTTGTTTTTGAAAGAAGAGAAATACGGCTGTGTTCTGCCCAGCTCACCAGCAGTCAGAATTTAAGGTTATCTCCCTTGTTCCCTGAACATTGCTGTTATCCTGTTCTTTTTTCAAGGTGCCCAGATATCATATTGTTCAAAGACACATGCTCTACAAACAATTTGTGCAGTTAACACAATCATCACAGGGTCCTGAGGCAACATTCACCCTCCTCAGCTTACTAAAATGATGGGATTAAGAGATTAAAGTAAAGACAGGCATAGGAAATCACAAGGGTATTGATTGGGGAAGTGATAAGTGTCCATGAAATCTTCACAATTTATGTTCAGAGATTGCAGTAAAGACAGGTGTAAGATATTATAAAAGTATTAATTTGGGGAACTAATAAATGTCCATGAAATCGTCACAATTTATGTTCTTCGGCCACGGCTTCAGCCAGTCCTCTGTTCAGGGTCCCTGACTTCCCACAACACACACTGATATAACGGATTCTTTTATTATACATATAAGCATGGTTACATCCTTACATTCTTGGAATAAAGGCTATATGGTTACGGTATATTATTCTTTTAATATACTGCCAGATTCAGTACGCTATATTTTATTTAATAATTCTTGTGATATCTCTTTCTAAAACCACAGTGATCTTCTTAAGGAAAAAAATCTCATAAAATTCAAATTATAAAGTTTGCTAAGTATACTGAAATAATCTAGATATAAACTTACAGTTAAATAGAGACATATATTAAATATAAACAAAACTGCCAAACAAAATTCAAATTAGTCATATTCATTTCATGTGATGGAATGATACACTGATAAAAACTATTATGCCTGATAAGGTTCAACACTAGAAAGAGCGTTGAATTTAATTCTATACTTAGTATGTTTCTATATTGTGACTTTAGTACTATTAATAGAGAGAATGTCTTATGCATAAATTCATAAAAATGACAACAAATGTCGAACAATCTTCAAATACCAACATTAATGAAGTGTTATTTGATAACTCTGTAAGCTATCTTTATTCACTGGAAGATTAGAACTCTACCACTGTTAAAAATTTTACCTAAATGAATATTTACTCCAATTGTTCCTATAACTGAAAAGAAAAATATTTTCATTGCAATATTTGCAACACTTATTTATGAATTATTGTAAGATGATACATAACAAAAAGACCCAGGTAGCATATCTGCTCCAAAATATGATTTTCTGCTCTACCATCTTAATTCACACTCAGGTATTTCTGTATAGAAAGAATTGGTGAGTTAAATTCTGAAGAACCACACTAAATTAGGAAACCACACTTAAGTGGTGATTAATTTAACATTTTAAATACACCTAAACAGGAGTTAGCTCCCAGGTAATAAGTGCTTCGAAAATGAACATCTCAATTTATAGACACTGGTTTGATAATCTACATAAGGAAAGTTGGAAATAGATTTTTACGGCTAACGTAGAACTGTTATTCAAGATACAGGAATTGACTAGAAATGCAGGCACTTGATTCTTACTTGTTTGGGGTCTAAGAATCTGGCAGGCCCTACAGCTCAACTTCAGAGAAGTTTCTGTGTCTAGAAACCCCCTTGATCCTGTGTTCCATCTCTTCTTAGAGAACTGTATCACCTAATCCTAGTCAGAACATTACGGTATCTGCTTAGGGCTGAAGTTTTCTTACAAGGTGGTCATCTCCAGTCTAAAAGTACTATACACATGAAACAAACTGTGTGACTTTTGTGACCGTTTACTAATACGTGTTTATATATGTAGCAGAATTCTAAGACTTGTGTATATAACTCATTAATAGCAAAACTTCAAAGGCGAAAGTATCTATTACGCTCACCTATCTCTAATAATTAAAGACCACTTATTCACCCAAAAGAATCATGAGTGTAAATGGCCAAACTCACTTAGGTCAGTTAAGAAGAGGTACTGACTACTATACATGATATAAGTGCCTCTGAGTTAGTCGTGACTTATTATGCTCTTTGTTTAAATTAAAGAAAAAGATGGATTCCCTTATATTCTCCCTTATATTCTTCCCAAGTGATCTCATCTACCCTCATGTCTGCAATTACTGTTTCATGACCACTCTCAAGTTTTTTAGTCCACTGTCTCTTAAGCTCCTAATCTATAAGTCATTCACCCATTCAACAAAAATTTACTCAATACATTTAAAATACATCGGGCAATACATTTGCCAACTAGGAAGCAAGTACAGAATTCACATTCTAGCACAGGGATCGGCAAACTATAGCCTGGGTATCAAATCTGGCAGGCTGTTTTTGTACGTCACAACAGGAACGGTTTTTACATTTTTTAAGTGGTTACATTATAAATGATATTAAGTACCTACATCATGCTCTTATTTTTGCCTTTTTGCCCTCAAATGCTAAAATATTTACTATTTGTCCTTTTAAGGAAAAGTTAGCAGGCTAGGTGCAGTGGTTCACGCCTGTAATCCCAACACTTTTGGAGGCCAAGGCAGGAGGATCACTTAAGCACAGGCACACTCAGCTGATTTTTCATTTTTTGTAGAGGTAGCATCTCATTGTGCTCATGTGTGCAACTACAGTTTCAGTTACTCAGGGGAGCTGAGATGGAGGACTGCTTAAGCACAGGAAGTCAAGGGTGCAGGGAGCCATGATGGTGCCATTGCACTTCAGCCTAGGCAACAGAGTGAGACCCTGCCTTGGCAAAAAAAAAAAAAAAAAAGGTTTGCCAACACCTGGTCTAGTGGAAATGAGAGTAATAATGAGTGATAAAAATGTGTTAAGCTGGCCGGGCGCAGTGGCTCACACCTGTAATCCCAGCACTTTGGAGGCAGAGGCAGGCAGATCACCTGAAGTCAGGAGTTCGAGACCAGCCTGGCCAACATGGTGAAACCCCCATCTCTACTAAAAATATCAAAATTAGCTGGGCATGGTGGCGCATGCCTGTAATCCCAGTTACTCAACAGGCTGAGGCATAAGAATTGCTTGAACCTGGGAGGCAGAGGTTGCAGTGAGCCAAGAGTGCGCCACTGTACTCCAGCCTGGGCAACAGAGTGAGATTCTGTCTCAAAAAAAAAAAAAGGATGAAGCCTGAGATAGGAAAGTAAATGTTAAGTTTTGTATCAAAAGGAGATATAATCAGAGGGACAGAAAAAGGCTCCCAAAACAATTAAAATATGTGCATATGTATGTTAGGGGCTGGAAGAGAGATTATTTTAAGGCTTCAAACTCAGTATGCTTAAAACTAATATACTTGTTCCCTTCCTAACACCCTCACCAAAAAGATCCCCACATCTCCTCTCCTGTCAATACTCCTAATGCCAGGAAACTATACAACCATCCAAATAGTTGCAAGAGACCAATCCTGGAAGACTATCCCCCTGTCTACTCACTCTTTCAGTCCTTTGAAATCAAACAAGTCACCAAAACAGGATTCAAACCTCCCAGCTCCACCGCCACTATCTAAGAGTAAGGCACCATCATCTAATCTGGACTACTAAAATAGCCTAACCAGTCTTCTTCCATGCCCTGAATCAATTTTCCACAATGCAGCCGGGGGATTCTTTTTAAAATGCAAAACCTGCGTTATCTTTCTCTCGAATAAGATGTGTCAATGATTTTTTTCATCTCTTGGCATCCCCTGCCCCACCCAAAAAAATGTCATCAGAATATCCAAACTCAAACTCCACAGACAAAACCTACAAGAGGGCCAGGCACAATGGCTCACGCCTGTAATCCCAGAACTTTGGGAGGCTGAGGCGGGAGTATTGCTTGAGCCCAGAAATTTGAGACCAGCCTGTGCAACACAGTGAGACTCTGTCTCTACAAAAAAATCAAAAATTAGCCAGATGTGGTGGTGTGCACCTGTGGTCCCAGTTCTTCGGGAAGCTGAGGCAAGAAAATGGCTTGAGCCCAGAATGTCAAGGCTGCAGTGAGCCATGATCATACCACTACACTCCAGCCTGAGTGATAGAGACCCTGTCCCCAAAACAAGCAAACAAACAACACCTACAAGGTTGGGAGACAAAGTATTCCAACAAATTCTCAAATACAAGCAGGGTCTGGTTAAATCACCAGCTACAGGACTCATATGGTACCAGCATATATGCAGAAGACAATGGAAGGGCAGAAGTTATGGGGTAATTGAAGACCCTGAGAACAAGAAAACTCCCAAATCATGAATGACTAGAGACTTTGGAAAGGCAACTTGAGAACAGTTGCAAATGGAAGGGATCTTTTGCACACACCAACACTGTAAAGTATGATGGAGCTAGACTCAAAATCAAAGAACTAAAGTCCTCTTCCTGGACAATGTCCTACAATGAACAGAGCCAGACCTCAGAAAACAGGATGCCAATGCCACCTCCGTTAAAAAAAAAAAAAAAAAAATCATCTTGTAACATACAACAGAAGAAAAAGATCTTGAATGGTGAAACTAGAAAGACTATCCTGACCCACTTCTTGCTCTTAAAAGTTCAGGAAAATCTATCAAAAAATGGACAGGAAAGGACTGGCGTTGAAGCCCATGCTATAAGAAATGAGAGAACAGGAAACAGAGTGATGCTATTGAAAGCCTACTGAAAAGACATACACACAAAACTGATCAAAACTGTCCTAGAAAATGATAGAAAATGTGAAAGAACATTATCAGTCAGAATTAGAAAAACTCAGAAATGAGGTCCTAGCAATCAAAAAAGGATTAGAAATAAAGGAAAAAAGTATTTCAGAAAGGAACCTAGCCAAGAGCAATCTTAAGAGCCAGTATGCAACAGATAATGCTTAAGAGAAACAGACTATGTAAAGAAAAAAAACTGTAATCAGAAATGAAGGTGAAAATTATCAGAAAGAAGTGACAATAAAGGCACTTAGATTTTAAGTTCATATAATAAAGAGTCCTCAAATAAGAAAACCGAAGGAATGAAACAGAGCAAATACTTAAAACTATAAATCAAGAAAAACTTCCTGAAATTAGAAGACTTGAACTGAAATACTGAAAGTACACCCAAGTACCGGGGGAATCCATCCAGAAAAACCAACACTGAGACATATACAAGTAAAACTAACGGACTTCCAAAAAGCAAATAAAAGAAAAATGCATCTGGACATCAGGCAAAAAATATTGAAAATGTGAATCAAGGACTTTATATCCAGTCAAAGCCACTAAATTTAAAGCATACAAGTGGCAAAACAACTGTTATGAACACAACTCAAGGACTACTGTTTATATGACCACTTCCTGAAGAATTTAATAGAGAATGGTCACCACACAACCAAAGTAACTGGAGAGACACTGATACAAGGTGACTGTGAGCACTGAATTTATTTACCTGTAGAACTAAGGTAGGGATCCCCAATCCCTGGGCCGCGAACTGGTGCCAGTCCATGGGCTACTGGGAGGTGGGCTGCACAGCAGCAGGAAGTGAGCATTAGGGCCTCAGCTCCATCTCCTGTCAGATCAGGGTTGGCATTAGATTCTCACAGGAACACAAACCTTGTTGTGAACTGAGCATGTGAGGGATCTAGGTTGTGTGCTCCTTATGAGAATCTAACGAATGCCTGATGATCTGTGGTGTAACAGTTTCATCCCAAAACCATCCTCCCCCACCAGCCATTCACAGAAAAACTGTCTTCCATGAAAATGGTCCCTGGTGCCATAAAGGTTGGGAACCACTGTTATAAGGGATAAAATATAGTATTTAACTGCTACATGCCCTGACAATGTAGACACAAAGTTCAAGAGCAAGACAAAACATGTATGTGAAATACAGAGTAAGTGGGCTGGGTACAGTGGCTCACACCTATAATCCCAGCACTTTGGGAGGCTGAGGCGGGTGGATCACTTGAGGCCAGGAGTTCGAGACCAGTCTGGCCAACATGGTGGTGTACCATGGTGTACTAAAAATACAAAAAAATAGCCGGGTGTGGTGGTGTGCACCTGTAATCCCAGCTATTCAGGAGGGTGAGGCAGAGAATCGCTTGAACCTGGGAGGGGGAGGCTGCAGTGAACCGAGATCACATCACTGCACTCCAGACTGGGTGACAGAACAAGACTCCATCTCAAGAAAAATAAAAACAAAAAAACAACAAAGTGTACTGATTGCCTTATTAACTATTAACTGGTGAGAAAAGGAAATTGCATCACATCAGATGCTGAAGGAGAGTAGAGCAGAAAAGAGGTTAAAGCAGTGCTGAGAGAGAAATTTAAAGTACCTAATGCAAACATTAGGAAAGAGAGAAAGTCAAACCAATAATCAAAACTCCCAGCTTCGACAGCCTACAACATAAAAAGCAAAACAAACCGAAAACAAGTAGGAGGAATTAATAAACAGAAATCAATGAAACTGAAAACAAAAAAGTAGAGAAAATTAATGAAACAAAAACCTAGTTCTTAAAAGAAAAAAAAAATCAGTAAAATTAACACAAGACTGGCCAAAAAAAAAAAGAGAGAAAGTGCAGAAATTATATTAGAAATGAAAAAGGTACTATCACTACAGACTTTGCAGACATCAAAAGAACAAGGGAAAACTACAAACAATTCTACACACATAAATTTGACAATTTAGATGAAATGGACCAATGCCTCAAAAAGCAAGAACTATCACACTTCACTCAATATGAAATACCTAATTTGAGTAAGTCTGTAACTATTAAGATGATTATATTTATAATTTTAAAACTTCCCTTCAGGGTTTGGATGGTTTAACTAGAGAATTCTTCCAAATGCCTAAAGAAGAACTAACACCAATTTTATATAATCTCTCCAAAAAACAGATGGGATACACTTCTCAATTCACTTTATGAAGCTAATTACAAAATTACCTGATAACAAAACCAGACAAGACAGCATTAAAAAAAAAAAAAAAGAAGAAGAAGAAAAGAAACTGCAGGCCCATATCTCAATGACTGCAGATACAAAAATTCTTATCAAAATGTTACCAACTAGAATTCACTATACTACCAGACTTCACTCTAGGGATACAAGGCTGGTTCTGTATTTGAAAATCAATCAATATAAACCATACTAATAGGCTAATGAAGACAAATCAAGGATTATATTATTCAATGCAGATAAAAATTTGACAAAATTCAACATCCATTTACAGTAAAAACACTCAGAAAAATAAAAGCCTAGAGTTAACATTCTAGTGGTGAAAGTCTGAATACTGTTTCCCTAGATTGAGAACAAGAAAATGGTGTCCATTCTCACCAGTATTATTCAACATAGGAAGTTCTAGCCAGTAAAATAAGGCAAGAAAATAAAGTAAAAGGCATATAGACGCAAAAGAAAGAAAACAATCCTGGCTGGGTGCGGTGGCTTACTCCTGTAATCCCAGCACTATGGTAGGCCGAGGTGGGCGGATCACGAGGTCAAGAGATTGAGACCATCCTGGCTTACATGGTGAAACCTCGTCTCTATTAAAAACACAAAAATTAGCTGGGTGTGGCGCACGCCTGTAGTCCCAGCTACTCGGGAGGCTGAGACAGGGGAATCGCTTGAACCTGGGAGGCGGAGGCTGCAGTGAGCCAAGATCGCGCCACTGCACTGTAGCCTGGTGACAGAGGGAGACTCCATCTCAAAAATAAAAAATAAAATAAAAAAAAAGAAATAAAACAATCCCTTATTTGCAGAAAACATGATTTAAAAATTCCAAGGAATATACCAAACTTTCCAGATCTATTAAGTGAGTTCAACAAGGTCACAGAATATAACATAAAAATCAACTGTATTTCTATATACTAGCAATGAATACGTAGACACTGAAATTAAAAATACAACAACAGCTGGGTGTGGTGGCTCATGCCTGTAATCCCAGCACTTTGGGAGGCTGGGGCAGGTGGACTGCTTGAGCCCAGAAGTTTGAAATTACCCTGGGCAAAATGGCGAAACCTCATCTCTACAAAAAAAAAGAAAAAAAATTTAGCTGGGCATGGAGGTATATGCCTGTAGTTCCAGCTATTGGGGAGGGTGAAGTAGGAGGATCTCTTGAGCTCAGGCAGTAAATGGAGACTGTGCCACTGCACTCCAGCCAGGGAGACAGAGATAGACCCTGCCTCAAAACAAACAAACAATGGTGGACAATGGCTCAAGTAATCCCAACGCTTTGGGAGGCCAAGGAGGGAGGATTGCTTGAGCCCAGGAGGTCAAGACCATACATAGTGAGACTCAGCTTCTACAGAAAATTTATAAATTAGCCAGGTATGGTGGCAAGTGTTTACTGTCCTAGTTACCTGGGAGGCAGAGGCAAGAGGACCACTTGTGTCCAGGAGTTCAAGGCTGCAGTGAACTATGATTGCACCACTGCACTCCAGCCTCGGTGACAGAGCAAGACCCTGTTTCTAGTTTAAAAAAGAGAAAAAATGGAGGGGCATATTGTGTTCACAGATTGCTAGACTCAACTTGGTAAAGATGTTGATTCTCCTCATACTGATATGCAGGTTTAATGCAATTCCTATCAAAATCCCAGCAATATATTTTGCAGACAGAAAGTATTGTTCTAAAATTTATATGGAAAGGCAAAGTAAGTAGAATTCTGAAAATGAAGAACAAAGTGAAAAGAATAAATCTAGCCAATTTTAAGATATATTACATAGCTACAGTAATAAACATTGTGTGATATCGGTGGAAGAATATACATACTGAAAAGAACAGAGAACCCAAAATAAACCTACACAAATACATCCAACTGATTTTCTACAAAGGTGCAAAAGCAGTTAAATGGAGGACGTCAATGAACTTTTCAGCATACAGTGCTGGACCAGATAGATACTGAGAGACAAAAATATTAACCCTGACTCAAGCCTCACACCTTAAAAGAAAATTTAATTCAAAATAAGTGTGAAGCTATAAACTTTTGGGAAAAACCATAAGAGATAATTCCTTGGGATCTGGGGCTAGGCAAAGAGTTCTTAAACTGGACCCTAAAAGCATGATCCGTAACAGAAATAGTTGGTAAACTAGACCTCATCAAAATAAAAAACTATTTTGCTCTGTGAACACCCATGTAAAGAAGATAAAAAGAGAAGCTAGAGACTAAAAAAAAAAAAAAAAAATTGGCAAACCACATATCCAAGAAAGTACTAATATCTAGAATTAAAAAACAAAAACAAAAACAAAAAAAAACTCTCAAAGCTCAACAGTTAACCAACCAACCAATGGAATTAGAAAATGGACAAATTAAATGAAAAAATATTTCATGGAAGAGGATATACACATGGCAAATAAGCACATGAAAAGATGTTCAATACTATTAGCCATCAGGGAAATAGAAATGCAAATTAAAACCACCATGAGATCTTACTACACATCTAAAATTTAAAATTGTGATAATATCAAATGCTGGTGAGTATGGAGAGTTTTCATACATTGCTTGCAGGAATGTAAAATGATAGCACCTTTGGCCATTTCTTAAAGTACACATGTGGCCGGCACGGTGGCTCACACCTGTAATCCCAGCACTTTGGGAGGCCAAGGCAGGCGAATCACGAGGTCAGGAGATCGAGACTATCCTGGCTAACACGGTGAAATCCCATCTCTACTAAAAATACAAAAAATTAGCTGGGCGTGGTGGCGGGCGCCTGTAGTCCCAGCTACTCAGGAGGCTGGGGCAGGAGAATGGCGTGAACCCGGGAAGCGGAGCTTGCAGTGAGCCGAGATCGCGCCACTGGACTCCAGCCTGAGTGACAGAGCGTGACTCCGTCTCAAAAAAAAAAAAAATAAAGTACACATGTAACACCCATAGGACCCAGCAACTACATGCTGGACATTTAGACAAGATAAATGAAAACTTATCTACATACACACACACACACACCTGTACACAAATGTTTACAACAGCTTTATTCTTAATAGCTACAACCTGGAAACAACCCAGGTATCCTTCACAGATTAAACTGGTACATTCATACCATGGAACACTATATAGCAATTAAAAGGAACAAACTGCTGATACAAGTAATGACTTCAATGAACATAAATATTGTACAAGCATCTTGCAAGATGTTACCACTGGGGAAACTGGACAAAGGATAAACAGGATCTCTCTGTGTTATATTTTACAACTGCATGTGAATCAACAATCACCTCAAAATAAAGGTCAGTTTTTAATAAAAATGTTAAAAGATATACATCAGATGCTGAGGGGGAAGGAGAAGAGAAAGTCACAACTAATTTCAATAATGTACATAATGGGGAATCAATAGAAAATAACTAAGAAAGAGAGCACTAAAGAAAACAAAAACAAAACCACAAACATTCCTAAAGGCCAAAAGTATAATAAAACAGAAAAAATAAAAGAGATCACATACAATGACTCTTTTATACATAAATGTATAGGTGATGACAAGGAAACTAGGACTTGACTTTAAAACCATGAAAATAAACTGCATATGTATATGACAAAATCAAATTTAACAAGAAAAGCAATCCCTAAAAATAAAAAAAGAAATGAACATAAATGTGTATCCATTTGGTAGCATAATCACACTATCCCATGCAACTTTTCAACACAGCAATTTAACCCTGCAACCCCAGTCAATCCTAAAGAGAACTACCAGGAGAGCTCCAAACTGTTCTGAGTAACCCTATTACTGGGTGCAGCACTGCTAGTATTGTTATTCTGAGATTGTTATGTGTCTATGTGGAATAAAGCAAATGAGTAAAAATGTCATATTCTATTATTCCTGGTGTTAGAAAAAAACAGGAAGTTTGGCCTAGGAGAAAGACAGATATATGATAGACGTAGTTTAGTAAAAACCCATAGTCCTGAATTTGAACTGGAATATCAATATATGCATTATATGTGTGTGTTTATGCGTGCACATATGTATATAAATACACATATACATATGCATACATATAAATATACACACATACACATATATTTATATACATACATACATACACACACAAAATTTTGTTTTAATCCTACATCTATCCACTCCAAGATGTCTACTTGGAGATGTGTATCTCCAACGCCTAGAAACAATGACCAAATCAGTGAGTGCATAGACAATACTCTAAAAAATACCACCAATAGCAAACAGAGAGAATTGGTTCATTCTGACCAATGGATAGAAAAGGTATAAGATAAGCCTGCAATATCTTAACATACCAAATATCAAAGATATTTACAAGACTAGAGTCTTGTAAAAATGACTCAGGAGCTAACATGAAGAGGCTCCAAATGTTCAAAGACAGTATAATTATAATCAATTATCAATAAGACAATGAATTCAAATACACATAGATTTCAATCTGTAAATCCAGGAAATGGAAATAAAAACCCAAACAATTAAATGGTCATCATTGAAGGATGATAATGAACTACCTCATTATTTTGAAAACTGATAAGGGGAGAGAATCAAGCATTCATTTCACTGTTTCTACACAACTTTTATCATGGGGTAATCTAACCAATTAATAGATGAGAGGAAGGTTTCTCTTAATAGATGTAGTCTAGCTCAGCTGTTACCAAACTTTTTGGCACCAGGTACCGGTTTCACAGAAGACAATTTTTCCATGGACTAGGAAGTAGAACAGGTGGTTTCAGGATGATTCAAGTACATGACATTTATTGTACACTTTATTTCCATTATTATTATATTGTAATATGAAATAATTATACAACTCACCATAATGTAGAATCAGTGGGAGGCCTGAGCTCGTTTTCCTGCAACTAGAGGTCCCATCTGGGGATGATGGGAGATGGTTAACAGATCATCAGGCATTAGATTCTCATAAGACGCATGCAACCTAGATCACTCGCATGCACAGTTCACAGCAGGGTTTGTGCTCCTTTGAGAATCGAATGCAGCTGCTGATCTGACAGGAAGTGGACCTCGGGTGGTAATACAAGCAATGAGGAGCAGCTGTAAACACAGATGAAGCTTCACTTGCTTGCCTGCTGCCTACCTCCTACTGTGCAGCCCGGTTCCTAACAGGCCACCGACTGGTAGTGGTCCAGGGTTGGGGATCCCTGGTCTAACTTAAAGAAGGAATGACAGATTATCATCATTTTACAAATCCTAGTAAATAACAGACTTAGACAATGTTCCTCAGTGGTTGTCAACATAACAGAAAGAGACAGTCAGACACTATGTGCCTTTCTGATGGAAGAGAAAACCATCACATTTGATGTAGTCTTGTTCCCCAATTCCCCCAAACAATCTGAATCTGATAAAGCTTTTAGATTCCACTTTGAATTTACAGGAAATACAGAGGGCCAATATACATGTCAAGAGACACGATAAAATGTAAAATCCAGCTGGGCGCAGTGGCTCATGCCTGTAATCCCAGCAATTCAAGCAGAGTGCTTGAGCTCAAGAGTTCAAGATCAGCCTGGGCAACATGATGAAATGCCATCTCTACCAAAAATACAAAAAACAACTCAGCCAGGAACGGTGGTACATGCCTGTGATTCCAGCTACCCAGGAGGCTGAGGTGGGAGGATTGCTTGAGCTCAGGAGGCAGAGGTTGCAGTGAGCCAAGATCACACCACTACACTCCAGTCTGGGTGACAGAATGAGACTCCATCTCAAAAAAAAAAAAAAAAAAGTAAAATTCAGATTATGAGAACCTCTATGCCTAGTTTCTCCAACAATCAAGTGCATAGAAAAAGACAAAGACGGTGAGGTTAAGAGACCATAAATTAAAAAGGAGACTTTGAACTCGTATCAATCAATCAATCACAATGTGTGGACCTTGTGATGGTTGATTACAGGTGTCAACCTAACTGGATTAAGGGATACCCAGAAAGCTGGTAAAAGCATTGATTATCCTCAGTGGTTCAGAAGGCACTGAGCTCGTCCCTCTTCTGCTGAAAGGAAAACCCAGGCGGTCAGGCATTTGACGAGAATGACTGGGCTGTCCCAGTGCCTGTGAGGGTATTTCCTGAAAAGACTGGCATTTGACTTAGTAGACTGATAGGGGAAGTTTCACTCTCAATGTGGGTGGGCAGCATTCAATAAGCTGGGGGCCCAGATGGAACAAAAAGAGGAGCAAAGAGTAATTTTTGCTTTCAGAACTCCAGGTTCTATGGTCTTTGGATTCCGGGACTCGAACCAGCACTGCCGCCCTTTCTCCCCATGATCACATGAGCAAGTGTCATAATGGTATCGTGTCTTTAAAAAGAATTCCTATATTTTAAATAACACACATATTCTTAATAACAAAAAAAGTAGGACAGAAACAGTATATGTTACTTCTGAAAGACCTCATATTTGGGAGGTTACCTGCTCTACTACAACTGGATCCTGGCTATTAACAGAAAAAAATATTTTTTAATGCATTGCTGATGTCATATAAGTAGTAAAGAGGAGGAGAGATCAGTCAAGTTGAACTTACGGGAGAAGTCATAAAAGGTAATTAAGTGAAATGAAAACTATGAGGATAGCTGCCTAATTCATACTGGGAACAGAAATTAAGTCCTCACCCCTGATGCCAGGCTGGAGAGTTAAACCTAAATTAACACTTAGGTTATACAATATAAAATAACTACAGCAAGTATTTCAGGAACGGAAAAATGCAACTAAAATATATCAGCAAGCCAGAAGAAATGATCAGAAATGACCAGATCTGAAAAATAAAAAAAGAATCAAACAGAACTTTGAGATATGAAAAAATAATTATTAAGTGAGACATATAACCAACATTAAGAACTCAACAGATGGTTCTTACAGCAAATTTAAAGTAGTTTAAGAGATTCTATGAACTTTAAGACAGGTCAGAAGAAACTGTCAATTATGAAATAAAAGAGGGCCAAAGACGATAAATACAGAAGAGACGGTAAGAAACACAGAGGATACAAAAAATACAAAACAGTATTTGTTTGGGTTCCCCCAGACAGAGGCAACTGTTGAAAAGATAATAGCTAAGAATTTTCCAGAACTGATAAAAAACAATAAACCACAGATTCAAGACACCCAGCAAACTGCAAATGGGAAAATAAAAAGATTTCTTTTCCCAGGGGAATAATATCCTAGAAGGAGCCAGCGAAAAACAGATTATCTTCAAAAAGCAACAGACTAAAAACTGGCCAGGCATGGTGCCTCACACCCATAATCCCAGGACTTTGGGAGGTCTAGGTAGGCAGATCACCTGAGGTCAGCAGTTCAAGACCAGCCTGACCAACTTGGCGAAATCCCATCTCTACTAAAAATACAAAAATTAGCCAGGCAAGGTGGTGGGCACCAGCAATCCCAGCACTTTGGGAGGCTGAGGCGGGAGGAGTGCTTAAGTCCAGAAGTTCAAGAACAGGCTGGGCAACATAATGAGACATCTCTACAAAAAGAAAAAAAATTAGCTGGGTGTGTGCTGAGCACCTGGAGTCTCAGCTACTCCGGAGGCTGAGATGGAAGGATCACTTGAGCCCGAGAGGTTGAGGCTGTGGTGAGCCATGATGGTCCCACTGCACTCCAGCCTGGGCAACAGAGAGAGACTCTGTCTCAAAAAAAAAAAAAAAAAGAGTCAGTTTGTCAGTTTTTAGTCTGTTGGTCTTTTTTTTTTTTTTTTGAGACAGAATCTCGCTCTTCCTGTTTTTGTTTCCTTCTTACATAGTCCTCATACTTCATCAACTCTAACTCTTGTACTTCTATCCTGTTGCCCTGGTGAAAAGTTAACCCTGGGTTGTTTCAATTCTCACTCTAAAAGCTGAGTTGCTAAGTGTTGCAAGAGAAAAAACAAATTACTCAACCTCCATTATAGGTATAACAAATTCTAGGTCTCTAACCTCAATTAAGCTCTCAATGCTTACTGTTTAGAAATCTTTCCAGGCTTTCCTAGTTAGATTTTGCACAAAAAGCTACTGCTCAAGCCCCCTTCCAAATCCTCCTTCCTCTCAGTAGAAGACCAGGCCTCATATTTACTGAGAAAACATAAACTATCAGATAGTAGCACTCCCTCAACTTCCTGATGTGCACATCTAAATCTCCTCCCCAATCCCAACATCCCTGTCTCCTTTCATCCTGTCACAATGACAGTGCAAGAGGTGGCTGGCTGTGCAGTGAATCTAATATCCTCTCATCAACTGTCCCCTTGCTTCACCAATTATCCATCTCCTCTCCCCCATCTTTCAAGTATTCTATTTCCCGTATCATAAGCATGCCCATGTCTTTCATTTAAAAAAAAAAAAAAAAGCCCTTTCTCAACCTACATTTTTACATTTTCTTCTAAGTAGTTACTGTTCTCTTTCGCCATAATTTTTGAAATAGTCTAGACTGCCTTCATTTCTACTTATTTAGTCCACTCCATCCAAAATGCCATTGGCACTGCTCTTGCCAACATTATCAGCAACCTTCTATTCATGGAACACAATCCTTAATTACACGGTATCTTTGCAGGAGAACATTCATTCTCATCTCCTTGACTTCCATAATACCACATTCCTGGTTTTCCTCCTCTTTCATCTTCCTCCTTCATCTATCCATGTTGCTCTTCCCAAGGTTCTGCCTATTCATCTAGTTACTCTACAAACCCTTTCTAGGTTATCATATATATCTCCATGGCTTCAATTACCAATTACATATTAATAACTCTGGATAATCCAGATTTGTTTCCTGAATTCTGAATTGTGCAGTAATATGTAACTTTTCCATGTTATAAACAGAATATATATAAGGAAAAATCTAGTTAATCTTTAAATATAGAAAAATATTTGTATCTGGCATCTAAAACAGTACTATTTATTATTTTGCTCACCTGTATATATTCTAGGTTATGATTAATCAATACATCAAAGTGCAACCATTACCTTTTTTGTCATAACAGCTTTGAGATATAATTCACTTACCAAATAATTCACCTAAACTATTCAATGGTTTTTAGTATATTTCAATGAGTTATACAACTATTAACACAATAAATTTTATCATTTTCTTTTTTGAGATGAGGTCTCACTATATTGCCCAAGCTGGTCTCAAACTCCTGGGCTCAAGTGATCCTCCCATCTACGCCTCCCAAAGTGAGCCACCGCGCCTGGCCTATATTTTCATCACTACATAAAGAAACCTTTCTTTTTTTTTTTTTTTGAGGCGGAGTCTTGCTCTGTCGCCCAGGCTGGGGTGCAGTGGCGCGATCTCGGCTCACTGCAAGCTCTGCCTCCCAGGTTCAAGCCATTCTCCTGCCTCAGCCTCCGGAGCAGCTGGGACTACAGGTGCCTGCCACCACACCCATCTAATTTTTTGTATTTTTAGTAGAGACGGGGTTTCACCGTGTTAGCCAGGATGGTCTTGATCTCCTGACCTCGTGATCCGTCCGCCTCTGCCTCCCAAAGTGCTGGGATTACAGGCGTGAGCCATCGCGCCCGGCCATAAAGAAACCTTTTATCCTTTAGCGGTCACTTCCCATTCCACCCAGCTCCCCACCTCAGTCTTACAAAACCATTAATCTACTTTTTGTCTCTATAGATTTGAAAATGCTGACATAAAATGTCAGATGTCAGATGTGAATCACCCCTCCAACTATAGCTCCCTTCAGACAGCATCCTTTAAGTAAACTGCTATATTTCTAAGTAAACAGATTTTGGTGTGTTCTGCAAGTCCCACAGCCTTGGGAATTTAAGCAGCTTAAAATTTCAAGCCCGGATCTCTCTCCTGAACTGAAGTATCTCCTAGATCACTCCCCAGAAAACCCCACATGTTCCTTAAGACATTCAAAACTGAGTTTATCATTTTCCTCACTGGTCTTACTTAATTTACTGTTTTTACCTTATCTGTAGATAACAGCACTCTCTAAAAGTGGGATATTCAACTACCTCAAAAAGTAGTTCCAATAATTAAATAAAATAGACATTAATAAAAGCAGCTCGTGTCACCAAGCAGGCAGTCATCAATGTTTGTTTCCCTTTTCTGTCTACAGGTTGTAATCTCCATTTCCAGTTTTTTTTTTTTTTTTTTTTGAGACAGAGTTTCGCTCTTTTTGCCCAGGCTGGAGTGCAATGGCGCGATCTCGGCTCACCGCAACCTCCGCCTCCCGGGTTCAAGCGATTCTCCTGCCTCAGCCTCCCGAGCAGCTGGGATTACAGGCATGTGCCACCACCCCGGCTAATTTTGTATTTTTAGTAGAGATAGGGTTTCTCCATGTTGGTCAGGCTGGTCTTGAACTCCCGACCTCAGGTGATCCACCTGCCTCGGCCTCCCAAAGTGCTGGGATTACAAGCGTGAGCCACCGCGCCCGGCTCCATTTCCAGTATTAAATGCCATTACTTCTCCTGTCCATTGAGGTTTTAACATTAATGATTTATTTTTCACTTCTAGCAAAATAGTTTATTTTTGTAGTACTTTTTACTTCTTAATGTTTTTAGGTCCTTCTTAAAATGATTCAATCATCTTAAAAATATTTATTTTATGGTCTTTCTCTGATGACCTCTATTGCTGAATTTCTTAGCAGACATAAGACTGATGCTTTTGGTGTTTGTATTATCTGTGATATATTTCTTCCTATGTTTTATAATTTTGGATTATGAACCTGTTCTCTTCCTGTGCTAGTGAGACCATCAAAAATTTGAAATATTTAGCCTCTCTATAGTAGTAACTAAAAATCAAATAACTTAGAACCTAAATACCAGAAATTATATTAAATTTGCTATTTGAATGGCATCCTCTCTGGAAGATAAGCATTATTTTGATCTAAAAAGTCTTGTCTAGTATGGGAAATTAAGAATAAATAGGAAACGTCAAACTTCCTCCTCTATCCAGTCCCACTGGTCTGCTAGTTAAGAGTTTAAAAAGATACGGCAGGGGGTGGAGAAGTTTATTAATAAACCTAACATCAAAAATTAAAGCTTGTTTCACCCTTCCAAAAAGCCTATTCTTACTCCATTGCAGACAGAAAATTCCATTACATTAATATTACAACATATCAACTAGAATTTTTTTAAAAAATTAAGAAGGGAGTGAGATTTTTCACTTTACAAAGAACTTAAATGGGATTCCTTTTTTTTCCTCTTTACAGAGGTAATCAAGTTAGGATTTTTTTTTTCTTTTTTTTTTTTAAGTTCTGACTGGAACTTAAAAAAGGACTGAAAGTATAGGTTTAGGACTAAACACAAGACATTATGTTCCAAGAGTTTAAAATTTTAGAGCAATACCATCAAATAATTTAATGCAAGAATAACATCAATTAGGCCGGGCACAGTGGCTCACACCTGTAATCCCAGCACTTTGGGAGGCTAAGGTGGGCGGATCACTTGAGGTCAGGAGTTCAAGACCAGCCTGGCCAACATGGTGAAACCCCGTCTCTACTAAAAACACAAAAATTAGCTGGGCGTGGTGGCAGGTGCCTGCAGTCCCAGCTACTCAGGAGGCTGAGGTAGGAGAATCGCTTGAATCCAGGAGGTGAAGGTTGCAGTGAGCCGAGATCACGCCACTTGACTCCAGCCTGGCAACAGAGCAAGACTCCATCTCAAACAAAAAAAGAAAAAAAGAATAATATCAATTAAATTAGAATAAAAAGAACTATTACAAACTATATTTTCATTATCTTGATTGTGGTGATGGTTTCATCAGTGTATATATGTGTGTGAAAAAGTATCAAATTGTGTACAGTTTAAAGATTTAAAAAATAATGTGATTCAAATTTCAAAATAATCTATTGCTACGTACCTTCTTAGGTATTAAAGCCACAAGAGTTATACAATGGAAAGACCATATGAGTGGCTCTGTCACTAACTAGCTATGTGATCCTGGACATATTACTTAACCTATCTGAACCCCAGAGTCCCCACTTAAGAAACAAGGATATCACAATCTATCTCTCTGGGACAGTATGGCAAAAGTGCCTTCCATCACAAGTCCTTACAGAACATCTACAAAATATGACTTGGTTACTGCACAAAGTATACCTATACAAACCATTTATTAAAACTTGTGCTTTATTACTAAGTTACAATGTGAGTACCAACAACAAACAAATCTACCTTACCTAGTGCAAAAGGTACATACCACTATTATATTTTTTCATCTTTCTACTTTCAAACTATGTCTTTGTATTTAAAATGCTGCTACACAATATCAGCACTTTGGGAGGCCAAAGCAGGCAGATCACGAGGTCAGGAATTCAAGATCAGCCTGCTCAACACAGTGAAACCCCTAAAATACAAATACAAAAACTTAGCTACTAAAAATACAAAAATACAAAATTTTTTTTACTAAAATACAAAAAATTAGCTCGGCCTGGTGGCAGATGCCTGTAATCCCAGCTACTCGGGAGGCTGAGGCAGGAGAATCACTTGAACCTGGGAGGCCGAGGTTGCAGTGAGCCAAGATCATGCCATTGCACTCTAGCCTGGGTGACGCCGAGAGACTCTGTCTCAAAAAAAAAAAAAAAATGTTGCTACAGAGAAGTCAATGTGCACTGTAACCAAAATGCACTACATAGTGCAAAATGTATTTAAAATGGACAGCATGCAGTTGGGTCTTGCTTCTTAATCCAGTCTGACAATCTCTGCCTTTTAATTGGGGTGCTTTAGTCAATTTAAATGTAACGTAATGACTGATATTGCTGGAATCGGGCATTTCATTATGGTATTTTTGTTTTTTATCAACTCATTTGTTTTTTATTTCTCTGTTTCTGCTGGCCTGTCTTCATTTGGGTTAACAATTTTTTTTTTTTCCTAGCATTCCATTAGATATTCCTCTCCTAGCATTTAGGTTCACCTTTTAATTTTGAGATCTCTCACTAGGGATCACAACTGTGACTTTAACTTAAAACAATCTATTAAGAGTTAATGTTGGCCGGGCGCGGTGGCTCAAGCCTGTAATCCCAGCACTTTGGGAGGCCGAGACGGGTGGATCACGAGGTCAGGAGATCGAGACCATCCTGGCTAACACGGTGAAACCCCATCTCTACTAAAAAATACAAAAAACTAGCCGGGCGAGGTGGCGGGCGCCTGTAGTCCCAGCTACTCAGGAGGCTGAGGCAGGAGAATGGCGTAAACCCGGGAGGTGGAGCTTGCAGTGAGCTGAGATCCGGCCACTGCACCCCAGCCTGGGCGACAGAGCAAGACTCTGTCTCAAAAAAAAAAAAAAAAAAAAAGTTAATGTTCTACCTACTAAATGTCAAGAACCCAGCTTGTGTGACACACATACATGTACCACACATGCTACCACTGCATGCATAGTATTTAAAAACTGCCAAGAATTTGGACAGATCTTATATGAGAATTTTTGGACTCACTTTTTTTCTAGCTGCCTCTCTTCCAGGATTTACCGACTAAGTTTCTTGCTGTTCTGTTAGCCCAGAACTCTGTACTCTTACATTTCATGCAAATAAGGCTGTGGTATTCTTCACCAAGTAGCAGGATTACAGAGCACCCTCAGACAAAAACCTACCAACTCATAAATTTCACAAGATAAAGTTATGTTTTAAGAATAGGCTCTCCTCCAGTTTCTGTCTGCTTTTGATCACTCTCCAGTACCTTTAAAGAAAAATTAATATATTTTGTCCAGATATTATCATTGTTATCTATGGGAAGGTAACTCTACAGTATTATACCATTACTAGAAGCCAGAATGCCACGCTACTTTACTACATCAATTCCATTCTGAAAATGCCTTCCTTAGGTAATTTATGCTACTATTAGGTATATTTTTCCTTTTTTCTTTTAGTAGCAGCTTTATTCAGATATAATGCCCATGCCATAAAATTTATCCGAAAAGGACAAGTTCTGTGGTTTCTAGTACAGAGTTGCGTAACCATCACCACTACCTTAGAACATTCTCATCACCACAAAAAGAAATCACATACCCTTTAGTATTCATTCCCCATGCTCCTTCCCATAACCCCTGGCAATCACTAATCTACTTTCTGTATCTATGGATTTGATTGCCCGGACATTTCATATAAATGGAATCATATAATATATGGACTTTCATGTCTGGCTTCTTCACTTAGCATGTTTTTGAGATTCATCCATGCCGTAGCTAGTATAAATACTTTACTCCTTTTTATTGCTGAATAATATTCCACTGTATGGACATACCCCATTTTATCTACCTATTCTTCCATTCAAGGACATTTGGGTTGTTTCCACTTTGGGGATATTATGATAATGCTATAACAAGCATTTGCATACATGTTTTTCATCTCTTGGACACATATCCAAAAATAAAATTGCTAGGTGATATGAGAACTCTATGATTAACATTTCGAACTGCTAAACTATTTTCTGAAGTTGCTGCACATCCTATCAGAAGTGTATGAGAGTTCCAATTTCCACTTATCCTTCCCAATGCTATTATTTGTTTGATTTTAGCCATTTTAGTGTATGTGAAATGGTATCTCTTGCTTTTGATTTGCACTTCCCTAATGACTAATAACATTAAGCATCTTTTCATGTGTTTGTTGGTCATTTGCATGCCTTCTTCAAGGAACTGTTCAAGTCTTTGCCCATTTTTAAACTAGATTGTCTTTGTATTGTTCAGTTGTAGTTCTTTACAAATTCTGGAGGTTAAGTAGTATCTTTATCAGATGTATGATTTGCAATATTTTCCTCCCATTTGCGGGCTGCTTTTCTCCTTTCTTGTTTTTGGAGACAGGGTCTCACTCTGACGCCCAGGTTGGAGTGCAGGGCGTGATTACCACTCACTGCAGCCCCAACTTCCTGGGCGCCAGTGATCCTCCCACCTCAGCCTCCCAAGTAGCTTGGACTACAGATGTGCTCCACTACACCAGGAAAATTTTTAAATGTTTTATAAAGACGAGGTCTCACTACACTGCTTAGACTGGTCTTGAACTCCTGGGCTCAGGCGATTCTCCCACCTTGGCCTCCCAAAGTGCTGGGATTACAGGTGTGAGCGAGCCATCATGCCTGGCCACTGTTCTACTTCCTTGATGACGTATTTTGAAGTATAGAATATTTTAATTTTGATAAAGTCCAATTTACCTATATTTCCTCTGGTCACTTGTGCTTTTAAGGTGGTACTATGAAACCAGTGCCAAGGTTACAAAGATCTATACAGATGTTTTCTTCTGAGAAGTTTATACATTTTAGTTTTTACATGTATATCTTTAATCAACTTTGAGTTGGTTTTTCATACTGTGTGAGGTAAGGGTCCAATATTCTCTTGTATGTGGATAGTCATTTGTTCCATTTGTTGAAAAAAGAAAACCAAAACGATTATTTCCTTGTTGTACTGTTTTGCCACCCTTGTTGAAAATCAATTGACCTACCCACCTACCAAAAAAAAAAGAAAGAAGAAAGAAAAAAAAAACCCAAAATACAACTGGTAAATGTGAGTTTATTTCTGGACTCTCAATTCTATTCCATTGGTCCATATGTCTATCCTTATGCCAGTACCACACGGTCTTAATTACTATAGGTTTGCTTGTTCTGTAAATTCTGAAATTGCTAAATATGAGTCCTTCAACTTAGTTCTTATTTTTCAAGTTTTGCTTTGGTTATTCAGGGTCCTTTGCAATTCCATACAAATTTCAGAATCAACTTATTTCAAGAAGAAGAAGGAAGAGGAAGAGGAGGAGGAGGAGGAGGAGGAGGAGAAGGAGAAAGAAGAAAGAAGAAGAAGAAGAAGAAGAGGAGAAAAAGAAGAAAAAAGAAAAGAATCGAAAAAAAGAAAAAAGGCAAGTCAGCTTGGATTTTATGGGAAATTGCATTGAATCTCTTAGGTCATTTGGGGAATATTGCAGGTTAACAATAACTCTTCCAATCCACGAACATGAAATATATTCCCATTTACTTAGATCTTTCTTTCAATGAAGTTGTAGTTTTCAGCGTACAAGTCATAAACTTTCAGTAAGCAATGAATTCCTGATAAAGAAAAAAAAGTCTTACACTTTTGCTGAATTTATTCCTATTTTTTTCTTTGTAATGCTGTTGTAACGAAATTGTTACTTTGTTTTTTAAGACAGGGTCTCACTCTGTCACCCCTGCTGGAGTGCAGTGGCGCAGTCACCATTCACTGCAGCCTCAACATCTCCAGCTCAAGTGATCCTCCCTCCTCTGACCCCAAGTAGCTGGGACTACAGGAATGTGCTACCACATCCAGCTTTTTACATTTTTGATTTTTGAGACAGGGTCTCACTCTGTTGCTTATCCAGTCTCACCCAGGCTGGAGGTTCTATTGCTCATCATAGTAACACAATTATAGTTCACTGCGGTCTCAACTTCCCAAGCTCAAGCAATCCTCCCACCTTAGCCTCTAGAGTAGGTGGGACTACAAGTACACGCCACCAGACCAGGCTAATTTTGGTATTTTTTTGTAGTGATGGGATCTAGCCATGTTGCCCAGGCTGGTCTTGAATTCCTGGGCTCAGGCAACCCACCTGTCTCAGCCTCCCAAATTTTGGGGATTATAGGCATGAGCCACCACACCTGGCCTGTTTTAATTTTTAGATTGCCCATTGCTGGTATACTAAAGTACAATTGATTTTACATACTGATCTTGTATCCTGCAACCTTGTTGAAATCATTTATTAGCTCTAATAGTTTTTAAGTGAGTTCTTTAGGATTTTCTATCCAGAAGATCACATTTGCAAATAGTGAGTTTTCATTTCTATTTTCCAACCTGGTTATCTTTTATTTTGTTTTCTTGCCTAATTAATTGTGTTGGCTAGAAAATCCAGTACAATACTGAATAGGAAGAACAACAATGAATACCGTTGTCTTATTCCTGATCTCAGGGGGAAAGCTTTACATTTACACCATTAATATGATGTAAGCTATGGATTTTTCAGATGCTCTTCAACTTCATCAACAGAATGTGAAGAATGCAAAATAAAACCATAGTAAGACACCTCTACACACTTAGTAAAATGATGAAAATTTAAAAGACTGGCAAAACAAAGTATTGGTGAGGATGTGGAACAAACAGAATTCACGCACTGTTGGTGAATGTAAAATAGTACAACCACCTTGGAAAAGAATTTTGAAGTTTCTAAATACTGTTGGGCCAGGCACAGTGGCTCACACCTGTAATCCCAGCACTTTGTGAGGCCGAGGCGGGTGGATCACCTGAGGTCAGGGGTTCCAGACCAGCCTGGCCAACATGATGAAACCCCATCTCTACTAAAAATACCAAAATCAGCAGGGCATGGTGGCGCACGTCTGTAATCTCAGATACTCAGGAGGCTGACGCAGGAGAATTGTTTGAACCCAAGAGGCGGAGGCTGCAGTGAGCCGAGATCGTGCCATTCCACTTCAGCCTGGGTGACAAAAACAAAACTCTGTCTCAAAATAAATAAATACAGTTAAATACACACTTATATGACCCAGCCATTCTATTCCTAGGTATTGATCCAACAGAGAAACACAGAGACTTATATTGATCCAAAAGACAAACACATAGCTTTATAAACAAATATTCATTGCAGTCTTACTTACAGTTGCCAAAAACTAGAAACAACTCAAATGGCCAACAGTAGATAAATGGCCTACTGTTGTGATATATTCATGTAATGAATATGACTCAGCAATTAAGAAGAATGAACTTTAGGTACACAAAATATTAATGTTAATATTAAATTTTTTAAAAGTCAGACACAAAAGGAGTATGTATTGTGATCACATTTAAACGAAATTCTGGAAAAGGCAAACTGATCAATGAAAGAAAGCAGATTAATATTTGCCTAAGGGTGAGGGACAGGAAGGGGTTACTGCAAAGAGCTATGGGGGAACTTTGGCGAAGACAGAAATATTTACATTTTGATTGCAATGGTGGTTACAAGGGGGTAATCATTTGTCAAAACTCATCATGCTAAATACTGATGTGTATTACTTCTGTAATTTTCTAATGTTAATTATTCTGAGAAGTACTTAAATTATTTAAAGCCCTTTCTAAATTAGTCTGCCTCAGAGATTATTTTTTCTATGATTTAATTACCAATGTCCTAATTTTTTATCCTATTAATACCATATTATGCACTTGGACCTGTGTTGCTTATCAACACTTGGGGCAGCTGATAAATATTCCCTGTAATTAAAAAAAATTGTAAGCAGTCAAAAACTAATAAACCTTCAAGAGTGTTATAAATACATAAAATTTACAATAACATTTACATGACACCTATTTTAATGTTTTGTTCATTTTATGTTCCAATGATTATTAGGACTAAGTGGTGAGTTCATGTAAAAATGACTTTACAGTAGTTATAAAACCAAACTTACACTGCTGAAGTCTACTAGGCAGAGGAAATGAACAAGAAGAACAGGAAGGTGCTATACATTTTCTGAAGGTCCTTAAAACACCTCTAGGCACCACATAACTCCTACCTCACCAAAAGAAAAAAGAAAGGAAGAAGTAACCACATTCTGAAAGTCTATAGCACCAAGACTAACCCATTCATAGTCATCTTTTTGAGACAGGTCTCGCTCTGTCACCCAGTCTGGAGTGGAGTAGTGATCATGGCTCGCTGCAGCCTCAACCTCCCAGACTCAGGGGATCCTCCCACCTCAACCTCCCAAGCTGCTGGGACCACAGGTGTGAGCCACTAAACCCAGGCCAATTTTTTTTTTTTTTTTTTTTTTTAAGGGACGAGGTTTTGCCATATTGCCCAGGCTAGTCTCAAACTCCTGGGATCAAGTGATCCCCCTGCCTCAGCCTCCCAAAGTGCTAGGATTACAGGTGTGAGCCACCACACCAGGTCTTGGTCCTTTTCCTTGATACAAGTCAGCAGAGACTCCAATTTCACCACTTCAATACAATTAATATATTCTTTAAAAAGAGAGAAAGATTAATTAAAGCCACATGAGCCACAGCCCCAAGAATCTACAGTTATACCCCGAATTCAACACCTGGCAGCAGTCATAACTAGAGGTCTCCTATAACACCTAGGCCTGGATGTCCAGCTGCCTGGTTTCCTCTGGATTGTAAATTCGGAACTTTCAGGTTTCTCTTTTGCTCATTCTCCCTTCTCTGCCTTTTAGACAAGAGAGCTCTGGACCTCCTCTCAAGGCTATCTTTACCCTAAACAGATCTGCCAAACATCCCTTCCTCCCTAATACCTGCACTGCTGTAAACAGTGTACAGTTTTCTCAAAAATAGGTCCAGTATTTACTATGCTTACCAAAAGAAAAGCACAGGGAGGGATATGTTGGTTAAATTATATTTAAAGTTTAGCCATGACCACAAACATATCATGTCCTCACATAATACCATCACGTTCACAAATACAAAAACTTAGAATGAAAGTTATAAACCTGGCTGTGCCCCCTAATTGCTGCATGGAGCTATGTCTAACGTATCAGAAGACTCCTGCACTGGTAACTAAAACAACTAATTAGGAATGTGTTCTCATTATGAAAATATTCAGCCAGGCGTGGTGGCTCATGCCTGCAATCCCAGCACTTTGGGAGGCCAAGGCAGGTGGATTACCTGAGGTCAAGAGTTCAAGACTAGCTTGACTAACATGGTGAAACTCTGCCTCTACTAAAAATACAAAAATTTGCCAGGTATGGTTGCACATGCCTGTAATCCCAGCTCCTTGGGAGGCTGAGGCAGGAGAATCCCTTGAACTGGGAGGCGGAGGTTGCAGTGAGTGGAGATCATGCCATTGCACCCCAGCCTGGACAACAGAGCGAGACTCCGTCTCAAAAAAAAAAAAAAAAGGGAAGAAAAAAGAAAATATTCTAGCTATTTTTGACAAACACTAAACAATACACTGAAGAATTTATTACCAGGAGAGAAATATTTAGTGAGTTAAAATAGTGCTTCCCAGCCACTTTCACATCACGACACGCACAGGAAATATTTATACAGCATACTGAGATAAAAGGACAAGGCTACATAGGCTCCACCACCCAAGTCCCTGGGTGGCCACCCCTAGGGCAGCGCTCCAGATGGGAAACACTGATTTAACAGGCTCTCATGCTAATGCCCTGGGTCGCTGAGACAAACTAGGGAGAAGTTCATCCATATGGCTGTACACCGTCACAAACAAACCAGCTTTAAAAAATATTTGTTTCTGCTTTTCTAACTTATGCATCTTCGTCAAATCATGAAACATTCAAGGCCCAGTTCATCTCCACCAAGAAGCCCTCACAAATCTCTAAGGCTGTAATTCACAACTATCCTTTCTCTGTGTTCCCAAACTTCCTTTACTCTTACTAAACTATCACGTTCTGTTTTATAGTTGCCTTCAGTTATTATTTACCTTATTAAATTAAATATGTCCCTTGAATACAAGGATCTTGTTTCATTCATTTTTATTTCCTTCTGGCTCCACAATATTGAAAAAAGAGTTTGTACAACCAATGTTTGTTCAATCTGACTTGGGGTGGGTCATATTCAGTGACAATGCTTTTTGTACTACAATAGCCCATGTACTTTTTTCCTCTGTATTCCAAAATTGGATTTATTTAGTTCCAAGCTTCTCAAATATTCCAAATTTTCCAAAGTTTCAAGAGTTCAACAGGATACACAAAAATGTGTTTGCACTAAGCCCTACATCCATAAAATTTAGAAAACAAAAGCAAATATCCAGCCCCTATAGAACTTTTTGTTTTTTGTTTTTTGTTTTTGTATTTTTAGTAGATACAAGGGTTTCATCACGTTGACCAGGCTGGTCTCGAACTCCTGGCCTCAAGAGATCTGCCCACCTCAGCCTCCCAAAGTGCTGGGATTACACGCATGAGCTACCACACCCAGCTGTGCCCCTAAAGAACTTTAACATCCAAGTATCAATTCTTTCTTCCAAGCAAAAACAAGGTTTCCAGAACTCTAACAGATAACTGAAAACCACACTGTTATTACCAGCCATAGTCCCTGACAGTAACTTTAAATTGCCCAAGAGCAATGAGGAAGTATTTTAAATTATTTTCACATGTATTGAAGGATTCCAGCCAACAGAATGTATTCTTATTACACAGCAGTAAATATGCATTTTATCATTAAATAGTATGATAATCCTAACTGGGAATTACCAGCTTGTAAATTTTCTCTGTAAAATCTGTGAATCTATCTGAATGCTTAGATTTTATTTAGAATCACAATTTTTATTTTCATCTTCCCCTTCCCTTTAAAAAATAGTTAATTTTTAACTACTAGTAAGTAGAATAAGCAGAAATGTAACTATAAGTGAATACATAATATGAATTAGTACACAAATTAAGTTATACAAGGACCATTCCCAAAATATTTATTGAAAAATGCTTCTATCCATTTCTGATGTTTTTCTGACCCTTGTTTAAAATACCACATGCTAAAGTTAACTAAAATTATTTCTGCATAATCTAAAGACAAAAGAAAGCACCTCAATAAGCATTCCCAAGTATATATTTCAAAACCAAGATACACATAGTCATGGGAAGTAGTTTCAAACTTATAGTCAGTTCAAATTTATAAAAAGATACTAACTGTATAGTCCATTGCTCTCTGCTAGCTGAGGATAACAAAAGCTAATTTCTACCTTTTCTCTACCACCCATATATGCATCTCTACAATCTGTAGCCCAATATTTAGCCAACATGTTCATCCTTCTCAGTCTATCTAATTCCTTTTTTCTTGCTGATTCAAATGTTGAGGAATGCACATGCAATATCCAATCCCTCTAATTATTTCAATGCCTACTCAGTTACCTTCCTCCATACTCTGTTCAGCTTTCTACCTTTCAGTCCCTATTATTATCATTTGAATAAAGAAAAATAACAACAGTATCTGTCTTAACACCCTCTGTAAACACCACAAAGATATGCTGAAGGGTTGGATTTGTACTCCTTTTGTGATTCTGAAATGGGAAATGCAAAGAAAGTATACAGGTTCCAGGACCTCCTAATACCAAAATCCAAGGATGCACAAGTCCCTTTATATAAAATGGCATAGTATTTGCATATAACCTGTCATCTCTAGATTACTTATAATACCTAATATTATATAAATGCCACATAAACAGTTGTCACACTATTTTTTTCTTTATGTGAGACAGGGTCTCGCTCTGTCACGTGGGCTGGAGTGCAGTGATGCAATGCTCAGTGCAGCCTTGATCTCCTCAGGTCAAACAATCCTCGTGCCTCAGCCTCCCAAGGAGCTTGGACTACAGGCACACGACAATGCACCCAGCTGATTTTTTTTTTTTTTTCTGTATTTTTTGTAGAGGTAGGGTCTCACTTTGCTGCCCAGGCTGGTCTAGAACTCCTGGCTTCAAGCAGTCCTCTCAACTGGGCCTCTCAAAGTGCTGAGATTACAGGCATGAGCCACATGCCTGGCCTGTATTATTTTTTAGTAAAATCACTTCCCAAAATACTGCAATACGAGGAAACCTTTATTTCCAAAAAGTCCACTCATAATAACTTATAAACATCTTTGGAAATTAAAAATTAACCACATCAACCTATTTAGCCCACAGAACTCACATTAACCCACATCAACCTGCTTAGCCCACATAACCCACATTAACCCATATTGTGGGTTATGTTTTAAAAGGGGAAAAAACACTGAAACTACCGTATGTCTTACCTTTTAGGCATATATGTTAAAATTTTGGCAGATGAAACATAATACTGATAGATTATGCTTCAAAACAATACAGGGAAGAGTAGAAGTGGGTAGAGATTGTTAAATCCAGTTTAGTCTAAAGCTGTCTCCTTACATATTTGAAGTTCAGTCTAAAGGCTTCTCTGTACATAGTGAACTATAAATGTATCTAAATGGAGGTGTAAACAGACTGTAACCTACTTTTGTGCCAGTCACCAAGTTTTGGCCAGTCAAAAGGGGCCAACTGTTCAAACCATGTTCAAATAAGGCAAATGCCGAGCTGTAACCAATCTGACTGCTTCTGCACCTCTGTCTATACATCTTCCACCACCTGGCTGTGCTGGAGTCTCTCTGAACATACTGTGGCTCAGGAGGCTGCCCTATGCACAAAGCATTCTTTGCTCAGTTGAACTCTTTAATTTGGCTAAGGACTTTCTTTTAACAAGATATAAATTAAACAAAACAACCATAAATTATAATTGTTTTAAAATGCCACATGGGAGTTCAATATATTATTCTCTCTACTTTTACATATGTTTGAAAGTTTTATAAAAGAGAGCTTTTGTTTTTTTGTTGTTGTTTTTCTGAGACAGTACAATCTCAGCTCATTGTGGCCTCCACCTCCTGGACTCAAGAGATCCTCCCAACTCAGCCTCCCAAGCTGGGACTACAGTTGTGAACCATCATGCTTGCCTACTTTTTAAATCTTGTGTAGAGATGAGGTCTCACTATATTGCCTAGACTGGTCTTTAACTCCTAGCCTCAAGCAATCCTCCCTCCTCTTGTCTTCCAAAGTGCTGGGATTACAGGTGTGAGCCACTGTGCCCAGCCAGAATTTTTAAGTGTGTTATGCTAAAACACATAATTAAAAACAAGTGATTTTTGGTTTTCTGAAATCAGAAAACCTGGTTACCAACTAGATGAGTGGACAGCATTCATTATTTTTCTATGCCTTAAATTTTCATATCTGTGAATAAGGAGTTGGACTCAATAAATTCCAATGTTCCTGCTAGTTCCTTTTTTTTTTTTTTTTTTTTTTGAGACGGAGCCTCGCTCAGTCGCCCAGGCTGGAGTGCAGTGGCCAGATCTCAGCTCACTGCAAGCTCCGCCTCCCCGGTTCATGCCATTCTCCTGCCTCAGCCTCCCGAGTAGCTGGGACTACAGGCGCCCGCTACCATGCCCAGCTAATTTTTTGCATTTTTAGTAGAGACGGGGTTTCACCGTGTTAGCCAGGATGGTCTTGATCTCCTGACCTTGTGATCCACCCGCCTCGGCCTCCTAAAGTGCTGGGATTACAGGCGTGAGCCACCGCGCCCGGCCCCATTTTTTTTTTTTTTAACAATTCAATTGAATATGACTTCTACACTTTGATTTTGGTTTAACAATTCTAACTAAAATCCAGAATGCATTCATAGCTAAATCTGATATAATTAACTGAAAACTGTTCATTACTGTTACCAAAATAACAATCCAGTACAGTACTTACCTCAGCTGGGCCTTCATTCCTATATAAATCCTAGTTTGCTTTCCCTGAAACACCTTTCCTTCAAGTATTACCTCTTAAACCCGTCATTCTCTATAGATAAAGTTGTCAAAGAAAATAGAGGCCACTAAGTATAATTTGTTCCAGTTTCCCCACCCCTAATGCAGCCCATCCTCATTTCCGTCTGTACTTCAAGTCCTTTCCACCTGAGGCTCCTTCAAGATCTCTCCACATCTCTTACATCTCTTACTTGCCTTCCCTAACAACTCCCTACTTACTCTATCTAGGCTCAGTCGTTTGTTCCTTTTCTAACCAAGTCCTCAGGTCTCTTTTGCTCTGGCTTCTTCAGTTTAGCCTACAGTCAACACCACCCCCACCCTTCTTAACAAATAAAAAACAACGAACAGCTTCTTTCAATCCTACTGCTTCCTCAGGCTAACCTGTGATTCTCCTTCCCATGACTACCAAATATTTAAACCAAAGTTCTAACTAGTCTAACTACCTCAACTCCAACTCACTCCTTAGCTCATCATGATCTAGCTTTCAGCCTCCACCACTCTCTCAGTTTTCCACTTCTCACTGGCCCCCAATGAGCAAATACAACAAAAGGCTTATTTTAAGATCTCATCATGCCTCTCCTCTCTGTAGCAATTGATACTGCAATTACTGCCCCTCCTCCAGGAAACTCTCATCCCTAAAGTTCTGATACACCATTTTGCTGCTAAGCTTCCTACAGACTCCCTCAGCACCATTTTCACCTTGTCTCCTAATATGATTTGGTTCCTCAGGGTTGTTTACTCCCCTGCTCCTCTTTCCTTCTTACCCCTAAAATCCCTCACCTATATTATCATCTTACTGTAGTCATTGCTTTGAACTATTAATCTTCACCACTGGCCACACTAGCCTAGAAGGAAGGGCCTGTGAGCCAAATCCAGACCCCCAACTGATTCCATAATAAAGCTTTATTAGAATACAACCACACTCGTTTGCCTCCAGTCTATGGCTGCTGTTGTGCTCAAGGCACAGGTGAAGAGTTGCAATACAAGCAGAATGGCCCTCAAAGCCTTAATATTTAGGCTTTTAAAAAATATTATGGCTCTTTACAAAAAACTTGCCAACCTCTATTCTGTAAGGTAAAATATGCCAAAAGATTAGTCCTAATAACTTTTTCTGCTTTTCAATTTCAGTGCCAATGCTATAGTCAGGCCACCTACCTGAGACCTTGAGGGTTTGCTGTTACTCCCAAACTCTCTTCTCGTCTTCACCAATCCATCCCCTATGGTATAACCAAAGCAATGCTTCTAAATGCACAAATCTATTTCACTATTTAAAATGTTCCCCAGAGAAAAGGTTTTTCACAATCTAGCTCTTGTCTGTTCTACCCAAATTTCCAATTACTCCACCTGAATATTGAAGAAATATTTCTTTTCTATTTTTATTTATTTACTTATTTTAAGATGGAGTCTCACTTCCTCACCCAGGCTGGAATGCAGTGGTGCAATCTCAGCTCACTGCAACCTCTGCCTTGCAGGTTCAAGCGATTCTCCTGCCTCAGCCTCTGGAGTACCTGGGACTACAGGTGCATGCCACCACACCTGGCTAATTATTGCATTTTTAGTAAAGACAGCATTTCACCATGTTGGCCAGGCTGGTCTCGAACTCCTGACCTCAGGTGATCCGCCCACCTCAACCTCCCAAAGTGCTGGGATTACAGGTGTAAGGCCACCGCGCCCAGCCAGAAATACTGAATTACTTTAGCTCCCCAGAACATATCACACTGTCTCCTCTTACTTCCAGGCTTGCCCAAGATTTACCACAAATACCTACACATTTTTCTACTTTCAGCTCAGGCACAATCACCTCCATGAAGCCTTCCGTGACTCATCCAGGCCAGCTCAGGTGATTCTTTCCCCACGTGCCCGCTCTACTAGGTACACACTTCCATTACAGGAAATATTTACTTGCTTTCACACAATCTGCATACTAGTCTACACATTCCTTGAGCAGGAACCCTGAGGTAAAGTAGGAAAATAGCTATTAAGGGCATGGAGTTTTAAAGTCGGAAATCTGGGACTGAATGCAAGTTCTGCCCCTTCCTAACCGTATGTTCTTAACAAATTAAGAAGAAAATGAAGAAATGAAGAACTTATTTTCTTCTTCTGTATAATGTAAACTTTGTGAGGATTATTTAAGGTTATTCATATAAACACAGTGCCTTGCACATAGTTATGTGCTCAACAATTACTGGTTATCATTATTTTCATTGTTTTATCCCTCACACTTAGTAAAGAATTCGAATAGCTGCTGAGTGACATAACTGAAGCAAGCTAGTTCTGCACCGTTTTCAGCTGCATACTGAGTATTTTCATCTGAACAACATTTGGATTCCGAGAACTCATTATCTTTACACCCAAACTGTTTCAATTAGAGCAACCAACGTGTTAAGGTTTGTCCAGGACTTTCTCTGTTTGAACACTGAACGTCCTGTATACTGGGAACTACCTCAGTTCCAGGCAAACCAAGACAGTTGATTACCTTAGAGTTATGTTGCAAACAACAGAAACTGACTTGGGTTAATTTAAGAAGAAAAAAAGGGAAGAGTGAATTTATTGGTAGAATATAGAGTAATTCACAAAACCAAGGCAAAGCTGAAGAATCAAGCCTATGGAAGCAACTCCCACATATCTAGCCGGCAGGAATTAATGGATGGTTACCTTCACAGTACTTCTGTCAGGATGAATCAATTAGGTCTCAGTATCAGCTCACTCAAGATTTAAATGCCAGAGACAGAATTAGCCTAATTTGTGTTAGCCAGAAAAGTGTGAGGTACATTAATTAACCAGAGGCAGGATCACCTACATTAAAAATCCCACCATGAGATATCCAATGGCAGAAATGTAGCTTCCCAAGGCCAAATCAGAAGGCTGTTTCCAAAAGCAGGGAGAATGGATATGATACCCCCCAAATCAGCTGCAGTTTAAACATGCCAAACCTTCAGACTCCATGACACAGTCACTGTTATTCATGCTATTTTTCTTTCTGAGTTGGCAAACTCATCCTTCAAGACCTAGCTCAAGTATGACCTTCTGTGTAACCTTACTAAATTTCCCCAGGTACAGTCACACTTTTTCTATGCTCTTATAGTACTTTACAAATTATGTACCTGTATCATAGAATTTATCACACTGTACACTAGCCATATGCTTAAGTATCAGTCTCTCCCACTAAACTGAACTTCCTTAGATCAGGGAATATTTTCATATTTATAATCTCTGGTACCTAATGATGTCTACACAGCATGTAGAAAATACTAAACAGGCCGGGCGCAGGGGCTCACGCCTGTAATCCCAGCACTTTGGGAGGCTGAGGTTGATGAATTGCTTGAGCTCAAGAGTTTGAGATCAGCTTGGGCAACATGGCGACAGCCTGTCTCTACAAAAAACATAAAAATTAGCTGGGCATGATGGCATGCACCTGTCCAGCTACTTGAGCAGATCACTTGAGCCTGGGAGGTTAAGGATGCAGTGAGCCGTGTTTGTGCCACTGTACTCCAGCCTAGATGACAGAGCAAGACCCTGTCTCAAAGAAAAAAAAAGCTAAATAAATGTTTAATAATCTGTTTCCCAAGTCACTAGAATATGTAAAGCATCAAATAAAAAGAAACACAGGGGCTACCACAGGTAAACATGCTGACAGTATCAAAGAGAAAGCTAATAGACTAAAAGCAAGGGAAGGACATGCCAAAAAAATTATGAAGAGCAAAAACTCCACAAGCATAAAAATCAAGGACAAAATCCTGTTAATCTAACAACCTGAAGGCATCACTTATATAAAAGCAAAACCCAATATCCACATGCATAATGGTGATTCTCAAGAATCAAGAAAACAGCTAAACTATATTCGATTTAAGGCAGGTGTCAAAATAAAGTAAAATCTTGTATATATACAACCTCCCTAACCCAGAAAACCGAGAATGATTAATTCCAAGTAAATATAGTCAAGATTTATTTTACCACATTTTAACTGCTGATGTTGGCTATGCTGTAACAAAATTTTTCTTAATAGTAAAACTGCAAAAAGGATAGCTACGTCCTCCTTATACTTTTAATATTCCTTTACCTCCAAGATAAAGGAATAGACTTGAAAATGAGAATCCAGTCCTCCCTCAGTATCCTCGGGGGGTTGGCTCCAGATGCTCCCTCCCCCAAAGATATTAAAATCTGCAGATGCTCAAGTCTCTTCTATAAAATGGTACAGTAGTCAGCCCTACGAATCCACAGGTTACAAAGGGCCAACTGTACAGCCAAACCGTATGCTAACTAAACAAAAAGTCAACTGAGGAGTGGTGTCAGTCATAGAAAGAAAATCCTACTGACTCTGAAGTTAGAAGTTCTAGAAATACACTTTGTAACTCCTTTACTGGATACTAAGTTACTTTTTTTTCCACTTCTTGAAATGTCATCCAGTTCATGTCACATTTCACCCAGTTCATGCAGCATTTCACCCAAATAACTAAAATTCACTTCACAAACTGTTAAATAACTTTCACATTCATGGCATTAAACTATTTGTTCTTTATCACCTGAACCCTATGACGAATCTTATTATCATTACTGAGATATATTCTGAAGTACACACTATCACCAACTGAAGTTTAAATAAATAAATAAAAGCTTAACTTGAAGCTAATCAAGCCTTTAAATCAAACTTCCAGTTTAGGCTGGGCTCAGTGGCTCATGCCTATAATCCCAGCATTTTGGGAGGTTGAGGAGGAAAGACTACTTGAGGCCATAAGTTCAAGACCAGCCTGGGCAACACAGCAAGACCCCATCACTACAAAAAGTAAATAAGCTGGACACGGTGGTGTGCACCTGTAGTCCTAGCTATTCAAGACCCTGAGGCAGGAGGATTGCTTAAGCCATGATCATGTCACTGCACTCCAGCCCAGGTAACAGCAAGAGTCTGTCTCAAAAATGTTTTAAAATTTTTTTTAAAAAACTTCCAGATTACAAAATATCCAAAGGGTGATTAAAAAAAAATAAGAGGAACCAGTTAAGCACCACCAGAAGGAAACAGACAAACCCAGTAATTAGGACAGTCTATTAGGCTAAACCATATGAAATTGCCAATACTTGGCTGTTGTTACAAACCTGGAAAGAGGCAATTTCATATAGTGCAATTTAATATAAGAAAACTGACCTGAACAAATTAGTGGCATTTTTAAATGGTTGGGAGACAACAGACTAAAGTTGGAAACAACCCAAGTATTCATCCATAGATGAATGGGTAAACAAAATGTGGTATATACATATAAAGGAGTGTTACTTAGCCATATAAATTAGCCTTAATCACTAATTCATTCACTATGTACATGCCTTAATCTCCCAGAACTTCACCTGTCATAATAAAAAGCTTGGAGTTGATTTGGGAAGCAGTAGAAAAAGGCACTAAAAGAGTAAATGTTTCGGTTAAAAAATACATGAGAAAATTATCGTGTCTGTGGTGCCTAGGATGTATTTATTCAAGGAATATTTTAATGCTTGCTTGGTTCTAGCCACTGTACTAAGTGGTAGGCAATGAAGACACATAGTCTGTGCCCTCAAAAAGCTCACAATCTAGTAAGAAAAATAAAATCTAATTAGAATACATTATCATAATTGCAATGAGAAAGATACACTCAGACTTCTTCCAGGAGCAAAGAATGGTACCTACCCAGAGTTGAGTATTTAAAAGTGGTAGGAATTAGCCAGGCAACAGGAGGCAGAGAAGGATATTCCAGTCAGCAAGATGGCCCTGAGAATAGAAATAGCACTGGCGAGGAGGGGCAGGCGGGATTCCAGATTATGTATAAGCATATAAGAAGTTCAGTGTTGCTAGGGCTTAAGGGGGTGGGGAAAGAAGGCTGAATCTGGAGAAATAATCAGGCATCAGGCTCACTGAAAAATCTCATAAACTAGAGGAAGAACACCACTTTGGAGATAGTTTTAAACAGGAAGGTGACAGGTAATAAGGCTTAAAGTAGGCTGGAGGCAGCAGAATATAGAGGCAGGGCCAAAATCCAGAGACAGCACAGAGATTCGAGCTACATAACTGGCATCTGACTGAATGTGGAAGAGGAGAAAGAAGTCCAAGAAGCCTCTCAAGTTTCAAATTCAGGTCACAGTGAGGGTGATGATGCCATAAACAGAAAAAAGAAAAAACAAAGGCAGAACATGGCTTTAAACACTTTGAGCTTGAGAAGCTAAAAAGATGCTCATGTGAATAATTTCCAGATGATGATTTTATGAAATTTAAGTCCCCCCACACTGAAATGATGATTAAAGCCAAGGGAGCTGCTGATATGAGCAAGAAAAACAGTCTATAGATAAAAGAATCGTAGACAGAATCCCAAGCCATGCCTACCACATTCAAAGGGTAAAAGAAGACTTAGCAAAGCTGACTGAAAAAGAGAACTCCAAGAACCAGGAAGCAGTATATGCCCCATTAGTGAACTCAACAACAACAACAAAAATAGTTTGTCTGCTCTATGACATATAGATTGCTGAAACACTCAACGCTCTTCAAACTTAGGAAGAAAGAGGGAAATGTACAGGACAGATGGTCGTAAGCACCTTTAGACACTGCACATGGTTAAACAGAGCCAAGAGGCAGAACATGGGTGCATGGCCAATACGCATACTCCTGGACTTGATCCGTTCAACTGTGTTTCTGTACTTTATGTTCAACTGCTGTTATTTGAGAGTGCTAAACATTAATGTGCTACTAAAAATCACATATGAACTAATATGAATTTTGCCTTAACACTCTTATTTATCATTCAAGTATGAGTGAGTTCATGTTACAGAAATACATTATAGGAGAACAGGCTGTTCAAGGTGGGCTAGGCAACAGTATCGATGCCATGGAGTCAACACCAAAAGAAAACTAATGTCTTAGAATAATACTGAACCTTTCATTCCCAAATGCAGACTTTTTTTCAGGTATACCATCTAGTCTCTCTTCTCTATTACGTTTCATGTGTTTCAAGTTACATCCAAGGTTATCTATTCTCAGTGAGCTTCTCGACAGAGCCCAAATACTCGAACAGCTATACACAAACAGAATTTGTTGTATATCACAGCAATTTATCCCAAATAGGTGAAGGAAAATTCACCTAGGAAAACACTAGAGAGAAGGAAAAGAATAGGAACTGATAGTACCAAGTATGCTATAAGTCAGGAAAGGCCTCATGGAGAATTTTTAAAGGTCTGTTTTTTGTTTTTAACCAGAATGATATGGTGTGGCAGAATTGTAATCTTGGTGTTCCAGAGATATATGAAGGAGTCTCACTGAAGAGATAGGTTGCCAGAGTGAGCTCCAACTCAACAGATGGCCAAAAGAAAGCACAAAGAACAGCATATACAAAGGCATGAAGAAGAAACTACTGGTTACTCAAGCATCTCCAGCTTTATCACAGCTGGCACAAAGGAGATATAAGAAAAAGCACAAGGTGAGGTAAAAAAGGTAGAGTCTTATAACTATGTGTGGCATGCTAAGGACTTTTATCCTGAAGTCAATGGGAAGAATCACAAACAGGAAAGTAACACAGAAAGATCTGAGAAAGATCAATCCACAAGATACACTGGGGAGAGAAGATACTGAACACAGACGAGCTAGGTACACTATTATACTTGTTCAGGCAAGAAAGGTAAGGGTCTAAACCAGGGGCAGTGGAAGTAAGGTTGGTAACAGGTACAAACATGAGGGTTCTTCAGATGACTAATACAGAAAAGGATGAAGGAGGGGAAGAGAAGGGAGTCAAGGATAGAGTTTTAAACTTGGACAATCAGATACTGCCACTTACCATTGGAGGTTCCAGAGAGACAGAAGCAAGTCTGGTAGAGCTAACTGAACTTTGCAGGTGAGAAAATATATATTAGCCCTAGTATCAGAAACTAAAGCAGAAAGCTTAAGTGCTAGCCCATTATGGATTATCACTTTTTGGTAAAACCAACTAACTGGCTCCTTGCTGATAAGAAGAAAACTTTGCAAGAGTAAAAAGATAAAAAGGCAAATAAATCTAATAATAAAGTTCATCAAAAATTATTAGCAAGGTTTTAAAATATAGAAATAGCAGTTTCTAGGCCAGGCGCAGTGGCTCAAGCCTGTAATCCCAGCACTTTGGGAGGCCGAGGCGGGCGGATCACGAGGTCAGGAGATCAAGACCATCCTGGCTAACACGGTGAAACCCCGTCTCTACTAAAAAAATACAAAAAACTAGCCGGGCGAGGTGGCGGGCGCCTGTAGTCCCAGCTACTCGGGAGGCTGAGGCAGGAGAATGGCGTAAACCCAGGAGGCGGAGCAAGCAGTGAGCTGAGATCTGGCCACTGCACTCCAGCCTGGGCGACAGAGCGAGACTCCGTCTCCAAAAAAAAAAAAAAAGAAATAGCAATTTCTGAGATTGATAGTCAATATTTCTTTGATATTTTCCCCATTCACTAACTTTCAGGCATGGTTTGTACAAGTCAAGTCTTAGATTCCCTTCGGTGGAGTACAGCACAGTAAGCAAGAGTTCTGGCTTTAGCATCAAACTTTGTTTTTGAGACAGAGTTTCACTCTGTCACCCAGACTTGAGTGCAGTGGCACGATCTCGGCTCACTGGAACCTCCACCTCCCCAGTTCAAGTGATTATCTCGCCTCAGCCTCCTTTGTAGCTGGGATTACAGGCATGAGCCACCACACCTGGCTAATTTTTGCATTTTTAGTAGAGATGGGGTTTCACCATGTTGGCCAGGCTGGTCTCAAACTCCTGACCTCGGGTGATCCACCTGTCTCAGCCTCCCAAAGTGCCAGGATTACAGGCGTGAGCCATTGCGCCCGGCTGCTTAGCATCAAGCTTTGATATAAGTCCAGGCTTTGCCACTTAACACCCAATGGAAGACTCAGGGCCACTTAAGAGTTGTAGGCCTCAAATTTCCTCAGCAGTAAATGGGGATAACAATAGTACCTACTTGAGAGGACTGTTGTGAAGATTAAATAGATAATCTATATAAAGTACTTAGCACTGGTATACTGTAAACAATAAATGTTAAGGTTTTTAAAATAATGATTATTAATTACTGTTACTAATGAAAATGTCACATCCTTGAGATATACAGGAGCAAGAAAATGAGAAGCTGACCTGGATTGCAGTTACCTGAGCATTTGTTTTGTAAGTATTCATTAAACAGAACATTTCTGTTTTGCACACTTTTCTACAAGTTATCTTTGAAAACAGGAAAAAAGTTTTTAAGAATCAATGCCTTACATGAAAAGGTCTAGTATTAAAATGCACATTCCAGGACCGGGCATGGTGGCTCAGGTCCCTAATCCCAACACTTTGAGAGGTCAAGGCAGGGCGATAACTTAAGCTAGCAATTTGAAACCAGCATGGGCAACATGGCAAAACCCCATCTCTACAAAGAACACAAAAATTAGCCGGGTGTGGTGGCATGTGCCTATAGTCCCAGCTACTCAAGAGGCTGAGATGAGAGGATGGCTTGAGCCCGGGAGGAGGTGGAGGTTATAGTGAGCTGAGATTGGGCCACTGCACTCCACCCTGGGTGACAGAGCCAGACCCTGTTTTGTTTTGTTTTTTTAAAAAGCACATTCCAGAACAAATAAAAGGAAATGTTTCCCTTCCAATATGTACTTCCTAGTTTTAGCTACAAAATCCATTCCCCTACCCAAGCTCCAAATTTCTATCAGTGATAATAATTACTCCTTCCCTTCCTCCATCTATAAACCTCAGAATAACCTTTACCCCCTTTCTCTTCGGTGATCTTTACAAAAAGAATGTGAAGGAGGAGGAAGAGGGAGGAAGAACAGCATCATCAAATCCTCATTCCAGGTTGTAGCCATTCCCAGTCTTAATTTTTTGGAAAACTCTTCCTTGCAGACCAGATAGCAGCACTATTTCTCCAAAATGAATTCTAGGTATTAACTGCCCTGTCACCCTTTCCATTGCTCTAATCATGTTACACCTCCTCTTTGCTCTGGAATAAATTCCTTCAGATCTCCCTATCAAAAAAAAGCTTCCAAGCAACTCTTTGCCACAAGATATTCTTGGACCAACACAGGCCATCTGGAAGTCTCCTCTCTTTAATATAATCACTCTTCTTTTTTACCTGGATATTTATTCACCAGTTAACACGCCCCTTTTAAGTTTGGTACATACTTCCTATAAGATTCACTAACCTCATTTTTTTTTTCCTCTCCAAAAATCTCTTAAAGTCTCTCTTGATTGAATGATAAAGAAATTTTCTTCCTCAACCCTGTCTCTACTCACAATCCCCTGGCATAACTCTATCCTTTTATTTTCTTTAACAAGTATGTGTCTTATTCTTGCACCTAACATCTTGTGTATCAGCTGGTTCTACAATTTCTAACATGTTTCAGCTTTTGTCTATCCTGTATGTGAAAAAATAGGCATCACAGCTTATCAAAGTGCATCTCACTGTTTTAGAACAGCCTGATAACCACAACTACTCAGTTACAGAGCTAAGTTGTACTATGTTTCTAATGGACAAGACTAAGCATGGTTATCTACTCTTAGACATGCCTAAATCCCCAATAAAGGCCCTTCATCAGATTTGACCCCAGTTTACCTTTCAGTCTCTCTCTCTCCTACATTTCTCTCAGGACTCTTCAATTACTGCTCCCTCTGGTCTGGAATGCCCCTTTCTTCCACCGGCCTTCTCCCGCTCTTTGCCTGGCCACCTTTCTTTCATCCTTCACAATCAGCTTACTCCCATTCATTCATTAGAAATCAACCAGAGTATCTTCCCTTTCTGCTCACCTCCAAGTAGTTTTTTGGCATGCATTTTCGGAATACTACACTGTAACAATTGTTGTTCTGCATTGTAATTATCACCCCCACTGGACTGTAAACTCCTTGAGGTACAGACTGCATCTTATTCCTTATCCCCAAGACCTAACATTGATAGATACCCATAGACAATCAGTGAATAAATAATACCCATATCCACTGAGTGACATGCACAGGCTACATAAGCACACTGAGGTTTTGTACCTAAAGTTCCAGCTGGGTGTGATGGCTAGCATCTGTAGTTCCAACACTTTGGAAGGCTGAGGTGGGAGAATCACTGGAGCCCAGGAGTTCAAGACAAGCTTGGGCAATAAAGCTAGACCCCCGTCTCCACAAAAGATTAAAAAATTAGCCAGGTGTGATGGTGTCTGCCTGTAGTCCCAGCTACATGGGAGGCCATGGTGGGAAGATTCCTTGAGCCTAGGAGTTTGAGCTTGCAGCTGAGCTAGGAGTGCCTGAGCGCTTCAACCTGGGTAAAGAAGCAAGACTCCGTCTCAAAAAATACTTTCCTCATGTAAAGTGGGGATAATGCCACACCTAACTCATACACTTGTTACACAGATTAAATAAGGTATCATGAAGCTCTTAACGCGGTGTCTGTCACATTAGAACTACCATTTGAATGTCTATTTCATGTGTTAGTTACCCTGTAGAGTCCCGAGAAATGTAATGTTGTGACCAACACCAGGCTGAATGGCTTAGCAACCATGCTCTTTTTCATGCATCTAAAAGTCACTGGTTACATTCTTATCATCAGCAAATATTTGTTTTGTACCTATTATGTGCAGGAGTCCTTACTAAGTATCACTGAGCTACCATAACACAATAATAGAGGTAAACAATGAAACAAAAACCTGTACCAATATCCAAGAGAAGGAAGAATGTTACTGGTTCTTCTGTACCAACAATATGAGTATTTTTCAATACATTTTTATTTGGAACAGGGTAGGCGTCAAGAAAAATTCCTAATGGGAAAAGTTCAAAATTAACACTTGTCATCAAGTGGACCGATAACAGGAGGCAGTTCCAAAATTTCTTGTGTCTATTCCCAAGTTTTACTTTTGCTTAGATGTATTTCTCACAAAGGATATTTAACCATGACCAGGAAAGAATATATGATCTTTGACTCATTTAAATGGGAATTCCACGGATATCTCCCTAGGTTTTTTCCTACTAGTATTTAATTTTGTAGCTCGAAAAACGGCCTGAGTTTGTCTGTTTCTCTACAAAATAGAACGCTGAATGGTGTATTTACCCCCACAACCTTCCTTAAGATAGGATAAAATACACACCTCTTAATCACACCAGCTTCTTACCAAAAATTACAAAACTGCAAATCATGTCGGCTAGTATTAGAAAAGAAGGCTGTGGCCTTAAAACTATTTTCCCCCTAACAAATCCAAAGGTCACGGTCCCAGTGAAGTTTGTGCATTATACTTACTGTTTTCAGTAGCTGCAGAGAGACCTCTAGCGCTGCCTCAACAAGCCGAGTTTGCAAATAGTACCTGCTAATGTCACCTTAATGAGACAATGGCAACATGCTGAGTAGCAACTAACTGAGTGACCGCGATGAATGTTTAGTTTTGCAACCACTTGGAAATTCTACTAGCTTGGAGCAAGAGGTACGTAAGAGGACGTATGAACCCTATGTATCCAATTTATTTTAGTAAAACGTGTCAAAGAAATTGTATCACTCTATGCACACCCCACTCCAAGAAAGGCTAAGAAAACAAGTCCTATAAACGGAGGTCAGAACAACCTCTTTTCCGAAGCCTGAACACAATAGATGGCAAACTATTGTCCACCTTCAGCTCGCTCCAAATGCCAGCAGTTGCAGGAGTATGAGCTAGAACAGCTCGGCACGACTAGTCCAAAGACGAGCACTGGAATATAAGAAAATGGTCCTGGCGCATCCTACCCTCCCCCATCCATCACCCTCAAACAAGTCAGTTACCCGGCTGGTCCCCACCCCCCTCTGCGGGCCGCCACCGCCCGCCTGGGCCCGGCTAGCAGAAGGTAGCAGCCGGGACCGGCAGAGGCGAGGCTCCATGTGCAGCCGCGCGGGAGGCGCAGAGGGGGCTGCACCGGGCGGAAGGTTGCACCAGCGGCGGGCGCAAGCAGCGGCCGCCCCCTCGGCTGTGCGGTCGGCGGGCCGGGGCGGCAGCATCCCCGTTCATTCGGGCGGCCCCGGCCCGAGGACCCCGCCTCAGCTCCACATCCCCTCCTCGCCGACACAAGGCCGCGCCCGCGTGACGGGGCCGAAAACCCCGGCATTTCCCGGTCGCCGCGCCGGCAGCTTCGGAGGGTGACTGCAGCCCGGCCCGCGTCTCACCGCCCGCTCCGCCCAACCCGGGGCCGCGGTGACGGGAGGCGGCGGCCAACTCCGGCCGACCACAAGCCGACGAGAACCAGCCCGGCGCCGGCCCCCCGCCCCTCCCCGCGTCGCCGGCCCGGCGCGGCCAGGCGGGCCGAGACCACGGAAGCACACTCACTTCCACATCGCGGCCCTTGTTCTTGAAGCTCTTGATGCGGTGGTTTTCCAAGCTGGGGTTCTCGGCCATGGCTGCGCGCGGCTCCAGCGGCGGCTACTCCTGCGGCTGCGGCGGCGGCGGCGAGTCTCGGCGCGGGAGGGGGAGGAGGAGGAGAGCAGGAGGGGGGAGGGTGAGAGGAGAGCACGTTCCGTGACGCCTCCGAGCGCGAGGTGGCAGTAGCGCCGGGGGAGGCGCGGGCAGACTGCCGGGCCGGGTGGGGCGGGAACAGTGCTGAGAGCGGCGCGCGCCCGTGGAGGCTGGCGACACGTGACCGGGGGCGGCGACCGGCTTGGGCGTTCGCCGGGCTGGACGTGCCAGTTGGTTCTCGGGATGACCCTGCCCTCTTTCCCTGCTAGGGCTCTCCACAATCCCTGAGTGCTGCAAGTCTGGTGTCAGAAATGGAGCCGGACCTGGCGGCTTTTACCGCCCCTCAGGCGCGGGTGGGGGGAGCGGTCGTCAACTACAGTTCCCAGCATGCCACGATCCGCCTGGGGTAATTCTCCACGCCTAGTGCGAACGAGGAGAATGCCGGGACCCTTGCGCGCGCGGCTTTTTGCGCGCCGCGCTCAGATTGCTGGGCGCAAAGCTCCGCCCCCACAAGGCGGCCTCTGGGCGGGGAAGAGAGGGGAGCTTCCCTGGCACCTTGCGCCCTATCAGGAGGAAGAGGGCGGAGCTTTCTGGGAGCGCACCTCGCTGCGGGTAGGTAGAAAATCAGAAAAAGAACAACCGCGGGTGCTTCGCAGTCTCGCTTTTTTGGAGGTCTTCCCAAATAGCAGCCACCTTCATTCGCTGTGTCCATGCTCTGCTTCAGTTTTATAAATAGCATTTATTTCTAGCTGACATGTACATGTGTATCTACGTGATACGAGTGTTTACGTGCGTTACCTGGCTGCCCGCACGGGAATTCAGCTCAATGAGAGCAGGTACTTTGGTTGAATTACTGCTGAATCTCTAGTGTCAAAACAATGCCTAGCACGTCGTAGATACGCAATAAATACTTGTTGAAGTGGCGCTTTAGTGTCGCCCAGTTTCTCATCATCCTCCCAACCCCGGTTCTGCAACCTTCACTCTGGCAGTCCCTGTATTTCCATGCCCCCAACACTTCTTGTTCTACCACCACACATAATCTTAGCCTTCAGGCAGCAGCCAAGCCCTGGGTCGCACACTTTCCTGTGTAGCACTCCCACTCCCTCCGGGGGCATCGAAGGAATGAAACAGGGAAATTTGGATGGATTGCACTGATAAAGAACTGCTTTCGGCCGGGTGCGGTGGCTCACGCCTGTAATCTCAGCACTTTGGGAGGCCAAGGCGGGCGGATCACAAGGTCAAGAGACCGAGACCAGTGTGGCCAACCATGGGCCACATGGTGAAACCCCTTCCCTACTAGATATACAAAAATTAGCTGGGCGTGGTGGCGCGCGCCTGGAGGCTGAGGCAGGAGAATCGCTTGAACCCGGGAGGCGGAGGTTGCAGCGAGCCGAGATCGCGCCACTGCACTCCAGCCTGGCGACACAGGGAGACTCTGTCTCAAAAACAAACAAAAAAAGCTGCTTTCTGGAGCAGGTGAGCTTCATTAGCTTGTATGTTAATTAATTTTCATAATCTATGGTAGACATGAGCAGGTATGTAATGTTGTAGTACTTATAATTTAATTGAACTGAGGTCAAAAGTTGGTAGGAATATACCATGACGGGATCAAAAAGGACAATCTTTAAACCAAAAGGGCCTTAAAGAGCTTGAGGCTCTGGCCGTGCGCGGTGGCTCAAGCCTGTAATCCCAGCACTTTGGGAGGCCGAGGCGGGTGGATCACGAGGTCAGGAGATCGAGACTATCCTGGCTAACATGGTGAAACCCCGTCTCTACTAAAAATACAAAAAAAAAAAAAAAAAACAAAAACCTAGCCGGGCGTGGTGGCGGGCGCCTGTAGTCTCAGCTACTTGGGAGGCTGAGGCGGGAGAATGGCGTGAACCCGGGAGGCGAAGCTTGCAGTGAGCCGAGATCACGCCACTGCACTCCAGCCTGGGAGACACAGCGAGACTCCGTCTCAAAAAAAAAAAAAAAAAAAAAAAAAAAAAAAGAGCTTGAGGCCCTCAGAAGCCTTTGGTGGCAAAGCTATGTCCAGGGGCATTCGTCTTTGTGAGTGGGGGGTGTGGCCTCTTGATAAACACAGGCTTCAGATACTCTAGTCATATTGGACTGTGGCCCAGTGTTGCCAGAAGATTCCACTTTTCAAGGAACACCAAAAAGGTAGATTCTTTTTCGCTTTATTTTTAAATGTTAATTCACATTTTGTTAATAGACTTAAGCATTTCAGTCACTTCAGAATATCAGGTCCTCAGTTTGTAACACCTGATCTTAGTCTAACCACTCATTTGAAGGGAAACGCGCGCGCGCGCGCGCGCGCACGCACACACACCAGCTATGAGTTTAGAAGGAATACATTAGCTAGGTGGGGCGCAGTGGCTCACGCCTGTAATCCCAGCACTTTGAGAAGCTAAGGTGGGAGGATCACCTGAGGTCAGGAGTTTGAGACCAGTCTGGCCAACCATGGCCCACATGGTGAAACCCCTTCTCTACAAAAATACAAAAATTAGCCGGGCGTGGTGGTGCATGCCTGTAGTCACAGGTACTCGGGAAGCTGAGGCAGGAGAATCGCTTGAACCAGGGAGGTGGAGGTTGCAGTGAGTTGAGATCGTGCCGCTGCACTCCAGCCTGGGCGACAGAGCGAGACTCTGTCTCAAAAAAAAAAAAAAAAAAAAAGAAAGAATACATTAGCTCAACTCTGGGTTTTAAGGAAACAGAACTTGTGTGTTTGCCATTCTCCTTGACTAAATGTAAGAGAAAATTTCAGACTGTTGTTCAGTCTTTATTATAATTTAGTAGGTATTCCCTTTTCAGGTTACCTTATGCCACCTCTCTTCACGCCCAGTCCAAAGCAGGGCCGCCCTTTTGCCTGGATCTAGTTTAGTCATTTTTATTATTTGCCAGTATCCCTGGTAACTTCAGCATCCACAAATGTGGCACCCTGACACCACAGTCTTTCTACATCCTTAACTTCATCAAGTTTTTTACCACTCAAGTGGTAAAAAGTGCAAGCCTGCACCAGACCTTGGAGACCTTAATCTCTGGGAAATGACCACCTCCAGGGACTCAAATTTGGTGTTTCTCATTGTTAGCAACTATCTCCTTCTCTTTTGCCTCACCCTAATCATCACCCTTGGCCTGAAACTTGACAGCTCTTATTTTAAATGAATTTATTTTCCACACATATTGTGAGCGTCTACCATATACCAAGCATTGTATTCATCAGGCACATGTATGAAGGACTAGGGGGTCTCGGGGGAGACAGGAAGGAAGGGTCCTCAGCCCAGGGGTCAGTCAAACCCTCTGACTCGCTCTCCACCTTCCCAAGGCATGGGGAGTCATGCCAGTAGTCAGTCAGGTAGCAGTATGCCATAGGCAACACAAGCATAACAGACGGGAAAAGGAGTTCTTGATTTGCCTCCTAAGTCAGCTTCTTTCTGCAAACTCACCACTCTGTTATTGGCATAACCATTCTTCCAGGGACACCTCTTCAAGCTAAGAGCCATCTTTACTTCTGTCTCTCCCTCAACTCCCTCAACTAGTCACCATGTTAATTCACCACTCAGTGTTTCTGGCATCTCTCTCTTCTTCCCATGCCACCCACAAGACTACCTTAACACCTCCTAGGCAGTCCGCCTGCCTCCCCCATCCCTCCACAGCAATCTGACTCATTTCTCCAGATCTTCCAGACTTCACCTCTGCTCCCAATCAGCATACCCTTCCCCTCTGCCATTGTCTGTCAAGTCATTTCTAAACTCAGTGTAGGGCCAGGTTCGGTGGCTCACGCCTATAATCTCAGCACTTTAGGAGGCCGAGGCAGGTGGATCAACTGAGGTCAAGAGTTCAAGACGAGCCTGACCAATATGGTGAAATGCTGTCTCTACTAAAAAAAATACAAAAACTTAGCCGGGCATGGTGGCACATGCCTGTAACCCCAGCTACTTGGAGGGCTGAGGCGGGAGAATCACTTGAACCCGGAAGAGGGAGGTTGTGGTGAGCCAAGATCGCACCACTGCACTCCAGCCTGGGCAACAAGAGCAAAACTCCATCTCAAAAAATATATATATTAAAATAAATAAATAAACTGTCTAGTGGTTGAGATCATATGTGATGCAGCCACAGTGCAAGATACTTTTTCTTTTTTTTTTTTTTTTGACGGAGTCTCGCTCTGTCGCCCAGGCTGGAGTGCAGTGGCACGATCTTGGCTCACTGCAAGCTCCGCCTCCCAGGTTCATGCCGTTCTCCTGCCTCAGCCTCCCGAGTAGCTGGGACTACAGGCACCCGCCACCATGCCCGGCTAATATATATATATATTTTTTGTATTTTAGTAGAGACGGGGTTTCACCGTGTTAGCCAGGATGGTCTCGATCTCCTGACCTTGTGATCCGCCCGTCTCGGCCTCCCAAAGTGCTGGGATTACAGGCGTGAGCCACCGCGCCTGGCCGATACTTTTTCTTATTTTTGGTTGCCCTGCACATGACTCATGCTTCAGCTAACATGTTCTGCTCACCTTTTTCCAAGCATATCTTAACCTTTCCACTTTTTACATCTTTGCTGTTTGACTTGCTCAGATGGCCCTGCCCCATCTCTGCCTGTCAACATCGCTTCCTCTTTGAATACTCATCCCACGCGGTCACCTTCTCTATGAAGCTTTCCCAGCATGGTGCTGTGGAAGGATCTTCAGAATCTGAAAACTCAGGTCTCAGGGCTGAATCCTATCAGATCAAGTCCAGGCAAGTCAATAATCTGCCCTGAATCCTCTTTTCATCTATAAGTGAGGATCCTGAATCATTGGGGTTTTATGAGAATCAAATTCTAAAATGCATGTGGAAGTTCTTTGAAATTGCTATATTAGTATTAGTTGTTACTATCTTCCCAGCCAGGAGTAATATCTTTCCCTCTGAACCTTAGAAGAACTTTACTTACAGTTTTGTATTGCTGCAATTTGTGTAGTCTTATCTCTCTCTCTCTCACCTATTGCTATGGTGTGAACATCTGTGTCCCTCCAAAATTCATACGTTGGAAGCCAGTACCCAATGTGCTAGTATTAAGATGTGGGGTCTTTGGGGAAGTAATGAAGTCATCAAAACTCTGCCCTCATGAATGGATTAGTGCTCTTATAAAAGAGGCTGGAGCCAATGTGGACCTGTGGTCCCAGCTACTTGGGAGGCTGAAGTAGGAGGATCATTTGAGGCCAGGAGTTCAAGGCTATAGTGGGCTATGATCACACTTGTGACCAGCCACTGCACTCCCGTCTGGGCAACATAGCAGGACCCCATCTCCAAAAAAAAAAAAAAATGTTGAAGGGAGCACCATAGTGCCTGTTGCCCTTCTGTCTCTTCCACCATGTGAGGACAGTGTTCATCCCTCCTGCCATGTGAGGACACAGCAACAAGCAGAGAGCAGCCCTCACCAAACACAGAATCTGCTGGGACCTTGGTCTTGGACTTCCCAGACTCCAGAACTGTAAGAAATAAGTTTCTGTTGGCCGGGCGTGGTGGCTCACACCTGTAATCCCAGCACTTTGGGAGGGTGAGACGGGCAGATCACGAGGTCAGGAGATCGAGACCATCCTGACTAACACAGTGAAACCCCATCTCTACTAAAAATACAGAAAATTATCTGGGCTTGGTGACAGGCGCCTGTAGTCCCAGCTACTCCAGAGGCTGAGGCAGGAGAATGGTGTGAACCCGGGAGGCGGAGCTTGCAGTGAGCCAAGATCGCACCACTGCATTCCAGCCTGGGCGACAGAGCCTCTGTCACAAAAAAAAAAAAAAGAAATAAGTTTCTGTTGTTTATAAATTATCAGGTCTCAGGTGTTTTCTTCTAGCAGCATGTTCTATCATACATGTTTGCTGAATGAACAAATGAATTAATGAGTGAATGAGTAAACTCCTTCCTTCCCTCATGATCGCCTTTTGGCTAATTCACCACACTCGAAGCACACCTGAAGCAAAAAGCAAATACTGAAAATTGAAGAAAATGACATCCAAATGCATCAACCCAGCTACCTAGCAGTGCTTTTACCTCAGTGGTAAAGAAATCTAAAATAATAAAGAGTTTTCATTTACTGAATTCCTGCCAGGCATTTGTATACATCATCTCTAATCCCTGTGAAAGCCCTGTGTGGTTGAAATTGTCATCTCCATCTCTCTCTGGGGCAGGCAGAGCTTGGAGCTCTGGTTCCAAGGCATGGTGAGGGTCTGTGGTGTCGGCAGGAACAATGGAAGCAAAAAGACACACAAAGACAAGTGGTTTCTGTTGTGGCCAATGTCTAGAACAGCAGTAATGAAGACCTCCACTCTCCCCAAAGAATAAATACAGTCCTTAGACTCTAGGAAAGCAAAGTCTCCTCTCCAAGGGGTGTCCCCTTTCCAGGGAGCACCAGTCATGGAAATAGGTGTGCCTAACAGGGCAACCATCTCATGACCCATGCTAATCAGTAGCAGCAGACACAGCATTGTAGCAGTAAGGCGAAAAGTCAGAGAGGAAGAACCAGATAAATCCTCAGAAATAATTGGGGACACCTCAAGCGAGGCTACTGTCTGGCCAGTAAGCACTGATACATAATTATGTGGATAACACAAATGAGGTAACCTCAAGGCATAATAATGGGCTAATGGGCCTGGGACACACACATTGTACCTCCAATATCATTTTCAAATAATTAGACTACAATAAAATAAACACTGTTAAAATAGTAGTGGGCATAATTTAGAATATACTTATGGTCTCAAGGTCATGATTCTGCATGATTTTACACATATGTAAAATCTACATGATTTTACATATGTGTAAAATCTAATTTTATACTACTATATATTGTAGGACACATATATAAATAAAATTTTAAAATACTAGATATTATAGTACATATATGTAAAAATATAATTGTACAATACTAGATATAGAACGAAATGGTACCTTAGAGATGAACACAGTCCTGATAATTTAGTAACTTGCTGGTTCTTTCAATAACAAGCAGTGTGTCCTTGAACAGGTTATTTCATATAAGTAGCAAGTTGCTCACTTGTGAAATGAGCATGTTGGACTGGGTGATCTCGAAGGCTCCTCGCACAGGCATAATGCTTTGAGCCTGTGAGCCCATCACTCCAGTCCAGCAGCGTCTCTTCCCCTGTCTCTCCCTATTTTATAGATGAGAAATACAAAGACAGTAAATGATCATAATTGTCAAACGGACCGGAAGTTGAGTATTCTGATTTTTTTCCACTCATATCCAGTCCTTCATGGGCCTTCTGATTTTCCAGAAGCTGCCACTGTGCTCAACCCACGAGGTCTTCCCTGTCTCAAATGCATTAGGCCACCAAATCACCCTCAAACCAAAGTTTTCACTCTCAAAATAGTTGAGATAGGCTGGGTGCAGTGGCTCGTGCCTGTAATCCCAGAGACTTAGGAGGCTAAGGCAAGAGGATCGCGTGAGCCCAGGAGTTTGAGGCTGCAGTGAACTGTGAATGCACCACTGCACTCCAGCCTGGGCGACAGAATGAGATCCCATATCTGAAAAAAAAAAATTAAAAGTTATTAAGATAAATCATTATCTCAGATAAGAAATAATTCATTCACATTAAGGTATGAATGACCTTATTAAACCATATGAACTCCAGCAGATGGAATGTCTGATATATCTAACCTATTATTAACATCCACCCTCCCCTCCCCACACAAGAAAACAAAAAGCAACCCTTTGGCATCCAATTTCAGCTGATCCCTGCTGGAAGTTATTTTGATAATACTAGACCTACTGGGAAGTGACCTCTTTGAATGAATGCCAGATTTGTTATCTGTTTCTGCATCATCTTGTTCAGTAAACATGAGTACCTGGAGGAAAGCATTTATGTCTCAATCGTTTTTGGGTTCTCTGTGTCTAATATGGTACATAGCACATGATGAGGCCTCAACAAATGTTAGGTGGAAACTCAAGTAGAGAAAAACATTAACCTTACCCATTGGAGCGGAATCCATAAAATGTTTGGTATAATAAAAATGAGGAGCAGCCGGGGGCGGTGGCTCATGCCTGCAATCCTAGCCCTGTGGGAGGCCGAGGCGGGCAGTTCACAAGGTCAAGAGATCAAGACCAGGCCGGGCGCGGTGGCTCACGCCTGTGATCCCAGCACTTTGGGAGGCCGAGGTGGGCGGATCACAAGGTCAGGAGATGGAGACCATCCTGGCTAACACGGTGAAACCCCGTCTCCACTAAAAATACAAAAAATTAGCCAGGCCTGGTGGCGGGCGCCTGTAGTCCCAGCTACTTGGAAGGCTGAGGCAGGAGAATGGCGTGAACCCGGGAGGCGGAGCTTGCAGTGAGTCAAGATTGCGTCACTGCACTCAAGCCTGGGTGACAGAGCGAGACGCTGTCTCTTAAAAAAAAAAAAAAAAAAAAAAAAGATCAAGACCATCCTGGCCAACAGAGTGAAACCCCGTCTCTACTAAAATATAAAAATTAGCTGGGTGTGCTGGCGCACGCTACTCGGGAGGCTAAGGCAAGAGAATCGCTTGAACCCCAGAGGCGGCGGTTGCAGTGAGCCAAGATCACGCCACTGCACTCCAGCCTGGCGACAGAGTGAGACTCCATCAAAAAAAAGAGGAGCACATTTCTTTTTTGAATAAAAAAAGTCATATTATAGTCTGGTGAAGATGGGGATTGTGGTTATAAAATAATAATAGGCTGTGGTGGCTCACGCCTGTAATTCCAACACTTTAGTAGGCCGAGGCAGGCGGATCACTTGAGGTCAGGAGTTCTAAAAAATTAGCCGGGCATGGCGGTGGGTGCCTGTAGTTCCCGCTACTCGGGAGGCTGAGGCTACAGAATCGCTTGAACCCAGGAGGCAGAGATTGCGGTGAGCCAGGATCAATGCCATTGCACTCCAGCCTAGGTGACAGAGGGAGACTCTGTCTCAAAATACATACATACATACATACATACATACATACATACATAAAAATAAAACATAATCGGGGGATGGCAGGGAGTGGGGGAGAGCATTAGGGAAAAGAGCTAATGGATGCGGGGCCTAACAGCAAGCCAACATGGCACATGTTTACCCATGTAACAAACCTGCACATCCTACACGTGAACCCCGGAACTGAAAAAAATAAAATAATGATTTTTTAAAATCACCAACATGTAGAGATGTAAATAAGGGAAAAAAAAATGATCAATGACAGTTACTGAGTGTGCACTATTAAGCCTTTTCTGGGATTACTTCTTTTAATTCTCACAACAGTATTATCAGGTAGAAAACTATTTTTACCCCTATTTTATACAGGAAGAAACTGAGGGCAAAAAATGCTAAGTAACTCTTGCACAGTCAGGAGGAGAGAGGGTCCATGCAACTTGATTGCAGGGCCCACGTTTGTACTTTGGTTTTCTGCAGGCAGGCACACGGAGAGATGAGGGAGAGCCATGTGCCCTGTCTGGGTCACAACACCTAGAGATACCTTCTTGATCCAGCATAAACAAAAGGGTTTCCACAGGACAATGATGTTATATTTGTTGTAAAACAAACAAACAAAAAAAGGTCTAGGTAAACTGGTTACCAAAAGAGGAAGAATTAAACAAGTGTGAAAAGCTAGTCTCTACTGAAAAGAGATTTTTATCGTCAAGTCAGCAGGTCTAGGAGAGGACTCAGACAAACCACTAAATCCAGAAGTCAGACAAAAAAGGGCTTGTCATCTAGCGTTGTATTAAGTAGATACCTTTTTATTCTTTGCGTATTGCTGTTTGGAGGAGACATACTCTGCTTACTAATTATGGAGCATTAAAGACTCCAGTCTGTAAATATTCAGCTCTAAAGTCATTCCTGGAAAGCAAGGTAACAGGAGGCAGGAGACACCTGAAAGTAACCATCCAAAAGACTGGTTCATTAGTTTGATTGTAAACATTCTCTTCTGTCCCTACTATTTGAGGAATTTATGATTCCCCAGGTTGGAAAATGCCTAAAGAACTGAAACATGCAGTAACAATGTGTTTTTTTTTTTTTTTTGAGATGGAATTTCCTTTTTTTGCCCAGGCTGGAGTGCAATGGTATGATCTCAGCTCACTGCAACCTCCGCCTCCTGGGTTCAAGTGATTCTCCTGCCTCAGCCTCCCAAGTAGCTGGAATTACAGGCATGCACCACCAGGCCCAGCTAATTTTGTATTTTTAGTAGAGACAAGGTTTCACCATGTTGGCCAGGATGGTCTCAAACTCTTTACCTCAGGTGATCTGCCTGCCTTGGCCTCCCAAAGTGCTGGAATTACAGGCATGAGCCACCACACCCAGCCTTTTTTTTTTTTTTTTGAGACAAGGTCTTGTTCTGTTGCCCAGGTGGGAGTGCAGTGGTGCCATCTCAGCTCACTGCAACCTCCGCCTCCCAGGTTCAAGCAATTCTCATGCCTCAGCCTCCTGAGTAGCTGGGATTACAGGTGTGCACCACCATGCCTGGCTAATTTTTGTATTTTTAGTGGAGATGGAGTTTTGCCATGTTGGCCAGGCTGGTCTCAAACTCTTAGCTTCTGGTGATCTGCCCACCTCGGTCTCCCAAAGTGAACAACAGAGTTCTGGGCACACTGTTTCCCCCTATTTCAAATTGCTATGTCCCTTATAATCAACATTGCCAATACATTAATAATCCTTAAGTGAAATGGCCAATAGACATTTTCTAGAAGAAATTTTTCTTACCTAACTTGTATGAGTCTTATAACTTTTAGGTCTATTTCCCTTTAAATACTGCAGTTTAAGTAAATTTGCTTTGGCCAGGCGCGGTGGCTCAGGCCTGTAATCCCAGCACTTTAAGAAGCTGAGGTGGGTGGATCACGAGGTCAGGAGTTCAAGACCAGCCTGGCCAAGATGGTGAAACCTCATCTCTACTAAAAATACAAAAATTGGCCAGGCATGGTGGCAGGTGCCTGTAATCCCAGCTACTGAGGAGGCTGAGGCAGAGAATTGCTTAAACCTGGGAGGCAGAGGTTTCAGTGAGCCGAGATTATGCCACTGCACTCCAACCTGGGCAACAGAGTGAGGCTCTGTCTCAAAAAGAAGAAAAGAAAAGAAAAGTAACTTTGCTTTGGATAAAATGTGTTTTTTCCTCCAACTACACTTCCACATTTTCTGTCTTTGATACCCAGATGTCCTATACATGAGATCACAGTAGCTTAAGCATTTATAGACAAGGCAGTGTGATGTCCTATAGCTATGCTGTCCAATACAGCTGCCACTAGCTACATGTGGCTATTTAACTTTAAATTTAAATTAATGAAAATTAAATGTAACTAAAAATTAAATTTCTAGTGCCGGCACTGTGGCTCATGCCTATAATCCCAGCACTTTGGGAGGCCTCGGCGGAGAATTTCTTAAAACTGGGAATTTGAGACCAGCCTGGGCAATATAATGAGACCCTGTCCCTACAAAAGTTCTTTTAAAATTTTCTTTTAAATTTTTACATTTAAGCCACTCCTAGCTACTCAGAAGGCTGAGGCGGGAGGATTGCTCGAGCCCAGGAGTTCAAGGCTGCAGTGAGCTATGATTGCGCCACTGCACTGCACCCTGGGCAACAGAGAGCAAGACTTGTCTCAAAAAAAAAAAAAAAAATTGAGTTTCTCGTCACACTAGTTTCATTTTATGTGTGCAATAGCCACCATATTGTGGGGACTGTATTGGTAACAGAGATATAGAACATTATCACAGGAAGTTCTATGCCTACCCCCAGAAAGAACACAACACATGTTTAGCAACAGACAGACCTTCATCTTTTCAATTCCCACCTTAATCTTTTACTAGACTTGTGACCATGGGAAGTTTCTTAAACTTTCAAAGTTTCAGATATTTAAACTATGAAATAGAAATATGGCTGGGTGCAGTGGCTCATGCCTGTAATTCCAGCACTTTGGGAGGCCAAGGTGGGTGGATCACCTGAGGTCAGCAGTTCGAGACAAGCCTGGCCAATATGGTGAGACCTCATCTCTACTAAAAATACAAAAAATTAGCCGTGCGTGGTGGCAGGCGCCTGTGATCCCAGCTACTCAGGATGCTGAGGCAGGAGAATTGCTTGAACACAGGCAACAGTTGCAGTAAGCCAAGATCACGCCCCTGCACTCCAGCCTGGGTGACAGAATGAGACTCTGTCTCAAAAAAAAAAAAAAAAAGAAAGAAAAGAAAAGAAAAAAGAAATACAAATATACCTACACCTGTGTGGTGGTGGTCAATAATATCCAACACACTTTATTGTTTTATAAAACTATTATTATTAGTGCTTAGGGATCAAACATTCCCTTTTTGATCCAAAGTAAAAAAGCTTTTGAGGCCAGGTGTGGTGGCTCATGCCTGTAATCCCAGCACTTTGGGAGGCCGAGGCAGGCGGATCACCTGAGGTCTCCAGTTCCAGGCCAGCCTGGCCAACATGATGAAATCCCATCTCTACTAAAAATACAAAAATTAGCTGGGCGTGGTGGTACACCCCTGTAGTCCCAGCTATTTGGGAGGCTGAGGCATGAGAATCGCTTGAACCTGGGAGGCAGAGGTTGCAGGGAGTAGAGATCGTGCCTTTGCACTCCAGCCTGGGTGACAGAGCGAGACTCCGTCTCTCAAAAAAAAAAAAAAAAAAAAAAAGCTTTTATTAGATATCAATATTTTCTTCGTCATACCTTGAGTATTCAATAAACCTTGCAGACTACCAAACATTTAAATTAAAAATGTCATAGAATACTTACACGTTTTTGTTCCTTCTCTAGGAGAGAAACAACTTGAATTGCTCTGGAGAAACTTCAGATTCAGATAGCTGTTTAAACTCATAAATTGTCCCAGAAGATTTCTAATTCCCAAACCGTCCCTCACATTTAATTCAGGAACATGTTCAGCAAATGCTTGTGTTTGTACACGAAGTCTCTCAGCGATCTAAGTTTGATTTGAAGAGCAATGAGGCAAAATTCCCATCTTCCTACCCCACTTTAGCTTGAAGATAAAACCTACTCAAGTTATACATACCAGTCCTTTCAAAAGCATTTCAACTTATCTAAGCATCTCTCTAGCCCCACCCACTCTTCCCCTTTTCATCTCAATATGGAACTTTGTGTAAAAGCATCCAAAGCTGAAAGACAGAGCTGTGGATAATGTGCCTGCAGAGCTTAATCCCTGTCAATCTCACAGAGGGGCACATTACAGTTAGGAATGTGTGCAACCAGAGCCAGGATAAGTTCAGATTAAACAAACGATTGTTTTATCAACCACAATTACACAATACAACTAAAACAAAAATAACCCTGAGAAGCGATGAGTAACCTGCAACTCGTCGTGATATGAAGTTCAAATAATTGCTAATGCCACACTTGGACAGTCAAGTTTTTCAAGTTTCCCCCTGCTCCCCCTGCCCAAAAAAATAGACAAGATTATGCAATGAGAAGATAAAGGAGATAGAAGACAATGCCCCAGGGCCGGGCGCGGTGGCTCACACTTGTAATCCTAGTACTTAGGGATGTGGAGGCAGTTGGATCATGAGGTCAGGAGTTCAAGACCAGCCTGGCCAAGATGGTGAAACCCCATCTCTACTAAAAATACCAAAAAAAAAAAAAAAAAAAAATTAGCCGGGCGTGGTGGAGGGTGCCTATAATCCCAGCTAACCAGGAGGCTGAGACAGAGAATTGCTTGAACCCAGGAGGTGGAGGTTGCAGTGAGCTGAGATCGTGCCACTGCTCTCCAGTGTGGGTGGCAGAGTAAGACTCCATCTCAAAAAAGAAAAGAAAAAGAAAAAAAAGAAATCAATGCTTCATCCTTACTATTCAAAGCTAGATTGCAAAATACACTAATCTAAGAAATCTTCGCTTTGTCTCCTCCCTGTAGCTTTAGTTGAGCTTTATGTAGGGTTTCTTTCATACAAAGAAGCACAAATATCTCTCTTGAAAGACTACAGCTCAGTAACCGATGAGAACATGCAGGGGCAGGTGAAAACACACAGCAGAACAATATAAGAATGTTTTCTGATGCACAATATGAGCAAATACAGTTCTAGTCCCTGTCTTTCTGCTAAGCAAAAAATCTGAACCAAGCCAAACCCTGCCATCTAAAATGGTCATTTTTGAAAAATGTCTTTATTAGTAATCATTTGTTTTCTGTAGAAATGGGAATAATAATAGCTAGCATTCATTGAGCATTTAATATGTTTAAAGCCTATTCTAGGTGATTCACATGTATTAACAACAACCCTATGCGGTAGGTAGAGAATATCATCTTTCATTTTACAGATGAATACACCAAGGCATAGAGAGGTTAAATAATTTGCTCAGGGTCACCCAGTTAATAAGTATTAGAGCCAGAATCTGAGCTTGGGCAATCCGGCTCCATTTTACACTCTTGTCTCTGTTGGCAGTTGAAACAAAGATGCACTTACATAGACACTGATTCCTTGCTACACAAAAACCTGCGACCATACATCAAAACTAACATCTTATAGTTTATGGTTACTTGTAGAAACCAAATTAAATGAAGAACCCAAACATTTGAATGGAACCTATTACCGTCATCAAAACCCACTTATCCTTGGTTTTCATAATTCCCGGTGGGGAACATATCTCCGTAATTTTGTCTGTCAGTAATTTTGAAAAGTCAAGAGGTGAGTCCTAGTGACATTACTTTAGCTCCAAATCATAGCACACCTGAAGTTGGAACCATCCATGAATTTTTCTTCTTTTTAGTTACGTGGCTAAATAAATTCCCTTTTTAAAATGACCCTTTGAGTTTCAACTGAAAGACTCATAACCGATACACTCCCTTCTCCAGCCGCTGCCATCCCCACCCCCACAGTGAGTGTCTCACGGGGGGGACCATGACCTCAGCCTGTCTCTTTATTCAGAGTGAACCTCAGGGCTTTTGTAGGCATGGCCAGAAAAGAAGCTCTCTTTCTATTGGACTTGAACCTGGAAAGATATGAGCCTGGAAATACTGCATCATCTAAGGCTGCTGGAGTCTGCTGCACAGAGCTGGGGTAATAGCCCATCCAGGGTGAAGGTGGAGTTAAGAGAAGCAGGGACATTGAACCCTGTGGGCATCATTTGAGTCCTGAACCTTTTCAGTGTCTGAAGCCACTCAGCCTCCAGCTATCTATTCCTGCCTTACAAAGACCCTAAATGTAGTGACTTAAACCAACAAAAATTTATGATGTCTCTCGGCTTGGCAATCTGGGTGACTGTCTGGATTTACTAGTCAGCTTTACCACAGTAACAAATGACTTCCTAAATCCCAAGGGCTTGTAACAACCCATGTTCCTCACTCTGCTGTTACACGTCTGCCATCACATCAGTGAATGCTCTGCTTCTGCTCCATGTGTTTTCACATTTGGGGACCAAGGCTGCAGCAGGAGCCCCCAGTCAAGCGAGACCTGTCATCTCCGTGGCAGAATGAAAAGAGCAAAATACCCAATGGCCCTTTAAAGCCTCAGTTCAAATATGGTGTATGTTATGTCCTTTGATACCCCATTGACCAAAGCAAATCCCTGGCTTTGAGGACTCCCTGTAGCTGTCTGGGTATGTTAGGTTAGCACCCAAGGCCCTTTGTGAGAGGTTAAGATAAGGAGATATGCAAGTACAGAGAAAAAGAGAGACCAAGACAAAGAAGGAGAATTTATATGTATTTCTACATGTGTGGTATGTGTATGACATTCTTTTTTTTTTTTTTTTTTGAGATAGAATTTCATTCTTGTTGCCCAGGTTGGAGTGCAATGGTGCAATCTTAGCTCACTGCAACTTCTGCCTCTCAGGTTCAAGTGATTCTCCTGCCTCAGCCTCCCAAGTAACTGAGATTACAGGCGCCCACCACCACGCCTAGATAATTTTCTGTATTTTTAGTAGAGACGGGGTTTCACTGTGTTGGCCAGGCTGGTCTGGAACTCCTGACCTCAGGTGATCCACCCGCCTCAGCCTCCCAAAGTGCTGGGATAACAGGCATGAGCCACTGCACCCGGCTGGTGTGTAACATGCTTAAGGCAACTTCATTTCTGTGTGGAAGGTTGAAGGTCAGTCCCAACCTGAGATATAGAACCAGTTCTTTCCTAGTCAGGGAGAATTCAGGAAGCCATGTTCCAAAACAATAAGTAAGACTTGTGTTGAGCCTGCTCTGATTTCAGACCTTCGTTCCGCTAATTGGGATCCAGTCTTTGGTCCCATCTGTAGAGTTACAGCAGCTCTGCTACTGCTCATCCACTGGGGCTGCTGCCAATTGCTGCTCAGTCCCTTGCTGTCTTCATACAGCCTTGGTCACAGGCTTCTTCTCAAGGACAACTACAGGGTCTGCTCCAGGTACATCCCCACCCACGAGCATCTAGTTTCTACCTCCTTTCTGCCTACCAGTCAGGGGCTAAGATAATACGGATAATATGTAATAATAGCATCTGTCATTTATTTCATATAGTGATAATAGCATCTATCATTTATTGCATATAATCTCAAATTCTTATGTATCCCAGAAGTGCAGCTGTTTCCAGCTGGGCCTCTGTTTTCATCAGGCATCACTCTTGATATAGATCTCAACCCTTCTTCAAGTGCCCCAGAACAATCCATGAACACCAGAAGTATTCACGAACCATGTGGAATTGACTGAGGCTTCCCCAAAAGAGTGGAGTAGAGATTTATAGTGCACACCCAATAGAAGCGGCTTTTCTCTAATTTCCTTTTCTGCTGTGCTACCGTCAAGCCTCCTCCTTCTCCCCACACCTCGAAGCTTAGCCTTCTCAGCTGTATGCTGAATGCATACTGAAGTAACAAATAATGGAATATGTAACTACATAAAGCTTAAATAATAAGGTTTATTATCTCCGGGGGTATCATTTTCAGGCTTAGTGAATTCAGGGACCCAACAATATCATCAAGCACTCAACCCATGTGCTTTCTGCTATCCCCAGCATGTTGGTTTGCATCCTCAGAGTTTCCCTCATGGTCACAAGAAGGCTGCCATAGCTCCAGGAATTATGTTCACACATAGCTACATCTAAAGATAGGAAGAGGACCATTATTCCTCCTCCCCACATCATAAAGGAAAAACTTTCACAGAAACATCTCAGAAGACTTACCTTTAAACTCCTCCACTGGGGTTGGGTTACATGCTCATGCCCTAATAATAAAAGTTATTCAGCTGAGACAGGAGAACCGCTTGAACCCAGGAGGCAGAAGTTGTAGTGAGCCAAGATTGCGCCATTGCACTCCAGCCTGGGCGGCAGAGCATGACTCCATCTCAAAAAAAAAAAAAAGTTATTCAGGTTGAGTATCCCAAAATACTCAAAAACTTCTTGGGACCAGAAGTGTTTCAGAGTTCAGATTTTTTTTCCTCCCGATTTTGAAATATTTGCATTATACTTACCAGTTGAGCATCCCTAATCCAAAAACCCAAAACCTGAATGTTCTGATGAGCATTTCCTTTGAGCACCATGTTGACACTCAAAAAATGTTGGATTTTGAGGCATTTCGGATTTCAGATTTTGAAATTAGGGATGTTCAAACTTTATTGGCATTTTTAGCCTTTGGAGTTGGAAAGTGGATTCTGAGAGCAAGGATGAAAGGTGAGGAGAGAATGACTGTTGGGAAGAAAACCACCAGACTTAGCCACCCTGAGTAGCTTGGTGTCCTACTCACCTGTGTGCTCTGCAAAGTGTAATGCCCAACTATGACTAGGCGATGCTCTGGAAGCCTGGGTAAGAGCCATCTAACATTACTCAGGAAGGCCCTTTAGAGTCCTACTCCTGCCTCAATCCTAGCAAGGTTATCAAAGCCAGGGGAATCAAAACTCCGTCCTTACAGGAGTTTTACTCATCTTTCTACCTTTACTGCTTCTCCACATGCACAGCAATTCTGCAGGCTGAGAATTATCTCATTTTTGCAGATATGGAAGCCGAGTAGCAGAGAATCTAAGTGACTCACTCAGAGTCAGATAACTACTAAAGCGTAGATCAATATTTGAACCCAAGGCTGTCTGGTTCCAATGTCCTTGCCGGCAATGAAAGCAGAACAAAGACCCAAAAGAAAAAGCAAAGAAGACAGACTAGGCTTACATTTTAGCCGAAGAGTAAATATCTTCTTGGTCCTTCAGTTACTTAAAACCATTACAAGGTTCTACGGAGGAATGTAATTTCTGTCCTTGGTTATCTGGAAAAGATAAAACAGAGCAGTGCTTTCAGTACTTGGCCGAGGACATGGGGGCATTTTAAAGTGTTGGAATGATTGAACACAAGCCATGCTGCTGAGTTCTGGACACCCAACCCTTTAAATGGGGCCTGGGGAAACATTTACTGGAGGACCTGACCCCTGCCCCAAGAAAGGGGTCCCAGGCCAAAAAGCTGAGTAAACAGATATTTTTGCCACAGTGTGGTAAGTGCTATTATGGAACTATGAACACGGCTGTGAGAGTGTGGGTGGAGGAGGGGGAGGGGAGGGTGGACAGTAGAAAAACCCCTGACTGAGGTCATCCCTATGTTCTAGGACAGTACAGTCACTCGTTGCAAAACAGGGACCCTGAGTCATGAGGAAAGAGCTAAAGTGAATTCAGGAGACACCATTAAACAAGGCAGGGATGGGAGATGTCTTGGAAAGATTTCCTTCCAATATGGATCACAGGAAAACATTGTAGCAATTCTGAATGTAAATTTCAGAGGTTTGTTTGTTTGTTTTTAAGCCTGCTTTATGGAGCATTTCACATGGCTTTATGAGGATTAGTTCTTACTTCATGTAATATAGTAAGTAATTTGCATACACTATCTCATTTAAAGCTTAAAATAATCCTGTGAAGTTGATAGTTCTATTTTCCCACTCAAAACTTTTTTTTAAATTTTTGGCGGGGAGTGGTAACTCATGCCTATAATTCCAGCACTATGGGAGGCCGTCAAGGAAAGATCGCTTGAGTTCAGGAGTTTGAACCAACTTGGGCACCATAGTGAGACCCCATCTCTATAAAAAATAATAATAAACCAAAAAATTAAAAATTTTTCAAAAATTTTAATCGCTTCCCCCCACACAGTGTACCTATTTTAGGTATAGCAATTGATCAGAAAGGCGAGACAACTTGTCCAGGGTCTCTCAGTTCTTCACTGGCAGAATTGGAATCAGACCTTCCGTGTCATGAGGCCAAGGTGCCTTCTGGAAAATTCACTCCCAGCAAACACATGATTTCCTGGGAGAGATGGTTATAGCTTAGTATACTGGATCCAGATAGAGAATAGGTGTCCTGTGCTCACAGCGGAAAAGCAACAAAAATGGTAATGAAGGTTGAATGATCATCAGTAGAACCTTTTTTAAAAAAAGGGATAATGAACAATGCTCTATCCTCATATATTTCTGTAACAAAGCATTAAGGAATTCAGTTTTAAGGAGAAAAGTTTGTCACCCTGTATTTTCTATAGCTTAGTCAAATTGAGAGATGTGCTACAAAATAGAAGCAGTTAAACAACATCCAATCCACATTCTTGCCACTCAAAGAGTTCCTCATCCCCTGGTTGCTTGCTAGAAATGCAGATTATTGGGCCCCTTCCAGACCTACTGAAACATTTGAACAGGAACCCCCATTGATTTGCATGCACATTAAATCTGAGGGGCTTGCTGCTCTACATAGTTACCTTTCTCTGCCATTGTTTCTTCCGTTGGGGATAACGTCTTACGGGTCTGAAAGTCAAACACATAAGCAGGTCATGTTGTGAGCTGCAAAAGACAAATTTGACAGCAAAACAACATTTACTATCTTTTTAACTGAGTTTAACTTTAACTTAATCTAGTAACTTCTTTTGAATAGATTTTTAGGAGGATTTGTGGTCCTACAAGAGGAGAGGGAAGATAATGGGGAAAAAGAAGTCAGCAGGAAGGAAAAGGAGGGTATTTTCCCCAATGGCATAGACCAATCATATGACACCCTTAATGTGTTATCAAATTTCTGCAGGGGTCAGATGTGAAGCCCATTACCTGACATGCCCGCTGGGTGGTCTGGACTTTGAACAATGGCTCCTCCCATCTGGAACCCTCTGCTATTTTGCAAACGTTTCAATGGCTCTGCTGAAAGCAAGGAAACAACAGCTGGTGAATAATCTCATTTTATATTAATAGAGCAGCACTGACCTATCCAGGTCCCTTAATACTTCACGAAACAGAACATCCTTTCTTTCCCAGGGCAAGGAAGGGAAGTCTCAGCCATACCACATTACAGCACCAGTAGCGGCCCTGCAGGAGAATGAGCAGAAAGAGTTTTTCTTGCAAACCCACCTCACTGGACTTTTTCAGATGAGGATTAAGTTAGGCTAAAGGAGGATGGAAGAGAATATCCGCATTAAATCCCTGGACTTTACCTATGCAAAGAAATAACCAGAAAGTAAGATGATTCTTGCCCCAGCCTTGCCTCTGTCTTCTGTATGTGCAGCTCCTTCCGTGAAATCAAGATAGAGATGTCCAAGTTAAGTGACAATCCGAAAGATAAATGTGGGTTATTTTTAATACCAGGGCTAGCTGGTGGTTTAATGTTAGTGGAGTAAAATAAAACAGAATGTGACAACACCACAAGTTAATGAGTGTTTGTGCCTGTGCCAGTAGCATTTTTAACGCTGTAGAGAATTGCAAAGGATTAAGGTATAATCTGTGATTTCAAGGAACTTCATTCTGCTGGAGGATTTCTTCAACACAAATGACTAGAAGCAGGGATGTAAAATATAAACTGAAAGATATACACCTTAGCCAATTATACCATCACTGACACATACAGAAAAGGAAGATTAAAATGTTTTGATTAAGCAACGTTTCTAGAGATTCTGTCAAAACTTAAACAAACAAACAAAAATATCCTGGAGAAAAGTAATGCTTTCTTTAACATTTATAAACGTTCAATTGAGTATTCCTGCTCCAATTTTCTCAGTGTGGAATAGATGGAAAGTTGCTAGAAGGGAGTGGTTACATGCCACCGGAGTAAGTAAGCTGGGCCAGGCATACAGACTAGCTGATGAGAAGTAGGGAGAATGGCGGAAACTTCCTAAAACAGTAGTTCCTAACCTTTGCCTTTTGTTTGGGTCAAGGACTCTGTGATGGTTAATTTTACATCTCAATTTGGCTAAGTGACAGTGCCCAGACGTATATGGTCAAACATTATTCTGGACATTTCTGTGAGGGTGTTTTTGGGCGAGACTAACATTTTAATCAGTGGACTCTGAGTACAGCAGACGGCCCTCCCTAATATGGGTGGGTCTCATTGAATCCACTGAGGGCCTGAAAAGAACAAAAGACTGATTCCCTTGAGCAAGAGGGGATTCTCTGGCCTGACAGCCTTCAGACCTTAAGCCTTGGCTCCTCCTGGTCTCCAGCCTGCCAGCTCACCCTGCAGGTTTGGGACTTGCCAACCTCCACAGTCGTGAGCCAATTCTTTAAAATAAATATCTTTATAGACACATTCTATTAGTTCTGTTTCTCTGGACAACACTGACTAACACAGACCCTTTTGTGAGTTTTTAGAAGGAATATTTATTGAATGTCTTCTATGTGCCTAATTAGGGACCCTCTTCCTAGAAAATTGCACATGAACACAAAATTTTACATATGGTCTCCAGGGAATCACCAAATGCTTGAAGCAAATCCATGGACTCCCTCCTTTCATTAAAAAACTCCTGGGCCTCCAGCCCTTTACATGAAGGAGACATAGCTGAATATTTCCCCATCCAAATATTCCTGCTCTGAAAGCAGTTACCACCCGGTTGGTGAAGTAAGGAGTCTACCTGCCCAGAGTTACAGAAGGACCAGGAAGGCATCCGGCCATATAGCTCCCTCTCCCTCACCTCTCTGGGAGGCCAAGATTTCTATGTTAGCATCAGCACTCTGGGGTGGACATACGTTCACTTAACTAGATAGAATAAGGCATTGTTACTACCCATGGTGTGGCTGAGACTAGCTGGTTGTTCTTAAGCTTAAACACCAGTACTGCCTTCCTTGACATTCTCCTTATCTCCTCGTCCTTGCTGATGGACTGTGAGTGAAGGTGATGTGTGTCACCTCCAGTCAGAGGCCATGCAGATGGGGATGCCTTTCATGCCCTTTCCCCACTTTCAGCAGACTCACTGAAGGACTTCTCTGAGGTATTGACAGAGGCCTCAGATGGCCAAGGGGCCAGATCCTCTTTCTCCTGCACTCCACACTGGATTGTGACACAAGCAAAAGATCATCCTTCCTTTGTGTTACTTATGTTAAACGACTGAGATCTGGACCTTGTTTGTCAGCTTATCCTGACTAATGCATTTTACCATTATGAGAAAGATATTAGTAAAAATATTAGACAAATACCAACTTAAAAATTCTAATATGATCTAGGCTGGGCAAAGTGGCTCACGCCTGTAATCCCAGCACTTTGGGAGGCTGAGGCAGGCAGATCACGAGGTCAGGAGTTCGAGACCAGCCTGGCCAACATGCTGAAACCCCGTCTCTACTAAAAATACAAAACATTAACCGGGCATGGTAACACGCACCTGTACTCCCAGCTACTCGGGAGGCTAAGGCAGGAGAATTGCTTGAACCCAGGAGGCGGAGGTTGCAGTGAGCCAAGATCGCGCCACTGCACTCCAGCCTGGGTGACAGAGCAAGACTCCATCTCAAAAAAAAAAAAAATTCTAATATGATCTAAGCCATTATTATCCATTGACCTTAGCAGAGACTAAAGCCTGGGTCCTGAGGAAGTAGCTGTGTCTAGGGCTAAGAAGTCCAAACTTAGAGACCGCAGAAGACTAGGCTTCTGCTGGAGGCAGTCATGCTGCACAAGTCCAGGAGGCTCCATTCACACAGATTCTATAGTTCCCTGGAGTTGTACAGTGCACTGCCTGCACAACTGTACAAAGTAGCCCTGCTCCTGGGAGTGGCAAAGCAGCACAAAAGAGGCAGGAAGAATTGAGAGAGAGAGAGAGGAAGGGTGACATGGGAGCCCGCTATGCCTCTCTCATGACCTCATCACCCAGTCAAGTGCTTGCCCCGCTCATTGCTGAGATACCTGAAAAGTCCACCCACACCTCAGCTAATCAGATTCTAGGACAAGCCTTGGTTTGAGGGCCCTTTTGTTTTTGAAAAGAAGCATATCTCCCCTGAACTAGTTCCTGATGGTCTGCCTTAAATTATTGGCTACTAAAGGAAAAATAGTACTAAAGGGTGACCTGTCTGTTGGCCCTGCAGTTAGAAAATAGGGATTATTATTCCCATTTATCATAGAAAACCTTTCCTTCTTTCTTTCTCTTTCTTTCTGTTTCTCTTTCTTTCCTTCTTTCTCTTTCTTTCTCTTTCTTTCTTTCTCTCTTTCTTCCTTCCTTCCTTCCTTCCTTCCTTCTCTCTTTCCCTCCCTCCCTCCCTTCCTCCCTTCCTCCTTTTCTCCTTTCCTCCCTTCCTCCCTCTCTTTCTCTCTTTCTCTCTTTCTCTCTCTCTCTCTTTCTTTCCTTCCTTCCTTCCTTCCTTCCTTCTTTCTTGATGGAGTCTTGCTCTGTCGCCCAGGCTGGAGTGCAGTGGTGCAGTCTTGGCTCACTGCAACCTCCACCTCCTGGGTTGAAGCAATTCTCTTGCCTCAGCCTCCCAAATAGCTGGGATTACAGGCGCCTGCCACCGCACCAGCTAATTTTTTTTTTTTTTTTTTTGTATTTTTGGTAGAGATGGGGTTACATCATGTTGCCCAGGCTAATCTCAAACTCCTGAGCTCAAGTGATCCGCCCGCCTCAGCCTCCCAAAGTTCTGGGATTACAGGCGTGAGCCACCACACCTGGCCACCCTCATACCCACTTTTAAAAAACTTTATATTATAGAACATTTCAAAGATATACAAAATAGTGAAAATAATGTAATGGGCCATCATTAGACTTCAACAATTATCAACGTGCGGAAATTCCATTTCATCTATTTATCTCTAACCCTTGTTCCCTCCCTTGTTTTCTACCACTTCTCTGGATTATTTTGAGATGCATCCCAGACTTCATATCATTTTATTCATACATATTTTAGTATGTAGCTCCAAAAAAATTGTTTTTTAAAACATAACCATGATGTCCTTATCACACCTAAGAAACTTCCTTAATATTGACAAATATTCAGAGTTCAATTGTCTCCAATTTTCTAATTTTTTTCCACAATTTGTTTAAATTAGTATCCAAGCATGATCCATACCTGCAGTTGGCTAATATGTCTATTGGCTCTCTTTTCATTTACAAGCTACCCTGCCTTCTTTTCTTTTTTTTTTTTTTTCTTCTAATTTATTTGTTGGAGAAACTGGACCATTTGTCCTGTTGAGTTTCCCACATTCTGAATTTTGCTGATTGCAACCCTGTGGTGTCATTCAACCTGTTTCCCTAAGCCCTGTATTTCCTGACAAGTGTCTGTTAGATCTATAGCCTTGATCAATTCCGGCTTGATATTTCGACCAAGTTATTTCATAGGTGGTGGTGTGAGTTTTTGCATCTCATTAGGGGCACATGTCTGCTTCTCTCCCATTTTTGTAATGTTAAGATTAATTAGTGGGTTCGGGTATTGCCATCTTAGTCCATCCATTAGAGAGTTCCCCATCAGCATTTCCCCTAATAGTTTTAACAGCCATTGATGACCAGTGCTTGGATACATTATTTCTATGACTGCAAAATTATGGTATTCTAATTCTATCATTCTTCCTTCATCGATTAGCTGAAATGCTTCTCAAAGAAGACCTCTCCCTCAACAACAATTTAGTTACCCTGAAATACAGTTCATATACAAAAGACAAATGCTCGATTCTTTCCCTTTTTAAACCAGTTTTCAGAGTAATGAGTTGGTTTCCTAGCAACCTGTAAAGGTGACCTATGAGGATTTTTTTTCTCTGGTATAATTATAAACTCATGGATTTTAACGTATTTGATGTATTTCAATCCAGTACAGATGCTCGAATTATTCCATCTTTGAACAGTGAGTTTCTTTCTATTGGTTCCTAACCTAAGCATTGAGGACACAACTGAGTCATCTCTGAAATCTTCCTTACTTTCTAGTATGTCAAAATGTCTACTTATTTTCTTTTCTTTTTCTTTTTTTTTTTTTTTTTTTTTTTGAGAGAGAGAGTCTCCCTCTGTCATCCAGGCTGCAGTGCAGTGGCTGAATCTCAGCTCACTGCAACGTCCGCCTCCTGGGCAGAAGTGATCCTCCCGCTGCCTTACCCTCCCAAGTAGCTGAGACTATAGGCACTTACCACTATGCCCAGCTAATTTTTGCAGGGTTTTTTTTGTTTTTTTTTAAATGGAGTCTTGCTCTGTCGCCCAGGCTGGAGTTCAGTGGTGCGTCTTGGCTCACTGCAAGCTCTGCCTCCCAGGTTCATGCCATTCTCCTGCCTCAGCCTCCCGAGTAGCTGGGACTACAGGCACCCGCCACCACACCCGGCTAATTTTTTTGTATTTTTAGTAGAGACAGGATTTCACCATGTTAGCCAGGATGGTCTCGTTCTCCTGACCTCGTGATCCACCCGCCTCAGCCTCCCAATGCAGTTCTTTATTTGTAGGGACTGGGTTTTGCCAAATTTCCCAGGCCGGTCTCAAACTCTAGGGCTCAAGCAATCCACCTACCTCAGCCTCCCAAAGTGTTTTGATTATGGGCGTGAGCCACCAAGCAAGGCCCCAAATGTCCATATCTTGCCTCAACTCTGGAATCAGTGATTATCCAAGGATGCCCTGGTTCCCTTTAGTGACAAATTGGATTTAGAAACCACAGTCACAGAGCTGGCCAGCTCCCTACCTAGGAACCCTCTCCCTCACATCCCTCACATTTCATTTGATCCTACTTTTTCCCCAACACTTCACTGTCCCAGACTTCCCACAAGGGAACAAAAGATTGATAGCTAAAGGAAACTCATAATATAGTCATGTGTCACCTAATGACAGAGATGTGTTCTGAGATATGCATCATTAGGAGATTTCATCATTATGTGAACACCGTCATGTTCTCACACAAACCTAGCTGTGCAGCCTGCTACATGCCTAGGCTAATGCTATAGCCTATCCCTCCTAGGTCACAAACCTGTACAGCATATTACTGTACTGAATATTGTAGGCAATTGTAACACAATCATAAGTATACATGTATCTAAACATATCTAAATACAGAAAAGGTGGCTGGGCACAGTGGCTCATGCCTGTAATCCCAGCACTTTGGGAGGCCGAGGCAGGTGAATCACGAGATCAGGAGAACGAGACCATACTGGCTAACATGGTGAAACCCTGTCTCTACTAAAAATACAAAAATTAGCCAGGTGTGGTGGCGTGTGCCTGTAGTCCCAGCTACTTGGGAGGCTGAGGCAGGAGAATCACTTGAACCCAGGAGGCAGAGGTTGCAGTGAGCTGAGATTGCACCACTGCACTCCAGCCTGGGCAACAAGAGCAAAATTCCAAAAAAATTTAAAAATTAAAAATTAAAAACGAAAGAAAGAAAAGGTACAGTAAAAATTCAGTATTATAATTTCATGGCCGGGCATGGTGGCTCATGCCTGTAATTCCAGCACTTTGGGAGGCCGAGGCGGGTGGATCATGAGGTCAGGAGATCGAGACCATACTGGCTAACACCGTGAAATCCTGTCTCTACTAAAAATACAGAAAATTAGCCAGGCATGGTGGTGGGCACCTGTAGTTCCAGCTGCTCAGGAGGCTGAGGCAGGGGAATGGCATGCACCCGGGAGGTGGAGCTTGCAGTGAGCCAAGATCGCACCAGTGCACTCCAGCCTGGGCAACAGAGTGAGACTCCATCTCAAAATAATAATAATAATAATAATAATAATAGTTTCATGAGACCACTCTCCTATATGTGGTGCATCACTGACTGAAATGTCTTTATGTGGTGCATGACTATAACTGAAAACAGTTATCACCTTGATACACGTGAAGATTGAGACAAATCTCTTCTTTAGTGGAACGTGTCTAATTCCCTCACATGAATAGCCTACACTCTTTCCCTTGGTTATAAGGGCCCCAAAACTATCAGGTTCCCAAAACCAAGGAGGTAGGGGGTTGAGGGACACTTACCTTTGCCTAATGAAGTTTTATGTATAATACAAGAAGAGCACATCCTTTCTCTACAGGTGTCTTTTGCACTCTAGTAATCAAAACAGTTGTTTGATTGTATGGTTTCTTATCAAGCATTTTGACCCCTCAAGTTTTATTTTTTATAATATCAAGGGATATTTCTAAGTTGTGGTTTGATGAGTCCCTGACTTCAAACCCAACTAGTACATCACAAAATAACCATGTTCTGTAGTCACCGAAATCTTTAGATCTACCTGAATGGATGTGGACCCATCTCCTAGATAGATTAGGTAGAAAACAGTATTTATTATGTTATCATTTGTGTAAAAGGGAAAAAGAGCTTGAATATGCACAGAACATGTTTGAATCTATAACAGATTGGTATAGAACTAGAAGGGAGACTCACATTTCACCATATACCTTTTGGTTGTACTTTTGACATTTTAGTAATGTGCACGAATCATCTATTCAAAATATTTATTTAAAAAAAAACTGAAGAAAGCACTTTAGTAGAGAATCAATACTGTCTGATTGATTGATTGATCGATCTCGGCTTTCCAAGGAGTTATTGTAGATGGAAAGTGAAGAAGGGTATGCTTTTATAGGAGTATATTTATCTCTTAGGGGAGGCTTGAAAGCCAGAGGGGATGAGGATAAAGAGAGTTTGAACAGACACCCAGAAACAACTGCACTTGAAAGAACTTGTGAAATGCTTAAGTTCTCTGACACTTAGAGAATTACACCCTAGCTATGATACCATTAGGAGATGTGAGAGTGTGCTTGTTTAGAAAGCACCAGAAGTTGACTTCAGGTTCCGGAGGCCAGCCAAGGAGTCTCTGTCTGCAAGGATTGTGTCAAATTCATGCACATTCTCAACAATGACTGTATTTTTCTAATGGGGGATGGAGGGGATGATGGGATGGGGAGAAAGGGCAAATATTCAAAGCCAGGCAAAGGTGGGGGCAAAGTCAGGAGGCTTTTGGACTTTGACACCTTATCTCTGTTTTTGCCATCTTGGTGGGGAGTGAGGAACAGAGAAGAACTTGGTTTATTCTCAGGGAAATGTCTGGAGGCTGCCACATGGCTTCAGGTCAGCCTGAATTTAGGATTTAGTTCTAATAAAATTTTATTCTGGGATGCAACCTCCCTCTAGTTGTTAAGACTTCTGGTTGTCCAGTCTAGAATTGTTTAAACCATATCAATGACTTCCAATAAAGAGAGCTTAGAATGGAAGAAAAGAAATAAAGAGAAAAAGGGAAAGATGTTCATTAGTTAAAGCCAAATCACCGATCACTTATGGCAGGCCCTTCACTTTATCTCTCTTTTCACGGACCTTCCCTATCAACAGCACTTCTAGAGAGGTGGCATTTTGGAGTGGGAAAGACCTGGGTTTGAATCCCAGCTCTGCCATATTAGTGGAACAACCTTGGGCAAATTACATAAATGCTCTGAACCAATGTCCTCTTTGGTAATGTGGGACACTGATGGGTACTTTAGTCTTAAGTTAGGATCAAGTGAGAGCATTTATGCAATTCAGCACACATTTTTTGGGTACCTATCATGTGATAGTGAGATAGAAAACCAGCAGAACTTGTTTTCTGGTTATAATCCCGCTGACCAAAACAGAATCTACTCCAGATGAGATAAAGTGAAGAGCCTGGCCAAAACCAGCAGATGGTGACAAAAGCAATCCCTAGCTGCCCTCATTGCTCATTAGCATAAGACACTCCCACCAGAGCCGTGACAGTTCACAAATGCCATGCCAATGACCCAGAAGTTACCACCCTTTTCTCTGGCAATGCCCCAGAAGTCACTGCCTCTTTCCTAGAAAGCTCTAAATAACCCATCCCTCAATTTGCATTAACCCTTCCCTTAATTTTCCAAATAATTGAAAGTGAGTGTAAGTGAGTATAAATACAGTTGCTTAGAGCCCATACCTTGCTGATTCTAGGCACACTGCCTGTGAGTTAGCCCTGCTCCACAAGAAGTAGTACTGTTCAGGAAAAGGTTGCTATCTAACACCACTAGCTTGCCCTTGAATTATTTCCTGGGCAAAGCCAAGAACCCTCCTGGGCTAAGCCCCAGTCTTGGGGCTCACCTGTCCTGCATCATCAGGTGGCCACAAAGGGATGAAGATAATGAGTGGGAGGAAGTGACCACTGTGGCATTGAGACAGCAGAAATGGCAGTCATCAGCGGCAAGATGGCAAGACAGTGGCAATTAGTAAAGAGGCCAAATGATAAGAAATACTTGAGAGCTGGAGAAATGGTGAGACAGCAGGATGGCAAGACGGTGACCAGCGAGATGGTGAGAGGCGGCAATCAGAGAGAGGTGGTGATGTGGCAGTCAGCCAGCCCTGTAAGGATCAAAGCTGCAGAGAGCTGGAACACTAACCAAAGGTTCTTTGCAGGACCATCATCTTTCCTGGCAGATGGTGGAGCTGAGTGGATAGACGAGCAGCCATAGCGCAGGGATTCAAAGCTCTGGCTGGGAGGCTGCAGGATCACATGCCAATTCCCTCGCAGCAACCGAGCCTGCCCAAGCCTGGGAAACCTGGGGAGTAAACCTTCACCTGCACCGTACATCAGAGACTGGTTGGCCCTATTTTGACTCCTGTGGACAGGTAAGTATCCCTTTTGACTCATCCCCCAAATATCAGGTGAGCCAGGAAAATAAGGCCTTTGGTTTAGACAGTCAATTCAAAGTCCCCCATAGCATACCTGATTACATCTCTATTGCCCCTTTTCTAGGTCGTTTCTCCTCTAACATGATTTTATTTTTCTGTCAGTCATTTTATTTTATTTTCCACCTTGAAATATATGTTTTCTTTGCAGTTTTTGCTTTGGCTCCCTGCTAACTCTATTTGGGCAATTGTTTAAGGCTGAACACTTGGTTATGAGAGGTACCCTGTTTTATTGACCCTGGGATGCCAGAGTCATGTTGTTCTGTGACCCCAACTTGGTCTTTGGCCGCGCCCTGGATGCTCTGGGATTTTCAGCATTGGGTGTGGGGACTCTCATTGGCCACTACTCGGTTACTCTGGGTTTTCAGCATTTGGTATTGTTGGCCACCCCAGGTACTCTGGGGTTTTTGGCATTGGCATTCCCTCTAGGATTGTGGGGTAGAAGACCACCTAAGGGGACTCTTGGTCTTGCCGTTTCTCATTTTCTACCCTAAAGTTATAACTTCCCATAACAACCTTTCCTTTTGTTGTTGCCACTTTATTTACACTTTTCCCACTATAACTTGCTTAATAAAAATACTTCTTTTGTCACATTTCATTCACTTTATAAGCCACTTTCGTAACACCTTGCTACCTATACTTACACCTTCTCTGCAGGAAGTGGAAATTGGAAAGGAAAATAGAAAGGGCCCTGTTGCTTTGCCTCTCACTAGACTCAGAAGAACTTCTGTGTCCAGTAGAAATCATTGTTAGACATGGAGACAATGCTAAGTATACCTAAGGACTCATCATTAGGATGCCTTTTAGGCTGTTGGAGCAAATTCAATTCTGGCTTAAAGAAAAAGAAACTCGGCCAGGCGCGGTGATTCACGCCTGTAATCCCAGCACTTTGGGAGGCCGAGGCGGACGGATCACGAGGTCAGGAGATTGAGACCATCCTGGCAAACATGGTGAAACCCCATCTCTATTAAAAATACAAAAAATTAGCCGGGCATGGTGGCGGGTGCCTGTAGTCCCAGTTACTCAGGAGGCTGAGGCACTTGGGTCCAATACAAATGAGAAGACCAAGAGATTTAGCCTAAACATGGTTCTGTACATTATAATGCTATTTTATAATTAACATTAAAAAGAAGGAATATGGGGCGAGGTCTCTTATGTACAGGCTTTTACGGCCCTTTACTGGCTCAGTGTTATTTCAAGGCACCAGGAAGCCACGCCTAAGGGATCCCCTTCTAGCTGCTTCTCTTAGAAGGCCTACTCCCTCCCCAGAGTCTTCCTAGTCTCCCAATTTAGAGGGGTTCCTGCCAGTTCTCTAACACAGGATTCCACCCAAGGTCATCAGGCACTCCTCCCCGTTATCCAGCTAGCCCCAGCCTAAACCCTCTGCTGTCGGAGAAAGTAGCCCACCCAGTACCCCCGGAAATGGGGCTCCATATCAGCCCCGAAGTCAAAGCTGTGTCCATTGTGGGAGGTAGTTGATGGAGATGGGAGGACACTTAGAATACACGTGCCATTTTCTGTGTCTGATTTGGCTCTATGCAAGGAAAAATTCTGCCAATTTTCAGGGAATACATTAAAGTTTATAGAAGAGTTTGTTAAATTGACCATGTTCTTTAGCTTGGTATGACTTGCAGGCATTGTTGCCCACTTGCTATGCCATAGAGAAAAAGCAGAGCAAAGTGTGTGGCTAAGCCTCTCAATTATGAGAAGGTTAGAGACGTAATTCAGGGTAAAGATGAAAATCTCACTCTTTTTCTGGGTAGTTTGGTTGAGGAACTCAGAAAATATGCTAATACAGACTCAGACTGCCTGGAAGGGCGAGCTCTCCTGGGGAGGCATCTTATTACTCAATTTGCTCTGACATTAGGAGGAAGCTACACAAACCAGCAGTGAGACCCCAATCCCCTATGAACCAAGCCTTAAACACGGCCTTTAAAGTTTATAACAATAGAGATGGGGCAAAAATGGAAAAGACCAAAAGAAATAATCAAAAAGAACAATTATTGGTGATGCTGTAAGCGCCCTTCGACCTCAGGGCCACCCATCCTCAGAAAGTGTCTCAACACTGGTGTCCGGGATACCTAGACAAGAGCCCCAACTTGTCAGCCGCTAGGACAGAATCAGTGTGCCTACTATAAGCAAAAGGGTAATCAGCAATAAGAATGTCTTAATCATCCCTCGTGAGACGAAAAAGCTCCCTGTCGATGTTAGAACTAACCTTCTTCCACTAGCCCCAACAACCTGCCTTGCTCAGGTAAGCCAGAGCTTTGAATCCCTGTGCTATGGCTGCTCGTCTGTCCACTCAGCTCCACCATCTGCCAGGAAAGATGATGGTCCCGAAAAGAACCTTTGGATCAAGTCCCGGACCCTTGATCCAATGGACAGTTTCCCACAGTGGCAGACAAGCAGCCACCCAAACATTTTTCTTCCGTGTCTCTGCTGCTGGGTGACCTCTCTGGCAGCTCAGGGACTCTGAGGTCTCCCCTTTAGCAATGGATTTTGCCCCTTCCCTTCTTTATTTGATGCTACAAGATCCCCTTCCCTGCCTCTTCCTGTCTTCCATACCTATTGGAGCAAACAATATTTGGCCAAGTAGACAGGTCCCAATTTTATAAATAACAGATCCAGCTGTCTTGCACAGGTCGCTTGATTTGTGTGATGTGTGTTGCGCTGAGCATGCTATCAAATTGACTCATAGGCAGGGCGCAGTGGCTCACGCCTGTAATCCCAGCATTTTGGGAGGCTGAGGCGGGTGGATTACCTGAGATCGGGAGTTCGAGACCAGCCTGGCCAACATGGTGAAACCTCACCTCTACTAAAAACACAGAAATTAGCTGGGTGTGGTGGCACGCACCTGTAATCCCAGCTACTCCGAAGGCTGAGGCCGGAGAATCACTTGAACCTGGGAGGCGGAGGTTCCAGTAAGCAGAGATCATCCCATTGCACTTCAGTCTGGGCAACAAGAGTGAAACTCCGTCTCAAAAACAAAAACAAAACAAAACAAAACCATTGGCTTATAAATAAAACAGCACTCATAAATTAAACAAATAAGACTAAACTTGTTAGTTGGAAGGGAATATTGTGTCTTCTAAAATTTAACTTTCAGCTTTTTGCCTAGATAAAATACTGATTTTCCTAGGCTTTAGAATGCTTAACATGGCTTTAAATGTTGAACTTTTTGTGTAGCTTAAAATCTTAAAATTGGCTGGGCATGGTGGTTCACACCTGTCATCCCAGCACTTTGGGAGGCCAACGCAGGCGGATTGCTTGAGCTCAGGAGTTTGAGACCAGCCTGGGTAACATGATAAAATCCATCTCTACAAAAAATACAAAAATTAACTGGATTTGGTGGCATGCACCTGTAGTCCCAGCTACTTGGGAGGCTGACATGGGAGGATCGCTTGAGCCCAGGAAGTAGAGGTTGCAGTGAGCTGAGACTGTACCACTGCACTCCAGCCTGGGTGACAGTGACACCCTGTCTCAAAATAAATAAATAAATAAATAAATAAATAAATAAATAAATAAATAAATAAATAAAATTATAGAATGGTTCTCATCTATAGAATGTCAATATCTGATAGTTCAGGATTCTTTGCTTTCTAAATTTATATAAAATGTGCCAGGGAAAACATATATTCTTTACTGTGAAAAAGAATAACTTGTTCAATTCAGAAATTATTAAAAGGGAGGTTCAAAATATTAAGGAACATGTGAATAAAAAAGAGAGATGTGAGGTGAGTTATGGATAGAAGACTTTTTTTGTGTGTGTGGGGAGGAATATATATATTTTAAATCATCTTGTATAACGAGGAATCTTGTGTGGTGGATTCTTGTCCTAGAATAAAGTCACTGGTGTTTGGAAGGGAGGTGGTATAGGTTGGGTCAGAGTGTCCAGACATGTCATGGATGGTCTATGTGGGTCATGATGGGCTCATGAAGGGGAATTTGTGAGGGGAGTTTAGTGTTTGACTAAGCTGGCTATGATTGATGGGGGAATTGTTTGTGGTGGACTTTCTAGAAAATGGTGTATGTGCCAGGTATGGTGGCTGACGCCTGTAATCCCAGCACTTTGAGAGGTCAAGGTGGGCAGATCACCTGAGGTCAGGAGTTCCAGACCAGCCTGGTCAACATGGGTGAAACCCCGTATCTACTAAAAATACAAAAATTAGTCAGGCGTGGTGGTGTGCGCCTGTAATCCCAGCTACTTGGGAGGCTGAGGAGGAGAATCACTTGAACCAGGAAGGCGGAGGTTGCAGTGAGCCGAGATCGTGTCACTGCACTTCAGCCTAGGTGACAAGAGTGAGACTCTCTCTCAAAAAAAAGAAAAAGAAAAAAGAAAAAAAAATGGCCTATGTGTTGAAACTGGGTTTTCTTTAGGTATTCATTTGCTAAATTACCAGAAATTTTGGTTTTCAATTCTGTTATCTATTTCTTTTGAAAACTTCTCAACTTTGTGTAACTCTCTCCTTCAGCTTTTTCATCAGCCCCTGTGACTTTTTCTCCTCCAGTCTGACAGTTGCTGTGGCCTGATGCTAAAGTGTTTTGTCTTGGAGGTCTGCATGACCAGTGTTTTTCCTGAATACAGCTTAATTCCATGCTCGTGGTTTTCCTTGACAAATAACCTTATTTTTGGCTTTTAGTTTTTTTACTCTTTTTCTTTTTTTTTTTTTTTTTTTTTTTTTTGAGACGGAGTCTCGCTCTGTCACCAGGCTGGAGTGCAGTGGCGCGATCTTGGCTCACTGCAACCTCTGACTCCCTGGTTCAGGCAATTCTCCTGCCTTAGCCTCCTGAATAGCTGGGATTTACAGGCGCCTGCCACCACGCCAGGCTATTTTTTGTATTTTTAGTAGAGACGGGGTTTCAGCATGTTGGCCAGGATGGTCTCAATCTCCTGACCTCATGATCTGCCTGCCTCAGCCTCCCAAAGTGTTGGGATTACAGGCGTTAGTCACCACTCCCGGCTAGTTTTTGACTCATATTGCTTAAAAGGGTTTTAAGGGCTAATGAGTACGTACCCACCTCCACTTCTATCTGGCCTAGAATGTTTAATTGGTTACAAGTCACTGGACTCTAAGTCTGTTGGCCAAAGAGAATCCCTGTCCCCGCCAAAAAAATGGAAAAAGTAACTCAGGCCATGACAGGAAACAGGTAGTCAGATGCCTCACTATGCCTTTCCCTTGGAATTTAGGCCAGGTGCAAAAGGTCTTTCAAAATTATGAAAATAAAGTATTCGCCTTTCCCACAGAGAAAAAAAAAGCTCCTCGGTTCAATCAGAAGACTTAGTATTACTAAAAACTTAAAAAGAAAGACCCCCTGAGCATCAGTTAAACCAAAATGGAAGGGCCCCATCAGGTATTGGTAAGTACTGTCACAGATGTTAAGCTTCAGAGAGTCACTAGCTGGGTACACCTGTCCAGGATTAAACGTGTGTCTTATGAGTCCCCACAGGCATAAAAGGAGCACACCACCACCTACATTTATAAACCTAGAAACTTAAGGCTGTTGTTTTGCAAGCACATAGATAAATAACAGGATGCTGTGGGTGGGGATAGGAGCATTAATTTTTCTCTTCCTCCTAATTGTAATTATCTTGTTTAGCCTCCCTCATAAAGTTTGTATCTCCTAGATTCCACATATAGATGATGCCAGCTTCCAACTCATCCGGTCTTCTGACCTGGAAAAGAAAAACATCCTGCCATTGGTCCCCTTAGGTCAGGTATCCAGAGATTTTTACACTGCCAACACTAGGCAGGGCCTATGCCCATAAAATCAGCAAGAAGTAGTTACAGAAGATGGACCTTCACCCCTCTGCAGCCCCCTTAAGATTAGGAGGCTTTGGCCAGATGCGGCGGCTCACGCCTGTAACCCCAGCACTTTGGGAGGCTGAGGCAGGTGGATCAACTGAGGTCAGGAGTTCAAGACCAGCCTGGTCAAGATGGCAAAACCCTATCTCTACTAAAAGTACAAAAATTAGCCGGGCGTAGTGGTGTTTGCCTGTAATCCCAGCTACTTGGGAGGCTGAGGCAGGGGAATTGCTTGAACCCAGGAGGCAGAGGTTGCAGTGAGCCAAGATTGTACCACTGCACTCCAGCCTGGGCAACAAGAGCAAAACTCCATCTCAAAAAAAAAAAAAAAAAGATTAGGAAGTGTATCTAATTTCTAAGGGGGAAGTGAGGTGAGGTAGGAGACTGCTAGGACTTGTTTTCTGGTCACAACTCTGCTGACGAAAATAGGATCTAGTTCAGACAGGATAATGTGAAGAAACTGGCCCAAACCAGCAGATGGCAACAAAAGTGCTCCCTACCTGCCCTCCTTGCTTGTTAGTGTGAGACACTCCCACTAGGGGCATGACAGTTTATAAATGCCATGGCAATGACCCAGAAGTTACCATCCCTTTCCAAGAAAGTTCTAAACAACCCATCTCATTTTGCACTAACCTTCCCTTAATTTGTGTGTATTTAAAAGTGGATATAAGTGAGTATAAATACAGTTTCCAAGTGCCCATATGTTGCTGAGTCTGGATGCACTGCCTATGAGTTAGCCCTGCTCTGCAAGGAGCAGTACCGTTCAATAAAAGAGTGCTGTCTAACACCACCCGCTCACCTTTGAATTTTTTCCTGGGTGAAGTCAAGAATTCTCCAAGGCTAAGCCCCAGTCTAGGGGCTCTCTGGTGGATCATTGAGCCCAGCAGTTTGACACCAGCATGGACAACATGGCGAAGCCCCATCTCTACAAAAAAAATACAAAAACTAGCCAAGTATGGGGGTACATGCCTGTAATCCCAGCTACTTGGGAGGCTGAAGCAAGAGGATCACCTGACTCCAGGAAGGTCGAAGCTGCAATGAGCCATGATCGTGCCACTGAACTCCAGCCTGGGTAACACAGTGAGATGCTATCTCAAAAAAAAAAAAAAAAAAAAAAAGTGGACGGGCACGGTGGCTCACGCCTGTAATCCCAGCACTTTGGGAGGCTGAGGCCGTCGGATCACCTGAGGTTAGTGTTCAAGACCAACCTGGTCAACATGATGAAACCCCATCTCTACTAAAAGTACAAAAATTAGCCGGGCATGGTGGAGTGTGCCTGTAATCTCAGCTATTTAGGAGGCTGAGGCAGGATAATTGCTTGAACCCAGGAGGCGGAGGTTGCAGTGAGCCGGTATCATGCCATTGCACTCCAGCCTGGGCAACAAGAGTGAGACTCCGTCTCAAAAAAAAAAAGAGAAAAAGGAAAAAAAAAAGATGGATAATGGAATGTTGTGCTAAAGGCTGTCATAGACAATCTGAGAGGTAAATGCTATGCTATGGACTAACAGTAAGGGGAAAGGAAGATGGCAAATTTGCAGAGAAGATCAAGTTTGATCAGTTTGCTGGCCTGAAGGTAGGACAATGACAAAGGCTCATTTTAGGGGCTTCTGGTGTACAAAGGTGTAGGGGTACTACCAAAAAGTCATTCTGCCACTTGTTGAAATGTTGTAAGGAAGACTTTAAGACTATTGCAATGGGAGAGAAAGATCAGGCTCAACTCCGAACACAGCATGGATAAATGGGTATTTATAGACAAGGAGCAGAGTGAGGGGGTTGGTGGGTGAAAAATTACTAGGAGGAGACATCAAGGGTAGAGAGACTCTTGCTAAACTGAACTAACAGGATTCTCACTGAAGGAAAGCCAAGGACTTAGACATCAAAAGTGGAGGATGAGGAACTTGCTCAGGTATCAGTGGTGATCAGACGACAAAATGGAGGGAATTCTCCCTAAACTGACGTAGCAACATTCTTGTTCACACTGGGCTAGAGAGGCCAAAGACAGGACAGGTGCCAAGGTCTTAGTGGAGTCTTAGTGGAGAAGAGGGCTCAGAGGAGCATGAGTCAGGTTGGGTCAAGGAGAGAGTCTTTGTTGGAGGGGGAAATTAAATGGTATGAAGGGGAATTTTAGGTGGTTCAACAAGGAGGCAATGTAGTGAGTGGCAACATGGGAGAACTGAGGCTGGAGAGCCCATGCTGTTGCCCCTCTTTTGCCCCTTCCCTCTCTCTCTCCCCCAGAAGCAGTTGACTGGCTGCCTCTTGCTGTGGTTCCTGTGAAAGGCGGCTTTGGTTTGGATCTTCAGTGGGATAAGGGGCTCTGTTCAGAAGAGAGGCTTCCAAATATGCATGAAGGGAAGTAACACAAGCAAAATGCAGGTACACAGTAGGTGTGCAATGCCTATGGGTCCTCTTCTCTTTCTCCCAGTGCTCCCTTTTCAGTGATGAGCCCAGAAAAGCTATAGTTCTATACCCTATACACATGTTCATCCCTCACTTTGAGGAAGAACAATTCCCCCAAACATTTTTTAAAAAATAGTAACATCTAGCAATAAATTAACAACTGGCAACGAACTGTTTCCTGCAAGTTAAATTGTTTCTGAATGCGATATTACTAGGTCCTGGCTGCAAGCTCTTAGGGACTGCACACCTGGAAGGCTGCTGGGCAGAAGTGTCATAACACATACCCCCAGCTCTTCCTTCTGTCAAGTGTCTCAGTCGTTTTGAACTATTTGGAATTTCCGCCTATTCCCCCAAATTGGCAGCCTCTCCTGACTTTTATAGCTTTTGAATTTTGTACAAAGTGCATGTATTAACTATTTACATTTTTATATTTTCAAAAAATGATGATCTCTGTTACAGCAGCTAAAGTGGATTTTTCCCACTCCAGTAACTCACCACCATATTTCCCTATTTTATCTTCTTAGCAGTACTAGTCAGCATTTTGTTTTTATGCTGCGCCCAGTCTCCCTCCACTAAACCATAATCTCCTCGAGCCAACACTCTGCCTTGTTCTCTGTGAGATCTCCAATATCTAGAGTATTTATTTTCCTTCCTTTTCTCTTCTTTTCTTTCCTTTTTTTCTGTTAGTATCTTAATTAGATTTTTAGATTGAGATGCCTTCATACAATGCTTTAGGGATTTTTAGTGTTTTTTTCCTATAGCCTGAAAGAGTTTACATAACAGAAATTATCTATTCATAAAGCAATGCTACTCAAAATGTGTTCTGCAGGCACTAAAGTATAAATCAAACATACTGTTTAGTTCAAACGTACTATTTAGCTGAGTTTGTTTGTTTGTTTGTTTTTGTTTTTTTTTAGCAAAGACTTCATTGATGAAGGAAGCAATATACTGATTTCTGTTCCAGTGCAAGCTCCTTAACTTTTTGCAGGCTGGTAGCAAACAGTTCTGTAACTAGCTACCTGAGTAGCACTGCGGTAAAGGGTAACAGAATACAGATAAAAAACCACCAGAGCCTGGTGCTTTTTCAACTGTTAGATTTAAATTGCCTTTCTATTCTCTTCTGTGGGCATTGATCTGTTTAGATTTTCTTCCTTTTCTTGGCTCAGTTTTGCTAAGTTATATTTTACTAGGAAGGTATCAATTTCCTCTATTTTCAGATGCATTTCTAGAGTGTTGCACAGGATAGTTTCTTTTAGTTCTCTTTATCTCTTCCACATCTGTTTTGGATCCTCATGAGTAAATAGAGGAACATGCAGTAAAAAAGATTGAGAAAAGAGTCAAAAAGGTTAGCGTTCAACCAGGAGAGCTCAGTATTATTCTGGTCACTGAATATGCAAAAATACTCAAATTCTCAAGGGGCTTCATATTTTATCTCTTTTAATTATCCTGAAATAGTTTTAGTATTAATTGCTTTTTGAAGAAGTAGATATTGCCTATTAAATTATCTACGTAGAGACTGGTCAAAGAGTTTCATATGTTCTTTTTGTTACTTGTTTTGTTTCCCATTTTTTTTATTTAAATTTTTTTATTTCTTTTTTTTTTTTAGAAAGGGCATGAACAAGTTCCCTTTGTATTCAAAGGCTGGTCTCAAAATTGATGGACTAAAACCAGTACTTACAGATAGCTAACTAGTGTTGGCAGTGTTTAAATTTACTTTTGGACTTACAGAACAATTCATCAGTTAGTTAATCCGGATATGGCAAACACTCGTAAGGTATAGTTGGTGCAATTTTTATTTGTAAACATTTGATCAATCATTAAGAGACATTTCTGACCAGGCGGGGTGGCTCATGCCTGTAATCCCAGCACTCTGGGAGGCCGAGGCGGGTGGATCACGAGGTCAGGAGTTCAAGATCAGTCTGGCCAACATGTTAAAACTCCGTCTCTACTAAAAGTACAAAAATTAGCTGGGCATGGTGGCACGTGCCTGTAGTCCCAGCTACTCAGGAGGCTGAGGCAGGAGAATTGCTTGAACCGGGACCCGGGAGGCGGAGGTACCAGTGAGCCGAGATCGCGCCATTGCACTCCAGCCTGGGCTACAGAGTGAGACTTTTCTTATCCTGCTGTCTCCATAAAGCATTCCTTGGCAACTTTAGCCTGAAGTGATCTCTCTCTCTACTGAACTTTCAGAACAATCATTCTCTCTATAATTAATTTGTCGATTAATTGTATTAGGCACTGGGACATCTCTTCTACTATTGTTTTAAAATTAATTTTGTTTCTCTTATTAAACTTTTAAAAACACAAACTTTATTTTCAAGCCAGTTTTAGATTTACAAAAAAAATACAGATAAAATAGAGTTCCCATATACCCATGTAGTTTGCCCTATGATTAACATCTTACATTAATATGGTACAGTTGTTACATTTAATAAACCAATATTGATACATTAATATTAAAGTTTATGCATTATTCAAATTGTCTTAGTTTTTCTGTTCCAGGGTGCTACGTTGCATTTAGACCTCATGTCTCCTTTGCTCCTCTTGGCTGTGACAGTTTCTCAGACTTTACTTTTTTTTTTGGATGATCTTGAGAATTTTGAGAGGTATTGGTCAGGTATTTTGTAGAAAGGCCCCCTATTGGGATTTGTTTGATTTTTTTTTCATAATTAGACTGGGGTTATGGATTTGGGGGAAGAAGATCACAGATGCAAAATGACATTTTCATCACATCACATCAAGTGTACATATTGTTGACATGATTTATGACTTATGATTGATGTCGACCTCGGTCATCTGGCTGAGGTGATGTTTGTCACGTTTCTCTGCGGTAAAGTTATTCTCCTCTCCCCCTTTCTACACTGTACCCTTTGGAAGGAAGTCATTATGACAGTCCACACTAGGAGTGGGAGTCATTTGCACATTCTTACAGGTGACGTGTTTACAGAAATTATTTAGATTTCTGCACGAGAGATGTATCTCTCCTCCCCCATTTATTTACTCAAACATAGGTCCTTTGAATCATCAAATAACATGAAAACAATATCCAAGTGTTAGCCCTCTGTTTGAAGGTGGGCATCTTTAGTGCTCTGCCTGGTCCTGATCCCCAGATCCAGCATGCTGGCTGTCCTCTCGAGGACTGAGGATGGAGAGGTTTTGCCTGCAGTAAATTGACTCTAAGACAAATTTCAGCAAAAGGAGTTCCTGCGAAAAGGACACTTTTCGAAGTAAAGTGACTTTCCAGTATCTAAACTGGAAACCAATGAGGATAGAAATTAGGATGGATATTTGAATCCACACAACCCAATAAATTAAGTATTACTATTATTATTATCATTATCCTCATCCTTATTTTAAGTTGATAATCAGGAGAACATGTCATTTAACCTGCGAAAGCCCCTGACATCGTCTTTGCGATCTGTCCCAGATTATATCCACTAGTCCTTGAGGACTTTTCTCCTTGGCAGCAGTTAGCAGAACTGACACCCCCGTTGCTTCTGCTTTTGGTTTGTCACTGCCTCTTCATGCCACTTCCTGCTCCCTCTGTGCTAGGGGGGGTTCCCTCATGCTTGGCAATTCTACATTTGAAACTCCTTCAGTTCCGTAGGTATCCGCAATATCTGCAAGAGTTTTATTGCAATAGAGAATTTTGCTATCATTATTAGGAAAAATTTTTGAAGAGTAAGATAAAATTCCAGACCCTTGGCTTGCTCCATCTTCACCTTTTTTCTAATTGCTGGACCTTCCTACTTCTTCCTCAGACCCTGTCTCTCAGGACTCTGAAGCATCTTCGTCTCACCTAAGCCATCCCCACGGGATCATTATTATATGACATAGCCACCAAAGTGCAGGTAGGCACTTTTACGAATTTGTTTACTCAGTAGTATTTATTCCGTAGGGCTTTCTGTGTACAAACAGTTGTGTTAGGTTAACCATTAGAAGGCTGGGCACGGTGGCTCACACCTGTAATTCCAGTTCATTGGGAGGCTGAAGTGAGAAGATTGCTTGAGCCCAGGAGTTGGAGACCAGCCTGAGCAGCATAGAGAGAGACCCTCCCATCTCTGCCAAAAATGAAAAAAGTTAACCAGGCATGGCAGCGTGTGCCTGTAGTCCCAGGTACTAAGGGAACTGAGGTGGGAGGATCCTTGAGCCTGGGAGGTTGAGAATGCAGTGAACTCTGATCATGCCACTGCACTCCAGCCTGGGCAACAGAGCAAGGCCCTGTTTCCCCCACCCCCCTCAAAAAAGATTAACCATTAGGTAAAAACCTCAAAGTATTATCTGTCCCTGGAGTATTTGCATAAACAAGAGTTAAATCCTTTTGAAAAACAAATACTGAAGGTCAAGTTTTAGGCAACAAATTATGGATGAGAAAAGACTCTAGAGAGTATTAACAACCTTCCCAGTATCCCTGAAATGGTACTGATCTCCTCCTGAGCATGCCTGCAAGGAGGGCTCTGGGTACCACAGTTTGATGTCTACACTGTGTGCCCCACCGGAACAGCTGCAAAATCAAGACCTCCTCGTTAATATAAAATCAATAGTTTATGAACATTAATATTCATTATTTTGTTCATTGTCATAGATGTTCATTAGGTTATTCATAATGTATTAATATTACGTTCATTGTTATACATTCATTGTTATTCATGATGTATTATGTTCATGGTTATGTGTTCTGTATTATGTTACTCATAATGTATTATGTTCATCATTATATGTTTTTATTTTATTTTATTTATTTTATTTTTTTAGACAAAGCCTTGTTCTGTTGCCCAGGCTGGAGTGCAGTGGTGTGATCTCAGCTCACTGCAACCTCCGCCTCCTGGGTTCAAGCAATTCTCCTGCCTCTGCCTCCTGAGTAGCTGGGATTATAGCGCCCACCACCATGTCCAGCTAATTTTTGTATTTTTAGTAGAGATGGGGTTTCACCATATTGGTCAGACTGGTCTCGAACTCCTGACCACCAGGTGATCCACCCGCTTCAGCCTCCCAAAGTGCTGGGATTACAGGCGTGAGCCACCACGCCCAGCCTTCACTGTTATATGTTCATTATACCACTTATAATGTATTATGTTTATAATGTGTAATGTCTGTAAGTATTATTGATAGGTTTGGCTGTGTCCCCACCTACAGTTCAATTATGGGACCTTGAACTGTAGGTCCCACAATTCCCACATGTCATGGGAGGGTGGGGGACTCAGTGGGAGGTAATTGAATCATGAGGGCAGGTTTTCTTTCCCATGCTGTTCTAGTGACAGTGAATAAATCTCACAAGATCTGATGGTTTTACAAAGGGCAGTTCTACACATGCTTTCTTGCCTGCCACCATGTAAGACATGACTTTGCTCCTCCTTCACCTTCCACCATGATTGTGAGCACTCCCCAGCCATGTGGAACTGTGAGATTAAACCTCCTTTCCTTTATAAATTACCCAATCTTGGGTATTTCTTCACAGCAGCGTGAGGGCAGACTAATACAATTGTGTTCTTGAGTTCATTCAAGTATAAAAAGTGCAACCCTTTGGGTTCTCATCCTATTTCTGCCACTGACTGCTAAGTGATTCTGGGCAATTCCCTCAGGCTCTCTGAACCTCATAAGCTGCAGTTGTAAGATTGAGAGGTTGCTCTAGATAACAATAGCTAATATTTATCAACCTCTTACTATATACTAAATACTGACCTAAGTGTTTTACATGAATCATTTCATTTAATCTCTATGAGTTAGGTATTATTATTTCTTTCATTTTACAGATGAGGAAACTGAGGGCCAGACAACTTGCTGATGTTACACTGGCTACCACTTTACTGTGAGCCACGAAGCACCACACCTGGTCTCATGGCAGGAATGGCTTCTTGGCCTTAGGGAACACTGGCTGTGTGGAAAAATCACACCTCAGAATGATCCATGGGAGAGAAAAGGGGAGAGGGAGTTTGCTGCCCTCTCTGCCCTGTCTCTTGTCTCTACTGGCCCAAGTTTGTCCCATGGGGAGTCGAGAACCCCTTCCTCCTGGGTGGTGTCATGCAGCCTCTTTAGCAGGCGGTAGGGAGGTTAGCTCCCAGGCCTTGTGGGTTGGCTGTTTATCTGAGTCTGGAGGTGGTTGGAGGAGCCATAACCCCAGATAGGGAGCAGGTGTGTGGGCCACACACAGTAGCTGAGGCAAAGCAGGCACCTGAGGAAGCAGATGAGGCTGAGAGAAGTCTGATACTCATGGATGGGTGTGGTGAGTGGTCATTGAAATGCAGACAACTGGGCTGGGCGTGGTGGCTCACGCCTGTAATCCCAGCACTTTGGGAGGCTGAGGTGGGCAGATCTCCTGAGGTCAGGAGTTTGAGACCAACCTGGCCAACATGGCAAAACCCCATCTCTACTAAAAATACAAAGATTAGCCAGGTGTTGTTGTGGGAGCCTATAATCCCAGCTACTGGGGAGGCTGAGATGGGGAGAATCACTTGAACCCAGGAGGTGGAGGTTGTGGTGAGCTGAAATCACATCACTGCACTCCAGCCTGAGTGACAGAGCGAGACTGTCTCAAAAAAAAAAAAAAAAAAAAAAAAAAAAAAAATTACATTTGTGTCGGTTTTTTTTTAAAAAAAAAAAAGTTTAAATTTTAGAAGTTTTAGATTTATAGAAAAATGGCACAGATAGCACAAAGAGTTCCTAGAGTTCCTATGTGCTCTGCACCCAGTGCCCGTATGATTCATATCTAACATTAGTATGGTACATTTGGCATAATTCATGAGCCAATATTTATACATTATAATTAATTAAAGTCCACACTATGTCAGATTTTCATCGTTTTTACCTAATGTCCTTTTTTCTGTTTCAGGATCCCACATTACATTTACTTGTCATGTCTCCTTAGGCCCCTCTTGGCTGTGACGGTTTCTCAGACTTTCCTTCTGTTTAATGACCTTGACAGTTTTGAGTAATGCTGGTTAGGCATTTTGTAGGGTGTTCTTCAATTGTAATTTTTTTGATGTTCTTGTTCTGATTTGACTGGGGTTGATTTGGGGAGGAAGACCAGATTGTTAAAGTGCCACTGGGATCACATCATATCAAGGGCACGTACTATCAATATCACTTACCATGATGATGTTGACCTTGATCACCTGGCTGAGGTACTGTCTGCCAGGTTTCTCCACTGTAAAGTTGCTCGTTTCCCCCCTTTCCATATTGTAGGCTTTGGAAGAAAGTCACTGTGTGCAGCCCACATTTTAGGAATGGCGGTTTATACCCTATTTCCTTGAGGGTGGAGTACCAACATAAATTATTTGGAATTCTTCTGCCCTGGGGATTCGTCTATCCTTTCTCATTTATTCAATCATTTATTTATATCAGTATAGACTCATGGATATTTGCTTTATACTTTGGGTCATCATCTAGTACTGCTTTATTTTATTTTGTTTTATTTTTTGAGATGAAGTCTCACTCTGTCACCCAGGCTGGAGTGCAGTGGCGGGATCTCGGCTCACTGCAACCTCTGCCTCCCAGGTTCAAGCGATTCTCCTCCCTAAACCTCCTGAGTAGCTGGGATTACAGGCGTGTGCCACCACGCCCAGCTAATTTTTGTAGTTTTAGTAGAGACAGGGTTTCGCCATGCTGGCCAGGCTGGTCTTGAACTCCTGACCTCAGGTAATCCACCCGTCTTGGCCTCCGAAAGTGCTGGGATTATAGGCGTGAGCCACTGCGCCCAGCCTAGTACTGCTTTATTTTGTTGTTCAAATTTTCCCAGCTCCGGCCACTGGGAGCTCTGTCAGTTGGTTTCTGTGTCCCTTTGGCATACCCCAATCATTGTTGGGGGTGGGGTTCGGTTTGTTTGTTTGTTTGTTTTTAACAGTTTATTACTTTCTGGCACTAAAGATGCTCCAGGCTCACCTTGTGTATTTCCTCACCCAGTCCTAGAGTCAGCCATTTCTTCAATAAGCCCTAGTTCCTTTTCGTGAAGAATGGTATTACGAACCAAGAGCTGGGCTCTAGCTGTGTCATTACCACTGGGGTGTCATTAATTCCAGGCCCTCAGCTGACAGAGCAGGAAAATATATGTGTGTGTAATAGTCAGGAAGGTTCCTTTAATCTTACAAAGCACACTTTGAAAAACTGGACCAATTTAGAGTTCTCCGGCTGCTCAGTCTCAGTCTCTTTTGTTTTCCTTTTCCCAGTGCCTGTTTCTTTGTGCGAGTCCAGACCAGTTTGTCCTTGAATCCCTTCCTTGCCCTCCCTCTGCTCCACGGCCTCCTGCAGGGAGCTGATCCCTGACGTCTCCTAGGTTTCCAGGTCAGCCGGCTGCTGGCTGGACTCTGGCCAGGCCAGTGCGGCACCAGCTGGAGGTGGGGGTAGCACTTCCAGACGCAGCTCCAGGGCCTGCTGGACAGGTCCCCCCCCACCACTGTGATTCTGCCTTCTTCTAGGCTCTAGTGACATCACCCCTGTCCTTTGTCTCTCCTGCCTGGAGGTGTCAATGACTTCTGACTGGGATCTCCCTGCCCCTGGTGGGCTTCTCAACTTCTTCTGTCACATATGTAACCATTTCTCTGAATAAATTCTCTTTGTTTAAAACACTCAGTGCTGTCTAATTCACTGGTGGGGCCCTGGACAGAACTGTTTCATTAGAAAGGGACCCCAGGAATGGCAGTGGTGTCTGAGTAAAAGCAGGATGGAGGGAGAGTGAGTTCAAGGCAGTATTCTCAAGCCAGTACTGCTGTGGGCCCTAGGACGCCATCCCACTGGGGACACTGAGTCGCTGGGGAGAACAGCCCTCAGCATTGTCTGACAGCCCCAACTGCTCGAGGTGTGCCCAAAGGTGAAGAACTCTCTAGCATTTCCAGGTTTTCACACAAATCTGAATGGCTCAGTGGGTCCCCACAAGGATCTCCAGCCCCCGATAGATGCTAGAGATTCGACAGGAGGCTGAGGGGAGGGATGGCCGGGGTATCAGCTGAACCCATTGCCACAGCAATAACTGAAGTTTAAACAAAATTAAAAAGGATGGGCCGGGGGCGGGAGACAGGCTCAGAGGTGTCTGGGATGCTGAGCTCCCCTCCGCTGGGGCCCTTCTCACAGCTCTCTTTTCCTCTCAGTCTTCACTCTTTCTGAGCAATCTCTTAGACACCCCGCGGTTTCAACAACTATCTACATGACATGGGAGGATCGGAGTTTGCTTTGTGCTTTAAAAAGAAATCTGTTGAAGCCCCTGACTGACTTTACTTGCAGAAATTCCCTTTGCAGAGAAAAGAGGCTTCCACACACTTTGCCTAACTAAATAAGAAAATGGACAGTTTATATAATAATTGAATTACATTAATGAGGTCATTCTCAGCAGGTATTTATGACAAGGCTGGGGAGCAAATGCAACCTTCTAGAAAAACCACAGTGGTGGTCATTTTAAGTGAAGAAACACATTCTTTTTTTGTTGTTTTGTTTTTGAGACAGGGGTGGGTCTCACTATGTTGCCCAAGCTGGTCTCGAGATCCTGAGCTCAAGCGATCCGCCCGCCTCAGCCTGCCAAAATTCTGGGATTACGGGTGTGAGCCGCCATGCCTGGCTTAAGAAATACATTTTTTCTGAGTTGGAGTCTCGCTCTGTCACCCAGGCTGGAGTGCAGTGGCGGGATCTCAGCTCACTGCAACCTCCGACTCCTGGGTTAAAGCGATTCTCCTGCCTCAGCCTCCCAAGAAGCTGGGACTACAGGTGCCCACCACCACGCCCAGCTAATTTTTTGTATTTTTAGTAGAGACAGGGTTTCACTGTGTTAGCCAGGATGGTCTCAATCTCCTGACCTCATGATCCGCCTGCCTCGGCCTCCCAAAGTGCTGGGATTACAGGCGTGAGCCACCGTGCCCGGTCAAGAAATACATTTTTTACCACAAACATTTCAACAAACGCAATTTTCTCTAACAAATATGCATAGTGTCAAGGTTACAAGTCAACTGTCCTTGGAAGAGAACTATTGAAATTAAACTCTATGACAAGAAGGCTTTTTGCCCTTCTAAGTACCAGAAACCCAACTACATGATGTCCGGCTACAGAAAGAAGACAGACTTAACTTAAATATTATGGTGAGCAATACATAAATCTTCGCTGACCTTCCCCCTTCATCTCCATGTGCACAGTCATCGCTTTGGATCCTCAAAGCGATTGTGTTTTGGTTTTCTTTTTTCACTCAGAGTTTCCATTAAGTGTCACTGAAACTTGTGGCATAAGATTGAACAATGGTATTAATCCAGATTGAATCAAAGCAGATAAAACAGCTCGGGCATCTGCTGTTTTAGCTCTTTAAAGATTCCAAATCTGGCCTTGTTCCCCATCCCAAACCAAAGCTGCTGACGCTGGAGACTGTGGAGAGAAAAGGGTGGCACCCAGCACAGGGGCCCAAGGGGTTCAACAAGCCACAGTGCCAGGTGGTGGCTCAGGGACTCACAGGGCAGACAGTGTCTGTTATTTATTTTAATTAATGGCCTACACTTAAAAGGAGTTTCACAGGTAAACTTCTGGCTTCTCTAGAAAAAATGGGTAACTCTTTCTTTCACCCCTGAACTGGCAATCTCACATGCCAAAGGCAGCAGCCGGGCAGTGGTGGCCCCTTCGACCTCATACACGCTCACTCTCCTTTTGGAGAGGAGAGTCACTGTCACTGTCTTGTGGCCATTTCACTTATTCATGCCTGGGCTGGCTCCTGCAGACATTGGTGGTAAAGAGATTAGAGGGTGTGGCCAAATTCCAGAGTGGCTCCAAGAAGAGATCAAAGGACACACACACACACACACACACACACACACACACACACACACACACACAGCTTTGCATTCTAAGCTCCATCCACAATGAAATTCCTCCAGTTCCTCTCACCTTGTCTCCTCTCAGCCTTTGCTCAAGCTGTTTTATCTGCCAGCAACATGCTCCTCTACTGTCCCCCGCCCACTTGGTCACATTCTATTCAACCTTCATGATGTCACCTCTACAGGAAGCCTCCTGGCCCCCAGTGAAGGTTCGGATGGATGTCAGAGAGACCCAAAGTAACAGCAACTTAGAAAAAAGGCAGACCTTTAATTCTCTTCCAAGGGAGAGTCCTGCCCAGTGAAGGCCCTCCCAGTGCCTGGACTCTTCTATGTGCCGACCTATCCGTGAGGCACAGCAGACACAGTGCCTAGCGCCCATGAAAATGTTTTAATTTCATTTAGAATCAGAAGGAAGAAATGAATATAATGATAAATCCAGGCTGAATTGTTTTTGCCATTTTACTAATACAGTAGTAAAAACAAATTTTTAATATATTTTTTTTTAACAGAAGAAGGGGCCCACAAAGGCAAAGGTGCTTAGGGTTCCCAAAAGTCATAATGCATTCCAGGCGCGGTGGCTCACGCCTGTAATCCCAACACTTTGGGAGGCCAAGGCGGGTGGATCACTTCAAGTCAGCAGTTCCAGACCCTGGGCAATGTGGTGAGATCCCGTCTCTACTAAAATTACAAAAATTAGCTGGGTATGGTGGCACATGCCTATAATCCCAGCTATTTAGGAGACTAAGGCAGGAGTATCACTTGAACCCGGGAGGCAAAGGTTGCAGTGAGCCGAGATCTCATTACTGCACTCCAGCCTACTGGGCGACAGAGCAAGACTCCGTCTCAAAAAAGAAAGTCATCATGCAGCCCTGGGTGGTTACTCTCATCTATGTGGTCCATGCTGGCTCAGCAGTACAATGGAGGGAGAGAACCAGGAAGGAGGGGCTGGGACATTTTAAGGGTATAATTTGGGAGTTGCACATACTATTTTTCCACCCAACCCATTGTACGAACCTTAATCTCATGGCCACACCCAGCTATAAAGGAGGCTGAAAATGCTGTCTTTATTTTGGATTGTCATGTGCCCAAATAAAAACTCTATTCCAATGTGAGAAGGAGAGGGCCACTATTGGGGAAACTAGCTCCCTCTGCTAAGTGATCTTTCTAGATGCTTTCATGGCTCCAAGAGGGAGCAGGTAGAAGCTGCAATGTCCTTGATGACCTAACTTCAGAAGCCACATGCCATTGTTTCCACAATCCTATTGGTGACACACAGGCCAAGCCCATCCTGTGTAGGAGGGCCCCACACCAGGCATGAATACAGGGAGGGGAGAATCACTGAAGGCCATCTGGTGACTTCCCAATGCCTGGGAGGCCCCTGTGAACTTCCTGCAAGGGATTCAGGGAGACCCTGCTTGCTCTTAGAAGAGCTGCTCCCCTCCCTTTTTCCCTTGTGTCTATAAGCACATTTCTATGTCCTTGGAGCAGACAGACCCTAAGAAAGCGATGAAGGGAGAAAAAGACACTATTATTGGTCCCATCTCCTGTTAGCAAACATAGGGGTCGCTGTGGCCTTGTCTTCTTGGTAGCCTGGTGTTTCTTCCTGGTATGTAGCATTTCCAGCTGGCTCCCACTCATCTGCACAAGAGTGAGCAGCAGGCCTCAGGGATATGGCCTCGAACAAAGTCCCCGTTCCCTGGAACTTACCCTCAGTAAGGAGAGACAGATATCAAGAAACACAGGACACACCAGATGGTAGAGTTATAAACATAATTAAAGCTGAATAAGTATGTGTGTGCTATTTTACAGAAGGTGTGAGGGAAGGCCCCTCTGCAGAGGTGACATTTTCACCAAGACCTAAATGAAGAGAGGGAGTGAACCACAAGAATATGGGAGGAGGGCCAGGTGTAGTGGCTCATGCCTGTAATCCCAGCACTTTGGGAGGCTGAGGCAGGCAGATCACCTGAGTTTAGGAGTTAAAGGCCAGCCTGGCCTTTTAGTAGTAGACATGGGGATGACCCCATGTCTACTAAAATTACAAAAAATTAGCCAGACATGGTGGCATGTGCCTGTAGTCATATATATATTTATATATGTAGTCATATATATTTCCTTCCATATATATATATATGGCAGGAGGAGTGAATGTGAGATCAGGAGAGAGTCTTTCAAGACAGGACTAGAACAAGATGGGACTAGAATGTGTCTATTGCCAAGGAGCAACTCGTGATTCAGGGATGCAGGAGAGGTGAAATCCAGAGACCAATGAAACGAAATGGCCTCTGACCGGAGCTGGGCCCCATCTCCCATTGTATTAACAGCAGGAGGGGGCCGGGTGCAGTGACTCATGCCTATAATCCTAGCACTTTGGGAGGCTGAGGCGGGCGGATTACTTGAGGTCAGGAGTTCAAGACCACCCTGGTGAAACCCCATCTCTACTAAAAATACAAAAATTAGCTGGGTATGGTGGTGGGCACCTGTAATCCCAGCTACTCAGGGGGCTGAGGCAGGAGAATTGCCTGAATGAGGGAGGCAAGGTTGAAGTGAGCCGAGATTGTGCCACTACACTCCAGCCTGGGTGACAGAGTGAGACTCTGTCTCATAAAAATATAATAAAATAAAAACAGAAATAAAATAGCAGGAGGGAAGGCAGGATGCAGATGCAGATGGAAGCAGGTTGGAGATGTGGTGATTGGAAGGTGAAGGGGTTTCGTGTGACTGCTTCTGGTTTCTCAATGGAGTCTGAGGCTCAGGGTGATGGCCACAGGGGTTCAGAAGGTTTGAGGGGGAAAGAAAAAGACGAGAATGAATGACTGTCCTGATGATCCAAAAAGCAAACCGCTAGGGCAGTGCTTCTAAACTTTAACTGTGGAAATGAATCACCTGGGCGCCTGGGGACCTCGTTACCATGCAGATTCGGATTCAGTAGGTCTGGGTGGGGCCTGGCCTCCTGCATTTGTAACAAACTCCCCAGTGATGCCTGTGCTGTTGGTCCAGCACCACGTTTTGGTTAGGAAGGGAAGTGCTATGGTTTGAATGTGTCTTCTCCAAAATTCATGTTAAAATTTAATCCCCAATGCAAGAGTATTGAGGTGGGGCCTACAGGAGGTGGTTAAGTCATGAGGGCTCAGCCCTCATATGGATGAGATTCGTAGCCTTATATAAGGGCTGGAGGGAACTAGCTGGGTCCTTTTGCCCTTCTGCCTTCCTCCATGTGAGGACACAGCATTCATCCCCTCTAAACGATGCAGCAGCAAGGGATGGTGGTGTTGGAAGCAGAGAGAACCGCTTTCACCAGACACTGAACTTGCTGATGCCTTGATCTTGGACTTTCCAGCCTTCAGAACTGTGAGATAAATTCCCATGACTTATCAATCACCCAGTCTGTGGCTTTTTCATAGCAGCACAAACAGACTGAGACAAGAGGTGCATAGGATTTGCGAGCATGGACCTTGGAGGTTTGTGGCCTCAATTTAAAGTGAGTCCATTCACCCAGCTGGTGTTTTTCTCTTGCTGCTTGGCCACAGAGATGGAGTAAGTGGGTTTAATCAAGGCTGAAGGGAGAGCCACAGAGATAGTAATATTTGAAAGGAAGTGTTTTTAATGATGTACCATGTAATCTGAGCTGGGTCAGGAATGAAGTGAAAAACTAAGAGATGATGGATGGTGACAGGGGCTGTGAAAGGAAAACAAATCTTGGGACCCCCAAATCACTAAGCTAAAGGAGAAGGTCAAGCTGGGAGCTGTTTAGGGCAAACCTGCCTCCCATTTTATTCAAAGTCACCCCTCTGCTCACTGCATATCTGATCTAATCAGAAACTCAAAAGAATGCAACCATTTGTCTCTTATCTACCTGTGGCTTGGAAGCCCTCTCCCCACTTTGAGTTGTCCTGCCTTTTCTTCGAGTTGTCCTGCCTTTCTGGACCAAAGCAATGTTCATCTTATGTATGTTGATCAATGTCTCATGCCTCCCAAAAATGTATAAAACCAAATTGTGCTCAGACCACCTTGGGCACATGGCATCAGGACCTCCTGAGGCTGTGTCCAGGCGCGTGTCCTTAACTTTGGCAAAATTAACTTCCTAAATTGACAGAGACCTGTTCACAAGGCCAATGAATCATGGTTCTTCATGAGATTAAATAATTGCTGGTGTGGGAGCATTAGAGCCACTAAACTGGAAAGAGAGGACAAGGTGGTCAGGAAGTGAGGGGCTTAAAAGTGAGAATAAGGGGCAACACGGTCATTGGCGATGACAAGGTCAAGCATGTGACCTCCAGAGTAGGAGGCTCAAGATCATTTGAGGCACGAAGGTCAAGGAACTGAGAGACCAAGGTGTCAGACAGATCACTCTCCAAAGAGTGACACTAGTAGATGTTGAAAATGAAGGCAGCGAGCCCAATGCTCAAGTCCTTAAGGGACAAGGAGGAATGACCAGGGTACTGGCAGGTGACAGTAACCAGCAGGGAGGCAGGATTTTCGTCTGATGGCATGAATTTCAAGGGAACTTTGTGTAGCATCTACAAGGCACTGGGATAGAAGATAGACGTAGTCTCCCTCCTAAGTGAAGTAGGTTAAGCAAGGAAGGGTTCTAGGCAAGGAAGTTACATGATCCAGCTAGATTTTGAAAAGATCTCTCGGACTACTATATAGAGAACAGATTGGAGGGAGGTTCAGTGGCATTAGGAGGCTATTACAGTTACTAAGACTGAGGTTGTCAAAGGGTGGACCCCAGACCAGCAGCATCAGCATCATTGAGAACTTGTTAAAAATGCACATTTTGGGGCCCCACCTCAGATCTACTGAATCAGAAACTCTAGGGGGGCCCTGCCATTGGAGTTTAACAAGCTCCCCCAGTGATTCTGATGTAAGCTGAAGTGAAAGGACTAGGGCAGTGGAGAGGGAGTGGATGAAGCTACAGCTTGTTAGGGGAAGAATAAGGACAGGGTAGCAAGGTGTAGCAGGGAAGGAGTGGGAAGCGCCAGGTTTCTGGGAGGAGGAAGTGGATGGCTGGGAGTATCCTGTACCCCAAAGGCATGGGGAAGGCTGGAGGAGGAGCCAAGGGGCAGGGCAAGATCAAAAGTTCTGTTCTGTCCACTGCATGGGGCACATGTGTTCCACAGAAGCTGACTGGAAAGTAACGCTGTGGGCAAGAACCACATTCTGCCCTAGTTCCCCAATGCAAGACACGCTCTTGGAGGAAAGCTGCACTGGTGGCTCTGGGACATGGTGTGACAATGACACACGGTAGCTGTCTGTGGTCCAGTTAAGCTTGCCAATATTACACACTTGCAATTGAGGGCATGGTGGAAGGCACACTGAGCCTGGAATCCAGAGGAATCAGCCCTGGGGTTAAGTCTTTTCCCACAGTCATTTCACCTCTGTGAGCCCATTTCTGCATTTATTTTATTTTATTTTATTTTATTTTTGTATTTATTTTGTTTCTGTATTTATTTATTTATTTATTTTGAGACAAGAGTCTCACTCTGTCGCCCAGGCTGGAGTGCAGTGGCATGATCTCCATTCACTGCAACCCCCGCCTCCTGGCTTCAAGCAATTCTCTGCCTCAGCCTCCCGAGTAGCTGGGATTACAGGTGCCTGCCACCATGCCCGGCTACTTTTTTCATATTTTTAATAGAGATGGGATTTCACTATCTTGGCCAGGCTGGTCTTAAACTCCAGACCTTGTGATATACCCACCTCCGCCTCCCAAAGTGCTAGGATTACAGGTGTGAGCCACCACGCCCCACCATTTCTGCACTTCTTAAACTGGGATTATAATATCTGCCTGAACTACCTAAAGGGAACACTGTTAGAGCCAAACGAGCCAATGCAAATCCAAATTTATTCGTAATTCTAAAATTTTTTCAATATAACGCAGTATTCCAAATAGTCTAATAATTATTCTAATATTCTGTTACCAAAACTGCTTTTCTTGCTGGTAGCTGCCCACCTGCTATCATGTGATGGCGGTAGAAAGATGACCAATCCCTTCAAACACACTTTCCTTCCTGGTTATGGCTTTCAACTCACTGTATGAGGTCAATCCTTTGACTGGACCTTTTGCCTATAAAATTGCAGTACCCCTGGAATGGTAACACTCTACAAAAGATACCTACCTTTTATTTACTGCGTACTACGTGCTGGTGTTTCATAGTCACTATTTCATATGCCTTGAAGGAGTCCGGTGCACTAGATATTGCTATGCTCACTTTATAGATGAGGACATTGGGCTCAGAGACCAGGGGACTTAACCAAATTCACAGAGCTCGTGGAGGGCAGAGCCAGCACCTGACTGTGCCTGCCTGTGATGCTGTAGTCTCCCTGCTCTTGCAAGCAGCTTTGGATGGGCAGGGTCAGGGCACTGGGCATCAAGCCTGGGGAAAGGGAGCTTAGCTGGACAAGGAAAGGATGCCGAAGGCTGGGGCTTGAGGATCAGATTCAGTTGACCCTACCCAAGGCACAGGAATTGCTCTGTGGACTTTCTGCTCTGCTCTTATGACTTTTATTCACAAGCAGCTCTCTAATGTCTCAACCTTCCGTGGCACCCAATACTATTTGCTTAGACATTTGGTGGTGAAACGTTTCAACAGAGATGATGGAAGAACTAAGGGCCCAGGGAGGGCTCCAGAGGCAGGTGGGCTCCTTGTGTCCTCTAACCTATAGAACAAATGCGCAGAGGGGCTGGCTGCAGTGGCTCACACCTGTAATCCCAGCACTTTGGGAGGCTGAGGCAGGCAAATCACCTGAGGTCAGGAGTTTGAGACCAGCCTGGTCAACATGGTGAAACCCCCTCTCTACTAAAAATACAAAAATTAGCCGGGCCTGGTGGCAGGCACCTGAAATCCCAGCTACTTGGGAGGCTGAGGCCGGATAATTGCTTGAACCTGGAAGGCAGAGGTTGCAGTCAGCCAGGATCATGCCACTGCACTCTAGCCTGAGTGACAGGCTCTCAAAAAAGCAAAACAAAACAAAAGAACAGATGCACGGGGGCGGAGGGGGTTGAAGGAGGCTGCCACAGCCCTGGGGTCACTTTTCCAGGGGTCTTAATACAGCCCATTTTACACACGAACAGCATTATGCCTTGTGAACTTTGGTACAGGCAGGAGAGCGATTAGAGGAGTTTCAAAGCTGTGCTAGTTGATGACACCAGCATGTGACATGAGAGATGGGCTGAGCCAGGAAGGAGCCCATGTTCCCTATCTCATATACACAGAAACCGAGGGCCTTGTCTCCAGGCCCAGGATTGTTCAGCGCAACAGAATCCCAGCCTCCCCATGTGTTACCCAACGGCTTTAATCCTCTTAAAAAGAACTGCCGGCTGGGCGTGGTGGCTCACGCCTGTAATCCCAGCACTTTGGGAGACCGAGGCGGATGAATCACGAGATCAGGAGATCCAGAGCATCTTGGCTAATAAGGTGATACCCCTCTCTACTAAAAATACAAAAAATTAGCCAGGCGTGGTGGCGGGCGCCTATAGTCCCAGCTACGCAGGAGAATCACTTGAACCCAGGAGGTGGAAGTTGCAGCGAGCTGAGATTGCGCCACTGCACTCCAGCCTTGGCGACAAAGCGAGACTGTATCAAAAAAAAAAAAAAAAAAAAAAAAATTGCCCCGCCCGAACAACACAAACTCTGGGAAGAATTGGCATCTTCTGCATGAGCATGGCCTTCATGAAAGACTTTTCCCGCCGGGCGCAGTGGCTCACACCTTTAATTCCCAGTATTTTGGGAACCCAAGGTGGGAGAATCGCTTGAGACCAGGAGTTCAAGACCAGCCCCGGCAACATGGCAAGACCCCTTCTCTACAAAAATAAAAAAGATTAGCCAGGCGCGATGGCCAACACCTGTAATCCTAGGTACTTGGGAGGCTGAGGTGGAAGGATCACTTGAACCCAGGAGTTTGAGGCTGCAGTGAGCTATGATCATGCCACTGCCCTCTGGCCTGGGTGTCAGAGCAAGACCCCATCTCTAAATAAATACATCAATAATAAAAATAAAGAATGTTTTCTGGCCAGGTGTGGTGGCTTATGACTGTAATCCCAGCACTTTGGGAGGATAAGGAGGGTCACTTGAGGTCAGGAGTTCAAGACCAGCCTGGCCAACATGGTGAAACCTCGTCTCTACTAAAAATACAAAAAAATTAGCCAGGCCTGGTGGAATCCCCCTTACTTGGGAGGCTGAGACAGGAGAATCGCTTGAACCCGAGAGGTGGAGGTTGCAGTGAGCCGAGATGGTGCTGCTGCACTCCAGCCTGGGTGACAGAGCAAGACTGTTGGGAAAAAAAAGTGTTTTCTGATCGTGCTCTTGGTACCAGTTCTCCTGAGAGTGAGCTTCACTGTGCTGGATCACAAATGTCCTGTAGAAAGACATCTGGCTGGGGCCATGTCTCCACAGCCACAGCACAGAGCCTTGCATGAGAGGGAGGGAGGGAGGGAGGGATGGGTGATTGCTGGAAGAAGTTGCAGAATATCCCCTGGACCGCCTCCAAATACAAGTTCAGTGACACAGAACATCAAATTAGTTTTTCTGGTATGAAAGGCTATGTCTTGGGGGAGCACCTCTCCCACTGCCCTGCAGCCTAGACACCAGCAGTCGAGTACATGTAGTTACCACTGTTTTTGTTTTTATTTTTTTAATGGGTCCTGGCTCCTTCAATGGAGAGCCAGTAAGCAATGAAAACCCGCTTCTAAATCATCCTAAGTACTCCTTTGGAGTGGCTGCAAAAATCGATCATCCTCATGGATACAAAGGGGGAGAAAAGAAAAACAAAAGGAATTACTTTAACATCTTCATTTTCAGACTAGGTTAGGGCAGTAAAAAAGATGAGCAGTGGAGGCAAACACTGGCTCAGGGCCGTGGCAGCGGCAGCGGGGTTCCAGGCAGAGAAGGGAGGGTAACAGAGGCTGTTCTGACCCTCCTTGCTTCTGAGGTCTCTTGCTGGGCCTCTGAGTAGCTCTGCAAGTCACTTGCCCTCCTGTGGAGGGCTGGGCATTGGGGCTCATTTTGACCACAAGTGTGTCGCTGGTTTTGGAGTCAAGCAGACATCTGTCACTGCCTAGATTTAATTCCCACAGCTGTGTGACCCTCGGCCATTTGCTTACTGTCTCTGAGCCTTAATTTACTCACCTGGGAGGAACAATAGGACTGTTCGGAGTAAGTGAAGTAGCACACTGGGCGTCAGGGCACACTCGGGGCCGCGCCGGCACGCAGGGGACCTCGCCCGCCCGGGATTACTGCCTGGAAACGGCTTGCGGGGACGGTGGAGGATAACCGGGGGTGAGCACCGCCCGCGGCCAGAGCCGCCTTCCGCGTTTTCTCCCGCCAGCCAGGCTGAGCGCCGCTGAGCGCCGCTGCGGGTTGTGGAGACAGTCCGCCCTCTAGTGGCCGACTTCAAAAGTTGCGTCAAAGACAACGCTGAATGAAAAGTGTTGGGGCGCCTTAAGCCGATGGACAGCATGGAAAGGGGGCTACCTTTCCCTTTCCGTTTACCAGAGTGGACAAAGGCTGTTCCATCGTTTCTGGGAGCCCTAGAGGGAATCCGGTTGCACCAGCCTGCACCCTCAGGCTACTGAACTGACCACAGTGGGTTAAACTGGAAAAGTTTCTTTGTTTAGGCAGGAAAGACTCAGATTTAACGCACATTTACTGAGCACCTGCTACGTTCCTATCTCTGTGCAGGATGTTTTCACTTACTTCACCCATTTAAACCTCTCAGTAAGATCGGGCACGGTGCCTCACGCCTGTAATCCCAGCACTTTGGGAGGCTGAGGAGGGAGGACCCCTTGAGCTCAGTTCAAGACCAGACTGGGCAACAGTGAGAGCCCTCTCCACAAAAATTAAAAAGTTAGCTGGGCATAGTGGCACACGCCTGTGGTCCCAGCTGCTAGGGATGCTGAAGTGGGAGGATTGCTTGAGCCCAGGAGATTGAGGCTGCAGTGAGCCATGACTGTGCCATTGCACTCCAACCTGGGCAACAGAGCGAGACGGAGTTTCACCGTGTTAGCCAGGATGGTCTCTTTCTCCTGACCTCGTGATTCACCTGCCTCCGCCTCCCAAAGTGCTGGGATTACAGGCGTGAGCCACCGCGCCCGGCCCAAGCAGTGGTTCTTAAACGTGGATATATATTGGATTTCCTGGAAATTAAAAAAAAATATGTTTGTGGGCCGGGCGTGGTGGCTCATGCCTGTAATCCCAGCACTTTGGGAGGCCAAGGTGGGTGGATCACCTGAGGTTAGTAGTTCGAGACCAGCCTGGCCAACATAGTAGAGAACCCCTTCTCTACTAAAAATACAAAAATTAGCCAGGCGTGGTGCCACACGCCTGTAATCCCACCTACTCAGGAGGCTGAGACACGAGAATAGATTGAGCTCAAGAGGCGGAGGTAGCAAATGATCTGAGAAGGCGCCACTGAACTTCAGCCTGGGCAACAGAGTGAGACTCTCTGTCTCGAAAAAAAAAAAGTGAATATATACATATATATGTGTATATATATATGGTTGTGAGTTCACCTCAAGAGATTACGATTTAATTGGCACATAGTTGACATAGTTGTGCCAATTAAATGTGTCTAGACGCTGGGATTAAAACAAAACTCCTCAGGTGGTTCTAAGGAGAGGTCAAGATTAGAACCATTGACTAGAGCACCTTCCCATCACCATTTGATAGGCTCCGCCTCAGAGGAAGGCTATGCCCTTTCCTTGCTTCGCTGCCAGGGAAAGGAGGCCAAATTTGTCTTTAGTTCTGCAACCTTGGCTCCATTTTGGTTCCCATTTTTCTTATTCCTTTTTTTTTTTTTTAGATGGAGTCTCGCTCTGTTGCCCAGGCTGGAGTGCAGTAGCATGATCTCGGCTCACTGCAACCTCCGCCTCCTGAGTTCAAGTGAGTCTTCTGCCTCAGCCTCCTGAGCAGCTGGGATTACAGGTGCATGCCACCACATCCAGCTAATTTTTGTATTTTTAGTAGAGACGGGTTTCACCATATTGGTCAGGCTGGTCTCGAACTCCTGACCTCGTGATCCGCCCGCCTCAGTCCCCAAAAGTGCTGGTATTACAGGCATCAGCCACCACGCCCAGCCTATTTTTCTTATTCTTCAAACACATCTGCTCTTCACACCTGTCAGACTCACAACCTAGTACGTGACACACATTAGGCCCTTAACAAATGTCTGAAGAAGAAAAGGAGGGAGAAGAATCACAAGGGAAGAAGTACAAAAGAATGGGATTGGAATAGGGGAGTTCTTGAAAAAGTGATGTTTCTGGAAAAGGGGGATTTCACGGTACCCACTGGGGGAGAATATTCGTGCAAATAGTGCCCAGTGATGGATAATCACCCAGGGATTTGCCTCCCAGTGATACCACATAAGGGCATCAAATCACATTCACAACCTTAAATTTAATAGTTGTGCCTGAAGTGAGGACGAATTACCTTGGGGTATCAGTTCCCCTTCCCACCAAACCCCCAGAGCTGGTAAATGACAGTCCAACAAGGTCTCCTCCGAATGCTGAGTGCCCTGGAAGGCAGAGTGAAGCTCTGACCCCATTGTGTTGTGAGGTGGAGAATAAATGACAGTGGTTTCCTTGTGCCCTGGCTTGTTTCTCCCCCCGGGCTTCATCCATTCCCACCCTCAGAGCTAACTGGGGCTGACTGGGAATGGGCTAATTAGGACTGGCCTTTCCCTATATGCACTTCCCAGAAAAGGAAAACATGAATTCACAGGTCAAAGTGGCAGATTTCAGAATCACAACTACGTGAAATGAAAAACTGCATTTTAGATGACAGAATCCAACTATGCATATAAAAACAGTTACATAGATCATGTAATATGGCCTAATAAATATACAAAAAGAGATAAAAGAAGATAATGACAATGCAGACAAGAACAAGAAAACATAGAAAAGAAATATTAGATATGTAAAATATCATAGTTGAAGTGAACACATTACATGGATAAATAACAAAATGGATAGAAATAAAAAATAAAACAAAATAAAAAAATAACAAAATGACAATTTGCAAAACTTATTGTCAACTTGGAAGAACAGGTGGAGGAAATCTTTCAGAAGCGAGAAGGAAATAACGTATAAAATATAAAGACGTATAAAATATAAAGAAAAAACTAGGTTATGTGGAAGACAGAAGTACTAACATCCAGGGAATAAGAATTCTAGAAAGAAGAAAAATGAACAGAAATAAATATTTGAAGAAAAATGAGATGATCTTCTGTAACTGTAAAAAGATGAAAGAAAGATAAAAAAGGTTATAGAGAAAAGATAAGAACATTTTATAGTAAAATTAAAATTTTCTAGGCTGGACATGGTGGCTCACAGCTGTAATCCCAGCACTTTGGGAGGCTGGGGCAGGAGGATCACTTGAGCCCAGGAGTTCAAGACAAGCATAGGCAACAAAGTGAGATCCCGTCTCTACAAAAAGTTTTAAAAATTAGTCAGGCATGATGATGCATGCCTGTAGTCTCAGCTACTCAAGAGGCTGAGGTGGGAGGATCATTTGAGCCCAGGAGGTTGGGGCTGCAGTAAACTGATTTCACCACTGCATTCCAGCCTGGGTGACAGAACAAGACACCATCTAAAAATAAAAAATTTTTTAAAAATGGGAAAAAAGAAAGAAAAAAGAATTTCAAAGAAACAGAGAAAATTCTAAAAGATTGTCAAGAGAAAGAGAACATCACAAAAAGAGGATTGAAGTCAGACTGACATCAGATTTGTTTGTTTGTTTGTTTGTTTGTTTGAGACAGAGTCTCGCTGTATCACCCAGGCTGCAGTGGCATGATCTCTGCTCACTGCAACCTCCACCTCCCGGGTTCAAGCAATTCTCCTGTCTCAGCCTCCTAAGTAGCTGGGACTACAGGCGCCCACCACCATGCCTGGCTAATTTTTTTTGTATTTTTAGTAGAGATGGAGTTTCACCATATTGGTCAGGCTGGTCTGGCCTCAGGTGATCTGCCCACCTCGGCCTCCTAAAGTGTTGGGATTACAGGTGTGAGCCACCATGCCTGACCTGACATCAGATTTTTTTAACAGCCACAACTGATGTAAGAAAATAGCGGAATGAGCTGGGCATAATGGGTCACACCTGTAATCCCAGTTACTCCAGAGGGTGAGATGGGAAGATTACTTGAGACTAGGAGTTTGAGACCAGCCTGAGCAACACAGTGAGACCCCATCTCTAAACAAATATTTTAAATTAGCCGGGCACAATGGTGCGCTCCTGTAGGCCTAGCTACTCAGGATGCTGAGGTGGGAGGATTTCTTGAGCCCCGGAGTTTGAGGCTGTCGAGAGCTATGATGACACCATTGCATTCCAGCCTGGGCAATAGAGCGAGACTCCATTTCTAAAAAAGAAAAAAAAAATGAAGAAAGAAATGAAAAAGGAAAAGAAAAAGAAAAAAGAAAATTAAAAAATGGTGGAGGAATGGTATGGTATTCTCAAAATAATAAAGGCAAAGAAACCATCCTCAATTTTATTATTTATTTATTTATTTATTTATTTATTTTTGAGATGGCATCTTGCTCTGTTGCCAGGCTGGAGTGCGGTGGCACGATCTTGGCTCATTTCAACCTCTGCCTCTCGGGTTTAAGCAATTCTGCTGCCTCAGCCTCCCGAGTAGCTGAGACTACAGGTGCACACTACCACTCCCAGCTAATTTTTGTATTTTTAGTAGAGACAGGGTTTCATCATGTTGGCCAGGATGGTCTTGATCTCTTGACTTCGTGATCTGCCCACTTCGGCCTCCCAAAGTACTGGTATTACAGATGTGAGCCACCGTGCCTGGCTTATTTATTTATTTTTTTGAGATAGAGTCTCGCTCTGTTGCGCAGGCTGGAGTCGGGTGGTGTAGTCTCCACTCACTGCAACCTCCGTCTCCTGAGTTCAAGCAATTCTCCTGGATCAGCCTCCCGAGCAGCTGGGACCACAGACGTGTGCCACCATGCCCGACTAATTTTTGTAATTTTAGTAGAGATGGGGTTTCACCATGTTGGCCAGGCTGGTCTCAAAATCCTGACCTCAGGTGATCCACCTGCCTTGGCCTCCCAAAGTGTTGGGATTACAGGCGCGTGCCATCGCGTCTGGTCGATTAGAACTAACTCAATCCTATGCATCTGGGACTAAACATCCTCCAAATTGTTGGGTTTTTCCAGATTTGTCCATGATTCTACAAACTGGTGCTTCTGGCTAATTCTGATTTTCACAAGGGTCTAGAAATTGGAATATGTTTTCCACACTAACTCTGTGACTTGCAGTGTGGCTAACCAATCTAGACCAAACATGCAGATCTGGATTGTTCAGAATTTAGTGTGCCAATTTAGATAGAAAACTCAATTAATTAAAATAAAGAAACACAGAGACTGAAAGTTCATTGAGTTCAAGTAGAATCAGCTCAGTGGGTGGGAAAAAGAAAAAAGAATCAGTTCCTATAAAAAAGAAGAGCATAGTTGCTAGAACCCTCTAGAGATGTACAGATAACAGATAGTTTTGGCAGGAAGTGGTGGGCCAAAATACGTGAAACAACAACCTGAAAAATTAAGAGTTAATCAGGGATTACAGCAGGGATGAAAACAAGCCAAAAAGCCACAACAACAACAAAAACAGGTGGAAGATAACAGGAAAATCTAATCTTCACTGCCCATGGGTTGGAATGTGATGTTTTGGCTGTGTTTTTCTTGGTAAACGTCTCTACTATCTGCTTTTGAAATGATGGAGCTGCCTTTCAGTTTTAAAGACAATATATTTCAGGCATCTCAAGTAAACCACAATCTGGAGGCAAAAGTCAAGACTGAGTTGACAGAGCACAAATCTGTTTCATTTGACTATATTAAAGAGGTTTGCATTCTTTCAAGGGCTTACTAGTGAGTTGTTCAGAAGCAGTACTGACACAGGGGCCTGGGATTGTCGAGGGAGGCTCACACACAGAGAGGAAGGTTTGCCAGTCCAGGAGCACTGAATCATCATGATGTAAACTTGCAGGACTTCATGGCTTCAGTGATACATCATTGATCTTGAATTCCAGTCCACAGAACATTTTTTTTATGGTAAGGAAAAGGATATGGGAAGAAAAAAGTATTATAAGCATGTTTCTCATATTTCTTCCCTCTTTTACCCTATAACTAGAAGGGCAAAGGTATTACTGAGCAAATGTTCTCTCGAAAAACTTGATTTCTTCTTATGCTTGGAAATTTTGCTACAGAGATAGTCATTGCTACTGTTTACAGTAGACATTCCAACCCTGCAAACTAAACTCTGAAGTATTTACTATGCTTAAATAAATCACATATTTGTCCTCATGAGTACAGCCTGTTCAGGTTTGTACATACCATTGTGTAATTCCCTAAGAACTCTTTCCAGTTTAAAAGCATGACTTTGGATACCTTTGTGGAAGTTGATAGAAAAGATTTTTGCTCTTTAAAATACTTGTTAAATAGGCCAGTTAAAAGTATGCTTTGTTACTGAATTTGGCCTTGATCCGTAGAGGCTCCAAGAATGCTGATAAAGTAAGAGAAAAAGAAATCGGGCTTTTCCCCTGCCAGAATTGGAAGTGAGAGACCCAAAATGCCTATAATCCCAGCACTTTGGAAGGCCAAGGAAGGAGGATCACTTGAGCTCAGGATTTCGAGACCATCCTACGCAACAGAGCAAGACCCCACCTCTACAAAAAATTCTAAAAATTAGCCAGGCAGGGTTGTGCGTGCCTATAGTGGCAGCTATTTGGGAGGCTGAGTTGGGAGGATCACTTGAGCAAAATCAAAACTGATTTTGATTAAATCTCAAAGTAATTATGTTGACTGAAAGAAGCCAGACAAAAAAAATGTATTATATTATTTCACTTATATGAAATTCTTGCAAATAAAAACTGATTTATGTAGCTAGAATGTAGATCAGTGGTTGCCTGGGGACAGGTTAAAAGGTGCAATGAACTGCAGACAGGCATAAGAAAACCTTCAATGGCAATGGAAATGTTCAGTATCTTGTTTGTGGAGATGGTTTCATAGTTACATATATTTACTAAAATGTATCAAATAGTGCATTTCAAATATATGCAGTTTATTATTCAAAATTATACTTCCATAAAGTTGTGAAAATGGGAGTGGAGAAGCAACAAATACGGTGTGGGTCAGCAGCATGAACCATATCACCTTTTCTCATTTTCCGGAAGTATGCTGAGTTCTTTGGTCAGCCAAAATAACCACCCTCTCACCCATGTGAGAGGATCTTCCTTGTCTGTTGTACCTGTCATTTTCTTTTTTTTCTGCTGCTATAACCAAGGACCACAGATTGGGTCATTCATAGGAAAAGAGTTTAGGCCAGGCAGAGTGGCTCACACCTGTGATCTCAGCACTCTGGGAGGCCAGGGAAGGATTGCTTGAGCCCAGAAGTTCAAGACCAGCCTGGGCAACATGACGAGACCTTGTCTCTACAAAAAATACAAAAATTAGCTGGGCGTGCTGTCATGTGCCCATAGTCTCAGCTACTTGGGAGGCTGAGGGGGGAGGATTGCTTGAGCCAGGGAGGTTGAGGCTGCAGTGAGCTGTGATTGTGCCACTGTACCCCAACCTGGGCAACAAAGCAAGACCTCGCCTGAAAAAGAGAGGGGGGAGAGAGAGAGAGAGAGAGAGAGGATAAAAAAGAGAATAAAAAGAAAAGAAAAAGACGAGACAAGACAAGACAAGACAAGACAAGAAGCTTTCTTGGTGTTGGAGGAAGTCAGGGACCCCAAATGGAGAGACTGGCTGGAGCCACAGCAGAGGAACATAAATTGTGAAGATTTCATCTTAATATGGACATTTTTCAGTTCCCAAATAATACTTTTATAATTTCTTATGCCTGTCTTTAATCTCTTAATCCTGTTATCTTCATAAGCTAAGGATGTACGTCACCTCAGGACCACTGTGATAATTGTGTTAACTGCACAAATTGATTGTAAAACATGTGTGTTTGAACAATATGAAATCAGTGCACCTTTAAAAAGAACAGAATAACAGTGATTTTTATGGAACACGGGAAGACAACCATAAGGTCTGACTGCCTGCGGGGTCGGGCAAAAAGAGCCATATTTTAGCTCTTGCAGAAAGCCTACAAATGGACGTGCAAGTAGGAAAGATATTGCTAAATTCTTTTCCTAGCAAGGAATATTAATATTAATACCCTGGGAAAGGAATGCGTTTCTTCAGGGAGGTCTATAAACAGCTGCTCTGTCTGTCTTGTGCAGTTGAGATGAGGACTGAGATATGCCCTGGTCTCCTACAGAACCCTCAGGCTTACTAGGGTGGGGAAAAACTCCACCCTGATAAATTTGTGGTCAGACCAGTTCTCTGTTCTCGAACACTGTTTTTTGTTGTTTAAGATATTTATCAAGACAATATGTGCACCACTGAAAATAGACCCTTATCAGTGGTTCTCCTTTTGCCATTTGCTCTGTGATCTTTGTTGGACCCTTATCAGTGGTTCTGCTTTTGCCCTTTGTCCTATTCCCTCGGAAGCATGTGATCTTTGTTAGACCCTTGTTAGTGGTTCTGCTTTTTGCTCTTTGAAGCATGTGATCTTTGTACCTACTCTCTGTTCTTACACCCCCTCCCCTTTTGAAACCCTTGATAAAAACTTGCTGGTCTGAGACTCAGGTGGGCATCGTGGTCCTACTGATATGTGATGTCATCCCTGGTGGCCCAGCTGTAAAATTCCTCTCTTTTACTGTCACTCTTTATTTCTCAGCCGGCCAACACTTATGGAAAATAGAAAGAACCTATGCTCAAATATTGGGGGCAGGTTCCCCCAATAACTTGGCTCATGTTTCTGGAGGCTAGAAAGTTCAAAAGTGCAATGCTGGCTTCTAGTGAGGATCATTCCATGGTAGAAGGCATCATGTGGTGAGCAAGTGCAGGAGACAGAGAGAGCGAATAGTGGTGAACTTTTCCTTTTATCAGTGGCCCACTCTCAAGATAAATAATCCAATAATGGCATTAATTCATTCAAGAGGGCAGCGCCCTCATGACCTAACAGGGTCTTAAAGGCCCCACCTCTTAATATTATTACCATGGCAATTAAATTTCAACATGAGTTTTGGCAGCAACATTCAAACCATTGCAGTACCCTTACAGGGATACTGGCGAGGATCCTGCATGCTTTTTGCCTTGGCAGCTCATGTCCCATAGAGAGATGGTACACGGAATTGTATAATCACAGACTCAATCTTTTTTTTGCCAAACTTGGAGTTCCCTGGCAATATAGCTCTTTTTAAACCCCCTTTAACTACCTTTGAATTTCACTTAGAGTGTATTTCATTAGTAATACTAGAAATCTTGCTGAGCCATGAATGTTGAATCAGGACCTAACTTCTGAGTTTTGTCACTCTTAGTTACAGCTCTAGAGCATAAATCTGTCATTTACTGTAGCCACCACCTCAGATAGGATAGTATGGAGGCTGAGGGGATAATGTACAATGATATGACTCAATCCTCAGGCCACAGCCCATGCAAAGGCATGTCCAATGGGAAGCAGGGGGTGTTACTTTCATTGGCTGTGGGGTTCAATGCACAGGGAAGAGTCAGGGACCAGGCTTCCCAATTCCAGACTCCTCCTGGGTGTTCTCTTTCTTCATGAGTACATTACCTATAGTAAGGGGGTAGTGTGACAAAGATTTTGAAATAAGTATGTTTAAGATACTCAAAGAAAAGTAAAAGCATAATAGCCATTAAAAATGAATAAAAGATTATGGCTGGGCATGGTGGCTCATGCCTGTAATCCCAGCACTTTAGGAGGCCGAGGCAGGCAGATTGTTTGAGATCAGGAGCTCAAGACAAGCCTGGCCAACATGGCGAAACCCTGTCTCTACTAAAAATACAAAAATTAGCCAGCATGGTGGTGCGTGCTTGTAATCCCAGCTACTCAGGAGGCTGAGGCAGGATAATTGCTTGAACACAGGAGGCAGAGGTTGCAGTGAGCCAAGATCGAGATCATGCCACTGCACTGTAGCCTAGGTGACAGAGTGAGACTCCGTCTCAAAAAAAAAAAAAAAAAAAAAAAAAAGAATAAAAGATTATAGAAGAAAAGCAGTCAGAAATTAAACGAGGATGCAAAATAGTGAAGGGGAGATGGCCCTGTGTTAGTTCATGCATTCATCTTAGACCCAAATGAAAGTTTCAGCTCCCAAAATGCAGTTCCTTAGATGCTCATCTGGACATGATGACGTGCCTGCCATATAAGAAGGTGCAATCATAGATAACACAGGTAGCCAGATAGAAGACTCTTTTTTTCTCCCAAAATTATTCCTTGGGGTGGGGAGTGATATGGGGGAAGAGCTCCCATCTTAAGGGCACGCACTGAGTTGCTTACGCTACTTCCTTGTTCAAAATAAAGTAACTACCTTAATCTAAAAAAAAAAGGGATATTTACAACATTGAAAATGAATGAACTACAATTTATGTATAGCATGGATGCATTTCATAAACATTGGACAAAAGAATCCAGACACAAAATAGTGGTTGCCTTTGGGCAAGATAGAAGGTTGCAAGTGGAAGTGGCATCAAGGAGTTTTCTGGGGTGCTGGTAAGGTTCTCTTTTCTGAACTACGTGGTGATTAAATATGTGTATTCACTGTGTGGTAATTAATCAAATTGTTTAGTTTTTTTTTTTGAGACTGAGTCTCACTCTGTCGCCAGGCTGGAGTACAGTGGTGAGATCTCGGCTCACTACAACCTCTGCCTCCTGGGTTCAAGTAATTCTCCTGCCTCAGCCTCCTGAGTAGCTGGGATTATACTCAGCTATACACGCACCACCACGCCCAGCTAATTTTTTGTATTTTTAGTAGAGATGAGGTTTCACCATGTTGGCCAGGATGGTATTGATCTCTTGACCCTGTGATCTACCAGCCTCGAGTTCTCAAAATACTGGGATTACAGGCATGAGCCACCGTGCCTAGCCAACTTTAAAAAAAAAATTTAGGTAAAATCCACATAACATGTAATTGACCATTAACCATTTTAAAGTGGACAATTCAGTGGGATTTAGTGTATTCACAACATTGTGCAGCCACCACCTCTATCTAGTCCCAAGATATTTTCCTCACCCCAAAAGGGAACCCCATACCCATCAGCAGTTGCTCCTCATTCATCTGAGCTGTTGCTTTTCTACACTTTTCTACAAGCATGTTTTACTTCAATTTAAACTTCAGCCCATGAAATCTAGGCAAGATGAGGAGGAGAATGAAGTCATATAGGAGCTGATGGATGTCAAGCCATGCTGGGGTGGGCCACTGGGTTGAAGATTTTGAACAGGCTGGAGGAGTATGGTAGCGGACGCACTTGAGTAAGTGAATTGAAAGGAAAGAGGTAGTGGTCAGAAGGTAGGATGCTTAAATAAAGATTTCACAAGTGCATTCAATTCTGTTGATTCCAAGGAAGTGACCGTGTGAGTGTGTAGCTGAGGTGGAATGGTGAAAAAGATCATTGAGGACACGTCTGTTAAAGACCTAAGAAGCCAGAGCATTGAATGGTTCAACTACATGGTGTTAGGTGGTTCCAACCAATCAATGCTGAGGTCACAAGAATGGGTAAAAATGACATGGTAGGAGTTGGGGAGGAGGGGAAAGCAGGAAGCTAAGTTCAAGTCCCTCCTGCATGGAGGGGCATGGCCAAAATGTAGCTCACAGCTTCAAGGAGGAGAAGGTCAAGGGAGTTAGATGACCTGATCTTCAGAAGAGCTGGATGTTTTGGAGGAGGGAATAGAAATTGGAAACTGCAACTGCAAGCCATGAGGACACTGCCTAAGTGCCACAGTGGCCTTGGGGACAGCCATGTTTCAGGTAGGGCAGGAGAAGAGATGGAGGACGTGGGAGAGTTTAAGATCACAGAAAGGAGCTTCTGATAACACAGTGAGGTGTTGGAGAGGCAGTACTTGTATCATATTGGAGGACAGATATGGCAACACAAAAACAGGTGGGTTGGGGGTGACTGGAAAACAGGATGGAGGCTGGACGGGATTCAGCCTGAAGATACTCTTGGGGTGACAGTGGCGACCAGACCCGACAACGTGTGTCCTGGCAATTTCTCTCCAAGAAACCACTAGTGATGAAGCAGTGCTTTAGGTGCTTAGGGGTTGAGCACCTTCCTAATATGTAGTGTTAACAGCTTATAAATGGCTACTTGTGACTTTTTTTTTTTCTTCTGATCAACGCTAGTCCTTAACCACCATGTTGGATTACCTCCTGCTATGGTTTGAGTGTTTGTCCCCTGTAAAACTCATGTTAAAATTTATTTGCCATCATAACAGTATTAAGAGGTGGAACTTTTAATAAGTGGTAAAACTATGAAGGCTCCATCTTCATGAGTGGATTGATGTTGTTATAAAAGGGAGAGTTTGACCCCCTTTTGTCCTCTCTTGCCTTTCTGCCTTTTATCATGTGATGATGCAACAAGAAGGCCCTCACCAGATGCCAGCACTTTGACACTGGACTTCTCAGCCTCCAGAACTGTGAGCTAATAAATTCCTATTTATTATAAATGACCCTATCTCAGGTGTTGTATTATAGCAGCACAAAAATGGACTGAGACACCTTAAGAGGGAGATACATGCTGCTGTGGTGGATATATTAGAGATTAATTTAGAAAGATTATTAAATCACTGAAGATCTTTTCACAATTAATTTTTTTGGCCGGGTGTGGTGGCTCATGCCTATAATCATAGCACTTTGGGAGGCCAAGGCAGGCGGATCACGAGGTCAGGAGATCGAGAGCATCCTGGCTAACACAGTGAAACCCTGTCTTTACAAAAAATAGAAAAAATTAGCCGGGCTTGGTGGTGGGTGCCTATAGTCCCAGCTACTTGGGAGGCTGAGGCAGGAGAATGGCATGAACCTGGAAGGCAGAGCTTGCAGTGAGCTGAGATCACACCACTGCACTCCAGCCTGGGTAACAGAGTGAGACTCTGTATCAAAAATAAAATAAAATTAAATTAATTTTCTTAACTATGAAGATAGTGAGATCACAATTATTATCATGGCCCCTAAGATTTTTTTGACATTGAAAAGTACTTTGTAAAGCATATATGTGATAAAACACTTGAATTCAGACTGCATAAAGAACACTCAAAACTCAACAGTAAGAGAACAACAACCTAATAATGGGCAAAAAATTTGAACAAACACTCCACCAAAGAAGATATACAAATGGCAAACAAGTACATGAAAAAATCTCAACATCATTAGTCATTGGGAAAATGCAACTGAAACCACACACAGAAACTGTGAAAATTAAAAAGACTGACCATGATTTGCTATGGCAGGGACATGGAAGAACTTGGATTCTCATATACTTCTGGTGTAAATATTAAATGGTTAAATGTTGGAAAACAGTTTGGCAGTTTGGTAAGAGTTAAATGTACACCTACTGCATGATTCAGCCATTCCCCTCCTAGTATTTATCCTGAGAAATGAAAACATATGTCCACACAAAGACTTGTGTGCCTATGTTCGTAGCACCCTTCTTTGTAATATAACTAAACTGAGAATAGCACAAATATCCATTAATTAACAGGTGAATAAACAAATTTCGATACATCCATGCAATGAAATACTACTCAGCAGTAAAAAGGAATGAATGGTTGATACGTACCACAACATGGGTGAATCTCAAAATAGTTATGTGGAGTGAAAAGAGCCAGATCCCCTCCATTAAAAAGAAGTATGTACAGTGTGATTTTATTTATATAAAAGTCTAGATTGTATTTAATCTGTAGTGACAAAGAGACAAAGGAGGTGAGATAGAAAGAGGCAGAGACGGGGGTTATCAAGGGGCACGAGGAAAGTTTTGGGGTGAGATGGGTAGGTTCATTGTCTTGAGTGTGGTGATGGCTTCATGATTTATACATATGTCAGAACTTAGCAAAGGTCTAGCATGGTGACTCAAGCCTGTAAACCTGGGGCTTTGGGAGGCAGAGGCAGTAGGATTACTTGAGGCCAGGATTTTAAGGCTGCAGTGGGCTATGATTGCACCACTTCACTCCAGCCTGGGTAACAGAGGGAGACTCTGTCTCTAAAATAATTTGGCCAGGCATGGTGGCTCATACCTGTGATCCCAACACTTTGGGGGGCCGAGGCAGAAGGATTGCTTGAGGCTGCGAGTTCAAGACCAGCCTAGGTATCAAAGCAAGACCCCATCTCAACAAAAAATTTTTAAAAATTAGCCATGTGTGGTGGCACACACTTATAGTACCAGCTACTCTGAAGGTGGGAGGATTGCTTGAACCCAGGAATTCAGTGCTGCAGTGAGCTGTGATAGGGCCGCTGCACTTCGGCCCAGGTGACAGATTGAGACCCTGTCTCTCTCTGTCTCTCTGTCTCTCTCTCACACACACACACACACACAAATTGGGGCAATAGTCGTAATTACGTCAGAGGCTTGTGGTGAGAACACAAAGCATTCAGAATAGTCTCTGGCACGTATAGACAGTCAATAAATGTTAGCTATTTTTTAGAAAAATATTTCTGGCAAAATACACATAACATAAAACTTACCATTTTATATGTGGTAAAATATCATTTCAACTATTTTAAGTGTATAAAGCAGTGGCATTAATACATTCACAATGTTGTGCAACCATCACAACTACCTATTTCCAGAACTGTTTCATCTTCCCAAACTGAAACTTCAAAGCCATTCAACACTAACTCCCCATTGCCCCTCTTCCCAACCCCTGGCAACCTCTATTCTACTTTTGTCTTTATGAATTTCACTACTCTAGGCACCTCATATAAATGAAATCATACAATATGTGTTCTTTTGAGACTGGTTTATTTCACTTAGCATATGTCTTCAAGGTTTATCCAGGTTGCGGTGTGAATTAGAGTTTCCTTCCTTTTTCAGGCTGAATAAAATTCTGTGTATGTAGATACCACACTTTGTTTATTCATTCATCAGTTGATGGACATTGAGGTTGCTTCCAGCTTTTGAGTATTGTGAATAATGCTACTATGAACATGGGTATACAAATATCCCTTTAAGTGCCTGCTTTCAATTCTTTGGGGGTATATACCTAGTGAAATTACTGGTTATATGGTAATTCTATTTATTTTTTTGAGATGGAGTTTTGCCCTGTTGTTCGAGCTGGAGTGCAGTGGCACGATCTTGGCTCACTGCAACCTCTGCCTCCCAGGTTCAAGCAATTCTCCTACCTCAGCCTCCCGAGTAGCTGGGATTACAGGCATGCACCACCACGCCCAGCCAATTTTTATATTTTTAGTACAGACGGGGTTTCTCCATGTTGGCCAGGCTGGACTAGAGCTCTCAGCCTCAGGTGATCTGCCTGCCTCAGCATCCCAAAGTGTTGGGATTACAGGCGTGAGCCACCACGTCTGGCTGGCAATTCTATTTTTAACTCTTTTGAGGAACTGCCAAACTGTTTTCCAAAGCAGTTGTACTACAGTCCCACAGACAACACACAGGGATTCCAGTTTCTCCAAGTCCTGGCCATTCCTTGTTATTTTCCAACCTTTTGATAATAGCCTTCTTAATGGGTATGAAGTAGAAAAAAAAATTCCATTTTTTCCAGCAGATGCTGCAACCTGACCATTGGCAGATACCTTTTGTTTGGCCTTGAATAGTTTTATACACAGGAGCCAATACTTTGAAACCAGCATATTTTACAGGGAGAGAGAGAGAGTGAGCAAGCAGGAGCTGGCTTCTTTTGGAAAATGATTTGGAAACTCTGAGCCCACATTCTTGAACCTGTGAATGAGAGGTAGTTGCCCTTGAGATGGGGGCAAGGGCCACCTGCTTCCCTCCAAGCACACGTGGAAATTGTACAGGATACTGGGGAAGTGGAGAGGGACGTACTCAGCTCAGCTCAGCTCAGCACTGGCTGCCCCGCACACCTGCACTTGGTGGTTGGATTGGGGTCTGGGCAGTGTCTGACCTGGTGGCCTCCCACTTCTCACTTCCCCCAACTCACAGGACTAAGCCAATGCACATGCCCTCTGCCTCATTGTTTATGGTGTCTCCCTGCCCTGATGGGTGTTTGAGTTTGAGACACTCTGTGCAAGAACTAAGCCTGTGACTAGAGCGCTTCTGTCGACTACTCTGTCATTAGCAAGGGTAGGGGCCACAGAGAATAGTTCATTAGTTACTTCACTTTCATCCTCCCCTGCACCAACACAACCTATCCTGCAATTAAGGAAAAGAAACCCAGGGAAGGGGCCTTGGTGGCCTCTCCATGGAAAGCCCTTGTCAGCCAGTGGGAATGGGACATTGAGTTGCAATCTGGAGTGATTGGAGTGATAGTAGTAAGACATAATAATAATAGGAAGACATAGCAAGACATTGTCTCTACCAAAAAAAAAAAAAAAAAAGGGTGATGTTGACTTGATCACTAGTTGATTATTCCTTACTTCTTGGACCCAACATATATTGAGCAACTGCCATGTACCAAGCCCTTGGCTGGGCTCTGAGAACACAGGATGGGTCTTGCCCTGTTCCAGGAAGATTTGGGAGCTCTTGAGACACTGAGATTTGTTGAGTCATTATTTTATTAATCACAAAATCACCAGAAAAAAGATGGAAACTTGAACTGCTAACATTGCTTGGATTTATTCTAAGGCACTGGTTCGCAAACCTGAATGGGCTTCAGAATCACCTGGTGGGTTTGTTAAGACATAAGTTGCTGCTACCCCCCAACTCCACCACCAATAGAGTTTCTGGTTGAGTAGCTCTGGTTCAGGGCCTGATAACTGACATTTCTCTCTTTTTTTTTTTTTTTTTTTTTGAGGCAGGGTCTTCCTCTGTTTCCCAGGCTGAGTGCAATGGTGCAATCATGGCTCACTGCAGCCTTGAACTCCCGGGTTTTATTGATCCTCCCACCTCAGCCTCCCAGGTAGCTGGGATTACAGGTGTAAGCCACCACACCTGGCCTGATAATTGGCATTTCTAACAAGTTATCAGGTGATGCTGATGCTGCTGGTCCAGGGACATACTTTGAGACCCACTGTTCCGTGAAAATTATGCCAGGGCTGGTCTAAGAATATTCCTTCTTTCATTTGTTCTTAACCAACCATCCCGACCCATATGGCAGCCATTTTTGTTAGATGTTACTGGAAGATTGAAATGACTGACTGTCTCCATCCCAAACCTGAATAATTGTAGGACTAGAAATGAGCTATGCCTTTGACTGGGCTGCGACTTGGGGAAGTAATTACCTGAGAATAACGAAGCAGTCACTTTCCGAGTCATTACTTCTGCATGCAAAGACGGTTCAGGAATCCTTGGAGAAACCCTATCAAGTCCTGGCCCATGTGAAGTCAGTATTGAGGATTTCCCTGGCAGTGAAGTTACTGAGGCCAAGTTTGCTTTCCCAAGCTGGAAAAAACGGCATCCCAGATGACCACCCTGTTCCTGTAGACGCACATCTGGGCTTCTAGTCACCGGGGGCACCAGAGGCTCACCGTCTTAACTTTTTCTGAGCAGCTGAGCTGCTCTCAGCTTGTTGATTCAAGAACTGCTCAACTTAAACAGTCTATAGGCTCTTATTTAAAATTTGTCCCAATCAAGAAACAAGTATTATTTTGTGTATTCCTGTAGTCTGTGCTAGAAATGGAGGAGAATGGGAGGAACCCCCAATGAACTGTCCTTTTGGGTGTAGATTAGCATCTGCAGCCCAGATGGGTCATTTTTTTTTTTTTTACTTGCAGTTTGCATTTGTCCTAACTTGAGAGAAATCGGGACCTTCATGGTGGCATAATCCTAAGCAACGTTTTACTTAAAGCAGTGGTTCTCAGCCTTGGTTGCACATTGGAATCACCTAGCTTTATAAAGGATTGAAACCGATAGCCAAAGCTGGGATGATTTAAGCAACAAAATTAATAAAATGTATTAGACCCAACACATAAATAAATATCCATGAGTCCACACTAACATAAATATACAATTAAGTTAATTAATTATTTAACTTGTGGTGGGAGAATTCCAAATAATGTGCACAAGAATTCCAAATAATGTATGTAGATACTCCACCCTCAAGGAGCTAGAGCACAACTGCCTACAACTAAAGTGTGAGTAGCACACAGTGACTCTCTTCCAAGGATTATAGTGTGGGAAGGGGAGAAAAGTAACTTTCCAATGGAGACATCTCAGCCAGGTGTTCAAGTCAGCATCAGTAGTGGTGAGTCGTGTTGATTGTATGTACTCTTGACATGATGTGATGACAATGGCACTTTACCTCTGTGGTCTTCCTCCCAAAAGCCCATGGCCCTGTCTAATCATGAGACATCAGACAGATCCCAACTGAGGGATCTTCTACAAAATATTCGACCAATACTCCTCAAAAGTTTTAAGACCATCAAAAACAAGAAAGGCCTGAGAAACTGTCACAGTCACGAAGGGCCTAAGGAGACATGATGGCTAAATGTCATATGGGATCCTGGATGGGACCTTGGAACAGATAAAGGATGTTAGGAAAAAAGTAGTCTGAATAAAGTATGGACTTTAGTTAATAGTAATGTTTCAACATTGATTAACTGTGACCAATTTGCCTTGCTAATGTGAGATATTAATACTTGAGGGAAATGGGTGTGGAGTATATGGGAAACTCTCTGTGCCATCTTTTGCAATTTCTCTATATATCTAAAGCTATTCTAAAATTTAAAAGTTTTCTCAGCGGCTGTTTAGCTCAATCGGTTGAAGTGTGGTGCTGATAAAATTTTAAAGTTTATTAAAAAGAAAAAAATACTGATCCCTGGAATTCACCCCCTGTCCTTTCAGGGGTTCAAATTTAACTAGTCCAGAATTTGGCCCTGGCTTTGGGCTATTATAGGCATCCAGGGGTAAGAACCATACCTTCAGTGTTAAACAAAGCCATTTGAAAAGTGAGCATATTCTTGCTTTATCCCTTTTCCTCACACCTTAAACTATTCGTTTGGTTCCATGAAAAAAATGTTGTTTTATAATTTTCTTTTCTTTTTATTTTGAGATGGAATCTTGTTCTGTTGCCCAGGCTGGGGTGCAGTAGTGCAATCTTGGCTCACTGCAACTTCCACCTCCTGGGTTCAAGAATTTCTCCTACCTCAGCCTTCTGAGTAGCTGGGATTATAGGCGTGTGCCACCACACCTGGCTGATTTTTGTATTTTTAGTAGAGATGGGGTTTCGCCATGTTGGTCAGGCTGGTCTCGAACTTCTGACCTCAACTGATCCGCCCGCCTCAGCCTCCCAACATGGTGAGATTACAGGCGTGAGCCACCGCGCCCGGCCTGTTTTATTCTTTTCTTGAATAGTGCTATGGGTTGGCTTTTGAGTCCCCCACAAATATATGTTGGAGTCCTAATACCCAATTCCTTGAAATGTGACCTCATTAGGAGATAAGGGCTTTGTAGATGATCAAGTTAAATGAGGTCATTTGGGTAAGCCATAATCCAATGTGACAAGTGTCCTTATAAAACGGTGAAATTTGATGCAGAGACAGACAGACGTGTGTCCAGGGGAGACAATGTAAAGACAAGGACAAATCACCATGGACACCATCAGAGAGAGAGGCTTGGACCAGATCCTTCTCTCACGGCCCTCAGGAAGGGCCTGTCAACACCCTGATTTTGGACTTCTAGCTCTGGGAATGTGACAATAAATTTCTGTTGTTTGAGCTACTCAATTTGTTACACCATTCCCTTCAAGACTAATACATATAGTATTTGCATTCTTCTGGAATATGTTATGGCTTCATAAACATACACAAATATAGACATGATTTCAAAAGATCAAATTATGCATAATAACATTATTATATCAATTTTCCTTTCGTATGATGCAGTCCTTTGTGGAAGGACATGTGAGTGGTTTCTCTAAACTGTGACCTCCTCAAGGGCAGCTCTGTGTTGACCACACTGCACCTCCATGGCCAGTGTTACATGACACTGTGGTTCTAGCCTCAGGAGCAGAAGCAGGGAAGAGTGACGGCTTGGAGCTCTGGTGACGGAAGGAGGGCTCCCTTCTGTATGTGCAAGCCCAGGGCTTTTTTGGTGGGATGCATGGTCTCAAAGGGAGTGGAGTGACCACCTGGAGAAATAAGAGATGGACTGTTACATATTGCAGATTGATAAAGAAGGCCATACTAGTTTTATGTAATTTTCTCTCTCTTTCCACAATTAATAAACAGCTGTTTTTGGCAACAGCTCTATTGATATCTAATTTACATGCCATACATTTTACTCACTTAAAGACTACAATTTGGCTAGGTGTGGTGGCTCACGCCTGTAATCCCAGCACTTTGGAAGCAGAGGTGGGCGGATTGCTTGAGCCCAGGAGTTCCAGACCAGCCTGGGCAACATGGCGAAACTGTCTCTACAAAAAATATAAAAATTAGCCAAATGTGGTGGTGGTGTGTGCATGTAGTCCCAGCTACTTGAGAGGCTGAGGTGGGAGGATCACTTGAACCCAGAAGGTCCAGGCTATGGTAAGGTGTAATCACACCACTGCACTTTAGCCTAGGCAACAGAGTGAGACCCTGTCTCAAAAAAAAAAAAAAAAAAAGAACAAAGAATACAATTCCATGGTTTTAAGTATTAATATATTCACAGAGTTGTGCAACCATCACCACAATTTTAGAGTATTTGCATCGCAACAGAAAGAAATCCATACCCATTACCAATCACGTCTCATTTCCAACCTCCCTAGCCCTAGGAAACCACTAATTTTTTTTTTTTTTTTTTTGAAATGGAGTCTCGCTCTGTCGCCCAGACTGGAGTGCAGTGGCACCATCTCGGCTCACTGAAACCTCCGCCTCCTGGGCTCAAGTGATTCTGCTGCCTCAGCCTCCCTAGTAGCTGAGATTACAGGCGTGCACCACCACACTAGGCTAATTTGGTTGTATTTTTGGTAGAGATGGGGTTTCACCATGTTGGCCAGGCTGGTCTCGAACTCCTGACCTCAAGTGATCCACCTGCCTCGGCCCCTCAAAGTGCTGGGATTACAGGCATGAGACGCTGCACCTGGCTAGAAACAACTAATCTATTATTTGTTTCCATATATTTGTCTGTTTTGGACATTTCATGTAACTAGAATCATATGTATGTGGTTCTTTGTGATTGGCTTCTTTCATGTAGCATGATGTTTTCAAGGTCCATCCATGTGGTAGCAGGTATCAGTGCTTCATTTCCTTTTACTGCCAAAAAATATTCCATTGATTTGGATACACCATATTTTATTTATCCATTCACCTTTGAATTATTTCAAAGTTTTGACTATTACGAATAATGCTGTTATGTACATTTCATATACAAGTTTCTATGTGGACATATATTTTTATCTCTTTTGGGTGCATACTGAGGAGTAGAATTGCTGGCTCATATGTTAACTCTTTGTTAACATAGAGAAACTGCCAGACGGTGTTTTCAAAGCAGTGTACCATTTTGTATTCCTACCAGCAGTGTATGAGGGTTCTACTTTTTCCATATCCTCATAACAATTGTTATTATCTGCCTTTTTGATTATAACCAACGTAATGAGTATGAAGGGGTATGTCATTGTGGTTTTGATTTGTGTTTCTCTGATGGCTAATTCTATAACATTTTATAATCAGAATAAAATAAGTTCTATTCTAAAAGATAGCAATGACAGTGATTCTTCTTTACGTAAGACATTGTCTGTGTTCCAGCTTTCTCTGACAATCTGTGACCCAATAGTGTCACAGACAGTTCTTTAGGATAAACACAGGAATTTACCCCTCTGGTCTTAAAGCCTTAAACTTGTATTTGTTTTATTTCTTTGATAATGGCCGGCCACAGCGGCTCACACCTGCAATCTCAGCACTTTGGGAGGTCAAGGCAGGTGAATCATGAGGTCAGGAGATGGAGACCATCCTGGCCAACACGGTGAAACCCCATCTCTTCTGAAAATACAATTAGCCGGGCTTGGTGGCAGGAACCTGTAGTCCCTGCTACTCGGGAGGCTGAGGCAGGAGAATAGAATGAACCTGGGAGGCGGAGCCTTGCAGTGAGCCGAGATTGCGCCACTGCACTCCAGCCTGGGCAACAGAGCAAGACTCCATCTCAAAAAAAAAAAAAAAAAAAAGTATCAAAGAACTGAAACTCACCAGATCACCACATGCAGACAATGAGATGATCTCATTTCTTATTCATCATGATTGCTTTCTTACTCCTCCCTAGTTCCTGTTTTCCCACACATTGTTACATTTCTTCCCTGCCGTATAAACCTCTAATTTTAGTTGGTAAGGGAAATGGATTTGAGACTGACCTCCCATCTCCTTGGCTATAGCACCCGATTAAAGCCTTCTTCCTTGGCAGTACTCATCATCTCCGTCATTGGCTTTCTGTGTGGGGAGCAGAAGGACCTAAACCAAACCCTGCTGTTTTGGTAACAGAATTTGGTTCCCTGACCAGGAACACATTGCTCATGATTTGGCTGCTGCAGGCCAGGAATCTCAGAAGCCCTCCTAAGCAGCTGCCCACCCAATTTTGCCTGGAGGTGAGTTTTGGTCTCCCCCTGGTCCTGCTGTTGGCCCCAAACATGTTCCTGATTGCCTAGAAAGAGCACCCTTCGAAATTTGACATCTGCATCCACATAGGATAGTGTCCTTTGTGGGTCCAGATAGCAGGATCTGCTCCTCTCAATTTGGGAAATATTTATAGGAATTTCCATTTGCAGGTTGAACAAGCCCAACTGACTTGAGAGAAGCACCCTGTTTCAGTGTGGACATTCTTGGGTGCTTGTTTGTAATTGTGTGTTTTGTGTGTGTGTGTGTGTTTGTGTGTGTGTGTGTCCAGGTAAGTGAGTGTCTTGCGGGTACCACACAGCAGGATTGGATCCTCTCAATTTGAGAAATTTCAAAGGAATTTTATTTGCACGTTGATCAAGCCCAACCAATAGAGAGGAAGCACCCCAAATGTTTCAGCTTGGACACTCTTGGGGCTTGTTTGTGGCTGTAGCATTTGGATTGTGTTTTGGTGATTGTGTGCGTGCCATGGGAAATTAAAATTCAATACACTGAAATTCTTTTGTAATACTGTTTGACCCCAATATTGTTTGGAATCTGGAGTTTGCTGTTGAATGGGAAAGTGGGATGGAGTTCTGTGTATCCAGGCTTTTGTGCTGCTGTTCTAAGCAGGGTTGGGCCTGGTTATTTATTTATTTATTTTTGAGATGGAGTCTCACTCTGTTGTCCAAGCTGGAGTGCAGTGGCATGATCTCAGCTCACTGCAACCTCCACTTCACGAGTTCAAGTGATTCTCCTGCCTCAGCCTCCCGAGTAGCTGGGATTACAGGTGTGCTCCACCACACCTAGCTTATTTTTGTATTTTTAGTAGAGATGGGGTTTCACCATGTTGGTCAGGCTGGTCTTAAACTCCTGACCTTGTGATTCACTCATCTTGACCTCCCACAGTGCTGGGAATACAGGCATGAGCCATCATGCCCAGCCTTGGGTCTGGTTATTATGCAATGTTCTCCCATGGTGCTGTTTGGTTTCAGCATTCTTTGGAGTCTGGAGAGGTCTGGCCTTTAAAAAACAAATTGCCATGGAAACTGCTTTACCCACAATTTTGGTTCACAGCCTTCACTGGATTGCCTATCCAGGCAAACAAAGTATAGCCACATAAACTGGTGATTTGTATTGCTATCTCAGGGCTAGAGTTCAAAGGCAAAGGCTATTGTATCTTTGTTTATATATGTGTATACATGTCTATATATGTTTATATATGTACATTATAGGTTGTGTCTACCAAATTGGCTTATAAATAAAAAAACACTCATACATTAAGTCCAAAGTCTTTTTCAAGTTCACATGACTTACTTAAACCTTTAATAAACAAACCGGCTTTAAAATTATTGATAAAATAAAAGGAGAAATGTCTTCAGAATTGTCAGCATACATTTTTTTCTTGGTTTTGTATTTGCCTCTGCTAGATATTTTGAGGTGTCAGGGTTTGGCATAGAAGGTTATAAAACTGAACCCAGCCTAAATAAACAAAATAATTTTTGTTTGTGTACCTTCTTTGTCAAATGAGACTAATTTAACGTTGTTAGCTGAATATTCTGAGTTACTGGCAAAAAATGCTTATATATTTAACTTTAAGTTTCTTACTTAGGTCCTGGCTATTTAAAAAAATCGTTAGCTGGATGCGGTGGCTCACACTTGTAATCCCAGCACTTTGGGAGGCTGAGGTGGGCAGATCACGAGGTCAGGAGTTCAAGACCAGCCTGGCCAACACAGTGAAGCCCCATCTTTACTAAAAAAAAAAACCAAAATAACAAAAATTAACTGGGCGTGGTGGCAGGTGCCTGTAATCCCAGATACTTGGGAGGCTGAAGCAGGAGAATCGCTTGAACTCAGGAGGTGGAGATTGCACTTCAAACTATACCACAAGGCTACAGGAACCGAAACAGGATGGTGCTGGTACCAAAACGAATATATAGACCAATGGAACAGAACAGAGGCCTCGAAAATAACACCACACATCTGCACCCATCTGATTTTTGACAAACCTGACAAAAACAATCAATGGGGAAAGGATTCTCTATTTAAAAAATGGTATTGGGAAAACTGGCTAGCCATATGCAGAAAACTGAAACATCTTATACAAAAATTAACTCGAGATGGATTAAATATTTAAACATAAGACCTAAAGGGGAGGGATAACATTAGGAGAAATACCTAATGTAGATGATGGGTTTATGGGTATAGCAAGCCACCATGGCACATGTATACCTATGTAACAAACCTACATGTCCTGCACATGTATCCCAGAATTAAACTATAAAACAATTGTTTTGATTGGTTTTGCTTACCTCTGATGATCTTGAGATCTATGAGAGCCTTAAGGTTCTTGGCAAATAAATAAATAAATAAAAGTCGTTTTTTATAATGTTTGAGCAGATAGTACATTTATTTTGCTGTTTGAAAAGATAGGTGAGAATTAAAATGTTTAAATGGTGTTTACTTTCAAGGTTACTCTTTTCATATTATTATTAATATTAGAGATATTGTCTTGCTTAGTCTCCCAGGCTGGACTGGACTGCAGTGGCACAATCTCGGCTCATTGCAACTTGCCCTCTTGGGGTCAATCGATTCTCGTGCCTCAGCTTCTTGAGTAGCTGGGATTATAGGCGTGCACCACCACCTCTAATTTTTTTATTTTTAGTAGGGACAGGGTTTTGCCATGTTGGCCAGGCTAGTCTTGAACTCCTGACCTCAAATGATCCACCCGTTTTGGCCTCCCAAAGTGCTGAGGTTATACGCATGAGCCACCATGTCTAGCCTATTTCCAAGGTAATTCAATGAAATCAATAATTTGAGTTGGTTTCAGATGTTTTCCTTTAATGAGGAACAACAGTAATATGGTTACAAAATTTTAATGCTCAGGAAAAACTGGCCTTGTCCTTATGGAAATTATATTGATTGAGATTTTTTTCAAACTACCTTAGTTGTGTTTACTATTATTAACATTAAGTGCCAGGTGCAGTGGCTCACGCCTGTAATCCCAGCACTTTGGGAGGCTGAGGTGGGCGGATCACAAGGACAGGAGATCAAGACCATCCTGGCTAAAGTGGTGAAACCTTGTCTCTACTAAAAATACTAAAAATTAGCCGGGCATGGTAGCAGGTGCCTGTAGTCCTAGCTACTCGGGAGACTGAGGCAGAATGGTGTGAACCCGGGAGGCGGAGCTTGCAGTGAGCCGAGATTGCACCACTGCACTCCAGCCTGGGCGACAGAGCAAGACTCCATCTCAAAAAAAAAAAAAAAAAAAAAAAAACAATAAAAAAACAAAAAACATTAAGTGGCATCGACTTGGATTAAGTAGTAACAAAAACAAGTATGAGACTTTCTAGTGATTTTTGATCCCAAGGTGTTTATCACTGATGGGCCTTCCTATGTATACTTGAAAACAAAATATCCACAAGTGTTGCATTGATTTGAAAATTTTAGTGGTGAAAGTTACCTAGTCAGTTGACAGTACTGTATCTAGAAACCAATCTTGGAAATGTATGATGATGCTCTTTTATTTATTTATTTTATTTTATTTTTGAGATGGAATCTTACTCTGTCATCCAGGCTGGAGTGCAATTGCATGATCTGGGTTCACTGCAACTTTCACCTCCCGGGTTCAAATGATTCTTGTGCCTCAGCCTCCCAAGTAGCTGGTATTACAGGCACGTGCCACCATGCTTGGCTAATTTTTTTATGTTTTTAGTAAAGACGGGATTTCACAATGTTGACTGGGCTGGTCTTGAACTCCTGGCCTCAAGTGATATGCCCTCCTCAGCTTCCCAAAGTGCTGGCATTACAGGTGTGAGCCACCATACCTGACAATGATGCTCTTTTAAATAGCTGAAAAGAAATTATTGTGCGCTTGTTCTTACTTTGTGCTTGTTTTGTTGTATAGCATTTAAGTGAAAGGAGATTATTTATCCTCATACTGAATTTCCAAAACTGGTATTTGTATTTACCATATTTTAGTGATGGAGAGAAATGTTAGTTGTCTTACTTTGATAAGTTCCGCGTAGGACCTATCACATTTTTTATGCTTTTAGCCACAATTCTGTCACTAGAACGCTAGCAATTAGGCATATGCAATGAATAGCCTAACTACTTTAATACTGTGGTTTGAAGTGCTGCAGGCAGTAGCTCCTAAACACCAAATCACAGTGCTTTAATTTGTGACGTATTAGAATGATAGGATTTTCTGCAGTAAAAATATCTATTAACTAATCCTTGTGCTGTTAAATTACAGGGCTTTGACTCTTGGGTCTGAAGAAGGCACCGACTCCTGCTTAATCTTGAGCATTGACACCAGTCAAAGCCTTGTCGTCAGACCCGGGAGAAACTGACAATCAAAATGATTGGGTTTTTTTTTTTTTTTTTTTTGAGATGGAGCCTCACTCTGTCACCCAGGCTGGAGTGCAGTGGTGCAATCTTGGCTCACTGCAACCTCCACCTCTTGGGCTCAAGCAATTCTTCTGCTTCCAGCCTCTGAGTACCTGGGCTTACAGGCATGTGCCACCATGCCCGACTAATTTTTGTACTTTTAGCAGAGATGGAGTTTCACCATATTGGTCAGGCTGGTCTTGAATTCCTGACCTAACGTGATCTGCCAGCATGAGCTACTGTGCCCAGCCGTGATCTGCTTTCAAAAGACACAGGGCTGGCTGGGCACAGTGGCTCACGCCTGTAATCCCAGCATTTTGGGAGGCCGAGGTGGGTGGATCACCTGAGGTCAGGATGTCGAGACCAGCCTGACCAAAATGGTGAAACCCCATCTCTACTGAAAATACAAAAATTAGCTGGGCATGGTGGCAGACACCTGCGATCCCAGCTACTCGGGAGACTGAGGCAGGAGAATCGCTTGGACCTGGGAGGCGGAGTTTGCAGTGAGACGAGATTGTGCCATTGCACTCCAGCCTGGGTGGCAGAGCCACAGTCCATTTCAGAAAAAAAAAAAAAAAGACACAGGGCCAGAAAATTAAAACTATTCAATCCCTCTAGGCTCAGGGACTACTGCAGAAGAGGTAGGCACATGAGATTGTAAGGGCTGGTTTTGAGGGATAAGATTAGTTCAGGGCCAGGTGCAGTGGCTCACGCCTCTAATCCCAGCACTTTGGGAGACTGAGGTGGGTGGATCACAAGGTCAAGAGATCGATACCATCCTGGCTAACACCGTGAGACCCCATCTCTACTAAAAATACAAAAAAAAATTAGCCAGGTGTGGTGGCAGGCACCTGTAGTCCCAGCTACTCGGGAGGCTGAGGCAGGAGAATGGCATGAATCTGGGAGGCGGAGCTTGCAGTGAGCCAAGATCATGCCACTGTACTTCAGCATGGGTGACAGAGCAAGACTCTGTCTCAAAAAAAAAAAAAAATTATTTCAGTTTTTCTATAAATTAAACATTAACACCAAAACCACACTGAAGCAAGGCCAGCATCTGGGCCTTCCTGGAGCATTAATCTACTCCTTAACAGAAAATTGTAAAAGATTATAAAAAGTTTATGGAAATCTTACCTTATGATCAAACTGATTACAATCGGATAGATTTGTTTATAAGGTTTTATTAAAATTAGTTTTAACATTAATAATATACCATATAAAGGAAAAATTTGGTTTTCTCTTCAACAAAATGTTCATGTAAGAGATAAGAGATTTTTGGGTAAAACTACAGAAAAAGAGAGTCTCTCCCTCTTAGTTGGCCTCATGCTGTCTTTATTAGGGCTTATTGTTTGGGAAGCTGAGTCTCCTCACTATCAAAGGGTAAGCTGTTTTGTATTATCATTTTTGCTAAATGAATGGCTATTTTATAGTGACCTGTATAATCCTATTTTGTGATGTCAGGTGTCTCAAAACTTTCATCTCTGACAAACTTTCCAATGGCAAAATTTCAAGTTCTAAATTCAGTCTTTTTGACCTCAAACTAACTTTTTTGGGTATAAGGTTCCCTGAAGTCCAAGAGGGATATATTACATTTATTTGGCTTGTTTGTTATGTTAGAATTATGTAGGAAGCATTGTCAATCAGAGGTGGTGTTCAGCTTCCTTTGGGATTTATTTATTTATTTATTTATTTATTTTTAGATGGGTCTTGCTCTGTTGCCTAGGCTGGAGTGCAGTGGCACAATCTCAGCTCACTGCAGCCTATGCCTCCCAGGTTCAAGTGATTTTTGTGCCTCAGGCTTCCAAGTAGCCGGGATTACAGGCATGAGTCATGATGTCCAACTGATTTTTCTATGTTTAGTGGATGTAAGGTTTTGCCATGTTGATGAAACTGGTCTTGAACTCCTGACCTCAGGTGATCCACCCACCTTGGCCTCCTGAAGTTCCGGGATGATATGAGAGTTCTAAAATTCTGATATGTCTTAATATATGTTGTCACACTATTATTATTATTATGTTAACTTGTATGCCACAGGAATAACAAAATACCCTCGTTAACTGTGCCTTTAACTATGGCTGTCTTAAAACTTTAGTCATCCACAATTGTAGTTTTGCTTTGATCCTTCTCAAAAAGTGACTTATAATCAGCTACAGTCCAGGGCTTTCTTCCTTGGGGAAGTTTATGAAAAATTCAACCTCTCGAATGCAGGTTTCTGATAACTTTGTAGACTGTGCCATTGGATTAGAGAGAAAACTTCCAGGGCACTAACTGAAATGCTGATATGTTCATAAAGATTGCTAACTCAATATGAAGCATACCAGAAGTTGATTGCATGGACAGAATTAATGGAGACTAAATAATTTTTTATGGTTTTTTCATTTGAAATATTGCTGATTTTTTTTTGTTTTGTTTTTCAGAGCCTGGAGAATTTTTTTTCTTTGGAGCTTTTATTGCCTCTGAGTAGACTTTAAGTATATTGAATCCAATGTGCTTTCCTCAAACAGAATTTGAGGTATAGTTCTCTCTATGCCTAATTTCTTCATTTGTAAATTATTTGTGATTATTCTTAATTAATGGCAATGTGTTTGTTTGCATAAGTTCAATAAGAATCTATTGTATTTTATACTGTGACACAGGTGGATGAACTGGCTATTTACCCAGGTCTTTGACTGAAATGACCTTGTGAGAGGTTCCAGCAAGGCCAATTTAGGAGAGCCTATGTGGACAGTAATTCTTGCTGCACTTTCTGGGGTAATCAGGCCACGTTTATGGGACTGCAGCTTATTGTGCAGGTAGGTTTGTCTTGCTGACATTTGTCTTTGGTGGAAGTAGGGGACTGGAAAAAGAAAGATTGTTTCAGAAGAAAAGGACAGTATTAGATTAACCTGTGATTCCTGGGGGACGACATAGTTACCCATGGTATGAGGTTGCCCAGGATGCCCCTCCTCAATATGAAGAAACTGGAATGATCAACAAGATTCCTCATGAATGAGGAATTGATATTTATGTATATACTATATTATTCTTTTTTTAAGATTGGGTCTCGCTCTATTGCCCAGGCTGAAATGCAGTGGTGCTATCTTAGCTCACTGCAACCTCTGTCTCCCGGTCCAAGTGATTCTCCTACCTCAGCCTCCTGAGTAGCTGGGATTACAGGTGTGCACCACCATGCCCAACTAATTTTGTGTTTTTAATAGAGACGTTTCAGTATATTGGCCAGGCTGGTCTTGAAATCCTGACCTCAAGTGATCTGGTTGCATCAGCCTCCCAAAGTGCTGGGATTACAGTCATGAGCCAGTGCACCCAGCCTATTTTTTTCAAAAAACAAAACAAAAAGAAAAAAACACACAAAAACTGTAAACCATTTAAATTCAGCAGTGGAGGGTTTTATACCAACTTTAGTGACACTAAATGTTGTAAGTTGTGATAACCCACTATCACTGGACCAACCTGTACTATAATTTTTGTCATTATTTTAGAGTGTACGGTTAGAAGTTAACCGTAAAACAGCCTCAGGCAGGTCCTTCAGGAAGTATCCAAAAGAGGGCATTGTTATCATAGGAGGCAACAGCTCCATGCGTGTTATCCACCCTGAAGACCTTCCAGTGGGACAAGATGTGGAGGTGGAAGACAGTGATATTGATGATCCTGACCCTGTGTAGGCTGAGGCTAATGTGTGTGTCTATGTCTTGGTTTTTAACAAAAAACTATTAAAAAGTAAAAAAAAAAAAAAAAAGAAAAAAGAAAAAAGCTTACAAAGTAAGGATATAAAGAAAATATTTTTGTACAGCTATACAATGTGGTTGTAAGTGAAGTGTTATTACAAAAAAGTAAAAAAGTTAAAAAAATTTAAACATTTATAAAGTAAAAGAGTTACAGTAAGCTAAGGTTGATTTATATTGACTAAAACAATTTTAATTAATTAGTGTGGCTTACGTGTGCAGTGCTTGTGAAGGCTGCAGTAGTGTACAGTAATGCCCTAGGCCTTCACATTCACTCACCACTTCCTAACTAATCCACAGCAATTTTCAATCTTGCAAGCTCCATTTATTTATGATAAGTACTCTATAGAAGGATATCTTTAAAAAAAATCTTTAATGCTATATTTTTACTGTACGTTTTCTATGGGCCTGTGAGGTCTGTGGGTTCCTGCGTCCCCCTAAGGTCTGTGGGTTCCCGCGTCCCCCAGCTCCCCCCGCAGCCGGAACCGCAGTGGTCTGCTCCGGTTGCCAGGTGCAGATTCTGTTCCTAACCTGAGCCTGTGTGTTCTTCGCGGCTAACTGTGGCCCGGACGGTCTGGGTTACTGCGGTGGCCACCGCCAGAGCAGCCTTGGCGCTATGGAGGAGCCCGGGACTACCCCTCAGCCTTACTGGGGGCTGGTCCTGGAGGAGCCAAGCAGGGTTATGGCAGCACTGCCTGAAGGCAGGAGACCAGATTCGACTCCTTATGGTTTTCCATGGGAATTGGTGATATGTGCAGCTGTCGTTGGATTTTTTGCTGTTCCCTTTTTCTTGTGGAGAAGTTTTAGATCGGTTAGGAGTCGGCTTTATGCGGGAAGAGAGAAAAACCTTGCTGAGGCGCTTTCTGGACTAATTGAAGAAAAATGTAGATTACTTGAAAAGTTTAGCCTTGTTCAAAAAGAGTATGAAGCCTATGAAGTAGAGTCATCTTTAGAGGATGCCAGCTCTGAGAAGGAGGCAACAGAAGAACAAAATTTGGAGGCAACCTGTGAAAAGCTGAACAGGTCCAATTCTGAACTTGAGCATGAAATACTCTGTCTAGAAAAAGAGTTAAAAGAAGAGAAATCGAAACATTCTGAACAGGATGAATTGATGGCGGATATTTCCAAAGGCATACAGTCTCTAGAAGATGAGTCAAAATCCCTCAAATCCCAAGTAGCTGAAGCCAAAATGACCTTGAAGAGATTTCAAATGAATGAAGAACAACTGAAGATAGCAATACAAGATGCTTTGAATGAAAATTCTCAACTTCGGGAAAGCCAGAAACAGCTTTTGCAAGAAGCTGAAGTATGGAAAGAACAAGTGAGTGAACTTAATAAACAGAAAATAACATTTGAAGACTCCAAAGTACATGCAGAACAAGTTCTAAATGGTAAAGAAAATCACATCAAGACTCTGACTGAACGCTTGCGAAAGATGAAAGATCTGGGTGCTATGCTGGAAGAAGACATAACAGATGATGGGAACTTGGAATTCGAAATGAACGGTGAATCAGAAGATGGTGCTAACTTAGACAATCCTCCAAAACGAGCTTTGAAGAAACTGATTCGTGCAGCTAAGTTAAATGATTCTTTAACAACCTTAGAAGGAGAAAGAAACGAACTTTATATTCAGTTATCTGAAGTTGATGAAACCAAGAAGGAACTCAGAGAGCATATTAAAAACCTTCAGACGGAACAAGCATCTTTGCAGTCGGAAAACACACAGTTTGAAAGTGAGAATCAGAAGCTTCAACAGAAACTAAAGGTAATGACAGAATTATATCAAGAAAATAGAATGAAGCTATACAGGAAATTAATAGTAGAGGAAAATAACCGGTCAGAGAATGAGAAACTTTCTAAAGCAGACGAAACGATCAGCCCTGGCACTGGAGAGCTGGAGACCTGCAGAAAGCGAGCCAAAGATCTGGAAGAACAATTTGAGAGAGTTCTTCATTTTTATCAAGGGAAGATTATTTCCTATAAGAAAAAAGTAGATGGTAATTGTTTTGCAGCTTGGATTGCTGAAAGAAACCTCAATGATTTAAGGAAAGAAAATGCTCACAACAGACAAAAATTAGCTGAAACAGAGTTTAAAATGAAACTTTTAGAAAAAGATCCTTATGCGCTTGATGTTCCAAATACAGCATTTGGCAGACAGCATTCCTCATATGGTCCCTCTCCACTGGGTCGGCCTTCATCTGAAATGAGAGCTTTTCTCTATCCTCCAGCTTTGTCGGAGGGTCCACGGAGACTCTCACCTTTGCTTCCAGCGGGAGGAGGAAGAGGCCCAAGAGGCCCAGGGAATCCTCTGGACCATCAGATTACCAATGAAAGAGGAGAATCAAGCTGTGAGAGGTTAACCAGTCCTCATAGGGCTCCTTCTGACACTGGGCCCCTGTCGCCTCCGTGGGAACAGGACCGTAGGATGATGTTTCCTCCACCAGGACAATCATATCCTGATTCAGCTCTTCCTCCACAAAGGCAAGACACATTTTATTCTAATTCTGCTAGACGCTCTGGACCAGCAGAACTCGGAAGTTTTAATATGCCTTCTTCGGATAAAATGGATGGGTCAATGCCTTCAGAAAGGGAATCCAGTAGAAATGATACCAAAGATAATCTTGGTAATTTAAATGTGCCTGATTCATCTCTCCCCGCTGAAAATGAAACAACTGGACCTGGATTTGTTCCTGCAGCTCTCGCTCCAATCAGAGGTCCGTTGTTGCCAGTGGATATGAGGGGCCCGTTCATGAGAAGAGGACCTCCTTTCCCTCCACCTCCTCCAGGAACCATGTTTGGAGCTTCTCCAGATTATTTGCCACCAAGGGATGTCCCAGGTCCACCACGTGCTCCATTTGCAATGAGAAATGTCTATCCACCGAGGGGTTTTCCTCCTTACCTTCCCCCAAGACCTGGATTTTGCCCCCCCCACCCCCACATTCTGAAGATAGAGCGAGTTCCCTTCAGGGTTGAGTCTGCCTTCAAATGAGCCTGCTACTGAAGATCCAGAATCACGGCAAGAAACCTGACAATATTTTTGCTCTCTTCAAAAGTCATTTTGACTGTTCTCATTTCAGTTGAAGTAACTGCTGTTACTTCAATGATTACACTTTGCTCAAATTGAAACTTAATGGAATTATAATTCTCAGGATAGTATATTGTAAATAAGGATGATTTAAATATGAATCTTATGAGTAAATTATTTCCATTTTATTTTATTCTAGATAGTATAACTATTTTAATTTGATGAACAAATCCACTATTATAGAAACAATAGTGGGAGTTTTATATATGTAATTTTGCGGGTGGGGAGGCTTTAAATTTTAAAGGCCATGGCCTTATGCCAAGAACTGTATTTACTGTGGGTGTAGCCAAATGTGAAAGTAACTTTATGCTTAATTAAATAAATTTTAGTTGATTTAAAAATATATATGGGTTGCATTATTCTTCAGGCATGGAGAGACCGACAGATCAAGAGTTGATTGCCACTGAAAAGAGTTTGTTACTCACAGATCCCAAGAGAAGGGAAAGTGCTGTGCCATGCAGCACCATATAGGGAGGCACTATGGTCAGCGAGAAGGCAGGAGTGATGGAAAAACATGGGCAGAGCCTTTATGGTGGTTTCCACGGGAAGGAGTGAGGCAAGATGAGCAGGGTTAAGGTTAGCTATTAAGTTTGAGTAATTTCAGCAGGCTCTGGGTATAGGGGCTGTCCCTAGTTGTCAGGTACCTGGCCCTGGGGTGCTTAGGGCAGAGGAACAGTGGCCTAGAGTGTGTGAGTCCTGTGGAAGGCTGATGGAGTAGGTAACTGGGGGCACGAGCTCTGGACTGGTTAGCTTGTGTGTGAAAAGCACGCTCATGGGCAAGTTGTTTACTGTCTCTAGGAACTGGCTAACCCTGGGAGGGACAGGCCTGGCAAGGTCAGCAAGGCCCTAGATGTCACAGCGTCAGGATACATTAAAAAATATGGTTAATATGGTATCAGAGCCTCTGTCTTCACGTGGCCTCTGATGAAGGCCTCTAGAGTGAGCTCCCGTAGGGGATGTCAAAGGCCATTCAAGACAGCAGAAGCCACAAGGTCATGTAAAACCTTAGTAATATTTTAAAGAAGATATTACTCCTAATATCACCACAGGGTGAATGCACACCCTGTGATATTATTTCTAATATCTAAAAGAAGATATTAGGAGTAATATCTCTCTTAGACATTACAAATTATATTTTCAAAGGATGTCCACCCCTGTGATATTGGATAAATACCTCCCTTAGAAATTACAAATAATATCATTACAGGGTGTACCCCCACTGTGATATTAGGAGTAATATCGCCTTAGATATTATGAATAATATCACTACAGGCTGTATACCCTGTGATTTTAGAAGTAATATCTGCCTTAGATATTACGAAAGAGCAGCCGGAAAGATCTATGACCAGATTTCCCAAAAATGAGGAATTGATAAAAGAGGGGACTGAAATGCACCCAGTAGTCCCAAAGACAGTTCTTTCTGATGAAGATAGAAATTTACCCCTCTGGTCTTAAAGCCTGAAACTTATATTTGTTTTATCTGAGTTCCTTCCTCAGTAAAGGACCCCAGACTTCTCAAAAAGTATAAAGAACTGAAACTCACTAGATCACCACATGCAGACAATGAGATGCCAGACCCCTCATTCATTGTGATTTCTTCCTTAGGCCTCTCAAGAGTTCCCATTTTCCTACACATTGTTACATTTCTTCCTTGCTATATAAACCCCTAATTTTAGTTGTCCAGGGAGATGGAGTTGAGACTGATCTCCATCTTCTCAGCTGCAGCACCTGATTAAAGCCTTCTTCCTTGGCAAGAGGTAATGCCTAGAGCCTCAGCAGCCACTTTGAACTCTGGGGTGATCTTTGAGTCAATCATTGTCTCAGTGATTGGCTTTCTTTGGGGTAAGCAGCAGGACCTAGACTGAACTCCTGATGTTTTGGTAATCATCATGCATTTCAAATTGTGTTCCTGCTCTTTTGAACTAGTTGAGAATTTATTCATGGAAGTTGTTCTTCACTTCAAAAAAATTTTCTATAGCATCATTAACTTTTATGGAAATATATTTCTTCTTGAGTTTGTTACAGAAGTGTAGTCCTCAGTAATGAGATTTCACTCTGTCGCTTGTTATGACAGACATGTTAGAACAGCCAACAGCAGCACATTCACTTTCAGACCAACCTAACTTGCACCCACCATGCTCAAGGGGGCGGAGAAAAGTGCTTCCCTGGAGGAAATGAGACACCTCTGAATTCCCTGTGGACGTGCCCAGGCAACTCCAACAAGGGTGGCAGATTCCTGGAGCTTGTGGTGAAACAACAATAATCCAAAAGCTGTGTGATATTGGCCATCTCAATTATTTCCTTTTTCCTTTCCCAAATTGTGGTAGTGTTTCCAAACTACATAAACAAATGAATGCCATGATTTGAATGTTCCCTGCAAAACTCACGTTGAAATTCAACTGCCATTGTAAGAGTACTAAGAGGTAAGATCTTTAAGAGTCAATTAGGTCATGAGGGTGTCTGCCCTCATGAATGGATTAATGCTGTTCTTACAAGAGTGTGTTCATTAATTTGGGAGTTCAGCCACATTCCTCTCTCTGTCTCATGTACTTCCTTGCCAAGTGCTGCCTTCCACCATGTTATGATGTAGCAAGACAGCCCTTACAAGATGCAGACCTTTGATCTTGGACTTCCCAGCCTCCAGAATTATAAGCCACATAAACTTGAATTATCTGTAAACATCCTAGTCTGTAGCATTCTATTATAGCAGCAGCAAATGGACAAGTAAGTATGAAGCTCCTCAGGGTTAAGTCACTAAAGGCTTTGAGATCATTTGAGTCTAAAAAGTGCTGAAATGAAGCTTAGCTTTTAGGTTCCTTTTCAAGCTTCATTTTAAGTCACTAGGGTTAGGATTAGGTTTGTGTGCAAAATAAAAAATGGTTTGTACAAGAGAGAAACTTAGTTCTTCTACTGTATAGGTCTGATGGTGAACAGTGCGGGGCAGCTTCATGATGATAGGGACCAAGAAACCTTCTATTTCATTCTCTGCTGTGCATTGCATCCATTCTGTAGATCACTCTGTGGTTCAAGTGGCTGCGGAGGTGGTAGGCATTACCTTCTCATTTTGGTCATAAGAAGATGGGAGCTAGGAAGAAGGTACACATCCCACCCTTTAATGATACTTCCTGGAAATGACACATAACACATCTGCTCACATCCTGTGGGCCAGAAGAAATAAACAACATAGTGTATCTAGCTGCAAATGAGGTTAAAAATCACCATCATTATTCCCTATAGCCACGTGGTCAGCTAAAAACAAAAAATTACATTACCAAAGAAGAGTAAAACAGAACAGATATTGAAGATAACAAGCAGTCTCTAACACAGCATATAAGAATCATTATTTACTTTTCTGATAGCTTAAGCACTAAGGTCAAGCTCAAAGTTCAGCCTTTCACAGCCATTTTGTGTTTTTACTAGAGACAGGGTTTCACCACATCAGCCAGGCTGCTCTCGAACTCCTGACCTCAAGTGATCTGCCTGTCTTGGCCTTGCAAGGTGCTGGAATTATAGGGGATTACAGGCGGGAGCCACCATGCTGGTCTTTTTTACCCGTTTTTAAAAACCCTCTTCATTTAATACTAAGAGTGTCCTTGAAAGCTACAGAGAAATAAATCTTCCTTTCAGTGAATTGAGAAGGCCTTGGTTATTTCCCCTTCATTCACAAGATTTTTTTTTTTTTTGAGACTGGATTTTGCTCTGTTGCCCAGGCTGGAGTGGAGTGCGACAATCATAGCTCACTGCAGCCTTGACATCCTGGACTCAAGCAGTCCTCCTGTCTCAGCCTCCCCGGTAGCTGGAATGACAGGCACAGTCCACAACCCCTGGCTAATTTTTAATGTTTATTTTGCTGCTGTTGTTGTAGAGACAGGGTATCACCATGTTGCCAATGCTAGTCTGAAACTCCTGGGCTCAAGCGATCCTCCCAGCTCAGCCTCCCAAAGTGCTGGGATTACAGGCATGAGTCATCATGCCCGGCCCACTTCACAAGATTTAAGACATTATCTCAGACTCTCAGTGTCTCCTGGACCTTGGCCACAGCCTCCTATTGGTTTCCTTGTCTCTGCTCTCTCCTTACTCCAAACCATCATCTACCCTGCTGCTGGAGTTACTAGATCCGCCTATGTAGAATGCTTCTTTGGCTCCTAGAGGATAAAGGATTACTTCCTTAGCCTACATATGAGACCCGCCACTGTGGGCCCCAGCCTCCTTTCACCCCCGCTCCTGCCTACTGCTCACTGTTCCCTGGCCAGGCCTGTGCTTGTGCACATTGTCTCCTCTGCCTGGAATGTGTGTCTCTTTAGGTTGAGACTATGCTGTTTATCTCTGAAAAACTAGTTCTATTCCTCCCCCATCCCAAGAAAGAAGAGGTAATTGTTCCCTCTGCGTGTTCCCATTACACATTCTTTGTAGAGTCATGCTGTAATGATCTCTTCACAGATCTCTTGTCCTGATCACTCTGTAAGCTCCTCAGAGGCAAAGAACATCATGTCTTACCAAGTTACCTACATACCAGGAGCTGCCCGGTGCCTGATGTGAAGAAAACAGAATGCAGGAGAGGCTCAGCAAAAGTTAGTGGTCTGCCAGGAGTGGTGGCTCAAGCCTGTAATCCCAGCACTTTGGAATTTACCAGGGTGGGTGAATTATGATGTCAGGAGTCCAAGACCAGCCTGGCCAACATGGTGATAGCCCGTCACCACTAAAAATACAAAAAGTTAGCTAGGCATGGTGGCAGGTGCCAGTAATCCCAGCTACTCGGGAGGCTGAGGCAGGATAATTGCTTGAACGCAGCCAGTGGAGGTTGTAGTGAGCCGAGATCACACCACTGCACTCCAGTCTGGATGACAAAAGTGAAACTCCAGCTAAAACAAACAAACAAACACACAAACAAACAAACAAACAAACAAAAATTAGTCATCAGATGGATGGAAACAAACTCATGAAAATGTTTCCTTCAACCTGAGAAAGCTGATTAATAAAAGAAAAACATGTAGGCCGGGCGCGGTGGCTCAAGCCTGTAATCCCAGCACTTTGGGAGGCCGAGGCGGGTGGATCACGAGGTCAGGAGATCGAGACCATCCTGGCTAACATGGTGAAACCCCGTCTCTACTAAAAATACAAAAAAAAACTAGCCGGGCGTGGTGGCGGGCGCCTGTAGTCCCAGCTACTCGGAGGCTGAGGCGGGAGAATGGCGTGAACCCGGGAGGTGGAGCTTGCAGTGAGCCGAGATCGCGCCACTGCACTCCAGCCTGGGCGACAGAGCGAGACGCCGTCTCAAAAAAAAAAAAAAAAAAAAAAAGAAAAACATGTAAAATAAAGTAAAATGTTTCTGTCTGGTAATGATCAGAATCGTATTTTGTTTTCTTTACTTTTCTTTTCTTTCTTTCTTTCTTTTATTTTTGAGACGGAGTTTTGCTCCTGTCACCTAGGCTGGTGTGCAATGGTGTGATCTCAGCTCACTGCCACCTCCGCCTCCTGGGTTCAAGCAATTCTCCTGCCTCAGCCTCCTGAGTAGCTGGGTAGATACCCACCATGACGCCTGGCTAATTTTTGTAGTTTTAGTAGAGACGGCATTTCGCCATGTTGGCTAGGCTGGTCTCAAACCCCTGATCTCAGGTGATCCACCCCCCCTTGGCCTCCAAAAATGCTGGGATTACAGGCTTGAACCACTGCGCCTGGCTCATATTTGCTTTTCTTAACTACGTTGCACTAAATACCTGTTATAGTCAACAGATTGAGTTGAAGTCTTAAGAGACACATCAAACATTCACTTATTCACTCAGAGGGGCCAGATTCGGTGCCAGACCTCTAGTGAGGAGGCCACTACAGTAACTTGGGGGAGAAAAGAGGGTGGCTCAGCCAGTGGTAATAACTAAGAAGACCACAATTATTAAAATTTTTATTATTGATTTAGAAACAGGGTCTTGCTATGTTGCCTGTGCTGGAGCACAGTGGCGATTCATAGGCATGATCATAGCTCCCTGAGCCTCAAACTCCTGGGCTCAAGCCATCCTCCAGCCTCAGCCTCTCAAGTAGCTGGGACCACAGGTGCACGCCACTATGCTTGGCTTAAAAGGCCACAACGTTTTAGAGCTATCTTCTAGTGGCACATCTGCAGTTTTACCTTTAGTAAAAGTGCCACATTCTTCATTCTAGACCACTGCATTCTGAGCCATCAGTATAAACATTTATTTCCCTGAATAAGATGAAGCCAAAGACCTACTGCCTTAATAATGGACAGACAGTGGAACAGAGCATGAAATAGCTCTTCGTCCTGAAAAAGGTTTATTTTAGGAAACAGCAGAGACTGTAAGATGCTGAAGCCTCTGCCCCTCTTCCCTGGAGACCAACAACCTAAAGGACTCACTTCCTTCATTTCCAGTCTCAGTTCCTGTGCTGTCCACACGGATGGTCCAGTGACGACCTGGTTCCCACCCATCCAGGCTATGACTCAGGGAGGAAAATGGACAGTGATACTGATTGAGGGAAGCTTTCTTGAGGTCTTCTGTTTCCTTATGAAGTGTCTGGATGACAAGCTTCCCTTTAATACAGTCTCAGGGGCCTGGTCTTTACCCAGAGCAGAAGCTGAGAAAATAAGATTTCTGATGGAGTCTGTCCCACACTCACACATCACAAACAGGAGCATCTGAAGAACAAGAGCCACTGCCTTCATTTATTTATTTATTTATGACAGAGCGTGGCTGTGTTGCCCAGGCTGGAGTGCAGTGGTGCCATCTTACCTCATCTCTGCCTCTGGGGCTCAAATTATCCTCTCACACCAGCGTCCTGAGTAGCTTGTATTACAGGTGCACACCACAATGCTCAACTAATTTATTTGTAGAGACAAGGTTTTGCCCTGTTGCCCAGGCTGGACTCAAACTCCTGGCAAGCGATCCTCCTGCCTTGGATTCCCAAAATGGTGGGATTACAGGCCTCTGCAGCCAGCCACCTTCTCTTTTTGTTAATAAACTCTCTGCAGTGCCCAGCTGAGAGTGGGGACTCAATAAATGTCCACAGAGGATTGTGTTCTTACAGACACATGGACGTGGAAGAACCTAGAAACACTGGTGTTACTATGGTTTATTTAGTATGCTGGATTTCATCATCAAATGAGAGAAGTATTCTACTGGAGAAAAACAGAAATTCTACTGGATATAAATTTAACCGAAATCTCGAGAACTATTCAAAACAACGAAATAAAACCATACTTAAGAGTATAGGGGCGGCCGGGCATGGTGGCTCATGCCTGTAGTCCTAGCACTTTGGGAGGCCGAGGCGGGTGGATAACGAGGTCAGAAGATTGAGACCATCCTGGCTAATATGGTGAAACCCCATCTCTACTAAAAATACACAAAAAATAGCCGGCCGTGGTAGCAGGTGCCTATAGTAGATGATATTATTCATAATATCAAAGGGATATATTACTTCTCATATCACAGTGGGTGTACACCCTGTGATATTATTCATAATATCTAAGGGAAATAACTTGTAATTTACAGTGGGTGTATACCCTGTAATGATATGATTCATAATATCTGAGATATGACTCCTAATATCACTGTGGGTGTATACCCTTTGATGATATTATTCATAATATCTAAGAGAGAAATTACTCCTAATATCACAGTGGGTTTACACCCTGTGATGATATTATTTGTCATGTCTCAGGGAGATATTACTTTAAATATCACAGAGGATGTACACTCTATGATTTTATTATTCATAAGAACTAAGGGAGATATTCCTCCTAATATCACAGTGGTTATACACTCTGTGATATTATTCATAATACCTTAGGGAGATACTACTCCTAATATCACAGTGGGGGGACACCCTGTGATGATACGATTCTTAATATCTAAGGAAGATATTCCTCTTAATTTCAGACTGGCTGTAAACCCTGTCATGATGTGATTCATAATATATAAGGAAGATATTACTCTTAATATCACAGTGGGTGTACACCCTGTGATTATATGATTCATAATATCTAAGGGAGATATTACTCCTAATATCACAGTCAGGTAAACCTTGTGATTACGTGATTCATAATATCTAAAGGAGTCATTATTCCTAATATTGCAGTAGGTATACACCCTGTGATATGATTTGTAATATCTGAGGGAGATATTACTCTTAATATCACAGTGAATGTACACCCCGCTGTATTATTATTGATAATATCTAAGGGAGATAGTACTCCTAATATCACAGTGGATATATGTTCTTTGATAACATTACTCATAATATCAAAGGAGATATCACTCCTAATATCACAGTGGGTGTACACCCTGTGTGTATATCGTATGATATTATTCATAATATCATACTAATATCTCTAATTAGACACTAATACATACCACAAGTGTACACCATGTGATGATATTACTCGTAATATCTCTCTTAGATATTATGAGAGATATCTAAGAGAGATACTACGAATAATATCACAGGGTATATACACAGGGTATACACCCAAGGTCATATTGGGAGTCATGTCTCCTTTAGATATTATGAATAACATAATCACAGCGTTTACCCCGACTGTGATATTAGGAGTGACTAGTAATATCATATGAGTAGTAAATCATATCATTACAGGGTGTATGTACACTGGCTTTGATATTAGGAATGACTAGACCCTGTGACTTTATTTTTTTGTAATATCTAAGAAAGAGATTACTCCTTATTTCACAGTGGATGAGGACCCTGAGATGTTACTATTCACTATATCTAAGGAACATATTATTCCTAATATCACAGTGGGTAAGTGGGTGACACTCTGTGGTGATATTATTCATAATATCTAAGGGTGATATTACTCTTAATATAACAGTGGGTGTAAAGGCTGCTATGATATTACTTGTAATATCAAAGGGAGATATTACTCCTAATGTTACCATGTGTATACACCTTGTGATGATATTGTTATGATATTAGTAATACTGAAGAGAAATTAGTTTTAATATCATAGTAGGTGTACACCCTGTAATGATATTATTCATAATATGGAAGGGAGATATTACTCCTAATATCACAGTGGGTGTACGCCCTGTGATGATATGATTCATATTATCTAAGGGAGATATTACTCCTAATATCAGAGTGGGTGTACACCCTGTGATGATGTTATTTGTAATATCTAAGGAGATTTTACTCCTAATATCACAGTGAGTGTACACCCTGTGATGAGATTATTTGAAATATCTAAGGGAGATATTACTACTAATATCAGAGTGGGTGTACACCCTGTAATGATATGAACATAGTATCTAAGGGAGACATTAATCCTACTATCACAGTATGTGTATAGCCTGTGATGAGATTATTTTCAATATCTAAGAGAGATATTACTCCTAATATCACAATATCAGTGGGTGTCGATCCTGTGATGATATTATTTGTAATATTTAAAGGAGATATTACTCATAATATCACAGTGTGTGTACAGCCTGTGGTATTATTTGTAATATCTAAAAGAGATATTACTCATAATATCACAGTGGGTGCATACCTGTGATGATATTATTCCTAGTACCTAAGGGAGCTATTACTCCTAATATCATAATGGGTGTACACTCTGTGATGATATTATTTCTAAAATCTAAGTGAGATATTACTTATAATATCATGGTGCATGTACACCTTGTGTTTACACCCTGTGATGCTATTAATAGTAATATCTAACGGAGATATTACTCCTGAAATCACAGGGGGTGTACATACTGTTATGATATTATTAATAATATCTTAGGGAGATATTACTCCTAATACCATAGTGGGTGTACACCCTGTGATATTACTGGAAAAATCTAAGGTAGATATTCTTCATAATATCACAGTGACTGTAGACCCATGATATTACTGGTAATATGTAAAGGAGCTATTTCTCCTCGTATTACAGTGAGTGTACAGCCCGTGTGTAGACGTGTTACGATATTATTCGTAATATCTAAGGGAGATATTTTTCCTAATATTACAGTGGGTTTTCACAATGTGTGTACACCGAGATATTATTCATAATATCTAAGAGAGATATTCCTCCTGATATCACAGTGGGTATACACGCTGTGTTATATACCCTGTGATATTATTTGTAATATCTAAGAAAGATATTCCTCCTAATATCACAGTCGGTGTACTCCCTGTGATATAATTCATAGTATCTAAGGGAGATATTACTCCTAATATCACAGTCGGTGTACACTCTGTGATATTATTCATAGTATCTAAGGGAGCTATTACTCCTAATTTCGCAGTGGCTGTACACCCTGTGATGATATTTTTTGTAATATATAAAGGAAATATTACTCTAGCATCACAGTAGGTTTACACCCTATGATGCTATTCTTCGTAACATCTAAGAAGATATTTCCAATATCACAGTGGATGTACACCCTGTGTGTACTCGCTGTGATGATATACGTAATACCTAAGGGAGATATTACTCCTAATATCACACTGTGTATACACCATGTTATGATATTATTCATACTATCTAAGGAGATATTACTCCTAATATCACAGTTGGTGTACACCCTGTGAAGATATTATTTGTAATATCTAAAAGGAATATTACTCCTAATATCACAGTGGGTATACATCTGCAATATTATTCATAATAGCTAAGGGAGCCTTACTCCTCACATTGCAGTGGATGTACACCATCTGATGATATTTTTCGTAAAATCTAAGAGAAATATTACTCTAATCTCATGGTGGGTGTACACCCTGTGATGCGAGTGGGGGTCGCATTCCAATAATAGCTAAGTCTGGGCAGGGGGAGGGCCAGGCTGTGCGATGGTAGATGGAGGGGTACAAGGGAAATGGCTCTGCCGGACGTATTGGTAGATGTAAAGGAAGGTGTCCAGGGGTCTGGCCTTGCTGGAGGACTTCAGGGGATGGTAGCAGCAGCATAAATAATACAGAAGCATCAAATAGGAGACGAAGACTTCAAAAGTCTATCAAGAAGTACAGAGGGAAAGTGCAGTTTAGGGGCTAGATTATGGAATGAGGAGATGGGCCAAATGCTGGGGATGGGGGGATAGCATGGTAGGAGGGGCTGAGATGGCTTTGGAGGGAGTTCCCCTAACCCAAATGTTCTCTAAAGAAAGAGGGAATGATTGGCCGGGCGCGGTGGCTCAAGCCTGTAATCCCAGCACTTTGGGAGGCCGAGACGGGCGGATCACGAGGTCAGGAGTTCGAGACCATCCTGGCTAACACGGTGAAACCCCGTCTCTACTAAAAAATACAAAAAAAACTAGCCGGGCGAGGTGGCGGGCGCCTGTAGTCCCGGCTACTCGGGAGGCTGAGGCAGGAGAATGGCGTAAAAACCCGGGAGGCAGAGCTTGCAGTGAGCTGAGATCCGGCCACTGCACTCCAGCCTGGGCGACACAGTGAGACTCCGTCTCAAAAAAAAAAAAAAAAAGAAAGAGGGAATGATTTACAATACACTTGAAGGAAACGATAAGACTGCCTGAGAAATAAAAGAAGACCCAAGATTTCAAAAAATCCTGGGTTGGGTGCGCTGGTTCACTCCTGTATCCCAGCACTTTGGGAGGTTGAGGCGGGAGGATCGCTTGAGCCCAGGAGTTTGAGACCATCCTGGGTAACGAAGTGAAACCCCATCTCTACAAACAGATTAAAAAGTTAACCAGGCACGGTAGTGCGCCTGTAATTCCAGCTAATTCAGAGGCTGAGGTGAGAGGATTGCTTGAGCCCAGGAGGCTGAGGCTGCAGTGAGCCAAGATCCCACAACTGCACTGCAGCCTGGGTGACAGAACCAGACCCTGTCCCCTCCTACCCTCAGAACAATCCTGAAAGGAGATCACACTTCTAGATGAGAAAATTGAAATGTCCATTCTTCCCACAGTAAGTAACCTTGAGTTTTAATACAACTGCAGAGTCCCACAGAATTTTTATTTTGCTTCTTCAACTTTACAAGCTAATGTGAGTTATCTGGAAGAACAAACAAGTGAAAATAGTGATCAGAATCTTGGAAAAGAAGAGTACAGGGGGGATATGGGTCCTGTAGGATATGAAAAATTCTAGAAAGTGACATTAACTAAATCAGTTAATATTGCTCCAGATCAAGATAACAGAAGGAGCCTGGCACGGTGGCTCACTGCCTGTAATCCCAGCACTTTGGGAAGGCCAAGGCGAGTGGATCACTTGAGCCCAAGAGTTCGAGACCAACCTGGGCAACATAGAGAGACCCCCCTCCCCATGAAAAAATACAAAAATGTAGCTGGGCGTGGTGGCAACTCCCTGTGGTCCCAGCTACTCAGGAGGCTGAAGTGGGAGAATCACCTGAGCCTAGGAGGTCGAGGCTTCAGTGAGCTGAGATTGTGCCACTGCACTCCAGCCTCGGTGACAAAGTGAGACCCTGTCTCAAAAAAGATAGCCGAAGATTGGGTGTGCTGGTGCGTGCCTGTAGTTCCAGCTACTTGGGAAGAGAGCTGAGCGGGGAGGATTGCTGGAGCCCATGAGTTCATGGCTGTAATGGGCTATGATGGTGCCTATGAATAGCCTATTGCACTCCAGCCTGGGCAACATAGTGAGACCTCCATCTATACAAAATAAAAGATAAGAGAAGGGTAGGCCTAGAAATGCTGCGTAGTGGAATAGTTAATAACAGTCTCTGTTGGAGGCCACCTGGGTTTGAATTTTCATTCTGCCACTTGCCACTGTCTAAACCTGGACAATTTCTGCATCTATAAAAAGGGGGTGATTGTTCCCATCTTATAAAGTCCTTTGAATATTAAATGAGCCAATGCATGTGAGGTTCTTAAAACAATGTCTGGCATACAGTTAATGCTCAATTTTATTTTCTTTCCTGGTCTCTTTGAAATGCAGAAGCAAGTTACAGTATTATGCCTAGAACCCACTGTCAGTTATTTTCCTTTCTGCATTCATTAGATAAGTCTTTGAAGAAGTGTTGCTCAGCATCCTGTTCTGAGAAAAAGAGTTCTTGGATTATATGTTATGGTGACGTTGTACATATATACTCCCTCGGTTACCAGGTTGACTTTTGAAAATCCCAGAGTAAATACAGTAACTGTTGACCTCCTGAGCTACTGTTCTATAAAACACACTTTGAGGAAACACTGTGTTGTATAAATCTAGATCAGAGAAAAGGTTAAACGACAGATCATCTCAAAATCTCAAATGGGGTCGGGTGCGGTGGCTCAAACCTGTAATCCCAGCACTTTGGGAGGCTGAGGCAGGCGGACCACGAGGTCTGGAGATCGAGACCATCCTGGCTAACCCGGTGATACCCTGTCTCTAGTAAAAATACAAAAACTTAGCCGGGCATGGTGGTGGGCACCTGTAGTCCCAGCAACTCGGGAGGTTGAGGCAGGAGAATGGCGTGAACCCGGGAAGCGAAGCTTGCAGTGAGCCAAGACCATGCCACTGTACTCCAGAGCGAGACTCTGTCTCAAAACAAAAACAAAAACAAAAACAAATCTCAAATGAGCCTTTTTTTCTATTTCTTTTTTTTTTTCAGACAGGGTCTCCCTCTTATCACCCAGGCTGGAGTGCAGTGGCCCAATCTCTGCTCACTACAAGTTCTGCCTACCAGGTTCATGCCATTCTCCTGCCTCAGCCTCCCGAGTAGCTGGGACTACAGGCGGCCGCAACCACGCCCGGCTAATTTTTGTGTTTTTAGTACAGACGGGGTTTCACCGTGTTAACCAGGATGGTCTCGATCTCCTGACCTAGTGATCCACCAGCCTTGGCTTCCCAAAGTGCTGGGATTACAGGCATGAGCCACCACGCCCAGCCTTTTTTTTTTTCTTTTTTCTTTTTAAGAGTGCTCATCTCGCTCTGTCATCCAGGCTAGAGTGCAGTGGTGTCATGACCATAGCTCACTCCATGCAGCCTCTAACTCCTGGGATCAAGTGACCCTCCTGCCTCAGCCTTCTCAGTAGCTAGGACTATAGGCATCCAACATCATGCCCAACTCATGTTTTGCACATTTTTCAAGAGAAGGGGTTTCGCTATGTTGCCCTGTCTGGTCTACAACTCCTGGCCTCAAGTGATCCTCCTGCCTCAGCGTCCAGAGTTGCTGGGATTAACAGGTGTCAGCCATCATGTTTGGCTCTGTTCAAATGGGCCATATTTTATAGCCATTATAATAGATTCAAGTAAAACAGTATTTGCAGATTAGATGTATTGTTTATTTCAAGGCATATGTATCTATGAACTGAATTAGTAGTTATTTTTAGCAATCGACATGTAATAATGATTGCAGCAATTACTCAAATAATTAAAGCAAAACTAGTGCTTTTGCAATGATTACTGAAGCAACTGTGCTTGGATAGAGCTGTCTTTTGTGGGCTTTAAGTCTTTATGTTTCCTTTTTTTTTTTTTTTTGGCGACAGAGTCTTGCTCTTTCGCCAGGCTGGAGTGCAGTGGTGCGATCTCGGCTCACTGCAACCTCCGCCTCCTGGATTCAAGTGATTCCCCTGCCTCAGCCTCCCGAGTAGCTGGGACTACAGGCACAAGCCATCGCGCCGAGCTAAGTTTTTGTATTTTTTAGTAGAGACGGGGTTTCCCCATGTTGGCTAAAATGGTCTGGTCCTCCTGACCTCGTGATCCGCCCGCCTCGGCCTCCCAAAGTGCTGGGATTATAGGCGTGAGCCGCCGCGGCCGGCCTGTATTTCCCATTTTATTTTTAATGGACTGAAGGCGGGGGAACACCACACACTGGGGTCTGTCGGGGGAGTTGGGGGTTAGAGGAGGGACAACATTAGGATAAATACCTAAAGTAGGTGATGAGTTGACGGGTGCAGCAGGCCACCAGGGCACGTGTATACCTATGTAACAAAACTGCGCGTTCTGCACATGTAACCCAGGACTTAAAGTATAATAGTAATAAAGATCCTGAATCATTACTTCTTAAAAATCTAACTCTGCAGTAGGAACGAAAGAGATTTTCTAACTAAATATTCTCTCTTGACAATACAAATTCCCAAAACCAAGGTGTGTGATACTAATCCTAAGGATTCTAGTCTATTGTTACCATGAAATATTTTCACCATGTTGCTAGAAAAGACCAGTCCCTGTCAGTTCCCTTCTGTTAGCGCTGGTGGAGTCATGAGCATCGTCCTACGATTCTTTGAAGGTAAAGCATGTGTCTTACCCAGCTTTGCATCTGCAACCCAGCCTTGTCCATGGCATATAGATGCCGAAAATATTTGCTGAATGAATAAGCTCAGTCCTCCCAAAAGAATCATAAAGGACATTTGCTATATAATGTTGGCATTATAAGAGCTTATGCAGTTTCTACCACTGCTCCTTGAGAGCAGGCTTGAAATAATTAAATTATGCCAATTATGCCGATCTTATTTTCCAGGATCACTATCAAATAGGCAGGAACAGTTTTACAACTAGCATGACAGTTAACTATAGGAAGACATATGCTTCTAAAATGTTGGAAAATTGTTTTTGTGGTGGTTTTACACATTTCTCCCAACCGAATTTATACAATATTTGCTTTAAAGAGTCCTTTGAATATAAAACTATGAAAAGACATTTTATAGATTGAATATCATAAAGTCTGAATTTGTAAAACCTGACAGGTAAAAAGCCATTTCTTTTTTCTTTTTTGGAGACAGAGTATCACCCTGTCACCCAGCTGTAGTGCAGTAGTGCGATCTCGGCTCACTGCAATCTCCGCCTCACAGGTTCAACCGATTCTACTGCCTCAGACTCCCGAGTAGCTGGGACTACAGGTGCCCATCCCCACACCCAGCTAATTTTTTTGTATTTTTAGTAGGGATGGGATTTCACCGTGTTAGCCAGGGCTCTCCATCTCCTGACCTGGTGATCCACCTGCCTGCGCCTCCCAAAGTGCTGGGATTACAGGCGTCAGCCACCGCAACCTGCCATCAGTGTCTTTCTTAAAATGTGGTGTAGGCTGGGCATGGAGACTCACACGTGTAATCGCAGCACTTTGGGAGGCCAAGGCGGGTGGATCAGTTGAGGCTGGGAGTTTGAGACCAGCCTGGCCAACATGGTGAAACCTTGCCTGTACTAAAAATACAAAAAAATAAAATTGACTGAGTATGGTGGTGCAAGCCTGTAATCCCAGCTACTCCGGACACTGAGGCAGGAGAATCGCTCAAACCTGGAGGGTGGAGTTTGCAGTGAACCGAGATGGAACCACTGCACTCCAGCCTGGCAGACAGAGTGAGACTCCATCTGAAAAAATAAAAACAATAAAATGTGGATTTACTATTACTGGCTTACCACACATGCTTCCCTGGCACGATTCCCTCCCTGATCTAGAGAGTGGGTATGTTCTATTGCTTGGTATGCCGTTGACCAACATGTCTGGGTCCTTCTAAATCAATCACCATGGAACGCATTGTATCCTATAACTAAGTAATTCCACAGTCGCTTTTTTTTTTTTTTTTTTTTGAGTCGGAGTTTCACTCTTGGTGCCCAGGCTGGAGTCCAATGGTGCGATCTTGTCTCACCTCAATCTCACCCTTTCAGGTTCAAGCGATTCTCCGGCCTCAGCCTCCCAAGTAGCTGGGATTACAGGTGTGTGCCACCATGCCCGGCTAATTTTGTATTTTTAGTAGAGATGGGTTTCTCCATGTTGCTCAAACTGGTCTCTAACTCCTGACCTCAGGTGATCTCCCTGCCTCAGCCTCCCAAAGTGCTGGGATTACAGGCATGAGCCACAGCGCCTGGCCACTACCGCAGCTTTTTGGATTTTTAGTTATGTATGTAAAAGTCACCATTGTTAAGTATATGAGCCTCATTACAGCATCCTTCTTTCCTTTTACTTAGAAAAAGTTTTAAAACTCAAGAACGAAAAAAACTTTTTTTTGCCTTGTTCTGTTGCCTAGGCTGGAGTGCATGGGTGCCATCAGGGCTTAGTGCAGTTTTGACCACCAAGGCTCGAGTGACTCTACCACCTCAGCCTCCTGAGTAGCTGGAACTACAGATGTGTGCCACCATGCCCAGCTAATTAAAAAAAAATTTTTTTTTTGTAGAGACAGGGTGCAGCCATGTTGCTTTGCCCAGGCTGATCTTGAACTCCTGGGCTCCTGCCTCAGCCTCCCAAAGTGCTGGGTTTACAGGTGTGAGATAATACATGTAAACTGTAGAAAAATGATCAGATAAATATAAAATAGCTAGTTCTCTACATTCTTATTCCTAAGATACAATATTTTGGTATACATTACTTCATACATTTTCCTCTGCATAAAGCTCTAGTTTTTTTAATGGATAAAATTATACATACAAATGTTTAACAACTTGCTTTTCTCAATTATCAATATATCTTGGATAATCTAGAGCCATACTTAAGAATAAATTACAATTATTAGCAGAGTTCCTTGAGGGCAGGGACTATCTTCTTTTTTCTGTTGTTGTTTTTCTGAGACAGAGTCTCTGTCTGTCGCCCAGGCTGGTGTGCAGTGGTGCGATCTCGGCTCACTGCACGGTTCACTGCAAGCTCCACCTCCCAGGTTCACACCATTCTCCTGCCTCAGCCTCCTGAGTAGCTGGGACTACAGGCACATGCCACCATGCCCGGCTAATAAATACATATATATTTGTATTTTTAGTAGAGACGGGGTTTCACTGTGTTCACCAGGATGGTCCTGATCTCCCGACCTCGTGATCTTCCCGCCTTAGCCCCCCAAAGTGCTGGGATTACAGGCGTGAGCCACCGTGCCCGGCCTTAGGGCAGGGACTATCTTAAGTACAGTCATGTACCACTCGATGTTTCAGTCAACAATGGACTGCATATATGACAATTATCCCATAAGATTATAGTGGAGCTGAAAAATTCCTGTTGCCTAGTGATATCAGAGTCATCATGACGTCTTAGTGTAACATGTTACTCATGTTTGTGGCGATGCTGGTATAAACACACCTACTGTACTGCCAGTCATATAAAAGTATAACACACACAATTATGTACAGTTCATAATACTTGATAATGATAGTACACAACTATGTTACTGATTTATGTATATACTATATGATTCTTTTTTAAGACAGAGCCTCACTCTATCGTGCAGGCTGGAGTGCAGTGGTGCTATCTATCTTGGCTCACTGCAACCTCTGCCTCCTGGGTTCAAGTGATTCTCCTGCCTCAGCCTCCTGAGTAGCTGGGATTACAGGTGTGCTCCCCCAGGCCTGATTTTTGTATTTTTAGTAGAAATGTGGTTTCAGCATATTGGCCAGGCTGGTCTTGAAATCCTGACCTCAAGTGATCTGCCTACCTCGGCCTCCCAAAGTGCTGGGATTACAGATGCGAGCCAGTGCACCCAGCCTATTTTTCTTTTTTTGTTTTGTTTAAAAGTAAGCCATTCAAATTTAACAGTGGTGGGCTGTATACCAACTTTAGTGACACTAAATGTTAATATATTCTGATAACCCACTGCCATTGGACCAATCTGTACTATAATTTTTGTCATTACAGTGTACTCCTACTTATATATATATAAAAAAAGTTAATTGTAAAACAGCCTCAGGCAGGTCCTTCGGGAGGTATCCAAAAGAGGCCATTGTTATCATAGGAGGTGACAGCTCCATGCCTGTTATCGCCCCTAAAGACCTTCCAGTGGGACAAGATGTGGAGGTGGAAGACACTGATATTGATGATCCTGACCCTGTGTGGGCCGAGGCTAATGTGTGCGTTTATGTCTTGGTTTTCAACAAAAAAGTATTAAAGAGTTAAAAAAAATTAATAGAAAAAAAGCTTATAAGGATATAAAGAAAATCTTTTTGTACAGCTATATAATGTGTTTGTGTTGTAAGTGAAGTGTTATTACAAAAGAGTAAAAACATTTTAAAAAGTTTAAACTTTTTTTTTTGAGACTGAGTCTCGCTCTGTCTCCAGGCTGGAGTGTAGTGGTGTGATCCCAGCTCACTGCAACCTCTGCCTCCCCGGTTCAAGTGATTCTCCTGCCTCAGCTTCCTGAGTAGCTGGGACTATAGGTGCCTGCCACCATGCCTGGCTAATTTTTTTGTATTTTTAATAGAGTCGGGGTTTCACCACGTTGGCCAGGATGGTCTCGATCTCTTGACCTCGTGATCCGCCCGCCTTGGCCTCCCAAAGTGCTGGGACTACAGGCGTAAGCCACCACGCCTGGCTCCAGTTTAAATGTTTATAAAGTAAAAATGTTAGAGTAAGCTAAGGTTAGTTTATTATTGAAGAAAAAAATTTTAATTAATTAGTGTAGCTTAAGTGTGTAGTGCTTATAAAGACTGCAGTAGTGTACAGTAATGTCCTAGATCTTCACATTCACTCACCACTTACTCACTGACTCACCCAGAGCAATTTCCAGTCTTGCAAGCTCCATTTATTTATGGTAAGTACTCTATACAAGCATATCTTTAAAAAAATCTTTTATACTATATTTTTAGTGTACTTTTCTATGTTTGGATACACAAATACTTGTCATTGTGCTTTAACTGTGCACAGTAGGCCATACAGTGACATGCTGTACAGGTTTGTAGACCAGGAAGAATGGGTTATGCCACATAGCTTAGATGTGTAGGAGGCTGTAGGTGTTTGGGTCTGTAGGTGTGTACCATCTAGGTTTGTGTAAGTTCACTCTATGATGTTCCTACAATGAAGAAATCACCTAACATGCATTTCTCGGAAACTATCTTCATCATTAAGCAACATGATTGTATTTATGAAACACAACACATACAAAATGACTATCTTGTAATGATTCCTCTGAGACTACAGGTTACAGATTTCAGCCAATAATGGGACAACTTTTCCTTTAAATTTCCATAGAACTCTTGGATGGTGTGATTCATTTACATCACTAATTATAGCTAACATTATTCTGTGTTCGTATTCACTATTTACTTTAATAATTTGGTCCCAATTATTTTAAAAGAGCAAGTTGGAAGACAGTCTCATATCTGACACAGTAAATGGAAGAACAATAGTTCATTGATTCTACTATTGTTTCCACTCATCCATATGAACAGCCCAGTCGGCTCCCAATAGTGTCTCCCTGCCAGGTTGCATTAATAATGCAAATTAATATAAGTAATCGTTGATTATATTCCATTTACGAGTACTATGCTTGGTTATGCCTGCATACAGAAAAATTCCAGTTTCGATTACAGATTCTTTTCTCACAATTTTTTCAGGGTTATTGTATTCTCTAAAATAAATTATTGATTTAATATCTCTTACCACGTTCAAGATTTCACTTACATCTCCAGCTATGCTTTTGGTCCCTATCTAGACTTACGTTAAGAAGTAAACATAAAGTAAAAAGATGTGAGTAAAACACCATGCATTTGTCTGCTTTTGTTAGTGATTTAGAAAAGCCTTAATTCAAATTACAATTTTATACCATTCTTAACCCATAATAGTTTGTAATCCAAGTTACAACATAGCCCAGTAATTTTGCCTGATGAGCCAAAGGCAGTTAAAAACCAAATTCTTTTTCTGGTTTTTAATATGTAAACTGATTGTTCATAAAATTTTCATTTCACATACTTAACATATCTCGCAAAGTTTAAATCACTGAAATAACATGGAAAACATATCATTGATTAATTTTCAGTCTGAGTGTGAAAAACTACACTAGTATGGACAAATGGACTTTTGCAAAAACAGAATCAAGACAGTGAACAATGCCTTCTTGAGCCAGGAAAAAATACAAGTCTTTGCATGTTAAAATACAAGAATGTTTTGTGTCCTATCTACATTCATCTTTAGCTATCATTATATATTTAAGGTATGGGCATCATACTGTGCTAGTATCATTCTATTGGCTTAACAAAAGGTTTTATTTTAAAAGTTCTCCTAGTCAATGTACTTTTTAAAATACACTTTATTTATTTATTTGAGACGGAGTCTCACTCCGTCACCCAGGAGTGCAGTGGCGCAGTCTCAGCTTCTCAGCTCACTGCAACCTCTGCTTCTCAGTTTCAAGTGATTCTCATGCCTCAGCCTCCCGAGCAGCTGGGATTACAGGCACATGCCACCACATCTGGCTAATTTTTATATTTTTTGTTAGAGATGGGGTTTTGCCATGTTGGCCAGGCTGGTCTTGAACTCCTGACCTCAGGTGATCCACCCGCCTCGGCCTCCCAAAGTGTTGGGATTACAGATGTGAGCCACCACATCCGGTCGACTTAGTTTTTTAGAACAGTTTGTATTTATAGAAAAAGAGAAGACAGCATCAAGTTCCCATATATATCCTCTCCTAGTTTCTCCTGTTATTAACATCTTATGTTAGTATGGTTCATTTGTTACAGTTCATGTGATACATTATTAATTAAAGTTCATGGTTTAGTCAGATTTCCTTAGTTTTCACCTAATGTTCTTTTTCTGCTCCAGCACCCTATCCGGTTACCACATTACACTTGTCATGTCCTCTTCAGCTCCTCCTGGGTGTGGCAGTTTCCCTGACTTTCCACGTTTTGATGACCCTGAAAGTTTTGAGGAGCACCATCAAGTGTTTCATAGGATGCCCCTCTGAATTTGTCTCATTTCTCATGATTAGACTAAGGTTATGGGTTGTGGAAGGACAGCCAGCTCAATGTAATTTTCTTAAGACAAATTTGATATGTATGGAGATGAAAACACACCTAGATTTCACCAAACTGTTGTCATGGATATAAACCTAAGTATCATTTTTAGTATTATGTCTCTGCTGTATAATTAGAGGCAGAAAAGAATATGATTTTCAAAAGTTTGGCTTTAAAAAAACTGAGAGATAGAGACCGGGCGCAGTGGCTCATGCTTGTAATCCCAGCACTTTGGGAGGCCGAGGCGGGCAGATCACGAGGTCAAGAGATCAAGACCGTTCTGGCCAACATGGTGAAACCCTGTCTCTACTAAAAGTATGAAATTAGCCGGGTGTGGTGGCGGGAGCCTGTAGAACCAGCTACTCGGGAGGCTGAGGCAGGAGAATTGCTTGAACCTGGGAGGCAGAGGTTGCAGTGAGCTGAGATCGCGCCACTACACTCCAGCCTGGTGACAGAGCGAGACTCTGTCTCAAAATAAAATAAAATTAAAAAAAAAATAAAAAAAGAGGTAGATAACATCATAACAATAGCAAACAGTAGTCACTTTAATTTGCTTTCCCAAATAAGCACATTCTTTACAAATTAAAATTATGATAGAAAGCCAGACAAAATGCATAAGTAATACATACATAGCTAAATTTCATATACCTTCAGAGGAAAAATTTGGGGTTTATGTAAATAAGTATCACTCCAGTATATCTATCTTTTCAAAGCATATTTTCACATTTTTGTCTGCCAAATAAACAATAAAAAAGGATTTTGCAGGATTCTTTGAGCCTATGGGTCAAAAATAGCCCATCATAAATCCTTAGAAAATTTACAGTAGGCAAATAATTCTCCACTGAACAGCAGTTCTCAACTTTAGTGTGTATCAGATTCACCTGAAGGGACTGTTCAAACACAGATTCCTGGGTGCTATGCCCCAGTTTCTGATTTGGTGGGTCTGGGGTGGAGTCTGAGTGTCCATTTTTAACAAGCTCCAGTGATGCTGATGTTGTCGGTCTGAGGCACATCATGAAAACCCCTTTCTGGCCAGGCGCGGTGGCTTACGCCTATAATCCCAGCACTTCGGAAGGCCGAGGCGGGTGGATCATGAGGTCAGGAGTTCGAGACCAGCCTGGCCAACATGGTGAAACCCCATCTCTACTAAAAATACAAAAATCACACGGGTGTGGTGGCGGGCACCTGTAGTCCCAGCTACTCGGGAGGCTGAGGCAAGAGAATCACTTGAACCTGGGAGGCGGAGGTTGCAGTGAGCCGAGATCTTGCCACTGTACTCTAGCCTGGGTGACAAGGCAAGACTCCGTCTCAAAAAAAAAAAAAAAGAAGAAAAAAAAAAGAAAACCACTTTCCCTGATGCTTTACCATCCAGGAAACTACACTTATTAAGTGCCTATGATTTTTATTTTATTTTTATTTTTTTGAGACACAGTCACGCTCTGTCACCCAGGCTGGAGTGCAGTGGGGCAATCTCGGCTCACTGCAAGCTCTACCTCCTGGGTTCATGCCATTCTCCTGCCTCAGTCTCCTGAGTAGCTAGGACTACAGGTGCCTGCCACACCTGGCTAATTTTTTTTTTATATTTTTAGTAGAGACGAGCCAGGATGGGCTCGATCTCCTGACCTTGTGATCCGCCCACCTTGGCCTCCCAAAGTGCTGGGATTACAGGCGTGAGCCACCGCACCTGGTACAAGTGCCTATGATTATTAAGGTGTTATACATATATTACCTTATCTAATCTTAGAATCTTATGTCAGTATGATTGCTCCTTTTATAAATGGGAATCTGACACTTGGAGAGGAGAAAATGGGATGAGCAGCAAAACTACAATTTGGATCTCTTTCTAACACCCATGTTTTCCTGAACAATGTACTGTTTCTAGTTGATAAAGGAGGGAAATGTATGCATCCTTGCCATGCTCATTTGAAAACAGACAACATATCTAAAGATGTATAGAGTAATTGGTTCAGGTCCCAGGGCGTTAACAGTTAAAGGACAGTGATTCTAGGAACCCAGCAAAGACTCAGGGTCGTGAAGAGGATTCACTTATCTCGGAAATGAAATAATCACAGGTGATGTGAACTTAGTGTGTAACTAACAAAATAGGAAGAATATGTTTAATATAGTATGGCATATTCCTTAATTACAATTATTTTATTATTTCTTACAGAAAACATACAAATAAAAGTCCTTAAAAGAATAATCTCATTTAAATATAAAGCATCATTCTAGATGTCTGCCAGTGTATACTACATTACTAATGTATTCTAGATGTCTGCCAGTGTATACTACATTACTAATCAACCACTATTTACTCTGAAATTGAGGTAACACAGCCTGAGGCAACAAAATGCTCTGAGAGTTACTGAAACGTTTATCTCCTTTCACAAAGCAAATCAAAAGCAATGACATTACACAACAAAATAAGCAATTTAAGTTTTAAGAAAAGTGGTACATGATACAGTAAATAGATTGCCAAAAATGAAATTGCCAATAACATAAATTTCTCTCACTTTGTTATATTGTATATAAAAAAGGACACTAAGCGGCAAAATTATCCAACTGCAGACCTAAAATACTTAACGAGGTCTAAACTTCAGAGTGACAAAAACACCCGCCCAACTCTGTCTCTATCAAAACAAATATATTATGTAAGAAAGAGTCCCCTTTAAATATATATATGTATATATAGCCATGTTATACTGTTAATTAAACCCACAGTTCTATTTATTTAAATAAGAATTAAATAAACTGCCCAAATGCTTATTTTCATTTCACAAAACATAAAGTATTTCAAATCACAACTTCAGGGTGGTATACTGAATACACTGGTTCCTTAGACAGCATCAACAAGCATATTTTTAAGAATATATTTTCATCTATAGGCCAGGTAAAGTTTTATTAAATGATAAACATTTTTTAACAGTGCAGAAATACAAGTTTCAAAAACAAATACATTCAGAAGATCTGCTGTTCAAATAATATTTTTTCAAAACCAGGTGGAGGCGTATGATAAAATTCACTGAACTGGCAATCCAAAATTGCACTGTCATCAACTAAAGGATACAAAAAGAAAGAAAATAAATTAGAAACAAACACTTTAATTTGAATGAATACATAATTATAAAATAAAATAAACTGTCTCCATAATACTACAATATTAATAGGTAAGAAGAATAAATATATCTGCTGTCCCTGATACAAAACATAATCCTATGGGTAAAAACAGCCACAACAAAAATCAAAATCTGTCAAAAACATTGGAAGGATATATATAAAAATATTATTAATTCTCTCAAGAGGATGTGAATATGAGTAATTTTTTTCTTATTTGCTTATCTGTATTTTCTCAATTGTATACAATTAAGATATATATATTTTTTAAATGTTTAACTTTGGAAAAGTATAGATTCACAGGAAGTTGCAAAAATGTTAAGAGTCCAGTGTACCCTTTGTCCAGTTTGCCCCAGCGGTAACATCTTACATAACTACAGCTCAACATCCAAACCAGGAAACTGACACTGGCGCACTACTGTGAACTAGACTGCAGGCCTTACTCAGCTTCAAAATGTTTTTACCAGCATTTACTCAAGAGAAATGAATGTGTATATCCAAAGACATATTTTCAAATGTTCACGATAGCTTTATTTGTAATCGCCCCACACTGGAAACAAGCCTAATGTCCATCAACTGGTGAAGGATAAAGAAATTGTGATATATCCACACAGTGCTACACTTCTCAGCAATAAAAACTGATGAATTATTGATATATGCTACAGCATAAATGAATCTTCAAATAATTTTGCTGAGTGAAAGAAGCCAGACCAAAAGAAAAGACCATATGATTTTGTTAATATAATACTCCAGAAAATGCAGGCTAATCTGTAGTGACAGAAAGCAGATCAGTGGTTGTTTGGTTGGGGCTGGGGTAGGGAGAGGTGAGTAGGATATAAAAGGCAGAAGGAAAGCTTTGGGGTGGTGAGTATGTTCATTAACTTGACCCCGGTGATGACAAAACAAAACATGACCGTAAAGTAAAGCAAGTAAATAATTAGCACTGCCATCCAACAGTGATTACTCCCCCTGGGAGAGGAATGTAGCTGTGGTGCGGGCTGCATCTGGGCCAAGAAAATGTTCTATTTCTTGATCTAAGTCGTAATAATGTGGGTGTTCACTCGATAGCTATTTTTTTTTTTTTTTTTGAGACGAAGTCTCGCTCTGTTGCCCAGGCTGGAGTGCAGTGGCTGGATCTCAGCTCACTGCAAGCTCTGCCTCCCGGGTTTACGCCATTCTCCTGCCTCAGCCTCCCGAGTAGCTGGGACTACAGGCACCCGCCACCTCGCCCGGCTAGTTTTTTGTATTTTTTTAGTAGAGATGGGGTTTCTTCATGTTAGCCAGGATGGTCTCGATCTCCTGACCTCGTGATCCGCCCGTCTCGGCCTCCCAAAGTGCTGGGATTACAGGCTTGAGCCACCGCGCCTGGCCAATAGCTGTTTGTTAAATTGCACATATAAGTTTAATGCACGTTACTATATACTTTATATTTCAGCATAAATGCAGAAAAAAATGTAAATACTGGATTTGACATTCATGAAGTCACTAGTGATTTTAACAAGGGTGGTTTCAATGAGTGGTGTAATGGCAGCTGGATGGGGTTGGAGAACAAACGAACAATAACAATAAAGGTGTCAAATGCTCTACCCCCTGAGCTAGTCAAGTAATCTATACAAGAAACCCCCTGTGACACCAGTTTACCTGTGTAACAAACCCTCACAGGTACCCCCTAACCTAAATGTTAAAAAAAAAAAAAAAAGGAAACAAAAACAATAAAGATGGCGGATGTAGGTTATTCTAGAAGAAATGTGGCCATCCGGGGAAGGGGAAACACAGGACTAGTGAGGGATGCATGCCCAAAGAAGGGTGTTTGGGATGGGACTCAATGTTTATAAGCAGTGAAAAGGGAGGCCCATGACATGAGATATCAATGAAAAAACTGTCAAAGTGACATTCCAGAGTTGGGGAGTTTGGAACCCAGACTACAGATAAGAGTGTCTGCAACATGCAGAGCACCACTTCTGAGATGAGATGGAAAGAAGGCAGGACTGGACTTGAAGAGAGAGGGAAGCTGGAGTTCACTTGTGATCGTCTGTTTTTTGTAAAGTAGAAGGCAAGGCATTTTCAAAGGATGAATAGAGAATGCAAGAAGCACAGAATGCACAGACATGCACAAAGAATTGCTGAAAATTATTGAGAACTCAGATTAGGCTGGAAGTCGTAACTTTTTTTGTTTGTTTGTTTGTTTTTGTCTTTTTTTTTGAGACGGAGTCTCGCTCTATCACCCAGGCTGGAGGGCAGTGGTGCGATCTCGGCTCACTGCAAACTCCGCCTCCTGGATTCACGCCATTCTCCTGTCTCAGCCTCCTGAGGAGCTGGGACTACAGGCGCCCACTACGCCCGGCTAATTTTTTGTATTTTTACTAGAGATGGGGTTCCATCATGTTAGCCAGGATGGTCTTGATCTCCTGACCTCGTGATCTGCCCACCTCGGCCTCCCAAAGTGCTGGGATTACAGGCGTGAGCCACCGTGCCCGGCCAGGAAGTCATAACTTTGTAACCACACTTCTTCAATGTTATGCAGTCTTTTTCTCTCTATAGGTTAAGTGTAAGAAGAGACAAAATGAATGATTGGATTGATCAAGGATTAGGGATAGAAGGCAAAAGGGTACGGGGATTTAAGTTTCATGTTTATCTTTGACAAGATCAGGCTATTAAAATACTTGGTTTAATTGGACTGATTTATGAGTTCAATTTATGAAATATAATTTAGTATCTATAACCTTAGTACATTACAAATAATGTTGAATAAAAGAAACAGCTTAGAGCATTAAACTTATTTGCTACAGTTAACTTGTATAACTCACTCTACTGATATTTATTTTATTTCTCAGGCTAACCTATTTCAAATATCAAGCTAAATTTCCATTTACTCAAGTAAATAAAAGAATTGCTCTTAGGCTTACCCAATATGCAACACTAAACTGAGTTTTAAAATACACATTTACATGCAAGGACACAGAAGGTAAAATGACTGAAAAGTAATTTTAGGAGAAAAGAAGGCTAATGAAAACCTTAAACTAAAAGGTAATCACAAGCTTTGGCTATTATCATATTATTATATCTGTTATTGTATATTTCTTTTTTTTTTTTTTTTTTTTTGAGACGGAGTCTCGCTCTGTCGCCCAGGCTGGAGTGCAGTGGCCAGATCTCAGCTCACTGCAAGCTCCGCCTCCCGGGTTCCCGCCATTCTCCTGCCTCAGCCTCCTGAGTAGCTGGGACCACAGGCGCCACCTCGCCCGGCTAATTTTTTGTGTTTTTAGTAGAGACGGGGTTTCGCCGTGTTAGCCAGGATGGTCTCGATCTCCTGACCTTGTGATCCGCCCGTCTTGGCCTCCCAAAGTGCTGGGATTACAGGCTTGAGCCACCGCGCCTGGCCTGTTATTGTATATTTCTGACATCCCAGTTTGTCATCATTGATACTGCTATTTTAATTTTATTTTGCTTTTGAGACAGGGTCTTACTCTGGTGCCAAGGCTGGAGTGCAGTGGCATGATCACTGCTCACAGGAGACTTGATCTCCCACGCTCAAGAGATCCTCTCAGCTCAGCCTCCCAAGTAGCTGGAACTACAGGCACGCACAACTACACCTGGATAATTTTAAAATTTTTTGTAGAGACGGGTTCTCATTATGTTGCTCAAGGCTGGTTCTCAACTCCTGGACTCGAGCAACCCTCTTACCTCAGCCTCCCAAAGTGCTGGGATTACAGGCATGAGTTATTTCACCAGTGCTGCTTTTACAGTAAACTACAAAACATTTAATTAGTTCTTTTTTTTTTTTGAGATGGAGTCTTGCTCTGTCACCCCAGCTGGAGCACAGTGGTATGATCTCGGCTCACTGCAACCTCTGCCTCCTGGGTTCAAGTGATTCTTCTGCCTCACCCTCCTGAGGAGTTGCGATTACAGGTGTGTGCCATCACACCCGGTTTCACCATGTTGGTCAGGCTAGTCTTCAACTCCTGACCTCAAATGACCCACCTGTCTCGGCCTCCCAAACTGCTGGAATTACAGCCTTGAGCCACTGTGCCTGGCGTAATTAGTTCTTTTTCTTTCCTTTTTTTTTTTTTTTTGTGGAGACGAAGTCTTGCTCTGTCACCCAGGCTGGAGTGCAATGGCACGATCTCAGCTCACTGCAACCTCCAGCTCCTGGGTTCAAGCGATTTTCCTGTCTCAGCCTCCCATGTAACTGGGATTACAGGAGTGCGCTACCATGCCTGGCTAATTTTTTATGTTTTTACTAGAGATAGGGTTTCACGATGTTGGCTAGGCTGGTCTCAAACTCCTGACCTCAAGTGATCCTTCGGCTTCAGCCTCTCAAAGTGTTGGGATTATAGGTGTGAGCCACCTTGCCGGTCCTAATTAGTTCTTATTATAACCCAAATTTAAGAACTTAAATGAGAAAATATTTTTAGACTTACTAAAACTACAGGCAGAAAAATCATATACCTGTTTATTTAAAGTTGATGATATAAAATAGGCTGGGCAGTGACTCATGCCTGTAATCCCAGCACTTTGGGAGGTCGAGGTGGGCAGATCACTTGAACTCAGGAGTTGGAGATCAGCCTGGCCAACATGGTGAAACCCTGTCTCTAGCAAAAATACAAAAGTTGGCCAGGCGCTCATGCCTATAATCCCAGCACTTTGGAAAGCCAAGGCAAGCAGATCACGAGGTCAAGAGATCGAGACCACGCTCGCTGGCCAACATGGTGAAACCCCCTCTCTACTAAAATTACAAAAATGAGCTGGGCGTGGTGGTGCGTGCCTGTAGTCCCATCTACTCAGGAGGCTGAGGCAGGAGAACCGCTTCAACCCGGGAGGCAGAGGTTTCAGTGAGCCGAGATCGCGCCACTGCACTCCAGCCTAGTGACGGAGCGAGATTCTGTCTCAAAACAAAACAAAACAAAACAAAAAAACCCAAAAGTTAGCAGGGCGTGGTGATACACACCTGTAATCCCAGCTACTCTGGCGGCTGAGGCACGAGAATAGCTTGAACCCAGGAGGTGGAGGCAGCAGTGAGCTGAGATCACAACATTGCACTCCAGTCTGGGTGACAGAGCGAGACACTCTGTCTCAAAAAAAAAAAAAAAAAAAAGTTGATAATATAAAAAATGAAGCAGAATGGATAAAGACATTGTGGTTATGTTTTTCTAAAAAAAAAGAGAGAAAGAGAGAGAGCTTTTTTTAGAGATATGAATAAAACATTTATGAATAAAATTATATATTATCTGGCATTTGCCTCAAAATAATCCAAGGAGGGTAAGTGAAGAACAATAGCAGCGTTGGGGGTTGGGGGGGTGTAGATGAAACTCAACTGGCTCCAAGTTGATAACTGTTTGAAGCTGGCTGATGGGTATATGAGGGTTTATTATACTATTCTTTTTACTTTTGTACATGTTTGGAATTTTCTATAATAAAAATTAAGGTAGGCCAGATGTGGTGGTTCATGCCTGTAATCCCAATAGTGGTGCACACTTGTAGTCCCAGCTACTGGGGTTGCTGAGGCAGGAGGATTGCTTGAACCCAGGAGTTTGAGGCTGCAGTGAGCTGTGATCGAGCCACTGCACTCCAGCCTGGGGGACAGAGCAAGACTCTGTTGCAAAAAAAAAAAAAAAAAAAAAATTAAAGTAATTAAGTGGTATAGAGTCATCTCTCAAGCAGCCCAAGTCTTGGAGGGACACACTTGTATAGAAATAATAGCACTTATACATATGCGACTACCAAAGCAAAACAATCAGTATGAAACTATTCCAAGTCACTATTTCCCTCAGAAAAGTGTTAACGTTTAGGGAATTTTGCAAAGGTTATTAATGCACAGTCTACATAAAATTCCCATCTCTAATTCCAAAATATTATTTATAATTATGTTTCCTGGTCATGCAATCATTCCCAATAACTTGCAGAAAAAAATTTCTAAATTCAGTAAAGCTTTTTCAAACTTTCTAAAACATAAAACTACATGTTGAAAAAGGGAGTATGATTATTGCATATTTAAGTATAATCATTGTAGTTAGCAAGTTTTTTTTAAATACATGGGGAACAGAAACTATCCTTAATCTTGCAAAGTGGGATTGTAATATCCTACTGACTACATTCCATATAAAAAGGTCCTTATGGCCGGGCATGGTGACTCACGCCTGTAATCCCAGCACTTTGGGAGGCCAAGGCGGGTGGATCATCTGAGGTCAGGAGTTCAAGACCAGCCTGGCTAACATGGTGAAACCCCATTTCTACTAAAAATACAAAAAGTAGCCAGGCATGGTGGCAGGCACCTGTAATCCCAGCTACTCGAGAGGCTGAGGCAGGAGAATCTCTTGAACCCAGGAAGTGGAGGTTGCAGTGAGCCGAGATTGTGCCACTGTACTCCGCGCTGGGTGAAGAGTGAGACTCCATCTCAAACAATAAATAAATAAATAAAATAAAAAGGTCCTTATTAACAGTGTGTCCAGATTTCTAGATGATAGCTATAAAAGTAACATACATGCTGATATGGTTTGGCTGTGTCCCCACTCAAATCTCATCTTGAATTATAGTTCCCATATTCCCCACGTGTTGTGGAGGGACCCGGTGGGAGGTAATTGAATCATGGGGGTGGTTACGTTCATGCTGTTCTTGTAATAGTGAGTGAGTTCTCTCAAGATCTGATGGTTTTATAAGGGGCTTTCCCCCACTTCGCTCAATCTTCTCCTTCCCACTGCTATGTGAAGAAGGATGTGTTTGCTTCCCCTTCTGCCATGATTGTAAGTTTCCTGAGGCCTCCCCAGCTCTGCAGAACTGTGAGTCAATTAAACCTCTTTCCTTTATAAATTACCCAGTCTTGGGTATGTGTTTATAGCAGTATGAAAATGGACTGATACACATGCCAAACAAAAGTTTATATCTAATAATACACTAGAAATATTTCAGCTTACCATAAACAACTGGATACACTGTCCCTCGTATACCTGATGCTGGACAATGCATGTTTTTTCCATTCAAGTATACATTTAACTCAACATGGTCATATGTAATACCCTAGGAAGGAAAAAACAGAAATGTTCCATAAAAGCTGAGCTGTCAGAAAGCATTGACTGGGAAGTATGGAAACACAAAAAGCTAAGCATAGGTTGACAATGATTTTCTTTTTTTTTTTTTTTTTTTTTTTTTTTTTTTTTTTTGAGACAGAGTCTCGCTCTGTCGCCCAGGCTGGAGTGCAGTGGCGCGATCTCGGCTCACTGCAAGCTCCGCCTCCCGGGTTCACGCCATTCTCCTGCCTCAGCCTCCCGAGTAGCTGGGACTACAGGCGCCCACAACCGCGCCCGGCTAATTTTTTGTATTTTTAGTAGAGACGGGGTTTCACCGTGGTCTCGATCTCCTGACCTTGTGATCCGCCCGCCTCGGCCTCCCAAAGTGCTGGGATTACAGGCGTGAGCCACCGCGCCCGGCCCAATGATTTTCATTAAGGGTTGACAATTTGGTAGAATTCTACTTGAACTGAGCTAAAAAAATTAGCAGTGATTATGAGGGGGGATAAAGTCAGGTAACATCCCAAGAGTCCACATTAGAGGTAAAAGATTAAGGTAAAACTGAACTAGGATTCAGTTTAAATCCTAGAATTATATTTGTATAATCTGGATTTTATATTTTGAATGCTAAGATAATGTAAGTACTACATACCATGAATAGATAAAACTTTCACACTCATACAGAAAACACTGCTCTCTCTCTACAGAATTTGATCTTAAGAAGGAAAAACAAAGGTTTTTATCACTGTCAGGACTTACTACCTGTCACTGTTTCCAAATTTTGAAGAAACATCTCTATACAATTTATTTCCAGAAGGAAATAACACATTTCTACATCTCCTTACCCTGGTTTCAAATTTGTCAAGTGTATAATCAAGGAAAAGCTGGTGTTTACAACTGAATAAAATTGGTAATTAGTTTCAAGTTAAAAAATAGAAAAATAACAGCTCAAATGATCTAAAAAACAATGTAATAAAAATTAATTGGTACACTATTGATGGCAAAAATCACAATTAGTGATATTAATAATAATTGTTAAAATGCTAGAAAAGACTTAGCCCATATTATATACCAATAGTGCTACTATTCTAGGCAGTTCATATTTACTCATTTAATCCCCACAAGAAGACAGTATTATTATCCCCATTTTACAGATGAGGTAGCTAAAGCACAGAAAGATTAAGTAATTTACCTAAGGCTGCACAGCTAGGAAGTGGAAAAGCTGTGATTTAAATCCATGCAGTATGATTTCAGAATACTTGCTCTTAATCACAATACCTCTCTCTAAATCACCATGCCTCTCTTTTTTTTTTTTTTTTTTTTTTTTTTTGAGACAGAGTCTCGCTCTGTCGCCCAGGCTGGAGTGCAGTGGCCGGATCTCAGCTCACTGCAAGCTCCACTTCCCGGGTTCACGCCATTCTCCTGCCTCAGCCTCCCGAGTAGCTGGGACTACAGGCGCCCGCCACCTCGCCCGGCTAGTTTTTTGTATTTTTTTAGTAGAGACGGGGTTTCACCGTGTTAGCCAGGATGGTCTCGATCTCCCGACCTCGTGATCCGCCCGTCTCGGCCTCCCAAAGTGCTGGGATTACAGGCTTGAGCCACCGCGCCCGGCCCATGCCTCTCTTTAAACACTTGTTCTTAATCACCATATCTCTCTTTAAAACTTTATACAATAGCTACTGATAACAAAAAGAGATCTTTCCCTTGAAAGACAGCAGAGATCTTTCAATAGAGACGTCATCATAGACCAACAAGCAAACCACTTCAAGGATTTCAGGATTTCTGACTGTAGAAAAATTCTACCAAGTTAAAAGCTTTTTAGAGGTAAAAAAGATTTTATAGATCATCTTAGTCTTAATTCTCTCTCTTTAAAAGCAAGACAGCAAAAGCCCAGAGAAGCTAATGTGGTAAGTGCTATGAAAGATTATCAATTCTTAGCAAAGCCAGGGTTAACTTAAACAATTATTAATAATTAAGGAATATTGAGAAAGATAAATAGTACATAGATTGCCTTTGTTTCACTTTAGTTTGTGTCTTTAGATATAGTAATAAAGCTAACTGATGGCTGGGATTCACTTTTCTAATGAAAAAGTCTGTTTTCATTTTAAAAAACAAAAACTTAATTACATAAAAAAAGAAAGTATGTTACTCTCATTATGGGACTACCAGAAATCTAGCAGTTCACATCAGTGAGGCTGTAATCCAGGCACCTTCATCCCCCAGTGGCCGATCGCAAACAAACAAGTTTTGTTTTTGTTTTTGAGAGAGTCTCATTCTGTCACCCGGGCTGGAATGCAATGGCATGATGTCGGCTCACCGCAACCTCCGCTTCCCGGGTTCAGGAGATTCTCCTGCCTCAGCCTCCCAAGTAGCTGGGATTACAGGCGCCCGCCACCATGCCTGGCTAATTTTTGTATTTTTAGTAGAGATGGCATTTCACCATGTTGGCCAGGCTGGTCTTGAACTCCTGACCTCAAATGATCTGCCCGCCTTGGCCTCCCAAAGTGCGGAGATTACAGGTGTGAGCCACCGCACCCAGCATCAAACAAGCAAGTATTAAACCCAAGCCTGCAGCAGCAAGATCCCAGTACCAAAGAAGAGAGGAAGGATGTGAGAAGTCCCACCTCCAGTATAGTTTAGTTCAAGTATTTTCTTTCCTTTTTTTTTTTGAGACTAGGTCTCACTCTGTCGCCCAGGCTGGAATGCAGTGGTGTGATCTTGGCTCAGTGTGATACGCCCGCCTCAGCCTCCCAAAGTGCTGGGATTACAGGCATGTGCCACTGTGATGGGCCAGTTCAAGTATTTTCTAACCTAATCTATTCTATGATGAAGAAACTGGGTTTGACTCTGCCAAAATAATAGCAAAATATACTGTATGCTCTATGTCTTCATTAATAATTGTGTGCAGGTTACTGAACAGATTCTGAAATTAGACTGCTTCAGGTACGATCTTGGTTTTTGTTTTTGTTTTTGAGACAAGGTCTTGCTCTGTGGCCCACGCTGGGTGGAGTGCAGCGGCAGGATCATGGCTCACTGCCGCGTTTATCTCCTGGGCTGAAGCGTTTCTCTCACCTCAGCCTTCCAAGTAGTTGGAACTACAGCGGCACGCCACTATGCCCAGCTAATTTTCTTTTTAAATTTTGTTTATTTATTTATTTATTTATTTATAGAGATGGGGTCTCACTATGTTTCCCAGGCTGGTCTCAAATTCCTGAGCTCAAGGGATCCTTCTGCCTTGGCCTCTCAAAGTGCTAGGATTACAGGCATAAGCCATAGTACCTGGCCAAGCTATATAGTCTCATAATTAACTCACATAAGAAGTTACTTAACTTCTCTTAATCTGTAAAATGGGGATAATACTACCACTACTGTAACGGGCACGGTGGCTCACGCCTGTAATCTCAGGACTCTGGGAGGCCGAGGCGGGTAGATCACCTGAGATCAGGAGTTCCAGACCAGCCTGACCAACATGGCAAAACCCTGTCTCTACTAAAAACACAAAAAAATTAGCCAGGAGTGGTGGCAGGCACCTGTAATCACAGCTACTTGAGACTGAGGCAGGGGAATTGCTTGAACCTGGGAGGGGAAGCTTGCAGTGAGCTGAGACTGCACCATTGCACGTCAGCTGGGCAACAAGAGCAAAAATCCATCTCAAAAAAAAAAATAATAATAATAATACCTATTTCAAAAGGCCATTATGAGCATTAAACAATTTAATCCTTGCCAGGCACTTAGAACAGTGCCCATAATAAATACTTAGGTCTGGGCATGGTGGCTCATGCCTGTAATCCCAGCACTTTGGGAGGCCAAGGTGGGCGGATCACGAGGTCAGGAGTTTGAGACCAGCCTGTCCAATATGGTAAAACCCCATCTCTACTAAAAAATACAAAAATTTAGCCAGGCGTGGTGGCATGCACCTGTAGTGCCAGCTACTCGAGAGGCTGAGACAGGAGCATTGCTTGAATCCAGGAGGTGGAGGCTGCAGTGAGCCGAGATGGCGCCACTGCAATCCAGCCTGGGCAACAGAGTGAGACTCCATCTCAAAAAATAAATAAATAAATAAATAAATAAATAAATAAATAAAGGCTTAGAAGTGTTCGTTATTGTTATTATTAGAGTGTTTATAAGACTTCTCTAAAATTAAACTGATAAATGCATGTTAAAATGAAATTTGAACTTTTCAGAATTATATGTATAAGGAGAAAGTAGGCCGGGCACGGTGGCTTACACCTGTAATCCCAGCACTTTGGGAGGCCAAGGCAGGCAGATCATGAGGTCAGGAGTTGGAGACCATCCTGGCAAACATGGTGAAACCCCGTCTCTAGTAAAAAAATAACAAAAAATTAGCCAGGTGTGGTGGCGGGTGCCTGTAGTCCCAGCTACTCAGGAGGCTGAGGCAGGAGAATGGTATGAACCTGGGAGGTGGAGCTTGCAGTGAGCTGAGATCATGCCACTGCACTCTAGCCTGGGCGACAGAGCGAGACTCCGTCTCAAAAAAAAAAAAAAAAAAAAGAAAAAGGAGAAAGTAAGCATAAACTGTGTCATGTGTCTCTTTCTAGTTCTGTAGCAGGCTGTGCTGTACTGGGTGATAATCATATGAATATAATCATATAATCATTTGGTTAGATGTTCAGAGCTTATTTTTCTTGATTTCTCCTCAGAGAATGGTACATGACTTTAATTCTAAACACATGAGAATGCTTTTCCTCTCTTATAATCCATTCTACTTATTCCATGCCACCGTTAACAATTTGGTAAAATTTGTTCTCCAGTGTTTGAACTAGGAAGATAAAGTTAAAATGGCAGGGTAATGTTTTTCTTTTCTTGGCTCTGCATGTATTTCATAGTTTTAGTTCTCCTTTTATGAGAATAAGCATGAAAACTTGAAGTCTAATTTAACGACACTGACAGACTAAAAGTGGCATTCTTCAGTCTGTCACATTATGCTATCAGACATTACAATGAATGAAATGAGATAGGAAGGCAGGTAGAAGTTTCAGTTCATCAACAAAGAAAAACATTTGTTACTGATTATCCTTTCTTATGTTTGAATTTCATCTTTTAGGGTAAACAGGTTGACAGCATCAACTTGACTTCAAGATTCTCTTTCAAGAAATCACCATTTGAATAAGGTTGTTCCATATTATGGGCATCTGGTAATGATCTACAAATACAGAACCAGCTATTCAAAAAGAATGGGGAAAAGCAGATTTTTTTGAATGGCTTATGCCTTTCATCTCATTTTTTCTTTAGTAAATTCCGGAAAAAAACTTCCAACAATTAAAAACTTACTGTTGTTCATATTTTTTAAATTGCAAAAAAGAGAAGAAAGATCAGGCCATAATTAAAAATCTTAATTTCCACACCTTGCTTCATTCTTTCTAAAATACTGTACTTTTTTATAATTAATTAACCTGGATTTCTCTTATCTGTATCATCTTATTAGAAACTTTCTCTCATGATTCACGGATTCCTCTCAACTTGATATCAGAATTGAGAACCCAAGGTTCGGTGTACAATGGCACCTCGGCTCAAGGAGACTCCAGGACTCTGTTCTCAATCAGTAGCCTGACCTCAGTGGATAGGGAGGGGTTTTGGATACGCAGTGTGGGAGGAAGTATCTGGAAAAGACAGAAAGAAATCTTTGGATTACATTTTCAATGTGCTAGCTTTGTAAAGAGTTAAATATAGCCAGTTAGGAGTAAAAACAGAAAAGTCTTAATAACATGTAACTTTTACTATCCTCTGCTTTCCAAAAAAGAAAAACTTTTCTACAATCAAGCTTTAGGATTTTGAGTTCTGTTCTCTGAAGAGTTTAATTAGGTTAAGTTTAATGAAGATGAACATTTCTGATAAAATGCTGTAATTCTCTAACAGAATTTCATAACAAATTAAGAAATAAATGTGTGGCTAGGTGCGGTGGCTCTGGCCTGTAATCCTAGCACTTTGGGAGGCGGAGGCTGGTGGATCACTTGAGGTCAGGAGTTTGAGACCAGCCTGGCCAACATGGCGAAACCCCATCTCTACTAAAAATACAAAAAAATCAGCCGGGCATGGTGGTGTGTGCCTGTAATCCCAGCTACTCAGAAGGCTGAGGCAGGAGAATAGCTTGAACTTGGGAGGTGGAGGTTGCAGTGAGCCAAAATCATAACACTGCACTACAGCCTAGGTGACAGAGCAAGACTCTAAGAAAAACAAAACAAAACAAAACAAAACAAAATCCAAGAAATAAATGTGAACATTTTCCCTAAGAGATATCCAGCCTCAAAAATATCTAGCATTTTCTAATATAAGCTTCAGCAAACCAAACTTAGAATTGTGGGCCAAGGTTTCTCTAATGTGAGAGAAACAGGAATGTGTGGTCAGCAGCCAGCCTGTCATTAATTCTCCAGAGTAGAAATAAGGGTTCACACTGATTTTCCTGGCCAGTGGCAGCTCTAAAAAGGAGGGGGCACTTGAGTAGGGCACAACATCTATACCAAGTGCTCTCCTGGAAAATGCACCATCTCATTAGATCCAATTCCATTGCTTTGGAATTCAAACCACAAACTCCCAGGCAAAGCTGTAGATACTAAAAGCAGTTCAAGTTTCGTCATTTACAGTGGAAAGCAACTCCATGAAGGAACTCACCACCACGTCTCCTTCCTGTGGAAGACTGTTTGCTGGCAGCCTATTTTTCTCTTCATTGTTGTGGTAAAGGGCTCCATCATTTCTCATCACCAGACTGTGCACATCTCGGCCAAGAGGAATCTGATTCAAGTTAACCTTCTGAGTTGCAACACCAATACCCCAGATTCCTAAAAATATAATAGTTTAAATGCCCTCAAAATCTGAAGACTACAACCATAAACAGAGTTATTTTAAAAGGGAGTATAAACTTTTTAAAGGAAGTACTGTATTATCACTAAATTGTTTTCTATTACTCTTTAAAAAAAATCTTCTTTTAAAAGTAGTTTGCACCAGCCTGGGCAACATGCCCAAACCCTGTCTCTATAAAAAATACAAAAATTAGCTGGACATGTGAGCATGTGCCTGTAACCCCAGCTACTTAGGAGGCTGAGGTGGGAGGATTGTTTGAGCCAGGGAAGTTGAGGTTGCAGTGATCCATGACCATTCCACTGCACTCCGGCCTGAGCAACAGAGCCAGACCCTGTCTCAATAAATAAATAAAATAAAATAAAATAAAATAAAATAAAATAAAGTAAAAGTAGTTTGCAAACCATACTATGTTCTCCACAGATGTAATGCAGCCTAGGAGATAAGAGAGTGGGCCCTGGAATTGTGCAAATGAAGATTAAATCTTGACTCTGCTATGTCATCTTGTGCAAATTACCTAACCTTTCTTTGTTCCCTTATCTGTGAACTGAGGATTCTAACAGTACTCACCTCACAAGGTTATGAAAACATACAAGATAATTCAAGTAAAGCACTTGGAACAGTGTAAGTACTCCAAAACATGAGTAAGTAAAGCACACAATAAGTATTCAGAAAATGCTAGCTGTCATCATCATCATTATTATTCTCTCAAAAAGATATTTAAAAAGCTACACATTGAATTTAAATGGCCTGGAATTCAATTTCAAGCTCTCCCTCTGAAAAGTGGGAATATACTGTCTTCAGTTTTTACATCTACAATGAGTGACAAACAATATATGCCATAAGCAATATCATGGAGAGGAGAAATTAACAATAAGGTGTAAAATCATTTTCTTACCCAGTATTTGAAGCCACCACACCCAGCTAATTTTTCTTTTCTTTGTAGAGATGGGGTTGTGCTATGTTGCCCAGGCTGGTCTCAAACTCCTGGCCTTGAGCAATCCTCCTGCCTTAGCCTCTCAAAGCGCTGGAATTACAGGTGTAAGCCACCATGCCCCACTGAAAATCATCATTTAAAACTAATTTAGAGCTAGGCACGGTGGCTTGAGCCTGTAGTCTCAGCTACTGGGGAGGCTGAGGCAGGAGTACTGCTTGAGCCTAGAAGCTCAAGGCTGCACTGAGCTATAATCATGCCACTGCACTCCAGCGTGGGTGACAGAGCAAGACCCCATCTATAAATAAATAAATAAGTAAAACTAATTTAGAAAATAAGCCCTAGGGGGAAATTTCATATCATTCAAGGCTAGTCAAGTAATAGTAAGATTCATTTACTCCACTCTCATTTTCCTATTATCTACCCATATTACTGATGCAGTATTTCACTAGAAGTTTATTTACAATAAAGTTTTTTTTTTTTTTTTTTTTTTGAGACAGTCTTGTACTGTCGCCCAGGCTGGAGTGCAGTGGCATGATCTTGGCTCACTGTAACCTCCGCCTCCTGGGTTCAAGCGATTCTCCTGCCTCAGCCTCCCAAGTAGCTGGGATTACAGGTGCCCACCACCACGCCGGCTAATTTTTTGTACTTTTAGTAGAAACGGGGTTTCACTGTGTTGGCCAGACTGGTCTCAAATGCCTGACCTTGCAATCCATCCCCTCAGCCTCCCAAAGTGCTGGATTACAGGTGTGAGCCACCATGCCCAGCCACTTTTTTTTTTTTTTTTTTTTTTTGAGATGGAGTCTTACTCTGTTGCCCGGGCTGCAGCACAGTGGTACAGTCTCAGCTCACAGAAGCCTCCACCTTCCGGGTTCAGGTAATTCTCTTGCCTCAGCCTCCCGAGTAACTGGGACTACGGGTGCCCACCACCATGCCTGGATGATTTTTGTATCTTTAGTAGAGATGGGGTTTCACCATGTTGGCCAGGCTGATCTTGAACTCCTGGCCTCAGGTGATTCGCCCACCTTGGCCTCCCAAAGTTGTTGGGATTACAGGCATAAGCCACCATGCCCGACCACTTTACAATAAAGCTTTTATTTAAAAAGTTTTCCCATATACAATACAGACACAGTTAACTAACCTATTACAATCACATAGAATTGCTTTACAGTTCAAGAAACTCCATAAATTTTAAAAAGAGAAATATAGACTGTAGACTTCTATCTGAATTATCAAGAAACTCCATAAATTTTAAAAAGAGAAATATAGACTGTAGACTTCTATCTGAATTCTGAATTTGATGACTGCTTCAAAACACTGAATCAGGGTATCTTAATAACTGAGTTAAGAGAAAAACTCTGGCTCACGCCTGTAATCCCAACACTTTGGGAGGCCGAGGAGGGCAGATCGTGAGATCGGGAGTTTGAGATCAGCGTGACCAACATGGTGAAACCCCCGTCTCTACTAAGAATATAAAAATGAGCCGGGCATGGTGGCGCATCCCTGTAATCCCAGCTACTCAAGAGGCTGAGGCAGGAGAATCGCCTGAACCCGGGTGGTGGAGGTTGCAGTGAGCCGAGATTGCGCTACTGCACTCCAGCCTGGGCAACAGAGCAACACTCTGTCTCAAAAAAGAAAAAAAAAAAAAAAGAAAAACTCAGAATCAACAGATTGACTTTAATCCTAAGATAAATAGCAACAGTATATGCTGCTTATATGTTTGACCTTATATGCTTGACCAAACAAGAGGGTTCATCTGGATCCCATTAAAAATACTAGTGTCTTATATTTATACAGCATGTCTTGTCTTAAAACACTTTCATACAAAGAGTTCCCGTGAGGCAGAAAGGGCAGCATCTGTAATACCCATTTTATAGATAAGAAAACTGAACCTGGCCGGGCGCGGTGGCTCAAGCCTGTAATCCCAGCACTTTGGGAGGCCAAGATGGGCGGATCACGAGGTCAGGAGATCGAGACCATCCTGGCTCACACGGTGAAACCCCGCCTCTACTAAAAATACAAAAAAAACCAAAAAAACAAAAAAACAAAAACTAGCCAGGTGAGGTGGCGGGCGCCTGTAGTCCCAGCTACTCGGGAGGTGGAGGCAGGACAATGGTGTAAACCCGGGAGGCGGAGCTTGCAGTGAGCTGAGATCCGGCCACTGTACTCCAGCCTGGGCGGCAGAGCGAGACTCCGTCTCAAAAAAAAAAAAAAGAAAAAGAAAACTGTACCTAATTTAACTAAATTAACTAATTTACCCAGGATCATACAATAAGAAGTGGAAGACCCAGATCTTCTAAGAGTTTGGTGCTTTTATATTACCTTCTGAATCTTTTCTATGTTACAATTTACTCTTAATATTTAGAACAATTAGGACTTTTAATAGTAAAGTACCATTATACCAACCTGTGGACTGGACTTTGAATTCAAAATAGCTTTTGTTTTGATGTAAAGGTGCGCTGGCTAAACAACCTCCTGTTCCACATATTCTTCTTCCATTCTTTACAATAACAACATCTGTTCCTAAATAAAAAATGCAGACACTATGTAAAGTTTTGTATTTTCCTTTTTTTTTTTTTTTTTTTGAGACGGAGTCTTGCTCTGTCGCCCAGGCTGGAGTACAGTGGCATGATCTTGGCTCACTACAACCTCCTCCTCCTGGGTTCAAGTGATTCTCCTGCCTCAGCCTCCCGAGTAGCTGGGACTACAGGCACCCGCCACCATGCCCCACTACATTTTTATATTTTTAGTAGAGACGGGGGTTTCAACATATTGGTCAGGTTGGTCTTGAATTCCTGACCTCGTGATCCACCCACCTTGGCCTCCCAAGGTTCTGGGATTACAGGCGTGAACCACCGCGCCCGGCCAAGTTTTGTATTTTCAATCCAACAATCAGGATTAATTTGTTCAGTTCTAACTCAGTCCACAAAAAATAGGGACACTGTAAGTACTTTGAAATATAGCTGAATTATTTTAAATATTTAATTCACTATTTTTTCCTAATGGAACATTTATAAGTAATATTCATTTGTATGTATAAATTATTTTTATTTTTATTTTTATTTTTTTGAGACGGAGTCTCGCTCTGTCGCCCGGGCTGGAGTGCAGTGGCCGGATCTCAGCTCACTGCAAGCTCTGCCTCCCGGGTTTACGCCATTCTCCTGCCTCAGCCTCCCGAGTAGCTGGGATTAATTAAGCACGCTGGGTACAGTGGTTCACACCTGTAATCCCAGCACTTTGGGAGGCCGAGGTGGGCAGACTGCTTGAGTGCAGGAAGTCGAGACCAGCCTGGGCAACCTTGCAAAACCCCATAACTACAAAAAATACAAAAATTAGCTGGTGTGGTGGCATGAGCCTGTAGTCCCAGCTACTTGGGAGGCTGAGGTGGAAGGATCACTTGAGCCTGGGAGGGAGAGGTTGCAGTGAACTGAGATTGCACCACTGCACTCTAGCCTGGGCGAGAGAAGTAAGTTTTAATTAAGCAGTTTCAAGTAAACTGTAATAACTCTGAATTATTTGGAACGTTTAAAACACTTTTAAGGTAGAAATAGACTAACTCCTTTAATATTTAGCCAGGATACCAATTGATGATTTCATAATTTCTTAATTTAAACCAAAACATAAACACAAGAGACTTTAGTAAATTGGTAGTTTTCAATTCTATTCAAATGAATTAAAACAATTTACTAAAAGCCACCTGAATGCCTACTAAATACAAGCTACTATACTTGTGCATTAGTCATGTAAGAACTGAAGAGTACAGGGAATATGCAAAAGAACACACATCTATGTTGAAGTACCTGACAGTGAAAAACTGCTAACTTTAAGATCTTAAAATGTTTATTAAGATAGCTACTTCAATCACATTGCAAATATGTAAACAAGATTTTAACAGTCTTACACACGGTTTATTCTCGTGGAAAATTTTTATTTTAGATGAAACAGCATCTATAGATGAGAGTGAGAAAGAGAGACACTGTCTCCTGATGTGTTCCTAGTACCAACTTGATTTAGGAAAACATGTATATCAGAGAATACACATAATTCTAACATGTAAGAAATAGCCCATACACCAATGCCTATAACTCCCAATACTTGTGGCCACTACTACCACTTTGCTGGCAATAACTGTACCAGCCAAGCAGATCTGAATATTAGAACTGTATGGGACTCTTCCAGAAGGGGTTAAAAAAATTAGGTCATAGTAACAAAAGGCTGAATTCACAGGTAAACAAAATTATTTGGGACAAATACATAAGAGAAATGCAAAATTTTCAGATTCTAACACAATTCTAAACTGGTTAAGACATGCTCTCCCTTAAACAAGGTAAAACTGAGATCCTATTGTATGATTACTAAAAATTCATTAGCATCCTTTTTTTTTTTTCTAATTTAAAAAGTTAACTCCCAAATTCTGGGAAAGCACCTTTATAAATAATTTGCATCTTTCTACTCCATATACCTGCAGTAGTTTCAACTGGAGAGCATCTTCCTTGATGGCAAAGACCATGCAGTGTTTGGCATTGAGCAGCTGCTCATCAAATAAATGATAAAGGATGAATAAATATGCTGGGCTAAGCACTTTGTAGTGGACATGCAGCATCTGTTCCCCTTTTCCTGACGGACTTCCCTCTGGAGATCAAAACAGTTCCAAGAAAGCTGACTATCTCTGCTTCAGGTGTACAACATTTGACCTAGGTTAAGGCAATCAGTGCCCTGCACATTTCTTGTCCACAGTAACTAAGAACTGCTACATGACCTAATCAACTACAATTAGAATCTCAGGACTTTTGCCAGCACAATGGGATAAAACACTCTTGGCCAGGCACGGTGGCTAACAATCCCAGCTCTTTGGCAGGCTGATGCAGGCAGATTACTTGAGGTCAGGAGTTCTAGACCAGCCTGACCAACATGGTGAAACCCCCATCTCTACTAAATATACAAAAATTACCAAGGCGTGGTGGTGGGCGCCTGTAGTCCCAGTTACTCAGGAGGCTGAGACAGGAGAATTACTTGAACCCAGGAGGCGGAGGTAACAGTGAGCCGAGATCAGGCCACTGCACTCCAGCCTGGGTGACAGAGCGAGATTCCCTCCCAAACAAAAAAAAAAAAAAAAAAAAAAGAATATTTAGGGTGTTTATGAATCATTAGGGAATCATTTTAAGCTTATCCCATTTCTCTTTTTTTTTTTTTTTTTTGAGACGGAGTCTCGCTCTGTCACCCAGGCTGGAGTGCAGTGGCCAGATCTCAGCTCACTGCAAGCTCCGCCTCCCGGGTTTACGCCATTCTCCTGCCTCAGCCTCCCGAGTAGCTGGGACTACAGGTGCCCGGACCTCGCCCGGCTAGTTTTTTGTATTTCTTAATAGAGACGGGGTTTCACCGTGTTAGCCAGGATGGTCTCGATCTCCTGACCTCGTGATCCGCCCGTCTCGGCCTCCCAAAGTGCTGGGATTACAGGCTTGAGCCACCGCGCCCGGCCCCCATTTCTCTTAAGTACACAAATGTCCTGTATTTGAATCTGTAGTTTTAATGATTGGTACTGCTTAGACAGTCAAGGCAAATTTGAGTACAGCCAGAATGCCGCATAAACATAGCCACAGAGGATGTTTTAAGAAACATAAATTTCCAAATGAGTGGTATCCCTTTCAAAGTAGCTCCCTTGGAAGTCATTTGTTTCTAAAATGTCAACTCACAATTAAAAGCCAAAGATATGGCATCAATGATAATACTTACAAAAACTATGCCATAGAAAATTACAAAAGAGGAATTCCAAAGTGGTTTTAAGTAATACAACATCACCAAAATGACAACCCTGAGAGATAATCACTTGAAGTATACAGACAATTTTATTTTAAAAAATCATATTTCTTAGGTTATTTAATATAATAATGTTTCACACAACCAAATCCATGTGTTTCTAGTTTCAAGTCAAGATCAATCCATGCTCTTCTAACTCAACAACCCTTTTCTTTCATTTTATTCAGGTTCTCAAATCAGGCTCCTCTGTGAATGAATAATTTAAGTTTACAGAAAGGCTAAGAAAAAGCTTCCTGGCCAGGCACGGTGGCTCATGCCTGTAATCCCATCACTTTGGGAGGCTGAGGCAGGCAAATCACGAGGTCCGGAGTTCGAGACCAGCCTGACCAACATGGTGAAACCCCGCCTCTAGTAAAAATACAAAAATTAGCGGGGTGTGGTAGTGGGTGTCTGTAATCCCAGTTACTCAAGAGGCTGAGTCAGGAGAATCACTTGAACCCGGGAGGCGGAGGTTGCAGTGAGCCGAGATTGTGCCACTGCACTCCAGCCTGGGCAACAACAGTGAAACTCCGTCTCAAAAAAAAAAAAAAAAAAAAGAAAAGAAAAGAAAAAAAGAAAAAACTTCCATGCAGTTAGAAAATTTGGAGATGACATTACTCTATTTCATCCAATTAGTAGCTGACAGTTGCTGGACAGCTTTGGAGAAATAAAACATAGTGGAATGAGTATATCTGACCAGCTCTTCCTAGAGGAAACAGACGCCAGAGAAAAGGAATGCTTCAAAGAGCAGACTGCAGTAATTCAAGAGTCTAACAGTAAAGATAAGAAGTGCTGCAGCTGATCATGAGTTCCAGGAACTATGTACGGTTGTCCTTCACTATATTCTAAGCACTTATAACAATGCCTGCCACCTGATAGTTGCTTAATAAATATTACTTCAGTAAATGAGTAACTGAAATGGAAATATTTTCTGGGGAAAACTATAGGATTTGAACTCCATCGTCTATAAATGATGATGGATAAAAAATAATTTAAAGATTACTTATGTATTAAGGATATGTGCTACATTTGGGAGATCTAAGAATTAAAAGTAAATACACACGTACAAGGTGATTACATAATTATCACATTTAGTATGTGTTATACAAAAATGTAGTGGGCAGAGTGTTTCCAGAATTATTAGGAATCTGGGCAAGAGAGGGTTTTATCATAAATATTAAGAAGTGCCTTTTTATTTCAAGGCACTGTCCTTTAAACAGTCAGAAATGTGTGAAAAATCAAAAGTGCAGAAGTATAGTTAGAATAAAATAATCCACAAAACACATTACTCTAACTGAAATAAGTATATTGGGAAATCTCTCCTTCTAGAACCACATTCCAGAAGCATGAAACTACCTGGGAAAAGTCTAAGAACAGAAATAAGGTAGTGAAAGAGGCTATGACAGGAGAGGAAGAATGTTAGATAAATTATATGGATTGGAATTAAAAGGATAAAGCAGATGCAAAGGAGCAAAGTGCTATTTTATTTTGCAACAGCTTGACCTGTAGGGAAGAGACCCATCAGATGAAATTACAGTACCTCTAACAATGACTAAGGAGTCGGGCAAGGGGAGGTTTTAGTTGAAATGGCAAGTTCTGACCTGAGGTGCGACTTCAGACTTCTGCAGTCTGCCTCGTTTTGACTTTAAGTGATAGGAAAATTACTTCCAATAATACAGGTTTCAACCTATAAATGATGGGGCTCAAGAGACCCGACCGACAGTCAGGGCAGGAGGAGGAGCAAAACCGGACCTAGAAGCATTCTGAAAATGTGTAGGTTTTGACTGGGGCGCGCCAGGAGGGCACTCTCCGCCCCCTCGCCTGGGGACGTGTGACATCTCCGGAGGAAGCCCTCGGAGTTCCTGTGAAAATGGGAGGTCCACACGCCCACTCGCGATGACAGACACAGAGAGGGCTGCGCAGCCTTGAACACAGAACCGGGCCCAGTTTGAGTCCGCCGGCGTCTGGAAAGATCTGTGAGACGAAATGGTGTCGGGGCAGCGTCGCCTGCGCGGCGGGGCAGCGTGGGGACCCTCTGACCCTGCAGGTCCCCCTGCCCGCCGCGCCCGGCCCCCGTGAGCCGTTGGGTCTGGGGAAGGGAGGGCCCTTACCCATGTGCTGCGTATCCAGCTGCACGGCCGGCATCTCCTTCAGAGGGATGTGGCCAGTCCCGCCGTCTCTGCAGCACCGCAGGCAGCACAACACCGAGGTGGCCATCGCGCAGGGACCACCGACTCCGTCGCCGTCCCTAGACAGAGACGACACCGCCCCCCGCCGCTCCGCTCTGTCTCCTGCCCCCGCCCGAGCGCTGGACTTGTCTGTGTGGAGCTCGGAGGCCGGTACAGCGACACCCTAGGCCGGGAGGGCGCAATGCAGGCTGAGGTTAGGCCGGCCTGCGAGGAAGACGCGGAGAATCAAAGGGGCCGGGGAGGGACCAGACAGGGCGAGCGGCGGGGCGGGGCTGGGGAGACGGGTGGGGCTAGTGGCGCGCGGAGGCGAGGCAGGGGGCGTGGCGTGGCCGGCCTGAGGCTGTGGGACGCCGTGCGCCTGCGCACCAGCTGGTTCTTCCTCTTGGGCTGTTTCGCGCACGCCCTCAGCGCTGACAGGTGAGTGGGGCTGTCTGTCCCTCAGTACTCTCAGGGGTTTTCCAGTGCAGAATTTTTAAAACGCAGCACCCCTTGGTCCCGGTCTCGACATTATTTCTATGGACGGATTGACAGAAGCGAATCAGTTTGGGGGAAGGGGAGCTAATGGAAATGACTTCCGAGGTTTCCCTCCGCGGGCCCAGGTTGAGCAGGCTTTGCCACCATGGAGAGCCCCCGTCTCCCTGCCGTGGCTGGTTTCCCTCACATCCTAAATAGACTCACGAGGGCCCCAGGAGTAATGCGTGTTAGTGACTGCACTGTGGATGTGCACCGGGGCTCACGCGGGCCCTAATGCATTTTCGGTGCGGAGACGCGCTCTACCTGGCTGGGCAGTCCGGGGCGCGCGGGAGGCCCCTGGGAGCACGCCACTGGGGCGGGGTCGGAGGCGATTCGTGACCTGCCTCTTCCAAGCTCCCCCTGTCTGGTGCACTGAGGGTTCCGAGGAATGTGACGGGAACCCTGGAGGCTGCGGGAAGCCTGCTGGGTCCCGAGGGAAGCCTTCGGCTCCTACCGTCCGCTCCTTCGTGCTTCCACACAGGAGGCCGTCACCTGTCATCTCCTTCCCCACTTAGATCATTCTTCTGTAGTAGATTTTACATCTTCAGGCCGGGTGCGGTGGCTCATGCCTGTAATCCCAGCACTTGGGAGACCGAGGTGGGCGGATCACCTGAGGTCAGGAGTTCGAGACCAGGATGGCAAACAGGGTGAAACCCCGTCTCTACTAAAAATACAAAAATTAGCCGGGTGCGGTGGTGCACACCTGTAATCCCAGCCACTCAGGAGGTTGTGGCACGAGAATCACTTAAACCCGGGAGGCGGAGGTTACAGTGAGCCTAGATCGCGCCACTGCGCTCCAGCCTGGGCAATAGAGACTCTGTCTCCAAAAAAAAAAAAAAAAAAAAAAAAAAAAAGTAAGATACCACTTGGCGTCCGGAAATGTCTGGGACGACCTTTAGAATCCACCTAGCTCAAACCTCTGTTCCCAGATCAGTTTCATCCTGAAGGCTTCCCTAGAGATGGATCATCAAGTCCTGGGAAACTGGACATAAAACGCCCACTACTTAAATAATGAGTTCCCATACATAACTTTCAGTGACCCGAGTTACAAATGTTTTTTAAAGAGGATTTCTACCTATGCAATGAAGGGAATTTTTCAGGTTCCTGGTTCTGTTTACTGTATACAAATAGTGCTTTCATTACAATACTAAGGGAAAGTTTTGTACGTTGAAATTGTTACCGTAGAATTAATAACCAAGGTGATTATTAAACTGATTGAGGGTTGGTCCTTTCCCCCGTTGCGTATACAGTACGTTCTTGGTAATCATTTCACATGAGAAATTCTCTTTTACGGAAACCTTTATCCTTATGCTGGGAATTAAGTGCTTTGATTTTCCCGCCCCCCGCTCCCCAGCAACGGGAAGTGCTGGGGGCGGGGCGGGGGGTGAGAATTTGAACAGAATGTTGGAGAGACAAAATTTTTCTACCGTTCATATATATATATTGTTGAATTATTTCAAGATTTCAAGGTCAGTATTGTCCCCATTTTATAGGTGAAGAAATAGGCCTAGAGGTACTAAACTTTACAACTTCAGATGAGCAGGAGGTAAACAGGATTCAAGGCTTACCAGTCTGATTCCTGTTAAAAGAAAAACTTCAGCTGAACTAAATTTAAAGGAGTTAAACTGAGCAATGAACGACTGGGCAGCCCCCAGAATCACAGCAGATTCAGGGAGACTCCAGGAATGCCTCGTGGTCAGAACAAATTTTTAGACAAAAAGAGGGAAGTGACGTACAGAAATTGGCAGTGAGGTACAGAAACAGCTGCATTGGTTACAGGTGGGTGTTTGCCTTATTTGAACACAGTTTGAACAATCAGCAGCGTATGACTGGTTGAAGTATGGCCGCTGGGATTGGCCAAGACTCAGCTATTGTTACAGGTGCATACCCCTAAATTAGGTTTTCAAGCTTGTCTGCCTATTAACCTAGGTTACAGTTCATACACAAGGACTCAAATACAGAATTACAGAATCCTTCTCAGGCCATATTTATTTTGCTTTAATACTGCTTCTCAAATTCTTTCTAACTCTTATAATTAATGCTATAATCCTCTTGAACAAACTCTCAATTCAAAATGCAGATTTGCCCTTTTTTGTGTGTTTCATTTATCTCCACATTGGATATAAGCTGCCATAATGCATGTATAGACAATAAAATATAATAAAAATTAGTTGTTATAAAAGTTTTGTTCAGAAATATTATTAAAAGAAGTACATGTATTATATATGTAATAAACATTTAGGCCATTCAGGTCAGTCACATCTTCAGTAAAAAGCCAGACGCTAAATGGCCGTGAATTGGACATTACTGTAGAGAAGCAGAAGGGCCATAGTCTTTCCTGGCTGGAAAAGTAATTTGCTGGGGCGCTGCCCGGTGCACTTTGCCCCCATCCTAGCATCTCTAGTGTGCTCAGCAGAATGAAGTTAGCAAAACTGGTTAGCTCCCAAAACAGACTTCCCTGTCTTGGCAGATTAACGCCATCCATGAGCTCACTTTTCCTTCTGATATCTGGGATTCTAATACCCATTCATTATTACTTTCAAAGGAATTATCCTCTTTTTGAAAAGCACAACGTTAAAGATGTTTTGACACTCTTTCACAGCTATCGCTTTAAATAACAATCACAAATAAAGCCAAAAATAGTTTCTGAAGGTCATTTATCTAAGTCAAAAGCAGTAAGAATGACTACTTCAAAAAAAGAGTCTGTCTGCTTCCAAGATATGCCAGGAACTCGAGAACTGAGAACAATAATGTAAAACAATCTTGTAAAGCAAGAGTAATCTAACGTTAGAGTTGAGATTAACGTTATGCTTAAGATTTTCTTTAATGTTTTTTTATGCCAGCTGGACGTCTTCTGTTAGTGAATTTCCCATTCTGTACTGGGTCATATGAAATGAGTTCTTAAAAACTCATTAATCAGTTATTAAACAAAATATTTTTCCTTAGACTAATCCAAACCACATTTGTGATCTTTTAAAAATCAGAAACATTAACAAAAACTCATTTTTCTAAAAACTGACATATTTCTGGAGCCTTAGCCAATTAATTACTATAATTTTGAGTAATAGTAATTGACATTTATGTAGTGCTTATTATTGCCAGGCACTGTTCTAAGTGTTTTTTAAAATAAACTAATTTAGTCTTTGTAACAGCCATGTGAGGGAAAAACTGTCCTCCACTTTACAGATGAGGAAGCTGAAGAAAAAATAAGAAATACACTCAAAAGTTGCACAGTCAATGAAAGATGAAGCTAAATTCAAACAGACATTCTGGCTCTAGGGACTGTGTTCTTAACCACTCTGCAAACTGCCTCCTAGGGTGTTACATTTAAAAATACGTTCCTAGGTCTGGGGTGGTGCCTCACGCCTGTAATCCCAGCACTTTGGGAGGCCGAGGCAGGTGGATTGCCTGAGCTCAGGAGTTCGAAACCAGCCTGGGCAACATGGTGAAACCCTGTCTCTACTAAAAACACAAAAAAATTAGCCGGGTGTGGTGGTGTGCGCCTGTAATCCCAGCTACTTGGGAGACTGAGGCAGGAGAATCACTTGAACCTAGAGGCGGAGGTTGCAGTGAACGGAGATTGTGCCATTGCACTCCAGCCTGGGCAACTGAGAGAGACTCCGTCTCAAAATAATAATAATAATAATAAATAAATAAATGTACATTCCTAATTTGTATTCGTCTCCTTCTATCCCCTTACCTCAGAGATTGACATTTAAATTTACTTGGCATGAATTGTGCTCATTTAATCTGGATTTCTGAATTATAAGTTACATTACCTAGATTGAATAATCAAAAATAAATAAGAAAAATAATGTGAACCTTGTAACTGCAACAGACTGCCATTAGTTGGTTCTGTTAGCGGTGCCTTTGAATATTAATATTTTTCAGGTTTGTCCTTAACAGGCTATCTGTACTGGAAAAAAAGGATATTTAGTACTTTTTTTTTTTTCTTTTTCTGTTTTTGAGACAGGGTCTCACTCTGTTGCCCAGGCTGGAGTGCAATGGCACCACCACGCCTGGCTAATTTTTTGTGTTTTTTTATAGAGATGGGGTTTCACCATGTTGCCCAGGCTGGTCTTGAACTTCTAGGCTCAAGGGATCCATCCACCTTGGCCTCCTGAAGTGCTGTTTTTAAAGTACAGTAGGGGCCAAAGAGCAAGAAGTCACCATCTCCAGATTATAAAGTAAAAAAGCACTCGACATTTGCAGAAAGGACGAGACAGAAGAAAAAAACACTTCTGGGTATATATAATATCTGCAAAAAAACAAAATTATAAATATTTTGTTGAAATTGTGACTAAAATATTTCTAGTAACAAGGAAGGTCACATGGATTATTAAAATGTACCCAACATTACTAGTTTGGGATAGATACAATGTCATTTAGTCTCTATAATTTTATTTTTGTGAATGTAAAAATATTTGTAAAGTTTTTCAAGAGGCTCCACCTATAGTGACAATCCCTTCAAACCTATTTTCTCAATAATGGCCCTGCAGATGAATATCCCAGACCCAGGGACTGTCAGAAACCTGGCTTTTGTGTTGAGAAGGAACTGCTATACTTCTGTTAAAGCAAGCGTGTCTATGGTTGTAGATATGGTGCCGGATAGAATTAGTGTAGTTCTGGGGACAACTGCTAGGCCACTATGCTTTATAGATTCTGTAACCTGAGTCGTAGGGAAGGTGGGACTACTTAAAATTGTTGGTGAAAGTTTATGAAACTCTGGATTGTTTGAAAAATGCTCAAAAAAAAAAAAAAAAAAAAAAAACCCAAAAAAACAAAAACCAACCCTGTGAGAGTTGGGTACAATAGTACATGTGTGTAGTCCCAGGTACTTGTGAGGTGGGAGAATCACTTGAGCCCAAGGGTCCAAAGCTGTAGTGTGCTGTGATGGCATCTGTGAATAGCCACTGCACTCCAGCCTAGGCAGCGCAGCAAGATCCCATTTGTAAAACAGGAACAAAAACGTGAAATAACTTTGAAATACCAAGAGTTAGTGAGAAGAAGCTCCAGGGATATGTTTATGGCCAAGAGAACTTTAGTGTAGCAGAATAGATTTGCAAAGAATTGAGTATAATTAAAATACTTGTTTTCTTATTTTTAGCTATTCCAAACTTTTAACCAAATCCTTTTCTTTTTTTCTTTTTTTTTGAGACGGAGTCTCGCTGTGGCCCAGGCTGGTGTGCAGTGGCGCAATCTCCACTCACTGCAAGCTCTGCCTCCTGGGTTCACGCCATTCTCCTTCCTCCTCCGGAGTAGCTGAGACTACAGGCGCCCACCATCATGCCTGGCTAATTTTTTTCTATTTTTAGTAGAGACCACGTTTCACCGTGTTAGCCAGGATGATCTCCATCTCCTGACCTCGTGATCCAACCGCTTCGGCCTCCCAAAGTGCCGGGATTATAGGCATGAGCCACCGCGCTCGGCCCAAATGCCTTAAGAATTATTTTACATCCCTTCTTAAGAAGGTAAACTTCCTGTTTGTAGATATCATGTCTTACATCTAATGCAGATATCAGTCTACATAAAACATTTAATACATTCTTAAAAAAAAAATATGTGAAGCCTTGGAAAGGAAGGGAGAAGTTAGGAAGATACTTTAATTTTTCCAGTTTCTTAGGAAAAAAAGGAAAATTCCATTTTATATGTTCTTAATTCACTGATGTCTGCTATATAGTGAGCACTCGGTAGATATTTATAAAAACGATAAATTAATGAAGCCCCCCAAATAAGTAAATTTTTTTTTTTTTTTGAGATGGAGTCTTGCTGTGTCGCCAGGCTAGAGTGCAGAGGCACAATCTCGGCTGTCTGCAACCTCCACCTCCCAGGTTCAAGTGATTCTCCTGCCTCAGACTCCTGAGTAGCTGGGACTACAGGTGCATGCCACCACGCCCAGCTAATTTTTGTATTTTTAGTAGACACGGGGTTTCACCATATTGGCCAGGATGGTCTCGATCTCTTGACCCCGTGATCCACGTGCCTCGGCCTCCCAAAGTGCTGGGATTACAGGCATGAACCAACACATGCGGCCAAGTAAATACATTCTAATTACACCTCATTTAATCTACAACCCAGAAAGTAGTATGTAAACTGAATTCTTAGAAAAACACTTCCACATTAAATGCACTAGGGCAGGTTGCTATATAAAGGATTTCTATAAACAATTTTTTTTTTAAGAGATGGGGTCTCACTCTTGTCACCCAGGTTGGAGTGTAGTGGTACAGTCATAGCTCACTGCAATTTTGAACTCCCAGACTCAAGCTGTCCTCCTGCCTCAGCCTCCCAAGTAGCTGGGACCAAGGTGCCTGCCACCACACCTGGCTAATTTTTTTTTTTTTTTTTTTTTTTTTTGAGACGGAGTCTTGCTCTGCCACCCAGGCTGGAGTGCAGTGGCCGGATCTCAGCTCACTGCAAGCTCCGCCTCCCGGGTTCACGCCATTCTCCTGCCTCAGCCTCCCGAGTAGCTGGGACTACAGGCGCCCGCCACCTCGCCTGGCTAGTTTTTTGTAGTTTTTAGTAGAGACGGGGTTTCACAGTGTCAGCCAGGATGGTCTCGATCTCCTGACCTCGTGATCCGCCTGTCTCGGCCTCCCAAAGTGCTGGGATTACAGGCTTGAGCCACCGCGCCCGGCCAACCTGGCTAATTTTTTAAATTTTTTTGTAGAGATGGGGGGATCTCATTTTGTTGCCTAGGCTGGTCTTTAACTCCTGGCCTCAAGTGATCCTCCCGCCTCAGCCTCCCAAAATGCTGGGATTACAGGCATGAGCCACTGTGCCCAGCCACAGATTTAAAAAAAATAACAGTTTTATTGAGATATAATTCACATATCATAGAATTCAACATTTTAAAGTATATGTTTAATGATTAGAATGAACCATTGGTTTATAGAATATCACTGAGTTGTACAATTGTCATCATCCCCAAAAATAAACTTCATATTATTAGCAGCTACTTTCCATTCCTCCCTACTCCAGCCCCTGAAAACCACTAAATGACTTTCTGACTCTATGGGTTTACCTAGTCTGAACATTTCATATAAATGGAATCATACAGTATATAGTCTTTTTCATTATCTAGCTTCTTGCACTTAATATGATGTTTTCAGGGTTCATCCATGTTATAGTATCTATTCCTTCCTAATACTTTATTCCTTTTTATGGTTAAATAATATTCCACCATATGGATATACCATATTTTGTTCATCCATATATTTATTGATGGACACTTGGGTTGTTGCTGCTATTTGGCAATTATGAGTAATGCTGCAAGGTTTTTGAGTGAACATATGTTTTAAATTCTCTTCATTGTATATCTAGAAGCAAAATTGCTGGATCAAATAATGACTGTATTGTTTGAAGAACTGACAAACTGCTTTTCAAAGTGGCTGTGCCATTTTACAGTCCCACTAGCAATGTACAAGAGTCCTAATTTCTCTACATTCTTGCCAGTACTTGTTATCATCTGTCTTTTTTATTTTAGCCATCCTGGTAGGTATGAAGTATTATCTCATTGTTGTTTTGATTTGCATTTCCCTCTTGACACATAATGCTGAGCATGTTTTCCTGTGCTTAGTGGCGATTTGTGTATCTTTTTTGGAGCAATACCTATTCAGATCCTTTGTCTATTTTTAAATTGGGATATTGTTATTGTTGTTGTTCTTGAGTTGTAACAGTCTTGATATATTCTAGATATAAGCCACTTATCAGATAATTTGCAAATATTTTCTCCCATTCCATGAGGTGTCTTTTTACTTTCTTACCTTTGAAGCACAAAAATTAATTTTGACGGAGATTTATTTATCTATTTTTTTTGTCACCTGTGCTTTGGTACTTGTGATGGTTAGTTTTATGTGCCAACTTAACTGGGTTAAGGGATGCCCCAATAGCTGGTAAACATTATTTCTGGGTATTTCTGTGAGGGTGTTTAAATGAAAGATCAGCATTTAAATCAGTCGACTGGGCCAGGCATGGTGGCTCACATCTGTAATCCCACACTTTGGGAGGCTTAGGCAGGTGGATCACTTGAGGCCAGGAGTGCAAGACCATCCTGGCCAACATGGCGAGACCCTGTCTCTATTAAAAATACAAAAAAATTAGCTGGATGTGGTGGTGGATGCCTGTAATCCCAGCACTTTGGGAGGCTGAGGCAGATGGATCACTTGAAGCCAGGAGTTCAAGACCAGCCTGGCCAACATGGCGAAACCATGTATCTACTAAAAATACAAAAAAATTAGCTGGACGTAGTGGTGCATGCCTGTAATCCCAGCTACTCAGGAGGCTGAGGCAGGAGAATCACTTGAACCTGGGAGGCGGAGTTTGCAGTGAGGCGAGATCATGCCACTGCCCTCCAGCCTGGGTGACATAGTGAGACTCTGTCTCAAAAAAAAAAAAAAAAAAAAATCAGTAAACTGAGAAAGTTTATGTGCCCTCACCCATGTGAGCAGGCATTATTCAATACATCGAGGGCTCAAATAGAACAAAAAGGTGAAGGAAGAGCAAATTCCTTTTCCCCCTTCTGGTATACCATCATCTTCCCTCAGACATCAGTGCTCCTGGCTTGGGCCTTTGACCTTGGAGACTTACACTAGCACGCTCCCCCTCCTCAGGGCTCAGGCCTTGGGCCTTGGATTGGAAGCCACACCAGTGACTTCCCTGGTACTCAGGTTTTCAGACTAGAATTGAATCACACAACCAGCTTTCCTAGGTCTCCAGATTGCGCACCGCATATTGTGGGACTTCTCAGTCTTCATAATTGAGTGAGCCAATTCCCATAATAAATCTCCTCTTATATGTCTGTATGTATATTTTACTGGTTTTTTTCTTTGGAGAACCTCAACTAATCAGTGTTATATCTAAGAAACCATTGTTTAATCCAAGATCAGAAAGATTTACTCCTCTGTTTTCTTCTAAGAGTTACATGCTTTTAGTTCTTACAGTTAAGTCTTTGGTACATTTTGAGTTAATTTTTGTATATGGTGTGAAGAAGTTCAACTTCATTCTTTTGCACATAGATGTCCAATCGTCTCTGCACCAGTTGTTGAAAGGACTATTCTTTTCTCTGTTCAATTGTTTTGTCACCCTTGTTGAAAATTGTAATACAAGACTTTTTATAACTTGAATTAACTAAGATTTTGACTACAAAGAATAATCATGCTTAGTTTAATATTTGTAAATAGGGATAGTCAGAAATCATACCAAGATTTTGAATATACCTGTATGGAATATTTATGATTGAAAATACTGCTGGGAGTTTTTCTATTGACTATTCATTTTACAGTTACTTTTGTAAAAGTCAGTAGTAAAGCTGGCCAGGCATGGTGGCTCATGCCTATAATCCCAGCACTTTGGGAGGCTGAGGTGGGTAGATCACAAGGTCAGGAGATCGAGACCATCCTGGCCAACATAGTCAAACCCCATCTCTATGAAATACACAAAAAATTAGCCGGGCGTGGTGGCACACCCTTGTAGTCCCAGCTACTTGGGAGGCTGAGGCAGGAGAATGGTGTGAACCCAGGAGGCGGAGGTTGCAGTGAGCCGAGATGGTGCCACTGCACTCCAGCCTGGGTGACAGAGCGAGACTCCTTCTCAAAGAAAAAAAAAAATTGTTCTATGACCTCAAAATCTTTTTTTTTTTTTTTTTTTTTAGTATGTTATTTGTTTTAAGGATTCCTACAGAGTTAGCTAACATGGACCATGTTCATTTCAAATGTATAAATCACCCACTTCAGTATTTTAAGTTTATAAAAATCTTTAAATGTGTAAATCAAAAATAAAATTCTAAGGCCCCTTCTTCCCCCCGCTGTCTGAATGGACTCCCTCTTCTCAGCCAGAACACTCCAAAGTTAGCCTGAAAAACTGGTTCAGGCCATGATGGGAAGAGGGGAATCAGACATGCCTCATTATGCCCTTCTCCCTTTTGGAATTCAGGAAAAGCTGACCAGCATTAACATCAACACAGACCTTAAGTCTGATAAGAAACATTTACAATCTATTCTGAAATCTGTAACCTGGAGGCTTCATCTGCATGATAAAACGTTGGTCTCCACAACCTCTTATGTAACCCAGAGTGTCCTTTCTATTCATAGTAATTCTTGCAACCAATTGCCAATCAGAAAATTTTTTAATCTACATGTAACTGGACCCACCACCCTTCAAGATGTCCTGCCTTTCTGGACTGAACCAGTGTATATCTTAAATGTATTTGATTGATGTCTCATGTCTCCCCAAAATGTATAAAACCAAACTGTGCACATATCTTGGGCACATATCAGGACCTCCTGAGGCTGTGTGATGGGTGCGTCCTTAACTCTGGCAATTTTGAGATGGAGTCTCACTCTGTTGCCCAGACTGGAGTGCGGTGGCATGACCTCGGCTCACTGCATCCTCCGCCTCCTGGGTTCAAGCGATTCTCCTGCCTCAGCCTCCTGAGTGGCTGGGACTACAGGCATGCACCACCACACCTGACCAATTTTTGTATTTTTAGTAGACACCGGGTTTTGCCATGTTGGCCAGGTTGGTTGCGAACTCCTGATCTCAAGTGATCTGCCCACCTTGGCCTCCCAAAGTGTGGGATTACAGGTGTAAGTTGGCCTGCAAAATAAATTTTCTAAAATGATAGAGTCCTAGCCAGAGCAATCAGACAAGAGAAAGAAATAAAGGGCATCCAAATTGGTAAAGAGGAAGTGAAACTATCACTGTTTGCTGATGACTGTATACCTAGAAAACCCTAAAGACTTATCCAAAACGCTCCTTCAGCAAAGTTTCAGGATACAAAATTAATGTACACAAATCAGTAGCTGTACACCAATAGCGACCAAGCTGAGAATCAAATCAAGAACTCAACCCCTTTTATAATAGCTGCAAAAAAATCACATACTTAGGAATATACTTAACTAAAGAGGTGAAAGACCTCTACAAGGAAAACTACAAAACACTGCTGATAGAAATCATAGATGACACAGACAAATGGAAACACATCCCATGCTCATGGATGGGTGGAATATTGTGAAAATGACCATACTACCAAAAGCAATCTACAAATTCAATGCAATTCTCATCAATACCATCATCCTTCTTCACAGAACTAGAAAAAGCCATCCTAAAATGAGTATGGAACCAAAAAAGAGCCTGCATAGGCAAAGCAAGACTAAGCAAAAAGAACAAACTGGAGGTATCACATTACCTGACTTCAAACTATACTATAAGGCCATAGTCACCAAAAACAAGATGGTACTGGTATAAAAACAGGCACATAGGCTGGGTGTGGTGGCTCACACCTGTAATCCCAGCACTTTGGGAGGCCGAGGTGAGCAGATCACCTAGGTCAGGAGTTCGAGACCAGTCTGGCCAACATGGCGAAACCCCATCTCTACTAAAAATATAAAAAATTAGCTAGGTGTGGTGGCACATGCCTATAATCCCAGCTACTCAGGAGGCTGAGACAGGAGAATTGCTTGAACCCAGGAGGCAGTGATTGCAGTGAGCCAAGATCACACCACTGCACTCCAGCCTGGGCAACAGAGCAAGACTCTGTCTAAAAAAAAAAAAAAAACAAAAAACAGGCACAAGACCAATGGAACAGAATAGAGAACCTAGAAACAAAGCCAAATATTTACAGCCAACTGACCTTTGGCAAAGCAAACAAAAACATAAAGTGGGGAAAGGACACCCTATTGAACAAATGGTGCTGGGTTAATTGGCAAGTCACATGTAGAAGAATGAAACTAGATCCTCATCTCTCGCCTTATAAAAAAGTCAACTCAAGATGGATGAAAGATGTAAATCTAAGACCTGAAACCATAAAAATTCTAGAAGAGAATATCAGAAAAACCCTTGTAGACATTGACTTAGGCAAAGACTTCATGACCAAGAAACCAAAAGCAAATGCAACAAAAACAAAGATAAATAGATGGAACTTAAACTAAAAAGCTTCTGTACAACAAAAATAATTAGAAGAATAAATGGACAACCCACAGAATGGGAGATAATTTTCACAATCTATACATTCAACAAAGGACTAATATCCAGAATCTACAAGGAACTCAAATCAGCAAGAAAATAAACAAACAGTCCCATCAAAAAGATGGATGTGGTAAAAAGGGAACACTTTTACACTGTTGGTGGGAATGTAAACTAGTACAGCCACTGTGGAAAACAGTGTGGCGATTCCTTACAGAACTTAAAGTAGATCTACCATTTGATCCAGCAGCCCCACTCCTGGGTATCTACCTAGAGGAAATTAAGTCATTACAAGAAAAAGACACTTGCACATGCCTGTTTATAGCAACACAATTCACAATTGCAAAAATATGGAACCAGCCCAAATGCCCATCGATCAACAATTGGATAAAGAAAATGTATATATATGCACCATAGAATATTACTTGGCCATAAAAGGGAATGAAATAATGGCATTTATGGCAACCTGGATGGAACTGGAGACCATTATTCTAAGTGAAATAACTGAAAACTGGAAAACCAAACATTGTATGTTTTCACTCATAGGTGGGAGCTAAGCTATGAGGACACAAAGACATAAAAAATGATAGAATGGACTTCGGGAACTCCGGGGAAAGGGTGGGAGAGGGGTGAGAGATAAAAGGCTACACACATTGGGTACAGTGTACAATGCTCAGGTGATGGGTGAAATTTAAAAATCTTGAAGAAAAAGGTTATTTTAAAATAATGTAAATTTGCTAATTAATTCCATGATAATATCCTTCACTTTAATGAGATCATTCTCATTTTCTGGTACTTAAAAAAGAGCTCATTTAACTTTTCAATATATTGAAAAGGTATGTCATATAATTTTACAATATTTTAACTTCAAGTGTTTAATTTTTCATTGAACCAAAAAATTCTACAATACTGTCAAATAGTGAACAAAGTCTTTTAAAATAACTTCCTTTGACAAGCTTAGAGAAGGCATTCAAATTTCAAATTGTTTTTCGTTATCATTGCACAGTTTTTAAATCTATTATTCATAGATTTATTTTTTTTCTTATTTAAAAATTGGGATAAGGCCGGGTGCGGTGGCTCATGCCTGTAATCCCAGCACTTTGGGAGGCCGGGGAGGGTAGATCACGAGGTCAGGAGATTGAGACTATCCTGGCCAACATGGTGAAACCTTGTCTCTACTAAAATATAAAATATTAGCTGGGTGTGGTGGCAGGCATCTGTAATTCCAGCTACTCAGAAGGCTAAGGCAGGGGAATTGCTTGAACCAGAGAGGTGGAGATTGCAGTGAGCCAAGATCATGCCACTGCACTCCAGCCTGGCAACAGAATGAGACTCTGTCTTAAAAAAAAAAAAAAAAATCAGGGTTAAAAAATATAATTATTCATAACTGTTAGGCAGAATAATGGCCCCCAAAGATCTCCACATCTTAAACCTCAGAACCTGTGAATATTTGGCAAAAGGGACTTTGCAGATATGATTAAGTCAAGGATCTTGAGATGGGGAGATTATCTCAGATTATTCCTGGTGAGCCCAATATAATCAATCACAAGGGTCCTTATAAGAGGGAGGCAGGATGATCAGATATATAATGATGGAAGCAGGGGTTGGAGTGTGGTGGAACAAGGAATGTGGACAGCCTCTAGAACAAGTTGTCCAACCTGTGGCCCGCAGACTGCATGTGGCCCAGGATGGCTTTGAATGTGGCCCAACACAAATTTGTAAACTTTCTTAAAACATTATTATTATTATTTTTTTTTTTTGAGACAGAGTTTCACTCTTATTGCCCAGGCTGGAGTGCAATGGTGTGATCTTGGCTCACTGCAGCCTCTGCCTCCCAGGTTCAAGCGATTCTCCTTCCTCAGCCTCCCAAGTAGCTGGTAGTACAGGCATGAGCCATCACACCTGGCTAATTTTGTATTTTTAGTAGAGATGGGGTTTCACCATTTTGAACAGGCTGGTCTCAAACTCCTGACCTCAGGTGATCTACCTCAGCTGGGCATGATAACTCATTCCTGTAATCCCAACACTTTGGGTGGGAGGCCAAGGTGGGTGGATCACTTGGGGTTAGGAGTTCCCGACCAGACTGGGCAACATTGTGAAACCCCGTCTCTACTAAAAATACAAAAATTAGCTGGGCATGGTGGTGCATGCCTGTAGTCCCAGCTACCTGGGAGGCTGAGGCAGGAGAATTGCTTGAACCTGGGAGGTGGAGGCTGCAGTGAGCTGAGATTGTGCCATTGCACTCCAGCCTGGTCAACAGAGCGAGACTCCATCTCAAAAAGAAAGTAAAGAGATGGCTACCCCATAGCCCTCAGCTAACCCCTGAGGGCTGCTGGTTGCCCATTTTTATGGTTATTTCTTGATTATATGTTAAACAAGGGATGGATTATTCATGCCTCCCCTTTTTAGACCATATAGGGTAACTTCTTGACATTGCCATGGCATTTGTAAACTGTCATGGTGCTGGTGGGAGTGCAGCAGTGAGGATGACCAAAGGTCACTGTTGTTGCCATCTTGGTCTTGGTGGGTTTTAGCTGGCTTCTTTACTGCAACCTGTTTTATCAGCAAGGCCTTTATGACCTGTATCTTATGCCGACTCCTATCTCATTCTGTGACTTAGAATGCCTGTCTGGGAATGTAGTCCAGTAGGTTTCAGCCTCATTTTACCCAGCCCCTATTCAAGATGGAGTTGCTCTGGTTCAAATGCCTTTGACACAGCCTCTCAGACCCACTTTAGACTTCTAAACTCTAGAACTATAATATGAGAAAACTGTTGTTTTTTTGTTTTGTTTTTACATTTACTGGTTTATTATAAAGGATATTACAAAAAATATACATATGAAGAGACAGGTAGGGCAAGGTATGCGGGAAGGGGTGCGGAGCTTCTGTGGATGCACCTCCCTCGATGCGCCACCCTCCAGAAACCTGCAGCTATCCAGAAACTCACTGAACCTTGTCCTCTTGAGTTGTTATGGAAGCTTCATGATGTCAGCATTCCTTCCCCCAGGGTATAGGGTGGTACCTTCTCATGAGAATGTCTTAAGATCTATAATCAGACAGGCTGGGGAACATTAGATCTATAATCAGATAGGCTGGGGAACATTAGAAGGAGGGTGGGAGGTCAGAGGCCTGGCCCTGAGTCTTAACCCACCACATATATATAAATAAATAAATATATATATATATATATATATTTTTTTTTTTTTTTTGAGACAGAGTCCTACTTTGTTGCCCAAACTGGAGTGTAGTGGCACAGTCTTGACTCACTGCAACCTCCATCTCCAGGGTTCAAGCAATTCTCCTGCCTCAGCCTCCCAAGCAACTGGGATTACAGGAGCGTGCCACCACGCCCAGCTAATTTTGTATTTTTAGTAGAGATGGGGTTTATCCATGTTGGCCAGGCTGGTCTCGAACTCCTGACCTCAAGTGATCCACCCACCTCGGCCTCCCAAAGTGCTGGGATTACAGGTGTGATCCACCGTGCCCAGCCCTAACCCACCCAATATTCTAACAAAAAACTGTAACAAGCGCTATGGCAGTTGGAGCCAGGAACTGTGGACAAAAACCAACATATAGCGTAACACCACATGCCATCCTCTGGTTTTCAACCATGGATCCTTTACATAAAATATATATGTTTTATTAATGATTATGTATATATACATACACAGTCATTAGTAATTAATCCAGTCCATTATACTGTTTGAATGACTCTCATGATGAGGCCACTCGGATTTACAGGTTTCCTCTCAATCTTGTCAGGTTCCAAAAGCAGAAGTGGCCTCGGTAAATACAGTTGCACCTTTTCAGTCATCTGGAATAATTGAGCTAAGAGACAATGTCATCTCTTGCTCTGAGACTCTTTTGACTTGTTAATGTGATATTGAATTTTCCTCAGTTAATAACTCATTTATTTATTTGAGAGAGGGTCTGGCTGTGTCACACAGGCTGGAGTGCAGTGGCATGATCTCTGCTTACTATAGCTTCAACCTCCTAGGCTCAAGTTATCTTCCCACCTCAGTCTCCTGAATAGCTGGGACCACAGGTATGCACCACCATGCCTGGCTACTTTTTGTTTTTTCTGCAGAGATAAGGTCTTCCTATGTTGCCCAGGCTGGTCTTAAACTCCTAGGCTCAAGCAGTCCTCCTGCCTTAATCTCCCAAGGTTTCAGGATTAGAGGCATGAGCCAATGTGCCAGCTTAATTTATTTATTTACTCTCAGCTATTATTTTTCCTTCTCTCCACTAATACCCAAACCTTTTCACCTTTGGAAGGGACATTAGAATCACCACTATGCTGGTCTAGATTGCAGGTAGCAATACAAGTCCAGCAAGTATCTCCTCCTCAATTCAAGTCTAGCAGGTATCTCACTCCCATTCAGATAGGGTAAGGTTACATAGGTACAGAACTAGTGAGCTCTTTTCACCACCAGGCAATATAGCTGCATTCACTGTTAGCCCCAATTTTGCTAGATGGGGTGAAGGCATAATCCACTCCCATCATGCCCTTAGAAATTTTGACATAGGTTTAAAAACATAGTTTTTTTTGCCTACAACTCTTTCTTGCTGTTCTAGCACTTGTAGTTGCAGCTGTGGCCCTGGGACCACTACATCAGGTAGGGGAGAGAAAAAAAAATTTTTTTTTTTTTTGAGACAGAGTCTTGCTCTGTCACCCAGGCTGGAGTGCAGTGGCACCATCTCGGCTCACTGCAAGCTCTGCCTCCTGGGTTCACGCCATTCTCCTGCCTCACCCTCCCAAGTAGCTGGGACTACAGGTGCCCGCCACTATACCCGGCTAATTTTTTGTATTTTTAGTAGAGACGGGGTTTCACCAGGTTAGCCAGGATGGTCTCGATCTCCTGACTTCATGATCTGCCTGCCTTGGCCTCCCAAAGTGCTGGGATTACAGGCGTGAGCCACCACGTCCAGCCGAGAAAAATTATTTTTGAGGTCATTTTGGAAAGAAAGAAAAATATATCATCATTTTACCAGTCTACTCCTTTCTTGATGAGAACTGCATAGTCATCTCAGTATTCTCCCCACTCCCTTTTCCCAGATCAACCAGAAAAACAGAGAAAAAACCTACCAGGAGCACTCTAGTTTCACTCATGTTGAGTATAAGCCAGGTTTTCATGCTTTTATCGATACCCCGGTTTTAGACAACCAATATTTTAATTGCCCATTCTACTTATCTATCAAACTATTACTCTAAGGAGGATATCTCTCTGCCCATTTTTGGACATTATGGGCTGTACAGTGTGTTCCTTTGTCTGAAGAAATGGTCAGCCATCCAAATCCTTGAAATATATATATATATATATTTTAATGGCACTCTGAACACTTTCATCTTCCATTGGATAAGCAAAGCCTTTGCTAGAGTCAGTGTCTATTCCTTTCAAGAATTCCTATTCCATTTGTAGTCCCCCAAGGCTGCCAGCATCAGTCTCACTTGCCAGCTATGTTCAAGGCCTTCCCACCAGGAAATCTTTCCCATAGCCAATTTCTCTCTGTCTTACTGAGAAAAAACAGTTCTTCCTAGCATTTTGTGCCTTGGAATTGCCATCCATATACCAAGCAGCTCTTGTTTGGTCAGTTGAGAGCTGTTTATCTGGCACTGTAGAATCCAGCAGTTTCTCACACAGTCCCAGAGTCAGTCCTAGGAGAGAAGAAATTCCCTGCATTCCTTGAGTAGCATGATCCTCTATAAACCATTTCCATTGTGTCATGGAACTCTTCTGGGCACTGCCATCCCCATTAGAATGTTTCTCTGACGTCATCTGAGTCAGCATGCCTATCTCAGGTACAGAGGGATGGCTTTAGTAAACGTTTCATTGCAAGTCAGTAAATGCCCTTCAAGTGGAAATTCTCTAGTCCAAAGTCCCAGTAGTTGTTGCTGGGAGGTGCCCACAGGCTTTTGCCATAAGCTCCAGGAAATGCTCCATAGAGGGTGATCAAGTGGAGAATTTGTCCCTACCAGCACTGTAGCTTCTACTCTGCATTGTGTGGGCCTGGGCAGTCTCCCTGGTTCCGACTTAGCATGTCCAATTAATATTGCTTGAAGGGCAGATTTAAATGCCTTCTCTTTTACAGTACCAGGTAGGGAAAACAGTCCCCCACACAGAGACAATGTTCATTCCCATGATACAATCAGATAAAAAATGCAACTACTTCACATGAAGTGTGTTCAAATATACCGACTTTTATGGTCCTATCAACCCGTACATTTTTCTGTTTTAGTTTCAGGAACTTTTCTTCTCTACCCCCAGACCATTTACCCTCTCTTGTGTAAAAGTCTTTGGGTACCCAGCCAAGGGTTGACCCAAAGAACCCTGGTCCTCTTGTTAATCTTTAAAATCTTGGTTAGTCTGCTCGACTATTGCCCCAGGCAAATTCAGATCAGATTTTTCATTGTAACCTCTGCCTGTTAGCTTTTTAAATTTCTCCAAACTGGGAGAAATACAGCAAATTGGTTTGGGGCCCTTTAATGTTGGAGGACCAAAAGGGGCTGGCTCCCTTTGGTTCACCCAACCTTCAGGGTAGTGTTACGTTAAGACCTTTGTTTTAACTCTATCAATTTCCTTTTTGTTGTTATTGTTATCTTTTGCAGATGGGGGTCTCACTATGTTGCCCAGGCTAGTCTTGAACTCCTAGGCTCAAACAATCCTCCTACCTCAGCCTCCCAAAGTGCTGGGATTACAGGTGTGAGCCACCATGTGCAGCCAACCCCATCAATTTCCATTTTATTCATTCCATTTATTAATAACCATCTAAAGATTCCTACCCTGCTGGGACCAGTCCCCTCTTGCCGCCGCCTCTTCCTCCTCCTCCTCCCCATTCCCCTCCCCCTCCTCCTCCTTCCCCCTTCCTCCTCCTCCTCTTTTCTTGCTGCTGCTTCTGCATCTGCTTCTGCTGCTGCTGCTTCTGCTTCTTGCTGCTGCTGCTGCTGCTGCTTCTGCTTCTACTTCTTCTTCCTCCTCTTCTTCTTTCTTCTCCTTCTTCTCATTTCTTCTTTCTTCTCCTTTTCCCTCCTCCTCCTTCCTTCTTCTTTCTTCTTTCCTCTCCTCCCTCTCCTTCTCCTCTTCCCCTCCCTCCCTTCTTCCCTCCCTGCTTCCCTCCTTCCCTCCTTCCCTCCTTCCCTTCTTTCCCTTCCTTCCCTTCCTTCCCGTCCTTCCTTCTTTCTTTTTTTTTTTTTTCTGAGATGGAGTCTCGCTGTGTCACCTAGGCTGGAGTATAGCGGCATGATCATGGCTCACTGTAGCATTGACCTTCTGGGTTCAAGTGATCCTCTCACTTCAGTCTCCTGAGTAGCTGGGACCACAGGTTTCTTGTAGTGTCCAGGAACCATCTCTTCATGTTCTTTATTGTCAGTGTGTCATTGACAGTATCAATGTATCATTCCTGTTTAGTTTCATGTTTCATGTGAGAAACAAGTAGCATTCTGTTATTACTCACATGCCACCATGGTTCTTCATAATCTTAATGTATTGAAGCAACATAGATCTTCTTGCCCTGCATTTATTTAATGCCGATTGCATGAAAACTCATTAGGCTACTTCCTTCATCATGCTGCCCAAGAATACTAGCTTCTAATGACTCTTTCACAGGTTATGGTACTGCAATCATGACCACAAACACAGGGTTCACCCAGATTATGCAGAAAAAAATGAAAAATATTTTGTTTTCTTGTCATGCTAAATTTATTGTTTGGGAATTTTTTCAAGAGAAGATCAGGTCTTCTCTTGAACTCTTTAGACTGTAACCTTTATATTCCTAGAACGTTCCTATTTGACCACATCCCTACCTTTCACATACCACCACTGGTAGGGAGGATTGGTGAGAGGCTCTCCTCTTTACACAAGGAATGTCCATTATTTGGCTAGCAAAGCTTAAGATCAACCAGGGAGATCATGATGTCACCAAGTTAATAGGAAGCAGGAAAGGATACTCATTAAAAGGGCTGACTGACATTGCAGAGGTATGGTCTCAAAAGCCTTTAAGGGAGATAGGCACTGCCACTCCGGAAGGATTGCCTGGCATGAGGTACAGAGCCTATGTGTTGTAGGGTGACTGCCCTGAGTGCCAGTGACATGAGGTACCTGGGGTGCTGTAGGATACACAGATCCACACATGTGGCTCAAGCTCAAGGGTTGATAGTGAACCACAGGTAGCCCAGAGCCAAGGGCTATTAAAAATCAGCATGTCATCACCATTTGACAACCCAATCTTGCACAATCTCTGGAAAGAAATACTATGCCAACAGGAGCAATTCACTTTCCAGGTCTCCTTTTTGGATTCCAGCTCTGATTTTTGTGTCTTCTCAGGGCATCTGGTCCATCCCAAGTATGGGATAGAGAGTTGTAGAATACCCCAAAGGGAAAAAGCAGAAACTAGGACACACACAGGTCCCAGTGTGAGATGGGGGCATCTCACCTGGATGGCTCTGATAGCCCTTGTCAGTCCCAGGGATCAGAGGGAGACTCAGAAAATTGTGAGGAAGATACCCCAAAATGCAGGGCCCCCTGGAACAAGGAACCCAGGGAAGAGTGCCCTGCTGCCTAGATTGAAGGGCTGAAGTAATTTTAGGGCAACAAAGTTGATGATAGAAAGTTCTCTATTACTGAAGAATTCTAGTGGTTAAAGGAACTAATGAAATACTGGATCATTAATAAATGTTAAAACTTTAACCTGAATAAGCCTAGTATCACTAAAAGTGGAAAACCTGACATTATGTCTCCTAATGTGATGCAATAAGAAAACAGCACCACTTGCAAAGTATTCCTGCCTTAAAAGCTGAACCTGAATCTGATGAAATTTCTCAATTTATTTTTTAGTCTATAAAAAATATGGGGTAAAGAACAAGTTAAATAACTCTGTTAGAGTGCAATCAGCTAAATAGAGAATGTGGGACTGTCAAGAGCTGTGCAAGGCCTGGGATTTTTGCCTCACTTATAAGCTAACAAATTAGCCTGTTTTGGTTTCATGGACGCTGGCAGGAGACAGAAGATTCCTGAGTCAGAGACAAAGGATTTTACTGTCCACAGCAAAAGTAGTATTCAGAACTTCATATTTGTTTGTGTCAGTCTCCATGCCCCACAGGTCTTATTGGAAGTGATACAAAGGGCTCATGATGGATGCCTTAGAATGTAGTTGGTCGCATTACAGTAAAGAAACACTGAGTTTGGGGTATTCATTGTTTTTAAGGCAAGTGGAAGCCAGCCCGCTCTTTTGGGGAGATATTACCCCATCCTTCAGGTTTGCTTGTGCAAACACTCTCCTGAGAAATAGCCCTGGTAAAGAAGGGTCAGGGCTTTGCATTCCTCGTATGCCCAGCAAGAACATACAGGGATACTCAAGGCCAATGACAGATTGCCTGTTGGAAAAATACACCGCTTAGCCCAATATGTTCTTGGCCAAACTTGAGTTTTTACATGAGCATGCCACTCCATCAGCCACTCTGATTAATATGACCAGAGAAGTTGGGAGCAAAATAATTTCATTTGTCTCTCCTAGCAGTTTTATAGTTTCAGGTCTTATGTTCGGGCCTTTAACACATTTTGAGTTAATTTTTGTACATGGTGTAAAGTCATTTTTTAAATTTGCACATGAAAAATCAGTTTTCCCAACATCATTTGTTGAAGAGACTAGTCTTTCCCCCATTTTGTGGCCTTGGCACCCTTGTCAAATATCATTTGACAGTATATGTGAGGGCTTATTTCTGGGCTCGCTCTTCTGTTCCATTGGTCTGTGTGTCTGTCTTTATGTCAATATAATACTATTTTGATTACTGTAGCTTTGTGATATGTTTCAAAATAGGAAGTATGAGACCTCCAGCTTTGTTTCTCTTCCTAAATTTTTTTTGGCTATATGGGGTTCTTTGAGATTTTATATGCATTTTAGGGTTTTTAAATTTTTTCTGCAAAAAAAAAAAGCCATTGGAATTTTGATAGGAATTGCATTTCATTTATAGATCATTTTGGGTAGTATTGTTATTTTAACAATATTAAGCCTTCCAATCCATGAACATGGGATATCTTTCCATTTATTTGTATGTTCTTTAATTTTTTAAAGTGATGTTTTGTAGCAGTGATACAAGAAACAGGAGGGATGAATTAATGATATTTTACTATTACAAGATACACTACCCATGATGTAGTACAGTGTTATTTGAAAGTATACTTGCATTAATTATAAATGTATACTGCAAACTCTAGGGCAACCACTAAAGAAAGTAAAAAAAGAAGTATAAGTGACATGCCAGGAAGGAAGAGAACATGGAATTGTATAAAGTGCTCAATTAAAACCATAAAAGGCAGAAAAACAGTGGAAAACAGAAACAGGAATAAAAAACAAGGGCAACAAATAGACAGCAGTAACAAACATGATACATTAATCCAATTATATCTATAATGACTGCAAATGTTAATGATCTAAATTTCACTAAGACAAAGATTGAGAAGATCTAAAAACAAGACCTAACTATATGTTGTCTACAAGAAACACATTTTATCCCAGGCACAGTGGCTCATGCCTGTAATCTCAACACTTTGGGAGGCCAAGTGGGTGGATTATGAGGTCAGGAGTTTGAGACCAGCCTGACCAACATGGTGAAACCCCATCTCTACTAAAAATACAAAAATTATCCAGGCATGGTGGTGTGTACCTGTAATCCCAGCTATTCAGAAGGCTGAGGCAGGAGAATTGCATGAATCTGGGAGGCGGAGGCTGCAGTGAGCCAAGATCATGCCATTGCACTCCAGCCTGGGCAAAAGAGCGAGACTCCTTCTCAAAAAAAAAAGTGGGGGGAAAGAAAGGAACACATTTGAAATATAGGGACATATATAGATTAAAAGTAAATGGATGAAGAAAGATATATCATGCCAATACTAATTAAGAGAAAGTGGAAGTAGCTATATTAATTTCAGGCAGAGCAAACTTCACAGCAAGGACAGTTATCAGGGATAAGGAAGGAAATTACATAATGAAACAGCATTCAATACCCCAAGAAGACATAATTTTTTTTTTTTTTTTTTTGAGATGGAGTTTGTCTCTGTCACCCAGGCTGGAGTACAGTGGTACAATGGCACAATCTCGGCTCACTGCAACCTCTGCTTCCCGGTTCAAGCAATTCTCCTGTATCAGCCTCCTGAGTAGCTGGGATTACAGGCACCCACCACCACACCCGGCTAATTTTTTGTAGTTTTTAGTAGAGATTGGGTTTCACCATGTTGGCCAGGCTGGTCTCGAACTCCTGACATTGGGTGGTCTCCCTGCCTCAGCCTCCCAAAGGGCTGGGATTACAGGCATGAGCCACTCCACCCGACTGACATAATAATTCTTAATGTGTATTCACCTAACAACAGGGCATCCAAATATGTAAGGGAAAAACTGATAGAACTGCAAGAAGAACTGGGTGAATCTACTATTATAGTTGGAGACTTTAACACTCCTGTATCAGAAATGGACACTGTCAGCAGGCAGCAAACCAGTAAGGACACTATCAATCAACTGTATATAATTGACATCTATAGAATATTTCATCCAGCAGCACGCAGCAGATTACAGTTCTTCTCAGGATCACATGGAGCATTCACCAAGATAGATCACATTCTGGGCCATAAAACACACCTCAACAAATATAAAAGAAGTCATATAGTGTCTGCTTTCAGACCTCATGAAATTAAACTAGAAATTGATATCAGAAAGATAGCTGAGAATCACAAATACTTGGAGATTAAACAACATACTTCTTTTTTTCTTTTTTCTTTTCTTTTTTTTTGAGATGGAGTCTCGCTCTGTCGCCCAGGCTGGAGTGCAGTGGTGCAATCTCGGCTCACTGCAAGCTCTGCCTCCCAGGTTCACGTCATTCTCCTGCCTCAGCCTCCCAAGTTAGCTGGGACTACAGGCACCCACCACCATGCCCAGCTAATTTTTTTGTATTTTTTAGTAGAGACGGAGTTTCACCATGTTAGCTAGGATGGTCTCGATCTCCTGACCTCATGATCCGCCGGTCTTGGCCTCCCAGATTAATCAAATACTTCTAAGTAATATATGAGTCAAAGAAAAAGTCTGATGAAGAGAGTTAAAAATATTTGAAATAAATGAAAATATAACTTATCAAAGTGTGTAAGATACAGCAAAAGCAGTGTTTAGAAATTTATAGTATTGAATACATATATTAGAAAAGAAGATTTAAAATCATGAATCCAGCTTTCAGCTTTTAGCTCAGAGAAGGCCAAGGTGCAGCTTTCTTCAGTTGTCCTGAATCTGAGTTCATACAATACCAGCCATCTCCACCATGCCATCGAAGAAAAAAGTAAAATAATCCAATATTCTGCCTTAGGAAACTAGAAAAAGAAGAGCAAATTAGATCCAAATAAGCAGAATAAAGTCAGTAAAAATGATAGCAGAAATCAATGAAACTGGAAGCAGGAAACCAATAGAGAAAAATAACAAAACCAAAATCTAGTTTTAAAAAAATCAATAAAGTTGATAAATCTCTAGCCAGGCTTACTAAGAGAGAGAAGACACAATTACTAATATCACAAGTGAAAGAGGGGGCATCACTACAGATTCCATGGACACTAAAAGAATAATAAAGGAATATTATGAATAACTCTATGCCCACACATTTGATAACCTAGATGAAATGGACCAATTACTTAAAAGACACAATCTGCCAAAATTAACACAAAAAGAAATCAATATTTTTAGTAAACCTATAGTGATCAAAGAAATTGGATTAATAATTAACCTTCCAAAACAGTAACCACCAGACCCAGATGGATTCATTAGTGAATTCTACCAAACATTTAAGGAATAAATTATACCAATCCTCTACAATCTGTTCCAGAAGATAGAAGCAGAGGGGATACTTCCTAAATCATTCTTTGAGGCTGGCATTACCCTAATATTCAAATTATACAAAGACATTACAAAAGCCGGGTGCAGTGGCTCACACCTGTAATCTCACACTTTAGGAGGCTGTGGTGGGAGGATCACTTGAGTTCAGGAGTTCAAGAACAGCTTGGGCAACATAGCAAGACCTCATCTCTACTTTTAAAAAAAAAAAAAAATAGCTGGTATGGTGGCACACACCTGTAGTCCCAGCTACTCAGAAAACTGAAGTGGGAGGATCACTTGAGCCTAGGAGATCAAGGCTGCAGTGAGCTATGATCATGCCACTGCACTCTAGTTTAGGCAACAGAGTGAGTCCTTGTCTCAGAAAAAAAAATACAAGAAAAGAAAACAATAGAGTAGTATCTCTCATGAACATAGATTCAAAAATCCTGAACAAAATACTAGCAAGTTGAATCCAACAATGTAAAAAAAGAATTACACACCATGGCCAAGTGGAATTTATCCATGGTAGGCACAACTAGTTCAACATTTGAAAATCAATTAATGTAATCCATCACATCAACAGGTTAAAGAAGAAAAATCACATGGTCATATAAATAGATGCAGAAAAAGCATTTGACAAAATCCAATTCATGATTTTAAAAACTCACAATAAATTGAGAATAGAGATGAACTTCCTCAACTTGATGAAGAACATTTACCAAAAAACCTACAACTAACATTATACTTCATGGTGAGAAACTTGAAGATTTTCTCATACTATCAGGGACATAGCAAATATGTCCCTTCTCACCACTGCTTTTCAACATCATACTGGAAGTCGTAGCTAATGCAAGAACACAAGAAAAAGAAAAGGTATACAGATTGGGAAGGAAGAAGTAAAATTATCTTTGTTTGCAGATGACATGATTGTAGAAATCCAAAAGAATCAACAAACAACCCTCCTTGAACTAATAAGCAATTATAGCAGGGTTGTAGGATAAAAAGTTAATGTACAAAAGCCAATTGCCTTCTGATATACTGTAATCAATGAACAAGCAGAATTTTAAATTAAAAACATAATACCATTTATATCCCTCTGAAAAGAAATAGGTATAAATCTAGCAAAATATGTAGAAGATCTATATAAGAAAAACCACAAAACTCTGATGAAAAATATCAAAGAAGACTTAAATAAATGGAGATATAGTCCATTTCATGGATAGGAAGACCCAGTGTTGTTGAGATGTCAGTTCTGAACTGGATCTATAGATTCAATGCAATTCCAATCAGAATCCAATCAAGTTACTTTGTGGATGTTGATAAACTGATTCTAAAGTTTACGTGAAGAGGCAAAGACACAGAATAGCCAACTCAACAATAAAGGAGGAGAACAGTTAGAGGACTGATAGTACCCAACTTACTAGACTTAACTAGAGGTCAGGCATGGTGGCTCACACCTATAATCCCGACTACTCAAAAGGCTGATGTGGGAGGATCACTTTAGCCCAGGAGTTCAAGATCAGCCTGAGCAACATAGCAAGACCTGGTTTCTAATAAGTTAAAAAAAAAAGAAAAAGATTTATAGAAAGCTGCAGTAATCAAGACAGTGTGATATTCGTGAAATAGATCAATGAAACAGAACAGAGAGCCTGGAAATAAACCCACATAAACAGAACCAACTAACCTTTGACAAGGAGAAAAGACAATACAATGGAGCAAAGATAGTCTTTTCAACAAATGATTCTGGAACAACTGGACATCTGTGTGCAAAAAATAAACTTAAACATGGACCTTACACCCTTCCCAAAAATTAACTCAAAATGAATCACAGACCTAAATGTAAAATGTGAACTATAAAACTCCTATAAAATAATAGAGAAAAACTTAGATGACGTTGCTGTGTATCCACTCCAGATTTCATGTTGAAATGTGATCCCCAATGTTGGAGGTGGGACCTGGTGGGAGGTATTTGGGTCATGGGGGTGGATCCCTCATGAATGACTTGGTGCCCTCCTTGAGATAATACGTGAGTTCTCTGTTAGTTCATGCAAAAGCTAGTTTTAAAAGAGCCTGGCACCTCCTCCCCTTTCTCTTGCTCTCTCTCACCATGTGATACACTAGCTCCCCCCTTTGCCTTCTGCCATGATTGTAAGCTTCCTGAGGTTTCACCTGAAGCAGATGCTGGCACTACACTTCTTGTACAGCTTGTGGAACTGTGAGCCAAATAAACCTCTTTTCTTTATAAATTATTCAGCCTTACTTATTCCTTCAGGGTAACACAAAACCGACTAACACATATGGGTATGGTGATAACTTTTTAGATCCAATACCAAAATCACAGTTCATGAAAGAACCAATTGATAAGCTGAACTTCAACAAAATTAAAACTTCTGCTCTGCAAAAGACAATGTCAAGAGAATGAGAAGAGAAGCCACAGACTGGGAGAAAATATTTGCAAAAGAACCATCTGATAAAGGATTTGTATTCAAAATACACAAAGAAATCTTAAAACTCAACAATAAGAAAATGAGCAGCCAATTAAAAAATGGGCAAAAGACCTGAACAGACACCTAATCAAAGAAGATACACAGATAGCAAGTAAAGCAGCCCGATTAAAAAATGGGCCAAAGACCTGAACAGACACCTAATCAAAGAAGATACACAGATAGCAAGTAAACATATGAAAATATTTAAACATATTACATCATTAGAGAATTGCAAATTAAAACAATGAGCTATCACTGCACATGTATTAGAATAACTAAAATCCAAAGCACTGACAATACCAAATATTGGCAAGGATATGGAGCAACAGGCATATTAATCCTTGCTGATGGGAATACAAAATGGTACAGACACCTCAGAAGACAGCAGCTTCTTATAAAACTAAATATACTTTTACCATACAATCCAGCAATGCATGCCTTATTATTTTCCCAAATAAACTGAAAATTTGTGTCCACACAAAAACCTGCACATGGAGGTGAATAGAAGCTTTATTCATAGTCGCCAAAAGTTGGAAGCAACCGAGATGTCCTTCACTAAGTGAATGATAAATAAACTGAGGTACATCTAGACAATGGAATATTATTCAGCAGTTAAAAGAAATGAGATATCAAGCCATAAAAAGACATGGAAGAAACAAATACTTATCACTGAGTGAAATAAGCTGATCTAAAAGGCTGCATACTATATGACACCAACTATATGACATTCTGGAAAAGACACAACTATGGAGACAATAAAAAGATCAGTGGTTGTCAGGGGTTGGGAGAAAGGGAGGTATGAATAGGTGAAACACGGGACTTTCTTAGGGCAGTGAAGCTATGCTGTATAATACTGCAATGGTGAATATGTCATTATACATTTGTCAAAATTTATATAAAGTATAACACCAAGAATGAACTCTAAAGCATGAACTTTGGGTGATAATGATGTGTAATTGTAGGGCCATCAGTTGTAAAAAGTGTACCACTATGGTATGGGATGCTGATGGTTGGGGAGGTTGTGTTGTGGGGGAATAGGGTATATGGGAGCTCTCTGTATTTTCTGCTCAATTTGGCTATAAACCTAAAACTGATCTAAAAACTGAAGTTTATCAATTAAGGACCAAATGAGGGTCGAGTGCAGTGACTCATGCCTGTAATCCCAGCACTTTGGGATGCTGAGGTGAGTGGATCACGAGGTCAGGAGTTCAAGACCAGCCTGGCCAGTATGGTGAAACCCTGTCTCTACTAAAAATACAAAAATTAGCTGGGTGTGGTGGCGTGCACCTGTAGTCCCAGCTACTCAGGAGGCTGATACAGGAGAATTGCTTGAACCTGGGAGGTGGAGGTTGCAGCCAGCTGAGAGCACGCCACTGCACTCCAGCCTGGTGACAGAGTGAGACTCCATCTCAAAAAAAAAAAAAAAAAAAAAAAGAGGTTTATACCAGGAATTCAAAGGTGTTTTCAACATCTGAAAATCAATTGATATAATTCATCAATAGAATAGGTGAAAAGAAGAAAGAATGCTCTTATTAGGTATAGAAAAAGCATTTGACAAAATTCAATTCATGATTAAACCAATCAGACAAGCAACAAACTCCACAGAAAACTTCTTAGAAACTAAGAATATAAGGTCACTTCCTTAATCTAAATGGCATCTACAAAAAAAAACTACTGCTAATATCATACTTAATGGCGAAAGGCAAGAAAAAGAAATAAAAGGCATATAGATTGGAAAGGAAGAAACAAAATGGTTTCTATTTATAGACAGCTTGATTATCTATGAAGAAATTCCTAAAGAATCTACAATAAAACTGTTGGATTAATACAACTTTAGCAAGGTCACAGGATACAACGTTAATTTAAAAGAGTCAATCATATATTCCTGTATAACAGCAATGAAAGATTAGAATTTGAAATTTATAAAAGGCAGCACCATTTAAAATAGCTCAACTAACAATTAAAAGCTTAGGTATAAATTTAAGGCATATGTACAACATCCATATGCTGAAAACTACAAAACATTGATGAAATGAAGATCTAAATAAATGTACAGATAAAGTGTCTACATGGTTTGGAAGGCTCAATATGATTAAGATGTCATTCTCCCACAAACAGCACAATCTCAAGGAAATCTCAGGCACATTTTTAGATACTGACAAATTGATTCAAAATTTATATGGAGGCTGGGCATGGTGGCTTACACCTATAATCCCAGCACTTTGGGAAGCCAAGGTGGGCAGATCACTTGAGCCCAAGAGTTTGAGACCATCCTGGGCAGCAACATAGAGAGATCCTGTCTCTATTTTTAATAAACACATACATACATACAATGGAAAAGGTAATTAAAATACAAGAGCCAATTTTTTTTGGTTTTTGGTTTCTTTCTTTCTTTTTTTTTTTTTTTTGAGACGGAGTCTCCCTCTGTTGCCTAGACTGGAGTGCAGTGGTGCAATCGCGGCTCACTGCAACCTCTGCCTCCCGGGTTCAAGTGATTCTCCTGCCTCAGCCTCCTGAGTAGCTGGGATTACAGGCACCCACCACCACACTTGGGTAATTTTTGTATTTTTAGTAGAGACAGGGTTTTGCCATGTTGGCGAGGCTGGTCTCAAACTCCTGCCCTCAAGTGATCCACCCACCTTGGCCTCCCAAACTGCTGGGATTACAGGCATGAGCCAACACACCTGGCCCATTTTTTTTTTTTTTTTAAATAAAACAACAACAAAATAACTAAGTTGGAGGACCCACACTACTTTAAGACTTACTGTAAAGCTATAGTAATCAAGATAGCATGGTATTGTTGAAAGAATAGACACGTATATACATTAAACAGAATAAAAAGCCCAAATTAAACTTACACAAATATAGTCAACAGATTTTTGACAAAGGTTCAAAGGCAATTCAATAGAGAAGGAACAGTTTTTTCAACAAATGGTGCTAGGATGATTCTTCATCCATATTCAAAAAAGGAACCTTAACACATACTTCATACCTTGTATAAAAATTATTTCAAAGTGGTTTATAGATCTAAATATAAAATATAAAACAAACGTCTAGGAGAAAGTGTAAGAGACCTTGAGTCTGACTATGATGTTTGTTTGTTTGTTTGCTTTTTATTGAGATGGAGTTTTGCTCTAGTCACTCAGGCTAGAGTGCAATGGCGTGATCTTGGCTCACTGCAACCTCCGCTTCCTGGGTTCAAGTCATTCTCCTACTGGAGCCTCCCAAGAGGCTGAGATTATAGGCATGTGCCACCACGCCCAGCTAATTTTTGTATTTTTAGTAGAGATGGGGTTTCACCACGTTGCCCAGGCTAGTCTTGAACTCCTGACCTCAGGTGATCCACCCTCCTTGGCCTCCCAAAGTGCTGGGATTACAGGCATGAGCCACCACGCCCAGCCAACTATGAGTAAATATGACACCAAAAGCACAACCCATCAAAGAAAAAAATGAGAAATTGAGTTTTATGAAAATTAAAGACTTTTGCAGGCTGGGCATGGTGACTCACATCTGTAATCCCAGCACTTTGGGAGGCTGAGGCAGGCAGATCACGAGGTCAGTAGTTCGAGACCAGCCTGGCCAACATGGTGAAACACCATCTCTACTAAAAATGCAAAAATTAGCTGGGCATGGTGGCGGGCGCCTGTAATCCTAGCTACTTGGGAGGCTGAAGCAGGAGAATCACTTGAACCCAGGAGGCGGAGTTTGCAGTGAACCAAGATTGCACCATTGCACTCCAGCCTGGGAGAAAGTGCGAGACTATGTCTCAAAAAAAGAAAAAAAAAAGACTTTTGCTTTGTAAAAAAATCTGTGAAGAGAATGAAAATACAAGCCATAGACAAGGAGAAAATATTTGCAAATCACATATCCAATAAAGAGTTTGTATGCAGAATATATAAAGAACTCTTAAACCATAACAATAATAAAACAAATAATTAAACTTAAAAATGAGCAAATGTCTGAAAAGATTCTTCCCCAAAGAAGATATATGGATGGCAAATAAACAGGGAAAGATATTCAACATCATTAGTCACGAGGAATATGCAAATTAAAACCACAGTGGGATACCACTATGCACCTATTACAATGGCTAAAATAAAGAACTGAATACAAAATATTGGCCTTGATGTGGAGTAACAGAAAGAGTCATTCATTGCTGGTAGGAATACAAAATGGTACAGCCACTTTGGAAAAACAAATTTGGCAGTTTCTTATAAAGTTAAGCATATACTTATATGACCCAGCAATCTCACTTCTAGGTATTTATCCAAGTGAAATGAAAGCTTACACTCATACAAAACATGTATATGAGTATTTATACATAATTTTCCCAAAATGAGCAATTAAAAATGAGAAATTGTGGTAATCCATATAAGGGAATACTACTCAGCAATAAAAAGGAACAGATTATTGATTCATACAAAAACATGGGTCAATCTTAAAATGCATTTTCCTAAGAGGATCATTGTTGGGACTGGGTGATGGGTACAGGAGGATTGATTATTCTGTTTTTGTGTGTGATTGAAAATTTCCATAATAAAAGTTTTAAAAGTGTATTTTAATATGGTATTTTTAAATGATATCACAATGTCCAGGTACTGCACAGATGAGACTGAAGTTCCATGTTCTAAAACCAGAAGCTCCATCTGAAATGTTGCATAGAAAACTGCTCATTGGCTGGTCGCAGTGGCTCACGCCTGTAATCTCAGCACTTTGGGAGGCCAAGGTGGGTGGATCACCTGAGGTCAGGAGTTCAAGACTAGCCTGGGCAACATCGTGAAACCCCATCTCTACTAAAAAAAATACAAAATTTAGCTGGGCATGGTGGCAGGCACCTGTAATCCAGCTATTTGGGAGGCTGAGGCATGAAAAATCGCTTGAAACCAGGAGGCGGAGGTTGCAGTGAGCTGAAATTGTGCCATTGCACTCCAGCCTGGGCGACAGAGTGAGACTCCGTCTCAATAAAAAAAAACCAAAAACCAAACAACAACAACAAAAAAAAACAAAACAAAAAATTGCTCATTACATAAAGATCCAATCTGGAATGTAAATTTTATTTTATTAAGATATATACTTAGAAAGCATTTTGAATTATTGGCTTGTTGGTTTTAAGAACTGAATTTGCCTAGGCATTAGGAAAAGTACAGAAAGCTCCCCAGAGCAGTCTGGAGCCCAGCAGTTCCAGGCCCCTAGGCCATCTGAATTATAGGACAGAAGGTGGGGGTGTCAGTGAGCACTGTTCTTCTGAGTGTCTGTCAATGGAGGGTGCATGTCAAACAGGAAAGAGGTTTGCTAAGGCTCTATGTTTGTTTGCCTTTTCTTCAACTGGAGACTGAAGTTTGAGAATAGTAAGTAAGCAAGTAATCGTTCTCCTAGATCTCATTACTTGAGTTTTTTTTTTTTTGAGACAGGGTCTGGCTCTGTTGCCCGGGCTAGAGTGCAATGGGACAATCTCAGCTCACTGCAACCTCTGCTTCCCAGGCTCAAACCATCCTCCTACCTAAGCCTCCCAGGTAGCTGGGACCACAGGCATGTGCCACCATGGTGGGATAATTTTTGTATTTTTGGTAGAGACAGGGTTTCGCCATGTCACCCAGGCTGGTCTCGAATTTCTAGCTTCAAGCAATCCTTCTGCCTCGGCCTCCCAGAGTAAAGGCGTGAGCCACTGTGCTTGGCCTGAGATAATTTCTTAAGATGATGTATAACACCTCCTGCAATGATAGTTTCCCTAATGTAACGCCTCCTGCAAATTGTCCTGAGCTGTTTGAAGCTGCAATCAGAATATATTGAAGTTTCAACATTTTTACTGTCCTTTCCTCTACCCCCAGCAATAAAAAAAAAAAAAGAAAAAAAATTAAAAATATTATGGGGCCTATCGGCTGGGCGCGGTGGCTCTTGCCTGTAGTCGCAGCATTTTGGGAGGCCAAGGTGGGCAGATCATCTGAGGTCGGGCGTTCAAGACCAGCCTGACCAACATGGAGAAACTCCGTCTCTACTAAAAATGCAAAATTAGCCAGGTGTGGTGTGCATGCCTGTAATCCCAGCTACTTGGGAGGCTAAGGCAGGAGAATTGCTTGAACCCGGGAGGCGGAGGTTGCAGTGAGCCAAGATCATGCCATTGTCCTCCAGCCTGGGCGACAAAAGCAAAACTCCATCTCAAAAAAAAAAATTATGGGGTCGGGTGCCGTGGCTCAGTCCTATAATCCCAGCACTTTGGAAGGTAGAGGTGGGCAGATTGCTGGAGCCCAGGAGTTCAAGACCAGCCTGGGTAACATTGTGAAACCCTGTCTCTACAAAAAAGCTACTCTGGAGGCTGAGGCAGGAGAATCGCTTGAACCCAGCAGGCAGAGGTTACGGTGAGCCAAGATCATGCCATTGCACTCCAGCATGGGCGACGAGCAAAACTCCGTCTCAAAAAAAAAATTATGGGGCTGGGCGCAGTGGTTCAGTCCTATAATCCTAGCACTTTGGGAGGCAGAGGTGGGCAGATCGCTGGAGCCAAGAAGTTCAAGACCAGCCTGGGCAACATTGTGAAACCCTGTCTCTACAAAAAAGCTACTCTGGAGGCCGAGGCAGGAGGATTGCTTGAGCCCGAGGTTGAGGCTGCAGTGAGCCAAGACTGTGCCACTGCACTCCAGCCTGGGTGACAAGACTCCGTCTCAATTAGAAAAAAAAAAAAAAAGGAAATCTCTGAAGTGATAGTAATGTTTTATGTCTCAATAGCAATTTGGGATACAAAGGTATAGACATTTATTATTATTAAAACTTGGAAATTTAAACACAAGCACGTAAGGTTTATACATTTCATTGTATACATATTTTACTCCAAAAGAAAAAAGTCAACAAATATTTAACCTAGTCAATGATATACATGCTGAGTTATTTAGGCAGAAGTCTACTACTGATGTCTACAGTTTACTTTTAAATGCGTCCAAAAAAAAAAAACCAGAAACAGGGATTGACGAATACTTAGAGAAAGGTACAGACATGTGATAAGCCAACTATAGTGAAATGTTAGTGGTAGTCTACATGATAGGTATATGGTGTTCACTATAAAATTTTTCAACTTTGCTATATGTTTGCAAATTTTCACAATAATATATTGGAGAAATGTCTAGAAATGTGATGCTACCCTAGGTCAGCAGGAACTGTGAAAGATTAGACCTGTATTCTGGTTACCAGATGCTTAGAGCCTTTTTTTTTTTGGGTTGGGGGGTGGTAGAGTCTCGCTCTGTTACCCAGACTGGAGTGCAATGGTGTGATCTCGGCTCACTGCAATCCCCATCTCCCGGGTTTAAGTGATTCCCCTGCCTCAGCTTCCCAAGTAGCTGGATTACAGTCACCTGCCAGCATGCCCAGCTAATTTTTTGTATTTTTTGTAGAAACAGGGTTTCACCAGGTTGGTAGGGCTGGTCTCGAACTTGATCCACCCGCCTCGGCCTCCCAAAGTGCTGGGATTACAGGCATGGGCCACCACGTCTGGCCTGCTAGAGCCTTTAAATATACTTGATATAATTTCTTGATTTCTGATCTCTTGAGGTTTGGTTTACTTAAATCTAATGATCTCATCTCCCTTCTACTTTCACTTTCTGGTTTATCTAGTAATTTGTTCATTCATTTTCAAATATTTACCTTTCCCTACTAGGAACCAGGCCCTGTGTAGGTGCTGGGGATACAGTTTTGCTTCTGCTCCCCTGGAGCTTCCATTGTGGCTTATTCCCAGTAACTAGCACTTCCAACTCCCTTAATTCTATCAGGAATGCTGGTTCCTACATCTTTGAGGCTATGACAGACAGGACCATTTTATCCATTGAATAGTATAGACCCCACACCAAGGGTCTGGGAGCTTTTTAGGGTTCTATGAAAAATGTTTTATGTATGAAAAAGAGAATCTCCAATTTACGAAAGAAAATCGCAAAATCCTATACATTGCCAAGACTGTCAAAATGAACTCCTAGTCTTTTTGATTCGCTCTTTTTTTACGGCTCTGAATACCATAGGACTGCAAGCATTTCTGGCCCCAGTGGCAAATCTAGCCCTAATATAGATGCTGTATGGGAATAAGATACTCCAATAGTCAGATGGATGCCTAAGCTATCATAGCCTAATGACATTGCAACTTCATTCTTTGAACTTCTTATGCTGATCCGTTGTTCAGCAGTCCACCTTCTGATTCCCATGTAGGTCTGCAGTATTTCTTCGGGTATTTCTAGTCTCTGTAACAGTGCTTTCTCAGGTAAACCCATAAAATAGCTTGTGATTAAGAGCTGTCACACCACATGTCTAGAATTTGAGAAGGAAATAAGCCAATCCAGGTCCGGTGGCTCATGCCTGCAATCCCAGTACTTTCAGAGGCTGAGGTGGATGGATCACCTGAAGTCAGGAGTTCGAGACCAGCCTGACTCACCTGATGAAACCTTGTCTCTACTAAAAAAAAAAAAAAAAATTAGCTGGGCATGGTGGCAGGCGCCTGTAATCCTAGCTTGGGAGACTGAGGCAGGGGAATTGCTTAAACCCAGGAGGCAGAGGTTACAGTGAGCTGAGATCGTGCCACTGCACACTAGCCTGGGCGACAGTGTGAGGCTCCATCTCAAAAAAAAAAAAAAAAAAAAAAAAGGAAAAAAAAAAAACGGCCAATCATGTCAACATTTTGGTCCCTTATGGCCATACATTTCTCAGTGTAAACTAAATTGCTAATTTAAGAGGGACAAGGAATATTCTTGCATATCTTCTCATCTGTACCTTTAGTTTTAAACTTACTTCTAGTTGATTCAGGCCTTGTGAAGCCTTGTTTTATCTTATTCTTGGCATCCAGGTTCTAACCCCTACTGTTCTCCCATTATTGACCATCCCTTGCCAGGCCTATCTTAACAGCTGAACCCTGGGCTTCTTAACAGCTGAACCCTGGGCTTCTGTTTCTCCTTTTTTTTTATTTTTTATTTTTATTTTTATTTTGAGACGGAGTCTGGCTCTTGTTGCCCAGGCTGGAGTGCGATGGCGCGATCTTGGCTCACTGCAACCTCTGCCTCCCAGGTTCAAGCGATTCTCCTGCCTCAGCCTCCCGAGTACCTGGGATTACAGGCATGTGCCACCACACCTGGCTAATTTTATACTTTCAGCAGAGACTGGATTTCTCCATGTTGGTCAGGCTGGTCTCGAACTCCTGACCTCAGGTGATCTGTCTGCCTTGGGGAGGCCACTGCACCCGGCCTGCTTCTCCATCTTTAACTGTGTTGTTTAGGCCCTTAGGCCCCATCAACTCAATCCCCAGGTTCTTTGGGCCACAATGATGCCCCTGAGGTTTGCGCTCCCTGAATGCCCCAGAGCTGGAAACGAGGCAGCTTTTGCACATAAAATTCCTTTATTATAAAGGTTTCCTACTAATACATACTAACAGGTATGAGATACTGATTTTAAAAACTTTGTTTTAACCAAAGAAAATAACAGAACAATGTCTTATAAGCCAATATTTAAAGAAAACTGAGAGCATTATGAAATATTTTATTTTTATTGGTTGGTAATTATATCTGGATGGCTCATGAAATTACTGTAACATCCTTGATTTTATTGTTTCCTCAGGAATTTCTTCTCTATTTTAAATAAAACATGTTTTATGCACTGAGTGCATTTAGTATCTCCGCTTTGTTAAACAATTACAACACTGTACATACACAGAGCTATGTAATGTGCATATTTTAACTATAGATTAGCTTCCTAGGAAGAACAGTGTTGGTATCCTTTTCCATTTAGAGTCAAAAGGAGTCTGATGGCAGTTCTTTACAGTGACTGTTGAGATGACTGAATCTTCCTGAGCCAAGTCTTCACATCTCTATTTTGTTGTTTTAATTTGAATAACTATGAAAAGATTGATTTTTTTTTTTTTTTTTTTAGGACAGGGTCTCACTCTGTCACCCAGGCTGGTGTGCAGTGGCGTGATCATGGCCCACCGCAGCCTCTGTCTCCCTGGCTCAGGTGATCCTCCTACCTTAGCCTCCCAGGTAGCTGGGACTATAGGCTCCTACCACCACCCCCGGCTAATTTTTGTATTTTTTGTTAATCCTCCCACCTTGGCCTCCCAAAGTGTTAGGATTACAGGCGTGAGCCACTGTGCCCAGCCAAAAAAGACTGAAATCTTTTATTTCTGATAGAGACCTCAAAGAGCTCACTGCATAGGACCGACCCCAGGTTGCCTTTATATTTCCTGCATTTTTCTTCTGTTGGTCTTCAGGGAAGCTGTATAATATAAATGAATGAATGAATGTGTTTGTGTGTGTGTGTGTGTATGTACACATATATCTCCATTCAAAAGCTATAGCACATGTATGTTTTTGTGTATGTGTATATATGTGCATGTATATAAGTATATATGCACACACACATATATACACACACAAAGCTATAGAAAACATATATCTTGTGACTAAAATTCCCTGAACTACCAGTAACTCCAGAAATTCTATTCTGGAAAACAATGGCTAACATCTAATTCATTATCTTAGAATTATCACAAAAGGAATATGAAAATGTGGTTTCTAGTGCAGTGCAGTTAAGATAGGTATTCTTGTAGGCCATGGTTCCAAGAAATTTGTTTGACAACTGTATTGAGTAGTATATTTCTCCTCTTCCTTTATTTTTTTCCCTTATCTCTTTTGAAAAAAAAAAAAAAAAGAAAATTGTGTTCCTCTTTCAAGTTCTTTTTCTCTCCTGGCTTATATAGTATGTTACCAGCAGAACTTTCTCTAAAATGAAAGGAAGTCATTGCTAAGAAGAGACAAAAAGTTAACAGGATTAAAGGAATGAAAAGGCACATGGAATTGCTGGGTGTGTCCAGAATCTGAGAAGATTTGAAAAGAGGAGCAGAAAGAATTTTTGTATTTTAGAAGTTGAGGGGCCCTCCTGGCCTAGTTTGAAAAACACAATCAGATACAGTTTGAAAAAAGTCCAACAAGATCTAGTGGGAAGATAAGCTAGCATCTTGTTACAAAAAGTGCCACGGGCCTTGGCTGTATATTTTAAATGAACTTCTTAATTTCATATCAAAATGCATAGATACTTCCTGACCCCTGTTCTTGCCCTCCTCCATTTCCCTGTTAAATCCTGACCTTTCTCTGTTGCTCTTCCCGTTTCCACCCTGGAGGTCTGGCTGCCAGGACTATTCTCAGGTTGCCTGGGTCTCCGCAGTTAGCCATGTTGCTTCTGGGCAGGCAATCTGTTTCTGTGCAAAGAGAAAATGCTAGGGTGAGTCACCAGTCCTTCTTTCCTAACAAAAGAGCATTGTACTGTGCTGTTTGATTTCGGCTCTTGTGTGCAACTTGTGATTGCAAACTAATGGGGACATGAGGCACAGCTCCAGTGACACACCTCTCAAGTTGCATTATAATGATCTGATTGGGATGTGCCCCATTAGACTGTGAGATCCTTTAAGGCTAGGATGCTTTTATTTTTGTGTTCCCAGCCCTAAGCACACTGTGCCTAGCTCAGGGTAAGCACTAAACAAATGTTTCTTGATGAGAATGCTACAGGGGGAAGGGAAGGGTTGTGCTGTACACCAAGAGTGAAAGAGCTACCCTTTAAGAAACAGACTCACCTTCATGTGGCCTGCAGAGGGCGCTCTTACATCATAGCTATACCGTGCATCCTTTGTCCATCACTGGTTTCCTGCAGCGGTACCTTTTCGGTGAAACCACAGGTGTGAGGCTTTGGAAATTTAGACTTAAACCTGCCCAAACACATTAGAATATCATCAGTTGCACAGAACAAATCCACATTACAGTTATTCCAAAAGGACAATAACATTCCAGGATTTGCTTAAATACTACTAAGCCATGACATCTCAGAAAGTCTAACCTAAAGAAGAAAAGTTGCCTGGTTAGTCTTCCGGGAAATATTAGTAATTATTAAATTTGGAAAACTCCTTACACTCACTTGATGAGCCAGTTCATCTAATCCAACTACTTCATTTCTCAGATGAGGAAACTGAAGTTTATAAAATTCCTCAAGGTGATGTATCTACAGAAAAATTATACTCTTAATTCAGGCTTTAGATGTGTTGAAAACATGTGGCAAGGTGTCCATTTGGAAAAAAATGCACATAGAGCCTTCTCTCTCCCTCTCCTTATTTAAATAGATTTAAAAATAAAAATATGACCAGGCATGGCAATTCATGCCTGTAATCTCAGCACTTTGGGAGGCCAAAGTGTGAGGAATGCTTGAACCCAGGAGTTCGAGACCAGCCTGGGCAATATAGCGAGGCCCAGTTTCTACAAAAAATTAAAAATTAGCCAGGTATAGTGGCATGTGCCTATAGTCCCAGCTACTCAGAAGCCTGAGGTGGGAAGATAGCTTGAGCCTAGGAGGTCAAGGCTATAATGAGCTGTGATCACACCACTGGACTCCAGCCTGGGCAACAGATGAGATCCTGTCAAAAAAAAAAAAAGTACTGTAGTAACTGCTGAATAAAATACATAAGACTTTGGAAAGACACTATTTTAATGGTGAATCTGGACAGCACTCCAAAGATACCTTTTAAAAGGTTGGAAGTAGGCTTTTAACATGTTATGGGGGGATCAACTGTGTAATAAATAATACAGAAGTAAAAGGTGTTGGTTAGTCAAACTGACCATCAAATTGAGAGCCAAAAAGCCATTAAGTTATGATTCTGGACAAGGCTCTGATTGCCACAGTTGAGAAAAGTTATTTGACATCTTTTTCACATAGTTAAGCTTAAAAAACAAACGCAAACTCAAATCCCCAAACCCTCAAAGCATCAAGTGCTTAAAACATTTATAATATACCTTCCACATCAACCCTCACCTCCTCCTTGTTTCCGAGAAACCATGACCCTCCTCCAGGCTGGTTCTTGATCAGCACCCCCCTCCCTTCCCTGGGTGCCTCCCATTTGTAGGCAGCCATTACTGGGCTGTATTCTGGTTGTATTGAGGCTGGCAGGAAAGGGAAACAAGGATAGCATGTTCATGTGGTGTGAGTGGTCTCAGTTTCTAGGCAAGCTGGGGGAAAGGGCAGTCCTGTGGCCCTGTGAGAGGCCCACTCAGACCCTGGCCCAGCTCTAAGGGCTGAAGCAGTTCTGAGGGATAGCACTTCACTTCCATCCGTATTAGAGGCCCTACCTGGGGAGAACAGCAGCAGAAAAGCAGCCCTCAAAGAAATGCTACCATGGGACATGGCCTCAAGAGAGGAGCCTCAGCCTGAGATGAGATGGAGGGTGGCCTTGAAAAGAGGCCCTGGCTTCAGGGGCACGGGGGAAAACAGATGAGGTGTTGGAAGGAAGCCAGTCAGGATTCTTTGCAAAGTGAGGACAGTGAAGCTGGGATTGAGGACCCTTAAACAGGGCAAATTACAGGAATTCTCCCCAGCCAATGGGAAGGGAAGGGCCTGAGCATTTTTCTGGCCTCTCAAATTTGAAGATGCCTAGGGATCACTGGGGAATCTTGTTGAAATGCAGAGTCTGATCCAGTAAGTCTAGAATCCTGCCTCAGATTCTGGATTCCTACCAAGCTCCCTGGTGAGGCTGCAGGTTCTTAGGCCCCACTTTCAGAAGCAAGAGTGTCTTCTAGACTTCAGAATAGAGAAAGTTGAACAATAGAGACCATGTATCAGAGAGTCACCCATGGGCAAATTCGTTGGGAGGAAGTCCTAGCTCCAGTTCAAATTCAAGGTTGTCTTTGCAGATTCCCAGGTACTAAAAGGATTTTAGGAGTTCAATTATTGGGCAAGAAGAGGAAAGGATCCCAGATTTAAGGACCCCCTCATCAGTATCCCTTGGGGCTGGGAAGAAGAGTGGCTGGTTTTCTATTAGGTAGGGGGCCCAGATCATCTAATAATCAGGGCGATCTGGTGAGGCAGAAGATGATGCCAGCAAGAAAGACCTTGGAGGGCCTGGAGGGCCTGCTGAATTCTCCATAGGCAGCTTTTCACATGCTACCTGAAGGCAGCCACTGGGAGGTTTTGAAAGAAGATACTAGGTTACTCCACACTAGCACTTGCCAAACTAGCTAACCTGGTGAGAGAAGCTGCTAATTGTAATAGAGGCAGAATGTTATCTGTACTATTTAAAACAGTTTTCCAGGGGGAAATGAGGACAGGCCAATGCAGCCAGAAAGCACTGGGTGTTGGCTTTGCAGAAAGCTTAGTTATACTTAGGAACAGGGTTGCCAGGTGTCCTGTTTTGAACTGGACAGCATGGTATTTTAGCTTCTAGTGTGTGAAAATGCAGTAAATGCTTGTTTTTTTAAAAAATCATTATTGCGGCCAGGCACGGTGGCTCACGCCTGCAATCCCAGCACTTCAGGAGGCCAAGGTGGGTGGATCACCTGAGGTCAGGAGTTCCAGACCAGCCTGACCAACATGGAGAACCCCATCTCTACTAAAAATACAAAAATAAAAAATAAAAAAATTAGCCAGGAGTGGTGGCGCATGCCTGTAATCCCAGCTACTCAGGAGGCTGAGGCAGGAGAATCGCTTGAACCCAGGACATGGAGGTTGTGGTGAGCTGAGATCCCGCCATTGCACTCCAGCCTGGGCAACAAGTACGAAACTCCATCTAAAAAAAAAGAAAATCATTATGGCCAGGCATGGTGGCTCATGCCTGTAATCCTGGCACTTTGGGAGGCCGAGGTGGGTGGATCATGAGGTCAAGAAATTGAGACCATCCTGTCCAACGTGGTGAAACCCTGTCTCTACTAAAAACACAGAAATTAGCTGGGCATGGTGCTGCTGTGCCTGCAGTCCCAGCTACTGGGGAGGCTGAGACAGGAGAATTGCTTGAACCTGGGAGGCGGAGGCTGCAGTGAGCCAAGATCATGCCACTGCACTCCAGCCTGGCGACAAGAGCGAGATTCTGTCTCAAAAAAAAAAAAAACAAAAAAAAAAAACCATTATTATTTCACATGTGCTTTATATCTTATGTTTTGATTTATTTTTAATCAGCAGGGGTTTGTAATTTCAGCTTTTAGTTACTCCTGCTGTTAAGTATTGAATGGACAAACACTACTTAATACAGCGTTACACTTCTTTTGAAATGTGAGGAACTCTTTTATTTATCTGTGTGCAAATAACATGTTCCAACACTACTGTTAAGTATTCTGTTAAAGTACAAATCTATCCCTTAGGAGGGGAGGGTACACTCTACAAGAAGTTTTTTCCCCCAATCTCTATGGGGTGGTTATTTTTGTAATCCTGTTTATGGACAAAGCAGGGAAAACACAGTCATCTCTAGGGCAATGATAAGAGCTAACGTGTGTTGAGGGTTACCATGCGCCTGACAGTATGGGCACTCTGTATCCTCTACCTCCATCCTCACAGAGATCCCGTGAGGAGGAGTGTCCAGTTACCGCCATTTTACAGAAGAGTAAACAGGTTCAGGGAGATTCAGTATTGAGGCCCCAAGCCTGGAAGTTATCCTCCATTTCTCTTTTCCTCTTAGGCCCCTCCTCCAATTTATTAACAAGTTCTGTCAGCTATAACTCCAAAATATATTTTTAAAATATGACCTTTTTTCCTACCCTAGCTCAAGTCCTCATTATCTTTCTTGCTTGGATGTCGCATCAGCCTCCAAACTGTCCCCTGGGGCCACTCTTACCCTTAGTACCATCTTCCTTCCACACAATGGGCAGGGTGGGGTTTTTTGTTGTTGTTTGTTTGTTTTTTGAGACAGGGTCTAACTCTGTTGCCCAGGCTGGAGTGCAGTGGTGTGGTCATAGGTCACTGCAGCTTCAATCTCCTGGGCTCAAGTGGTCCTCTTACTTTAGCTTTTCAAGCAGCTTAGGCTACAGGTGCACACCACCACACCTGGCTAATTTTAAATTTTTTGTAGAGATGCAGTCCCGCTATGTTTCCTAGACTGGTTTTTTGCTTTGTTTTGTTTTGTTTCTGAGATGGAGTCTTGCTCTTTTGCCTAGGCTGGAGTGCAGTGGTGTGATCTTGGCTCACTGCAACCTCCACCTCCCGGGTTCAAGCGATTCTCCTGCCTCAGCCTCCTGAGTAGCTGGGACTACAGGCACCCACCACTATGCCCAGCTAATTTCTGTATTTTTAGTAGAGACAGGGTTTCACCATGTTGCCCAGGCTGGTCTCAAACTTCTGACCTCAGGCGATCTACCCACCTTGGCCTCCCAAAGTGCTGGGATCACAGGTGTGAGTCACCATGCATGGCTGCTAGGCTGGCCTATAGTGGTCCTCCTGCCTCAGTCTCCCATAGTGTTGAGATTATAGGCATGAGCCACCACTCCTAGCCCAGAGTGATCTTTCTAAACTGTATATCAGATGATGTGCTCTCCAATAGCTTCTCTTCATATTTAAAATAAAACCCAAAGTCTGTTCCAGGACTTACAAGGCCTTACATGATCTGGCTCCCCTTTGCTGCATGCAAACTCTTCATTCATTAATTCAACTAATATTTACTGAGGTCCTGCCATGTGCCAGACACTCATAGCTGCTAGCATATTGCTTCTGTACAGAGCTCACATTCTAGTGGGAAGAGACAGTAATCAAAGAAACACAAAGTATGTCAGGTGGCGATAAGTGGCATGGAGAAAAATGAAGCAGGAAAGGAGACCAGGGAGTGCTGTGAGGCAGTGAGAGGCCACCATTTGTAATAGGATGGCCAGGAAGACTTTCCTGCGAAGGTGACATCTGAGCAGAACACCTGAAGGAGAGGAAGGAGTGAGCCAAGTAGACTTTGGAGGAAGAACATTCTAGGCAAAGGGAAAAGCAAATGTCAAGGTGCTAAAGAAGAGGCGAGTTTGGCATGTGTGAGGAATAGCAAGGAGGCTGATGTGGCTAGAAGTAGAGAGCGCAGGCAGAAGTCAGAGATGGCTTAGCCATGGGTTGGGGAAAGGGTAGACCTGTAGGAATCTGTTGGATCCCAACCAAGGGACTTGGACTAAGTGGGTGGGAAGCTGGGGAAGGGATGTAAGCAGAGCAGTGGTATGATTGTGTAGAAGGATGATGTGGCTGTTGGGAGACAGGCTCGGCATCAAAGACAGAAACAATAAATCATGGTGGAATGGGCTAGAATGGTGGCCACGGAGGAAGAGATAAGTGCTCAAATGTTGTTGAATGAATAGTGAATAAATGAACTCGCTCAATGATGGAGCCAAAATGCACATACAGCAGTCTGACTTGAGTGGCCTTGCTCTTAGTAATGGTGAGCAAAAACTAGGAGAGAGGGGCTGCTGCAGCCCCCTTGGAACTTTCCGGTTCTGCGATTTTAGCAGCTTCCCTTCTGTGGGGTATGCAGGGAAGAAGGAAAATACTCCTATAATGGAAACTTTATTGGAAAAGGCAGAAGGTAGAAAAACATCCGCATCTGGAAGGACAAAAAGCCCACCAGGCAACCAACCAGTCAATCAGTAACAGTGTACAGGCTTGAGATTGGGGTATTGATCAATGGCCACTTAAGCCACACACAATCACTATGTGTGATTTTTTTCCCAAGAGAATGCATTAAAAGGAATGCTTTGGAATTAAAAATTAAAATTTTTAAAATTACCCCTTTTAAAAATAAACTGAATAATTTGTAAAACTGTGGAGAGTATGATGATGAACACAAAGGCTATGACTTTAAGTCACCTTTTCTGGGAAAGCAACTAGTTTAGAAGATTAAACTATGCAAACATAAGGCAAAGATTCTGGGCCGGGCGCGGTGGCTCACGCCTGTAATCCCAGTACTTTGGGAGGCCGAGGTAGGCAGATTGAGACCATCCTGGCCAACATGGTGAAACCCCGTCTCTAAAAATACAAAAATTAGCTGGGCATGGTGGCATGTGCCTGTAATCCCAGCTACTCAGGAGGCTGAGGCAGGAGAATCACTTGTACCTGGGAGTCAGAGGTTGCAGTGAGCTGGGATTGCGCCACTGCACTCCAGCCTGGCCACAGAGTGGAACTCCATCTCAGAAAAAATAAAAAAATAAAAAATTTTTTAAAGATTCTGAACCATCCATTCTCTGGGTTGCACTTAAATTTTTAGCTTCATTAGGGATGACTTGGAGCTGCTATGCTTCTCATGTAAAATATATTCCTCCATGTTATTTTCCATTTGCTAATCAGTTGGATCCATTTCAGTCAACTGTGCCTTTGGAGACTTGGTTGCTTCTTTTGGAAGCTTCTTTCAAAGTTTCTTTCTTTAGTTGCTTCTTTCAAACTAGGTTACAGAAACAAGAGCTGAATTAGACACACAGCTGCAGAAAGCAGATTTCTATTTTCAAATTTAAGATGGAAAATATGAATATTGAGAGTATTTCTTTCATGTTGAAATCAAGCAACTTTCTTGGTAAAGTTATATTTCTTAATGCAGTCAGTAATTGGTGAGTGAGGTGACCACATGCCCTGAGGAGGCAGGTAGGCCCATCTAGAGCAGAAGCTGAGCTTGTGCAGGTGGACCTTTGACCCTAGCTCTGTTCCTCATAGTTGGATGACCCTGGCCAACTCACTTCACCCTGTTAACTTTCCTCATCTGCAAAATTCGTGTCTCCAAAATTCCCTTGTGAGGTTGCTGTGAGGATGAATTGAAATGATGTGTGTGGTGTCACATGATTTGCTTGATCAATGGAAGTTATTAAGTTGTTGGCAGTCTACTTCTTGCTTTTGTGGAGTTGTATTTTTGTTCTAGCTCTGTTATTCACAGATGGGGTGACTATATCATTTATCATCCAAACTGGGAATGAATAAATGAAAATGAAAGATTAAGTGGAGGAGAGTCTGGGCTCAAAGGTGTGGTCAGGACTCTTCCCAGGCAAACCTGAACATATATGGTCACCTTCCCTAATACTAACGTATAGTCAGACTGGGCAGCCTGTGGGAGAAAGCTAGCTGCCATCATTCTGCCACCCACTGCTGGAGGGACAACAAGGCAGAAGCAGTCTGGTGGGCCAAGCTAGACCTTGTCTGTGTTGGGAAGACTTACATGGTGTGCTGGTAAAGAACTAACAGCTGCTGGGCACAGTGGCTCATGCCTATAATCCCAGCACTTTGGGAGGCCAAGATGGGAGGATTGCTTGAGGCCAGAAGTTTGAGATGAGCCTGGTCCACCTAGTGAAACCCTGTCTCTACAAAAAAAAAAAAAAAAAAGTTTAAAAAAAAATTAGCCAGTCCTGGTGACATGTACCCATAGTCCTAGCTACTCAGGAGGCTGAGGCAGGTGGATCACTGGAGCCCAGGAGTTAGAGGCTGCAGTGAGCTATGACTGCGCCACTGCACTCCAACCTGGGCAACTGAGCAAGACACTGTCTCAAAAAATAAAACAAAAAGACTAACAACTTGGTCTTTGAAAAATATTGAGTGGCCAAGCACGGTGGCCCATGCCTGTAATCCCAGTGCTTTGGGAGGCCAAGGCGGGTGAATCACTTGATGTCAGGAGTTCGAGACCAGCCTGGCCAACATGGTGAAACCCCATCTCTACTAAAAATACAAAAAATTAGCCGGGTGTGTTGATGGGCACCTATAATCCTGGCTACTCGGGAGGCTGAGGCGGGAGAATTGCTTGAACCCAGGAGGTGGACGTTGCAGTGAGCTGAGATCAGGCCATTGCACTCCAGCCTGGGTGACAACAGTGAAACTCCATCTCCATCTCAAAAAAAAAAAAAAAAAGAAAAGAAAAGAAAAAAAGAAAAAGAAAAATTATTGGATGAAGAAGCCTCTTCCCTTCCTCCCCCACCACTTTATAATTTGGCAAAGGACCTCCCTCTGTGGAGCCTAGATTGTTTTCTAGGAGATAAAAACAGCCAGCATGTGCCAAGATAGCATCAAACCTGCAGGGGCAGGTGAGGACTCCAGAATGGGGTTATAAGCAGGTCTTTTTTTTTTGTGAGCCAGGCTACATGCCAGGCTTTATGCTACTGTGTTTATTTCTTTTTGTTACTTGCCAGCACAGTGATACTAGAACTTGCAGACATTTAAGGGTAACTGGTACTACTTTAAAATACCTTTTTCCCAGGCTCCCACTGCAGACCTTCAAAATCCAAGTCCCCCAAGATTCTGTATATTTAAACCGGTATCCAGAGCAGTTTCTATGACCTCAAAAGGTTGGGAAACATTGCCGTCACGTTTAGAAAAGTCCTTTAAACTTTTCAGCTTTGACTTAGTTGTGGATGGATGTTGAAAAATGCCTTTTGTCATCCCATTGCCTGTACCTCAGATATGAAAGGAAGAAATGACCCAAAGAGGCTTTGATGACGCCAAGATCATCAGTAAGAGAGTCTCAGGAGAAAGATGAGTCTCCGGGCCAGGGGCCAGGGTTTGTCTCTGCTTCTGGCCCCTGCAGTTACTTGGGGACTCTTTTTCAGTGTCAACCTCAGAGAAGCTGAGCTTTATTTGTATTATAAAAGCAGTGATTCCCTGTCCCTATACTTTATCAATCCTTTCTCTTCTTTCCCCATCATTCTTCCAGAAAGAATTGTTCATACTCCTTGTCTCCACTTCCTTAATCTTAATTCACTTCTGACTGGAGTGGAATGAAGACTGACCTGGGTAACCTGCCCTATGTGACTGTGGGCAGGTTAATGAACTACTCCAACCCTCAATTTCCCCACTGACTTGTAAAATGAGGTAATGCAAGAAAAATTTCCAATATAGTCCCTGGCAGATAGTAAATACTTATTTTATTTTATTTTATTTTATTTTATTTTTTTGAGATGGAGTCTCACTCTGTTGCCCAGGCTGGAGTGCAGTGGCACAATCTCGGCTCACTGCAACCTCTGCCTCCCGGGTTCAAGTGATTCTCCTGCCTCAGCCTCCTGAGTAGCTGGGACTACAGGCATGTGCCACCATGCCTGGCTAATTTTTGTATTTTTAGTAGAGACGGGGTTTCACCATATTGGCCAGGCTGGTCTCAAACTCCTGACCCCAGGTGATCTGCCCACCTCGGCCTCCCAAAGTGCTGGGATTACAGGTGTGAGCCACCTCATCTGGCCAGTAAATACTTCATTTTAACCCTTTCCCTTCCTCTACCTTTGGCCCCAAAACAGAGATAAAATTTCTTTTCCTAAAATCATTAGTAACATAATTGATTTTTTTTTTTTTTTTTTTTTTTTTTTTTTGAGACAGTCTTGCTCTGTCACCCGGGCTAGAGTGCAGTGGCACGATCTCGGCTTACTGTAACCTCTGCCTCCCAGGTTCAAGTGATTTTTTTGCTTCAGCCTCCTGAGTAGCTGGGATTACAGGCATGTGCCACCACACTTCGTTAATTTTTTTGTATTTTTAGTAGAGATGGGGTTTCACCATGTTGGCCAGGCTGGTAAAATCATTTTTTCTATCATTTTTCAGGGCTCAATTTACTTTTTTTTGGTCAACATTTAAGACTATACTCAATTATTGAAATTCCTATTATTTTCCTATATTTATGCCACTTTTTCTAGCTTTTCCTTCCTGGTTCCAAAAACATCACCTCTAGCCTGCCTAGTATTAGAGACACTCCCTGCCCAGTGTCACATGGGCAGTCATTTAACAACCATGATATCCTGGCCCCACATAATCATTTGCTCCCTAAATAGGACTTGTATGAATAGCCACACAAGGATTTAACTGTCTTTTTCCTTTACATACACCTTACATTTAGGTGTATTAATGAAATTATGCAGCCATTGAAAAGTATCATGTTGAAAGCTATGGAAAGATGCAGAAGTGATTAACATTGTCAGTAGATATAGTGCAATGCAAAATGCTACATGTTAAAAATCAGGGTGAGGTACTATTCATCTTAAGAAGGCACTATAAAGGCTGGGTGCAGTGGCTCATGCCTGTAATCCCAGCACTTTGGGAGGCTGAGGTAGGCAGATCATGAGGTCAGGAGATGGAGACCATCCTGGCTAACATGGTGAAACCCCGTCTCTACTAAAAATACAAAATATTAGCCGGGCGTGGTGGCACATGCCTGTAATTCCAGCTTTCAAGAGGCTGAGGCAGGAGAATCGCTTGAATCCAGGAGGTGGAGGTTGCAGTAAGCTGAGATTGTGCCACTGCACTCCAGCCTGGGCGACAGAGCAAGACTCTGTGTTTAAAAAAAAAAAAAAAAAAAAAAAAAAAAATGAAGGCATTATAGGCCAGGTGTGGTGGCTCAGGCCTGTAATCCCAGCACTTTGGGAGGCCAAGGCGGGCAGATCACCTGGAGTCAGGAGTTCAAGACCACCCTGGCCAACATGGTGAAACCCTGTCTCCACTAAAAATGCAAAAATTAGCCAAGTGTGGTGGCATGCACCTATAATCCCAGCTACTTGGGAGGCTGAGGCAGGAGAATCACTTGCCCTCAGGAGGCAGAGGTTGCAGTGAGCCAAGATTGGGCCACTGCACTCCAGCCTGGGTGACAGAGGGATACTTTGTCTCAAAAAACAAAAAAACAAAAAACAAAATAAAAAAAAAAGGCACTATAGCTGCCTAACACAAAGATGATAGAATCTCATCTCTATGCTGTAACCACACACAACCACACCAAAGATCCCCCAAGGAAAACATGAATAGAGAACACTGGCAAATGAGAATTTAGCATCACTTTGCTACAAATACTCCAGTAGCTGGGCCTGAATGCTGTTTCAGGCTTCCAGACTGTAGGCTTCCTCTATCGCCCAGGCATAAATAGACTCTTAACGTTAGTGAGAGCACATTAGACATTAGCCAAGTGTGGTGGTGCGTGCCTGTAATCCCAGCTACTTGGGAGACTGAAGCAGGAGAATCGCTTTAACCTGGGAGGTGGAGGCTGCAGTGAGCCGAGATCTTACCACTGCACTCCAGCCTGGTGACAGAGCAAGACTGTCTAAAAAAAAAAAAAAAGGGCCGGGCGCAGTGGCTCACGCCTGTAATCCCAGCACTTTGGGAGGCCGAGGCGGGCGGATCATGAGGTCAGGAGATCAAGACCATCCTGGCAAACACGGTGAAACCCCGTCTCTATTAAAAATACAAAAATTAGCCGGGCGTGGCGTGGTGGCAGTCGCCTGTAGTCCCAGCTACTTGGGAGGCTGAGGCAGGAGAATGGCGTGAACCCAGGAGGCGGAGCTTGCAGTGAGCCGAGATTGCGCCACTGCACTCCAGCCTGGGTGACAGAGCAAGACTCCGTCTCAAAAAAAAAAAAAAAAAAAAAAAAAAAGGAAATCTCTGATGACTCTTCAGGAAATTCTCCTCATTTTAAGAGTTATGCTATGCTGTTCTGTGAAAATGAAGACTACCAGCACTTCTGTGGAAACTCTAGGAAGAGTCTGACTATCGGAGAAGTATGGGAAACCTTGCTGTGTAAAGAAAGGATGGAAAGCCACTTTGTTTGATAAAATAAAATGTATTGAAGTGCCTATTTTGAGTAAATTAAAATTCAGAGTACTTACCATTTCAGCTGGTCTCAACAGCAAATTTTTAGAAGTCTGAAATACATCAATACTGTGAAATAGACTCTTACTTCCTTAAGACATTCATGAAATCACTGGGTTAGGTACTAGGAATGCAATGATGAGAAAACACACATACACACAAACACACACACACACACAAAATCCCAGTTCTTATGGGGTTTATAGTCAAGTGGGAAAACAAACATTAATCAAATAATTACACAAATAAATTTAACGAACGGCAGAGTGCATGATCGAAGAGCAGTATGAGATGGTATGAGATGATTAACAGAGTCTGTTAATTGGCCAGAAACATCTGGGAAAGTTCACCTGAGACTGTCAGTTGTGCTATGGTTGGAAGATGGGGATGGGAGGTGGCTGGTGAGGACCTCGTAAGGGAAGGAACTAAGGGTGCATGAGCCTGGCTGCTGGAAGCAGTATGAGCCTCAGGTAACACAAGGGCTAACCCAAATGCCAACAGAGAGTAAGGATTGTGGGAGAGGAAGAACTGACATGCCTCTCAAGTATTAAAATTCAGTTTTCATCATTTAAAAATACAATAACAATAGGCAAACAGTTTGTGTTTTTTACAGGGATTGTAAGAGTCAATAAATGATCACTGAACTACTAGAAGGGTCCTAAAACTGAGTATTTGAGGAATTCCAGAATTTTAAATACTGGATAGAAAAGGATGACCCAGCAAGTATTCCTGAGTCTGAAGAAAAAAAGCCAGGAATGAGTTTAGTGTTACTAATGGCAGAGGAAAAGAGGGCCTTTTAAGAAGGAGGCAGTGGTACTCAGAGTTGAAGGCTACCAAAAGATCAAGGAAAATGAGAACTGAAAAAATATCTGTTGGAGTTTGCAACATGGAGGCCAATGACCTTCACAAATGCTTAAAATGCACTGATATTGTATAATTAGTTTCAAGCATCTTCTGAATTATCTGTATCTTTTGCCTGATTGGGAGGGGTGTGGGTTGCTTTAGATCAAATTCCACACTTCTAGAGATGTGGGGGCATTCTAGCAACAGTCCAGATAGTGTTACAAGTAAGACCATTATAAGATAAACACATTTTAACAAGGCATTTATTACCCAATGCTTTAATATTAGAGAGACCCAACTGGGCTCATGTTAAAAACAATGAAGCATCTATGTCTTATGCAATGCTGTATAGGAAGTATCTGATAAGTTTAGATCCTCAGAACCAAAATTCTATGCATTGGTCTATTGTCTTTATTTAAGACAAAGAGAGTGTGCTTAAGGTACAGGTATCTACCAGCTACTGAAAACTGCAGAACCCCTATCCATGATGTATCCTTATTTATAGAACGCTCTAAAAATGCTCTAAAATCTCCCATAAAACAGGATGAAAGTAGTTTTCTAACCCAAAATGTTATCATAATTGACACTTCCCAGGGTAAAGATTAGCACATAATGATGAGTGAGCTCAGAAATATTCAAAATAAACCATTTAAACAAATCAAGCTCTCCAACAATTGCAAATATACAGTATCTATTAGTCTTTAGCTGAATTAATCATTTCTTAAGGCCCTCATAAAGTTACTGTTTGTAAAAAATAAAATTCTACATTTATGGGAATTTAGAAAAACATTTAATTGTCATAATTGAATGTAATTAATCATTGTTAAAATATCAAAGCAGTATAATACATTTCAGAGAATATATATGTAATGATTTTTAAAACTCTAGTAGAGCATACTCCAAAATGTAGCTAAGCAATCTATTAACACTGGCCTTTTACACAACACAGTTACAATCATTCTACTAAGATAAATTGGCTGGGTGCAGTGACTCATGCCTGTAATCCCAGCACTTTGGGAGGCCAAGGTGGGTGGATCACCTGAGGTCAGGAGTTCAAGGCCAGCCTGGCCAACATGTCGAAACCCCGTGTCTACTAAAAATACAAAAAATTATCCAGGTGTGGTGGCAGGCACCTGTAAGCCTCGGGAGGCTGAGGTAGGAGAATCACTTGAACCTGGGAGATGGAGGTTGCAGTGAGCCAAGATTGCACCATTACACTCCAGCCAAGGTAACACAGCAAGACTCTGAGAAAAAAAGATGAATCATACATATGATTGACATACAAGCAAATTATATGTATTCACACGTATATAATTTCCTTTTGGAAGATTTTAGGAAAATATTTGTCACAATTATATTTTATTTATAAATTGAGTACTTTAACAAAATATATATTAAATGGTTCAATAAGACTGAACCATATATGCTGTACTTTTATATGTTGCATTTTAAAAAATCTGTAATTTTCAATAACAAATCTCAAAATACTAAATTTATTAGCTTGGCACAGTGGCTCATACCTGTAATTCCAGCACTTTGATTGGTTAAAGCAGATGGATCACTGGAGTCTGCGAGTTTGAGACTAGCCTGTGCAACATGGCAAAACACCATCTCTACAAAAAAAATACAAAAATTAGCTAGGTGTGGCAGAGGGTACCTGTAGTCCCAGCTACTAGGGAGGCTGAGATGGGAGGATCCATTGAGCCCATGAGGCCTACGCTGCAGTGAGCTGCAACTGGGCAATAGAGCAAGACATTGTCTCTAAATAAATAAATAAATAAATGTCTTCCCTTTAAATCTTGGACCTGGTCTCAGATCGATCTTTCTAAAAATTTGCTTTCATTCATGCATATTATTCAGTGGCTCCCCACTGCCTACAAAATGAAGTTCAGCTCTTTGTTCTGACATGTAAAACATTTCAATATTTGACTTCAAACTTTATTTCCAAAGCAGGCCATGCTCCTCATCTCCACCCTGAGCTTGTGGTATGTTCCTCACCTTGAAAGCGCTTCCTCTTTCTCTCCTTCAAATCTTGTGATTTTTAAAGTTACAGTTCAACTCCCACCAACTTCCCTTATGAAATCTTCCCTTATGCTTCTGGTGCCTTCCTCTGGCCTTGTCTTCATCACTTATTTTGGGTTTTAAACAACCACTATTATGTACTGACTAACAGTACTCGTGCCCCCCCCCCTTTTTTTTCTTTTTTGAGAAGTGTTCTACGAAGGCAAAGTTAGGTTTCCTGCTGTAAGCAGGAAGGGAGATGCACACAGAGAAGTGGGAATCTCAGGAGATGGAGTTTTGCTCCTGTTGCCCAGGGTGGAGTGCAATGGTGCGATCTTGGCTCACTGCAACCTCTGCCTGCCGGGTTCAAGTGATTCTCCTGCCTCAGCCTCCTGAGTAGCTGGGATTACAGGTACCGCCACCACGCCCAGCTGATTTTTGTATTTTTAGTAGAGACTGGGTTTTGCCATGTTGGCCACGTTGCTCTCGAACTACTGACCTCAGGTGATCCACCTGCCTTGGTCCCCCAAAGTGCTGGGATTACAGGTGTGAGCCACTGTGCCCGACCTTGTGTCTCTTAACCGAATGGGAATTACCTTTGATGCCTGGCACAATCCTGAGAATTACAAAATCTGAGTATAAAATTATAAGCATATGCTAGTATTACCTTACCTCTGACCTATTTTACTTTATTCTTACAGTTTTTCTATCTACAGAAATAGTATAACTAAAGGCCAAATTTACTATTGCTTAAGTGTCTCTCATTCCCTTTCAAAGCTAACTGATCTTGCTGTTGTCTCCATTTAATGCATACTCTTCATTGTGCAACTGAAATATACAGAGTCTGGAATTTTCCTCAAATCAGGGACTAATTCCCTTTAATTTCATCAAGTCTTAGGTAAGTTCCTGTGTTTTGTGATAAATGCATTTTTACCTTCCTTTTAATGGAATATTTGAATGTTCAATTTCTCCAAAAAGACAGAACTTTAAAAAACCCAAAAAACAGTAAGGTCTTTCTTTCACTGAGTTTGATGTTTATTGTTTTTCTCTCCTTTCTCCAAGCACAGAGGAAGAGGTATAAAAGCAGAGGGATACATGCTTTTGAAAAGCCACCCTGGGCTAGATGCAGAAAAGCAGAAATTATGGTGCTAGCTTCCTTTACTGCATAGCCAGTTTAGCTCTGCTTAAGACTATTGTACTTAAGTCCTAAGTTTACAAATCTAGGGAAATCATGCTTACAAATGAGCAAGGTTTTCTTTTTGCAGATAACAGCACCAATTACTTATTAAACACCTACTATATGTCAGACACAATGTTGGTTGCTTTATATGTTACCTAATTTTCATGATCAAATGTATCATGATTCCTATTTTACAAATGAGGAAACCGAGGCTTAGAGATGCTAAGTAACTTGAACAACTAGTAAATGGCAGAGCTGGAGTTTGGATGCAGAACTGATTCCAAAGCCTATGCTCTTTTCTCTACATCTTGCACTGTCAATGTCTTTTAGTGGCAGGAATTCTCACTGGGGAATGTTGGGGTTTGCATTTATAACTCTGGCAGCTAAAGGGAAGGACAGAATAATAATAAAAAAGTTCCACTGTATCTGGGGAGGCTTACCAGACCCCTTCCCCTATGCACAGTTGCTCCAGGCTTTGTTATTAGATGTTCCTCACTCTGACAATTTACATTTCAGTATACACTAAATTTGGCACTGTCCCTTTTATTATGGAACATCTGATCACTTCTGTCTGGGTAGGGGGGGAGGAGGGCTGAGAAGTTTTTTTTTTTTTTTTTTTTTTTTGAGACGGAGTCTCGCTGTGTCGCCCAGGCTGGAGTGCAGTGGCCGGATCTCAGCTCACTGCAAGCTCTGCCTCCCGGGTTTTTACGCCATTCTCCTGCCTCAGCCTCCCGAGTAGCCGGGACTACAGGCGCCCGCCACCTCGCCCGGCTAGTTTTTTGTATTTTTTAGTAGAGACGGGGTTTCACCGTGTTAGCCAGGATGGTCTCGAACTCCTGACCTCGTGATCCGCCCGTCTCGGCCTCCCAAAGTGCTGGGATTACAGGCTTGAGCCACCGCGCCTGGCCGAGAAGTTTTTATCTTTGTCAAGGCCCAGGATGAAAACACCAGGAAGTAAATCAATGCAATACCATACATTTTATATTTAAAAATATGTATATTTTATATTTAATATTAATATATAACACATATAATATGTAAACATTATTTAATATTATATATTTTATATATATTAGAAATTCTACCCTGTAAAAATACATTTCTCGGAGGGGCCGGCGGGAGTGGGGGGAGGGTGATACATTTATCACACAAGATGAAACTTACATAAGATTAGATATATCTATAATCTTAGTGCTGTGCTGATTTATAAATTCCAAGTTTCAGCTGTTAGTTACTTATTTGAAGATCAAAAAAAGGAATTTCAGTGTGACAAGAATGTTGACAATCCTTGTGCTATCTCTACTAGGATCTAGTTCCACCGTGCTCTTCCAGGGAAGGATGTAGCTGTGTATGCAGGTTTTAGTTGGACAGTCATCTTTTTCTAGTCACATGACCTGTGGCAGTTTCCCAGTCGCTCTTCTGTGTGTTAGGACCACGGGAGGAGAGAAAAGGTTATTCTTCCTTCTCCATTTTTTCCACACTTAAGATAATTTAATATACTGTGTCTTCTAGTTAGTATTTAATTTGTGTAATAGTCTAGAGATTGCTATACAGATTTAATGTGTTTTACACTTAGTTGGGCAAAAGCTTATTAGTATCTACCACCACCGAGATCTAACTACATAAATATGTATTACATAATTATATTAAGGATGATTTGTGGGTTTTGAGTGTGAACCCTAAAAATCTGAGCCAGGTCCCAGTTAATTTAGAAAGTTTATTTTGCCAGGGTTGAAGATAAGTGCCCATGATACAGCCTCAGGAAGTTGTGACGTGCCCAAGGTGGTCAGAGCAGTTTGGTTTTGTACACTTCAAGAAGACATGAGATATCAACCAGCGTATGTAAGATGAACACTGGTTTGGTCCAGAAAAGGTAGGATAACTCGAAGCAAAGGAGGGACAACTCAAAACAGGGAGGGGGCTTCCAGGTTTTAGGAAGAGGCAAATCACTGCATTCTTTTGAGTTTCTGGTTACCCTTTCCAAAGGAGGCAATCAGATATTATCTCAGTGAGCAGAGGAGTGACTTTGAGTAGAATGGGAGGCAGGTTTGCCCTAAGCAGTTCCCGGAAGCTTGACTTTTTCCTTTAGCTTAGTGATTTTGGGGCCCCAAGATTTTCCTTTCACATGAGTTAACTGTCCACTCTTGTGAAATATCATTTAATATTAGGATATCTGAAATGTTTCCATATGGCTGGGTGCAGTGGCTCACACCTGTAATCTCAGCACTTTGGGAGGCTGAGGCCCAACGAACACTTGAGCCCAGGAGTTTGATACCAGCCTGGACAACATATTGAGACTCCATCTCTACAAAAAATAAAATTGGCCAGGCGTGGTGGCACATGTCTGTGGTCCCAGCTACTTGGGAAGCTAAGGGAGGAGGATCACTTGGGCCCGGGAGGTTGAGGCTGTAGTGAGCCATATCGTGCTACTGCACTCCAGCCTGGGGGCAGAGCTAGACCCTGTCTCAAAATTAATCAACAAACAATGACAACAAATAAATGAGATGTTTCTGTAGATCACTTTTTTAGATCTATAGTTTTAGATCTATAATTTAGTGATTTTTTTAGAAACACTAAATTAATTGAGATGGAGTCTTGCTCTGTTGCCCAGGCTGGAGTGCAGTGGTACGATATTGGCTCACTGCAGCCTCCATCTCCCGGGTTCAAGCGATTCTGCCTTAGCCTCTCAAGTAGCTGGGACTACAGGCATGTGGCACCATGCCTGGCTAATTTTTGTATTTTTTTGTAGAGACCGGGTTTCACCATGTTCGTCAGGCGGGTCTGGAACTCCTGACCTCAGGTGATCTGCCTGCCTCGACCTCCCCGAGTGCTGGGATTACAGGTGTGAGCCACCGCTCCTGGCCTAAAAACACTAAATTTAAGTAAGCAACTGGGGTGCAGTTTTGTCACTGACAGTTATGGTGCTGTAGAAAGAACCCATATCTGGAATCTGCCTTTAGCCTCAGCTCTGCCTCTTGTTTTTTTACCTTGAAAAAGTCACTTCACCTGTTTTCTCATCTATATAGGATGAAGATCATAATTTCTATTATACAGTGTTCTTAAGAGACTGAATGACGGAAATTAAAAGAAGTGTTCTACGAAGGCAAAGTTAGGTTTCTTACAGCAGGAAGGGAGATGCACAGAGAAGTGGGAATCTCAGGAGACGGATGTGGCCAGGGGCTTTTTATGGGGGTTGGGCTAAGCATTATTAGTCAAGAAGCTGAACTGCTATATATGGTAGATCTTGAATACAGTTTCTCCAAAATAACCTATTTCCTCCCCAAACCCAAACTTCCTCAACTAGGATCGAACTCAGTCCTGCAGCATGTTCTGAGATTCTGTACTCGCCTCACTTCCCCCAAGATTGTAAATTTTGGAGGGAGCTATTCCTTCATCATCCATGTTTGCATCCTCCACACCGTTCATAGTTAAGTGCTTAGTACATTTGCTATTGGGCAAGGTCCTCAAATGCAAGGCGGACGTCAGAAGTCAGGTTAGCGACTGAGTAACTGCTCGTGGTGGATAATTTAAAGTCAATTTGAAAGTTCATCCTTTCCCCCAAAGGCAAAAACAGGCGTTCCTTTTCTTAAAAGAGAATTTTAAACAGAATTGGGTCTCTGGTGTCCAACCTAAACCCCTCAAAGAAAGAGGGTCACGGTTGGGGGTGGGGGCGATGGGGGATACTGAACCCTCTTCTGGTTGCGCCTTGCCCTGAGCCCCCCGCTAGAACCCTGGCGCGCTCCCAACGCGAATCGGTGACTCCGCAGGCCGCGCAGTGCGGAGGTGCCCGTCCCACCCTCCCCCTTGGGGGGTGCGGGCTCCATCTCCCCGAGCCGCTGGGGTCGGCTTCTGGTCTTGAGATGCGGATGAAGTGGTGTGAAGGGTTGGGCTTTTTTTTTTGTTCCTAAAAATGCAACGAACAAAAAAAAAAGTACAACAATCCAAACCCAACCATCTTAATTGCACGGCAGCTTAACTGGGAGACTTTCTTCCCGGGCGGCCCCACCCAGGACGGCGCCGCTTCAGTCGAGCCCACCGTCTGGGCGAACAGCGTCCACTTCCCGGAGCCGCGGCCCAGCCCCTGCGGGAGAGTTTCGGGCGCGCGCAGGCCTCTGGAAGGTAGAAAAGCCCGCAGCCCCGCCCTCCCCGTCCCAGGCGGCCCGCGCGGGTGGACGGCGGGAGCCGGCGGCGGTTGGAGACGCCGGAAGGAGCGCGGTCTCACCTCCCGGCTCCCTCCGCTGGGGCTAGGCGCGGCGGGGAAGGCGGGACGCAGCGAAGCGGGCCGGGGAGGCGGGGCCCGAGGTGCAGGCGGAGGCAGGCGACGGGGAAGGGGAAAGTGGCGGGGGAGGGCGGCAGGGGGGGAGGCGGGCGACGGGGAAGGGGAGGAGAAGGGGGGAAGGGGAGGAGAAGAGGGGAAAGGGAGGAGAAGGGGGGGAAGGGGAGGGGAGGGGAAAGGGGGAGGGGAGGAGAAAGGGGGAAAGGGGGAGGGGAGGAGAAAGGGGGAGGGGAAAGGGGGAGGGGAAAGGGAAGGGGAGGGAAGGGGAGGGGAGGGGAGGGAAGGGGAGGGGAGGGGAGGGGAGGGGAGGGGGCGGGGCGGGGCTCGCAGGAGCCGCGAGTCCATTTTGCGGCTGTGCCTGGCGCGTACCATGTGGTCCCCACGGCTGGAGGACAGGCGGTCGCGCTGCCTCTCCCACTCGCCGGAGGTCGGAGATAAGTACCCGCCGCCCAGCTCCTCTCGGGAAAGCGGGTGGTCCTCGAACCTGCAGCGAGGGTGGGGACTTGCCCAGGTCAGCAGGGAACTGCGTGGGGTGGGGCTGGCGAAGGCCGTCTGATCTCCAGTCCCGGCAGCGCGGCACTGTCACGGGCATGGGGAGGAGCGGCTTGCGGTGGGCGCCGGAGCAGTGTGTCTGTGGTCCAGAAAACCTGCGCTGCCCGGAGCCTTTCGGGCCCCGCTACCAGCGTCTCCACATTCCCTAGAAAAGAAAAGATGGGTGTGGGCCGTAGGTTAGAGCGCGCCGCCAGCGTCTGGCGCTGACCTGGAGAGGTTGCATGGCGCCGGGGGAGGGCGCCCTAACCGAGAAGCTGCTTAATACAAAGAGCTCCAGGCTCCTGGCGTTTGACCAGGTCTAAACAGCCTGGCTTTATTTTTGGGGGCGATTGAAAAAATTGAGGGTCAAGATTGGGGTCCTGTGCAAATAAATGCGTTAATACTGTTCTTTTTTTTCTCTCTTTGCAGTAGCCTGTAGTTCGTTAGTCAAAACGTGAAAAAAAGATCTGCTTTGCCCTGGGAAATAGTAACCCTGCCAAATACATCAGCTTATAGGAGACAGAGGTAAAATACAACAATAATTTTCCTATGTTATCCTTTTTTTTTTAAACACCCAATTTCAATAGGCCCCGAATGGAACTGTGTGTAGAATACGTATGTTCCCATCCACTTTTCATTGGTGGTCTTTGTTCTTTTCATATTTTGTTAAAACTTAGAAAAATAGAATCCACGTTTAGCATCTATTTATGTGGTATTTGTCTTAAATATATCCAAACATTTATATTGCAAAGGAAGAAAGGAGCTTCCACACTTTTTTCCTAGTTTTTTTTCCCTTCTCCTATGCTTAGGGAATTGTCAGGCTGCTAGGGCTTATAGAACAGGGCTTGAGTTTTCTAGAGACCTTTATATAATAGGCATTTTTAAAGCAGAATTTTATTTACATAGGCACTCCTTCTAGTAGAACTTGATGGAGCTGTTAACTGACGATACTTCCTTCTTACACAATGGGAGCTTCCCTATCCTTCCCTAAAAATACATTTTTTTTCCTTTCTACCAGCTGGCTTACTAAACCTCCCTGGGAAGTCCTTGCCTAACACCGGGCTGTTCTGTTCATTCTATACATTTATGATAGGTTATCTGGCCTTAATTCTGCCACAGCTTTTGTTCAGATATGCTCATTTTCATGACACTGCTTTGTACCTGACACCCTATATGTGTTTTGCTTTGCCTTGAAATCACAGTTCAAGTTTAGAACCTTTTCTTGCTTGATACACTGGTGCTCCACAATAACACCTTAAATGTGTAGAGTTTGCATATATGTAATTAAACCTTAAGTTTGTATAGTTTTGTAGTTTATGGAATTCTCACACATTACTGTAATACAGGAGTTATTGAAAAATTATTTTTAGGCAGCTAGAAAGGGTAAAAGAGTTCTCGGTGGAATTTTCCTTTAATAAAAAGCAGCTCCCGGCCGGTGACTTTGGGAAGTTGAGGTCAGGAGTTCAAGACTAGCCTGGCAATATGGGGAAATCCCATCTCTACTAAAAATACAAAAATTAGCTGGGTGTGGGGGTGTGCACACCTATTAATCCCAGCTACTTGGGAGGCTGAGGCAGAACCACCGCTTGAACCCAGGAGGCAGAGGTTGCAGTGAGGTGAGATCGCGCCACTGCACTCTAGACTGGGCAACAGAGACTCTGGTTACCAAAAAAAAAAAAAAGCCCCCAAACCATTTATTTTCTAACAGAAAGCAGCCTGAAAAGTCAAGCTGCAACCAGAAATATGCAGGCTAGAAGCTTTTGTATGTAAATGTCGCCAGCTATATCTGGAAGCCAGGTACATTCAGTATGGGGTTTCTTGCTTCCTTTTCCTTGTCACCTATGTGAGCGTCTTGGCGATCACTAGGTAAAACCACAGGTGCAGGTGTCATGGCGGGCCCCAGATAGAAGCCACATTTGCATAACAAAATTAGGATGGGAGGGTCAGTCTTTAGCCGGGCTATGTAAATGGTACACCTGGTCAAACCAATCCCCTGGGCTCTGTGTAAATCACCACCTCCTTGCTCTGTACAAAATCGATTGCTTTTCACCTCAAACCCAGAGACCCTCTCTTGGGTGACCTTTCTCAGCATGAGGAACCTTTCTCTGTTAAACTTCCCGCTCCTAAACCCACTCGTGTGTGTCCATGTCCTGAATTCTTTCTTGGCTCGAGACAACCACGGGTGTATCCTCCAGACAATGGAGCCATTTCATCATGAGGTAAATAGTATAAAATTCGTTTTTTAATTTTTTTCCAAAAGATGGGATTCTCAACTGTGTCTTGAACTGGGCTTAAGTGATCCTCCCGCTTCAGCCTTCAGAGTAGCTGGGACTACAAGTGTATGGCACCATTCCCAGATATAAAAATCCTAATTCTATGAAGGATAAAACTGGTTCTTGAACACAGGTACTCAAAAGCAGGTTTTGTGCTTTTCCCTTCACTGGAGAGCCTGTTAAACCTAGTTTGTAAAAATTGCAAAATTTTAGAAGGGATTTTAGAGAACTTATGATTAAACCTCTTCATTTTATGAATAAGAATACTGAGTTCTTGAGTCACTTTCTAGATACAGTGCTAAGGTCTAAGAATTAGAAAACTCAGGCTCTATGATGCCTAGTTTGCTGTGTACAACTTATAAGTCTCCATTTTTTGAGTGGTGGGGGTGTCTTAGTTTTTTTGACTCCTAAAGTTAGGTGTTTTGATGATTTCTAAGATGCTTTTAAGCCCAGTATTTCTATTCCTATCCCATAAATTTTATTACCATTTATTGCCTATATATGTATGTATATATAGGTAAGACACAGATGCAGACTAATGTTAACTGCCTTAAACTTTTATATTTTAAACTCGAGTAGGTATGGTAACATGTGTGTCTTATTCTTGGTTTTTTATTAAGTCCTATAAAAGTAAGGTTTTCTTGTAAGGTTAGGAACTGCATCGAGAGGTGGACCACTCTAATACATCATTGGTTAGAGTTCATAAAGTGATATAAACCCTTTCTAGAGAGAAACCTAGTCATCTTTTGAAGAGCCTTAAAAATGTCCTTACTGTGGCCGGGCGTGGTGGCTCACGCCTGTAATCCCAGCACTTTGGGAGGCCAAGGCGGGCAGATCATGAGGTCAGGAGATTGAGACCATCCTGGCTAACACGGTTAAACCTCATCTCTACTAAAAAATCAAAAAAAAAATTAGCCGGGCGTGGTGGCAGGCGCCTATAGTCCCAGCTACTTGGGAGGCTGAGGCAGGAGAATGGCGTGAACCTGGGAGGCACAGCTTGCAGTGAGCCGAGATCGCGCTACTGCACTCCAGTCTGGCGACACAGCGAGACTCCATCTCAAAAAAAAAAAAAAAAAAAGCCTTACTGTTTGACCCAAAAGTACATTTAAAGGAATTGTCTTAGGAAATAATCAGAGCTGTGGAGCAAGACTTTTCTCTATAAGGTGTTTATCTAAATGTTACAATACCCAAAAAATAAATTAAAAAGAAAACTCACAAACAAAACAACACAACAAGAACAACAAACCCATAAATAAGCAATAAGAAAGCATATCCACAACATGGACTGTCATGTTTTTCTAGAATATATAATGATAGGGGAAAGGCATGTAATAAAATAAGGGGACAAGATACGAAATTGTATTCTACCAGTTTTGTTAAAATGTGTGCACATGCACAGACACATAGGATTGGAATAAAGACACCAAAATAATAGTAGTGGTGATTTCTTGCTGATGTGATTATGGGTGGCTTTTTCTCTGTATTTTCTGAATTTTCTATAATAAAAAGAAGTTGCTTTTATAATTTAAGAAGACACAAAAGCTAGTTGCATGGATAACTTCGATTTCAGTATGGTGTCAATATTTTATGGTTTTAATTGCGGTAAGAACATTTAACATGAGACCTATCCTCTGCACAAATTTCTAAGTGTACAGTACAGTAGTGTTAACTGTAGACATGAGCAGATCTCTGAAACTTATTTTTATGTGACTTTTGTAAAGTATTTATCATACCTTCTAGAATAACAGCACCTGGCCAGGTGCAGTGACTCAGGCCTGTAATCGCAGCACTGTGGGAGGCTGAGGCAGGCGGATCACCTGAGGTCAGGAGCTCGAGACCACCCTGGCCAAAATGGTAAAACTCCTGTCTCTACTAAAAATACAAAGAATTAGCTGGGCATAGTGGCAAGTGCCTGTAATCCCTGCTAATTGGGAGGCTGAGGCAGGAGAATCACTTGAACCCAGGAGGCAGAGGTTGCAGTGAGCCAAGATCACACCATTGCATTCCAACTTGGGCGACAAGAGCAAAACTCTGTCTCAAAAAAAAAAAAAGCAAGCAGGAAAGAGTCAAGGCTAAACTGTGGTACAGAGAAGAGAATGAAGGAAAAGGAAAAAGTTTTTCTTAGTGCTCTGAACTAGCGAGGTAATGAATGGCCTGGTTTATATTTTGAGAATTTCATCTTAGTCTGACAACCGTTTGTGAACTTTCTGAGTAGGTGAACTTTCCAAGCCTAGTGAACCTTCTGTACTAGCTCTGTTTTGCCTTGTCAGGGTCCCTGCTAGAAATATCTTGGAAATTTTAACTACTGTTCATTCTAGGATAATGCCAGAAAAGGTTGGTTACTTCCTGTCTTATATGGACACATAGGTAACTTTTATATTGTTTGCAAAAGCCACATAATTATTTTAGATACTATGTGTAATATATTAATTTTCATATTTAGAGGTATCTGAAACCTGATGTTTCTTACTTTGTCCTGTGTTGATCATATACATCACAGAGGTGCTATATGTAATATATTAATTTTCATTTTTAGAGATTATATCTGAAACCTGATCTCTGCGTCTTACTTTGTCCTGTTTTGATCATATAAGTCACCGGGACAGTCTCTAAAAGAATGAAGAGTAATGACACATTGATAGAGAGTATTTAAAATAAAAACTTTATAAATAATTTTCATATACCTTTTAAAATAGCTGTACAAATGAGAGAAACTAGTATGTATAAGTCGTTTGTCAGAGGTTACAGACTGAGAGCCAGAGAAGTATGTCAGTCTCCTCACAGGTCTGGATTCAGAGACTTCCAGTAATACATTAAAAAAAAAATTTTATGAAAGATGAAACCATAGGCTGGTCATGATGACTCATGCCTGTAATCCCAGCACTTTTGGGAGGCCAAGGCAGGAAGATACTTGAGGCCAGGAGTTTGAGGCCAGCCTGGCCAACATGGTGAAACCCCGTCTCTACTAAAAACATAAAAATGAGCCTGACGTGGTGGCAGGCACCTGTAATCTCAGCTACTGCTCGGGAGGATGAGGCAGGAGAATCGCTTGAACGCAGGAAGTGGAGGCTGCAGTGAGATGAGATCGCACCACTGCACTCCAGCCTGGGCGACAGAGCAAGACTCTGTCTAAAAACAAAAACAAAAACCATACTACAGCAGATTAAACTTCTTATGAGGCTTATATTTAGCTCTTTTCAAAGTTTTACTTTTTAAACTCAATATGGTTTTCTTATAATTGGCTGTTTAGTTTTTCCATCCATTTTATTGTGAAAATGTTCAGAGAAGACTCAGGAGAATATTACAGTAAGTATTCTTACATCCTCTACCTAGATTTTAATAGTTGTTAATAAGACCCTTACTTAGTTTCAAGAAAACATTTATTAATGGATCTCTGTCTCTCCTTTTTTTGTTTTTTTTTTTGAGATGGAGTCTCACTCTGTCGTCCAGGCTGGAATACAGTGGTGCGATCTTTGCTCATTGCAACCTCTGCCACCTGGGTTCAAGTGGTTCTCCTGCCTCAGCCTCCCGAGTAGCTGGGATTACAGGCGCCTGCCACCTTGCCCGGCTAATTTTTGTATTTTTAGTAGAGACAGGGTTTCACCATCTTGGCCAGGCTGGTCTTGAACTCCTGACCTCATGATCCACCGGCTCAGCCTTCCAAAGTGCTGGGATTACATGCATGAGCCAATGCACCTGGCCTAATGGATCTCATACTGAAACAGAGTTAGGTACAGTGGCTCATGACTGTAGTCCCAGCTACTCTGGAGGCTGAGATGGGAGAATATAGTACACTATTTGAAAATAAAATTAGTGTGCTCAGAGGAAATGATTTTTTTTAATGAGCCATTTTATTATAGGAATTATTTCGAAGTAACATTTGTGACTCTCAGTTCAGTAAAGCTTAGCATAATTTAATGTCTATGAAGTGAGTTTCAATGTTTGCTGTCTAGCACCTGATAGATACTTAGGTACTTTTTGAAATTCTTGCATTCAAAGATGCCTCAAAGCAGGATGGAAATTTGGGTTAAATCCTTAAGATAAAAGCATGATATATTTATTGGCTTTTCTTTTTGTTCCCTAATGGGATATGAAAAAAAAAAAGGGTAGTATTTTGAACAACTTTATTATATTGCTAACAGCCAGTGGAATTTAAAGACCTCAATAGGAAAGTTTCTTTTACTAATAGATTTTATAAGGAGAAAATTAACTTTTGTTTCAGAGTGAATAAATGAGTACCTTTTGCAGTATAATCATTTTAGGTTGATCTCTTGGAAGAATTTCTAGAAGGAAGAAGTCCAATACATATATATTAACTCTACTGTATTATGATACCTTAACTTTGTAAGTATTGGCTTTTCCATTTTTATTATTTTAGTGATTGTGTTATGGTTTTCATTTATAGAAGCTGTTGTTGCCAAATACTAATTGAGGTAGGATTGATAAAGTGCTTTTTGTAATCCTTGTTTGTGGATAGCTTGACAATTTGTTCAAAAAAAATAAATCTGTAGTGGTGGTATGCAACTTTGTTAAAAATAAAACTGTAAATCAAAAAGTGAATTTCATTGTATGTAAATTTAAAAGTATATTAGAAAATATCAATATGGCAGGAAAACAAGGTTTTTTTCCCGCAACTAGTGTCTACTACCACCTCTCTGGAAACTTTAAAAAGTTGTCAGCTTTTAAAACTGTTGGTGTAAAACATTTGGGAAGTTTTTAATTAGTGGGAAAAAGGTATTTGTGCTTCAAAATTTGAGAATTTTCTAAGTATTCAGAAACATTCAAAGGAAGAAATGAATTTTGGAAAACTTGTTTGCCTTTATGTGCTTAATCTGACTTAAAGTTGAAATTTGAACAGTGAATATTAATTTTGTTTACATAAAGTTTTTTGACTTCTATATTGGGGAAAAAACTAGCTTGAGGCCAGGTGCAGTGGCTTATGCCTGTATAATTAGCACTTTGGGAGGCTGAGTCCAGATCGCTTGAGCTCAGGAGTGGGCAACATGCCAAAACATCATCTATACAAAAAAAAAAAGTACAAAAATTAACTGGGAATGGTAGCATGTGCCTGTAGTACCAGCTACTCGTGATTCTGAGGTGGGAGGCTCACCTGAGCCTGGGGAGGTCAAAGCTACAGTGAGCTGTGTTAGGGCCACTGCATTCCAGCCTGGGCAACAGAGTGATACTCTCTCAAAACAACAAAACAGACAGGGCACGTTGGCTCATGCCTGTAATAACAGCACTTTAGGAAGCTGAGGTGGGAGGATCATTTGAGGTCAGGAGTTCAAGACTGGCCTGGCCAACATAACGAAACCCCGTCTCTACTAAAAACACAAAAATTAGCCAGGTGGTAGTGGCACATGCCTGTAATCTGAGCTACACGGGAGGCTGAGGCAAGAGAATTGCTTGAGCCTAGGAGGCGGAGGTTGCTGGTGGGGAGGTTGCCAGTGAGCCAAGATGGCGCCACTGCACTCCAGTCTGGGCAACAGAGACCCCGTCTTGAAAAAAAAAAAAAAAAAGGCCAGGTGCGGTGGCTTATGCATGTAATCCCAGCACTTTGGGAGGCCTAGGAGGGCGGATCACCTGAGGTCAGGAGTTCGAGACCAGGCTGACCGACGTGGTGAAACCCTGTCTCTACTAAAAATACAAAAATTAGCCAGGTGTGGTAGCAGGCACCTGTAATCCCAGCTACTCAGGAGGCTGAGGCAGGAGAATCGCTTGAACCCAGGAGGCAGACGTTGCAGTGAGCCGAGATGGCGCTATTGCACTCCAGCCTGGTCGACGAGTGAGACTCCCTCTCAAAAGAAAAGAAAAAAAAAGAAACCCCGAAAAAGAGGTGGAGGGGATGTATGCTTTTTTAGTTCATGTCAAAGGAGTAAGCTTGGTGGATTATTCAGATTTTGTGTTAGCCATACTTTAAGATTCTGTAAGTTAATTTGCTGTGAAGAGTACCTTTTATTTATGAGATTAAAAGCTTTAACCTATATTATCCTTTAAAACTTTGAAGGCAACAAAGATGTCTACCAAGGTTTCTTGGATCAGGTATTCGTCACTTGTGGAAGTGGTCACATAGTTTTGTCTTAGAGAAAGTTTTGAGTATAAAGAGAAGGCATAGGCAGGGCGTGTTGGCTCACACCTGTAATCCCAGCACTTTGGGAGGCCGAGGCGGGTGGATCACCTGAGATCAGGTGTTCGAGACCAGCCTGGCCAACATGGCGAAACCCCGTCTCTACTAAAAATACAACAATTAGCTTGGCATGACTGTAGGTGCCTGTAATCCTAGCTACTCGTGGAGTCAAAGGCCGGAGAATCACTTGAACTTGGGAGGCAGAGGTTGCAGTGAATTGTGATCACGCCACTGCACTCCAGCATGGGCAACAGTGCAAGACTCCATCTCCAAAAAAAAAAAAAAAAAAAGAGAAGGCATAAAACTAAAGGAAGAAGAGAAAAGGAAATATTTAGATTTTTAATTTTAATTTTATTTTTTTTGTGACAGAGTTTCGCTGTTGTGCGATTGCGGCTCACGGCAACCTCCACCTCATGGGTTCAAGCGATTCTCCTGCCCCTGCCTCCTGAGTAGCTGGGATTGCAGGCATGCGCCACCACGCCTGTAATTTTGTATTTTTAGTAGAAACGGGGTTTCTCGATGTGGGCCAGGCTGATTTCGAACTCCTGACCTCAGGTGATCTGCCCACCTTGGCCTCCCAAAGTGCTGGGATTACAGGTGTAAGCCACAGCGCCCGGCCAGAAATATTTAGATTTTAAAGTGAATGAAAATAAGAATCTTTAAATTATAAACCAAAATTTGTAAGTTAAATCACTGAAAAGGAAACAAGAGGATCTATTGTAATTTTGATGCAATTTTTTAAAAAAGAGACTTTCCAAATAGGTATTTTTTTTCCCTCTGGTTCATTTTAAGAGCTGTAAGTTGATCATGACCTTGGGATGACTGTTTATTATTTTAAGTTTTCCTGTGTGTGACATTTTCCTTTTCACTTTTGGTCACATTTGTTTGCCTGAAAATTCTTCTTGGCCCCTGTTTTGTATCCTCAGTTTTCTTCATAGTTTCTCTTTGCCTTCAGTGTCCTTTTTCTCCTCCTCATCCCACCCAATCACTTGGTATATTCTTTGTTTTCTTCTTATTTAATATGCTTGGATAGGATTCTCTGGTATTAACATTGCAGGTATTAACATTGCAAAGATGAGTAAATTAGGTTTATTTTATTGAGTGTTGCCCTTACCACTTTCCTGTTTCTATTGCCTTCTCAAAAATCTGGCCTTTGTGTAGAATTCTTAGGCAAAAGATGACAGTAATGGAAGTGAAAAGTGTGGAGCGGGACTGGGGTTGGCAGATCATCAAAAGTTTGACTTCACTGTTCTGAAAGTTTGTGTGTCTTACAACCGCGTGGTAACCTCTTTCAGAAGACAAAGTTTAGTCTCTATAGCCATTCTCTTCCCAATGCTTTTCAAAGGTTATATGATTTGTCATATCACAAAGGATTTTTCAGAAAAATCAGCTGTTACACTTTTTTTTGCAATATGACACTAAATTTGAGACTGAATAATCTTTGCTTTAGTTCTCCCTATGTTATATATTATAAATACATGTATCTTACAATCTAATATAAAGCCATAAACTGGCTGGGCGTGGTGGTTCACACCTGTAATCCCAGCACTGTGGGAGGCTGAGGTGGGCGGATCACTCGAGGTCAGGAGTTTGAGACCAGTCTGGGCAACATGGTGAAACCCTGCCTCCAGTAAAAAAATAAAAATTAGCAAGGTGTGATGGCGCGCGCCTGTAATTCCCAGCTACACAGGAGGTTGAGGCAGGGGAATCGCTTGAACCCAGGAGGCAAGAGGTTGCAGTGAGCCGAGATTGTGCCACTGCACTCCAGTCTGGGTGACAGAGGGAGACTGTCTCAAAATAAATAAATAAAAACTTAGGGCCCAGCGCGGTGGCTCATGCCTGTAATCCCAGCACTTTGGGAGGCTGAGGCAGGTGGATCATGAGGTCAGGAGTTGAAGACCAGCCTGTCCAAGATGGTGAAACCCCGTGTCTACTAAAAATACTACAAAATTAGCCAGGTGCGGTGGCAGGTGCCTATAATCCCAGCTACTGGGGAGGCTGAGGCGGGAGAATCGCTTGAACCTGGGTGGCAGATGTTGCGGTGAGCCGAGATTGCGCCATCGCACCCCAGCCTGGGAGACAGAGTGAGACTCTGTCTCAAAAAAAAAAAAAAAAAAAAAAAAAAGGCCAGGCGCAGTGGCTCACCCCTGTAATCCCAGCACTTTGGGAGGCAGGTGGATCACCTGAGGTCAGGAGTTTGAGACCAGCCTGGCCAACATGGTGGAACCCCGTCCCTACTAAAAATACAAAAATTAGCTGGGCGTGGTGGCAGGTGCCTGTAATCCCAGCTACTCTGGAGGCTGAGGCAGGAGAATTGCTTGAACCCAGGAGGTGGAGGTTGCAGTGAGCAGAGATCACACCATTGCACTCCAGCCTGGGTTACAAGAGCGAGACTTAGTCTCAAAAAAAAAAAAGCAATAAATATTAACCCTGCAAGTTCAGCTTGTCTTTTAAATACTGTTTACCTTCTAGATATAGTCCAGTCATGTATGGCTGTTGAAGTTACTGTTAAAAAATTTCACTTTTTATTACAGATGGCCTACTAAGTCCTATTATTTTGGTGATAATATGATATGTGTATATATCCCTGAGTAAACAATGTAGAAATATATAGTACTCTTGGTGTTTTAACTATAGAGATAAATGTATGTTTAAAATAAATTTGTGGCCTAGTGCAGTGACTCACACCTGTGATCTCAGTGGTTTGCGAGGCCGAGGCAGGAGGATTGCTTGAAGCCAGCTAGTGAGACCTGGTCTCTACAAAAAAAAGTAGCGAGGTGTGGTGGTGCATGCCTGTAGTCTTGGCTACTTAGGAAGCTGAAGCAGGAGGACTGCTTGAACCCGGAAGTTTGAGGCTGTAGTAAGCTATAATTAGGCCACTGTACTCCAGCCTGGACAACAGAGCAAGACCCTGTCTCTCAAATTAAAAATGAAAAATAATAAACCTGCATTGAGAAATGGCATTGCCTACATCAGGGATCTCAAATATTTTGGTCATAGGACACTTTTACACTCTTAAAAATTGAGAATCTTGGCCTGTAATTTCAGTGTTTTGGCAGGCTGAGGAGGGAGGATCACTTGAGCCCAGCAATTTGAGACTAGCCTAGGCAATATGGTGAGACCTCGTGTCTACAAAAAAAACTACAAAGAAAAAAAATTAGCTGGGTGTGATGGTGCATGCTTGTAGTCCCAGCTACTCGGAGGTTGAGGCAGGAGGATGGCTTGAGTCCAAGAGGCAGAAGTTGCAGGGGACTGAGATTGCACCACTGCACTCCAGCCTGGGTAAAAGAGCTGTCTCAAAAAAAAAAAAAAAAATTGAGAATGCCAAGAAATTTTTTATGTTTTATACTGTCGATATTTACTTTATTATAAATTAAAACTATTTTTAAAAAATACTCATTTAAAATAACAATGATAAGCCCATTACAAGTTAACAGATAATTTAGGAAAATAACAATTTTCCAAAACAAAATACAGAGTAGCATGGCATTGCAATATAGGCCTGTAATGAATGGCTATTTAATAGAAGACAGCTGGAGTCTTTTGTTTGCTTCTGTATTTAACCTGTTGCAATAAATTATTTTGGTTGAAATATACAAAGAAGGCTGGGTGTGGTGGCACATGCTTGTAATCCCAGCACTTTGGGAGGTGGAGGTGGGAGGATTGCCTGAGGGCCGGATTTCTAGACCTGCCTGGGCAACATAGTTTATAAAAAAAAATCTATGGCTGGGCATGGTAGTTCTCACCTGTAATCCCAGCACTTTGGGAGGCCGAGGCGGATGCATCACCTGAGGTTAGGAGTTCAAGACCAGCCTGGCCAACATGGTGAAACCCCGTCTCTACTAAAAATACAAAAATTAGCCGGGCGTGGTGGTATGCGCCTATAGGCCCAGCTAATTGCTAGGCTGAGGCAGGAGAATTGCTTGAATCCGGGAGTCAGAGGTTGCAGTGAGCCGAGATAGCGCCACTGCACTCCAGTCTGGGTGATAGTCAGACTCCATCTCAAAACAAAAAACAAAACACAAAAAAACCCACTGAAACTAAAAATTAGCTAGACATGGTGGTGCACACCTGAAGTCTGAGTTACTTGGGCGGATCCCACTTGAGCCCAGTAATTCAAGGCTGCAGTGAGCTATGATCGTGCCAGTGCACTCCAGCTTGAGTGACAGAGCGAGACACCCCATCTCTTAAAAAAAGGAAGTACACAAAAATCTAGGCTTACACAGATACAGAGTTGGTAAAGGAAGGAATACTGTTTAGCCTTTTCAGGTAAGTTAATCTTTTTTTTTCCTTTTTTTTTTTGAGGCAAGGTCTCACTCTGTTGCCTAGGCTGGAATGCAGTGGTGCCATCTTGGCTCACTGCAGCTTCTGCCTCCTGGGCTCAAGGGATTCTCGTACCTCAGCCTCCTGAATAGCTGGGACTACAGGCACATGCCACCACAGCTGGCTAATTTTCTTTGTTTTTTTTTTTTAGAGGTGGGGTTTTGCCATGTTTCCCAGACTGGTCGTGAACTCCTGAGGTCAAGCGATCCACTCTCTGCAGCCTCCCAAAGTGTTAGATTACAGGCGTGAGCCACTGCTCCCAGCCTGAATCATCTTTGATACTCTACAAAAACTCAGCAAGTGCTAGTTTCTTTGTTGGAGTATGGAATCTGAAATTGTATTTATGAACCTGTTGGTCTTTCGTGAACCTCAAATGGATCTTTTACCCATGCCTGATTTATAACATGCATTAGTGACTTGAAATAATATTCACTGTGTTTTGCAGATCTCCAAATATTGACAGATTTCATTATACAGTACTCCTTTCCCCTCAAAAAATCCTCACATTCATTAATATCACTACCCATCTCATCATAAAAGTCTTTAATTAATGGAAAGCTGTCAGGCTCATAAATATAAAATGTTTTCCAGAATTCCAGTTTTTTTTTTTTTTTTTTTTTTTTTTTTTTGAGACGGAGTCTCGCTCTGTCACCCGGGATGGAGTGCAGTGGCCGGATCTCAGCTCACTGCAAGCTCCGCCTCCCCCGGGTTTACGCCATTCTCCTGCCTCAGCCTCCCGAGTAGCTGGGACTACAGGCGCCCACCACCTCGCCCGGCTAGTTTTTTGTATTTTTTTAGTAGAGACGGGGTTTCACCGTGTTAGCCAGGATGGTCTCGATCTCCTGACCTTGTGATCCGCCCGCCTCGGCCTCCCAAAGTGCTGGGATTACAGGCTTGACCCACCGCGCCCGGCCCCAGAATTCCAGTTTTTACATAAAACCCAGCCTTTTCGTTAGCAAGAGATACTGTCAATTGTTTTCTTTGAAGTAACAAGCTCATTTTTTTTTTCCAAGAAGATGTCAGGTAGCTAAGTCTGAATAGCCAGAGTTTATCATTTGTTCTTTCAGAAAGTAAAAATGGTGTTCCATGAAAAAAAGCAGCTGGTTTAGCTTGCAGCTCATCACTTAAGTGCTTTTTCTCCAGACAACATCTGCTGGTATGCAGAAGTGCTTTATGTGTACTGCCTGTTTTGTCATGCAATATATTAAAAAACTGTACACAGGCTCAAGACTTAGTAAAATGAGTAATTTTTACTGCTGCATCAAGAACATTCTTAAATGAAACCGGTACTCCAACCCTAATTTGGGTGGTGATGATGAATACAATTCAGTGCTGCTTACAGCTTTGCTCGATCCCTAAGGCTTCAGCAGTGTCTACACACCATTGCTTTTACACCATTGGTACAAATGTTGACAGTGCAAAAAGCAAGTAACATCTTAGTGTTATTACGAAAACAGTTTTGATCTCACAGATGCCCCGAAAGAGGGACATCCAGGTTTTTGCCCACCACATTGTGAAAATTGATGATTCTAGATAATACAAAATGGCTTCGATTACTGTTCTGGTGGTTTAAAAACAACAAAAAACCTCATTTAGTTCTCCTACCTAGAAGAGTGAATTGCAACTCTTATCTTGTGCTTTTACCTGTGATTTTAAAAATTGTAATCTTGCCTTTGAAATAGAAAAATATGCCAATTCATAATAAAGTCTGCATGAGAGTCCATGTTTGGATTTATATTTCTGTGCTTCTTTCTTTTATATAACATACCATTTTATATTTGTGGGCCCAGAGTAAAGAGCTCATTCTGTTAGACACTGAATAGCCTTGTTTTTGTCAGTAGTCAGCTCTGTTTTAAAACAATTGTTTGGGTCCTGCTGGCTCAACTTGCCGTTGTCCTAGTCCTGAGTCTGTCTTATCCAAAGACTGTTGTTGGAAAGCCCACACAAAGGCCTGTGTATAGGATGCCTTACTATTAAAGGAGCATGTTCTAGTGTCAGCGGATTAAATTTGCTTTGGTGTGCATTCCCTTACCAATTCTCACTTCCTTTGTTTGGCTGGTTATTTCAGTGAATGATCATTTTAATGTGAAGACAGTTTCCTCTAATTATTACATAGTCCTAGTGGTGAGATTATTGGAGTAAAATAAATTTTTTTTTTTTCTGGTAGGATGTGATGGAGCTGCTTGAAGAAGATCTCACGTGCCCTATTTGTTGTAGTCTGTTTGATGATCCACGGGTTTTGCCTTGCTCCCACAACTTCTGCAAAAAATGCTTAGAAGGGATCTTAGAGGGGAGTGTGCGGAATTCCTTGTGGAGACCAGCTCCTTTCAAGTGTCCTACGTGCCGTAAGGAAACTTCAGCTACTGGAATTAATAGCCTGCAGGTTAATTACTCCCTGAAGGGTATTGTGGAAAAGTATAACAAGATCAAGATCTCTCCCAAAATGCCAGTATGCAAAGGACACTTGGGGCAGCCTCTCAACATTTTCTGCCTGACTGATATGCAGTTGATTTGTGGGATCTGTGCTACTCGTGGGGACCACACCAAGCATGTCTTCTGTTCTATTGAAGATGCCTATGCTCAGGAAAGGGATGCCTTTGAGTCCCTCTTCCAGAGCTTTGAGACCTGGCGTCGGGGAGATGCTCTTTCTCGCTTGGATACCTTGGAAACTAGTAAGAGGAAATCCCTACAGTTACTGACTAAAGATTCAGATAAAGTGAAGGAATTTTTTGAGAAGTTACAACACACATTAGATCAAAAGAAGAATGAAATTCTGTCTGACTTTGAGACCATGAAACTTGCTGTTATGCAAGCATATGACCCAGAGATCAACAAACTCAACACCATCTTGCAGGAGCAACGGATGGCCTTTAACATTGCTGAGGCTTTCAAAGATGTGTCAGAACCCATTGTATTTCTGCAACAGATGCAGGAGTTCAGGGAGAAAATCAAAGTAATCAAGGAAACTCCTTTACCTCCCTCTAATTTGCCTGCAAGCCCCTTAATGAAGAACTTTGATACCAGTCAATGGGAAGACATAAAACTAGTTGATGTGGATAAACTTTCTTTGCCTCAAGACACTGGCACATTCATTAACAAGATTCCCTGGAGCTTTTATAAGTTATTTTTGCTAGTCCTGCTTGGCCTTGTCGTTCTCTTTGGTCCTACCATGTTCCTAGAATGGTCATTATTTGATGACCTGGCAACTTGGAAAGACTGTCTTTCAAACTTTAGTTCCTATCTGACTAAATCAGTCGATTTTATAGAACAATCAGTTTTTTACTGGGAACAGGTGACAGATGGGTTTTTCATTTTCAATGAAAGATTCAAGAATTTTACGTTGGTGGTACTGAACAATGCGGCAGAATTTGTGTGCAAATATAAACTATTATAAAATCTGTTTCAAGTATGCAGTTCTCTTTTGTTAGAAATTGTTAGAGAATAGAGAGTGGTCATTCAGATTTGGTCAACGATTCTAGTCACATATTTTCCTCCAAAAGTATTCCTTCCAAAAATAATCTCCTATACATGTTGGGTAGCATAAAGATAAAAGTGAAATTTAGTATAGGCCTGAACCCTTTTTTGTTTAAAGAGTGCTTTTGAAATAAGCATCCACCCCAAATATTGGTTGTATTTATGCTGTGATAAAAATAGGTGAGAGATCATATGATCTAATATTGTATTAATGGAGGTATAGGTAGTATAATAGTGACTGTTCATCAAGCATGCAGTGAAGACCACTTTTTTTTTTTTGAGATGGAGTCTTGCTCTGTTGCCCAGGTTGGAGTGCAGTGGTGCGATCTCGGCTCATTGCAGCCTCAATCTCCCAGGTTCAAGCGTTTCTCCTGCCTTAGCCTCCTGAGTAGCTGGGACTACAGGCACGTGCCACCACGCCCAGCTAATTTTTTGTATTTTTAGTTGAGATAGGGTTTCACTGTCTCTTAAGACCGTCGTGTTAGCCAGGATGGTCTTGATCTGACGTCGTGATCCGCCCACCTCGGCCTCCCAAAGTGCTGGGATTATAGGTGTGAGCCACTGTGCCCAGCCAAAGACTACTCTTAAAGCACCTTTTTGACAGTGAACATGCTCTAAAAAAGGAAAGATAGTGTAGAAGATTTCCCACACACGCACGTGTGGGAGACAACTGAGGGTACTGAGTTAGATTTCCAAAATTTTCTACAGAGTTAATTATCACCAAAATGTGAATGGTACATACAAAACCTGGCATTTTCTTGTGATAAGTTTACATTTTTAGGAGAGAGGAGCTTTCAGTCTGCCCTTTTCTTTGTTTTTGTAGTTTTCACCAAAGATGATCAACTAGAAATGTTACGTGGCTATGCAAGCAAAAGCATAGATACGTTAAAAAGGATCAGGTGGCTGGGCATGGTGGCTCACGTCTATAATCTCAGCATTCTGGGACAGTGATGTGGGAGGATTGAGGCTAGGAGTTCCAGTTCGAAACCAGCTTAGTAAACATAGCGAGACCCAGTCTCGACCAAAAAAAAAAAAAACAAAAACATCTCTCTCTCTCTGAAACACATGGCAAGAGCAGGAAATGGGAAGACTAGCTTTTTTTCTTGCAGCTATGTGTTGTTTTGTTCCAAAGATGGCAAGTGTACAACCAAACTAATCCACTTGCTTACAGAAAGAATGTTTAGTGTAGTTGCTAATTTGACAACAGATAAAACAGTCTGTCAGCTATCACAAAGTAACCAGCTGAACACTAACGCTGTTCTGTCTGCTCACAGGAGATAAAGATACCCTCTCATGGAATAAAAAAACTCACCTTAGAATTCATATAACAAAGAAGTAACCTTATAACTGCTCTCTAGTCTGCCTTAGTTCTGGCATAGAGTAAGATACTCCTTGAAAGCCCATTAAGTGGAATAGACTTTCTGAAAATAGAGATCTTTACCTCAGTCTTCCTTTAATTTGGTTGAGAGGAGGTAATGAAAATGGGGACAGGATAAAAGGTCGCAACCAAATTTAAAGCACAGAAGAAATGATTTCTTTCTAGCCATGAAAATAGTCAAATTGAGCTTGCCAGGCGAGGTAATGGCTGTCGCGTTCCTAACATGTAATTCATGATTTAGCCACTAAATTGCTAAGGAGATCATAAGAAATTAAGAAAAACGTGTAAGTCTAGCCTCTGCGTGCTAGACAGGTATGGGGAGGGAGAAGTGCTTTTTCCCTCCCAGTAATTAAAAAAAAAAAAAAATCTATATAGTGTTACATTTATCAGGTTTTCATGGAGAATTTTTTAAATGTAAGACAGGAAAGGGATCTATTTGATGTCTATCTTCAGATATATTGGCAGTTTTCCTTAAAACTATTTAGTTCCTCATCTGTTGCTTTTTCATTTTGTATACTGCAAGTTCCCAGGCAACTCAAATTTGCAAACACAGCCATGGATACGCTATTTACCTTACAGTAGTTTCCTGGGAATCTAAGTCTCTGGTTTTTGTTATTCTTCCCTCTCCTCTGTTGTATAATCATGTATAACTAGCAACATTTAAGGTTATAGGTTGATAGTTCCTAAGTGTGGCTGATGGTCACCTCTAGTTTGAAGTGAGGGAAGAATGAGTAGTCAGGAACTGGTCACTTTGAATGTGGGAGGGAAGATATTCACGACCAGGTTTTTTACGATAAAGCAGTTTCCTGCTTCTCAGTTGGCATGCATGTTAGATGGCAGAGACCAAGAATTCAAGATGGTTGGTGGCCAGATTTTTGTAGACAGAGATGGTGTTTTATTTAGTTTCATCTTAGATTTTTTGAGAACTCACCAGCTTTTATTACCCACTGACTTTTCAGACTATCTTAGGCTTCAGAGAGAGGCTCTTTTCTATGAACTTCGTTCTCTAGTTGATCTCTTAAACCCGTACCTGCTACAGCCAAGACCTGCTCTTGTGGAGGTGCATTTCCTAAGCCGGAACACTCAAGCTTTTTTCAGGGTGTTTGGCTTTTGCAGCAAAACAATTGAGATGCTAACTGGGAGGATTACAGTGTTTACAGAACAACCTTCAGCACCGACCTGGAGTAGTAACTCTTTCCCTCCTCAGATGACCTTAAACTTCCACTGCCTCCACAAAGACCTTCTTACCATGACCTGGTTTTCCAGTGTGGTTCTGACAGCAGTACTGATAACCAAACTGGAGTCACGTATTTTGTACTTTGCAGTGTTTCTCTTGTATACCAGTTTGTGATGTTTTCTGTAAAAACTTGAAGTTCCTCAGGCCTGTAACTTCTCTTGGAAAAGATGATTATTCAAAATAATGTTTTGGGGTAACCAGTGGAGTTGGGTAGAATGACCAAATAATTATTTTCTAAACTGGGATACTTGTTAGAGTGAAAGGGGCTATTACTAGGTGGGACAAAAGGAATAAATGAAGACTGCCCAAAAAAAACAGAGACTGGACATTCAAATCATAGGAGAAAATAATTTAATAGATTATGTTCCATTGATAATGAATTTGACTTACAAAAGAATTGCCTTATTTTTAAGAGATTCAGTGGTTCATATAAAGTAAAGGCTCGCTCACTGGTTTCTCTTGAGTTCCTTACATACTATATAATTTGTTCTTTCAGTTCTTATGATTCAACTACTGTTTTTCCTTCAGCTGACTGTATTTTTAAACACCCTTAAAGACAGATATATCTCCTGGCAAATTTGGTATCCTGTTACAGCCTTGGCTCTTAACTCAAAATATTGGGATAGGCTGTCAGTATGTTAAGGTTAGTTGCTCCTGAGTCAATTCTTCACTTACTCCCTCTGTTGTTCTTGGCTGGATCCTAACGCTGATTTCCACTCTGCTGTCACAAACATTTTTTCCCCCCGTAAAATGTCTTAATGCTGTCCTACCATTATTTTACCAACTGTGAAAGCTGGCTTTAGTTTTTAGGAGGAAAAGAAAAGCCTGCATTGTGTTCTTTATTGGTAGCATTTAAAATATACTTTTTTTTTTTTGGTAAAGGTAGACGTATTTTAAGATATTTTCTTAACTTCAGCAGTAGTCAACAGGAAGGATACCAGTGTCTCTCTGTCTTAATAACACACCCCTTGGTCTTGCTTACCAACTGGAGGATACTAGGTAGTATAACCGAGTATGACAGTTCTTAAGTATTTACATTTTATAACTTCCTGCCCTTCCAAAGAGGTTGAAATGTCATTTTGGGAAAAGAGAGCCAGTCAAGCTAGTAGGCTGATTGTGAAGAAAATCTAATACCTTATCTTTATCTCAAACCTCTGTACAACTTTATTTTAATTGATGGGATACTTTAACAAAAATGAAACATTTTTTGGTTTTTAAAATTTGAGTGATTATGACCTCTTTGGGGATCATGCTTCAAAAAGTCAGAAACCTAGAGAAAAAAGTGTCATTGATTTTTAAGAAGAAACACACTAGGTCAAAAGAAGATGTCCTGGAAATACGAAATACTCTTTAAAAACCATGCATTTGGAGAAAGTAATTGTTATCTTGAAAAACATGATTAGAAACTAAAACTGGGATGTTCCTGTGTGTACAGAGTGCCCTTTTTATGTTAAGTGTGTGTGTTTTAGAAACAGCACAAAAGTTTTTTCCATTTTAAAGTGAGAAAACATATTTAGACTTCCATAATTCCAAAATCAGAAGCTATTTTAAAAATTAGCATTTTCTTGCATCACCAAATGGTATTCAATTGTTTGGAGCTCAAAATATTTTCCATTCCATAAATGTTTGTGAATTTTTAGACAGTGCCAATTTATTTTTTTTTTTAATTTTTAATTTTTTATTTTTTATTTTTTTTGAGATGGAGTCTGGCTCTGTTGCCCAGGCTGGAGTGCAGTGGCCGGATCTCAGCTCACTGCAAGCCCCGCCTCCCGGGTTCACGCCATTCTCCTGCCTCAGCCTCCCGAGTAGCTGGGAGTACAGGCGCCCGCCACCTCGCCCGGCTAATTTTTTTTGTATTTTAGTAGAGACGGGGTTTCACCGTGCTAGCCAGGATGGTCTCGATCTCCTGAACTCGTGATCCGCCCGTCTCGGCCTCCCAAAGTGCTGGGATTACAGGCTTGAGCCACCGCGCCCGGCCCAGACAGTGCCAATTTAAAAGTAGAGATAGCCAATCTGAATACAGTGACATTATGGAGATCTCTAGTAATTGGGATGAAAACTCTGGCCTTAAAAGGCCCACTTTTAGTATATAATTGCCTAATTAGCAATCATTTTTATTTTTTGCTCACTCCCTGCTCTGAATCTGTCTATTCAGATATTTTTGGTTGGTTTGGAAAATGGAGAAGTGAGCCTAATTGGTGCCTAATTGTCTGGTGTATCATTCACCTTATTCAGTTTGTTCTATCAATATGATTTACCATTCAAGGTTAATCTAGCAGGTTGCTCAGTTATTATCTCTCAAGGTCATAGTACTAGAAATACTTGGCTTGCATCTTTCAGATGGCCATTTGTGTTATCAAGCTCAAGTTATAGTTGGTCATAGGATTCTAGAGTCTTTATCTGACTTCATTTTGAACTGGCTCAAATGGAAAAGTGTAGTTGCTTTTAAATTTAAAAAATAAGTTTAGACTTTCTATTTTCCTTTGGTTTCTTCTATTCTGTCCTTTCTTTGTGTGCTTGAAATCTTTTATTTTTCAATTTGTCCTCATAGGGAATCAAGTATTTTAGCTAGGTGATTTCTTGCAAGTACATTCCGCTTTATTACTATCTACTATCTGTATATACTATTTGTATCTTAATTCTTTTATGAGATGTTCTGTAACATTTTTTCTCTTTGACAAATATTTCTAGACTATACAGTCAAGATCTGGGGCTTGGGGGTAAGTGGAATGATTTGCCAATATTGAGAATCTGTTGTATCAAACATAATAAACATTTTTTGAGATGTGCATTGTAGTTTGGTAATTCTTAGATTTTACTATTGGTTTCTTTGCTTAGAATGAGTTTCTAAATGTGAACTACAAAAACCACTCTACTTCAAGTGTGATCATTAGAAGAAGGTTAGGGATGTCCCCAAGGATCATTTTATCCATTTAAAACTACAGATGGTTTAGGTTTCTGCCTGAACTAATCTAAGTTAGCTTTTTCTTCACGTCTCATAAACTAATGGTGGGAGGACACAAAGAGTTTTATGAAAACATCTTTGATGGCAGGTAAGGAAGGAGTCATAAAGCTGTGTCCATGCAGATATGTTATGCTGACATTATCATTATTATTATTATTGAGATGGAGTTTCACTCTTGTTGCCCAAGCTGGTGTGCAATGGCGTGATCTTGGCTCACCACAACCTCCGTCTCTGGGGTTCAAGCGATTCTCCTGCCTCAGCCTCCCAAATAGCTGGGATTACAGGCATGCACCACCCCCCTGGCTACTTTCTGTATTTTCAGTCGAGATGGGGTTTCACCATGTTGGTCAGGCTGGTCTCAAACTCCCAACCTCAGGTGATCCACCGGCCTCGGCCTCCCAAAATGCTGGGATTACAGGTGTGAGGCACTGTGCCCAGCCTATGCTGACATTATTAAAGCCAACAGATAGCTAATCTGAAAAGTTCATGTGCATTTTTCTTTTCCTTTTTTTTTTTTTGAGACAGAGTCTCGCTCTGTCGCCCAGGCTGGAGTGCAGTGGCACGATCTCAGCTCACTGCAAGCTCCGCCTCCTCATGTGCATTTTTCTTGAATTGATTCTGTGTACTGCATTTGTTCTGTGAAGCACCTTAGTGAATAGAAGATTTTGCTCTTTCCACTCCAGAGGCTTTTGACCCCAAGTTATGCTCTTTGACAATGGAGAGTTATTGCATAAAAAGTGACAATAAAATCTTGACATTTCATATCTGCAAATTTTCACTTAAAAAAAAGGTAGATTTGATAGGAGTAAGTCACAAAGGAAAATCCATAATGTCAGTGCTAATAACTGATAAGATTAAATCTGGAAGGGAAATTGTAAGTGCATAGCACTCATTGAAATATTTGATTCAATCAACTAATTAGTAGCAAATTCAAAACAAAATTGGAAATAGTTATATAAAATAAGACAATTTGTTTGATCAAATGTTTTCTTTAGAAAATAATCAAATTGATGAGTGTTCATTTACTTCTAAATATGGAATTGAAATGACTTTCAAAATCACAGCAGGGTCTCGATTTTCAGCACCTGATTACTGATTTGGCAGCCTGGCATAGTGGCTCATGCGTGTAATCCCAGCACTTTGGGAGGCTGAGGGGGGTAGATCACTTGAGGTCAAGAGTTTGAGACCAGCCTGGCCAACATGGTGAAACTCTATCTCTACTAAAAATACAAAAATTAGCAGGATATGGCCGTGTGTGCCCGTAATCCCACCTGCTTAGGAGGCTGAGGCAGGAGAATCACCTGAACCTGGGAGGCAGAGGTTGGGAGGCGGAGGTTGCTGTGAGCCAAGATCACACCACTACACTCCAGTCTGGGTGACAGATTGAGACTCCATGTCAAAAAAAGAAAAAAAAAAAAAAGGAAATTACTGATTTGGATTTGTAAATGAAATTTCAAAAAAAAAAATCTGTCTTGAGAAGGTATGATGCCTTTGAGGTTGTAAGTCAAATTTATGTGTATAGTTTTGCTAGTTATTAAAGGGATGCTTTATAATTAAGCTTCTTTTTGTGTGTCCTAGGTATGTTTCTATAAAACCTGATAACTGAAAATTGGCCAATGGAACAAATGTCCTCGGCTTATTGATTGATACTTTATTAAAGGAAGGCTTTCATTTGGTCAGCACTAGAACAGTATCCTCTGAAGACAAAACTGAATGCTATAGCTTTGAAAAGATAAAAAGCCCTAAAGCGCTCATCATGAACGAAACACCAAAACCAGAGACTATCATCATACCGGAGCAATCTCAGATAAAGAAATGAAGTTGTCTATTCTCTTTTAAAGAGAAATTGTCATTTTTCTTGTTTCATTACATATTTAGGGCATACATGTTAGCCAAATCTATACTCAGCCTAACTCTTGACTTCATCTGCTACCATGCCACCTCTGGGCAACCAGGCCCCAACTGTGCTTAAGCCATAATGCTTGCTGCTCTCTAGACAACTCCATGTACTTGGTGCTTTGGTATATGTTCTACCTTCAATACATCTTTCCTTTACTCTTCTTCATGAATGCTTATGAGCCAAGATTGCACCACTGCACACTAGCTTGGGTGACAGAGCAAGACTGTCTAAAAAAAAAAAAATTGATCTCAAACTGATGGATACCCTAAGTACCCTGACTTGATCATTATACATTCTATGCATGTAACAAAATAGCACATGTACCCAATAAATATGTAGAAATATTATATGTAAACAAGAAAATAGTTGGGCCTCCCGTATTTTCCCACTTATGTTTGTTTGTTTCAGCATTTTTTTTTTTTTAGATGGAGTTTCGCTCTTGTCGCCCAAGCTGGAGTGCAAAGGTGCGATCTCAGCTCACTGCAACCCCCACCTCCTGGGTACAAGTGATTCTCCTACCTCAGTCTCCTGAGTAGCTGGAATTACAGGCATGCAAAACCACACCCAGCTAATTTTTATAGTTTTAGTAGGGACGGGGTTTCACCATGTTGGCCAGGATGGTTTCAATCTCTTGACCTCGTGATCTGCCCGCCTCGGCCTCCGGAAGTGCTGGGATTACAGCCGTGAGCCACCATACCCGGCCCCAGCATGTTTTTATCAATCACAGTTTCATTTCTGGCAAGGCACCAAATATTTTATTTATTTAATAATCTTTATATAATACTCTGTCACCAGGTCGGAGTGCAGGAGTTGGAAGCTGTAGTGAGTTCTGGTGTAACCATAACTCATTGCAGTCTCAAACTCTTGGGCTCAAGTGATCCTCCCACCTCAGCCTCCCAAGTAGCTGGGACTACAGGCGCATACCACCATGCCAGGGTAATTACTTTTTATTTTTTGTAGAGACGAGGTCTCACATGTTGTCCGGGGTGGTCTCAAACTCCTGGCCTTAAGTGGTTCTCCCACTTTGGCCTCCCAGAGCACTGGGATTACAAGTGTGAGCCACCATGCCTAGCCAAGGCACCAAGATTTTAGCTTATGATTCTTGAACCTCAATAATTTACCTTATAAGTGATTAGAAGTTCTCCCTACAAATCTTTTCTGAAAAAGAGCTCTAATGCTTAATTTTACTCTTGGATTTAATATCCAAGTTGTAATTACAAAGAGTTCTTAGGGTATGGTAAAGTCAAGATTAATTTAGGCTGCTTTTTTTTTTTTTTTTTTTTTTTGAGACAGGGTCTCACTCTGTTACCCAGGTTAGAGTGCAATAGTGCAATTTCAGCTCATTGCAACCTCAATGTCCCAGGCTCAAGTGATCCATCTCAGCCTCCTGAGTAGCTGGGATTACAGGTGCGTGCCATCACGCCCAGCTAATTTTCTGTATTTTTGGTAGAGATGGTGTTTCACCATGTTGCCTAGGCTGGTCTCGAACTCCTGACCTCAGGTGATCCGCCCGCCTCAGCCTCCCAAAGTGCTGGGATTACAGGCGTGAGCCACTGTGCCTGGCCTATTTAGGTTGCTTTTAAAATGTATTTGAAATCAGGAGCCTGAAGTAGTATAAAATGGTCACAAGAAAGCAGCTTGAGAAATATATGGTTTAGGAAATCATAATCTGTTTCTAATTTGTCATTTATACCATTTACAAGTGATAAACTTCATTGCTTTATAAACTTTTGTACTGATTCTCTATCATAAATAATAGAAATGTTCACATCAATAGAGAATTACACCACTAGAGACTATGCTGGGGTAATAAAGGATTTGCTAAGAGCACTCAATCTTCTATATTCTACTGCTATTTTTCCTCTGTGCTAGGGAAGTTGACTGTAATGGCAAGTTTAGCAATGTAGAAGCTACTGTGAGGAAATTTTCAAAAATACATTTATGAAATTTTATTACCTTCTTGGAACCAAAAGACTCATGGGAGACAGCAGTGTGGCATCAGACTTAGCATTTTTAAACAAATGCTCAGAAATAAAGATAGGAAATTTAAAAATTACTAAAAATACTTAGATTTCTGGAATATCGATGACCTAGTAAAAAACAAAAGTACTGGGCTGGGCTTGGTGGTTATAATCCCAGCATTTTGAGAGTCCAAGGCAGAAGGACCCTTGAGCCCAGGAGTTCGAGATCAGCTTGGGCAACAGAGTGAGACCCCCATCTCTCTATTTAAAAAAAAAAAAAATCAACAACAAAAATCACAATCACTGGCTTTGCTGTAGAACTATACCTCAAGACTTATTAGGATTTCTGGCTGGGTGAGGTGGCTCACATCTGTAATCCCAGCACTCTGGGAGGCTGTAGTGGGTGGATCACCTGAGGTCAGGAGACCAGCCTGGCCAACATGATGGAACCCCGTCTCCACCAAAAATTACAAAAATTGGCTGGGCATGGTGGTATGTGCCTCTAGTCCCCAGCTACTCAGGAGGCTGAGGCAGGAGAATTGCTTGAGCCCAGAAGGCAGAGGTTGCAGCCTCCACCGAGATCATGCCATTGCACTCCAACCTAGGTGACAGAATGGGACTCTGTCTCAAAAAAAAAAAAAAAAAAAAAAGATTTCTGTTGGGCCTATTATAAATGAAAAGTACAAATTTTATCAAAAAACATCATCATCTAAAATACCTTAATATTTAACTAAACTATGAGATCCAATCATAAAAATATTTTCATGGATAAAAGGCTAAAATCTTATATGGGTGAAAATGGAAAATCGGTATTAAGCATGGCACAGAATGAAAACAGAACTAAACAGATAGCAAAATAAATAGGACCTTCCTCCCAAAACTAAAATGTGCTTAAGACTTGTCTAACCACACAAGGCTTTTAGGTAAGTAGTCTTCTGCACCTTCAGATTTCACACCAACACCTCAAAATCCAGAAATCATTAAAGCAAATGGCTTTTTATTAAACAAATGGCTTTTTATCAGTAGGGTAAAACATACCAAATAACTGTTTCATTTCATATTATTATTCATCATCTCACAACACTTCTGGAAAGAATGTGAATTTCTTCAGGTTCACGCGTATGAGGCCAAATCGGAGAGATTTGTTTTACGCTTTTTTTTAAAGCAGGATTTCACCCTGTCACCCAGCTAGAGTGCAGTGGTGCTATGATGGTTCACTGTAACCTCAAAATCCAGAGCCCAAGCCATCTTCTAGCCTCAGCCTCCTGAGTACTTCGGACTGCAAATGTATGCCACCATGCCTGGCTAAGATTTAAATTTTTTTGTAAATATGAAGTCTTACTATGTTGCCCAGGCTAGTCTTAAACTTCTGGGCGCAAGCAATCCTTCCATCTCACTCTCCTAAAGTGTTGGGATTACAGGCGTGTGCCACTGCACCTGGTCTACCCTTTTTGTAATAAGAGACCCTGAGGAAATCTGGCTGCAATGTTTAAGGTTCCATGAGTTATTTTAAGATGAAGACTGACACTGTGCTATAGTGGTCTTCATACTCCCCCACTGTGCTGGGCATCTAACAAGCTCAAGTGAGCTGAACTGAAACATTTGTAAACTACAGTCTCAGTAAATAGATGCTTGGAAAAACAAGATTTATAGTAGATTCAAAGACGGATGAGGATAATTTAAATAATACAATCTGAAAGAGTTGACTCAAGTTACAGATTACAGAAAGTACCCCAGAGTATTTTCAATTAGAAGTTTACTTGGGGCCAGGTGCAGTGGCTTGCGCCTGTAATCCCAGCACTTTGGGAGGCCAAGGTGGGCGGATCACTTGAGGTAAGGAGTTCGAGACCAACCTGACTAACATGGTGAAACCCCGTCTCTACTAAAAATACAAAAATTAGCCGGGTGTGGTCGGAGGCACCTGTAATTTCAGCTACTAGGGAGGCTGAGGCAGGAGAATTGCTTGAATCTGGGAGGCAGAGGTTGCAGTAAGCTGAGATTACACCATTGCCCTCCAGCCTGGGCGAAGAAATGAGACTCCATTAAAAAAAAAGAAAAAAAGAAGTTTACTTGCGTAATGCCATACGGAAAGGAGATGAAAATATAGATGTATATAGGGATATAAACTTGTTGCAAATTACACAAAATTGTATGTTTAAGCATAGTAAAATAGTCCAGTTAAAATTGGGATATACTTAATTTACTAAGAATAATGTAATGCTACCAGAATGCTTAGCAATTAAAAAAACTAAGAGAATATAAGTTCAAAATGAGTGTCACATGACTATAATTGATAGTAAATCTTCACTTACCTCCATAACTTAGGAGTCATGAAAAGAAAGGAGAAGTTAGCAGACCAGGCATGTAAATCAGATGTAAGTAGGACGAAATACAGAAATATTCCTAGTTCTGGGTAACTCAATTTGAGGTCATAAGTTTACTGAATTTGGATTAATCAAGTGGTTCAAGAATTAAGGTAAAATGGTCCAAAAGATCCTGATATATCCAGAAGACATATTACTGAGGTTTTACAAGGCTAATTTGAAAACAGAGATTAACATTTTATGTTTCCTTACATATCATTAAAATAGACCATATTAAAAATCAATTTCAGAAGCTGTTTTATGACTGGAATAAAAAACAATTAAAGATGTAGAGTAACATCGTATTTCTGTCTGATGCTGGAAGGCTATTTTTCATGGCAAGTAATAACTGGATAAACAGAGTGATACTTTAATTTTACGAATAGGAATCCTAGAAAACAAGGTTTTGCTCCTAGAAAACAAAAATATTTGCTTTCAATTAATTTTCTAAAAAGGTTGCGTTGGTCACTTTTTAAACTCCTACAATCTAAGCAGCACTGAATTCCTATTTGATTTTTTTTTTTTTTTTTTTTTTTTTTGCTAATAGTTTTCTTCAGAAGCAAACCTGCTTTAGGGTGAGAAAAAGTTTCAGATCTTAGACAGAACCTTCATTTCCTCTTAAGTGTGTTTCTCCATCAAAAACAAGTATTCAAATAGAGAATCTCAATTATCTAAACCTATTTTTGGCCATCTTCCGGAATTTCTTGTTAAATCTTCTTTGAAATGCCACAGTTGCACTCTTGGAAAACTTGTCTTCCTGGTTTTCAAATTTCTGTTTATTATTACAGCTCTTCAGCTAGAATGCCAGGTCTTTGTGCCGTACTGTTTCTTGAAACTGGAGACTAGCACACTTCCCCCAATTCAATTACTTGCTTTCCATTTGAGAAATTAAAGCCATGTCAATTTTATAAAGTTTTAACTGACTGAATTATTTGAGTTTAAGTTCTCAATTTCATTCCCTTAGCCTAAAACTGGGAAAGATCTTGGTTTTATTAAGAGAAGGAAAGATTCAAGAGTATTAACACATTTCAGTCATTGACTCTCATAATTGATGTAAGTGTAGGGGTTTTCTAACAGGCACAGGCTTGAGATACGACACTCTAAGGAAAAAAGGGAGAGTTCTTATTCAATTCTAGAAATGTTTAAGATTACATACCTAATGATAGTTTATTTACATAAATGTGTTCATATATTTTTGTAAAAGGGACCCACTGTCCTTCATAAAGAGCTTCAGTGAGCTTTTCTACCCTTATCAGCCTTATGTAACTGCCAAATTTACCTCTCCAGCCTGACTTTTACATAGAATTCCAGTTCTGTATATCCAGCGACCTTAAATGAAGACGTTTCAAGCTTAATGTCTAAATATCACCTTAAATATATTGCAGAAATGGAACACATTTTCCCCCTCTTAAACTAGTTTCTTTTCTTTTCTTTTTTTTGACAGAGTCACTCTATCACCCAGGCTTGAGTGCAGTGGCATGATCTTGCCTCACTGCAGTCTCCACTGCCCAGGTTCAAGTGATTCTCCTGCCTCAGTCTCCTGAGTAGCTGGGATTACAGGCATGAGCCACCACGTCTGACTGATTTTTGTATTTTTAGTAGAGGTGGGGTTTCACCATGTTGGCCAGGCTGGTCTTGAACTCCTGACCTCAAGTGATTCACCCACCTCTGCTTCCCCAAGTGTTAAGATTACAGGCATGAGCCACCGCACCCAGCCTTAAATTAGTTTCTTAACTATCTCCTTTCTTTCAGTGATAACTCCATTGTCTTCCATTACAGAAAATGTATAATCTTTTACACCTCCCTTTTATCCAACCCATCATGATATTCAACAATTTTTTTCCTTTGAAATATCTTAAATTTATTCTTTCACCTCCATTCTCATGCCACTATTGCTGTTCAGGTTTTCTTCACCCCTAGATTACTACAATAGTCACATGCCCAGTTTCCTTGCTACCATACTTTATTTCTTAGACATTTCTATATATAGTATTGCCACACTTAATTCCAAACAAATCAATAGGCTATAATGCCTCCCTATTCCCTGCTATATCAAGACTAAAATCCTCTAATTGGTTTTCTAGGCAAAGGCTCAATAGCCTAGTTCTAACCTAGTAATCCAAATTCATGTAACCTTTGCCTTAGGCTTTATGGCACAGATCCCAGGTTACTTCTGGGGGAATGTTGCATTCAATTTTGGCTTAAATTCCTACCTACAAACCAGACAAGTCCATTACTTGACAACTCAATGCATCTTAATTTACAAGCATGCAGGCCACAAATTATAAAATGAAGACATTTTTACTGAGTCAGCAGAAACAACTGTTCAATTCTCCTGCAAGTCCCCGTTACTTACAGTTTTCTGCTGAGGTGATCATCTCATGTGGCATTTATTGCCCTCTACTAAAGTGAGCTATTGTCTGACACTCTGCTCTGTACAGACGTGTTTCTGTTTCCATTTTCAGTTCCTTCTGTACATGGTCTAAGTACCAGTAGTTTAGTCAGTTCTCACCTTTTTTGAGGGGAGGGCGGCAATGGTGGTATCAAAATTTACACCTGGAAAACAGGTCATAAAGAAAATCAATACAGAAGGGAAAGTGCTTTACCACAGGAATTATTATTTAATTGCTGGTTGAATTCTTGACTTTTGGTTAAAAGGTAAATATAACAAATATGTCAACCACCCTCAAAGCCAAACCAAAACCAACAGCAACAGGCTTTTCAATCAATGTAATGTATACATTGGGTTCTGGAAAACAGATAGAAATGTCCTATAAATTTTATATAAATGCTGTATAAGGGTACATAAAAATATATCCTTATTATAAATGATTTAAATGTCATAGCAGTAAACAAATGGTACTTATTTGATGCACAACTTTCTTTGCCTTCTTAGATTTTTTTGAAAGTTTTGGTGTAACTTGGTTTCTTTTTGAAGGGCAGAGCTGGGAGGAGGAGGAAAGGCATTTGGTCTCCTATAAAATTGTCCAAGAAAGTTTATATCACTCAATAAGGTGGCTCCAGTAAGTTTAGGCATTCAAAAACATTCCATTAATTTTAGAGCTATCTTAAAGAATTATAGCAGATCCTCAATGCTTCTGTGATTATGGTAATGGTGTTTCTTGAAAAGTATTTTTAAATGTAAGGATTCTTTATTCTACCACCACGTCAAATAAAGGCCAAAAAACAACAGTTAAACTTTATAGAATTTCACACTTCATTGGAAAGGTTAGAAATGATCAATTGGATCACTAATGACCCCCAAAAGGATATCAAAATTTCACAGGCCTGATTATTCATACCCCTACCCACATGTTTCTGGTTTTGCTGGGGGAAAAAAAAAAGACATTTTAAGGTACCTGAGACCTGAGGAATGAATGTTAATAGCTGACATAGAATGAGAAGAGCTTTGATCAGTGAAGTAGTAAAAAGTAGAGAGCACTCCTAAATTATCAGAAAATAACCTGCATATTTCTGTATTTAGCAGGTATGCAGCCTTTCTACCACTTTACCATAAAGGTATTACTGCTGATTTTCAGCAATCAATGGTCACTTATTTTACACCCACTATGTTTAAGACACTAGGCTAGACTTGCAGAATATACAATAAAGAATAAGATGGCCCCTTCCCATAAGACAGCATGTATTTGTTCTAAGTCAGGTATGGAAGTTTAAATGAGAGAAATGGTATTTTTGGCTGAGGAGGAAAAGTGAACTGAAAAAATTTCATGTAGGGCTTAAACAGCTTAAGTTTTAGACAATTGAAGATGAGGGAAAGGACATTCTAGGAGTAAAAACTTGAGCTAAGGCTCGTATGAAAATCTGAGTGAGGTTTGAAAAAGTATTATTTCTCTTTGGCTTAACAACAGTATTATGGTATTCATTCACAATTACTCTCATAGTGGTAAAGTCAATCTTACTTAAGGCAAAAAATATCCTAGATATAGCATTTTGCCTAGTTAACCCTTTCCTCTCAAGATTTCTCACCTGATTTGCTGAGTTAAAAGCCACAGACCCCCAATTATTTAGGGTAAACTTATTTATGCCTAGGTTTCCTTCCAGTATTTCCTACAAGTTTTTTTTTTTTTTTTTCTTCAAAGCAACACACCATGGCTCTCGAAGGGCTGCAGGCAATCTGACTACCCTTGTTTTCTTTGATTAGAAATGAGGGTACCTTATGCAAAGGAAGGAAAACAATCTCAAACATGGTTATACTCATTTCCCTACTCAATTCCCTAGTACCTACTCTTTGCCTTCATTCTACTGTATATACTTTACTCCTTGCTACTTCATCATGTCTTGGTTCATGTTGTTTTCTGCACTTGCAAGTTATCATTCCTTCATTTCACATAATCAATCTTAACCACTTTTTCAGCCCATCTTGCCTTTCATATCCTCTTATAAGTCTTCTCTGATAAGTTTAAGTCCACATTTCCTTCAAGCTTCTACCACACTTAAGTTAGCAAGCCAGAGTTTACATTCCATTATTCTCTGCTTGTTTCTTGTATGTTAGCATAATACTCCCATATAGGGTACAGTTCTTTGCTGACAGGGACTATCTTTTATAGACTATAGTGAAGTACTGGGCCTAGAATAGGCCCTTAATAATAAAGATAATGTCACTTTAAAAATGCAAGCAGAAAACGCTTAAGGCATTTAAAAGTAGTATTTTAACAATAACTATTTTAGATTAAATAAAACTATATTTATTCTTCTTTTCAGAACTTGAAACCTCAAATTATCACCTCAGATCATCATGCTATTAAAAAGTAGATTTGTGGCTGGGCGCGGTGGCTCACGCCTGTAATCCCAGCACTTTGGGAGGCTGAGGCAGGCAGATCACAAGGTCAGGAGATCGAGACCATCCTGGCTAACATGGTGAAACCCCGTCTCTACTAAAAACAGAAAAAAAAAATTAGCCGGGCGAGGTGGCGGGCGCCTGTAGTCCCAGCTACTCAGGAGGCTGAGGCAGGAGAATGGCGTGAACCCAGGAGGCGGAGCTTGCAGTGAGCCGAGATAGTGCCACTGCACTCCAGCCTGAGCGACAGAACGAGACTCCATCTCAAAAAAAAAAAAAAAAGATTTTCATATGAATAAAACTGTCCAACTCTATCACTTATACACAACACAGCCATGAACAAAAGCGGCAGTCATTATTGATAACCCAATCTCCTCTGAACCAAACAATTTCTGGCAGTAGTAGAGATTTACAAATACATAGCCTGCTAACAACCACTAGGCCTATAATGGAAAAGGTTTGTAATTTGAATCCTTTGGAGTGTGCATCTTTCAAATGTGTAGTGAAATCATAAATACAACGTAATTTTGTTCAGTTTGGAATGAAGTGAAATTTTGCTTAAAGGAAGTGAAGATTATTCAAGTTGAAGCTTTAGTTAACTTGCATTAGTCACTAGCACTCTACTTCCCAAAAAAAAAAAAGTCAATCTTAGGAAAAATTGCGATCAAACATCCTTGACTTAAAACACATTCAGCACAATTTTTAAAACCTCTATACCTACATTACAGAATACAGTAGTAGTTCACCCTTATCCACAGGAGATACCTTCCAAGACCACCAGTGAATGCCTGAAACTGTGGATAGTATGAAACTTTATATATATATGCTATGTGCTTTCCTATACATATATGAGATAAAGTTTTATTTGTAAATTAGGCACAGTAAGATTAACAAGAATAATACTAAAATAAAACAATAAAAAAATGCAGGCATCAAATACTCTTGCGGCTTGGGGCCATTATGAATTAAATAAGGATTATTGAACACAAGTACTGTGATCCTGGAATAGTGAATCTGATAACCATGATGGCTACTAAGTAACCAACAGGCAGATAGTGTCTATAGCATAGATACAATGGACAAAGAGATGACTGCTGTCCTAGGCAAGATGGTGCAAGATTTCATCATGCTACTCAGAATGACACACAATTTAAAACTTAAGCATTGTTTATTTCTGGAGTTTTTCCATTTAATATTTCCAGACTTCAGTTGACTGTGTAACTAAATACGTGGAAAATGGGAGACATTACTGTATTACATAAGACTTGATAATAAGGTACATGTTTATAAAATGTAATGATATTCAGCATACACTTTATTAAGGCAAGAAAATATATTGAAATAGTGCCATTTTTATTAACGTTTTAGAAAATATTCAAACAAGGTTTAAAATAATTATACTCCAGAAGCTTTATAGGTGTTAAATAAAAATTTTTTAAAAACTAGGCCAGGTGCAGTGGCTGATGCCTGTAATCCCAGCACTTTGGAGGGCTGAGGCAGGCGGGTCACCTGAGGTCAGGAGTTCAAGACCAGCCTGGCCAACATGGTGAAACTCCATCTCTATAAAAATACAAAAAAACAGCTGGGCGCGGTGGCTCACGCCCGTAATCCCAGCACTTTGGGAGGCTGAGGCGGGCAGATCACAAGGTCAGGAGATCGAGACCATCCTGGCTAACACAGTGAAACCTAGTCTCTACTAAAAATACAAAAAATTAGCTGAGTGTGGTGGCGGATGCCTGTAGTCCCAGCTACTTGGGAGGCTGAGGCAGGAGAATGGCATGAACCCAGGAGACGGAGCTTGCAGTGAGCCAAGATCACACCACTGCAGTCCAGCCTGGGCGACAGAGCAAGATTCCGTCTCAAACAAACAAACAAATAAACAAACAAATTAGCTTGGTGTGGTGGCGCATGCATGTAATCCCAGCTACTCAGGAAGCTGAGGCATGAGAATCGCTTGATCCCAGGAGGCAGAGGTTGCAGTAAGCTGAGATCGCACCACTGCATTCCAGCCTGGTAACAATGTGAGACTGTCTCAAAATAAATAAGTAAATAAATGAATAAAAATAAAATTAAAATGATTGTAAACTTCAGTTAACAGAATCATCCAGAACTCCAGATTGCCCCATTGATTCAATTAAATTTTTGTCTGATAAAACTTTTAGAAATTCTTCTTCTTTTTTTTCATTTACATTGCCTTTCCTTTAACAACTTCCAGTGGGGGTAGTTTTCCTTTTTGTTAATCATGTCTCACACAGTCAAAGTGTCGATCTGACAAAGGGTAAGAGTAATGAAATCTAACATAATTTCTATAATGGTAAAGTTAAACACAATTTCCAGAATTCTAAGATGATACTGAATTTTCCACATAAATCTATGAGATTATATTTAATTTTTCCCATCTGCTGTTTTAAGTAATACACCAGTGTACTAAATATTTCACAAATGAATATATTGAAGGCTGACTCTCTTCTAGGATTATAAAAATCTGGGACAAGATAAAGCCAAGTTCAATATCTTATTTAAAATTTAAAGGCTTGGAGAAAGACAATAACTTAAGGTCTTTCAACTAAGCAATGGCAGAGCCAATTTTCAAGTATTTGAATATGACCACAATTAACTTTTCTGGGACAGGAAGAGTTTAAGCTTCTGTTTACACTGTCATTTCTCTGGCAAAGTTACCAAGCTACCTAAATACTTCTTTATCACAATATTCACGAACATGAATTTTATTATAACACATTATAATCTTTTATTCTGATTCATGTCATGGCCTTCTAAACCTGTAGGTAAGCTTTAGCTTCTTGTACATGCTCAATTGTTATCTGAATAAAATGCATCCCGATGACACTGAAGAGACTAGTAACAGAGGCAAGTGCCTCTGAACAGAGACATATTGGATGAATGAATAGCTGTACACACATAACTGACCATTGTTTGAGACTTTAAAAATGAGGACAATGCAGAAAATAACTTATAGATTCTCAACATAAGAATCATCAAATTAATGAATGTTTTCACTTCTAATTTATAATTTTACTTCATTTTGCATATTATTCTTAATTCTTGTATGAATTCTTCAATGAATCCTAAGTTATTTCTTTAGACATGCCTGTTAAAGCATTTTCCCCCATAAGAGCAAGTAAGATAATTGAAAGATTATAAAAAGGATTATTTAATCCAAAAAATTGACTTTATAATTTCTATGAGAACTTTTATCTTTTCAACTGAGAGAAACTAAATACAAAAATACTGAATAAAAAAAGTAAATAGTCTGAAAAACAGAGAAGGCCCTAAGATTTTGTTTATTGGAAATAGGATTCTTAAAAGTCTGATTTATCTTTTAAAACTGCCATGCTAAATAAGTCAGATTAAATCATTATTAATTCAAACAGATATTATCTACTGTGTCAGACATTTTCATTTTAATGTTTTCTTTATATATGGAAGAAAATTATGTTTAGTTAAAATAGATACCACAAATTGTAAAATTATACATTCTAAATTAATACATTAAAATGAAAATTAAGCAGCACAATTTTATATAAAAAATTATAATACTAGGCTGGGCACAGTGTCTCATGTCTGTAATCCCAGCACTTCGGGAGGCTGAGGCGGGTGGATCACGAGGTCAGGAGCTCGAGGCCAGCCTGGCCAACATGGCGAAACCCATCTCTACTAAAAGTACAAAAATTAGCTGGGCATAGTGGTGTGCGCCTGTAATCTCAGCTACTCAGGAGGCTGACGCAGGAGAATCGAATAACCCGGGAGGCAGAGATTGCGGCAAGCCAAGATCAGGCCACTGCACTCCAGCCTGAGTGACAGAGCAAGACTCTTGTCTCAAAAAAAAAAAAAAAAAAAAATCAAAATAAACAAAAAGGGAATTCTCAACTACTTTTTAAAAAAGGAGTTCTCTCCATAGAAGGCCTAATTTGGAAATATGCTTGGGTCCCTACACAAAGTCGTCCAGAAGCCAGACGATTTTCCAGTGTAGTCCAAAAGCCAGATGATTTCAGGGCAAAGCATTTTAAAGATACGGATTTAGGTAGGCAAGATCCAGAGGCAGAGTACTGTGGGTCTGGGTGGGCAGGTAGAATTCAGATGCTGGGAAAAACACAAATGCAATGCTAGGAAAAGGGGTCACGCCTTACAATTCAGGCGGGACAGATACAAATGAAATAGTTTCTTAATGAGGTAGAACGAGGAAGTTATTAACTCCTGTTCTTATTGGATTCTAACATACAAGCTAATTTGAATTCATCAGCCTAAGCAAGGTTGCCTTGGATTTTGAAGTTGTCTTAAAGAATAAACTGTAGAGAAACCATAGGGTCAACCAGATGAATGATGAAATGAAAAAAACAGCAATTAAATACTTTTAGAAAGTATTACAACTTAATACTTTAAAAAATCCTGTATCTTGAGCTAGTAGCAAAACTAACTGGAATTCCGGACCTCTATAGTGCTTTCTTGCAACATCTCAGAAAGAACATCTGGGAATCCAGTTTAGTCTGCTAAGAGACTTAAGATTTACATCAGATATATTGTCAAGGTTTCTCTTGTCCTTGTTACCAAAGAGGTAAAAGAAGCGTAAAATTTATTCTTCTGCTGACACATTATCTCAACGAGAAATAGAGCCCTTACAAAGACTTATCTTAGATGCGAAACTACATTATTGTACTTGGCAAGTACCATTTCATGCTTCTCATTTTTTTCCTCTCTGATCCTTTAATGAGACTGTGATGTTGATGATCTATAAATTTGATCTAATTGAGGCCAGGAGAATTCTACTGAAAATATAATTTCTGAGTACCCATACCAATATTGGTATCAATGTATTTTTTAATCAGAGAATTAACATAGTACTGAATATGAGGTAACCAGCTCTATTTACTATACTAGTCACCAAATGACCTGAGTTCACTAAGAGAGTCTCTGGGCTCAAGCCTAGTAGCCTTACAGGCTAATAGCAGGGAAATATAGAAGCATGTAAATAATGTGATGACTTAACATAAGCAATAATGAGACTGTTTTAAGCGTGATAGTAGAGAAAAGGCAGTTTTTTTTTTTTTTTTTTTGAGACGGACTTTTGCTCTTGTTGCCCAGGGTGAAGTGCAATGGCATGGTTTCAGCTCACTGCGAGAACTGCCTCCTGGGTTCAAGTGATTCTTGTGCTTCAGCCTCCCAAATAGCTGAGATTACAGGCATGCGCCACCGTGCCTGGCTAATTTTTTTGTTTTTAGTAGGGACAGGGTTTCACCAGGTTGGCCAGGCTGGTCTTGAACTCCTGACCTTAGGTGATTCTCCTGCCTTGGCCTCCCAAAGTGCTGGGATTATAGGCGTGAGCCACCGTGCCCAGCCGGCAGTTATTAATTTTTAACACAAGTGTATGTGTGGGAGGTGGGGTTGCCCTTCTGATGTAATACCTAAGAAAATGAAGGATGAATAGGAATTTGCTACACTACCATGATTGCTCTACAAGAGGTAGAATGAAATTAGTGATTGTTATTAAGCCTTGCCATAAGTCCAAATCTTTAAATTGATATGAAATATTAAGAAAATTGTATGTCTAGAATTTGGATTATTTAGTTTGCAGCCTTTTAGTTGCAAAAGGTGTATTTTCTCTTCTAGATTTTGGTAAGCATCCAAAGAGGGACAGTGTCCTTAACTGACATTTGGTGCATATATATATATATATATATTTATATATACATATTTTTTAGACAGAGTCCCACTCTGTTGCCCAGGCTGGAGTGTGGTGGCATGATCTTGGCTCAGTGCAATGTCTACCTCCCCAGTTCAAGCGATTCTCCAGCGTCAGCCTCCTCAGTAGCTGGGATTACAGGCACGCACCACCATGCCCGGCTAATTTTTTTATTTTTAGTAGAGACAAGGTTTCACCATGTTGGTCAGGCTGGTCTCAAACTCCTCACTTCAGGTGATCCACTCACCTCAGACTCCCAAAGTACTGGGATTACAGGTGTGAGCCACGGTGCCTGGCCTGGTGCTTTACTTTAAAAACAACCAAGTATGACCTGTACATTGTGTAGACTTACTCTGGACAGTAGGGTGAACGTAGTTTTCTCAGGGAACTATGCCATTACATTAAGGACTCTATTAAATTCATTTGTCTGTATGTACATCCATGTATCACAAATACACACATGACATGAACACATATATACCTCATCTCCAATGTTACTCAAATATATTTCTCATTGCATGACTCCCTGGTGGTGGGACCAATAGAGAATATGAGAAGATAACTTGTACTTAGTATTTTCACATACAAACCTATCTTTAAGACATTACAAAAAATAAGTTGTAAAAATGTCAGTGTTATTCGTCTCTAATATTTTTTTCCCTTCTAAAACAAGTGCGTAAAAGCCTATCATACTATCTCTGATTTCTATTTCAATGGAAGCAGTCAGTACAATGTGTGAAGACCTGGGCATAAAAGAAGCATTAAACTAGCATTAAACAAGACATCAGCATTAAACAAGACATCAGCATTAAACAAGACAATAAAGTAAGACTAAAAGCACTTTGGAAACTAAAAGTACTACCTAAAAGGAAGGCATCACTATCATTTTGAGCATTTATTTAATGTAGTTTTGTCTCCTCTGCCTCTTATTGGTTATAGGATAGAAGCTGTAGATATAATTCCTAAAAGCATGAACTTCGAAGTCAAAGCATCTGAGCTTGAATCTGGACTCCCTGGCTTGCTGGTTATGTGACATGAGGCATGCTATTTTTCTGTGACTTGGTTTCCTTACCTATAACATATGGATAACAATGGACCTCTCTCAGAGGGTGGTTGTGAGGACTAAATGGGCTTATAAATGTGAAAGTTGCTGGCAAAGGATAAATACTAAATGTGTTAGCAGTTCTATTTCTACCGCTAATAATAGCACATAAACTTTGAGTTTTCCATATACACTTTAGAAAAATCAACAACCCTTTCAGGTAGGTATTAAAATGTTTTTATTTGATGGTTTGGGTCCTTTTCACTATAATAATCACATAAAATAATAAAAATTTACTGGCCTATTTTCCAGAGGGGCAAATAAATATTAACAAATGTGTCAGGGCTGATGTTCATTTACAATTCTTTCTCATATCCATAATCTTATAATTTGGAAGAGAACCAAGGTAGTCTAAAAAGTACTTGAAAACTGAAGAGCCTGCATTAAAGGATGCACTAAATACAATCTTTTCAACCAAGTGATATTGTTTAATCAACTCTCAACAATAATTTAGGTTCAAAAGACTGGCAAAGACAGTACAGAATGAGTATTTTCTGCATATATATAATGCCAGCATCAACTGACCCACTGTCAATTTCAGAGTAAGACTGACTTACTGGGAACACTCCTTTTAATCAATAACTTAGCATGTGCCTGGTAGTGGGAAACACACACACACATATACACACACACACACACACACACCTCTAATTGAAGCTAAATTCCTATTTAACTACAGAAAAAGAATTCCAAGGGTAGTACTTCTAAACCTAAGCTATGGCTCTGTAGTCTCACTAATGTCTAAGCGTCCTAGAATATAAACATCAAAAAATCCTCTTTTGATATTATTAACTCAACTCTCCCCAAATCAAAAGTTTATGATTATATATCCTTGTGGAATTGATTCCTTCCAGTTTATCCAGATTCTTCACCTTTATTTGCTTTTATGGTCTTAAGATGGAAATGACTACTTAATAATCCAGTTCTATACTGGGTTTCTTACTGCCTCCAAGAAATCTTCTTCTTGAAGACAAGCGCCAACTTACAAAAACTTTTAGAGATATTTAAAAATTATGTCCCTAGCCCTAGTATCTTCATTTTATATATATATATATATATATATATATATATATATATATATATATATATACTTGAGACGAAGTCTCGCTCTGTCACCCAGGCTGGAGTGCAGTGGAGCGATCTCTGCTCACTGCAACCTCCGCCTCCCGGGTTCAAGCTATTCTCCTGTCTCAGCCTCCTAAGTACCTGAGATTACAGGCATGAGCCACCACACCCGGCTAATTTTTTGTATTTTTAGTAGAGACAAGGTTTCACTATGTTGGTCAGGCTGATCTCGAACTCCTGACCTCAAATGATCTGCCCGCCTCAGCCTCTCAAAGTGCTGGGATTACAGCCGTGATCCTGTGTGCCTGGCCAATATTTTTGTTTTATAGGTCTCAATACTGTCAGTTCTGTTAAAACTCTGCTTATTTCTAGTAAAAACTATTCTAAAATTTAAACAAAATCCAACTTTCTTACCATTTCCTTTAGTCAAAAATCATCTTTTGTTAGCACTAATGCCTTACAATTTTTTTTTTTTTTGAGATGGAGTCTCACTCTGTCGCCTGGGCTGGAGTGCAGCCGCGCGATCACGGCTCACTGCAACCTCTGCCTCCCGGGTCCAAGTGATTCTCCTGCCTCAGCCTGCTGAGTAGCTGGGATTACAGGTGTGCGCCACCACGCCCACCTGATTTTTTTTGTATCTTTAGTAGAGACGGAGTTTCACCATGTTGGTCAAGCTGGTCTCAAAATCCTGACCTCCTGATCCACCCACCTCGGCCTCCCAAAATACTGGTATTACAGGCGAGAGCCACAGCGCGCGGCTCTACCTTACATTTTTAAAGCTAGGATTTGTTCAAGCTGATATGGTGATTTGCTTCACTTCAAAAGATGCCTTATTATCTTGACTAACAGTGTTTTTCCTGTTTTACCAATTTTAAGGTCCTGTAAGGCAGTCATTTCTATAATGTACACATCCACTATTAGTAGAAAACCCTTGCTTTGGAGTATTTGCCTCCCTGAAACTTGATTTGCCCAGTTTTGCCCTCTTGTGCAATAAAGAATAAACAAGATTATTTTTTTTTTCCTTTTTCAAGCAGGCTTCTCAGTACCTCTAGACACTCCTCACGACATTCAAACACCTCATAGTTTCCATTCTCTGAATCCACTCTAGTTGGTTCACATTCATCTACATATTCTACATGTGGCCTGATACGAGCTACATACCAAGACTGCCAATTAACAATGGTCTGGGGAAACAAATGTTTATCAGCCAATAGCAGTTTAACCCAAATAAATAATTAATTTGCATGCTAGCTTTGAAATTTGCTGAACCTTTACCTATAAACTCCAAATTAAATTCTCCAACTTGAGTATACAGAAATCAAGACCATCTGGCATTATTGAAAAGAAACATCAAAGGGACTTGGTTTCTTAATAGAATATAAGGAGTATTTTAAAATCATTACAAATTTTTCCTGAGGTTATACCTATGTAGAACTTTCTAGAAAAAACAAGTTATCAATTCTTAAAGCTCCAAATTCAGGCCAGGCATGGTGGCTAATGCTGTAATATCAGCACTTTGGCAGGTTGAGGCGGGAGGACTGCTTGAACCCAGAAGTAGACATGCCTGGGCAACAAAGTGAGACCACATCACTAACAAAAAATTTAAAAAATTAGCCGGGTGTGGTGGTGCATGCCTGTAGTTCCAACTACTCAGGAGGCTGGGTGGGGAAAATCACTTGAGCCTGGGAGATCGAGGCTGTAGTAAGCCATGATTGTGCCACTGCACTGCCAATACAGCAAGAACCTGCCGCAAAAAAAAAAAAAAAGAAAAAAACTCAAAACCCATACAAAAAGGAAAAGCTCCAAATTCCTCGGGTTTTGGAGGTATCTAAACACATCTAAAAATCATTAATTCAAAAATGGCATAACAGCTTAACTATTTGAGTCATTTTGTCTTTTTTTGAGACGGAGTTTCGCTTTTGCCCAGCACCCATTAAAATGCTGACAAAAGTGGCGTAACAGAGGGTTTGACTTCAAATCTGAACCATAGGCCTGTTTTGGCAACAAACACCCCCCCTCCAAAATAGCCAGACTTTTAGACCTCCAAAATAATGTAGTTTATTCTGTTAGCCCAGCTGTTTCTCTGGTTCTAAACATTTTTTTTTAGATGGAGTCTCACTTTGTTGTCCAGGCTGGTGTGCAGTGGCAGGATCTCGCCTTACTGCACCCTCCACTCCCCGGGTTCAAGGGATTCTCCTGTCTCAGCCTGCTGAGTAGCTGGGATTACATGCGCCTGACATTTTTGTATTTTTAGTAGAGTTGGGGTTTCGCCATCTTGGCCAGGCTGATCTTGAACTCCTGACCTCGTGATCCAAAATGCTGGGACTACAGGTGTGAGCCACTGTGCCTGGCCTTAAACTTGGCCTTTCTGAATGAAACTACTATTGCTCTTTTAAATTATAAAATTAGTGTGTGAGACAAATGGATTAAGACATACCATTTTCGCTTACATCATAAATGGGTCACATTCTGAGAAAAATGTATTATACTAGATAGCCCAAACATTTATTGTTTATTCGTGTCATGTTTACATTTTATAACCATATGTTTAAAATGAAATGTCCGTAACTATTGGCTGTCATTAATAGTAAGAAATGTTTTTTGAATATCCAATGTGAATTCCACAATTTTATAACAGCTCAGCTTTTTGATAAATGTAACTATTGAGGTACAAAAGAAGAAACAAACTCATAATTTGATATACAGGTCTTTTTTTTTTTTTTTTTTTTGAGGCAGGGTCTTGCTCTGTCACCCAGGCTGGAGTGCAGCGGTGCCACCTTGGCCCACTGCAACCTTCACTTCCCAGGTTCAAGCAATTCTCCTGCCTCAGCCCCCCACCATGTAGCTGGGACTGCAGGCGTGCACCACCACACCTGGCTAATTTTTGTATTTTTAGTAGAGATGGGGTGTTGCCATGTTGCCGAGGCTGGTCTTGAACTCTTGAACTCTGGTGATCTGCTGGCCTCAGCCTCCTAAAGTGCTGGGATTATAGGCGTGAGCCACCACGGCCAGATTTCTCTCTTTAAGCAAATTCTGACCAGTACACGTATTTCAGAAGTTATTTTTCTTACCCTCCTGCTCAGAATACTTCATGACCTCCCTTGCCTCAAATTTTTTTTTTCCACTATGAAAAGGTATCCTTGGGGATGACATGTGGATATGGTAGAGGAGGAAGCCAGAGTAAACAAGATGCATCTTCCTGTATCCTCGATCTTGAGGAAAAATTCTAATCTTAGGCATTTTTACATTACAATACTATGGAATAGATATAAAGTTGGTAATTTTTAGATAAAATTCAAATTTAAGGAAAATATCTCTGAGCCAGAAGCACAGCACTAAACCTCTTCTCTAGAGGTAAATATAATCTTTCTAGTCCCTGGCACAGTAATGAATTGGATTAAGAAATAAATTCACTAATCGAAATATCCAACTAGAAGGGTATATATAAGGCTAATAACAACTGACTTTGGATGATAAAAATGATTTTTAAATAAAATTTTTTTTGCTCTTCCTGAGGTTTCTATGTCTATATAGTACTTTATTTTAATTTATAAGAAAAATTAACAGAAAAATGCTAAATTTTTAGATACGAAAGTTTCATTGCATTATCAAATCTTTATCAGTATAAAATAAACCAGATTTGTATTTCTCTAGTTTGTTTACTAATACAGTTTCAAATTAAAACAGATTTAAATACCCCTTTTCTTACACTTACCTTTTCTCGAGGTCTGGGGGGCTTGAAGAGTGGGGAAAGGACAGTGAAATCTCTCAACCACAAACTCAAGAAGTAATTCTTGAATTCCTTTTCAATATTGCTTTGAGAACTTAAGAGCAAGCTGTTCCTCTGAAACTGATTTTAAACTCATCTGATTTTGAAAGTTTTCTTCCATGACAGTTAATTCATTATCATGTCTAAAGTTCCTGAACACAGTAGGACTCCCTTTTATAGATTTCCAAAGTAAGTATGTGGAGGTAAGGTTGCTTCAAATAATCACTTTTATTTTTCAAGGATTTCTCTCTCTCCTTTTCAAAAAACACTTTGCCCATCACAAAAATCATACATGCTTATTTATAATCAAGAAGATCCCTCTTGCCCCAATAAGATTTATCTCTCACCCAGAGTAAACCAGCAAAACAGTTTAGCATATGAATTATTCTGGTGAATCTATTCAACTATTTGATGATCTTTTACTTATTCAATAATGAACAATTTTTTAGCTCATTAAATATTCACTTGATATTTTAAATAACTGCACAGTATCCTACTGAACGTTATTTAATCAGCCTTTTATTACTGAATGCTTTATAAACAATACTATAACACACACATGGATTACTTCTTTAAAAAGTGGATCTGTTAACTGCTTTTACAGTATTGGAAAACTGAGATAATTATTCTTTTAATGTTCATAAATCTTAAGGATATAACATAACTGGTTCATACATAACCATTTGAAGAATTTAAAAAGTCAACTATATAACTTGTCAGTATAAAATTAATACCTGAACCTCAGGACCTGATGTTTAGGCTACTGTTCTGAAGTTTCTTAAATTTAACTTTTTTTTTCCATATTGCTAATACATTTAAAAGGTTAACCTACATGAATAAATGAGAAACAATGATAGAAGTGTTATATACCTCAGGTCATACCATGGGAAGGATGGTTAATGTTAGACTGTTAAGGTCAAGAAACAGTGCACATGAGAAATTCTGCCTTATCAAAAAAAAAAAAAAATGTACAGGCATTAGTTGGGGGAGAACTGGAGTGATTAAATGGCATAAATAAAGGCAAAGAGAAAGAAAAATGGATTAGAACTAGTTAATTTGAAGAAAAATTAAACAACATAGAAAATGTTGGGACAAGACCACAACATATCAAAGTTAGAAATTTAAATTTTATACTATAGGGAAAAAAATTAGGAAGATCAAAATAGTAGTATATATTATATAGAAGATGAAACTGTTAGTTTAAAACAGCTAGAGGTGACCAGGCATGGTGGCTCACGCCTGTAATCCCAGCACTTTGGGAGGCTGAAGTGGGTGGATTACGAGGTCAGGAGTTTGAGACCAGCCTGGCTAACATCGTGAAACCCTGTCTCTACTAAAAATACAAAAATTAGCTGGGCGTGGTGGCAGATGCCTGTAATCCCAGATCTGCAGGAGGCTGAGGCAGGAGAATTGCTTGAACCTGGGAAGTGGAGGTTGCGGTGAGCTGAGATAGTGCCACTGCACTCCAGCTTGAGCAACTGAGCAAGACTCCATCTCAAAAAAACAAAAACAAAAAACAAATAACAACCACCACCAAAACAGCTAGAGGAAAAGAACTAGTTAAAATGCTGCTAAATAGAAATAAGTGAAAAACAACGAAGTACTTAATTATAGTAGAAATTTCAAGGATGAAGGAATCAAAGACACTGTGGTTCATTTGGGTATATGACAAACATGAGCAAATTCAGTGTGTTTCTTGGGGTCATTAGTTTTGGATCCACCTAAATTGATCACGCAGAAAACAATTTCAAAGCAATCAATGCAAAATTTGCAGTCCTGATCATCACACATATACCTATTAACCACCCATTTAAACATTCTGTTTGTATTTTTTTTTTTGGTGACGAAGTCTTGCTGTGTTGCCCAGGCTGGAGTGCAGTGGGCAGACCTCAGCTCACTGCAAGCTCTGCCTCCCGGGTTCACGCCATTCTTTTGCCTCAGCCTCCCGAGTAGCTGGGACTACAGGCGCCCGCCACCTCACCCAGCTAGTTTTTTGTATTTATTTATTTATTTTAGTAGAGACGGGGTTTCACCATGTTAGCCAGGATGGTCTTGATCTCCTGACCTCGTGATCCACCCGTCTCGGCCTCCCAAAGTGCTGGGATTACAGGCTTGAGCCACCGCACCTGGCCTTCTGTTTGTATTCTAAGTGGTCTGATGGTGGGGGGGGGTCTCAAATCAGAGTCATAAAAATATTCTGTCGTATCTGCAGACGTCAAATAGGATAAGGCACATACACCTGTCAAGATTGTCTTAAAGAAGTATGAAAAACTGGGCCGGGCATGGTGGCTCATGCATGTAATTCCAGCACTTTGGGAGGCCGAGGTGGGCGAATCACGAGGTCAGGAGTTTTAGAGACCAACCTGGCCAATATGGTGAAATCCCGTCTCTACTAAAAATACAAAAAAATTAGCCGGGAATGGTGGTGGGTGCCTGTAATCCCAGCTACTCGGGGGGCTGATGCAGGAGAATTGCTTGGACCCAGGAGGCGGAGGTTGCAGTGAGCTGAGATTGCACCACTGCACTCTAGCCTGGGCAACAGAGTGAGACTCTTACTCAAAGTATGAAAAACTGAATCTGTAGCTCAGGCTAAAAGCTTAAACAGCTACAAGATATGGCCCCTATCAACTCTCTGATCCTATTAGCTACTATTCTTCCTGTTTACATTTGATCACAGCCACATGCGCCTCTTTGCTGTTCCATGTACACACACAAAATACTTCAGCCTCAGGGTCTCTGTATTTGTTATTTCCTCTGCTCAGAAGGGTCTTCTCCCAGGTACCTACATGGGTTTGTTCCCTTATTATTTCTAGGTCTTTGTTCAAATGACATCTCTGTAGGGTATTTCCTGACCATACTATTTAAAAATATCTCTCTTCTGCCTTACAAACACTTTTATCACATCATTCCCACTTTCCCTGCCTTATTTTCACCACAGAACTTTGGTCACTCTCTGCCATACCAAATATAGTACCTACCAGATTTTCTGTCCATTCATTCCATCACTCACTCCTCTACCCACAAGATTAGCAAGCTCCACGGGGGCTGGGATATATCTTTTTTATTCAGTGACAATCTTCAGTACCTAAACAGTAAATAAATGTGTACCTCTCTACATATAAATGTTTCAAATCTATTTTTAATGTTGCTTGTCGAACATTAACATTTTCACACTTCCAGAAATGACATTAATAAAAATATAAACAAATTGACATAAAAATCTGTGTAGACTAAGCTAAAATTTACAAACTCTTAATACAAGGTACGTTTAAACTTTCTCAATTATGGGACAACAAATAATAGACTTCATTGCTTCATACTAAAATGGTATTTTTGACTAATCACAAGGAAACTTAAACTACCATATAGTTATAATCACAGGTATTCAGTCCAAAGAGGAAAAAAGTTTTAGTGGTACTATGAGAACCTGTATCTCTGAAAATGTTAGCTCCATAAGTGTAAGCACGCCCGAAGATTATAAGATAATAAAATGTGGAAACAGGCAAACTATGGGGTGATTTGATGTTTCTACCACTTGCTAAAGATTTTCTTTAATAGAATCATTCGTGCTAAGTGGATAAAAGTTACAAATTACAAAAGATACAGAATACATCCAATAAAAAATCAGACTGAGGAATATTTAGTGTAAAACTGGCTTAAAATTTTTTGTCAGCAGAATTTCTCAACATCTAACCCTATAGCAAATAATACAAATAACAAGGAGATTCTTCAAGCAGCTGGCATTTCTTCAAAACACAAAGGTCCAATTATAAGAAAAATATCACATTATTTAAAGTCCTACAGAATTGGAGGAGAATCTGTACTACTCATGTTTTTGCATAAATTCCATGATTTATAAATAAATAAACCCAAAATATAAATTATAAACATTTAATTTCAGTATAATGTAGACAAAAACAGCAGCTAACTTGTCATCTTTCACAGTAATTTTAACGTAAAAGGTTTAAACATTTATTTTGCCAATATAGTTTTCATTGCATATAGGCTTAAAAAAAAAAAGACATCCAAAATACCTGAGATGTATTTTATAAGTAAACAAAGAAAGAACATAAACTTAAATTTCTGGTGGAGGAGTTAGGTCTTCATTAAAAGGGTTCAAGCTGTTAGTAATAAAATGGAAGTAATCCCTTGACGTGTGTAAAATAAAATTTTTTAGTAGATGGGAATGTATTGATGATAGTCTCTTATTTCTTCTCCCAGATATGCAAGTGATATATCTGAATACTTACTAGAGCCAAATCTATCTCAAAAGTTTAGGTCATTTTTTTTTTCCTTTTTGATAGTATTCAATGAGAAATAACACTTTAAATAAAACTTTTTTCATGAGGAAGGTACTGTAATTATCCACCTGCAAAAGGAAAAAAATACAATTTGATTTAGAATGTCAACTTCTAAATATATAAATATATTTAGAGAAAGAATAATTTATGAAAGTATAATCTTGCTAATCCAAGTAGGGCTAACTGATGCATGTACCAGTAATGACACTTAGCGGCTTAAAAACACCTGTAACTCTGAATTTACCAAAAAGATCCATAACTAACTGAAGAAAATCTTTAATGTTAAATATGGAACTTAGTCTACAGCTAGGCTAAGTTTTCAAATCTACTATCACATATTAATCTGTGTGATCTTGAGAGATTTATACTTGAATACAAAATGCAAACAGAGTAACTGAAATACATTTCTTGCTACCTCCTGGATACTCTCCTGTAGTCCTCTGAGTAAGCTCCAAAATCAATCCATATTCCAAATAACAGACTTAAGATGTTCAATATTGGAACTCTTTGGTATCAATTAAAAAAGAAACTTAAATGAAAAATATTAGTATTTTTTTCCAAATAAGAAAAAATGAAAACTTAATATATACCCCCATATAACTATGTGCAGTTTGTTTTGCAAAACAAAAAACCAAAATAAGATTAACACTGAAAGGTATAAACTTTCATTTTACTGTTGGCTCCTTATGTGTTTCAAAATTACAACTCTACAAATAAAATATCTAGTACTGTTGAGAGTTTCCTAAATGTTATTTTTCATTAGGTATCGACAGGCCACCTCTTCTTCTCTAAGAAGAGACTGGAATGTATATACTACTTCAATAAGTTTTAATGAAGCATTTTTCCTGTATTTTCTTACTTCTCAAATATTTCAATTTTCCTTAAATCTACTGTCAGGATTAAAAACAAGAAAAGTTTTCATTTAGCTATAAAAGCTCCAAATGATCCTTCTTCATGCTTAAGAGCACTTAAAGATGTAAAGAGTCATCTGAAAATGTAAAATGCAAATGTTTTCTTGCCATTTAGAAGACAGATTGAATATAATTTTCTAAAACCTGACTTCAGATACATTTAGGAATACAAAGAAAAAGAAACAAACAATACCTAACTCCTGAGTTGTTCTGAAAAATATTAGGCAGTATTGGGTAAACTTTGTAATTCATTCAATAAATATTCTTTTTTTTTTTTTTTTGAGACAGTCTTCCTTTATCGCCCAGGCTGGAGTGCAGTGGCGCGATCTTGGCTCACTGCAAGCTCCGCCTCCCAGGTTCACGCCATTCTACTGCCTCAGCCTCCCGAGTAGCTGGGACTACAGGCGCCCACCACCATGCCTGGCTAATTTTTTGTATTTTTTAGTAGAGACAAGGTTTTCACTGTGTTAGCCAGGATGGTCTTGATCTCCTGACCTCTTGATCTGCCCGCCTGGGCCTCCCAGAGTCCTGGGAGATTACAGGCGTGAGCCACTGCGCCTGGTCTCATTCAATAAATATTCTAAGCATTTGTGTTAGGTCCTGGAATATTTTTAGTGGAATCAAAAATTATATATTTGGTGAAGTCTTTCATGCAATGGTTGAAAGGAAATAAAGAAAACAAGTTAAGAGCTTGATAAATGATTTTTAAAAGCACCAAGACAGTGTTTCCATGTAAATGCTGGCATTTAGTTCTATCCACTATGTATCGTATATTGGGAACAAAATGTTGCTGGATAAAAACTGAGAGTTTTTATATAATATTTTATCTTCAAATTAGAATTTAAACAAAAAGGTTCTTTACCTTTCGAATACAATTTCTTTTTTTGCTGTTGTTGAGACAGAGTCTCACTCTGTCACCCAGGCTGGAGTGCAGTGAGTACAGTGGTGTGATCTTGGCTCACTGCAACCTCCGCCTCCTGGGTTAAGGTGATTCTCCTGACTCAGCCTCCTGAGTAGCTGGGATTATAGGCGCACGCCACACCACACCCAGCTAATTTTTGTATTTTTAGTTGAGATGGGGTTTTGCCATGTTGGTCAGGCTGGTCTCGAACTCTTGACCTCGTGATCCACCTGCCTCAGGCTCCTAAAATGCTGGGATAACAGGTGTGAGCCACCGTACCTGGCTCAAATACAATTTCTTAAATTAAATCTGAAGTACTTCATAAATTTCCAAAATAGACAATTCTGATTGTAAAGGACTAATTAACAACTGCTTTTATTTTATAGATTTTCTGCATGGTTACAACTGAAAACTCTAAGACACTCCTTGTACAAAATAACATCAGAGTTATGATACACTACACAAATATACTCATCTTCTCCTAAACATCATTTAATGACTTTTAATCATAAGTTTAATGACTTTAAAACACCACAGATAAGGAGAAGAACATAAATGAGCATTTTTGTTCAGATTTTTGTTGTTATTGCTGTTGAGATGGAGTCTCGCTCTGTTGCCTAAGCTGGAGTGCAGTGGTGCGATCTCCACTCACTGCAACCTCCGACTCCTGGGTTCAAGTGATTCTCCTGCCTCAGCCTCCCAAGTAGCTGGGATTACAGGTGCCCGCCATCACACCTGGCTAATTTTTTACTTTTAGTAGAGACAGAGTTTCACCACATTGCCTAGGATGGTCTCGAACTCCTGACCTCACACGATCCACGTGCCTTGGCCTGAGATTACAGGCATGAGCCACCATGCCCTGCCTTTTGTTCAGATTTTAATTAAATTAGGCCAGGGGTGGTGGCTCATGCCTGTAATCCCAGCACAGTGGGCAGCTTTAAAGCAAGATTGCTTGAGCCCAGGAGTTTGAAACCAGTCTGGGCAGCATAGTGAGACCCTGTCTCTATTTTTATTTATTTATTTTTAATTCTTAAATTTTTATTTATTTTAAATTATTTATTTATTTATTTTTTTGAGACCGAGTTTCACTCTTGTTGTCCAGGCTGGATTGCAATGGCGTGATCTCCGCTCATTGCAACTTCCGCCTCCCGGGTTCAAGCAATTCTCCTGCCTCAGTCTCCCGAGTAGCTAGGACTATAGGCATGTGCCACCATGCCTGGCTAATTTTTTGTAATTTTAGTAGAGACGGGGTTTCACCATGTTGGTCAGGTTGGTCTCGAACTCCTGACCCCAGATCATCCACCCGCCTCGGACTCCCAAAGTGCTGGAATTACAGGCATGAGCCACTGTGCCCAGCTCTGCTTTTCTTTTTGTTGTTGTTGAGAGGGAGTCTCCCTCTCTCACCTAGTCTGGAGTGCAGTGGTGTGATCTCGGTTCACTGCAAGCTCCGCCTCCTGGGTTCACGCCATTCTCCTGCTTCAGCCTCCCAAGTAGCTGGGACTATAGGCGCCCGCCACCATGCCCGGCTAATTTTTTTCTATTTTTAGTAGAGACAGGGTTTCACTGTGTTAGCCATGATAATCTCAATCTCCTGACCTCCTGATCCGCCTGCCTCGGCCTCCCAAAGTGCTGGGATTACAGGTGTGAGCTACCACGCCCAGCCATCTACTTTTACTTTTAATAGAAATTTTAAAAAACATAAACAATTAAAAAAATTATTTACATATTTATATCTATAAAATTAACTACAATCATAATTTGGTCTTACTCTGAGTTAAATCTTGAATATAAAAAAGTAAAGTAAACAAGACCGTATTTTTGACTTGTCAAACAAAAATCTTTGGCTAAGGACTTAAGAAAACATTTTAATAAAAACATGAAAAAAACCAGTATACTGTTATAAAGTTAGAAGACATAGGACTAACACCCGAATCTGCCATGTGTAGCAAATTATTTGAGTTTTGTGTTTCCTCAGCTATCCAATGAGTGGGTTGGTCACTTGTTAGGTTTTCCTACCTTTAAAGTTATGGTTAAGTGTGGCATTTTGAGAACCAGAATTTCAGGTATTTAATTCACATATTTTGACGGCTTTTCCCCTTCAGATATAAAGAAATGTTCAGAAACAGTACTAAATAGTCTTCTAAGCTCTGTTCAAAATGCTTAATATATTTTATATTTATCTATAAAGACATATTTTAAAAGTAATTTCAAAACAAAGGGAAAACTAGAATTTGTTTTATCCCAAGTAAAAAAATCTGAATTAATGTCTATGTTGAATATAAATGTACATTAAAATAAATTCCGCTAATGCTGCATAAGCTCTTTTAAAAAACTCTTGATGGCATTCAATACACTTATAAAATTGCAATTATACTATTTTAAGAGACAATACATCTGAAAAATTAGTATTATTTTCATGGAATCATACTAAAAATAACAGGATTATCAATAATACTGAAAAGACACTATCAATAAAACTGAAAACACAGTAATATTAATATACATTAAAATGCACCTGTAGAGTATGGTCAACCTTACTTCAGCAGCACAGTTAATACTGGAGATAATTTTAGAATCTTAACGCCAATATTTACGTGCTGCTAAGGCACTGCTGACATTGTTATCATAAGAGCTATGAATAAAAAGAAACATATTTTCTTCAGAAGATCAGATCCTTGTATTTTTGAGGCAGCACAATATGGCCTGCACCTTTTCAAAATCCACAAACCATTATGTGCTGCTACTTTACTCCAAGGTTTTGTTTTTTTTAAACACACATTCATGCCTAAAGAATATAAAAAATATTTTCTTTCAGAAAAAAAAGAATGCATGTAAAAAAATCTATGTTTAAACATTACAACATTGATGTAATACGCATTAATTATTTTAAAGGAGATTTTAAGTAGAATAATAAAACATTTCTACACCAAAAACTTAACTGAAGTCCATTCTGTGCCCAGCACAGTGCTATAGATTAGGAAACACAAAGAATAAAATGAGGAAAAGAAAAGCATTTATCTGCCATGACAGCTTAACAGGGCAATACAATTAAATGTTTAAACTTTTGAATATATTCAATATATGAAGTTATTTTTCCTTGTATAAACAAAAAAGTAAATTTATAAAATTTGATCTTTACCTTGGTAAAAGCAGAATTTACAAACATTTTGTTCCTTGCAGTACACCTTTCAAAAGACATCTTCATCAAATAGGTAAGACTTCATACCAAGAGAAAAACATGAAATGACATACAAGAGCTCAGTTTCAATAAACTTAAGCTAGCAAAATGCAAATGTACTTTTAAAGAAAAATACTTTAATTCTAAATAAAATGTTAATTTTATTAAACATCTAATTAAGATATTTTAATTCTAAATAGTTAAGAAAAAAAAGCTCTAAACCAATTCTCCCTTAAATAATTTATTAATAATCTAAATATTTTCTTTCAACATTGATCTCCATATTAGAAGTTCCCTTAGAGTTGGATATCATTTGATACAGTAATTCTAAAATATGAATCCTTGGGATAATGAGTTAATTTGGTACCCTGAGATGAGAAATAAATTCTGTAGCTCTTGATCTTCCTATTCCCTATTTCTGGCCCATTTACCAGGTAAGGAAGACACTCCTAGTTTCCACTTACTCAGATATAGAAATGAAATTCTTCTTTCTAAAAGATATTAGAAAATTGCCACCACTCTAGTGGTGCCACCACTCAAGCCTAGATAATCTTTTTTGCCCCATGCTCTCATCATTAAAATGACTATGCTGAAGTTAGAATACATCTGTTACAGTATAGTAAGGCGATGTACACAAGGAAAGCCCTAAAATTTGTTCTTCCATTCTAATATCTAATTATCTATACAAAGCACAGGGTCACATTCCATATGAATTTTTTCTGAGTATTTTTCCCATTAATAAAAAATATACGTAGCTAATCTCCTATCTAAGCAACCTGGATTTCACATATAACTCTGCTCCTTATTGTCTCAAGTTTCTGCACAACATTTTTTTTTTGTTTTTTATTATTATTTTTTAAAGAGCAGTTTCTGTACCTTTTAGAGGAAAAAAAAACCAAACCTCATTTCTACATCTGAGTAAGTGGAAACTTTAGGAGTATACTTCCTTACCTGGTAAATGGACCGGAAATACGTAGGGAATAGGAAGATCAAGAGCTACAGGATTTGTTTTATTTCTCATCTCAGAGTACTCTGTTTCCCAGGTTGGGGTACAGTGCCATGATCGTAGCTCACTGCTGCCTTGACCTCTTGGGCTTAAGTGATCTGTCCACCTCAGCCTCTCAAGTAGCTGGGACTGCAAGTGCACACCACCACGCACAGCTCTTTACATTTTTATTTTATTGTAGAGACAGGGTCTTGTTATGTTGCCTAGGATGGTCTTGAACTCCTGGCCTCAAGCAATCCTCCTGCCTTGGCCTCCCAAAGTCCTAAAATTACAGGCAAGAGCCACCATGTCTGGCCTGCACATTTTTTTTTTTTTTTCCTCGAGACGGACGGGGTTTCACCACGTTAGTCGGGCTGGTCTTGAACTCCTGAGCTCAGGTGATCCACCTGCCTTGGCCTCCCAAAGTGCTGGGATTACAGGCGTGAGCCACTGCGCCTGTCCTGGCCTGCACAAGTTTTAACATGTAACCAAGATAAATCCGTTTGCATTCACTTGAGAAATATATAACGTATATTTGTATTTATCAATTATGTTAAGGAATTGTCCTTCAGGGTCCCCCTCATCACGTAAATTTTCCAGATAAAAACTTAAATATAATTTTTTTCAAACATAAAAGGTGCCTGTAAATTATTTAACAAATATTTTATTGAATACCTACTATGTGCAAGGCACTGTCCCAGTTATTACACTAGTTGGTAGAATACCAGATAGACACTGTCTTTTCAGAAAGAGTAGTCATTATAAGACAACTTAAAGTGAAGATCTTAAGCTGAAGAATTTAGTGCCAACAAAGGATGGTTTGAGTTTCAGAAAGAGGTGTCATTCTAAAAATGTCAACATAACAGGAGAAGCAGCTTTGAGGCAGCAGAGTTCCCAGACACCACTAAGAAAATCACTGAGGAGAAAGGATAGGTTTTTCTGGATTTTTTTTTTTTCTTTTTTCAGACGGAGTCTTGCTCTGTTGCCCAGGTTGGAGTGCAGTGATGCCATCTCAGCTCACTGCAAGCTCCGCCTCCCTGGTTCACGCCATTCTCCTGCCTTAGCCTCCCGAGTAGCTGGGACTACAGGCACCTGCCACTATGCCTGGCTAATTTTTTGTGTTCTTGGTAGAGACAGGGTTTCACCATGTTAGCCAGGATGGTCTTGATCTCCTGACCTCGTGATCCACCCACCTTGGCCTCCCAAAGTGCTGGCATTACAGGTGTGAGCCACCACGCTGAGCCCACGATGGGATTTTAATGCTGATAAATGTGCCCTATTCCAGAAGAAAATGCCACAAAGGACATTTATTAGTAAGGAAGAAAAAAAAGCACCAGGATTTAAGGCAGGAAGAGATAAGCAAACTCTACTGTTCTGTGCAAATGCCGTCAGTTTGCTGTCCTTAGCCATAAAGCTGCTAATTCCTGAGCCTCAAAGGGAAAAAACACCAGCAGCCAGTCTTTTGGTTGTACAAGAAGGTATGGACAATGAGAATGCTTTTTCTGGAATGCTTCCATCAATGCTTTGTTCCCAAAGTCAGGAAGTACCTTGCCAATAAGGGTCTGCCTTTTAAGTTCTTTTGATATTGGACAATACTCCTGGCCACCCAGAACCACAAGTTCAACACCAAAAGCACTGAGGTGGTCTATGTGCCCCCACAATGTCTCTATATTTCATCCTCTGTATTAGGGTCATAAGGACCTTTACAGCTCATTATACATTGCACTCTGTGGAAATGTCTATCAATGCTGTGGAAGAGAACCCTGACAGAATAACATGAAAGTCTGGAAGAATTATACCACTGATTATGCCACTGTTGTTACAGAAAAAGTTGTGAAAGCCATCAAGTCTTAAACACATTCCTGGAGAAAACTGTGTCCAGATGATATATATGACTTCACAGGATTTGTGACAGAGACAATCAAGGAAATCATGAAAGAGACTGTGGATATGACAAAAAAAAAAAGGTATGGTGCAGGGGGGCGGGGGGGTGAAAGGTTTCAAGATATGGATCTTTGAGAAATTCAATAGCTAACAGACACCACACCAGATAAATTAACAGACAACTTGATGGAAATGATTGGTTCTGAACTAGTGCCAGATGATGAGGAAGACAACATAGAAGCAGTACCAGACATACACTACTGGCACTGACATTAGAGAGTCTGGCAGAAGGGCTGCAATTATTCAAGACTACTTTTGATTTCTTTTATGACATGGACCCGTCTATAATATGGGCACTAAAACTAAAGCAAAGGGTGGACAGAGGATTGGTAATATATAAAAACATTTTTTTAGAAAAATAAAAAAAGCAAAAAAGTCAGGCAGAAATTACGATGTATTTCTGTAAAGTTACATCAAATGTGCCTGGCCTTTCCTGCCTCTTCTCCTACCTCCTCCACCTCTTCCACTCCAGAAAGAGCAAAACCAACCCCTTTTCTTCCTCAGCCTGCTCAATGTGAACAGTGAAGATGAAGGCCTGTATGATGATGCACTTCTATATAATTAAAAGTAAATATATTTTCTCCAGCTTACTTTAATATGATATATAATACACATAACATATAGCATATGTTATTGACTTTACGTTATCGGTAAGGCTTCTGGTCAACAGTAGGCTATCTGTAGTTGAGTTTCAGGGAAGCCAAAAGTTATACATAGATTTTCAACTGCACGGGGCTGGCACCTCTAATCCTCACATTGTTCAAGGGTCAATTGTATTTTTAAAATTGTGGTTCAATATATATAAAAGTCACCATTTTAACCAGTTATAAGTGTATACTTCTGTGGTATACATATGTTTGCCCTGTGTTGCAACCCTCCATCTCCAGAACTTTTTCATCTTCTCCAAGTGATATTGCTTAAACACTAACTGCCCACCCATCTCCTCTACCCCTCAGCCTCAGGAAATCACCATTCTACTGTTTCTATGAATTTGCCTATTCTAGTTATCTCATGTAAGTGGAATCATACAGTATCTGTCCTTTTGTGTCTGGCTTACTTCATTTAGCGTAACTTTTTCAAGGTTCATCCAGGTTGTAGCATGCAACAAAGTTTTCCTCTTTACAGTTGAATAGTTTTCCATTGTGTGTGTATACATTTTGTTTGTCCATTCATGTCATGATAGGCATTTAGGTTGTTTCTGTCTTTGGCTATTATGAATAATGCTGCCATGAACATGGTGTACAAATATCTCTTTGAAATCCTTCTTTCAATTATTTTGGGTATATGCCCAAGTGGAATTGCTGGATCATACAGTAATTCTTTTAATATTTTTGAGAAACTGCCATACTGTGTTTTACAGTGGCTACACTTATATTCTCACCAACAATTTACAACTTCTCCCATCCTTGCCAACATGTATTTTCTGGTTTTGTTTTTGATAATAGCCATTCTAGTGAAAATGAAGTGGTATCTCATTGTGGTTTCCACTTCCATTTCCCTAATGAATAGTGATGTTGAGCATCTTGTGTTTCTTAATTGTATACCTTCTTTGGAGAAATGTCTATTTAAGTCCTTTGCCCATTTTTTGATTGGGTTGTTTACTTTTTACTGAGTTTATACATTCTGGATATTAATCTCTTATTAGATACATGATTTGCAAATATTTTCTCTGATTCTGTAGACTGACTTTTCACATTGATAGTGTCCTTTGATGCACAGAAGTTTAAATTTTCTTTTTTTTTTTTTTAGATGGAGTCTCGTTCTGTTGCCCAGGCTGGAATGCAGTGGCGCGATCTTGGCTCACTGCAACCTCCACCTCCCAGCGTCAAGTGATTTGCCTGCCTCAGCCTACCGAGTAACTGGGACTACAGGTGCCCACCACCATACCTGGCCAATTTTTGTGTTGTTTCACCGTGTTGGCCAGGCTGGTCTCGAACTCCTGACTCTGTGATTCATATGCCTCGGCCTCCCAAAGTGCTGGGATTACAGGTGTGAGCCACAGTGCCTGGCCAGAAGTTTTACTTTGATAAAGTCCAATTGATCTACTTGTTTTGTCTGTGCTTTTGGTGTCATATCTGAGAAATCACTGCCAAATCCAATGTCTTGAAGGTTTTGCCCTTTGTTTTCTTCTAAGAGTTTCGTATTTTTAACTCTTATGCTTAGGTCTTTGATTTAGAAATTAATTTTTAGTTACTTTTTGTATATGGTGTACAGCAAGGTTCCAACTTTGTTCTTTTCTGGTGTGGATATTCAGTTTTCCCAATACCAATTGTTGAAGACAGTCCTTTCTTTGCTGAATGAGGATCTCTGGCACTTCTTGGTACCTTTGGTGAAAATTACTTGAACATATATGCAAGGGTTTATTTGTGGGCCCTTGGGTCTATTTTCATGAATTTATATGTCTAACTGTATGCTAGCAACATAATGTTTTGATTACCGTGGCTTTGAAGGAGGTTTTGAAATCAGGTAGTGAGACCTCCAACTCTATTTTTAAAATTAGTTTTGGTTATTTCATGTCCTTGGAGATTCTATATGAATGTGAGAATAAATTTTCCCATTTCTGTTAAATGAAATTTAGGATTTTGATAGGAATTGCATTCAACCTGTAGATCATTTTGGGTAGTACTGTCATTTTAACAATATTAAGTCTTCCAACCCATAAATGTGGGATGCCTTTCCATTTATTTATTGTTTTTAATTTCTTTCAGCAATTTTTTTTTTTGTAGTTGCTGTACACAAGTCTTTTACCTCCTTGGTTATGTTTATCCCCATATATTTTATTATTTTTGATGTTTTGTAAATGGAATTGTTTTAATTTCCTTTTTGAATTGTTCATTGTTAGTGAACAGACACACAATTGATTTTTGTGTGATTTTGTATCATACAACTTTGTTAAACTCATTAGTTCTAACCGTTTTCGGTGGAATCTTAACGGTTTTCTACATACATGATTGTGTCATCTGTGAACAGAGATAACTTTTCTTTTACTATTACCTTTTATATCTAAAATTGGTTTAAGGGCTTTCTGGCAATCTTGGTCCATTCATTCTCTAATTCTCCTAGAAAAACATCAGACAGCTGTGTCCCCTCTCTTCTTTCAAACTTCCAACACCTTCCCTTTCACTCTTACTTTCATTGACAAAACAGAAACCATCAGAGATTTCCTCAGTTCCCACCAAATCGATCCAACATGTATCTGTGCGCATACAACTTTTCCTTCTTTCTGTTATCAATGAACCCTCACTGTTCATAAGACAAATTCCTTCTCTTTTATCCTCACTTGCTTACTTAAGGATATTCCTTTAGATATTCTCCTGCATCTTTAATCTTCCTCTCTGTTGCATGATTCCTATCAGAAAATGTGCAACAATTTATCTCAGCATAATTTTATCTCTTAAAGATTGTTACTATCTGTAACAACGCTGCAATTTTATCACTGATGTTTAGTAAACAACCATGGTGGAAGATTTTTTTCCTTACCTATTTTCCTTTTATTTCTAACTATCTGATTTATATTTGAAAGCCTGATACATTAATATTTATTGCAATTCTCCAGGAAAAAAATGAAAATTCTTCATTTAAATGTATAACAAATTGAAAGATTTAGTGGAACAATTCCAGGCAACAGAGAAGATATACCTCTTTCTTTTCTTGTGTTTAATAACAATAATAATCTCCTCCCAGTGTGGTACGGTTTGATTTTTCCTTTCTACTTATCTTTGACTTGGGGGCTGCGAAAGTAGGTTTTGTACTATGCCTTCAAACTGGGACTATTTTACATTTAAAATTTCCTTGAGCCTATAAGTTTAGACTATTTCTACTCACACGATAGGGATATTCAGATACTAATACATGCCGTCAATATGGTTTTGCTAGTTTGTTGTTTAGACATGTCCTTATATGGCACTATGTTACTTTAGGTTTTCTGAACATTTAATTTTACTTTCAATCCAGCATCAACACAATCTGTAATGGTAATTACTTTCTCCAAATATGCCTTAATTTTATTCTGCACTTGAAGCTCTAAGGAACTGTGTATATACAGTGCCTGGGACACAGAACGACTATCCTTGCTCAATGACAGTGGAATAATACACAGTATGTTATTTCCAGATGGAAAATTTATAAATAGCTATTCCTTAATATTTTTATGTAAAGGCCTGAGTTATGGGGTCTAAACTAAATTGCATGACAATTTCACTAAACACGGTATTATTATTATTTTTTTAGAGACAGAGTGTTCTTTTGTCACCTAGGCTGGAGTACAGTAGCATGATCTCAGCTCACTGCAACCTCCTCCTCCCAGGCTCAAGCTATCCTTCCACCTCAGCCTCCCAAGTACCTGGGACTACAGGTCTGTGCCACCATGCCCAGCTAAGGTTTGTATTTTTACAGACGTGGTTTCATCATGTTGGCCAGGTTGGTCTCAAACTCCTGACCTCAAATGATGATCCCAGCTTGGCGTCCCAAAGTGCTGTGATTACAGGCATAAGCCTGTAATCATGCCTGGGGAAACATGGTAATTTTTTATTACCCTACTATGAAGTTGAAAGTCTTATAAAGTGTCCAAATATATAACATTTATAGGAAAGATTAAAATGTGCTTTTGCTTGATTCTTGTTTCTAGAATATAAATACTTAAAAACAAAAAGTCTCTATTAACTAGAGAGGATACCTTTAAAATTCAGTGTTAGGAATAGGCATTCAATAAAATAATCAGATTTAATCCAAAATGACTGTTTTATAATACAAAAAACCTAATTGTTGAGTTTAGGCAAATATAAATTTTTACTGTTTCTAAACTGCCTTGATTTCTTCTGATGAAGAAATGACTGAAAGATTGCTTAAAAACTATGTATGAAGTAGATTCCAATCTGGAAAATTTATTCTAGAAAGTCAAGACTATACAAGCTCCCCAAATGTCATTTAATATTAGATTCTCTTATAATCATTTCCTTATACAAAAAGTTAAACTTCTTAGAAATCAAACATTCATATTTTATTTGATGATTTTACTTCCTAAATACTAACAGTGATTAAATTACAAATACATCATGTTAGTCAAGAAATATAATATAAAAGGTTTAATAAATACACTATTTACATTTTTTCTTTTTACATTCTTCTTTTGCTTCCTTTTATGTCCTAATTATTCATAATTGCCCATTGTTATTCTTTAACACTCAATTTTCATCTTGTGTCAATCATCCCTTGTATTCAGATAGTCAATAAAGCCAATTGATTCCTTAAGGCCTCAGTTCATTGCTTTCTTTGCCATTCTTGATTTCATACCTTAAACCTAGGTTTAAGTACCTTGTAACTCTAATTGCATTTTAGCTGAACCTCCTAGTCCTTAATCAATTAATAAAACTTCCCAAACTTACATATTCAAGAATGTATCTAGGCTGGACGCAGTGGCTCATGCCTGTAATCCCAGCACTTTTGGCAGCTGAGGTCAGAGGACTGCTTGAGCCCAGGAATTTGAGAGATAAGCCTGGACAACATAGCAACATCCCATCTCTACAAAAAAAAAATTTATTATTATTTTTTAATTTTTATTTTAAGTTCAGTGGTACAACTACAGGTTTGTTACACAGGTATACTTTTGTCATGGGAGTTGTTTTTTTTTCTGAGATGGAGTCACGCTTTGTTGTCCAGGCTAGGGTGCAGTGGCTCAATCTTGGCTCCCTGTGACCTCCACCTCCCGGGTTCAAGTGATTCTCCTGCCTCAGCCTCCCGAGTAGCTGGAATTACAGGCCAGTGCCACCAAGTTGGGCTAACTCTTTTTGTATTTTTAGTAGAGATAGGGTTTTGCCATATTGGTCAGGCTGGTCTTGAACTCCTGACCTCAAGTGATACACCCACCTCAGCCTCCCAAAGTGCTGGAACTACAGGCGTGAGCCACCATGCCAGGCCTGTCATGGGAGTTTGTTGCACAGATTATTTTATCACCCAGGTGTTAAGCCTAGTACCCATTAGTTATTTTTCCTGATCCTCTCCCTCCTCCCACCCTCCACCTTCTGAAAGACCACAGTGTGTGTTGTTCCCCTCTATGTGTCCATGTGTTCTCATCATTTAGCCCCCCTACACAAAAAACTTAAAAATCAGTTGGGCATCTGTAATACCAGCTATTCAGGAAGCTGAAGTGGGGGAAATCACTTGAGCCCAGGAGTCTGATACAGCACTGAGCCATAATCATGCCACTGCACTGCATCATTGTAGCCCAGGTGACAGAGCAAAACCTTGTTTCAAAAAAAATAAAAAAAGTAATTTCTAGTTTCCTAAGTAGAATCTTACTTTCTGTCTAAGGTCTGTATAATTAAGACCTATCCAATGTTTCCTACTTTTCTCCAAAGAAAACACTTCCATTCCAGTTAAATGGTCTCTTTTAAGACATTAACAACCACTAAGAACTTTTGAATACAGAATATTCTCATTATTAGGTACTATGCTGGGCAGGTAACTGGTTTCCCTATTCCATACCTATCTCTCCATTCAAAATGGACTAGCTGTGAGGAAATCTTTACTAGTATAGACCATGCCATTTCTTTAATCCTTTATCTTAGTCCACTGGAAATACCATCATGACTCCATCCCTTAAATCTCTGCTTTTACGTTGCTGGTTGAAAGAAAAGCCACGTTCCCTAACCAGATACAGAAAGAGCCCTAATGGCTACATGTAGAGTCAAAGAAAAGAGCTTCTAAAAAAACACAAAAATATTCCGAAGACAGAATCATTCAGTCCTTATCCTTTATACAACAACCACAGTTCCAGGTCTGGTGGCTTATATTCTGGGGTGTGGGTCTTTAACATCTCTACTGGCCTTTGATATACCAGAACTCTCCATTCTTATAATCTTCCAAGAATAAAAGTAGTTATGTTGAAAGGTGAGACAAAATAAGTAAATGTTTTGCTTAATAATCCAACTTGAATATAATAAATCTGAGTGGATGGGAATCTTTAAATATCTTAAGTTGGTTTTCTTTCTATATTAGAATTTAATTATTTTAAGAAATATGGAAAAAATAAATTGTATATAATGGTTTTTTCTTGTTAATGATTTACAGCTCTAATTTTATTTCCAATAACATTTTTAGACATTTTCTTACATGAGCTCTAATATTAGTTCATCTGTAGTTTATATAAAATTGTTATCGCATTTAACAAAACCATTTAGAAATTCTTTTTTTTAAATTTATTTCTGTCCTCACAATCTGTTCTCATTGAAATTCTTGTCATGTCTCCTAAACTATAAAATCATTCTCAGTACAATAAATCTACTGGTCAATTTCCACATTTTTTTATCAGTAAAATAAACAGTAGAAATTTATACAAGCACATCTAGTAGTGAACAGGTATTCAATAAATGCCTACTGAATCTAAATTTACACTAGGATTTGAAATTCTAACACACTTAAGTGTTTCAGTGAACTGCAGCTCAACATGACCCAATAGTATTGATGAAAACAAAAAAGCTAGTGCAATCAGACTGCACTATAGAACTTCATAAATGCAATGTGTTTTGTACCTATACCACATTAAGTATATTGAGCTCAATTCTATATACAGTTATTTTAAAAGGAATACTAACAAAATGTAACAGATGCAAAGTGGGGTATCCAAGATATTAATGGTCTAGAAATTAATGCTATGACAACAGTGGAAGGACCTGAGAATGTACAGGTTAGAGAAAAGACATAAAAACAATTTTTAGACAGATCTAGGGCCAGAGAACAAAGTTATACACAGAAGATCTTCAAATGATGTTGTTTCATTCAACATCATTTCATTTTTAACACTGAAGAGGGAAAATATATAGATTTCTGTCTGGGGCCACGGTGTGTGGAGTTTCCATGTTCTCCCCATGTCTGCGTGGGTTTTCTCCCACATCCCAAAGATGTGCATGTTATGTTAGTTGGCACATCTAAATTGTCTCAGTATGGCTGAGTGTGGGGGTATGAGGACACCCTGTGATGGAATGGCATCCTATCCAGGGTTTGTTCCCACCTTGCATCCTGAGCTTCTAGGATAGGCTCCAGCCACCTGCAACCCCAAAGTGGAGTAAGTGGGTTGGAAAATGAATGAATGTAAATTATTGCAAAATAAAAACTTGTCAAATATACAATCATCATACAAATGCACGACAACAAATGATATAGTATTAAAGTGCTCAGCAAGCATGCCCTATTTGTCATTGCTTGTTTTTGAACATGGTGGTAGAAGGTGCTCCTTATAATTTCCGCTTTACAAACATTTATTCCTTATTTTAACTCACCACCACTATGACCATCATCGCTCATTGACTCATCAAAAATTGGGTAAATAATGATCTTGTTTCTATTAATCTTTCTTAAATGTATGTATAACTCACATTTATTTCACAATGTTGAAATGTGTTAGATCTTTATTTAGAAGTTTGGTGATGTTCTTTGCGACCAGAAATAGCCTGTAGGAACTTAACTCTTGTTTTTATCAAGTAGCCTATGGTGAAACTGGTTTTATTGTATGTCACTTAGCTTAAAGCTGCAGTTTCCAAGAATCTATTCATTACTTTAAGTGAGGACTTACTGTCCTAAGTTTAAACCTGCCCCCTGATGAGAAATTTATTTTATGTTAATTAACATAAATGTAATTTATAACATAAAGGAAAACATTTGTTTACTCTGGTTCTAATTCTAATATTCTAGAGTCAAAATAAAATAAATAAAGTTTAATTTAACATAAAACTGACTTAGAAAAATTCAGTGTACTTTACTATTTTGTCTTGTTAAGGATTTGGAAGACAGATTGCCAGTTTTAAGTTCTGACTACAGGGCACCAAATACTAGAGGCATAAAGAAACAAACAGTTGAACTAAGGATATAAAAACTAAAAATAATGAAAATTTAAAATTGAAGTGTTCTGAATTTTAATTCAGATACTGTTTCCCTAAACATTTTATTTTATTTTTTTGAGATGGAGTCTCGTGCTGTTGCCCAGGCTAGAGTGCAGTGGTGGGATCTCAGCTCACTGCAGCCTCCACCTCCCAGATTCAAGCTATTCTCTCACCTCAGCCAAGTAGCTGGGATTACAGGCACGTGCCACCATGCCCAACTAATTTCTGTATTTTTTAGTAGAGACGGGGTTTCACCATGCTGGCCAGACTGGTCTTGAACTCCTGACCTCAAGTGATCCACCTGCCTCGACCTCCCAAAGCGCTGGGATTACAAGTGTGAGTCACCATGCCCAGCTGTTCTCCTAATCATTTGTTTTTTTTTGAGATGGAGTCTCGCTCTTGTTGCCTAGGCTAGAGTGCAGTGGCTTGATCTTGGTTCACTGCAACCTCTGCCTCCTGCATTCATGCTATCCTCCTGCCTCGGCCTCCCCAGTAGCTGAGATTACAGGCACTCACCATCACGCCTGGCTAATTTTTGTATTTTTAGTAGAGACTGGGTTTCACCATGTTGGCCAGGCTGGTCTTGAACTCCTGACCTCAGGTGATCCACCTGCCTTAGTAACCCAAAGTGCTGGGATTACAGGCATGAGTCACCACATCTGGCCTCCCTAAACATTTTAAACTGAGGTTCTGAAATTTGACCAGTGGTAGAGTACTTGAAAGGATGGCATTCTTAGTGGTAATACTGTTAAATGTATCAAAACTTCCTTTTCATTAGCTACAAATAGTTTTACTATAAGAAACTGAGATTTTATAAGACATTTTAAAGTAACTTGTTTTTTTCTTTTTTTTTTCTTTTGAGATGGAGTCTTGCTCTGTCACCCAGGCTGGAGTACAATGGTGCGATCTCAGCTCACTGCAACCTCCGCCTTCCAGGTTCAAGCAATTCTCCTGCCTCAGTCTCCTGAGTAGCTGGGATTACAGGTGTGCACCACCATGCCCGGCTAATTTTTCTTATTAATTAATTTATTTATGAGACGGAGTGTTACTCCTTCACCCAAGTGGGAGTGCAGTGGCGTGATCTCAGTTCACTGCAATCTCTGCCTTCTGGTTTCAAACGATTCTCCTGCCTCAGCCTCCTGAGCAGCTGGGACTACAGGTGCCGGTCACCATGCCCGGCTAATTTTTGTATTTTTAGTGGAGATGGGGTTTCACTATGTTGGCTAGGCTGGTCTCGAACTCCTGACCTCATGATCCACCCGCCTCGGCCTCCCAAAGTGCTGGGATTACAGGTATGAGTTACCGCACCCGGTCAAAGTAACTTGTTTTAATGGAAAAACAAGCATAAATTAATATAGTGACTATAACAGGAAAAATGAAGCTTATTTATAGTCTAAGCAAAAAGATATGATAATTGACAACATATATTTTAATTATGCATTCAATTTATTCCTGTTTTTACATGGAGATTAAGTTTAAAAACTCAAGTTTCAGACTAATAGGTAGTAGATTAGGGCAAAAGTATATAGAATAAGTCAGGGGATATTACCTGTTACATTTATAACTTGAAATCCCCATGACAGCAGAGTTGATTATATCGGTACACTTATTTTCTATTTAAATCAGGCCCCATGCTGTTAAATTCTACCTTGTTTTTGTTTTCCTAAGAAAACAACCAAGTAACTTCATAAATAAGAAATTCCCTATTATTCCTCTTTGAATCATCCATCTTGAAGGTAAGAAGTTGTTCGGGTTGAAACAAACCCAACCCCTTTTTATAATTTTGGCACTAAAAATCAAATTTTATGGCTGCAATTTTATTAAGAGCAAAAACACAGCCATCGTTTGAACATAAAAGCTCATATTTAACTCAATCATTTTGCTAAACATATATAAGACAAATATGGAAGAATGAGGACAAGGAACACCTGGCATTTTTATTAAATGTCTAATTCTCAAAACAGCAATTATTTGAACAATGAAACACAGTTGCAGCATATTGTGAACCTTCTCTATATTCATAAATTATAGAATACACAAGAGCCTAGATTTTATATATTTACTAAATTAATGGCACTTCATATCAATAAGTTTATAAGACATTCTCTTTACTACCAAATGCTGACAATAGCTGGTACCTTTATGAAATTTTTGGATTATAACACTCTTCACCACTAATCCAACTGGCAAAAGAGCAATTTATTTTTTCTCTTTTGGGAAATTCCTTTCTCCCAGAAACATTCCCATTTTTAAAACTATTCAAGATAGAATTTCCTCAGCAGTGGCACAGGTACACAGCAATTTACACAACAGTAAATTTCTGTCACAATAATTAAAAATAGGAGAAACTTTGGCTATGTCTAGTGTATAACATAATTACATCATTATGATTTTATTGAAAGCACAACAGATTTTATATCATTTGCCCTATCATCGATTACTTACTGCTACACTAATTAAAATATTGTGATTTTTTTTGCAGTATTTTCAGTCAGTCCTACATTTGTACTATTTATAATTTAACAATTGACAATGTTTTCTAGGCCAATATGATTACATGCCATTGCTTTTATTGCTAACTTGATAATACTTCTAAAAACTTATTGATAACTAGTCATAAGTGAGAAATATTTTGTTATTTCTTTTTACTAGCCTTGTTCTTGATAGCAGCCAAATTTAGCAAGTCTTTGGAATTAGGAAGTAATTTATGTCTATCATTTTTGTTTATGGAACTAACATTGACAGCACTGGTGAATTTTCTGCTTCATCTTTTCTTTCTCTATTTATAAAGTCAATGTTTTAAGATTTTTTATTGTTGTGGATTATTAAAAAGAGAGATGTAATGTTCTTAACTGCTGACAATGTACCTAAAGATGTTTTTTAAGCACCAAATATATATTTAAATTTACATAAAAGATGCAAACATGCATTTACCTTTGCAGGTAATCATATGTTTACATTTACAAACAGAAATATATAATTTATCTATTCAAAAATGCCATGTGAAAAATAAAAATAGTTCAAAAAAGAAAAAGACATATAATTCTTTCTTAATTTTTTGTTAAGCAACGAAAGTTTAAGATCTCTAAATTGAAAAATAAACTTGAAAAATATTCCATCTCTATATTTAATTTGTAAAAATGAATCCCAAACTGCCATTGTTTGACAGCATTGTATACATGAACATCACTGTTCTACAACTTCTAGAACATCCACATTCCACAAACGAACAGCTTAAAAAAAAAATCCCATCTTAGGCTGGGCGAGGTGGCTCACACCTGTAATCCCAGCACTTAGGGAGGCTGAGGCAGGCAGATCATCTGAGGTCGGGAGTTCGAGACCAGCCTGACCAACATAGAGAAACCCCGTCTACACCAACAAAAAAAACAAAATTAGCTGGGCGTGGTGGCGCATGCCTGTAACCCCAGCGACTTAGGAGGCTGAGGCAGGAGAATCACTCGAACTCGGGAGGTGGAGGTTTGGTGGGCCAAGATCATACCACTGCACTCCAGCTCGGGCAACAAGAGTGAAGCTCTGTCTCAAAAAAAGAAAAAAAAAAAAAAAGAAAAAATATATATCTCTATATATATCCCTATTTATATATATCCCATCTTAAAAAAATGGCATTAAACAAACATTAAAAAAATGAGAGAAGGGGAACACACAATCACACAGCATCACTCACTATTGTAAGTCACTATGTACCTATTATTGTGGGTATTGTTTAATTGGAAACATCACCATTTTAGGATCTAAGATTAAGGGGAATCTACCTAGAACAGACAACAGAAAGCATTCCAACTATGAAATATGATAAATGGCTTATGTTTAAAAGATGCTGGAGAGTATCCAAGAAAGACTGCTAGCTTAGAAATTTATAAAGGAGATGAAATGAAGAATGTGATGTTATCTGTGCTTATGTATCTGTTAGAAATTAAATGATACCTATTTCTTTTTGAAAAGTGGACTGCCCTCCAGTCCGAGTGTAATAAGAATTAAAAAGACTTCTTTTTTTAAGAGTTAAGTTGAAGAAGGGCTGAGCTGGCTTCCAAGGGACTAATTAAGGAATTCAAGCCTGGACTATATAGGATTCTTTAGGGATTTGCAAATGTTTCCATTCTAATTTTCCAGAGACAAAAACGTAACCGGGAGAAAATTAGAAAAAGAAAGTGACCTGTGGTATTTGGCTACTACTTTGCAAACTGGCTTATTATTAACAGTTTTCAATATTTAATTGATCCCCCACCTAAAAATTCTCACCTTATTGAGTTCAATGGCTGATTGTCTATGATCATAAGGCCATCCCCAACACATACACATTTGAGTCACTGTGAGATAATGTAATAAAAGCATCTGAAGCACTTGTTTCATTTAAACAGAGACATGCCCTCAACATCATTAAGAACAGAAAGTCTTGCCCTTGAGTTTTTCTTCAGAGATGCAGAATTAGCTCAAGGAATGGATGGAAATGACATTTTTTGGTAACTGATTTTAGGGTCTCAAATAATTCTATGGAAACAAGTATCCTGAGCATTTTATATGCCCTTGATCTTGTGAGTTTTTCCAGAGGCATAATATTAATTTCAGTTAACTTGTTAAAATTATTCTTTTAGAATTTCTAAGTGTCTCAAAAGTTAAATGAATTGGGGAAAAATGTTTCTTATTCTAAAAAAGAGGTATGCATGTGTATATATAAAAGGAAGGAAAAAGGAGAAAAACAAATCCTCATTTTGATATTTGCAGGAAATATCTGAGGTTTAGTTGGGAGGTGATGGGGCAATCCAGGGCAAGAAATGATGTCTTAAATAATTAAGGTGACTGCTCCTGACCTTCAACTAAACAGACTGTCTTCCTGTCTACCCTGAAGGTATCACTTGGGTGTTGCTATCCACTGATTCACTTCTGCAAACTTCCCTGACAGAAGAAAGGGGGACTTGCAGCTGGACACTGCTCCCTGGCTCTTTGGAGTGGGTTCTTTACACGATGCATGGACCACAGATCAGCTGCCATCCTACTCGGGTAAAGCTTGCTAAAGATGCAGGGTCCTGGCCCCGACCCGAAACCTCTGACTTTGAATCCATGTCAGAAATCTTCTAATTTATGTACTTACTTGTTTATCTGTTTTGTTCACTGCTATACCTTCAGCTCCTAGAAAAGTACTAGGAACATGGTAGATGCTCAAGAAATATGTACTGAATAAATTTAAAAAAACAAAAAAAACAAAAGGGAAGGAAAAGGGACTGCTTTCATGTTTCTCCCACCTCCTCAAGTTTTAACAGCTAAATGTTAAGCTCTTCACAAAGTCTTCAGTGTAACCTAATGAAATTAAAAACAAATTTTACAAAATAATTTCTCAAGTGGAGAGAATATTCTCAATTTATAAAACTATAAGACCAATAAACCTGAATAATGATAGTACTAAAAAAGACAATTACTTATCTGTTAATTCCTTTGAAGGAAAAGGGCTCAAAATTGTGATTCTCAGACTTGGAGATTATAGGGCCCGGGTATAAAATACTTCCCTAAATAACTTACCAGGGCAATGGCATTATTCTTGCTCTAAACTATTAATTAACATTAAATCTCAACGTGTAGAGGGGCTAGGAGAGGCTAGAAAGTGAGCATACTAGGATAAGCAGGAAAAAAAAAATCAGAAATAAACCAGAACATGACACCAAACAGTAACCTTTTATGACAATGATAGGGAGACTCAGAATTAATACTTACAAGGTAAGAATTGCTGAGCTAAGTAGAGATCTCTTTTATTATGGTCTTCATTCTATCATTATTAAACCTAGGAAAAAGAGGGAAGATTTTAAAAATTTCATCACATTATATGTAAGTTAGAACATTTCAACTGAGGTTGCCACAACTGTATTCTGATCCTTATATAGCACAGAACAATCAGATTATAAACACCCAGCAGCATTTGTATGTTTCAGCCCAGTGCAGCATTCTTGTTAGTTTTTTTTGTTAAGAGATGGGGTCTTACTCTATCAACCAGGCTGGAGTGCAATGGTGTGATCCTAACTCACTGTAACTTCAAACTCTTGAGTTTAAGCTATTCTCCTGCCTCAACCTCCCAAGTAGCTGGGATTACAGGCCTGCATGCCACTACATCCTGCTTATCATTGGCTTTTATAATTTGCTATTCTATTACTATTGCCCTCTTGAAGTTTAACTCAAAAATTTTAGTCAAAGCTAAAACTCTAACTTGGAGTCCAATGAGCTTCTGGAGGACATCATATATTTGCAGATATTTTAAGATAAATTCAAGATCACATCCCAAGACTGATTCATGTCTCTCACACACATACAATTGCATAATCTATAATCCATGTATTATATACTGCACAATTCCAAGTACACAAAGGAAGGAACATATGACATATATTTAAAGATATGCTGGTAATTTGAGTTGGTTAGCATGTTTGGTTTCTGTGGGTCATGATTCTAAGATGTAGTTGTTACATCAACTAATAGTTAAGCACTTACTATAAGATAAAGAATAGAAAGAATATGACAAACCCATCCATTTTCTTAACGGAGAACTGCAAGTATATGTTTTAATGTAGACTAATCTTCACAGAAGAAGAACAGCATGTTTTTAAAAATTTCAAAATCATTTGCTTCAAAATTCATAGAAAAATCAAGGGAATACCAAAATGAACCTCCACATCCTATCTCTGGACTCCCAATCCAGCTGTACTGAAATCTAAAACTATGCCATGCTTACTTTGCTTTGTTTTTTATGAAAATTGATTACACATACAGATGATGTCCAATTTTATCATTGCTTTCAAGCTATCGATAAATGGTATAATATCATACATATTTTATACACATGTTACTCCGTATATAACCTTTATGCAACTTATTTTTGTTTGTTGAGGTAGGATATTCACTCATGATGACAAACACAGCTCTCATTTTAGTAGCTATACAGTTCATCACATGACGATGTCACAATTTGCCATTCTCTTCTTGCTTAACATTTACATTGCTTTCATTTTTTTTCCAATTACAAATAACCAAGACTTTTTTTTTACATGTCTGAGTTTATCTAGAGCATCTAGGAATAAAATTGTTGGGTGAAAGCCTATTGTATCTTCAATTTTACAAAGATACTGCTAAATGCTCCCACAAGCAGCATATGAAAAGTTCCTCATTTTATATTTCCTCCAACATTTGGAAGCATATTTAAGAAAAACAGCTACTATCTATATGAAAATTTAAAAATTCGTAAGTGATCAATTCCTTTGGTTTTCATCAAGTATTGGTTTAACATAGGTATACTAAATGTTCCAAACAAAGAGAATAGACTGAAATTTGGCCCAAGGCACTTACATGAAAACAAAGCTCTGATAACACAGATTTTCCTTATACGACTGAGGAAATACCAAGACCTAATCTATTTTTTAATCAGCTGAATTTAAGATTCAAGAACTTAATCTAGAAATGATAAGATTCCTAATTAAATATTAAGCTTAGATTCAAGATGACCAAAGAGGGAAAAAAACATGCAGGAAAAGTAGCTGGTTAGTTGGTATGAACAATCCCTCCCCCAAGTTCATTTTGGGTAGTGCTTCTCACAAATGTGGTTGGTGCTCCTAAGAAAAATCTCTTAGAGCTTGTAAAAAAATGCAAATTCCAGGTCTGGAAAAATGTTTTTATTTTATTTTTTAGATTCTAGGTTATTCTCATACAGGTGGTTCGCAGGCATTAAGCAGTAAGTAATGATTAAAAATGAGGTGTTTTCAACACAGAGGATTATGTAACTCATGTTTTAGTTAGGGGAGGTAACAGTAATTAATATGTTATCTGCTAAATTACATAAACATATTTTTTTAAAAACCTCTAGCATTAGTCAACAACAACGAAAAAGTAACCTCAGTTTATGGCTGAATATGCTTGACTTCACAATGCCAGAAAAGGTTGTGGGCTCATTTATTTTTTCAGATAACTAGACACATACTATGACAAAGCTCTTTTTAGTAATATTAGCAGGGAAGTAATGTTCTGAATTTACTGTGAATGGCACAGGAAAATATTAAGAGTGAGAGTGATCAGGAGTGATTTTAATGAAGATGACCAGAAAGCAACTATGATTACCTTTTAAACAGAAAGCTATTGCAAATGTCAAACTTTAATCAGGACATTTGGCTTTATACATACACACACACACACACACACACACACACACACACACACACACACCCACCCCCTTAGTAGTTTCCCACCAAGAATTCTACGAATAAATTCAGAACATTTATAGAAATCCAATATTCACACTTCTCTGTAACTCTCACCTATTGAAATTAGATGTAAAAGGAAGAAAAAAAATTGAATATTTAGGTTATAAAAATCTGTGCAAATTCAAATTATAAAAATAAAAACATTCTTCTACAGTATTTGAAATTACAAAGTCCTATTTCCAAAAGATTTAGAATAATCTGAGCTTTCTAGATAAAAAGTTCAGATAAAAGATATTTCAGTGAGAAATGGTAAATAGAAAAATAGTTTAGTAGTAAGAAAAAAGACATAAGTTTTCATCTGTTGCCTGCTTTTAGTTATTTACAACACTAAGTTAACATAGAATGTTGTTTTCTTTCTTCTATTATAGTGAAATCAACAAGAATTTGGCCTTGTTAGACTGGGCTTTTATAAAACAAAGATAATATGGTCCAAAAGTGAAAGAAACACTCCTGTGTGGCCATGGCCAACTTTTCTTTTCTATCCTCAATATATTACCTAACTTGTGATATCAGCAACTAATTATAATTTTTTTTAGTCTACCTGCTTAAAAGTGAAAACATGAAACATACCATATATACATGAAACATACTACCTATACCTCTAGAAACAAGACAGGTTTTCCATTCTAATGGATGGAATTAACTGAATAAAAATTAAATGAACTAAAGCCACAGAGTAAATAGTAAAAAAATAATAGAGTCTAAGAACTACAAGTATCTACTGTTCTCTTTATGCTGCAACCTTTCTGCTAAAGAATGTATTCTCTATACTGTGTATGTGGTACAGTGACAGTTGGGCTCTTCCCACCTAGGTTTGTAAAAACGGATGGGTGCAGGCTCCTTTGGCTACCATTATTGCATACTGATGTTATTCTGCACAACAGCTGACAAGCAGCATCGATCTCCCAGCCTCTGCTCCCAGCTGTAAGGGGTAAGAACAAGGGCTGTGGTGATATCTTGTTTATTCACTGCTGTTGCTGCTGCTGCTTCTTAAACAGCAAGCTGAGAAAAGACTATACAACTGACACACAGAGGAAAAATGGTTCAGAGATCAACCTACCTCTCAAGGTCTGCTTATATCACTATATGATAAAATTATTTTTAAAATAATTTTTTCTTTAAAAAGTGGGGTGGGGAGAGAAAAAAGACAAAATTGGTGTTTTGATTAGGAAGGGAACCTATAATGTATGCAAGGAAAAGGAAATTAATGACGTATATAATAATCTTCCCCTTGTAAGTTTAGATTTAACCGCTCAATTATCAAAATTCTCTGAAGAGTTTTAACCAATGTTGGGGTAAATTCATAAAGAGAGTAACTTCCCTACCTATTCTCCTGGAAAATAAGAAAGTGTCAAACTCCAATCAAGAAATGACACTTTATTTTACTTACAAAATGCCTCTGGCTCCCAAGAACCCCATATCTAATTACCACCATATGTTTGACTTTAGATGAGTTGTAATAATACTTCTTACTATTAGCAAAGAAGTAAGATTTTAGTCCATAATGTTTTTGCATAAATCCCATTAGAAAAACTTCCATATGCAATTTACCTATTTTAAATATGCAATACAAAGTTAAAAACTCGGTAAGTACATAGTATTAATTGATGAGTAACAGAAATATTCATTGTTCAATTACCTTTAAATGTAATGTGATGCTATTTATAGATTTACAGCTTTAACTCTAAAGGCAACTCATCTTTTAGAACCTTAAGCAATTTGTGATTCAGGAAAATATAAAAAGTCAGAAAAATTTGGAGATCTATAAACTATTAAAAAGAAAAACCCACATAGGCTAGAACTGGCTAGTAAGTTTAAATAATAATACTTAATCAAGAAGGCTAAGTTTGAGACATTTTAAAATAAAAGTATGAAACAGTAGCAATATTTTAAATTTAGATATTTTGTAAAAAATGAAAACCCAACCCCAATCTTCTATTTTTATCAAAATTGAAAAATTTTTCTGCTTAGCAGCTCAATGAGGAACAAAAAATGTTAATAATAATAAAAATAATTCTGAAGATCAGAGGATACCAAGATACTTTATTTGTTTGGTATGAAGGATATAAAATAAAAAAGACTAACAGCAAATCCTAAAGAAAGATTTTAAAAAATCTAGACACTTAGAAACAGTAATGGATTAATAAACTATTAACCAGTAGGATTAATCAGTCTCAGCAGCCACATGTGAAATATGCTTCACATATCTCCTCCAAGATTCTAACCATGAAAATTGGAAAGTAAAACTAAATCAAATAATATGCTAATGAAGTATCAAAAGTATGGTTTGTGGTGCTGTGAATAGAAATTTCACCTCAAAATGTATTTAATATGAATTTTAAACCCTCACATTAATTATTACCCTTTGAAAAATGCTTATCAGAAAATATAATTCTGATACATTAGATCTCATTTGAAGAAAAACAACTGAAATAGGTTAAGGATGTTATTTGCTAGTTTAAGAAAAAACATATAAAATACACACATGTACAAAACTGCTTCAAATAAATACTTTTAAAACTTTTATTTAAAAAGTTAATTGTATCTATTATTTAACAAATTCTAAGCAATATATAAAACCTCTATTAAAATTGTCATAGCTGACAAACTGCCTAAAATGTAACATATCCTTATAAACTAGTATTATACATCTGACAAATAACAAATAATTTTAAGTTCCTTCATATGTAGATATGTTAAGTTTCCTCTATTCTAGTTTATTCAAATATTCTTTCTATCCTAAAAAAACTATTTCAGTAAGACAGGAACAACCATGGTATAACTGTATTTTAGGGACAGCTAAGAATTTTTCCCAAAAGTGAATGTTATTTAACCCTGATTATGCATTTAGCCAAAAACATAAATATTGAACAAAGGCGATACAAATCACTGAAAAAAAGATAAAAATTAACACAATAAATCTCTTCCCCCAAATTCTGACATAATTAACTACATATCAGTGCTTAAATTTAGATAATCAGGTTTGCAAATTTAAAACAGCCAAAATCTTTACAAAATGTCTTTCAAGGGGTAGTTAAAAGAGAGCCAATCATACATAGCGTTAAACCCTTTGTTAATTGGTCTCCTAAAATAACATACTCCTAATTAGGTTAAAGTTTCTCACCCTGTAAGAATTTACCAAATACAAGTAAACTGTTAATATTTGTATTGATTCTTCTAGATATGAAATTATTTACTAAGCTAAATTATTAGAAGTTTATAACCTAGTAAAATAACTATAGGAAGAACAATTATGTGATGCTATATATTTGTGTTCAAAATAAGTTTGGATATCTTCAAAGATCACAAATCATAAACTCTCTAAATTTGGAACAACTCTGTGGATTTATATCTTATCTACCATATAAACTCAAATGTTGTCTCTCTTTTCCTATTTAACTCATTAAGGTTGTTGTAAAGATACGCACTGAAAGTGATAAACTGAACCTGGATTTTTTTCCCCAGACACTCATGTAACCATATTTTTCACTTTTCATCTTAATGTTCTCTAACCTGAAAAATACTTGTTAAGTCAGGGAGGGAAAAATTGCATTTATTTTCATTCTATTCAAACTAAGCTGCTTTTTCATAAAAAATCAAATCAAATCAAATCAAACATATGAAGACATTCTACACCTTATAATTATCTCAATCACATTACAATATGACACCAATATAAAAGTATTTAAACTTCACCCTTATATTAAACTCTGATTTCTAAACATTTTTACATTTTGTTTAACTTCAACTGTTAATCGATTAATTCCTGGATTATCTACCTAATATCCAACAATATAGAAATATCAAATTTCAGTTTTTAGTATTTTGATATGTATTTCAACATTCACTCTTAAACACATCTCAGAATTCACCTTTAAAAATTTTACATTGTTGGAAGTTAAAAGCAGTTCTATGATCATGATGATATACTTCATTCTTAAGACTAAATAATAATTTTCTCATGAAAACAACTTTTGACATTTCCTCTAAGTATATAAATATTTTAGGTGAAAAAATCAAAATAAATATTGTACTATGTTAGTAAACCTTACTTTAGCAAGTAGTTTTTACATAAACACATACATATGTACATATAATACTTTACTATGAAAGAATTAACCAAGTAATACTTAGTAATACTGTTCAATAAGTTCATTTTCACTATACTAGATTACTATTTTAGAAAATAAAAGCTGTATTAGTTAAATACTATCTGAAATTTTCAACTAAAACTATAAAAATCACTGGAGGTTTAGGGATTCTACAATTTTATTTTTAGAGTCTGCAACTTTTGATATTAACAACTTATTTTACTCAGCGTATCTTGAGTAAGACACTAGTAATTTCTGCTTAAGAAAGTGGTTTTTTCAGTTTCGACCATATTGCCACTTTTGGTTAGGGCAGTACTTGGAATACTTTACATTTTCTTAAAATATTCTCATCAATTTTACCTAATTTTGTGGGCTCTACCTACTACTCTACCACCTGTCAAACAGCTAAGCACCAAATTCCATTTGATTTAAACTCTCCATTTTATAAGATAAAAAGTTCATATTTTACTGAGTACACTGTAATAACCTTAAGAAAATAAAAATTACTATATATACATATTTTTGGAATAAATTCAGTTGGAGTTACACCTTAGGATGATGAAAAGAACATTAAATGTATAAAAAAAATTTGGAGTTTTAGTAAGCTAGACAACTCAGCTATGGCCACTTCACATGATGATTTCTGTTTATTAGTAATTATTGATTTTAGTTCACATAAAAGTTTCAGCTTTACCAATTGCATAGTCCAATTAATAAATATTGCGAAGGCATAAAATTATATGGTTTTAAAATTCATTAGTATACCTTAATCTCATGTCATGTTCCAATGCATTATGTGAGTATTCAATCAAAGAAGTGAGGCTGTTCTCCAGAATTGGTTCTCTGCTACAGGTCAAAACCTGCAATAAAAACGTCATGTATTATAGCATGAAGACACTCAACAGATTTCCATCTCCTGCAGTTCCACAGTTGATCCCTGAACACAGGGGTATGGTCTTCAAAATGACCCCAATCTTGCCAATGTTCAGGGAAGTTCTAACTTGAAAATGTTTTTAAAATAGAAATAACTTGATTAGAAACACCTGTGATATGCTTTATCATCCGAAGCCTCTTCAAACAAATCAGATTAATATGTTTCTGCTTTCATTTCTCTTTAGGGCATTCATGTTCAAAGTAGTATGAGTGAGTGTGTATGCGGGTAGCTGTTAAGAGGACTGGTACAAGAGGAGTTCATAAGGAAAATATCAGAACCGTAGTTTGTACTTGTAAAACTCATAAATTCCACACAGTTTAAAAAGTTACTGAAGGGACAGGGACAAAATTTAACTTTCTCTCCAAATTATCAAATGTTTTAAGGATGACAGAATTTACCATTCTTTTCTTTCTTTTTTTTTTTTTTTTTTCTTTTGAGACGAAGTTTTGCTCTTGTTGCCCAGGCTGGAGCGCAATGGCACGATATAGACTCACTGCAACCTCTGCCTTCCAGGTTTAAGGGATTCTCCTGCCTCAGCCTCCCAAGTAGCTGGGATTACAGGTGCCCGCCACCATGCCTGGCTAAGAATTTACCATTATTTTCAACTTTATCTATTGCCAAGCCTAAGTGAAAAACATCAGTATTTCCAAATATTTTAATACATTACAGTCCTAACAGACCAAAATGTGGAGCTTATTTTTTTTTTAACAAGTTAACATATTTACAAATAATAAATGGACCACTACTAGACCAAATGGTTTTTTAATGTTTCTAAGTAGCAGTGAGATGTAGCTGAATATATGTTAAGTGTTTTTTTTTCATTTGTTTCACCTTTCTGAATTATAATGATTCAGTGGCAATCGACTATATAAAAATATTAAATTACCAAAGGTGTATCATGTATTACATGTAAATCATAATGCTCTGAATAAATTTTCCACTTATATTTAAGAATAGCTTAGGAAAATGAAAGAATAAAAACTAGAAGAACCTTTATTGCTCTGTTTCCAAATATTTGATTGTTTAATGACAAAACCCACACAATTATCCATAACTTACAAACACCAATCCAAATGCCATGACATTTTAAAAAATTACAATCATTTATACACAGTCTTCCTCAAAAGACACAGTTTTCTATATTTGAGCACTCTGAAAATTAAGGTATCTTAAGTTTAAAAATCATAGAAGGAAAACAGTAGAAAACAAAATGTACTACATGCCAAATGTTAAATTTTTAAATAGTAGGGAGACGAAAAATACTAAGCAATAAGAAGCAAAAGAGGTTTGGAGATAAATAAAATAATAAACCAATGTGTATGATAAAAAAGACGATATTAAAAACACTTCAAATAGTAAAACTCAAATCTAAAATCTATTACAAAATAGAGCTTCCTATTTATTCTTAGAAACCACTATGAGTTATTCCAGTACAAATTTTCTTTACTGAAATAAGGCAGGATTAAACAAAGGTATAGTAAACTTCTTATAATTTGATAAGAAATATTAATATTCAAATATATATTTAATATCAATTCCAATATTTAAAACTTGTCTTTCTAAAAGGAAGATCCTTTAGAGCATCTCTTATACAGACCAAAAAATAAAAACAAAAAACCAACCAAGTCAAAAAAATAAAAAAAATTCAGTTCCCCGCCAGAAAGTAATATTTATATGAAGGATCTACAATCATTTGTACTTGCAAATAACGAGATAAACATATAATAGTAATGTGATATTCTAAAAATCCATCTTGTTACTCTTAAGACAATCACGTTAAAGTTTTAATACTGTCACTTCTAAAAATTAAATGCTTAATCTCATTTTCAATGCTTATTTGAAATAAAGTGGTATTTTACTACTGATTTCCTTTGGTGTTATGAGATTTGGGGCTACAAAATTTCAGCAAGTCATAGTTTGAGCTCTAATTATGTGCCAAAATTAGTTGCCTGGCATACAATGTTTCAAAGTTTGCTGAATTAAAAACAAAAAAAAACCAAAAACCCCCACGAAACTATATGTATGATAATTTTTTCTAAAATGTTTTTTCTAGTTATAATCAGACCAAAAATCTGTCTTCTAAAAAGGGGTTAAAAAGAAATTAATATGTGACTTTTTAAGCTTTATTAGACAAAAGAAAAAAAAGACGAGCCAATTTTAGGTAATATTTTAAAATAAGAGAAATTTTTATAGAATAATTTTTCGAAACTATAAATTTATAATCTTTTGAAGAAAACTAATGTGTCATATATAAGAATTATCTAATACAGTCTCTAGGAATTTTTTTCATTTTGTAAACCAAATCAACTGACCCATATTTCTGGCTTTAAGTATTCTGTGACATTCTAAATAGTTACTACCTACCAATAAACAAACAAACAAAAATATATACAAGTCTCCACAAAACAAAAAACAAACTACATAAAGCATGATGAAACTAGGAATTCAGATTATGAAAGCTACTTTAAAATTTTTATCCTTAGCTGTAGTTCATGCAAAACATTAAAACTGATATTAATCTGATTAGAAAAAATATGCAGTGTTACATACAAACACCCGAGGCTACATTTTGTAAATGTACAACTAAGGTTAACAGCATTTTTTTTAAAGTCTGTAACTGCACTTTTATTTGAATTTTTAAAAATAGTGTGGAGGTAAACAAATGAAAATCAATGCTACCAGGAAGACTGATACCTTACCCTCTCTAGTCCCCTTTCCCCCACAATATGTAAACATAGCCTTAAAAAGAGGTGACCTATTATAGCAACACCACACCCCGCAGTTGCTTTCCTATGGTAATAAATGACTTTACTAGTCCTTATAATACAAATTACAGCTGTCAATTTCTACAGAAAAATATGGATAAGTGCACATAAACATTAAAAAATACACATCTGTTGTACCTTATATCTATATGCCCACAAATCTAAAACCAACATCTTCCTCTTATATAGCATCACATAAAAGTGAAAATATTTTGAATGCTGTGGATTTTATTTAGGCGCTAGTGTATTCTCAAGTTTGAAGTGATGTATTTTAAATAAAGGAATCACTCGCTTCTTTTAAAAATGGCTTATTAAACAAACAATCCTTTACCCATTACCCCCTAAACAAACAAAAAAATCCCATAAACCAAAGTGCTAAAAATGTATGGTTATACTTAACCAGCCTGGTGGAATTTAAAGCTTGCCCCCAACTCTCCCCAAAACTCACATAATTTGAATGAAAATACAAAACTCAAAACAAAAACCATCAGTAAAAAGCAAAACCCAGGAGTTCTGGTACTTTAGGTATAATTACGTTTAAAATAGAAATGAGATCTCCTACAATTTCATTAAATCAAATTTTATAGAGAAGATAATTAGCACTTTTTATGAAATTTTCATAAGATGACTCAAAATAAATAGCTCTGAACAAAGGTAATGAAAAGGGGTCTGTTATCACAATTCTTGTTATGAGGGCAGTACAAAATGGTATGAATTATAAACTCAGCCATTCCACTTACTAATATAAATTATATTTACAGCCCTACAGAGATTTATAAAAGCCATAAGATTTTTTATTTGAATATTTTTTAACAATGCGTATTTGACTTAATGCGAACATACACACTATAAGCTTCAAAATTTTAACTACTATTCATAAAAGAATATAAACTTCTATTAAATTAAAACAATTCTTTCTTAAAGTATCTACAGCTGTTTATCAGTGAGGTTACCGCTTTTCTTTGAAAACCACACCTGCCTTTTATCAAGATGCAATTAAATAGAATGACAAGCTCGGTAATAAATGGAAATATATTGACGGCTATCTCAAGCAACATCGAACAAAAATCAACTGAAAATCACCACATAAAAAACAGCACACTGACACTGTTGTATACAATATATTTCTTCATAATGAATTTATCAAAGGAACGAAATAATATATACGCACCTGTGCTTACCTGTTGTCTAAATTAACATGAATGTCTTGTAAATTAAAGTTTTAGTTCACTGCAGTTACTGAATTAGCAAAATGTCTATTTTCACTAGATGCGAAAAGTTTTTTTAAACAAGATGTTCAATTTTTATGGAAAATGTTAAAAAGATCATTCGTGAACATTAAGAAAATTAAAGTTTATTTGCATCAAAATGAAAGAAACAACTGTCCGGTAATCTGCATCCAACAAATATATGTAGTTTAAGGTGAAAAAGTCCTATCAAAGGAAAAAAACTAAATATTTCACTCAGTTTTTAACCAATAAAGAACAGTGACAAATATATAAATGTCTTGTAATTTCAACCAGCAGAAACATAATTTTGCGAAAACAGCCTCTTCAGTTTTACTTTTAATATACATTTGATAACTACACGAAAATCCTTTCCGAGAGAAAAAAACTATTAAAAACCAACTTTTTTTTTCTAAACTCTCGTCCTAACGTTTCGTAGCTATTTCCGTGGTTCTCTGGCTAAAAGTATAATTTTTCGTAAAGTCGAGAATTATAAACTAGCGTTCAACATTCAAACCCCCCAAGGCCCGCTTCCTTCCAGCCAATCAGGGGGTAACAAGTCCAGAGTTTAGGGAGCTCCGTTAGACACAATTTGAAAAACATCACACTGCACTCTTCTATTCTCCTCCGGGAAACATTCTAAGCGAGGGCGGGTCCCCTAGTCTTCATAGAATATAAAAAATAAATCAATCGTTATATCAATTCCAGGGGGAAAAACTGTAGGCAGGCAGTCCTAAAGAAGCGTGTCACTGCGGTTCCCAGGAAGCGTTATTCCTCTTTGCGAACAACTGAACAGAATAGCTGCTGCAAAAAGCATCTCCGGAGTATTTGCAACCCAGAGCCGTGCGCCCGACACGCAATACACCGGCAAAGGGTTAATGTAGTGGTGCCTCCAGCGCGGAAAAGAACTCAAGATCTAATACATCCTTAACGCGGGATTTTTACAAAGGCCATAAAAGTATTACCTAAAGTTAATGCCGTCACTGGCTCACATTACTCAAGAGCTGTGGAGTAGGAATTGATAGAAACCACCAGCTAAGGGGGGAAAAAAATCACCGAAGGGAAAGACAAATAACAACTCTCGTCCCTCCTCCGCAGCGTCAAGAAAAGGTGGGGATCGCAAAATTACCGTTAAGTTGTCCGGGTAAAGACTTTTGGGGGAGGAAAACATCAATAGTTTCACAGATTGCTTTTTTCTTTTCGAAATGTTTCAAACACCGGAGAAGAAAAAAGTCTTCTAAGAAAAGTGCGACTCGGAGGAAATAGCCAGAAGGAAATCGCTAGCTCGAAGCCCCATCTTTCATCTCACCCGTGAACACCCCTCCCCCTTGAGAAAGGACAACGCTGCGAGAGCAAATGACAAAAATCCCCAGAAAGAAGCTAAAGTCCAGCATCTTTCCTAAGAGCCCGCTACAACCTCAAATGCCTGCCCCTGCCCCATCTTGGAAGCGCGAGCCGCGGCCAGTCCAACCTACCTAGAGACCTCACCGGGACCCGGCGCGCCGGGGGAGGGCAGCCAGGGCTTGGGAAACTCTCTTTCCTGGGGCACCTCACCATTTAGCGTCAAAAGACAATATAGAAAGATGGGTGCCGGGCGGTGGCGGGGGGAACTGTTGCCACGACCCACCGGAGGGACCCATGACTCCGGGTCCTGAATTTTCTGTCGACCTTAAGTTTCTTGTCACGAGATGACGGCCATCACCGGGTCGGGAAAAAGGCGAGAAAAGGCGGCCCGGTTCGGAAATGGGGGAGGGGCGCGCGTCCAGTCCTCCTGTCAAGGAGCGGCCGCCTGCAGAGACCACGCCGTGCGCCGTCCCCGGCTCCGGTCCCGGGCGGGGGGTCTTGCTGACAGATCCGCTGGGCGGCGGCTGCTCCGCCGCAGCCGGTCCAGGTCCCGCTCAAACTGCAGCTCCCCTCCCCCCACAGCCCCGTCTCTCTGCGCTCCCGCCACATTCCGCTCGCCGCCGCCCACTCGCAGACGCCCAAGTTGCCCCTAACCCCACTTCCTCGGATTTTTCGCGATTGAGAGCAGACCCTGCGCCCACTCCCTGCACCCCCCACTGCCTCCGGGTCCCACCACTGCCACCTCCCAAGTCCCGCTCTGCTACTTCTTCAGGCTCTTACCGACTGCGCCAGCCTTGGCGAAGCTCCGCCGACTGCCCTTTGCTCCAAGTAATTTTTGGTGATTTTTAAAGTAATTTTTCCGGCGGAGTCACAGTGGCGCTATACTCTCGGACAGGTTATCCTGTCTCTCCCGCTAGATTGATGAGATCAGGCATCACTCGAAAATGGCGCCGAAAGCGCTGAGGCTCCTCATTCAAATTCGTTAGAGCCAACCCCGCCGCCCCGGGGCATGCCGGGAACGCGGGCTGCCTCCACAGCTGTCAATACCGCCTCTTAACCCCCACTTCTCTTGCTTTCCCGACATTTTCGCGCATGCGCAAACTCCAACTCTCGCTCTCCTCCCGCCGTGCACATGCGCAGAATCATCGTTGTGCGCGGCTCTCCCTTTGCTTCTACGGTCGCAATCCTCTTGCTTCTTTTATTGCGCGTGCGTGTAGCGCTTTTGCAAAGACTCGGAGGTGAAGTGAAGGTAGAGGCTGTGGGGCCGAGGGTCCACTTATAGCTATCAGCCCACAGGCATTTAGTCTACGTTGGAGGTAAACAAATACGGGTCCAGCTTAGGAGAAAAGAAAAACGTCTTACAGCCAGTGTCTAAACTCCAAACAACGGAATGTATCAATGAGACCTTGCATATGGATACACGTGCATTTAAAACGGCCCCGCCGGCGTGTTGAGCTCTTGCTGTTCGCCAGCGCTTTACAGGGGTTATCGCACTTAAGCCTCGGAACAACTTTACCAGGTAGGAACTATTACTGTTCTCGTTTTGAAGACCGGGAAACCTAGGCTCAGAGACATTAAGTAATTTGCCCAAGACAGCACAAGTGGCACAGAAGTGGATGAATCCACATCTGTCAGATTCAGCAGCCCTGGAGTTCTCTACCACGCTGTACGCTCCAACCTGAGCCCACACAGGAGGCGTGGTCTCCTTCCTCAACGGGTGTGTGTGTGTGTGTGTGTGTGTGTGTGTGTGCGCGCGCGCGCGCGCCTGCCTGCCTAGAGTTAATGATTAAGTTTGCTGAAGCCCTTCTTTCCGGTCCTAAGCTGCCTATTGCGAACGCGCTTTCATTGAATCCAGTTTCTCCTACGTCTTAACTTGTTCTTAAACTTTTGAGATAGGAATGGGCAGTTTTCTGTGTCACTTAGGATTTTTTTTGTTTTTTTTTAATGGCGTGGTAAGTGAACTGAATCCAGCAAAGACGAGTTTCTGTTGTGCAACGCATTGGTAAACTGACAGCTACCACGTATTGACTGTGTGCTGTGCACTGTGCTAAATAAATGATTTACGGATTAATCGTGTTTATTGCTCACAACAACCTTATGAAGTAGGTATTATCTTCGCTTTACAGATGAGGACACCTGAGGCTCAGATTAAGAAATCTGCCCCAAAGTCTTAGAACTGGTAAGTAGAAGCACCATATCTAGGCAAACCTGTCTACTTTAAAAAAAATGGGCACTCTGATAGGACAATTAACGATAATAAAGTTGTAAATATTTTAAAACCTTCATTGTGAATGTTAAATAAGACAGTAGATATGAAAGTGCCTGAAGTACTAATAAGGAAGTGGGAGAAGGGTAGCATGGTTTGCGTTATTGAAGTGTATTGGAAAATAAATGGATTTTAGCAATTTCAGATCAAGAAGTAACATGGCAGAGTAGTATAAATAAACTACTTAATCTCTGGTACTTTTGTGCACTACTTAAGTGGGCTTGACTCTGGAACCGAACTGCCTGGGTTTGAATCCCAGCTCCACTACTTACTAGCTGTGTGGCCTTGTTGGGTAAATTATCTGTTGGACTTTTTGTAAAACAAGTATTATTAACACCTCATTGGATTGTTGTAAGGATGTAAATGAGCTAATATTAAAGGAATTTCAACAGTGCCTGGCATATTAGTAAATGTTATTGTCAGTCAGTCATTGATCTTTTAAACTGGCTTCTTTAATGGTTGTTTAAAAAAATCATACTACAGTTAGTGCAATTAGGGGTCAGCATTTTTTTTTTTTTTCTAAGAGGGAGCCTCACTCTGTTGCCCAGGCTGGAGTACAGTGGCACGATCTTGGCTCACTGCAACCTCCGCCTCCCGCGTTGAAGCAGTTCTCCTGCCTCAGCATCCCATGTAGCTGGGATTACAGGTGCGCACCACCACGCCCGGCTAATTTTTGTATTTTTAGTAGAGACGGGGTTTCACCATATTGGCCAGACTGGCCTCTAACTCCTGACCTCTCTGTCCGCCTCTGCCTCCCAAAGTGCTGGGATTACAGGCGTGAGCCACCACACCAGTCGGGGTTAGCATTCTTTTTCAAGAGCTCCTTAAAATGATAAATCAGACTGACAAATGATTTTTCCCAAATATGAATAATGATCCCTGTTAGGCGAATAAGGATGTTAATTTATTTTACCATCTCATAAGAATAATACATGGAAATGGAATAGATTTATTGCTTTTTCTGATTGTTAAAGTTAAAAAACCCAGGCCCATCTAAAATATATAAAGTAAAAGTCATCCAAATTTCTAGCATCCAGGGATAACTACATATTGTTTATATTTTAAAAATATAACGTACCTTTGGGGACAATCAGTTGGGGGGGTCTGGATAAGTGGCATATTTGGGAGACATCTGTAAAATTGTAATAGAACTTACAAATAAGTAAGTAACACAATCTGGTTTCCTCACTGTAGAATTTTTTATCTTAGTCCCCTTCTAGATATAATCTGTTAAGAGAATTCTAAAGTGATGATGATAAATGATAACATTTATTGAAGACCTAATATGTGGCAGACACTGGGCTAAACAGGTACATGCATTTTCCCATTGAATCCTCATGTAACTCATGAAGTGGGTGCAATTATCTCTATTTTGCAGAGACTGAAGTTTATGTGGAAGTCATTTTTAGAAGATTTAAGTCCAATTGTGTTTAAAGTCTTACGAAAAATTCTTTCATGAAAGCTTCTTGATTTGCTAAAATGGGAGAAAACAAAACCAACTAACATACAGTAGTTCCTGTGCCTGAACAGAGAGCCCAATTGTAAAAAATGGTCTTTTGAAAACTAAGAAATTTATGTTTGACCACAAGGGGGTGCAAATTCCTGAGTTACATTTCAAAGAAAAAACGGAAAAAGTGCTTTTACTTCAGACCATTAAATTCGTGGGTTAAAAATTAGTAAGAATTCCTGCCTGGAACTTTAATACCCTAAAAGTAATGTACTTTATAAGAAGAAAGAACTCAATTACTTAGGTGCTCAATTAGGGCAGAAGTGTCAGCTTGCTTTCTTCAATACAGTCAAGAGTTAATCATCCCTCCCCTACCCCTTTCCACTCACAGTTAGTGTCTCTGCATACCCCTCTTTACTTGTCATAGGAGTAGAACTGAAGTCATAATTTAAAATCTGGGGTTTTGCTCTTGGAAACTGAAATGCAGTCACCAGCAAATGGATGGTAAATATGGGTAGTGTGAAGAACAGAGGTCTTGTAATTTCTATGCTTTTTTTCCCTCCTGCTGTTTATAATGAGTAAGCTACAACTGATGCAATGTTGGCTTCAACATATTAACTTATTTAGATAAAACTGTGAAAGCTATAGGTCTGTTCGTCTTTCAAGAAAGAACGCAGACTTTGAAACAGTATATACTATTGAATGTATTAAAAAGTTTGCTTAGCAGGGTTTTCGGGTTCCTTTTATTTTCCTGTTGGTCTTGTTTCTCTGAGATGGACTTAATTTAAAAAATACATTTTTTTTTGGAAATAATTTCAAATTTACAAAAAGTTACAATATTAAAAAGAGTTCCAAGAACATCCATATCATTTTCTTGCTCTTGTACATGGGTGAGTTTTCTTTCTCTCTCTCTCTCTCTATACACAGTCTATAAAAACACACAGAGGAAAAATGCAAGAAAAAAACTTTCAATCCATATCAAGGTTTTATGATTATAGTTAAAAATATACACATCAGGCCGGGCGCGGTGGCTCAAGCCTGTAATCCCAGCACTTTGGGAGGCCGAGACGGGCAGATCACGAGGTCGGGAGATCGAGACCATCCTGGCTAACATGGTGAAACCCTGTCTCTACTAAAAAATACAAAAAACTAGCCGGGCGAGGTGGCGGGCGCCTGTAGTCCCAGCTACTGGGAGGCTGAGGCAGGAGAATGGCGTGAACCCGGGAGGCGGAGCTTGCAGTGAGCTGAGATCCGGCCACTGCACTCCAGCCTGGGTGGCAGAGCGAGACTCCGTCTCAAAAAAAAAAAAAAAAATACATATCAAAAAGCCAATCTAAAATTTTGCATTGTTGACACTGCGAAACCATTCTTTTAAGGAACATTGGTGTTCTATGAGCTAGTCCGATTTTTGCAGGGTCTCTCTATATTGCCCAGGCTGGCTTCGAACTCCTGGACTCACGTGATCATCCCGTTCTACCTTCCGAGTAGCTGGGGCTGTAGGCAAGTGCCACTGCACCCAGCTCAGTGATTCTTAAACTTTGAAAATTTATTGAAAGTTATAGACCCTTTCTCTAGAATCATGCATATATGTGAATAGTTTGCATATAGTTTCAGAGGTGGATGATGGTCCATGGAGTTCCTGAAGAAAAGTAAAGAAAAAATCATTCATACATATGGTAAGCAGAATAATGGTCTACCAAAGATATCCAAACATGTACATGTCCTAATCTATGTGGGACTTGTTAATATGTTACATGGTGAGAGATAATTCAAGTTTCAGATAAAAATTAGGGTTGTTACTCAGATGATCTGAAAATAGATTATTCTGGATCACCTGAGGAGGCCTAATTACATGGTCTTTTAAGTGTGTAAAGGGGAAGCAGAAGAATCCGTATCAATGATGAGATGTGAGAAAGCCATTGCTGACTCTGAAGGTGGAAGGAGGCCATGAGCCAAAGAATAGTTCATGAGCCCTAGAAGCTGAAAAAGGCAAGAAAACAGACTCTTAAGTAAGGCAGCCATGCCTACATCTCTATTTTAGCCCGCTAAGACCCATTTTGAATTTCTGACCTCCAGAACTGTAAGATAATACATTTCTGTTGTTTTAAGCCACTAAGTTTATGGTAATTTGTTTATGGTAATTTTATGGCATTAGGAAACTAATAAAGGATGTGAAAAGTCATTTTGTATGTATGTTGATGTGTGGTTATGGTAGTAATTAAGTGTGTATGTATACATATATATATATTTTTAATACCACCTAGGTATTTTTCTGTTTTTTTTTTTTTTTTTTTTTTTTTTGAGGTGGGGTTTCTGTCTCCTAGGCTGGAGTTCAGTGGAGTGATCTCGGCTCACTTTAACCTCTGTCTCCTGGGCTCAAGTGATCCTCCCACCTTAGCGTCCTGAGTAGCTGGGACCACCACGCCCACCTAGTTTTTTGTATTTTTTGGTAGAGGTGGGGTTTTGTCATGTTGCCTGGGCTGTTCTGTACTTTTTTTTAATGGATTAACAAATCCATAAAAAGTACTTCTTTATCTTTTTTAAAGGTCTGTGAAGTGTCAGACCTCAAGATGGACAACTATTTAATTAGATACAGCATCTTATCTGCTACTGAAATTATATACCTACACAAGATTTACTGAAATTTCTTGGTAAGAATGTGATGAGCTTTTCCCACAAATTTATCCATCTACATTCCCTTTTTAAAATGCAACATTTTGATTTACAGTTACGTTGACAGTATCTTTGTTCTGTCAAGTATCTTGGATAATTTCTTTTCCCTGTAGCTGACAGATTAAAAACAATTCGAAAATTCTCCTCAGAGGTTATTTAAACAGTATATAACTACATGTTTCAATTACTTAGGTATCAGCTCAAGAGAATAAACTGTTTAGAAACAGATTTATTTTGCAGTTGGGTAGATTATTTTAATGGAAGATTAATACAAGTACTTAATTATCTATAAATGTTTTATGTACAAGAAACTTTTTGTGATTTTTTTAAAGGATACCAATATTAGTTACATGGGGGAAAATTTATACACACATCAGGAAATGTAATTGTTTTGGGAAATTTACATGGTTTAGAGCTCCAATTTCTAAAAGTGATTAGAACAGATTCATATATAGCATTTTCAACTTCGATTCTCTGAAGATACTGAGTTAAGATTTTTTTTCCTGTATGAGGAGTTATTTTGCTTACAATATTCTTGGCCACAAATCATGGAACTAAACTAAAATTCATTTACAACTAATAATGGTCAACACTTATTGAGGAAGTATGACCTTTTTTGTTTTTTTTTTGAGACAGAGTCTTGCTCTGTTGTCTAGGCTGGAGTACAATGGCATGATCTCGGCTCACTGCAACCTTTGCCTCCCGGGTTCAAGCAGTTCTCCTGCCGCAGCCTCCCAAGTAGCTGGTACAACACGCACCACCAGGCCCAGCTAATTTTTTTATTTTTAGTAGAGATGGGGTTTTGCCATGTTGGCCAGGCTGGTCTTGAACTCCTGGCCTCAGGTGATCCACCCACCTTGGCTTCCCAAAGTGGCGTGAGCCACTGCGCCCGGCCGGGAAGTATGAACTTTTTTTTTCACCTACCAATAAGGATTCCTGGAAAGGGATAAACCCATTTGTTTTTGTTAATCTTTCTAAAATTAATGTTAAAATGTTGGCCTTAAATGAGATATTAAATACAGTGTTTTGAAACATTGCTTTTGAAATAATATATACTTTGTGAGAACTTAATAAAGGATTGTAAGAACTTAATAAAAACCTATTCAGGATTGGAATCATAGAATCTTAAGAGTTAAAATATGTCTCTTCTTACTGCCACCTATTGTCTAAGTGTGAGGCTACTGAGAACAAATTTATTCCTACCTGCTTACAATAACCCTTTAAATATGATCATTATTTTTTTGAATCATGATGACAGCAGAATTCCCACTCCCCAACATCCTTTAATGTGTCTTTAATTGTTTTATGATCTTAAACCCTTCACCATCTTGGTTTCCTTCTTCTGGTTATTCTTGTTTAACAAGGCCACTCTCAAACAGTGACCCCCAGAATGGTATTAATTATATATATATATATATATATATATATATATGTATATATATATATACACACACACACACTATATATAGTCTGAAATATACCATGGGTGGGTATTAACTTTTTGTCCTATCCATTACAATTCTTGTATTTACAGAACAATTTTAGATCATAACAAGGACTCATAAATAATGGAAATGGATGTATTGGAAATTTATCAAAAGAAAGTTTTAATGTAAACTGCAGGAGTAAAAAACTTAAAAATTACAACTTATGACTTTCTCAGAGACTGTATTGAGTTGGGATGAATTGGAAGTTGTGGAGGATAGGGAACCAGGAATCTATTACATTCATGTCTTATTTATTTTTAATAAACAGGAGTAAAATTGAGACTCTGGTCTGTAGGAGATATGACTGAGGATGTGTGATCAGTTGAGCCTCATACTACATTTCTATTCCTAATATATAAAATTTATTTCTTATAGTGCAAATCCCTTCTGGCTAGGAGCTAGGAAATTCTTATATGTTTAAAATAAATTAACCTTTTAAGGCAGCTCTGAAGAAGTAATTTATTTTAAATAGGTGAGCAGTTTATAGCTCTTATAGGAATACTTTTTCCTTATTTTTTTCATCATAGGATTAGACCCTATGTTTTTAATTTAAGTCCTTTAAGTTTTGCTGTTAATGTTTAATTTACTTGATGACCCCATACTGTTAATTTTTGACCTAGTGAACTTGGGACAGTATATACAAACTGTTCACCTAATTTTAAGGAAACTCTTTTAAAAAATAAGATAGGTTTGATATGAAACTTCAGAAGATTAAATTCATTTCAACTTTCCATGTAGAAAAATATCGTATGTATTTAATCAAAGAATTTTTTCCCCCTTATTGGAGGATGCATTTTTATCAGCATAGAGGTTTTGTTTTTTGTTTTTTAATAATTAGATGTTTATGCCATTGGCAAAACAACCCAAAGCCGACATGACCGAACTGCAATACTTTTAATAAACTGCAAGACTACTAATATAGCAGCTATAAAACCCTTTCCTGATAAGAAATTTTTATAGTGTATGACTGAATCTAACAATTCTCCCTCTACCTTTATTTATGCTCATTTACTTTCTTTTATAGAAAAATGAAATTCTTAAAGTTTAAGCTTTTAGATATAAAAAACGTTAGTATATACAGTTAAATTAAGTTCAAGGTTTCTTTTAAACCACTTGATGTAATTTACTTTGTACATAACTTTTATTTGCCTTTTTAAAATTATTATTATTACAATATTTTTTAGACAGAGTCTTGCTGTATCATGCAGGCTGGAGTGCAGGGGCGTGATCTCAGCTCACTGCAACCTCTGCCTCCCCAGTTCAAGCAATTCTCGTTCCTCAGCTTCCCAAGTAGCTGGAATTACAGGCGCAAGCCACCATGCCCAGCTAATTTTTGTATTTTTAGTACAGACAGGGTTTTTCCATGTTGTCCAGGCTGGTCTCAAACTCCTGATCTCAAGTGATCCTCCTGCCTCAGCCTCCAAAAGTGCTGGGATTATAGGCATGAGCCATGGCACCCACCTTATTTGCCCTTTAAACTAGACCTGTGGACTTGCTTTTGAACATTTTCTCTCCTAATTATAAAATACATGTACATTAAAGAAAACTGAGAAAAAAATCAGGAATGATTGGAAGCCATTGCTTCTGAAGGCCTCTTACCAATATACCTGTCTCCTCAATTCCTTTCCCAGTTGACCAAAGAATGCTCCATGTTTGTCTTTTATGTATATTAGCATGATTGCATTTCATCCAGTTAGCCGTATTTAATACTGTACTTTGTTTCTCTTCAGGAAAATTACAGTTTGATATCTTGTGAGACAGAAGGTTGCATCTTTCAGTCATCAGAGAGCAAAGTAGGAAAGACTTAGAGAAGCAAAGTCCCTCTGATTCACCTAATGATACACTGTTTTTACTCTAAGGGGGCCACGAGGGTGTATTTACTTTCATCATTTTGGGGTGAGGAATGGTTAGAAACTGAAGGAGCATACATAGGTTAAGTATTATCCATGACAGTAGGGTGGGAGTGAATGGAAGCTCATTAATAGCAGTTTTACTTCCTGATTTATGGGTATGTGTGGGTGGTGTGTTTTAAAGAGATTCTGGTGAACTAACAAGGTGTGATAATTGTATTTTGTTATATATCATATTATTGACCCCCAGACTGCTTAACATATAGCTTAATAATTATTATGGATATCTTTAAATATGCCACATTCACTTTATTAAGAAGTGAACTGATAAGCAACAAGCTGCCATGTGCTGAACAGTATCAGGTACTGGGATAAACAAGGGTTTTAAATGCTGCGAATAGTGTAAGCTGTATAGCCTTCATGGTTTGCTAATAAGGTAATCTGTTGTCATTTCATAATTGAAATACTAGGGGGAATGTTGTAAAAATGTTGTAAAAATGCCCTTTATTATTGTTATTTAAATGGAAGTATTTTTGTGTGGTTTTATAGTCATGGTGGGAAATCATGAGCTTTTGGACTAGGGCAGTGATGACTGGTATACAAGATGAGAGAAAAATCTGTAATGACTCCCTGGTCCCTGTCCTGGTTGTAGAGTACAATGGTGGTATCATTAACCAGGACAGGGACGAGTGGAGGAGGATCATGGCTTTTGAGAGAGAGAGAGAGAGAGAGAGAAAGAGAGAGAGAGAGAGTGTGTGTGTGTGTGTGTGTGTGTGTGTGTGTGTGTATGTTTATGGGTGTGGGATGGAACGCTGGGACAGGAGAGGGAGATGACAAGTCCAGTGAGGACATTTTGAATATGAAAGATTAAGCACTCATGGGATACCTAAGTAGGAAGTTCAGTAAGGAGCTCAACGTACATGACTGAGGCTTAGGAGAAAGGCCTGAGCTGGAAACGGATATCACTAAATAGGTGGTAGTTGAGATTATGAGGGAAATGGATGCCATTGCTCATAGAGACTAAACATAGAGAAATGAGAACCAAAATTAGTAAATGGGCAAAGTAAGAGGAAGCAGCAGAAGACTGAGAAGGAATGGCCGAGAAAGAGGGGCAGGAACACCAACAGAGCTCAGAGTTAAAGGAGCCAGTGGTAGAGAGGTTTCAAAAGGAAAGAAGTTAGGAGTGTCAGAAGGTAAAGACAGGCTAAGTAAACTGAAAAAGATAAAAGAAAGATTTGGCAGTTCTGTCATTAGTAATGTTTGCCAGAACACTTTCAATGAAACAATGGTGGCAGAATTCTGTTTGTGTTGAGTTGAAAGTATATTAAAATAGGGAAAGAGGCCAGGTGCGGTGGCTCTTGCCTATAATCCCAGCACTTTGGGAGGCTGAGGCAGGCAGATCACCTGAGGTCGGGAGTTCAAAACCAGTCTGACCAACATAAAGAAACCCTGTCTCTACTAAAAACACAAAATTAGCTGGGCATGATGACGCATGCCTGTAATCCCAGCTTCTCAGGAGGCTGAGGCAGGAGAATTGCTTGAACCCGGGAGGCAGAGGTTGCAGTGAGCCGAGATTACACCACTGCACTCCAGCATGGGCAACAAAAGCAAACCTCCGTCCCAAACAAACACAAAGAAAAAAAGAAAAAAGAGAAAGGTTACAATAAATGTGTATTATTTCAAGGCTCTTGACATTTTCTTAAAAACAAAAGATAATTTTAGGGAGGAGGTTACAGAATAGAGGAGGAGATCTACAGGAGAAGAGAGCTTAACATTTTTATAAAGTATGGGGACAGACTCATCAGAGAGGAGAAATAAGAAAGGATAAAGTATAGTGAGATCTAGTAGGAGATAAAGGTGCAGGTAAAGGAATTAACCCAGAAAAGAGAAAGGATCCCTTTTCCTCTGAGACTAGAAGGGAACAGGTAAGAGAGTTTTATGTATAACTTGTAAATCTAGAGCAGGAAGTTGAGGGAGTTCATAGCTAATAGTTTTACTTTTTATTTTTTTTTTTCCGATAAAGGAGTCATAAAAGAGATAAGGGTAGAGGTGAAGTAGCAAGTTTGAATTGAAGTAAGATGGTACAAAACATATGCTCTAGGTAATGGAAGAGGGAATTAACGAGGGAGGAAGGTTGTTAGCAGAAGAGGGTGATGTACCTGAGAACCTAGGCTGGATAGGAAAAGACACGAAGCATGTGGGAGATTGTAGTTTGAAGAAATGAGAATAGTTAAGGAATGGGTGTCAAAATTAGGTAAGAAAGCAGGTATTTAGGGAGTAATGGAGTAAAAAACTGCAAGAATAGTTGTAGTCAGAGATCCATATGTTGGACTCTAAGGCTGTAGAATAATTTCTTGGTTATCAGAATATAGAGGCTGTAGCTTTGGGTATGGATTACTGAATGAAGTGGTTTTACGGAGTCAGAGTTCATAGTTTTTCAATGGGTTTTCTATATGGACACTGAAGTGGGAGGTGATGGCAGAAAATGCAGGGGAGGCAGATACTGTCAACAAAGGGCCAGAGTCCTCAACAAAAAGGAATGACTGGGTAATTAATAAGAATGAAAGAAAGGAGTAAAAAATTTCCAAGATCGTTTCATCATGCCTTTTTTTTTTCCTTGTAAATTAAGAGACATGAGGGTAAGGAGAGGGTAAGGACTATGTTTGAATTAATTCAACAAATGCAAATATTTGTTGAATTAATAAGTGAATGATAAGCTCATGTTGAATAAGTATTTCAGAAAACTTCAGGTTTTTTTTCTTATTATAAGCAATTGATATTAAAGAAAGTACAAATGAGCAGGATGTAGGAAAAAATAATCCCATCAGCCTGAAATACCTACCCCCAACACCCTTTGTTATTAAACTTTTTGTTTAAATCTGTTTGTTGTTCATATATTTTTTTCCCTAGCAATATTCAGTTGTATACTTTAATGTCTAAATAAGTATTTTCTTATGGAATATAAGGATGTACTATAATTTAAGCAGGTCCTTATTTTGGGGCATTTATATTGATTCCACCCAAGTTTCTTCTACGGGTAAAACGAAAAATCTAATAGCTTTTTTTTTTTTTTTTGACAGAGTTTCGTTCTTGTCACCCCAGGCTGGAGTGCAATGGCATGATCTTGGCTTACTGTAACCTCTGCCTCCCAGGTTCAAGCAATTCTGCCGCCTCAGCCTCCTGAGTAGCTGGGACTACAGGCGCGTGCCATCATGCCTGGCTAATTTTTGATTTTTAGTAGAGACAGGATTTCACCATGTTGGACAGGCTGGTCTTGAACTTCTGACTTCAGGTGATCTGCCTGCCTTGGCCTCCCAAAGTGTTGGGATTACGGGCGCAGCCACCACACCCGGCTAATTTTTGTATTTTTAGTAGAGATGAGGTTTCACCATGTTGGCCAGGCTGGTCTTGAACTTCTAACCTTGGGTGATCTGCCCACCTCAGCCTCCCAAAGTGCTGGGATTACAGGTGTGTGCCACCACGCCCAGCATAATAGCTAAATTTTTGCCTTACTTATATTATAAGGATTCTTAGAAGTAGATTTTCTAGTGTGGCTTCATAGAGATCCTATTTATCTTTATTTTATGGCCATTTCTAACAGGCTTATTTATGTGCATTCCATCCAGGATTGGAATCCTGGACAATGGACAGTGTTGCAGGTATTGACTGATGCAGGCATGCTGACAGCCACAAAAGTGAGAACTGTTAATCATAGGTCCTTCTTCACAAGAAGAATGATGGGTATTTTTAAAACTTGGAATCAAGTATAGTTTTCATGAGCACAGTAAGATGATTCATGAGCTGAATACAGGATATAGTAGTCAATTCAGAAATGCATATTCAAATTAAATAAAAACCTCTTATAATAGTCTATATTTGTTGATAATATTGAACTTTAGTAGAGGTTTTTTTCCATAAATTTTAAAACTGTGGCAAAATACTTCATAAAGTTTATCAACTTAACCATTTTTAAGTGTACACTTCAATGGTATTAAATACATTCATTATGTTGTAACCATCACCACCATTCATCTTTGTAGCTAGTAGAGGTATTAATATACCAGTCTTGAATAGTCATCAAAGTCACTCTACCTCAAACTTTTCCACAAAAGTATGGTTAATAGCAGAGAGGAGTGAACAACTGCCTTAAAAACTTGGTCCCAAGCTAGAATTCTTTTTAGCTTCATGTTTTGTCTTAGATTTAATGTAAATGTAGTGTTACTTACCATAATGTTCCTATATTTAGTAAAAATATAATGATTATACATTTTTTCAAAATCTCTGAGGGAGGCTGATCTTTAAGGAGATGCCCCATGTTTGGTGCTGGCACACCAAAAGTCCCCCTTGCCCCAAGCAGGACTTTCAGAGGCAAGGTTCTAAGCCATTTCATGGTTGAATAATATGCCTCTTTTCATTTTTCTTTTTTCTTTCTTTGAGACAGTCTTGCCATGTCACCCAGGCTAGAGTACAGTGGTGTAATCTCAGCTCACTGGAACCTCCGTCTCCTGGGTTCAAGCGATTCTCCTGCCTCCGCCTCCCGAATAGCTGGGATTACAGGTGCCCGCCACCATGCCTGGCTATTTTGTATTTTAAGTAGAGACAGGGTTTCACCATGTTTGCCAGGCTGGTCTTGAACTCCTGACCTCAAGAGATCTCCTGCCTTGGCTCCCAAAGTGTTGGGATTACAGGCGTGAGCCACCACACCGGCTTTTTTTTTTTTTTTTTTTTTTTTTTTTGAGACGAAGTCTTGCTCTGTCACCCAGGCTGGAGTGCAGTGGCATCTTGGGATCTCGGCTCACTGCAACCACTGCCTCCCAGGTTCAAGCAATTCTCATGCCTCAGCCTCCTGAATAACTGGGATTACAGGTGCGCGCCACCATGCCTGACTAATTTTTGTATTTTATTAGAGAGGGGGTTTTGCCATGTTGGCCAGGCTGATCTTGACCTCCTGACCTCAGGTGATTCGCCTGCCTTGGCCTCCCAAAGTGCTGGGATTACAGGTGTGAACCACCATACCCAGCCTTCATTTTTCTTTTACGGTTTAGCCAAGACTACTTATATTAGTGTATGTCAAGGAGTAGACTGATTGATTTTCACCCTCTTCGAATGTGAGTGTCACAGAAACTGTGAAATTCACAGAGTAAAAATTTAGAAGTATCCTTTTATATTATATTTGCCCTAGTAATCATGCATACTTCATCATTATTAATGCCATGAGACAATCTTATTATACAAATAGAATAATTTCACGTGCTGGCTAGGGCCATAGCCCCACCTTTCCAAAGAGTATTAACTTTTCAACTATCCATGCATTATGACTCCAGAGACTTGTAAACCCTTTCAGGTGTAATACATTTTTTTTTTCTTTTTTTTGAGACAGAGTCTTGCTCTGTCATAAGGCTGGAGTGCAGTGGCGCTATCTCGGCTCACTGCAACCTCTGCCTCCTGGGTTCAAGCGATTCTCCTGCCTCAGCCTCCCGAGTAGCTGGGACTACAGGTGCGTGACACCATGCCCAGCTAATTTTTGTATTTTTAGTAGAGACGGGGTTTCACCATGTTGGCCAGGCTGGTCTTGATCTCTTGACCTCATGATTCACCCGCCTCGGCTTCCCAAAATGCTGGGATTACAGGCGTGAGCCTGTAATAATTTTGTTCTTCATGTCTGGTCCCATTTCAGAAGATTGGTGATTACATTGAAGGATAGTAGCAAAATTGGAACTAAAGTCTGGGTTTCTTAACTGCTAGTTGAGGGTCTTTCCAATTAAACCAAAAGGGAAAGAGTTACATATAACAAGAGGTAAGACATAAGTTATCGACCTGACCCCACAAAACCACTTTAAGCCATCCTAAGAGTGGTCTCTTTTTTTCCCTCCCTCTCTCCTTCCCTTCAGCTTTCCTTTCTTCTTCCTACGTTTTTTTTTTTTGGGTAACTCCAAAGCACCCCAGTTCTCAGAATTAAAAGGTTAAAAATATTTTAGTACTCTCCAAGATACAAAGTAGACTACTAGAGTTTTTTTTTTTTGTTGTTGTTGTTTCTCAAGCTTGGGACATAAAGCTCAGAGCTCAGAACAGTAGAATTTTAGAAAGGAATAGATAGGATACATGAAAGAGGCTGCTGGAATATGAAAAAACTGGAGTAAAAATAAGCAAATCAATACTTCTGAAATGAAGCCTTCATTGGTAGAAAAAAAATGTAGGTCACAAAAATGAGTGAGCAGAGGTTCTTGATTTCTAATTATTGAAGATTCCTATCTAGTGGTATTCTAATATGTTTACCAAATTATGAGTTGCATTACTTTTTAAAAACCTAAAACCTAGTCAAGAGTTACAGAGTGTCCCTGGTTTATTCGTGTGGTAAGTTTTCAGTTCCAGTTATTAGGCAAAACAAAAATTGCTATAATTTACAATGTAAAATAAGTGATTGGTAGAATAAAACAAAAGGGATTCATATAGCTTTTGTACTGTTTTCTTGAAAAAGGCGTATTTGGCCATAAAAGCTAATACATACTTTAGGAATGGAAATGATTTCACCTGATTTTTTCAAGTAAGATTTGTTCAAGAATAATGAACTTACGTTGTCAGTTATGGGTTCAAGCATTAATTTACTTTGGACTGCTTATATTCAACAGTATGCTGTCTACGTAAAGAGTTACATGGAATTAAATTTTAGCATTGGAATCTATTTGAGATAGCATTATCTTTTATATTCAAATGAAAAATTATGGGGCTCTAGAATTAAGTGTTACTAAGTTGATATAGATAGAATAATAGTTGTATTACAAGGAAAAAAGCAAAGATAATATTGTATAGGGTTTGAATCATACACTCTCACTAGAGATTTTTTTTTAAAATTGTGATTGTTTGTTGATTCATTCAAAACCGTTTGAAAATTGTGAGGGAGCCAGAAAAGGGGACAATATTTGGATGTATAATTTAGATGTATAGTTTGCTTGCTTATCAGGGAATGGTTAAGTTCCTTTTTTCTGTATATTTTAATTGGTGAAATTAAGAGTTTTTATTCTTCTAGATTACTTTGTAAAATAACATGGCATTTTATAGATCTATGAGATAACTGAGGCTCATACATGTTGAGTTTTAATGTGTGGAGGAGTCTGATGTGCATCCAAGTCTGTCTGCCCCTAATGTCTCTGTTTTTAACCACTATCCTCAGAATGAAATACATTCATATAGTAGAGACCAGTTCTTAAACAAAAGTCATCTTTACTCACAAAATTAATCTGTGAAGTACCCACTGTTCTCAGTTTCTGTCCCTCTCACTTTTTCTTTCTAGTGCTTTGCAGTTTTTAATGAAAGTGATTTTTTTTCTGAAATTATTATTTTCATGTTTTTTATTAGAGGATTAAATTTGTTGCTAAGATCATTTAGTTAAGTCTTTTGCAGTCTTTTAAGATTAGACTTAATCTTAAGTCTAAACTTAAAGATTGCCTTGAAGTATATTATTTAGCTGTATTGCATTATTCTTCCTTATGTAATGAGCTATAGACTGAGCACTCCTTGACAAATCACAAGAATAAGACCCAAAGAATCAAACTTTTCCAAGTAACTTAACTGCATCCCAGGACAAAACTCAGGAACATTTAGAGGAACAGAAGAATATCCAGCAGCCAACAGATAAAATTCACAGTGCCTTTCCAGGCACGCAAGGAAGCCAGAAAAATGATCCACAATGATAAGAATAATCAATCATCTGAAAGTGACCTTAAGCAGAGAAAGATGTTAGAACTAGTAAAGACAGTGAACATTATTATAACTATATTCTATATTTTCAGAAAGTAGAGACATGAAAGACATTTTTAAAAACTCAGTGTGGTTCTAGGGATGAAAACTACAATATCTGAGATCTGCTAATGATATTTGTAGCAGATTAGACATGGCAGAAGAAAAGGTTAGTGAACTTGAAGGATATAGCAAAAGAAACTATTCAGAAATGAAAGAGAGAAAAAAGAATGACAAAAGCATCAGTGAGCTATGGGACAAACTTCCAGAATCCTTATGTAAACATAATCAAAGGCATCAAAGGAGAGGAGAAAAGCAGATACAAAAGGGATATTTGAAAAAATAATGGCCAAAATTTTCAAATTGGACAAAAACTATTAACTCACAGATCCAAGAACTCAACAAGAAGAAAACTACACTAAAGAATGTCATAATCAAATTATTCAAAGCCAGTGATAAAAAATATTGAAAGCAGCCACATGTTATAGAGTAACACAGATAAAGCTGACAGCAGATTTCTCATTGGAAACATTCCAAGTGAAGAGATAGTAGAACATAAAGTACTGAAAGAAAAAAATGTTAACCTAGGATTTGATACTCAGCAAAATATCATTCAAAAAACAAAGGCAAAAATAAAGATGTTTTCAGACATACGAAAACAAATGATTTTTTACCATCAGGTAGACTGAAGGTAGACTGTGGTAGGTTGAAGATGTATACTGCCTTAAGGCAACCAGTAGAATAACAAAACAGTTATAGCTAATAAGTCAACAAAGGAGATAAGATAGAATCCAAAAAAAAAAGGTGGAAAAAGGAACAAATAAGTGGTGAAACTAATAGAAAAATGGCAAGGCAATAGACTGTAATCGTATCAGCAATCACATTAAATGTATATTATCTAAATATCCCACTTAAAAGGCAAAGATTGTCAGATAAAAAGCAAGACTGCTTTTGGACCTGGATGAACAGGAAGCACCATCATGGAAGTCGTCTCCTGCCACAACAACGACTGAAAGGTTCAACACCAGGAGCCCAAGAGCCAGGACATCTACTGAAGGCTGTTGGTTAAGCTGTATATGTTTCTGGCCAGAAGAAACTCTACCTTCAACCAAGTTGTGGTGAAGAGTGCACACAACTGAAGGTGTGTGCACTGCATGTGAGCAGTTGGGCCTGCAGCCAGATCGCCAAGGCTGGGGACAAGATCCTCACCTTCAACCAGCTGGCCCTGGACACCCTCAAAGGCTGTGGCACCATCCTGCTCTCTGGTCCTTACAAGGGCCAAGAGGTGTACTGGCATTTTGGCAAGGCCCTGGGAACCCAGCACAGCCACACTAAGCCCTGTGACCACTCCAAGTTCAAGCACATCAGAGGCTGATGGGCCAGCCAACGCTATAAAAACTAAACCTGGATCCTCTACTCTTATTAAAAAGACTTTGGCCTGGGCGCAGTGGCTCATGCCTGTAATCCCAGCACTTTGGGAGGCCAAGGTGGGCAGATCACTTGAGCCTAGGAGTTCAAGACCAGTCTGGGCAACAAGTGAAACTCCATCTCTATAAAAAAAATTCAAAAAAAAAATTAGTTGTGAGTGGTGGTACATGCCTGTAGTGCCAGCTACTTGGGAGGCTGAGGCAGGAGGATCGCTTGAGCCCAGGAAGTCAAGGCTGCAGTGAGCCATGATCGTACCACTGCACTCCACCCTGGGTGACAGAGGGAGACCCTGTCTTGAAACAAAAAATTTTGGATGCTGGGGGGAAAATAAAAAACAAGATCCAACTATATAATGTCAATAAGAAACACATTTTAGGCTGGGTGCGATGGCTCACGCCTTTAATCCCAGCACTTTGGGAGGTCAAGGCAGTTAGATCACCTGAGGTCAGGAGTTCAAGACCAGCCTGGTCAACATGGCGAAATCTTGTCTCTACTAAAAACACAAAAATTAGCCAGGCATGGTGGCGGGTGCCTGTAATCCCAGCTACTTGGGAGGCTGAGGCAGGAGAATTGAATGAATGCAGCAGGCAGAGGTTGCAGAGAGCAGAGATCACGCCACTGCACTCCAGCCTGGGAGACAGAAAGAAAAAAAAAAAAAAAAAGACATTTTACATACAAAGACATAATAACATTAAGAGTAAAAGGATGACCAGGCACAGTGGCTCATGCCTGTAATCACAGCACATTGGGAGGTTGAGGCAGGAGGATCACTTGAGCCCATGAGTCTGAGACCTGCACAAAAAATTAGCCAAGTGTGGTGGTGCATGCCTGTAGTCCCAGCTACTCGGAGGCTGAGGTGGGAGGATAGCTTGAACCTAGGAGGTCAAGGCTGTAGGGAGTGGTGATCATGCCACTGTACTCCAGGCTGGACAACAAAGTGAAACTCAATCTCAAAAAAAACAACAACAACAAAAAAAGTGAAAGGATGAAAAAAGATATACTGATGCTGGCATTAGTCAAAAGAAAACTGGTGTGGCTATATTAACATGAAATAAGTAGATTTCAAAGCAAATAATATTACCAGGAATAAAGAAGGCCAATAATAAAAGGGCTAGTTAATCAGAAGGATACAATAATCCTACATAGTTTTGTCTCAAATAATAAAGCTTCAAAATACGTAAATCAAAAACTGACAGAAGTGCAAGGAGAAAGAAACCATAGTTACAGTCAGAGATTTCAATACCCCTCTTTAAATGATTGCTAAAAGAAGTAGAAACTTAAAAAGATATAGTAAACTCAAGCAACACTGTAACCAAACTAACAGTACAGGTTGAGTATTTCCCTAATCTGAAATACAAAATGCTCCAAAATCCAAAATTTTTTGAGCACCAACATGACCCAATTATCTTGGGTCCTATTCCCAGGATATCTTATTATGTATATACAAATATTCAGAAAATCCAAAAAACTTTGAAATCTGAAACATTTCTGGTCCCAAGCATTTTGGATAAGGGATACTCAACCTGTAATAGAGTATATATTCTCTTTAAAGTATACATGAAACATTTACCCAAATAGATCATGTTCTAGGCCAGAGGTTAGCAAACTATGGCCCTGAGGCCAAATGTAGTCTGTTTTTGTATAGTCCATGAACTAAAAATGGTTTTTACATTTTGAAAGATTTCTTTAAAAAGGAAGAAAATATGTGACAAAAGATCATATGTGGCCCACAGAGTTTAAAATATTTACTGTCTGACCCTTTATAGAAGTTTACCAGCCCTTGTTTTAGGCAATAAAACATGTCTCAGTAAATTTTAAAGGATTCAAATCATGCAGAGTATGTCTTCTGACTACAGTAGAATTAAAATTAGAAATCAATAACAGAAAGCTGTCTGGAAAATCCCCAAATGTTTGGAAACAAAATAACATGCTACTAAATAACCTTCTAATAACCCATTGATTAAAATAGGAGCACAGTGAAATTAGAAGGCATTTCGAGCTGAATGAAAATAAAAACAAAGCATATCAAATTTTGTGGCATGCCACTAAAGCAGTATGTAGGAAGACATTTATAAGCAAAATGCTTCTATTAGAAAATATTAAAGATCTCAAGTCAGTGAGCTTCCACCTTAAGAAATTAGAAAAGAAGAACAAATTAAACAGAAAGAAACAAAAGAAATAATAAAGATCAAAGTAGAAATAAATGAAATAGAAAACAAAGTCCATTGAGAATATTAATGAAACCAAACCCTGGTTCTTTGAGATAAATAAAATTGATAAACTTTTGCCAGGCTGCTCAGGGGGAAAAAAAAGAGAAGACCCATATTACCAATATCAGGAATGAGAGGTGAAATATGACAAATTCTACAGATACTTAAAGGATAACAAAGGAATATTATGAAAAACCTTAAGCAAATAAAACTCAACAACTTAAGATGAAATGGTCAAATTCCTTGAAAGATGTAACTACCAAAGCTTACTCAAAAAGAAATAGAGCTGGGTGCAGTGGCTCACGCCTGTAATCCCAGCATTTTGGGAGTTTGAGGTGGGCAGATCACTTAAGTCCAGGAGTTTGAGACCAGCCTGGGCAATGTGAAGAAACCCCATCTCTACTAAAAATACAAAAAAATTAGCTGGGTGTGGTGGCGCATGACTGTAGTCCCAGCTACTTGCAGGGCTAAGGTGGGAGGAACACTTGAGCTCGCAAGATTGAGCCCTGATTATGCCACTGCATTCCAGCCTGGGTGAAAGATTGAGACCTTGTGTAAAAAAAAAAAAAAAAAAAAATAGATAACCCCCAAAGCTATATATCTATTTTTTTAAAATTAAATTAATAGTTAAAAATATTCTCGGTCGGGCGCGGTGGCTCAAGCCTGTAATCCCAGCACTTTGGGAGGCCGAGACGGGCAGATCACGAGGTCAGGAGATCGAGACCATCCTGGCTAACACGGTGAAACCCCGTCTCTACTAAAAAATACAAAAAAACTAGCCGGGCGCGGTGGCGGGCGCCTGTAGTCCCAACTACTCGGGAGGCTGAGGCAGGAGAATGGCGTGAACCCGGGAGGCGGAGCTTGCAGTGAGCTGAGATCCGGCCACTGCACTCCAGCCTGGGCGGCAGAACGAGACTCCGTCTCAAAAAAAAAAAAAAAAAAATATTCTCACAAAACACTGGTAGATTCTTCCAAACACTTAGTGAAAACACTGTGTATACCAATTACACACAAATCTTCCAGAAAATTGAAGAGGAAGGAATACTTGCCAGTTTATTTTTTGGCGCCAGCATTACCCTGATACCTAAACCACACAAAGCCATTAAAAGAAAAGAAAACTATAGCCCAGTTTCCCTCTTGAACGTGGATGCAATAATTCTAAACTAAACAAGTAAAATCTAACAAAATATAAGAAAGTATTACTGGATGAGGTTTATCCCAAAAATATGTCATTGCTTTAAATTTAAAAATCATTGTAAGTTACTATATTAAGCTAAAAAAGAAAATCTGATCATCTCAATAGACACACACAAAAAATCTGACAAAATCCCATATTTGTTCCTGATTTAAAAACAAACGAACAAACAAAAACACTAACCTTTTAGCAAACTAGGAATAGAAGGATACTTTCTCAACCAAAGACATCTATAAAAATCCTACAGATAGCCTTATGCGTAACGATGAAAAACTGCATGCTTTCATTTTCCTCCTAAGATAAAGAATAATACAAAGATATTTTCTTTGCTCTGACCACTTTCATTCAACATCAGAGGTTCTGACCAGGGAAAAGGCAAGAAAAAGAAATAAACCACATTCAAGTTAGAAAGGAAGAAATACAACTGATGATAGCCATCATTCCTAAGAGTTCCCCCTGCCTCTTTATAATCCTTGCCTCCTCTTACCTCTCCCTAGGAAACCACTGGCCTGTTTTCTGTCACTATAGACCAGTTTGCATTTTCTAGAACTGATATATGTGGAATCATACAGTATGTTACTCAATTTTTTTGTCAGAAATTGATAACTTATCTTACAATCAAAGTTCATATGTAAACATTTGATCTTCATTCCATTCCCTCATTAGTCCATAGAGAGTCAATCAATTTTTCTTTCTTTTATTTATTTATTTTAATGAAACAGGGTCTTGCTGTGTTACCCAGGCTGGAGTGCAGGCTTACTTCAACCTCTAACTCCTGGGCTCAGGTGATCCTCCTGCCTAAGCCTCCAGAGTAGCTGGGACTACAGGGGTGTGCCACCATGCCTGGCTAACTTTTTAAAATTTTTTTGTATTGATGGGGCCTTGCCATGTTGCCCAGGCTGGTCTTGAACTCCCGGGCTCAAGACCTCCCAAAGTGCTGGGATTACAGGCGTGAGCCACTGCGCCTGGACTCAATTTCTGTATGATGATGACTTTCACATGTACATCAGCAGGCCAGATAGCTTATCAAGAAAGCTTGTCCTCTGTCTTCTAGTAATATCCCACTTAGATCTGACATTAAGTTTATTTTTTTCAAGGTATTTCTTCCAAATTTCTTGGCTACTATTGGTGATAACACAAGTTTTTGGACCTTTAAGTTTAGAATCTTAGGTTCATTTCCTTATTTTATTTCTTCCCTATAAATGATCACTAAACATGTTACTTCTTATAGTTACTTCTTTGTAAGGCACTGCAGATATGTTTCTTTTCATTTTAAAAATTGCCCATTTAATTCAAGCTATTAAATCTCAAGCTTGTACTATATAGCCTCATCATGCCATACCCATGTCCCCACTAGCCTATATAAAACATAAAATACTTTGCATCAAACTCTCTGTAGAGAAGTGTTGCTGGGCGAATAAGAAAAACCTAATTGACTGGAAAAAGCAAATGTAAATGTAATCTCCTTTCTTTTCAGTTATTCTACCAGAAAGCAATGAAGAACAGAACCTTCAGGAATTGAGTCACAATGCAGACAAATATCATATGGGAGATTATTGCAAGGAAGAGATTGATGATAGTATTTTCTACTAGCCATTGGGAAGATAAAAGGAGACAGAAGATTGAAGTCTTTTCCAGCCATTCTTTCCCTTTTTGCTTTCAAACTCCTCAACGGGGAACCTTCATATGTGCAGTATTTATATTGGATCACACTGATGATTATAAAGGTTCCTAGGAGGCTAGAAGCCAACCAACAGAGAAGGGAAAGCAGTCTGTTCTGAACATAGGGACATAAGTTCATTCATGCCATGTATCTTTTCAGCATGTTTCTCCCACTTAGAAACATCTAGCATGTAAGGCCTTTTAATATTAATATAAGCCCAATACCAGCTCTTTCCCTTTGTATTTCATCTCTTTCTGCTCTCCTATTTGTATTTTGTGTTCCTATCAAAGTGTCATATCTGGGAGATGACCTGCCTGTTCCTGTTCTATAACAGTTTTGTTTGCTGCTATGCCTCTAGAACAGTGCCTGGCACACAGTAAGCACTCAATAAACCTTTGCTGAATGAATGAATGGTTATCTTTTCTCTGGCAATCCAAATTCACTACTCCTTAAAAATTCTATGTAAGATTTGCTGGCTGGGCACAGTGGCTCACGCCTGTAATCCCAGCACTTTGGGAGACCGAGGCAGGTGGATCACCTGAGGTCAGGAGTTTGAGACCAGCTTGGCCAACATGGCAAAACCCCGTCTCTACTAAAAGTACAAAAATTAGCCAGGCGTGGTGGCGGGCACCTGTAATCCCAGCTACTTGGAAGGCTGAGGCAGGAGAATCACTTGAGCCTGGGGAGTGGAGGTTGCGGTGAGCCGAGATCATGCCACTTCATTCCAGCCTGGGCAAAGCAAAACTCGGTCTCCAAAAAAAAAAAAAAAAAACAACATTTGCCTATTCCAGCAAACTTCTACCCAATATCAGTCTAGAGTTAAATAACTTCATTTCCCACATCTCTTTAGCAATTACGTGTAGTTTGCACTTCATTAACATACCCTTATTTATGTTACTTCTCACATACACCCATATCTCTTCTGTATTTTAAATCAAAAGATAATGCCTTAAATGTTGTATATATATTGTATGTGCCACTTAACAGTGCCTCATATGCTGCAAAAAAAAAAAAAAGTAAACAATAAGGGTACCTTTTTGTCTTTAAGCCATATTTTCTGGGTCAGTGTGGTCTTTCAAGGGAGTTTAGATAGGCTCTATTTTTTGTTACTTCACTCCTATAGTATGTGACTTTGTAAATTGTTCCTTCAGTGTTCAGTTTAAGTACAAACTAAGAAGAGAAACAGTTTCCTAAAGAAAAACATTTTAAAGTTAACAGAGACACCTATGTGTAACATTTCTCCAGAAATATTTGAAGTAATGTAAAACTTCTGCACTGGTCAGTTTAAATATTTTCTTGGAATTTCTATAGAAACTTATGTGGAATTATGTTATATTGGAAATATTAAATGAACTATAAGAAGACTCCTACTTCTTCACAGAGAACAAACAGGGATATCCTGGATTTTCACAGTATTTAAGCCACTCCTTAACTGTCTCATGAAGGAATTAAGGTAGTGGAACACATTCAAGGAATTGCTCAGGTATCAAAATAAGACTATACAAAGTGTAACAGTTTTTTCTGTAGTAGATTTTCAAATAGTTAAATTAAAAGACTCTGGCCTCTTTTATTTATCTATCTTTACTGTATTCTGGCAGTAATAAAGCAATTTCTAATGATGCCAAATTAACAGCAGTTTCTTTGGCCCTTTCCTTTCCCTCCATGAAAGTTACAATATTAGGTTATTTCACAGGTTTCCTCCATGCCCCCCATACCCAAACTAAAACTGTGTTAGGCTGTCAAAGAAAACGAATCAGGTAAGATTACCATTTACCTTTATGCAGTCATTCTAAGTACACATAAAATCAGACATTAACATGAAAATATAGGGGGAAGAGAAACATCAAACCATAGAACTGAGTTTTAGTTTTACTGACATTTATATGGCATACTTCCTGTTTTTGATTTCAGAAGTGCAACCATGCAGTGCTTCTATGAAAAACTGAATAGTTGAGTACAGTTTGAGGATTATGACAACTTATCCAAAGGAAACAAACAGACCTAACTTACTGCTGTTTTCATTTGTGGAATTGCTATCTTTGTTGTAAAAAGCTGAGTATTTTTCAAACATCATTTAATAATAGGGTAGCCCCTAAAACAAGCAAGGAACTGTAAGTCTGAGTTCTGAATTTGACTAGTAATGGAATAAGAAAACCAAGCCAAACTGCATTTAAATATGTATGTAAAGGTAATGCTTGTAAAAATTTGGGTTTTCCTCATTTTGAGATTTCAGTTGCTAGTTGACTATTGGTATGCATTAACAATTCTGCCTAAAGGAGGTAAAGGATAGAGGTTAATTCTTAAATAAAAGTCCCTTTGTTTCACTATTAACTTTTTCTATTTGAAGCATAATTGTGTCAGCTAGTTTATTTTTTGGTAACCACTTAGGAATTTGGGAAGGAGGGGGGCACTCAAGTAAGCAAAGACAGCCAGCTAGACATCAAAATCCATGTTCTTACTTCATGGCCATACAGATAAATTTCATTTCCTAGCCTCCCTTGCAGTTAAGATGTGGGCATATGACTAAGCTCTAGCTAGTGGGATGAGAATGGAAGTCAACTACTTTTAAGCTCTTTAAGTCAACTAAAGAAATCAACAACTTTAAGCTCCTGTCCCTAAAAAACACTCCCAACAGACTGACCCCTCCAAGGAAACCTTGGAAGTTAGCTCCTAAATGCTTAGGTACAGAAAGACCTTGGAAACTAGTAAACAAGTAGTAAACTTGTTTAGCAAGAACAGCTTTGAGCCACTATATATTTTTGGGATGATCTATTATGGCAATTAGCCTACCCTCATTAATTTGATATATAAAACATATATGCAATGTCCCTATGATACACAACTCCACTGGTCACCATTTACATGGTAATGTATGCAAACGGGATTTTTCTGAAGCACAACTGAGGCTACAGCTATGCATACATATGAATATAGGTAAATGTTCCTCCTAGGAGTGGTAAAATGCTGTGGCTTTGCCAACTAACTCCAACTTCTCATGGGTTTTATTGTGGATGAATATCGATTTGTGTAAAGGAACTTCCCTTTTGTGTCTGTGGTAATAGATAAAGGTGAAATGGATCTTCCAACAAGAATCTTGAGGGGAAAATATATACTTAGGATCAAAATAAGATCTCTTTCTTGGGTTTGTCCAATAGCGATGGCTACACATTAGTCCTATAACCTTTTATGTACCGGCAGGCAGTAGGCCATACTAGTATTAGAAGCCCCTTCCTTTCTCCAAAAAAAAAAAAAAAAAAAGTACACTATTTGAGCGGTAAAGATATTTCACATACCTGCGCTTCATGTTCCTCATCTGTAAAATGCGAGTTGGATTATATCCCTTAAAAACTTTCCTTTTTTCACTAAATATTCTCCCATCTATGACTACAATGTCCAGAGCTACTGGTAGATTTTTTTTTTTTTTTTGAGACGCAGCCTCGCGCTATCGCCCAGGCTGGAGTGCAGTGGCGCGATCTCGGCTCACTGCAAGCTCCGCCTCCTGGGTTCACGCCATTCTCCTGCCTCAGCTTCCCGAGTAGTTGGGACTACAAGTGCCCATCACCACGCCTGGCTAATTTTTTTCGCATTTGTAGTAGAGACGGGGTTTCACTGTGTTAGCCAGGATGGTCTCCTGACCTCGTGATCTGCCCGCCTCGGCCTCCCAAAGTGCTGGAATTACAGGGGTGAGCCACCGCACCCGGCCGATTTTTTTGTTTGTTTGTTTGAGATGGAGTCTCCCTCTGTAGCCAGGCTGGAGTGCAGTGGTGCAATCTCGGCTCATTGCAAGCTCCACCTCCTGAGCTCAAGCGATTCTACTGCCCGTCTCCCTAGTAGCGGAGACTACAGGCGTGCACCACCACGCCTAGCTTTTTTAAATTTTTTTTTTGTATTTTTAGTAGAGATGGGGTTTTACCATGTTGGTCAGGATGGTCTAAATCTCTTGACCTCGTGATCTGCCCGCCTTGGCCTCCCAAAGTGCTGGGATTACAGGCATGAGCTACTGCACCTGGCCAAAATATTTTTTATTTCTTTTCTTTTTTTTTTTGAGACAGAGTTTCGCACTTGTTGCCCAGGCTGGAGTGCAATGGCACGATCTCGGCTCACCACAACCTCTGCCTCCTGGGTTCAAGCGATTCTCCTGCCTCAGCCTCACGGGTAGCTGGGATTACAGGCGCCCCCCCTCCCCCACCCACCACTGGCTAATTTTGTATTTTTAGTAGAGACGGAGTTTCTCAATTTTGGTCAGGCTGGTCTCAAACTCCTGACCTCAGGTGATCCGCCCATCTCATTCTCCCAAAGTGCTGGGATTACAGGTGTGAACCACTGCGACCGGCCTATTTGAAATAATTCTTAACATGAGCATTTCTTCAGATTTCAAGTTGACATTATAGAGGCCCAAGTGCTTCACAGAAACTTGAAATTATTTTTTTAAAATGTTTAACTCTCACCAAGGCACAACAGAGGTTTTACTCTTCTCCCAAACAAGCTATTAAATTGAAAAGATTTTTAACTCACTCGAAGTTTTTGAGAGTAATTTTATTTATTATTATTTATTCATTTTTTTGAGATGAAGTCTTGCTCTGTCGCCCAGGCTGGAATGCAGAGGTGTGATCGGCTCACTGCAGCCTTGACTTTTGGGCTCAAGCTATCCTCCTGCCTCAGCCTCCTGAGTAGTAAGGGCTACATGTGTGTGCCACAGTGCCCGGCTAGTTAATTTTAAAGCACTGTGTCACTTCTCTGATTTCTATACTTTACTCCATGAGTGGAGAAATAATATCAAAGCTAATACAGAATGTGATAGTTATTGAAATAATACTATTAAAAGTCAAAAACTAGACAGCAGATTTTATAGTTTTTCAGTGAATTTACCAGTTAAAAACCTTAAATTTTACTTTTCCTAATTGTATGTTTATACTGTAATGTTTCAATGTAATAACAATTCATATAATAGCACATTCAGGATCATGGCAAAATCAGCTAAGTCATAGTTAACACACACTCCCTGTCTCCCTACTTATGTAGTGCTAAGTCATATTTTCAGTATAGCTAACAGAAATGATTTTTTGTCTGTCTGCTGGTGGAGTTTTAATCTCCTGGATTTCAACTTTGGTTAAAGCTAAAATATACACTATCCAGACTTTATACAAGCATGAATTGGCTTTAATTCACATTCTTTTGCTGCAGGAGAGCTGCAGAAATATGGACCTCACTCAGGGATGATAACTGTTTTAGAAAGGAGAAAGGACAAGCTGTATAACATTGTCCAGAGTGGAGTTTTCATGTTGAGAGAAAGCCATGTATAGGCCGGAGTACATGAGAAGAAGGAATAACAACTTCCCCCCGCCCACACACACACAAAGGAACAAGAGAGAAGAGAGAGCCAACAATAGTATTTTGACTATTAGTTGACGAGTATAGATTCTAAAAATATCTTTACATAATTGCAGAAATTGAGGAATAATCTAAATGTTTAAAAATGAGGAGACTGATAAATTTTGGTGTATCTGTATGTTGGAATGCTATGCAGATGTTAAAAACCGGTTTTCAAAACTATTCAGTAACATGAAAAAACGGTCATTATAGACTACTGAGTGACAAAAATAAGATATACAACTGTAGTAATTAGCAACTATATATTTTAAATACAGGAAGGAAACATGAGTGTTAACATTGGTTTTTCTCTGGCTGGTGGAATTACAGATGACAATACTTTTGTGGTTTCCAACATTTCTCTAGTTAACACATTCTGTTTACAATTTTAAAACATTACTTTCAAAGAAAAAATGTGATATATGTAAATATGGTTATATAAAATCTGTATACATATGTATTTTATTTATGTATATCAAAACCAGACCAAAAATATTGAGTTTGACAGTTTTCAAAGTGACACTGTAACAGAATACTTTTCTTGACCCTCATTTTATGTTGAGCTCCTTATGGCAGTGAAAGGACTAGAGAGAGGCATGTACTTTCAGAGTTTCTGAAATGACATGTATAGTATAAAAAAGCATAGAAGCATTCTTCAATTTTCACATCTTGAATTTTAATACAACCTGTTTTGTACATACTAAATGAATGTCTTAGTTTTCCAAGCTACAGAATTGGTGGCCAGTTAGCACTTAGTAATAATATTTTTCAAAGAATAATAAATGAAAATATAGTTGGCCAGGTGTGGTGGCTCACACCTGTAATCTCAGCACTTTGGGAAACCAACACAGGCGGATCGCTTGGGTCCAGGAGTTCTTGACCAGCCTGGGGCACACGGTGAAACCCCGGCTCTCCAAAAAAACAAAACAAAACAAAACAAAACACCACCACAAAAAATGAGCAGGGCATGGTGGCACGCGCCTGTAATCCAAGCTACTCAGGAGGCTGAGATGGGAGGATCACTTGAGCCTGGGAGGCGGAGGTTGCAGTGAACTGAGATCCTGCCACATCACTCCAGCCTGGGCGACAGAGTGAGATACCATTTCAAAAAAAAAAAAAAAAGTTGGATATACTACAGATCCAAACTATTTGGAGGAATAATTGATTTTCTGGGCAAAACTAAGAAATAGAAGTTATTCATACTATTGGCTACAAATTTGCAAATATTTTGGATTCTACTCCCTCCCAAATCAGAACTCTTAATCCTGCAGTTTTAATGCATTTTTCTGGGTATTTAATTTTGTGATGCTTTTCTGGGAGAGACCTAAACTCAGACTTTAAAATTAGTTTTTTGTTTTTGTTTTTGTTTTTTTTTACATTTTTCTAATTATTTCTGTCAATGAAACTGTGGCATATTACAAAATTTCAAGATAAATAATTTTCTGTCATATGTTTCATAGGTTAAGTCAAAAAAGGGTTCTGCAGCTAAAATAAGGTTTAAGGGGGAAAGTGGCAAGCGGCACATTCAGTTTATGAGCACAGACTTGGGGAATCAGATAGATGTAGGTTCAAATTCGTATATACTGGGGGTAGGAAAGATACATAAACAGTGAATTTTAAAGTTTGAAGGGATTTTAGAGATCATTTAATCAAAATCCATTATTTTGCAAAGGAAACTTAACACCTGGAAAATTAAATATCTCACCTAAAGTTTCAATCCCAGCATTGCTACTTGTGTTATCTAGGTTTGCTTACTTCCCAAATTCAGCACTCTCTACTTTCTACTACAATATGCTATGTTTGAGGTTGGAGCAGACCAGATTATAGAAAGTACTGAAAATTAGACCAAAGAGTTTGAACTTACTTTAAATCTGTCTTTTTTTTTTTTTTTAATTTGGAGGAGTAGGCCGGGCGCAGTGGCTCAAGCCTGTAATCCCAGCACTTTGGGAGGCCGAGTCAGGCGGATCACGAGGTCAGGAGATCGAGACCATCCTGGCTAACACGGTGAAACCCCGTCTCTACTGAAAAATACAAAAAACTAGCCGGGTGTGGTGGTGGGGGCCTATAGTCTCAGCTACTCGGGAGGCTGAGGCAGGAGAATGGCGTAAACCCGGGAGGCGGAGCTTGCAGTGAGCTGAGATCCCGCCACTGCACTCCAGCCTGGGCAACAGAGCAAGACTCCGTCTCAAAAAAAAAAAAAAAAAAAAAAAGAAAATTCGAGGAGTAGTACTGGGCACAATGGAATGATAATGATCAGAGTCAGAAAAGATGTATAGAGATCCTATGTTTCCTAAAAATTCTGTATCATACTCAGTACAACTTTAAACATTCTTAGGGGAGAACCCAACTCATTTCTTTGTCTCACTTAAATAATACTGAGTAATGGAGCTGACTAGATTACAGTTGATAACTATTTTATTTTTTCATTTGCTTTTGTCATTTTATTCTATGAATTAGTGGTGTACATGTGAGATTAAACTGATGCTGAGTTGGGAGGCAACCCTGTCTGGTTTTGAAGAGCAGACTTTTCCTTAAAAGTTAAAATATTAAGAATAAAATCAAAAGAAAAACCTTGGGTCTAAATATGAATATGACTCTCAACTTTAAAAGGTAGTCCACATAAATTTTTCTCCTTAGATTTATTTTTGATATTAAAATATACAGAGAATTAAAAGTGAAATTTAATTTTTACAGCAAAAATTTTACCAGATAATGAAGCTTAAAAATGCTGACCTTTTAGCTCATTTCTAGGAATTCTAGTTTAGGAAAACAGATTTATGTATAAAAAAGCTCATGGCAATATTATTTGTAAGTAAAGAAAATAAATAACCACTTAGGGAAGTAGTAATCCATACAAGGAACATTATGCAGACACTGAAACTTTTGAGGAGTTTTCAATTTATGATACATTTGAGGAAACATTTATGATACATTGTCACATAAAAAGGCAGTGTACACAAGCAGTTGAAACCTCATCAGCTTAAACAACTGCCTGGAAATATGTCAACTCTCAACAGTTGCCTCTAAATAAAGGACCTATTGGTTATTTTTTCCTGGTGTCCTTTAAAATATTTTTTTTCTTTATTTTAACCTATTTTCACACTTTCTTCACTTACCATGTACTACTTCTATAATCAGATACGTGTTTATATACTGTTTTCCGTATCATCACGAATATAAATATATGTGTGTATGTTTATGTGTGTGTACAAACATTGTTGACCAAGAGAAAAGTTGGTATTACTTAAATCCAAATAATGAAATTTCCAAAAAACACATACATATCCTGTCACTTATAAAATTATAATGGTTTAATACAATGTACTAAGTATTCTGACATAGCAGGCTTTCAGTATGTTAGTTGATGATGAAGGTAATTTGAGAAAGGATACCTCAATTAATTTACCAAGTTCCTTGAGTCTGTCAGCAACCCTCCCACCAAGAATTTAATAATATAATATGACATTAAAAAGTTGGTTTGTGTGGTGCATTTTTGCAAACTATTATTTTGCATTTATTTTCTTTTTTTTTTTTTTTGAGACGGAGTCGCATTCTATCGCCCAGGCTGGAGTGCAGTGCCGCAATCTCGGCTCACTGCAACCTCTGCCTCTGGGGTTCAAGTGACTCTTCTGCTTCAGCCTTCCAAGTAGCTGGGATTACAGTCACATGCCACCACACCTGCCTAATTTTTTTTGTATTTTTAGTAGAGATGGGGTTTCGCTATGTTGCCCAGGCTGGTCTTGAACTCCTGGCCTCAAGTGACCCTCCTGCCTTGGTCTCCCAAAATGTTGGGATTACATGCATGAGCCACTGTACCCGGCCTTAAATGCTAATTTTTGACACACAAAAAAGAAAAATTTGTGCTTACTTTGTTCATTTTGATCAGCTGTGTGAGGTTCAGGTAAGATTTTACGATCAGTAAAAAAGGTTTCTTGTGGAAGTAACTGGAAATAAGATTTACCTTGTATGGTCATTATAAGTTTTAAAGCTCATGTATGTAAAGTACCTAGCATAGTGCCTGGCTCACAGGCACTCAGTAAATAGTGGCTATTGTAATATATAATATTAATATGACTCCTTTTGTTATATTTCTATACATAGGGTGATCTGAAAAAAATATGAAGTGTAGTACCCCATTTAAAAACATGATTCTAGGGCTGGATGCAGTGGCTCATGCCTATAATCCCAGTACTTTGAGAGGCCGAGGTGGGAGGATCACTTGAGCCCAGGAGGTCAAGGCTGCAAGGAAGTGCGATTGTGCCACTGCACTCCTGCCTGGGCAACAGAGTGAGACCTTGTCTCATAAATAGATAGTTAAATAAATAAATAAATAAATAAATAAAAACACATTTCTAGACTTCCAGAAAAAATGGGGAGTGAAAACAGACCACAGAATCTCTCTGCACATATACCTTACAAAAAGTATACAACAGTATATTTTGTATACTGGAAAAACAACAGTAAGAACTCCTTTAAAAGAACTCTTTTAACAGTAAGAACTCCTTTAAAAGCATTACTAGAATCAGCTAGAAAAAGCAAATGTCCACAACCTAAGGCAACAGAGGCCAAAAGAATGCAATTATTTCAAAATAAATTTGGAACAGCAAGAAATGAAATAAGACATAGCTGGAAGTCAAATTCTCACCAAGAGGGAAGACTGGCAGTCCCAGAACATTCCCCTAATGAATTCATTCTTTTCTTCTCCAAAATGATTACGTCCCATCTCTTTTCTCCTAAATCTCCCACATCTCCATGCTCCTCACTTCAAATCTTGTTTCATTGATAAATAGAAGTTGTCACAAGAGAAACTTATCTTCCCACATAGAATCTACCAATATGCTTTTATCTGTACTCAAATATACTTTCTTCCTGTTATAAAGATCAACTATCCTTGCTCTTATCTAAGGCAAACCCCTCTACTGTGTCCTAGGTCTCATCTTCTCTTGCATATTCATCAAACATTTTGTTCCTGTTATTATCCCCTCCGTATCCTGCATTCTCAGTTTCTCCCTCATCACCCTACAGTCCATATCCACATCTGCTTAGAAAGGGAATAGGAGGCCCTTTATATCAAAGTTCTTCAAAGACTCGATAATTGCAATCTCCACTTCCTTACCTTACATTATCTCTTGAATTCGTTCCAGTTTGGATTATTGTCTCCACAGCACCAGTTAAAGTGCTCTTGTTGAGATTACCAACTACCTTCTTGCCAGATCATTTTCCTCTTCTCAAATGTTTGGGAGTCCCAGGCATATTCCTCATACCCACCATCAACATTCATTTCCCTCCAAGGTCATGTCTTCAATCTCTTGGTGTTAAATACTGTCTACCATCATAGGACTCCTAACACTTATATTCTACCCCTGATACCTCTGTTGAGCTCTGGACTCACATACAACTGCTTGTCCAGCAACTCCACTCAGATGTCTAAAGAGAACCTCAAAGCTAGCATATTTAAAACAAATCTCTTGATTTTCTTCTCCTCCACATTTTACTTCTCCCTACATCTTCCCCCATGTCAATATATGGCATCATTTCTAGTTGCTATGGGCAAAAATGTAGAAATTGTCCTTAATTCCTCTTTGTCCCAGTTATTAAGCTGTTGTCTTTCACCAATAAACCTTTCCATACACACTGCTTTGTGACGCTGGGACTGGGACTCTGCAAACTTTATTTCTGCTTTGCCAGCTGAATTCCTGCTATGTTTCATCAATACAGAGTAGTAGGGAAAAACTAGAAGTCAAGAAGAGGGGAAAATAACTTGCTCTCCCTCATAGGCCTTCTGTACCTGTCAGTGTTGCCCCAGCTATGGGCCTTCACCCTGACAATGGTAGTTAGCTCAAAACTGCAACTATGTTTGGCTCTCCTACACCAGTCCCAACAGACCCTCTCAGGGGTACCAGCAGCTGATGGGCAGCACTTCCTTCTCTGAGGTCAGGGTTCCAGCTCTGCCAAGTCCCTCCTCCTAGCTCCTGGGTTCTAGGAACTTGAGGTCTTTCTGTGTTTACCCAGTACCAGGGGCAGTAGCTGCTTCCCCAAGTTACTCTGTTATCTCAGTGCTCTCTTTTTGCTTTTTTCAGTCCTGTAACACCCATTTAACCAATCTCTTATACTCAGTGATTACTCTTGAAATACTTAGCAGCAGCCAGAGTGGTTCTTCTATAGCATAAACCATCTGCCGGCTCCTCATCACACTTAGAACAAAAATCAAATTATTTCCTAGGGTGTATAGCTCCTTTGGTGATCTGGCTGGCCTATCCATTTCTCTAGTCTCATCTCCCACCCACTTCCTGTTACTCGTTTGGCTCTAATCACTCTGTCTTGAGCACACTGCTTTCCCACCTCAGGGCCTTTGTATGTGCTCTTCTCGTTTCTGGACTGCCCAGGTCTTTGCCTAGCTCACTGCCTCACTTCACTCAGGCCTATTCTCAAATGCCCTCTTAGAGAGGCCTGCTCTAACTACTCTATCTGAAATGCACAATCCTCTCCGTACCCACACCCCACCCGCCCCAATTCCTTACCTCCATTTATTTTTCTTATCACTACAAGTTTATTTCTTCCTCTTCCATCTTCAACTGAAATGTAATCTTCATAAAGGCAGGGATGTGATCATATTTACCACTGGTGCCTGACATATATAGTAGGTACTCAAATTCTAGTTAATAAATGAATTTAAGAAATTCTAGAAATTAATATATTGTAATGAATGTAGTAGAAAAATAGACGGAAGAAGGCCGGGCGCGGTGGCTCAAGTCTGTAATCCCAGCACTTTGGGAGGCCGAGACCATCCTGGCTGACACGGTGAAACCCTGTCTCTACTAAAAAATACAAAACACTAGCCGGGCGAGGTGGCGGGCGCCTGTAGTCCCAGCTACTCGGGAGGCTGAGGCAGGAGAATGGCGTGAACCCGGGAGGCGGAGCTTGCAGTGAGCTGAGATCCGGCCACTGCACTCCAGCCTGGGCGGCAGAGCGAGACTCCGTCTCAAAAAAAAAGAAAAAAAAAGAAAAAAAAAGAAAAATAGACGGAAGAAATTGCAAAGAAGATAATGTGGAAGTAAGACAAAGCTGACATAATATAAGCTGATCCATCCCCTGCATATATAATGCAACAAATGAATCAGAAAAGGCAATTAAAGATGTAATAGAGAAGAATTTCCACAAAATAAACAAGTCTGCAGAATAAAATGTTCAATGTAAAATGGACATATATTCAACATTGAGGTATATGCTCATAAAGAGTGAAGAAAAAACTTTTCAAATCTCTTGGCAGAAAACTAAATCACTTACAAGAGGGAGGAAATCAAGCTGGCCTTACACTTCCTCTAAGCAATATTCGAAGCCAGGAAACAGGAAAAATGTCTGCACAGTTTTAAGGCAAAGCCAGCATGACCCAAAACTATTATATCTAAATAATAAGTGCCATTCAGGAATTAACAAAAAAAGGCAAATATAGCATCTATGAGTCCATCTAGGGGAAAAAAAACTTCTTAGTAAAGAGCAGATGACTAAGTGATGAATCAAAATTAATAAGTAAGATATACAGAACCACAGCATGTTGTAAGCTCTGGATTTTTAAGTACAGATCAAGATGAAATAACTAAAGAAATGAAAGTTACAAAACAAACATTAAAACTTGACTTTGTAAAAACAATAACATAACCAATAAAAATATATTTTTCATAGCAGAGTCTGCTGGCATTTCTGAATTTGAAACATACGGATTAAAAAGTCTCTAAAGCCTTAATTTTTAAAATCTTGGGTATTTTAGGAACTAAGCTTTCTGGTGACAAATAAACATTTTCAAAAGTTCAGCAGTTCCTTCCATTTCTCTTCCACCAAATTAGAATAATTTTAAATTTAATACTTTTCAATTTAAAAGTACTGTGATGTTCTCGGCCGGGCGTGGTGGTTCACGCCTGTAATCCCAGTACTTTGGGAGGCCGAGGCAGGCGGATCACGACGTCAGGAGATCGAGACCATCCTGGCTAACACAGTGAAACCCTGTCTCTACTAAAAATACAAAAAAAAAAAAAATTAGCTGGGCGTGGTGGCAGGCACCTGTAGTCCCAGCTACTCTGGAGGCTGAGGCAGGAGAATGGCATGAACCTGGGAGGCGGAGCTTGCAGTGAGCCGACATTGCACCACTGCACTCCAGCCTGGGCGACAGAGCGAGACTCCATCTCAAAAAAAAAAAAAAAAAAAAGATACTGTAATGTTCTCATCTTAAATAAAATGATCTTATTCATAGAAATGCATAGAAATATATACTAAAATGATATTCATTTATATTGATGGTAAAAGCTAGCATCTGAGATTTAAAAACTTTCCTGTAACTTTCTATATTGTTTGAATTATTTATAAATGAGCATGTATTTTTATAAAATCAATAGCCATTATCCATAAAATAGTATCATATACAGCAATGTGAATATACTTATCACTACTGAACTGTACCCTTAAAAATGGTGACGATGGTAAATTTTATATTTACCATTTATAACTTTTGCCACAATTAAAAGTAATAAATTTTAAAAATACTATTGTAAAATAGCTAATGTACAATAGCTTTACAGATGAATTTACAGATTCTACCAACATTTGCCTGAAAACTTTTCCACCAAAATGTGAAACCTCAAATTATACCTTTGCATAATACTCTATATTTGCCTATACATTATTTTAGTAAGCAGATTATTCACTGGTAGATACTGTTATAACTATGCAAAATGAAAAGTTACTTATGAAAAGTAACTAATAGGTTATGTTACTTTATTAAATATCCTTGTGCTATAAAGTTGTAAATATATGTCATTTGATTTAAATATTTAGAAGAAAATCTTTTAGCTTTAATGATTTTTTTTCCTAATTGTTAAAATAATATGTGCTCATTTTAGAAAATATACAAAGGTAAAAGTGACCATAATCACAGAATACATTTTGGTGTAATTTTTGCATCCTTCTCCTATGCATTTTACAAATGCATTATACATGTATTTTTAAATAAATGAGAAATGTTTTATAACCTAAAAACCTTAAGTGTATATTAAATATTAATATTTCTGTGTCATTAAGTAGTTTTAAGAGATACATATTTTGTTAGATTGATATACCATGGTTTATTAAACCACTGTCTCACTGTTGAATATTCATACTGTTTCCTCTGTATAGATACTCTAGTGAATATGCATAAATCTTTGATTTCATATCTGATTATCTCCTTTAGATTGGTTCCTGTTAGTGGAACTACTGTGTCAAAGAGCTGGACATTTTTAAGACCCCAGAAAGGTAATACAGCAATAGATAAGACTGAATTTTTTTTTTTTTTATGAGACCAAGTGTGCTCTGTCACCCAGGCTGCAGTGCAGTGGCATGATCTTGGCTCACTGCAACCTCCACCTCCCAGGTTCAAGTGATTCTCCTGCCTCAGCCTCCCGAGTAGCTGGGATTACAGGCACACGCCATACTGCACGGCCAATTTTTATATATTTTTTAGTAGAGATGGAGTTTCACCATGTTGGCCAGGCTGGTCTCGAACTCCTGACCTCATAATCCGCCTGCCTCGGCCTCTCAAAGTGCTGAGATTACAGGCATTTAAGCCATTTAGCCCAGCCAAGACTGAAAGTTTTATTGCATTCTTAGTGGCACTGGTTATTAGCACTTATTTTCAATCTTTGTTAATCTGACGGGGGAGGGGTCTGTTTCTGTAATTTAATTAGGTAAAGTTGAATTTTTACTCACATATTCATAGGAATAACGTTACTACCTTAAGCACATGTAATTCTTTGTCTTTTACTTAAGAAGACTGCATTTACTTCTTAATGTATTTGTAGACAGAGCATTATTACTATTAGCTAGCAAGATCATACATTCTTTTTTAAGACCCTAAGCTATGTGATCCTGGTATCCTATTTTCTGTATTGAATTTATTTCTCGATGTGCCAGTTTCACTATAGCACTTTCCAAATGCTACTAAATGCTTAGTTTATAAGGTTTTAAAAATTTTTTGAAATAATTTCCTCAACCCTGCTTTCATTCAAAATGTCTGGAGACAGACTGGCCCTCTTCCAATTTTCTTTCGTGTTATCATTACTGTGAAGTCATTCTATAGATAGGAGAGCATTCTGGCATACAGAAAAACAGCATCTGTGAAACTATATGGCACAGTTTGGTTGGGGTTGTTGCTCCTTCAGAACCGCATTATGTAATTTTAGTGTTTACTTAAGCTCCTTTGGGCTGCCTCCATGGTAGCTATGAGCTCACAGAGAAGTAAGTACAGTTTGGATCTGATAGCAAAGTCTATCAGTTTATCCTGAATGCTGCATCCCTTTTTTTTTTTTAATCATTACTGTACGAGAAACTTTAAATACAAAGGTATAGTTTCATTTTATTTTTTAAAAAAGCTACTTCAAACATCATTAAGTAATACACCAAAAAATAAAGGGCTCATAAATATACATTTGCTTCTTATCTGGATGTACTTATTTAAAAACCTGTATTCTACAGTATGAACTTACAATGTGATTTTGACTCATCATAAATGTAAATATGCAAAATTAGAGGGATTAGCCTTTAGGAAAGTACAAATTATCAAAATGGCCTAAGCACTATATCTAAGTAACAGAGGAAGCACATTTAGTATTTCTTTAAAAAAAAAAAAAAAAAACCACCAAAGAGGTATAAGTTACTATCAGCTTAGGGAGAATTTTACAAGATACTAGGTTATAAGAAAAGATTATTTAACCTTGATTATTCAATGAAAAGTAGTATTTTTAGATTTTTAGAGGGATAACTCTTGAGCATCTCTACCAAACAAATAATTATATATGCTGGTTTAAAATAAAAATAAATCAGTTTGCATTATAAAGGTGGGAGAAGTATCCATTTTTTTATTGTAATAATCAAGTGTTACATTGCCTTCATAGGAAACATGCATATTCTTATGAAATACTTAAAGCCTCAACTGTTCCTTTAGAATTACTGACTTTGATGAATAAACAAGCCCCAATAAACATCAATATTGTAACATCTAAAAGCATATTGTCCCTTTTGGGAAATGTCATTTTGTTTTAATTATTATTATAAAATTACTTACTGGAATATTCTCCATAGCATTTTGCTTTTTTGAGAAGTAAGGACATTATGCCATTGATTGCTAGTGATCCTGTGAGGTCCAAAGTTGGGACAACTCATGGAGGTCAAAGAAAAAAGTTTTCATCACCCTGGAGGTACAGCTACTATGAATGTCCTATCTAGGTTGGCAGACAGGTATGTGTGTACAGGAGGCCTGATGTGGAGGGAATGGTCACAGGGAGAAGAAGGTATGGGAAGATTATGAGACAGACTGCCTACTTAAGTTGGCTCAGGATTAGGTTTGCTGGAACATTTAAATGTTTGGGTTTTTATATTTCATTCTAATATAAAAAAGAGAGTATTTATTAGGTTTCTTATGTTTAAACTTTTCTAATGTACAAATGTACTGTTTATAAATCTATCTGAAGTTATGTGTGGTGATTTTAAACATGCTGCAAATTCTTTGACACTCCTACCATTAAAAGGTGGAGTCTAATTCCCCTCCCCAGAACATATATGGCCTTAGTAATTTGCTTTTAACAAACGGAAGTGATGGATATAATTCAGCATGGCTTCTAAGACTAGGTTATAAAAAATTATACAGTTTCGCCGGGTGCGGTGGCTCACGCCTGTAATCCCAGCACTTTGGGAGGACAAGGTGGGTGGATCACGAGGTCAGGAGATCGAGACCATCCTGGCTAACACGGTGAAACCCCATCTCTACTAAAAATACAAAAGTCAGCCGGGCGTGGTGGTGGGCGCCTGTAGTCCCAGCTGCTCGGGATGCTGAGGCAGGAGAATCGCTTCAACCCGGGAGAGGTTGCAGTGAGCCAACATTGTGCCACTGCACTCCAGTCTGGGTGACAGAGCGAGACTCTGTGATACAGTATCCATCTGGTTCTCAGTCTTAGGACCTATGGAACTAGCCACCCTGTTGTGAGGCAGCCAGACTACATGGAGAGGCCACGTGTAGGTGTTCTGGCTGATAGCCCCAACTAAGGTTCCAGCCATCATTCAGTATTAACCACTAGACAGGCAAGTGGACAAGCCTTCAGATGATGCCAGCCCCAGCCTTTGAGCTGCCCCAGCTGTCATCCAGTGGATTAGAAACAAGTTTTCTATACTGAGCAAGGTAATGTTGTTTTAAGCCACTAAATTTTGGGGTGGTTTTTGTACTTGAGTCACTGCTTCCAATAAATCCCTAGTCAGGTTACCTGAAACAGGTTAACCTGTTGGAAGGAAGGAAATGGAAAAGGCAAAGGAAAACCATTTCCTTCCACGCTTGCTTCCTTATTTCCTTAGCCAGACAGTGATTTTAGCACCTTCTGCTACTAACTGTTGGAGATTAAGTGTGGTTTTGAAGTGCAAAAAACACCATCAAGGGGACTCAGTCTATCCCAACTCCTTTCCTTGAGGGCTTGGAGACTGAGCAGGGGAAAGAGAAAGTTTGATTTCTTCCATTTCTCCTTTTCTTCTTCCTTAGGTATCTCTAGTTTCATAAAAAGGGAAAAGCAAGATTTCATCCTCTCCTATCTTCACTGTCCTCCTAAATTCAAGAGAACACAGCTTTTTCAGTCATATAAAGGGAACAAAGCAGCAACATGTTTCTATTATCAAGGAAGCAGGATTTATTCATCAGTTATATGCTAAGGACACCGCTCTGTCTTTAGTCACTCATCACTGTTCTTCAAAGATTCCTTCTGCTCCCCTTCTTCCCCTGAATGTGAGTATTCCCAAGGTTCCCTCCTCAGACCACTTCTTACAAGGCACCCTTTGTGGTCCATCTAAGCCCCCACAAGGCTTTAGCTACTACCTACATTTTAATGACTCCAGAGAGCCAGACTACCTCAACACCCCCTGCTACCAATCTGAAGTTCTCTGATACTTCAGATTCTACAGGGACAAACCAGAGTTCCTTCCCCTGGACTTGAGGCCTACTTCTCCTTTTAGTCCACATCCTAAACCAGAAATCTGGGTATCCCTTGCTCTTGCCCTATACAGCCAACCAACCAGTTTTCCCATTCCACCAATGGAATTCCACCAATTTAATTATTTCCTTGAATTCCTCTTTTCTCTATCCCCACTATCCCTAGGTACACAGCTGTGGTCCTAATTGATTCTTACTTAGGTCACAGGCTGTTTTACATTCCATCTTCAAGTCTCCAGGACTTCAACCAGTGTACACCTCAATATGACATTTCCATTAAAAATCCTTTCATGGCTCTCCCTTTCCTATATTTTAGTCCTGAGGCAGAATAGGAATTTACTCACAAAGCAGAGTAACCCGCCTAAAATTATAGGGAAAATTTTAGCATAGGTATGTAAGCGCATTTTTTTTTCTTCTGGAAAAAGAGCCCATTGCTTTTTTTTTTCCCCCCCTCAAAAGGTATGTTTTCCCCAAAAACTTGTACGTCTCAGGCTAAAGTCCAAATTCTTCAGCATGCAACGTATACAAAGCCCTGCCCGACCTGGCCTCACCTTCCACCTATACTGATCTAGCTGTAGTTCTTCACTACAAGCCCGGGTACATGCCACTTTGCGTGCTCAGCTTCAGAGGCTCTTTCCTTCCTTCTTAAATGGCCTAACTTCTGCCATCCAAGAAACCACACCTTCTTTCAAGAAACACCTCCGGTCACACTACTTACAGAAAGCTGTGCAGGCTAAGCAAACTGAGGGTGAACTCTTGCCTCCCTGCAGCTAACCTGGCAATTGCTTTCTCTTAACATCTACCTCTTGGATTTACAAACTGGGGTGGAGGTGGGAAAAAAGAATCAAAATCACAAAGTAAAGCCAAAACTGTTTGTGTAGCATTTATACACTGTTGAAGAACCAAAGGCCTTTTTTCGTAGTGCTTTTCGGGAGGGAGAAATTGGATTATAAACGTGTTAATTTATAATCCCCAGATTTTTTATTCTAGATAAACGGCACCCACACCTTCCTGTTACAGAATATTGCATAGTAACTTTCAATATCATTCAGTTTTCTTTTATACCTATCCACCACATGATGTGTATTTTACAAATCCTGCAACTAACAACGCATTTCTCGATAGTCTGCGATGTACTGGGAGGACTGCTCGGTTTTCACCTGAATTACTGCTCGTGGTTCACACACTAACACCCAAAAAGACAGTCTACGGGTCATAACGTGTCCTTAAACTCCTCCATCTACTCCAGAAAACGTTCTAACTTTTTCAGACAAACTGTTGTAACTAGTCTCCTGGCGAGGCCTGCTGTCTTACAGCACAGGCTCTAACTGCCAAATCTTTTTCAGAAGTCTTTCAATTGTTGCCTCCAAACGGAGCTCTTTGCAGTCCTCGGGCGGAGGAACGGACGGATTCAAGCGAAGCTTATTTCCCTTCTCCTAACGCTTCTACCTATAAATAGCGCTCACCGCGCTGAGTCACCAAAACCCCGAGTTTCCCCAAATAGCGCGTAACGACTGCTGGGATCGCGTCCCTCGGGGCTGTAACAGACTCCAACCACACACCCGCTGGGCTGGACCGCGGGCCCGCACGGCCCAGCGGGTCTCTCACCACCCGGCGCCCCGGGGACGCGGGCGAGGCCGCGACGTCCAGACCGAGTCGAGAGCGTCGGACTTCCCGCGCGCGGACGGCGCTCTGGGGAAGGAGAAGCTGGCGGGCGGCTGGACCTGGCCATGACTGCTCAGGGTCCGCCCCCGCCCCCTCGGGAGCGCGGAGCTGCGGGGGGCCGGCACCAGCCTCCGCCCTGCGCCGCCGGCTCACACAATGGGACGCGTCGGGAGGGGGCGGCAGCGGCTCCCGTTCCGGTCCCAGGACGGGGACTCCGGACGGCGGGAAAGGCAGTCAGGGGCTGGGGCCAGAAGGAAAACCCCTCTCTCCCTCTGCCCACTCAAACTGCGAAAGGGCTCCAGCCGGCGGTACCAGGGGCTGGGCAGCAGCCCGGGAGGGAACGGAAGTGCCACCCCCTGCAGTCAGGGGTGGTGACGTCACCCCTGCAGCCAGCCTGTAGCGGGGGTGTCTGTACATCACATGACCCGGCCCCCCCATCCCCGCCGAAGCCCGCGCGCGCGCTCTCCCCCAGCCCCAACTCCCACCTCTCCCCCACCCCCTCTCCCCAACTTTCGCCCTCCCCGCTCCGGCACCGCTGTCAACAGCGCCAGCTCCGCCCCCTCCCCGCGCCCTGTGGAACAGCCACGGCGGCGCGGCGGGCGCTCGCGCTCAGGTCGAGGCTCCGAGAAGCGAGCGTGCCCCGGTCCCACCCTGCCCCCCAGCTCAGTGCTTGCTGGTTGCGTGGGCACCAGAGCCAAGGGGCACGGCGGCGTGCGGCGACAGCTCTTCTCGCTCCATCCTCCCACCGCAGTTAGAGGACGAGGCGGAGGCGCCGGGTCCGAGCTTGGAGGGAGCGAGGCGCGCGCAGCGGCCTCCGGGCCCTGACGCGTAGCCTCCGGGGGTCGGCCCACGGGCGGGAGAAGCAGCCGGGAGCCAGTCCTCGACCCCTGCCCGGCGGCCCGCGCCTCCGCTCTCCCTACCGCCCCGGTGGCGCACGCCAGTCCTGCCTCCTCCGTCTCTGGCTGCGGCGCAGACACTGGCCATACGACGAGGGGCCAGGCGGGGACCGCCTCCTTGAGCCCCCTCGGCCACCCCTGCCGTGGACTGCTGGGGTTGCAGATTTGGTGGCAGTTGCTGCAGCGCCTCGTTCTATTTTTCCTCTCAGTTCCCTTCTAAAAGTGGAGGCTCGGGGGAGGAAAAAGAAAGCCCACAGTGTTGAAAGGGGCGGTACGGACTGACCTGTCAACGGCGGAGGAGGAAGACCCCCGTTCCGGGCGAGCTCTCGAGCCCGCGCAGGGATCGGAGCTCTGGGCTCGCGCGGAAAGGCGCGGCGGCAGCTGTGCCTCAGCCAGGTGTCCCCCCTCGGCGGGGCCCGCGCCGCCGCGCCCGCCCCCTCCCCCGGCGCCGCGCTCCCCGCCCCATCGCCGGGGACCAGGGAACCCCCCGGCTCGATTTTTTGTGCAGTTTCAGCAAAGCTCCGAGGAAGTTGGTCCTTTTGTTCCACTATTTATAGATTGCGTCAACATTGCGAAAAGGAGAAGGCGGAGCGGTGGCCCCTCCCCCTACCCTCCCCCCGCCGGCTCCTGGGAGAGAAAAGCCCCAGCACACGACCTAAGTACACAGCGCGCCAGCCGCCCGCCCGCGGCCTTCTGCTCCCCGCTTCTTCCCCCTCCCAGCCAGGGCCCGAACGCTGCCAACCCCGTCACGTGCCCGCCCGGGAAAACCAGCTCCCCGGGGCTCCGCGCCGCCCGCCAGGCTTCGTGGCGGCGGCAGCGGCGGCGGCGGCAGCGGCCTCACCCAGCTCGTGGGCTCAGGCCACGGCTCAGGCGTCACGCACAGCGTGGGCACCCACGCCCTCGCCACCCGGCGAGGATCTTGGGCCCCGGACTTGTAGGAGTGCTGCGGAGCGTCCCGAACTTCCGCCCCCTCTCCCCTCCGGCTCCCCAATCGCCGCCCCGCTCGCTGAGTGTGCGCGCATTCGGGCCTCGCCTCGGAGCCGGGAGCCTGACCTGTCCCCAGGCCCCTCGCGCGCCGCTGTTCCAGACCTGCGGTGCTAGCCCCTGCTCACGCGCAGGACTGGGGAGGGCAGAGGTGTGAGGGATGTGGGGGTGGCTCGCAGCCGCTCGCGGGCAGGCGGGCGGAGCGCGGGAAGCGCGGTGCGGGCGTTCCACGGCGCACCCAGACGCTCTCCCTCCTCCGCAGGTGCAGCGAGGCTTTGCGCGAGCTCGAGTCCCCCTTCCCGGACAGCTAGGGAGCCAGGAGTTTGCGGACCGGAGCTACAGTTTGAGGAATATAGTTTTTGAGAAGTTACTGGGAGTTAGATGTGAGACAAAAACAGACGAACTATCCTTCAAAACCTTATGACGAAATGAGAGGCCTTGCCATACCCTTGAAATGAAACTGAGCTCCCTACCGGCCTAAAGCCTCTGTTCCTGAGCTTGATGTAAACAAGGAGGGCGGTGAACACCAGAGGAAGGCCTTACAATAAAACCAAGTGCAAGTAGCTCAGTTGAGTGTTATTTGCCTTAGCAGCTTCCCTGAGTGATTTATGTATATTGCTGTTTACAGGGTGGGAATAAAATAATTTAGCTTCTCAGATCACTGGTGGAAGAAACTAGAGCTGAGCTAGGACGAGGGCAAGAAGCGCGTCAGACCTTTCCTGGCAGCTGAACAGTGTGATGAACAGTTTGGAAGGGTTAAGTTAACTTACGGAATTTGGGGAAACCGTTCCCGCACACAGACCGTCATTCGGCCCAACTGCAGGCCGTGGGGGACTCTTCAAGGACTCGCACACCCCGAGCCGAGCTTCCTGGCTGGGCACTGGGCTCCTCCAAACCTGGGAGCGCTTTCGCTGGGGCAGTCAAGACAGTAGTAAGTTTGTCTCTATTTGGGAAACCTTTCCAGGCTTGCCTTTTAAGAGGGAGGCTTTAGGTGGTGGGATCATCAGCTGCCAATGTGTGCACTCGCTCTAAAGAAGGCGAGGGGAACCAAAGCGAACCTGTGCAGTGGTTGCTGGGTTGCCAAAACGTGGAGCTTAGTCGACCCCCCAGTTAACCGGACGGCGCTTTGGTCCCCTCACACCTGATGGTGCTCGGAGCCTGGTACGGGAGCTGGCGCTGTCTCTCCTGGTTTCCTTCCAATTTAGGCAAAGGCCCTGGCCGCCCGTCTTCCTGCTTCTGCTGTGTCCTGCCACAGCCCTCCTAAGACGGCGAATTCGTTTCCGCCCCAATTTTGTTCTGAATATCTACAAACCACTTTTCCTTGCATGAAGAAAACTAGGCAGGGCCCCCTGGCCCGTCCCACACTAGCGAGAGGCAGAGATACCGAGGCCTCGGGCCTCAGCCTTCATTTCCCCGCCCTAGCTTCGGGCCAAGCTGCAGTGTCCCCGACACTTTGTCAGGACACGCGCTTTTCGCCACTACTTTGTTCTTGCGCAGTCTTCCCAGCTGCGGAGAGGAGGGAGCGAAAGTAAAACGAAAGCACCCGGGGCGCATCAGTCGCAATAGCCTCCCCGAGCGCGGCCGTGGGAGGCCAAGATCTGGGGTCGCGAGGCGAAGGTGGGGGCCCAAGCTGCGCAGAAACTGGGTGGGGGCGGTCCCTGGAGGGCGCCCGGGAGCTGCTAGAAGTTGTCCGGAGCCCCTCGTGCCTCTGGGAAAAGCGAACGCGGATGTTAATATACCAGCCCCGCAGGGAACTTTTGGCCCGGGTCTTGAGCTGAAATTCCAGACTGAATGGGACCGTGCTGAAAGCACGACGAGGCAAAGGAGTGTGGCGCGGGGGCGAGCGTTGACCCCTGGCTGCGGATCCTCGGGAGAGGCCCGGACTCCGGCTCGGCCAGCGAGGGTGCACGGAGGCCTCCTGGGATTCGAGGCCCACAGAATTGTTGCTACAGTGAAGTTGGATAAACACCCCGCCTCCCCGCAAAAACCAGAGTTCTAGGCTTATAAACACTTCAGTAAACTCTGGTGACATCCTCCGCTCTCGCTCCTTGCCCTCGCGGCAGTCACTGCAGGGACAAAGGCGGCCTGCGCAGACTTGGAAGAGGCGCGGCCCGCATGGGCGGCTTTACCGGTCAATGACGTTTTCAGTTAAGGGGAGGCATCTTCAGAGCTGAGGGTAACTCCCCACGGCCACCCCGCAGGTAGGGCAGCCAACCCCAATCTGGTCAGCTTAAAAGTGTCCTCGGTTTCGCCCCCTTTCCCAGCGAACCAACACTGGCAGATTGGCCTGCGAGCCGCTCGCTCTGTTGCTCTCGCACATTTATGTAGCCAAACGGTCGAAAAACCCCATCTTTAAGCCCAATAAACACTTAACTTTATTTAATAACACGTTTTGTTGTGGCAATATTTGTGGATTTTGGCAGGTATTAAAATCTATTGATCCTAATGAGTCAAAAGTGGAAATGCAGTATTCTCAACGAGTAAATGACTCTGTGCTTCCTCTCACTGGCACCTGACGCAGGGCGCAGCCAAGGGCTATTACACCTCTGGCTGCTCGGAGGCATCTTCACACTGCGCCCCCTCGCTCTTCAAACCTGGGAGACTTGTAATTGTGTACCTGTTTGCATTGTTTAGCCTATGCATCGCAGATTATTCATTTTACTAACAGGACTCAAAAACAGCTGTAATTTTCAAAGATGCACGATGGAGTTCGATTAGGCGAATCTCGGGAAGGCAGTCTTGGTTTCCTGCTAATGTTTTGCAGGTAACAGGCAGTAGTCAATCCCAGATAGCTTTGTTGGTTTTTATTCCCCCCTCTTTACCACAACGGTAAATACCAGAAAGTCCCAACTGTAAAAAGGACGGCCCACTCCGCCCAAATTGACAGGCGAGCTACAGGTGAAATAGCCTCCTAGGCACTTCTTTTAGAAAAAGCCTTCTATTTCCTCTTTGAAAATACTTAGCAAAAGCTGTTTTTGACTTAACAGACTATAAAAATGCCTGCTTTCACCATGCTCGCCCTTTGGTTTCATACGAAGTCACTTTTCTCACTTTGTTGCAAGTTCTTTTTTTTCCTTTGTAATATATTTTTGTGAAACAGGTTCGATTGGGTTATCTTATTAAACTGTGCGTCTAAAATTATGAAGTTGCTGTTTTCTACTCGCCTTTGTTTAAACAAAAAGGACGCACACGGATGTGAAAGCCTGTGGTTGCCTTTGCTGTGCACCCCACCTTTTTTTTTTCTCCGCGTTCACAAATGATGCTCTGCCTGGGCTAGGTTCAGACTTCAGTACCTAAAACGTTATGCGTCTGGGCAGTCCCCAAGAGCTATCGAAAGCCCCAGACTTGCTCACCCCATTGGAACCGGCATCAGAAACCTCGATTTAGAGTCCAATTTGGAAACAAATCCGTGCCTTTCTCGGTGAAATGGGAAGTTGCCTAAACGATGCATCTGGCTTTAGATTTTATGGGGAATATGATCTGGAAAAGGGAACGCCTGTTTCAGCTGGGACAACACGCCCTGCGTGGGTCCCCTGGGGCTTCTCCTGCAAACAAGGCACGGGATCTCGACCCGCAGGGCCTCAGTCGACCTCTGCGCGCCAGGCTTGTGGTTGATTGACCCCACACCAGCGCGCTCCCTTCCCGGCCTCGCCTGGGGTCGCTAGCAGTGGCTGACGAAGCTTTTCGACCAGAGGAGAAAGTTTGAGGCTGCAGATCACATGTCCTTAAAGGATCTGGGGAGAGGGAGAGGCTCTTTGCAGTTGGTGCCAAGAAACTCGAACACCCCGCTCTCGCCGCGAGGCGAAGAGAACTATCCTGGGGGAGCACAAGTGTTCCCGAGACTTTGCCAAAGTTTCCAGAGTCCGGAGGTAGCGTGCCTCCCACCCCCGCCCACCACCGGGTTATTTCCTAATCCCCTCTAGGCTGCCTCGGGCGAGGACCCAGGCGGGGCCCGGGGTGGCGGGGCGGGGAGAGTGGTGGGGAAGATGGACATTCTCCGTGGCCGGCTCCTTCGGCAGCGGAAACCTCTGAGGGGTTAAAATGGCGCGGCTGGATGGGCGTGGGGAATGTTGCCAGTGTTCGGTCCCGACGCGGGGGAGAAACGGGGTGGGGGTGTGGGATCCCGGAAAGGGCCGGAAAAGCCGGGAGCACCGGGAGGTGTGAGGCCAGAGTTTCTGCTACTGGGGGCTCTTCCAGGGAAGACGCTGGCTGGAATAGGATGGGGCTGGCAGCAGGGGAGCCCAGCGGTGGCTATTGCACGTCTCGGCCCCCCTGGACAGGGTTATGTCAGGAGAGCGCCCTGGCACCGAGCTCTGGCTGCTGGAGAAGATACTCCCTCGCCGGCTCTCTCCGTGAGCGGGACTGGGCGGGCGCGGAGGGGCGGGCGGTGTGCCTCGCCGAGCCCGGGGCGCTGAGGTCGGCAAGTCGCCTTCGGAACTGGCGGCGGCGCTTCTCCAGTCGACGTGGAAAAAAAATCTTCTCAAATAGCACCCCTCGGCCTGCAGTCCTTTAGCACTGGTAAAGTAGATAACAAGAAACTCTGCGGATCGAGGGAAACTCAGTTTAGAAGGTCCCAGAGTTTCCAAGTTTGTCAAGCGCCTGGGAATCTTGGTCTCCGCGTGGAGAGCTGCGCCCATTTCCCCTTCCAGAACAAAACTGAAGGCATATTCCTCCAAAGGAAGGGTGAAGTCAGGCCCCACGCAGAACACAGGCAGTCCTCTCAGGCCGATCGCGGGCTCGCCTCTCTCAGGGCCATGGGGAGCATCTTTTCTGAGCAGCCCCGGGAGGGCAGCTCCGGGCGCTCTCTGCGCTGGGCCCTGCCGCGGTCGGTGCGTTACATCAGGAAACGCTTGGTCCGTTTTTCTGTCTCCTAGTCAAAACAATTGGTTGAATCTCGAAATACCTTTTTTGATAGTCCGGAAAATAAACACGATAAATAGACTCACCATCAGGCTTGCGTCAGAGAACCATTTTCCCCAGACTATAGTGAGATTGTTTTTTTCATTAGTTGCAGGAACTGAATTTTTGATAATTTACCTGCCTGCTGCAGTTCCTGACTATATTCTTCTCCCCTCCTTTTCCCCACTTCATCTGGTTGTCAACTCCTTTCCCTACCCCCCGCCCCCCATCCCTTTTAAAGCTCCGGGTACTGGAGTCCATCGTATCCAGTTGTGTGTGTGTGTGTGTGTGTGTGTGTGTGTGTGTGTGTGTATCCCGCTAGTCTAGCCCAGCCTGTATCAATGGTCAATATAAGCCACAGTGTTTGCATAGCCCTCACAAAATGGGTCATGTTTTCGGTTCCTTTGATCTGCAGCGACGGAAAAGTTTTGCTTTGCATATTCTCTTTTTTGCACATCGAGTTTAGTGACGGTGCTCTCCTCACAAGTGATAAGTTCCTTTCCCTTTCAAACAGTTATAGGGATCTATTTTTACAGGGACCAAAGAGTTAGGAGAAATCCAGCATGTGCTAAGACTCACCTTCACTTTTTTTTTTCCAGACTAGGATTAACATTAACGATGTAATCAGTTAAAACAGACTTTAATACCACTAAGCATGGATCTTCCCGTTAACCTTGGCAATTATGTCACTTCGAAGAAGGAAGTCTCAAGAACGAAATTCTTTCGAATTAAATAAAATTATGGAAATTGTCCATCTGAGGTCTGGGTGCAGAAAAAGGAGGTTTCGGTATTTTAAAAAAGAACCCCTATTGGTGGACAATTATTAATATGAAATGAAATTTGTAAAGCTAGCTCTATCAGGGTGCTTACATATATAGGTGCTTAATGAGTATTTAGTGTCCCTCTCTCCATTTTCTAATCCCCGTCCTTGAAAATTTTGGCAGGAAATACAGACTTCCCAGTGGCTGAAAAAATTATGCTCAAACTTCTCTTCTGGTTCATGTAATCTCCACTTATTTAAACACACACACACACGCACACACACACAAAATGTGTCCAGGAAACTTTAATAGCTTATTAAACCTTAATGGAAATATCTAGGCAAAATAAAAATAATGGTGATTACATATGCTAAATCCAAAACACATTAAATTAACTCGAATTTTTTGGTGGTTCCAATAGGTAACTATTACCACCTGATTTCGTTTACCAGTTTCCACAGTAAAAACGAAATTTGTCAGCACTCGTTTGCTTCTACCATTTCTGCTAGAGCAGCCTTCGCCGGCAGACTGATCTATCTAGACCTTGTCTCTTTCAGAGCGCCAATTTTATATTGAGGCTATTCAGCTTTCCACTTTTAAGAGAGACGGGTGCGCTTTTTTTCCCCTTTAAAAATCATAAGAAAATGGAGAAAGAGTTTGTAGTACCCACGGGTGGAGAAAACCCATCTGCCTGATCCTCTTGTCCCGGTGCGGAGTCGTTGGAGAGGAGAATCTCCTGGAGCCGCTTCGCGGATCCCACTGGGTCACCTGGTCTTGGCTTATTTTCTCTGGGGCCCATTCTCGGGGAGTAAATAGACAGTAGCGAGTTTCCTGGCAACTTTGCACTACTCTTTAAATAGAAGAGAATTCCCTCAGTTTGCCTCCCCTTATAGGCTTTCCCGCCTCATATTGTTTTAAATGCTCCGCGCAGTCTTTTTGCCCCTTCTCCCAATGACAAGGCAAGTCTCAGCGAATGACCTTGGTGTATGCCGCAAGGGTTCAGGCTCTAGGAGCCTAGCTGCCCTGCTGAGAGAGCGGGAGGATAGTCGCACCTAATTAGTACGCGGCTGCGGCGGAGATGAGTGCGTGGGCACAGTGTGTGCATCTTGCACACGACACCCAAGTTCAAAGCGCCCTGCTTATGAAAACTTGGGGCATCAATATCGTCTCATCACTCGGGCGCCCTTAGGGAATCTGGACAGATCGAGGGGCGCAGTCTTGGCTTCCGGACCAGGACTTTATTTTTATTTTTATTTTTATTTTAGTTCTATTTAGCTAGTTTAGAAAAATACACCTTACGTGAACATATACAGTTATTTCGCCCTCCACTCCAATGGTCTGCAAGCCCCGGGTGCTAGTGTGAATCTTTCTGAGTCCTGAGCGGGTTCCCGCTCACGCAGAGCCGAGAACACTGCGCGGAGGTCACTGTAAGTTCAGAGCTGTACATCCCGGTTAGAATTGGGAGAAAAAATTCTAAGTCCGGCCCGGAGCTGCTCTGAAAAGATGGATCTCGGTCCAGTGTCCCCTCAAAGTCCTCAGTGCGCAAAGGTCTTGGATTACTGTGCTTTGCGCAAATTGGACGCCACGCCTGAAGGGCCAGCGGAATCAATCGCTTGCCTTCTGTGGGGTACTGGCATCAGTGTGACCAGGAGATGCTATTATTTTTGCAAACCGAGACTTGAAGTGGACCCCCAGCCTCCCACCCAAGCCCTGAGGCCAGGGAATAATTAATTCTAAGGGCTCTCCCCTTTGGATGTCTAGGGTCGGGGCGGTCTCGGCTCCCTGGATCCTCTGGTGTCCCGGCACCTAGGGACGCTCGGCAGCGGGGCAGAGGGGACGGCTTGGCGACCCCGCCAGGGGCACGAAGGAACGGCGGCCAAGGGAAGCTCACGCGGGCTCTGGCGCAGCAGCAAAACTGGAGGCGTTTGCTTGGCTCTGCCCGGAGCAAGGGGCGCGCAGGGGAAACCGCTTCTAGAGCTTCGTAGCGCAGGCAAGTCTGGCGGGGAACGGATCAGGGGTGGAGGGAACTCTGTATTCTAGTTGTGGATCTTTCGGGTCTCTGTCAGTCAGCAGAAGCATTTGGGGTGTGGGTCCGGGACGCCGCTCGGAGCCGTAAAACCTTGCCTGACCCAGAGCTTCCAGCCACTGCAGTGCAGCGGCCTTGGCCTTCTGGGTGCAGGACACAATCTGGCCCAAGATCGTTCACATAGGGGCCGGCCTACCCCTCAGAGAGAGCCTCTGCCCATGGTCCAATGGCAGGGAAGCCTCAGGCTACGGCCTGAACAGAGCTTTCACAAGGGCATTTCCAGGCCCCAGTGGCCTCTGAGCAGGGGGTTAACTCAGGTTCAGGTTTCTTCTGCGACCAAAAAGAATTACACAAGTTTCCCAACTCTACAATCTGGGAACTCAAGGCCGATTACCTTCTTAGAATCCTCTAAGTATTTTTGCCTGTAAAGTGAATTTGGACTTCCTCCTTCTCTTCCTCACACAGCTGGTCACAGACAAAAGGTGGGTTACAGGCCTAGGAAAGATTCATCATCCCCTGTTCACACATGTACCTCTTTCTTGGGACATTGTGTGTTCTCCACATTCCTGGGCCAGTCAGGAGAGGTCTTGTGCTTTGCTAGGGAGGTGGGCTTCCCTCTAGGAAGAGTGTGGAGGGAAAGGCCTATCTGGCCCACTTGGTAGGGAGAGTCCCACATGGCCTGCAGAAAGGCATGAAAATGACCAGGAGACAGGACCTAGGCCGGTATGTGTGAAGAGTGGGGATCTGGAGGCATTGGGAAAACTCTCTCCCAGTGAAAAGGAGGCCTGAGAAGTTCTGCTGCCTGTTGTAAGAAGACAAGATGCTCAGTCTCAAGGTGGGACAAGGCCAGAGTTCCTTGCAACCAAACTAGGATCGGAAATCTGTATTTTCCTGGCTGAACTTCTTGTATTTTAAGCTTCTTTCTCATTTGCTTTCCGTTTACTCTTTAGTCAAGTGTTTCTGAAAATCTTGCCAAAAGGAAATCATTCAGTTAACAGATATTTATTGAGAGACTACTGCATGTCAGGCACAGGAATAGGATAGTGAAGAAGACAGTTCTTGTCCTTACAGCTTACAATCCAATTTTTATCTTAAGAGAAAAAAAGCAATTAAAGGATGCCATGAAAAGGGATACCTGGGTAGATCCAGGGTGAAGGGAGCGTGGCTATTTGGGGGCTACTCACAAGAAGTTCAGTATCCTTGAAACTTAGAGGGCAGAGGACCTGCTGGGGGAACAGAGAGACAGCTTGAGGAGAGGAGCCTGGGCCCTGAGAGGGGACCCAGGGGTGAATAGTTCATCATAGGACTTTCATGGTGCACAGCAGATGAAGCCGAGGGCTGTGTTAGATCAGATACCCACTACGTTTCCTTCTGATGTGAAGATTTGAAGGATTCACTTTTATCAAGGGAGCTGATGTTTGCCTGCCAGGCCCCACATATATCCCTGTGCTATTGCACATGATTAATACTTCAGACTTTAAAATAACAATATGCAACTAAAAAGTGCTTTTGAGAGAACTCATCTAGCAGAAAGTTTTGTAAGAATATTGTAGTTAGAGAATTGGTGTTATAGATTAAATCGTAGATAGTGAACAAGACACTGTCCTGTCCTCACAGTTTACCATCCAGTGGAAGATACAGAGAAATATATACAAGACATATGAATTCACTGGAGAATAGAGAGCAGGCTTTATGCTATCAGAAAGTTGGGTTATAGGAGTGGGGCATTTAGTTCAAGGTAGCTTGGGGAGGTCCCATAAAGAAATCTGGGAGATCATTCATAGAAGAATGACTTTTGTGTATTGACTGAGCCCTTATTCTTATATAGCATTCAAAATCCTCTCTGCAGACACAGTATTTCTGGGGCTCAGAATCGCCGTAAATTAATAACTGTGCTAGAAAGACAAAAGAAAATTCTTGCAACTGATTAGACTTTAAAAAGTCCTCTCTGGAAATGTTAAGGCCTTCACAATATTTCCAGGGCTCAGGATTGTCAAAGGCTACTAACTCTGCCAAAGAAACAAAAGAAAGGTCTTGCAACTAACTAGACTAAAAAAAGTGGTAGTTTGATGTTACAGTGATTAATTATGAAAATATTCAGGCTTGATGCCTTTAATTGAATCCTTTTATAGCATTATTGGTAGGGGCAGGAGGGAACAGCAATTCCTTGAGTGCCTGCTGTTTCATAGGCCCTTGACATATATTGTCTCTTTTAATCCTCATGACAACTCCATCAGGTAGGTATGTTTATTTCCATTTTTTTAGATTAGAAAAATGAGGCTCAATGAGGTTATGCAAGGCCACTTGGCGAGTAAGTGGCAGACCTATCTGATTTCAAGCCTGCGTTCTCTTCCCTTTTCTCATGGAGTGCCTTCCCAACCCAGAGGGTGATGAGTCTAAAAAAGAAACATATTAAGATAATTCACGTTTGAAAATTTTAAATTCCTATGAAAAAAATAGGGTTGGATGAACTTATAATATCTCTATAAATTATATTTTAGGGTTACCAATATAAAAACTTAAGGAGATCAAAATAAACACCAAGAATGTTTTATACAAATTAAATTAACAGAATGCAATTAATTTCTCTTTACCATTGCTTGCTAGAAAATTTTCAGAATAAAGAGATGCTTACCTATTAGTTTTGCTTTATTATACAGAGAAGCACATGTGTGTCTAGCCTTACACTTAAGTGGAAATTCCCTTAGGTCACTTTCCCTGGGTTGTGACTGAAGATGGCTGTCATTAACATCTAGGCCATGTGAGGTTTGTGACTGGAGAAGGGATTATGGTCATGCTATAATTTTATGAGTTGATAAAACTTTATAGGTACAAGAAAAAGCTTTTTACTTAAAATGAAAATCCTAGGATTACATCAATCAATCAATTCAGCAAATATCTGTTGAATATCTTCTGCCTACCAAGGACTGTGCTGTGTGCTGAGGATATAACACTGATCAAGACAAACTGGGTCCTTGCTACTGGAGACAGCCTATCAGGAAGGAAGGAAAACAAGGCTTGCTTGGCTTCTGCCGTGTGCCAAACGCTCTCCTAGATTCACTTAATCCTTCAGACGAGACTGCTGTCTGTCCCTGTACATGCGCAGAAAAAAAGTGAGCCTCAGAAAAATTAAATAACTTGTTCAAGATCGTACAGCTTATAAATGGCAGAGCTCCAATTCAAACCCAGCAATAAAGACAAAGTTTGTTTCACTATGCTATACTACATCCTTGACCATGAAACTAGTAAAAATTGTGAGTACTTGTTAGTCATTTTATCCCTCCTTGGCCTGTTTCCTCAATTAAAACAGCTGGGTGACTATTTTTATACTGTTCACCTCCTAGAACACTCTTAAAACCCAAAACACGGTAAAAAGTTTTTTTTATAGTGCTTTTTAATTGTTTAGCTTAATTTAATTTTATAGGAGAAAAAGCATATGAACCCTAATAACAGGTGTGTCATAATAATCTGTTGGTAGAAAAACAATCCTAGTTCAATAGGATCAGATTTTGATAAATTATTATTGTTGCTTTTCTTTTATTAATTTAACACCCAACATTTATTGGAGACAGTAGAATTATGCCAAGCCTATAGATACAGAGATTTCTGAGCCTATAGATACAGAGATATGGGATAAGGGAAAATTCCTTATCCAAAAGGGAGCCCAAGTCTGGTGGGTGAGAGACATATAAATAGGTAAATTATAAAAATGTGCTGTAACAGATGCCCAAGGTCTTTGTTGCACAGACTGGAGTACAGTGGTGCAATCATGGCTCACTGCAGCCTCAACCTCCTGGGCTCAATCCATGGTCCCATCTCAGCCTCTCAAGTAGCTGTGACCACAAGTATGTGCCACCATGCCAGGCTAATATTTTGATTTTCTGTGGAGATGGGGTCTCCCTGGGTTGCTCGGGCTAGTCTCAAACTCCTAGGCTCAAGCAGCTTCCCAAAGTGCTGGGATTACAGGTGTGAGCTACTGTGCCTGGCCCCAACTCTTCATTTTAAAGTTTTCCAATAGTTCTTGTAAAGTCTGCTTCCACAGGCATTTGCGAAAGAGAGCTGGACCACTTGATTAGAGTCAGGTGGCCTAGAGAAAGACAGCTTTACAGCCTCTGACAATGTTGACAAGGATGTGGTTATATTCTACCAGCAGAGATTAAGGATTCAAACAGATTTAGATAATTCAGTGTGCCATGGATGGGAAAGGTTGATGGGAAGTCTTCAAAGCAGATATAGGCAACATAAATTATAAAACATTATATGGAGAGGGGGAGCATTTTGGTTAATAGTTTTACCCCTGAGTTCATTTAAAACTATTAGTGGATGCCACTCACTTCTAGGGCATCTAGTCGATCTAGTAAGAGTACAGCAAAGACAGGAGTTCAAGACCAGCCTGGGCAACATGGCAAAACCCAGTCTCTATAAAAAATACAACAATTAGCTGGGTGTGGTAGCACGTGGCTGCAGTCTCTCCTATTCAGGGGGAGGATCACTTGAGCCTGAGAGGTCAAGGCTGCAGTGAGCTAAGATAGCACCACTGCCCTCCAGCCTGGGCAACAGAGTGAGACCCTGTCTCAAAACAAACAAACAAACAAACAAACAAACAAAAAAAAACAGTACAGTAAAAAGTTCTAAACATTTTTTTTTCTAAGCAAAGGAATGTTTTATTCAAATAAAACTTTAAAAAAATCTAATATATAAGGAACTGCAGTGGCTGAAGAAGATGGATGAGAAAGAGGGATGCCCTGACAACCACCAGAACAGCCATGCATTCAGTAGACTGAGGGGCCTGACATCAAGTCTTGCCTTCTGTGTATTCCAGGCCTGGAAATAGGCAGCCACATCTGAGGTGCACAGTAAGTATATGATGACTGAATGAATAAATGAATGAAATGCCATCATTTTGCTTCAAAATGTAAATGAGGAACACAAAGCTGCTAACATTTTCATTAGTAAAAACCAAGGTAATGAACCCACTTAACAGCTCATTTTCATCACCAGATTCTTCTGGCTACTCAGGGTCCTTACTTGCCTTCTTTGAACATGAACTCATGAAGCATTTGGCTTTTACAGTCCAATTTCCTCTAGGACTGTTTCCATTTGACACAATCAGGAAAAGAACCCACATGAATTCAGGAAACTTGGTGAAATTCAGGCTGCACTTTAGGGGGCGAGTGGTGGGATAGGACCAAGAGGGAGAAAGAAAACAATTTTCTTGTAAGACTCACACATGGCTAATTTAAAAAATAAAAGTATTCATCTAATTATATAAATAATATATTGTTATCGTAGAAAGTTTGGAAAATACAGGAAAGCCCAACGAATGAAACAAAATTTACTTTCCCTGCCATCACCCAGAGATAATGCTGTCATTGATGTCTATCCCTCCATTTATATCTTTATAAAGCAGGATAACATATATAACATCCAAATATGTTTTAACTTGTTTTTATGACTAAATAATATATGCAGATATTTTTATGTTGTTAAATATTGTTCTAGAATATGATTTTTAAATTTCTGTATCCTCACCGATGGAAGAATGTACCACATTTTGTCTAACAAATTTCTTATTGTTGAAAGTTTGAGTTATTTCCCCTTTTTTCTATTATGAATAGTGCTACATTGAGTATCCTGTAGTCTGAGTGTGTGTCTGTTGAGTATTTATGGCATGCTACTTTTTTTTTAATTTTTATTTTTAATTGTTGAGTAGGTGTATCTATTTATGGGGTACAATGTCATGCTATTTTTTTTTTTTAGACAGGGTCTCACTCTGTCGCCCAGTCTGGAGTGCAGTGGAGTGTGATCATACTCACTGTAGCCTCAACCTTCTGGACTCAGGTGATCTTCTCACCTTAGTCTCCAGAGTAGCTCAGACCACAGGCATGCGCCACCACACACTGCTGTTTTTGCAGTTTTTGTAGAGACAGAGTATCTCCATGTTGCCCAGGCTGGTCTCAAACTCCTGGGCTCAAGTGATCTGCCTGCCTCAGCCTCCCAAAGTGCTGGATTACAGGTGTGAGCCACTGTGCCCAGATGGCATACTACTTTTTAAGGCTTTTGATGCATATGGGCAAATTCTAGAATGGCTGTACTGAAGTAGACATTGTGGACAATGCATTTGGGTTCTTGTCCCACACACTAGAACTTCACTTTTCATCTGCAATGGCATTCTGACTATTTTCAATCAGCATTAGTTATTTGACACTGAGCATACCACTTTCCTAACTTTGAGAAGAAAGAGAGGTATTAAAGGCTTAGGTGTGGCTGTTTTTCAGAATTTGCAATTAAAAATCTATCTCAATATTTTGCTGTCTTTAAAAAGCAGTGAGGTCTGAGGAAGGATATTAGTGCATTCAGTGACTGCTGTTCATAATGCCTGCAGGACATTTTGAGTGTTTCCTTCCTGAGTTCAGAGCCTCATCCTCGCATCTCAATGAGACATTACCCTAGAACCTCTACCACCGTGACTACCAGCACTTCTGAAGTGAAACTGTCTTTGGCTGTCAATTCATTTTGGGGATCTTTTCTGGAAGTTAAATTCATTTTTGTGGAGGCTGAAACTAGTCACTTGATCACATTTGTGATACGAGTCATGTTGGAATAAAGATCTAGAAGAGCGGTAGATAGTTCCTATCTAACTTGCACAATAGTAGAAAGTGAGATACTAACAATATTTCTCCTAGTCTCTCTCAGTTAAGTCTGGATTTGAGATTTACTTTTCATGATCTCACACCAAGTATGTGTGTGCATGTGTATTTTGAAAAATTTGGACAGCAGTCCCATATGATGTTGAATTAATCAGCTGTAAATACACACACGCACGCACAGAGGCACACACAAACACAGAGACACACACTTTATTCCTTTAGGGAAAGTATGCTTTCTTTTCTTTCTTTGCTCACAAAACTGAGAAATTGGCAGAATATTTTACTTGCAACTTGGCAGTGTTGCAATTTACAGGCGAGAAAGGCAAGCCAAATTGGGTGAAAATTGTTTGAGTTTTTTTTCCCAGTTTTAGACAGTGAAAATCATGTAGCTGAGCGTGCACATTCAGCCGTTTTCTGCTTGATTTTTAACCGTGTTCATTCATTGGCACTGCCAGAACTAGTTACAACTTCCCGGTGCGAGCATATAGATGGCCAGGGGAAGGTGTGGGGATTCATGGCTGTCCTCCCTATGCTGTTAATGTTAAAATGACTGTTGTTTCAATTGTTTTGAGATACTGATTAGAGAAATATGAAATGTGATATTATTTGAACTTCATAAATCCATCTTAATTATCAATATATAAACATAGACTTAGGAGGGGGAGATCCAAATCAGACATGTTTACAGGCCTGAGCTTTTTCCGTGAGTTTCTGGAACGTTTTGGTGCTGGAGACACAGCGGGAATCCCACGACTCTGAGAACGGACCTTCCCTCTTAAATGCTGGAGGCTTTGAAATCGTCTTCACAATGAGGGAGGATTCATGAAGTAATGAAAAGCTGTTTCCTTTTTAAAATGTACAGACAGCAGCACAAACATCTGGGAATTTGTTTGAATATTCGGGTTCCCTGAATTACCCATTTCCTTAACATGCATTTTACTTACTTTTCCAAGGGAGATACATTTCCACTTCATGTTTTTCCCAGTTTAGCTGTGTCAGGCTCTTCACTTTAGCATTTAGGTTGCTTCATATTTGAGGACACAGGTTAAGGCCATGTCATGAAAGGTATGATTTGGGTTTGGGGGAGCAGGATGTTGTTATGCATGAGGGGCAAAGCGATTTTTGTGTGTGACACAAGTTTCAATTACATCATGGTGTCATCCTTTTAAATTAAATATAAAAACAGTTGTGCCAAAAAAATAGCCACTAATGTCTCTTTTAAAAAATGATTAAGCAACAATATTTACTCAATACTTGAATTAAGCAAAACTGCCATCTTCTTTCTCCTTTTCAGAACATAATTCCTCTTTCAACTTCAGAAGTCATGAGACTTCCCTTTCTTTCTCCATTCTCTTCCTCACACTGCAGTGTCTCAAGGGTGAAAATGTCTGTGTGTGGGAGAGGGTGGTGGTGGTAGGGCAGTGGTCAGAACATTCTGGAAGCCAGGATAAGAAAAACCAGCTTGATTTCTGCACTTAGGACATTGTTGATGTTTATTTATTGATGTGCTATCAGGACTAATGTAAAAATTTGGAAATACTTAAATATTTCAGTATGTAATATTAGATGATGAGACAGTACAGCACTGATAGCTTCCTGGTTGTCAGTATGGCTCTGTATTTCTGGTTTACTTATCATATTTGTACTAAGACAGGTGTGGTTTTATTTTTTTTATTTTTATTTTTTTTTTTTTGAGACGGAGTCTCACGCTGTTGCCCAGGCTGGAGTGCAGTGGCGCAATCTCGGCTCACTGCAAGCTCCGCCTCCCGGGTTCCCGCCATTCTCCTGCCTCAGCCTCCTGAGTAGCTGGGACTACAGGCGCCCGCCACCGCGCCCGGCCAATTTTTTGTATTTTTAGTAGAGACGGGGTTTCACTGTGGTCTCGATCTCCTGACCTTGTGATCCTCCCGCCTCGGCCTCCCAAAGTGCTGGGATTACAGGCTTGAGCCACCGTGCCCGGCCAACAGGTGTGGTTTTAAATGGTCAGTATTGAACTATTTTTGACTAATTAGACTGCATTACATGTGACTTGCCAGTTTATAATTAGTTAACATATGAGAAAAAATATGAGATATATTGATTGGTATAACTATACCAAATATAATTTAATCTAGTTGACTTTTTAAATAGGCATTTTAGGATACCACAATTACTGCTGTGAACTTCAATGGGTTATGAATGTTGTTCATTCAATTGTTACTCTGGAGCATCAGGCATGTAGGAAGTATAGGGATTGGGCTTAATACAAATTTAGTGTATAACCTGGCAGTTGCCTACTTGATTATAATTCTGCTGTTATTCTGTATGCTGTTCATCTGCCCTTATCTCATACAAGTAGGTCGCAGAACATATTTTTAAAATTCTGGCCGGGCACAGTGGCTCATGTCTAATCCTAGCACCAATCCCGAACTTGGAGGATGGCCTGAGGTCAGGAGCTCAAGACCAGCCTGTGCAACATAGTTAGACCCTATCTCTACAAAGACTTTAAAAAAATAAGGCCGGGCGTTGTGGCTCACACCTGTAATTCCAGCACTTTGGGAGGCCGAGGCAGGCGGATCACTAGGTCAGGAGATCAAGAGCATCCTGGCTAACATGGTGAAACCCTGTCTCTACTAAAAATACAAAAAATTAGCCGGGCGTGGTGGCGGGCACCCGTAGTCCCAGCTGCTGGGGAGGCTGAGGCAGGAGAATGGCGTGAACCTGGGGAGGCGGAGCTTGCAGTGGGCAACAGAGTGAGACTCTGTCTCAAAAAAAAATGAGCTGGGCTTGGTGGTGCACACCTATAGGCCCAGCTACTCAGGAGGCTGAAATGGGAGGATCGCTTGTGAGACCCTGTCTCTGTAAAATAAATAAATAAATAAAAATACATAAACAAATAAAAATCTGGCTATATGAACTAGCTAGTTTGTTTATTTACTTTAAAAGTTAAACAGCAGTTTAACAAATTGTGGTTTGTGTGTCACTTCTTCCCCATTCATTTAATCTCTGTTTGCTTAAATAAATTAAGGTACTGTATATTCTGGATTCTACTTCCTCTGCCTCAAATTTGGGAATATTGTGAAGGGAGACAATGATACTTGAGTGTGGAAAGGGATGTATTTGTACCCCATTACCAAGTTTTCTTCTTGGTGTCTCTAGTTCAGCGGGAACTATCATTTATATCTAGGTCTGATGAAATAGAACTGAGGGAGAGGGGCTTCCAGGTCCCCATTTCTTAAAACATCATGTTGTCTGACATGAATGAATGCATAGCCACACTCTGGTTCCCTGAATCTGTCAGTCAGTTATGCGCATAATTCATAACTAGGATGGGATGCCCTGTGTAGGAAAGATAGGCATTAAGCCCCTTTAAGTGTGAGGATTGCTTGCGACATGTCCCAAGCAATTGTAGTTCATTGCTGAGATCAAGAATGACATGTTTGGCTGGGCTCAGTGACTCACACCTGTAATACTTTGGAAGGCTGAGGCGGGCGGATCACCTGAGGTCTGGAGTTCAAGACCAGTCTGGCCAACATGGTGAAACCCCATCTCTACTAAAAATACAAAAATTAGCCAGACGTGGTGGCTCACTCCTGTAATCCCAGCTACTCAGGAGGCTGAGGCAGGAAAATCACTTGAACCTGGGAGGCAAAGGTTGCAGTGAACCGTGATTGTGCCATTGCACTCCAGCCTGGGTGACACAGAGTGACTTTGTCTCAAAAAAAAAAAAAAAAGAATAACATGTTTGGCTTTGTGGTACAAAGCAAGGTTTTCGTTAGCAAAGGTGAAAGTGCCCAATATCCTGTTATATCAAACTTGATTGATTAATGAGAGGGATGAAGATTGTGGATGTTTTTGTTTGTTTTGGAGGGTGTGTATGTGTGTAGGGGATGTTTAATGTGAGTCAGGCAGTGTGAGAATAGTTTTTAGGGTCTGGTCCCATTGAAAGCAACGTGATTCTGGTAATCTTTGAATATCATTTAATACATTATGTGGCTCTTAATAAATGGGTCTGCTTCATAGTTGCAATAGAAATTGACCCCTGTGCCATGTGGTCCCTCCTTCCCTCCATTTGGCGTTTTATCCTTGGATTTGAGTCACAACCTTTGGGGAAGGGTGGAAAAAAAGCAGAATTGGCAATTATCCCAGTAATCTGGATTCTAATTAATTAAGGCCTACTTTTTTTCCCCTTTTTTAGGGAATTGTGCCTGTAGGCATTTTGTGGGAAGGATGCCTTTCTTAACGAATAACTATACCTCGAGCTTTTTTTTTTTTTTGGATCCAGGAAGGGATATAAAAAATAATTAGTTATGAGGGGCATGCTGAAAGTAGAAGATTTACACTCAAGCCAGGAACTTTATTTGCATATCAAATAAAGGACAGAGTCATACATGATGTCTCAGAATCTCTGGTTATCCTAATCAGTAAAGAAAATGAAACCAGATGTGTTCATTTCAGCTTTGAATTGTGTTACTATTAGAATAAAAATTAAGTTCCCTTAAGTATCCTTTTAGGTCGAATCTAATCATTTCTCTAGATATAATTCTCATAAAAGCCAATGGCATTTTGACACTGGAACCTGGTATTTTGCTGGACTTACCAGTTTTCTGTGAAGCCACATACAAATTTTATCCATTGGCCATTATGCTGTACATTTCTTAAAGTGCTATTTTTGTTGTGGTTTCAGTGATTCTCATCCAAAACATAGCTACATCATGTCATGGAAAAACACTGGACTGGGAGTTAGAATCAATTCTCGTCTCAGCTCTTCCATTAAATGAAAAGATTTGTGCTTTTGGAAAATCACTTTAACTCTTTGGACCTCAGTTTTGTCAGCTGTGTCGGCCCACTACATAAGGTCCCTACCTTCATTGAACAGTTTACGTCTTTGTTAGAATATGCACAACATAGTGAGCTAAATGCAAACTCATCTGTAAAAATTTGACATCTTAAGCTTCAGAGTAACCCCGCTTAGTATTTAAAAACAAATATCAATGTCAGAAGGTTGAAGTCCAAACAGTATTAGAAAAGCAAATGCCATTAACTTATTGAACCTACAATTTTTAAAAATTTGTGTCTTAATAATATTTAATGTTTTTATCCGTTATACTGGTAATCGATGTTCACTGAGAAAGTTTATAAAATTCAAAAAAAATCGATCTTAATCTTACCACTCAGAACTAACTAGCAATATTTTGATATATTTCCATTCCTTTTGGTTCTCTATATTTCTCTCATATTCTATGCCATCTATGATTTATTTTTACAAAGTTGGAATCATATTTTTTCTATCATTTGTTTGTTTTTCCATTTGTTTGTTTTTAGATGGAGTCTCACTGTGATGCCGAGGCTGGAGTGCAATGATGTGATCTCTGCTCACTGCAACCTCCGCTTCCCAGGTTCAGATGATTCTCCTGCCGCAGCCTCCCGAGTAGCTGGGATATAGGAGCGTGGCACCATGCCTGGCTAATTTTTGTATTTTTAGTAGAGATGGGGTTTCACCATATTGGCCAGGCTGCTCTGAAACCCCTGACCTCAACTTATCTGCTCGTCTCAGCCTCCCAAAGTGGTCAGATTATAGGCGTGAGCCACCGCGCCTGGCTGTTTCTATCATTTTGTACTGTTTTTTTCACTTGGGGAAACATTGTGAGTTGCTTCCCATGTGTTGATTCCAAAAGATGGTTTTTAAAGGCTTTTAATTTTTGTTTTTGAATTATATATACTTATATATAATTATAATTATATATGTAGTTTTATTTTATAAAGCAGAAAATTAAACTTTCTCTCTTCTTGCATTCTGCCAACCCACTCTCTCTTTCTCAGTCATATTCCCTATAGGGAAGTCCATTTATAGTCTGGGGTATATTCTTAAGGTCTGTAATAGATGTAAGTAGATACATGTAATAGATGTAAGTATATAAATGTAATAGATGTAAGTATTTAAATATTTATATATGGCCATGTGTGAGAGTTTTTTACTTAAATCAGGCCATTCCATTCACAGTATTCTACACTCTGTGATCTTTCATGCTGCATTACTAGGAGTGAGGAGGTATTTTCTAGTTAATATCCACTGCCCCAGCTAGTTCACAGTAATGGCTCCACAGTGATTCCCACTGTGGATATCTGTTTTTTTGTTGTTGTTGTTGTTTGTTTGTTTTTGATGGAGTCTCACTCTGTCGCCCAGGTTGGAATGCAGTGGCATGATCTTGGCTCATTGCAACCTCTGCCTCATGGGTTTAAGTGATTCTCCTGCCTCAGCCTCCTCAGTAGCTGGGATTACAGGTGCGTGCTACCATGCCCAGCTAATTTTTTTGTATTTTTTAGTAGAGATGGGATTTCGCCGTGTTGGCCAGGCTGGTCTTGAACTCCTGACCTCATGATCCACCTGCCTCAGCCTCCCAAAGTGCTGGGATTACAGACATGAGTCACCACACCCGACCGGATGTCTGTTTTTATTTACTCAATCTCCTATTGCTGGACATTGTGGTTGGTTGAAGTTATTTTATTTTGTTTTAAAAAGTGTTGCATAATATCTTGTATCCAAATCTTTGGGTGCATCTTTGATTATTTCCCTAGGATGAAGTCCTGAGTCCACTGGGATGTAAGTGTGGCTTTTGATATTGCGTTTCCCTACAGAAAGGTCATCCTGTTTTACATTCCTGCAAAATGTATATAAGAGGCCCTTCTCTGACCTTTTCCCACTCTGAACTGATCAAAACTTAAGGCATATTTTTCATCATTACTGTACCAGTTTTTATCTCAATTTGAGTCCAGGACATTCCTTTCAGAGTATGGGGGAAAAGGTCATCCAGATTCCCTGGTGCCTTGATCATCTTTGACTTTTCTGATGAGACTTTGTAAAGAATCCTGGGAAGTTATAAGTTCCACTATACTATATTTCTATTTTTATTTGGTATGATGGACTTGTAGATTGATAATTTATTCCTTTGCTTAAATTTAGAAACTGACTGACTTAGATTTCCTCTCTTATTAAAATATAAAGTCCTTTGGGAATGATAACATATTATCAAATGTTATGATTTGTATTCCAGGAGCTAGAGTCTGGTTTGATTGAGCTTCTAAAAATCCTTGTTAGGGAGGGAGGAGAAAAGTGTCCAAGATCAGTAGGTAGGGCACCTGGTCCTAGGGAAAGAGTCTTTGTTGATTTACTACCATTAGTAATAAGCCATTCATTAAATCCATGAAGACAAATCATGTGTTACATTTTAGTTGAAAGTTTCTTGATCTTTAGATTTTGTGACTCTGAAGATACACTGCAGTTATTGCTATGCTTTTTTTTTTTTTGGAAAGAAAGTTCACAAATAGGCAATGTTTTGATATATAGCCAATATCATTTTAATATAGCACTCCACTGTGGGGGTTCAGTTTATGACAATGGAATACAGCCATAACTAGTCACAAAGGAACTGAGATCATTATATAATGGGGAACAGGTACAACCCTAATGCAGGATGCCTGCATTTAATTCTTAGCCCTGTGCAATTAGTATCCTGAATTACTCTGGGTAGGTAACTTAGGTCATGACAATACATGCTTTATATGCTTCTAATAAATAGCACTGTAACCAAGCAGTTCAAAGTGGGCTCCTAACACTCCATGACATCTTCATTAGATCAGATGATCACAATACAACTGGATAAAAAGATCACCTGGCCACTGTGTTCAGTTTATGCTATACAGATAGGCCTTTTATTCATCTGTCTTAATTTTTCCAGCTACAGAAAAGTATTGGTGCCAATATAACATGAGATTCAGAAGCTATGACTTTTTGTCTTCATTTGTTCAGCAAATGCTTATTTGAACATGGCCATGTAGACTATGTGCCAGGTCCTGTGCTATCCATTTCAGTTTATAGTGGTGGGAGTCAGAGGAGTCAGGCCAGAAGACACATAAAAGGAGCCCACTGTACATCTGGCACCCCTGGATTCTACATTGCAATGTAAATGCCCCTGTCAAGACCTTCACTACCTCCGGCTCCGCAGTAGGAGGTAAGAGCCCATCTGTACAATTTGCTGCCTGACTTTCTTTCAGTACCTGGAGGTTGGAAGAGGGAAAAAAGCAATATTTGGGTATTAAAAATATCCCTCTCCTTATCAATCTTGATTTCTGAATTTCATTATGGTGTTAATACCATTCGTCATTTATTATACAGATGGTAACAATTTGTTTTTGATAAGCAACTCAACCCTTTCAATCAGTGGTTAAGACCAACTCGTTCAACACAATAGGATGGTTAATTAAAGACACATTCTAAATATACACAAAACTCACAGATGTATGCAGGTACATGCGTACAACTGTTAAGGCAGCTGCCTTGGTCCTGAAGAATATAATTTCATCTACAGTTGAGAAATACAAACTGAACTCCATTTATTTGGGGAAAAATTATGCCCTAAAAAAGGCACTTTTTTTTTTTTTTTTTTTGAGACGGAGTCTCGCTCTGTCGCCCAGGCTGGAGTGCAGTGGCCAGATCTCAGCTCACTGCAAGCTCCGCCTCCCGGGTTCCCGCCATTCTCCTGCCTCAGCCTCCCGAGTAGCTGGGACCACAGGCGCCGCCACCTCGCCCGGCTAATTTTTTGTGTTTTTAGTAGAGACGGGGTTTCACCGTGTTAGCCAGGATGGTCTCGATCTCCTGACCTTGTGATCCGCCCGTCTCGGCCTCCCAAAGTGCTGGGATTACAGGCTTGAGCCACCGCGCCCGGCCAAAAAAAGGCACTTTTAATAGAAATGCTGTATTTGAGAAACGAGAACTTGTGGAACGCTTCACTTTGTTAAAATGGGTATAACAGAAGTAGTATTTTGCCAAGGTGTTTAACCTTATTGAGGCTACAAAGTAGGAAAGGTTTTATTTTTAATTTTGCAAAACCCAGCTTTCTTTCTTCCTCTTTATTTCCTTGTTATCCTCTCATCCTCCCTCTCTCTTTCCTTCCCACCTTCCTTCCTTCTTTCCTTCCATCTTTTCTTCTATCTTTCTTTCCTTCCTTTTTTCTTTCTCTGAACTCTCCTATAATAATCAAGAGTAAAAAGTTTAACTTTATACATCTGAATACATTTATTCATGGATTCTTATTTAATAAAAATAGAAAAAATACACTTGTAAAGAAAACTTTCGGTGAGTTACAAATGGCATGTTTCCTTTGGGGCACAGGAACTCAGGGTGCTCTTAAACACCTTGACATCTTCAGGACTTTCTGCCACCTGGGATTTAGATAAAAACTGCAGTGCGTGTCAGACCATCTCAGAACGAGGAATGTTTGTCTCAGACATTATTATGCCCTATCTCTTGATGAAAGACTGGGATAGAGTCAAACCATGTGTCTTGGTGTGTGTTTAATATTTGTGTTCAGCATTTATTAGCTGATGAGTTACTGGAGATTTGCATTCTTCTGAGTCAGCCAGTATGACCTAACTATTTTATTGCAGTCTAAAGTTGTACTGAAGGATGCCTTGGAAAACATGTTCTCCAAATGTTGGTCAAGACTGACATTCACAGAATTTAAAGCTGGACGTAATGTTATCCAATGACAGCCTTGAAAATATGATGAATCTGCAAGAAATTGGGGGAAATTTAGAATGGCTGTTAAGACCACTCCTAAGACTATCTTTACTGTGTGAATTCTTTCTCCAGTTTTTTCTCTCTCATCCCAGCTTGCCACCCCTAGCTCCTGCTTCACAGGCCTCGAACTCCCCCTCCAGTCCACTGTAGTGCCTTAACAGCTCAGATTTCACTTCCAGTAGTCTAGGGCTATTACACAAACTAGGGCAAGAAGAGAATACAGCGGGAAGAACAAAATTGATTAAAAGTTTGGAAAAATAAGACTTATGAAGAAAGGTTAAAGGAGCTAGGATTATTCAGCTTGGAAAAGAGAAACTAGTGGGTGGCTTAGTAAAAGTTTTCAAGTATATGAAAGGTTATTATATGGAGACTGGTGACCAGCTGTTCTCCTGCTGCTGAGAAGAGAACAAAAGGAAATAATCTTTAACTTCAGCAGCGGGGAGCTAGCTTGGAAATAAAGAAGGATTTCCCAATGGTGAGGTTTGTTAAACATTAGAAGGCATTACCATGGCGTCTCTTTTTCTGGAGATCTTTGGAAAAAAGACAGGAACTGATGTGGAAGGAATGGTTTAGATAGGTGGAGGCTTGCCTAAGTTCCTGGAGAATCAACCAGATGACCTGTGGAAGCTCTTTGCTGGTCCTTTGAGTCTACACCAAGCCAAGTGGACCTCAGCCAGACAAGATATGGAGAAGAGCCAGGCTAGTTCATGCCTTTGACTGTTTCAGCAGAGGCTGAGCCAGTGTTCACCTTGTCACAGGCTCAGTTTTCTTGATATCTAATTGTTATTTGGTGGTAAGTAGTAATTGGAGCAGGGATGGGAAGGAGGTTAAAAAATTCACCCAGCTAAAACATACATAAGATCTCCCTCAAACAATACTTCAGTGAATAAAGGTGAGGCCTATGAAGTGTGAAGGGTCCTTGTAGTTTTTTTTTAAGACTTCAAATGTTTTTCCTCAACACTATACCTTCTTCATGTAAACTGCTCCTTCCTTTAAGCTTTTGAGATACAGAGTGTATGTGTGTCTCTAAGAAATGGAAGAAGTGTTCCATTTAGTTCTTATTAATAAACAGATAAGGACTATGGGATTTTGGACTCAGATGGAATGTTGGAGAGATCATTTAGTTTAACACAGTGGGTAAGTTTTTCTAGACTTCTAGGCTTAATAATCCCAAAATTATATTGCCATGACATAAATACATTATTATAAATATCACAAGAATTTAAGTATAATCATGTTAACAAAAACAACTCAGTGCATTTACTATTTTTGTCAAACAATATGTTAATATAATATTTTTCAATGAATTGAACTCTGTTGTTTAAATTTATTTCATTATTTATGTTGACAATATATTCCTTTTTTTTAGATTGAAGATTTTTTAAAATTGTGGTAAAAAAAATTTCACAATATTAACTATCTTAATTTTTCTTTTCTTTTCTTTTTTTAAATTGAAACAGGGTCTCACTCTATTGCCCAGGCTGGAGTGTAGTGGTGTGAACATGGCTCACTGCAGCCTTGACCTCCTAGGGTCAAGTGATCCTCCTTCCACCACAGCCTCCTGAGTAGCTGGGACTGCAGATGCATGCCCCCAGGCCTGGCTGATTTTTTAATTTTTTGTATAAATGGGGTCTCTCCATGTTGCCAAGGCTGATCTTGAACTTCTGGTCTCAAGCTATCCTCCTGCGTTGGCCTCCAAAAGTGCTGGGATTACAGGCATGAGCCACTGTGCCTGCCCATCTTAACCATTTAAAATGTATATTTCAACAGTGTTAAGTATATTCATATTGTTGTGCAACAGATCTCTAGAACTTTTTCATTATGCAAAACTGAAAGTATACCCACTAAACACCGATTCCCTCTCTCCTCCCCGCCAGCCCTTGGAAACTCCCTTTCTACTTTCTGTTTGTATGATTTTAACTACTTTATATACTTCATTTGAGTGGAATGATACAATACTTGTCCTTTGAGACTGGCTTGTTTTGCTTTGCATAATATCTTTGTGGATTATATGGTAGTTCTATTTTTAATCTTTTTGAGGGACCTCCATACAGTTTTTCATAATCACTGCACCATTTTACATACCCACCAACAGCGCACGAAGATTCCAGTTTCTCCCCATCCTCACAATACTTGTTATTCTCTGTTCTTTTGATAGTGACCATCTTAATGAGTGTGAAGTGATATCTTATTGTGGTTTTGATTTTCACTTCTCTTACGATTAGCGATGTTGAGTATCTTTTCCTGTGCTTTTTGGTCATTTATGTATCTTTTTTGGAGAAATGTCTATTCAAGTCTTTTGTTCATTTTTAAATCAGGTTTGTTGTTGTTGTTGTTGTTGTTGTTGTTGTAAAAATACAAGTTCCCTAGATATTCTGGATATTAACACCTTATCAGATACATGATTTGTGAATTCTCCCATTCTGTAAGGTTATCTTTTCACTCTTTTGGTTGTTCCCTTTGAATGCACAGAAGTTTTAAATAATTTACCAAGCTTTAAGTATTTGAAATTTGAATCAAGGTTAAACATTTTCTTGATTACTTCAAGCATATTATTGAATAAAACCACAAAAGGTATTGATTCAGTATGAATCATTGATTATGAACACACACACACACACACACACACACACACACACACAAAACCAAACATAAGCCCTTTATTCCTGAATAGTTATGAGAAAAGATTATACTACTTCAGTTGTTAGCCTAGAGATTTTTCTTTCAACTATTTAAGAAGGTTTGAGATTAAACTGTTTTATACTTCTGATACTGTTCTACAAAAATGTCATTAAAGAAAATGAAAGTAACTTTTTACTGTGCAGCATCAGAATAATGAACATGGTGTATTCTTTCTCTTTTAATCATTTCCTTTAATGCTTCATTCACAAAGATTCTTAAAGAAGCAACCACAGTGAGGACGTGCTTTGGCAGGCAAGGAGAGGACTTGCACTCTATCTCCCACCCCACTGTCTAACTTTGAACTATTAATGTGAATCCCAGAAACCTGAACTGTTACCATTTCTTGCCCAACAGGGATAACAAGACCTATTCTCACTAACTTGGTGCACGTCCGAAAAATACATAGGTCAGTGTGATATTTTTGGGACTTCCTAAATTTTCTTTGCTTTTGCAAGACACTCAGATCTATAGAGCCTAATTGGTTTTTAGGAACACTAGCGGAGTACTTGAGGTTGGAGTTTTCGCCTAAAGAATATAACAAATGGGGAGTAAGTTTGAGAAACCAGAGGGAGCCTGGTGCTTCTGGCACAGGTAACACAGTTAACTCAAGTCAACAAGTCTTTTGGCTTCACTAACAATGGCCACCTGAAGCTTGGTCAACCCTCTGTATATGCCCTTTCTCTAATCAGAAAGGTCATATGCCACGGAAGATTTTTCTCAATTTTTAAAAATCCCCTGACTGGTTATCCTGATTCCTTAAAACAGTTTTTTGAAAGTAACAAAGGTAGAATGTTTGATGCATTTTATGGGTCTGTGGTAGAGTTAGATACATGTGCATATGAACATGTGTTCTTAAGACTTCTGTGTAGTCAAGAGAGCTGAGTGTTCAGAACTAAAAGTTGGCCTAATAAAAGACACCAGACTACAGTACTTGCTTTGTTTGTTCCGTTTGACTGAACCAAATGTCTTCAAGTTTCGTTTTCAATTTTTATCGTAAAAACCGTGAAAGCAAGGTGTTTGCTTACTGCTGGGATTTGATTCCATCTTAAAGACCTGGAGCAGAAGTTTATATGGATTTCAGAAAGCAGCTGTTTTATGTGCATACATAGTACAAGGTAGAAAAATGTAATGTAACCCAGTAAGATTAAATAACAGCATAACAAAAACTTAAAAAATTCAAAGTTGAATATGTAGTACACCTCTCACAGTAGAAGTCCTGGCTTTTAAGAAATTGCTGCAAGCATTTAACATGAGAAATCTGTGAATGTTCATTCCTAACAGAAAGAAGATCGGATATGATTGTAAGTTTCTGTGCTGTTGCTCATATTGAGCCAGCTACTCATGTATTCAGATTCATCAGATTCATGGGAGAATTTCTAGCATGAGTTCTGTCTGGTATATCACTCTGTGTTATGGTTTCTCTATCTTTACGATGCACATCCTGTTGATTCTACTTATTATGGCAGAATAAGGAAATATATGTGCATTACGATAGTGTCATTGATATGCACTTGATACTTTGGCTAAGATAATCATAAATCAGGTAAAGCCAAGTGTATTTTAGCCTTTAAACCAAGGTATGCATTCCCCACCTGCTCAGACTGAAAACTGTCTTGTAGGATTAAAAGGATGGGGAGGGTGCATGGAAAATTATTTTTTAAAGGCAGAAGAATAATATATAGAGTTAGAAAGGAACATTATAGACTGTTAAAGGACCAATGTTTCAATGCAAATGACATCCAAGTTATATAAAAGCCCTGTGTATGATATGTTTATTGTTATTAGTTTTTAGCCTTTGCAGTCTTTGGAGACTTTGCTGGCCTGGATTTTGAGTTTAGTAGAGTACATTCAGCTGCATTTCAGCTCTATGGAACCGTTGTGCTTCGTCCCTGTTTACCTCATCCTGTGGGCAAGCATCTGCTTTTGTGTCTTACTTCTTAGAACTGCAGCTGGATTTCTGGAATTCTGTGGCTGTCTGGTATTTTCTCCTGCATATTAATAAGATTAAATTGACCAAAAGTTTTCTTTTTTTCCTCCAAAATTTTTCCTAATATTTTTAGAATATAAAGATTATATAGCTTTATATAAAAATATTCAAGCAGTATTGAAAAAATATAAAGATCAATAATAACAACAACAGTCCCAGAGATAACCACTAGTAGTATAACATATTGGTGATCATCCTTACAGATGACTCTCATAAAGATCAATACTAACAACAACAATCCTAGAGATAACCACTGGTAATATAACATATTGGTGGTCATCTTTACAGATGACTTTCAATGCATATATATTCACATATAAATATATATAGGTAAACATATACATACTCTTACAGAATGAAAAAATACAGTACAAACTTTTGTAACCTTTTCCATACTAATCACTATAGATCTACATCATTATTTTAATGGATGCATTATATATATTGTATATAGAATACTACCTGGCACTCAGTAGGCCCTCAACCAATGACTGAATGAATGAGCAATAATTTATTTAACCAATCTTCTATTAGTGGACATAATTTATTTTCTGTTTTTCACTATTATAAATCACATGGCAATTAATATGTTTTTGCATCTTCTTTGTTCACATGTACAATTATCTGTTTAAGGAAACCTTCTTAAAAGTTGGGTCAAAAGGTGGAAACATTTAACAGTTTGATAGTGATAAACTTGCTGAGTTGGCTGAGTTTATGCTCAAGTCATACAAATTTACATTATCATGAGCAGTACACAAAAGTGTCTGTTTCCACACATTCCCCTGCATGCGTACATTGCTGTTAGTCTTTTAGAGTTTGCCATTCTGATATAAAAATTGCTGTACTCATTTTCCTTGCATTATTTACATTACAAGCAAGGCTGAGCATCTCTTTGTATATTTATTGGCCATTATGTATTTCTTTTATGCATTGTCTGTTCTTTGTCCAGTGGTTTTGTCTTGAAACACCAGAGACCTATTTTATCTTAATGAAGTCATTTACTTTTATAATTCTATCATATGCCCCCAAACAGGGAAAGATGCATCTTTTAGTTGGGTATACTGATAAGCGAACTTGTGTGGACCCATAGTTCTCATGTCAGAGGTAGCAAAGTAGGGAATTTGAATATTTTTACCTCTAGGTCAGTGTCTTTTTTTTTTTTTTTTTTCTGGAGATGGAGTCTCACTTTGTAATCCAGGCTGGAGTACAGTGGTACGTTCTCAGCTCACTTCAACCTCTGCCTCTTGGGTCCAAGCGATTCTTCTGCCTCAGCCTCCTGAGGAGCTGGGATTACAGGCATGCACCATCACACCTGGCTAATTTTTTTTTTTTTTTTGATTTTTTAGTAGAGACAGAATTTCACCATGTTGGCAAGGCTGGTCTCGAAATCCTGACCTCAGGTAATCTGTCTGCCTCAACATCCCTAAGTGCTGAGATTATAGGCATGAGCCACCGCACCCAGACCCAGTGTCTTTTTGTCTCTTAAAACTACTAAAGTTTTAAGAGATTTCTTAAAAAGGCAATCATTATTTGGAAGCAAAGATTACCAACATCTGGATTCCAAAAAGTGGGGGAAAAATCAGTTATTCATATATATTAAAATGACACACTTCATTTCCAACTGCTAAGTACAATGTTCACCTTTATTCTGTTTGTTTTTGCTTCATTGCGCTACTGAAACATGCATGCTTGAGAAACTCACTCTTAACCAATGAGAAACTCACTCCTAACCCCTGGTGGGACCATCACTTATTTAGTGAGGCTGTTTTTTTTTTCCTCCCCCCAGACCCGAGTTGTTGTTGCCCATGCTGCTGAATTCCCAATATGAATAAATCATATTCATATGATTATACTAAATCAGAGGTTTGAGTACCCTTCCACAAAGTGATAATAAAATGCTCATTTAAAAAAATAGTAGGTTGTATTCAATGGTGTTAGTTTAAAATTTTAATGCTCAGGCCAAAATGCCAGAAAGTGAACCTCAGTTTCTTGGTAATAATAAAGTGAACTGGCTTCCAGCAGAGAGATTTTGTGGTTTCTGTGTCCTGCTCCAGCACTTCTCCCTTCTCCAGCCTCCTTTCTACTTGGTGGTGCAGAATCACCTTGGTCAGCCCTTTGACCTTGCCTGGAAAAAAGTCCTCATCAGTGAGTGAGTGTGAGGTTAGAGTGATAAAGATTCTAAAGGAATGCCTTGTTTTGATTCAAATAGTTGGATTAGTCACAAAGTTATTTAATCCACACACATAGTAGAATCCTCCAGCAAGCTTCTTTTTTTCATCAGAGCTTTTGAGAGATATTATATTATATCTCTATCTTTTAAAGATAGAGTAGAAATTTTCTATCAAGAATAGTTTTAGGTGCATTCCTGCCTGAACACACAGTTGGACAGTCTTATAATTATGTGTCTTCCCAAGATGCATTATGAGCCATTTCTACCCAGAACTTAAAAAAATATTTCATATGAGTGCTGGAGGTTCTTGCTTCTCTTATCCCACTAACTTTTTGAAGCCATAAGAATATCTTATTAAGGATTATGCAAAATAACCTCCTATAAATCCTGACATTATTACACTGCCCAAAAAACTTCAAAGCATCAGGAAAGTTTTTTTTTTTCTTAACTAAACCAGATTCAGCTGGCTACCCCACTTGGCTACAGAGTACTAAAGAAGAGACTGAACTTGATCCTGCTGCCCTTGCATACACAACACTCCCATTGACGCTAGTGAAGACTTAAGTGCATGAAAGGATTCCAGGATCAAAAGGTTAGCTCTACGGGGAGCTGTGTCTGGCTCAAGCAATCCATTTTTTTTTTTTTTTCTATTGACAGTGAAAACGTTTTATAGTTCTTTTTCAAAGTTTTCCCAAACTTTTACAATAACAGGCAACTTGTGAAAAAGTGAGAAGGCATCTAATTGAACTATATCCAGAGGAGATCATGGCAGAGACCAACAGGAAGAAAAACATTTCCAAACCACAGTGATATTGGTCAAATCAACTGTATTTGAAAAATAAAGCTTTTGAGGTGTCGGCTGAGAAAAATTTTCATTATGAAACTTGGTTGGACTATGAAGTAGAGTGTGAGATAAAATAAAACACAGAGCTCATGAGTTTTTATCTTTGTCTGCTAATGACTTATGCTAGCAGGGTTATACAATTTTTGCATTTTATGAAATGTATGAGCTGGGAAGAAAAATACATGCTATATCTAAATGGATTAGATGTGCAGATTCTTAACTAACATTTAATTCATTGCTAGTAAAACAAATACCTTAAAACATTAAAAAAAAGTGAAATTATCTTGAGATAATTAACAAGCAGAGTAGAATAGCATTTTTGAAGAAAGTGTAATATGGTTCTACATTGGCATTTTCTGCATTTATTGAAGATACTTAGTCTATCCAACAATTCACTCATTCATTCTTTCATTAAACATTTCTTTGTGCACTTACTATATGCCCAATGTTAATCTAATAGTTTTACAAAACCTCAATTGAACAAGTGTCTAAGGAAATGGATTGCATCTGATAGAACAAGACCCACCAACTGTGGATGGGTGGTATGTCTAGAGTATTTTGCATTCCTAAATCATTCTTCTGGAGAAAATTTGTATCAAGAATTTTGTCTAGCTTCACCTGGAGTGTACACATTTTGATTGGCAAGTGGTTTCTGTGATTTGCCTCTTAGAAATACATTGTAATGTTATCTTAATATATGTACTAGGACAGACAAGTTGAACTAACTTGAAAAGCATGTTTTATAATCATAAAACTGATCTAATATTATAGTTTTGATCTTAAGCCTCCTCTATTGTACGAGCAATGGAAAGTCTTGGTGAGGAGCTTGTCTAAACAGTTCTCTTGCATTTTCACATAATTGGGCTTGACAGTTTCCTGCCATTGTACAGGATAACTTCAGTCAATGGTGATCATGTTTTTGCTTAAGGGTCATCGAATTGTATTAGAAATTTTATACTATATTCTTGTAATCCTATAAGTCATTTTTGAGTTACATTATTGAAAGTGAATAATAATGTACCACAAAACAAAAATTACTCATGCAGTTAAAGCTTTTTTTTTTTTTTTTTTTGTATATAGTTTTAGAAACAACAAGTCCACAGAGAATAGGGCTCATGAAATAAATGAAAATACACGCTCATCTCCACCCACTCCTTGTTGTTGGGGCCTGGTCGCATCTGGTGAAGACATTAAGCCATTTACCTTAAGTGGTATTGGAAAGTTAATTTATTCAGCTTCTGGAAGGTACCAGGCTAATGCTTGCAGAGGCAAGATTTTTTTTTGGGTGAAGGCAGCAAACTTTTCTGGACGTGCCCATGGAAATCAGGTACTTCTTTTTTCAGCTACCTTAGCTTCTCTTAGGAATTTGAGGGTGTTTTACGGGTTGTGTTCTTATATGTTGGTTAAGTAGGCTTGCTGAAATGGATCTAGAAAAGACCCAGGTCAGTGACTGGTTGAAAAACAGTTGAGAGAAAATTAAGGAGGTATGACTGAGAGCAGTTTCTCTTTTAGGTCCCCAAATTTCTCCTCTAGCCAGTTCACATTAAGGTCTGAAATTTCCCCCATTGGTGTCATTCTGGCCATTGTTTCCAGAAGGGACTTTCATAAATGCAAATGTGTTCCTGTGGAGCATTTGCACATTCGGTGAGTTTGTCAGGCTAAATGAGCAGTTATCTTTGGAACTAAGAAAGAAGGGTCTTAACAGAGAACCAGGTTGGAGGAAGAAAGATCCTGAGAACATTCATGGGAGGTAGGTCAGGGGAAGACATACAGCATGAAACTTTGGCAGTTTAGAAACAAGGGGGATTGTTGTTAAGAGAGCTTAAGGGTCACTGAAGACAAATATAGGTCATTTCACAGCCTAATTTGGAGTTTGGTCTTCACGGTAGCTCTTTATGGGAGATCAGAAGGCCTTAGCTCAGGTATGGGGAAAAGACTTCCTGTGAAGTCTTTATTCTGCTTGATCGAGGCTGCTTGAAGGTGCTTAGGGGTTCAAGAGAAGTTCTCAGGCCAAGTTCAGACTCAAGGGAAAGAATTCCCTCATTTCATGATTTGTGCCATGGATCCAGGAAGGAGTGGTCATCACAACTTGGGACTCTGCTGCATTTTTGGAGGGTTTAGTAAGTCGGCAATGGCAGTGACAGCTCAGTCCAGTTCTCACAGTGTGAGAAGAACTTGGGATATCCAGCTAATGGATCTACAAGAGTTCCAGGCGGCCCTGATGAACTTCAGCACTTCTCCTTGCATATTTGTATTAACCTGGAAAATTGCTTCTTGAAGAGAAAAGGAAGTGATATTTTTAGAACGGGATCAGTATTTCCAGCACATTTATTGATGGGCTAGCTCCTCAGTGTTTACATGGCAACAGGATGAACTATTATTAGTACTGTTTACATCATGAGGTATCAGGATGTTTTTTGGTATCGTAGACCAGCTATTCAGGTGAGGAAGTAGAATGCATCCATTTATGAATTTATTGTTGACATTTTAACTGTGATTCTTTCTCAATTTCTTCTCTAATGTCAAGATACACATTTTCATATCCTTGAACAAGGATTTTTTGGGAGAGGCAATGAAGACAAATTTTAAAAATGAAAATAAATAAATTGGCAATCCCACAAAGTTCTTGATCATCTTGAGCAGTCAATGTTTCTTGAATGTTTTTGGTGTTTCTGATCCTGTGCTGAGCGCTGTGGGGAATGCAAATGAAAGAAAGAATACATGGTTTCTACCCTCAAGGAACTTACAATTTATTAAGAGACATAAGGCACTTGAACCAGTTAACTAATGAGAAAAGACAGTATATGACACATAAATGCTTTAGAAGTTTAGAAAAAGGAAGGAACAGCAGGGTTATTTAAAGAGTTAAAATACCTGTAGCCTGCTGCTCTTACTTTATTGGTGGATGATTCCAAAACTCTGTGAAGAAGGGGGATAGGGAGAATGGAAGGAGGCTTACTCATCTCTTACTTCCTTATGCAATGTTGTTCATGTACAGTTGGTGTCTAAGGAAACTTGAGGACTGACAGGAAAATTATTTTCAGAAATGGAGGTGAATGAAAGCAGTCATGGTGGAATATTTTCCAACCATAACTCTTGCCTTCTGTTCATCCATCCATTCAGAGAGCCAAGTGTACGTATGTACTCTTCTAACTACTAAATTCCATTCCTAGATAGTCATAGGCCTTCCAAGACCCAAAAGCTTACCTTAATTTCTGTTTTTTTTTTTTTGTTTTTTGTTTTTGATGAGTCCCAGTCAAATGGCTGTCACAGAAGACAGAAAGCCTTATATAGATTCTCCCTTTCCTCCTCATTGCTTCTTCCCTTCTCTGACCCCCATGCCCCATTCCTTATCTTTTTACTGATTTCTCTGTCCCCCTTCCTCCTAGTCATACATCTACTTTTTCCTAGTATTCCTAGTTTTTTTTTTCTTACAGCTGTTCATGGCTCTCTGCACACCACTGTCTAAGTCTGAAGAAGTAAAAAGAGAATGAAATAAGTGTTGCCAAGCAAGACTCTTCTCTTCTTTCCATGTTTGGAAAACTACCTCTTGGAATATAGCTCTTGAAATGTAGAGATTGAATTATCTTTGTGTTTTGTACACAGCCCAGTGTGCTCAAGACATTCCAAAAAGGTTAAATGACTGTAGTAGCAGTCACCCCTCTTATGCAAGACATTCTGGGCTTCATCCAAGACAGGTGGAGCTTTGCTCTATCACTCTCATGCATTCATTTGCTCATTTATTCCTTGAATAAAGAGATAAGCAGAGGCCAGATTCCGTTAGGCCTTCCAGACCATAATGAAGAATTTGGTTTTGATTCTAAGAACTGTGGGAGGCCAGGGGACTGACATGGTCCGATTTGTGTTTTTACAATCTGTCTCTGGCTGCAGTGTGAGAATGGATGATAGAGGTCAAAGGCAGGAGGAGGAGATCAGTTAGAGAAGCTATTGCAGAATTCCAGGCTAGAGATAATTAATGGTGGCTTAGACTAGGATGGTTGAAGTAGAAATGAAGAGAAGTGGACCAATTCTTGCCAACATATATTTGTAAGCTGAACCCTGTTTCTTGTATTAGTGTTGCCTTCATTTAAAGCTGGGGGCTGGCTCCAGCATTTTGATGCTTGGGTTAATGTGCTAGAAACTGGCCTGGATGCCTAGAAGCCTGGCCCCGTTGGACCACCTTACAGGGTCAGATGTAATCCTGGCCCACTAGCCATTCATGCCTCTTGCAGAGTCCTGAAGCTGCTTAAAATGTTTGGTAACTTAATTACTGTTTCACTTACATTCCACTGGCTTAAATTATTTTCTTTCTTTCTCTCTCTCTTTCTTTCTTTCTTTCTTTCTTTCTTTCTTTCTTTCTTTCTTTCTTTCTTTCTTTCTTTCTTTCTTTCTTTCTTTCCTTCCTTCCTTCCTTCCTTCCTTCCTTCCTTCCTTCCTTCCTTCCTTCCTTCCTTCTTTCTTTCTTTCTTTCTTTCTTTCTTTCTTTCTTTCTTTCTTTCTTTCTTTCTTTTATAAAAGAGATACTGGAACTGATGGTTTAATACATTTTAAAATTATTTTCCCACCTATTTCCTACTCTGTTTGCATTGTCATATGGGATATTTCATATAAGCAATCTGTTGAAATGAGAATTTTAATGTTGCGGGCATAATGTTGCCAGTATTGCTTTGAAAACACCACATCAGCTGTCACCAGCACTGGACACGGCAGAATTTATTTCCACAGATATTTGCTAAGGGCTGGGTGTGTGGAAAAAGAAAAAAAAAAAAGATGTGGCCTCTGCTTCCAAGGAGCTTGAGAGGAAGGGAGAGTAATGCAAATTCTTGAACATCTTTTATTTATTATTATTATTATTATTATACTTTAAGTTCTAGGGTACATGTACATAACGTGCAGGTTTGTTACATATGTATACTTGTGCCATGTTGGTGTGCTGCACCCATCAACTCATCAGCACCCATCAACTCGTCATTTACATCAGATATAACTCCCAATGCAATCCCTCCCCCCTTCCCCCTCCCCTTGAACATCTTTTAATTGCTAGCCTTTTACATCCATGACTCATTCAGCTGTTGCAATACCTCTGAGGTGAGTGTTACTCTTATCCTTGTCTTAGGATGAGAAAAGGGGCCCAGCCATCTGTCTCAGATCACAATGCTGTTGTGTACAAGCCATGAGGTAAACCCAAAGTCCATGGGCTTCCCACCTCATGCTGTAGGTACTACTTCAAAAGCTGTCATGTCTTCTGTTTGAATACCACCCCTGCCTCTTCACAGCTGAAAGATCTTGGGGAAAATGTCTTCATCTCTCTGAGATTCAGTTTCCTTATCTTTAAGATATAGATAATAGTATTTACCTCCAAAGGGTATGCATGAAGCATGTATGAAAGTTCCTGGCACATAGTAGCCAGGAACTAAATTTTGTTAGTTTCCTGTTTTGGGGAACCAGCGTATGGCAAGATAATTTGTGATGTGATTTTGGTTTATAGTCCTAAGCAAGCATGGCAAATATTTTTTGTTTGTTTTCAACCTCACAGATGTTAGAAAAACTTGTGTTGTACATTTATGTTTAGGTATTAGGAGAGAGATTCTTTCTTGGGTTGCAAGATTGTAGGATTTGTTTGCAGTGTATCTGGATCTGGGCAGAGAGGCATTCTCAAGCTCCTGGCCCATCCTACCCAGTTCAGGTAGCAACAGGAGAGAAAAGAGGCAGTTGTTTGTATAAGGCATGTAAATGAAGGCTGAAAATCCTGTAGGGTCAATTCGTGTGTCCTTTGGAGATGAAATTAATGGATATTTTCCTTTGAAGGATCAACTCTACAGGCTATATCCAATAGAATACGGGGACCTCACACTGTCTTTTTGTGAGGGATCATACTTGTTTTTTCAGTCCTTGATGAAAACCACTTTGCCTTTCCTGAAACTAGACATTTAAGCTTTGATGAGCTGACAAAGGGGGGACGGACAGACAACAATAACCTTGCAGTCTACATTAGGCTCTTAAAAATAATACATGGGACAATAGTATTACTAGCTTCTCTACAAAGTGCCCCTTTATAAGCATGTGTGCAAGATTGGAAACTACCAATATGAGGGGAAAAAAAGGCCAAGAGGCTGATCTTAATTATTGAACTGTGCTGTGTTGGTTTCCGAAGTTCTTTTAGAGTGGATTGTAGAGGTGACATTTGTAGGAGATTCTCAGTTGGTTGACTGTAGTTTGTTAAAATCATTGAGACATAGGTGATTTTATCTCTTTTTTTTTTTTTTTAAGGCAGAGTTACGCTCTTTCACCCAGACTGGAGTGAAGTGGCGTTATCTCAGCTCACTGCAATCTCTGCCCCTTGGGTTCAAGCAATTCTCCTGTCTCAGCCTCCCAAGTAGCTGGGATTATAGGTGCCTATCACCACACCTGGCTAATTTTTGTATTGTTGGTAGAGACGGGGTTTTGCCATGTTGGCCAGGCTGGTCTTGAACTCCTAACCTCAGGTGATCCACCCGCCTTGGCCTTCCAAAGCGCTAGGATTACAGGCGTGAGCCACCACATCTGGCCAAGTTTAACCCTTTAACATTTACTTTTACTCTTTAAGAACGACATTTACTCTTTAAGAAGACTTTTACTTTTCTTCTCTTACACAGTGTCTGCTTTGAACCAAGTCTTTAATATATAGAGACCCTATTAAATGACCCATCAAATGTCCTCTCAGCCCTTGAATTATTTCTCTTCCAACTCTGTTTTCCTATAAGGTGATCTACTGCATACCAGAAGTCAGTCTCGGGCAATATAATGAAGGCTAGCAGTACGTTCACATGGTCATGCGTATTTCTAAATTTTGCAAAACCAAGATGTGTTAAGTGTAGTCACTGAAGATCACTTTCTTTTTCCATTCTGACTTCCTCACCATCATCATTCTCCTCCGGTCAGATGGTATCTAAGTGATGGGCACGTTTTGGATCTGGCTAGAGGAAGTTGAATTGGGGATACATGTATTTTAGTGTGATATTTTAATGTAGTTCGCAGTCCCTTTCATAGTCATCTGGGTGAGGAATGGCTTGTAGGAATATTCCTACAACCCACTGGACAGCTCACCAGCATGGATGGGGAACAAAGGTTAAGGCCAGAGGTCCTAAGGCTAGGAGCCAGTCCTATGGCACTCATCCTGGAAATATGGGGTAGTGGAGAAAAATGAGGCTGGAAACAAGGTTTGAGAAGCTCAAATGTAGGAAATTCTTACCTCTGTAGACATAAAATTGTGAGCAGAAGAATTGATGCCAGCGAAATATATTCTCTCCTGTTTGGAATATGTGCAGTGATGCTGAGTATACAATTATAAACTCACCGTGTGTGTGTGTGTGTGTGTGTACTTTTAATTTTCTTTTTTGTGAGAATAGTGTGGAATTGATTTTATCAGAACCCCTGTGTTTGTAGGGCCACGAGCCTGAAGGCATGGAGCAAGAATGTCTGCATGAGAAGACACATGATTTTTGCCTTCTATTCTGGATCTCATATATTTATCTTACTGTATCTGTTGCATCTTGTCCTGAGATAGCCTGATGGTTCCAGAGGAAAAGGTGTGCAAAATTGCCACTAAAGCAAGAGACATGCTCTGAGAAACAAGCATTCCATGACAAACTGTCACACATTTTCATCAATAAGTCCTGGTATACAGTATAAGAGGAATTCAATGATCCAATTATGTAGTTTAGTGCAGCGTAGGAATGTTTTAACTGTTCTCATATATGCCTTAATTTCAGGTTAATTGTGTACTTTTATTTCAGAATTACTGTTCATATCAAAATTCAGATATGATTTGGGTAATGAATTTATTAGAAGCCCAAACCCCAGCATCGCACAATATACCCAAGTAACAAACCTGCATATGTACCTCCTGAATCTATATTTAAAAAAAACAAAACAAAAATAGCCAGGCACGGTGGCTCACACCTGTAATGTCAGCACTTTGGGAGGCCAAGGAGGGTGGATCACCTGAGGTCAGGAGTTCGAGACCAGCCTGGTCAACATGGTGAAACGCTCTCTCTACTAAAAATACAAAATTAGCTGGGTGTGGTGGTGGGCACCTGAATACCAGCTACTTGGGAGGCTGAAGTAGGAGAATTGCTTGAACTTGGGAGGCAGAGGTTGCAGTGAGCTGAGATCACGCCACTGCACTCCAGCCTGGGTACCAGAGTGAGACCCTGTCTCAAAAAAAAAAAAAAAAAGAAAAAGGAAAACAAAAACAGAATTCAGATATGACAGGACATATTCCTGTTGAAAGCCATAGTGTAACAATTGCTACAAAGGGAATAAAATACCTAGGAATCCAACTTACAAGGGATGTGAAGGACCTCTTCAAGGAGAACGACAAACCACTGCTCAACGAAATAAAAGAGGATACAAACAAATGCAAGAACATTCCATGCTCATCGACAGGAAGAATTGATATCGTGAAAATGGCCATACTGCCCAAGGTAATTTACAGATTCAATGCCATCCGCATCAAGCTACCAGTGACTTTCTTCACAGAATTGGAAAAAAACTACTTTAAAGTTCATATGGAACCAAAAAAGAGCCCACATTGCCAAGACAATCCTAAGCAAAAAGAAGAAAACTGGAGCATCATGCCATCTGACTTCAAACTATACTACAAGGCTACAGTAACCAAAACAGCATGGTACTGGTACCAAAACAGAGATATAGACCAATGGAACAGAACAGAGGCCTCAGAAATAACACCACACATCTACAACCATCTGATCTTTGACAAACCTAACAAAAACAAGCAATGGGGAAAGGATTCCCTGTTGAATAAATGGTGCTGGGAAAACTGGCTAGCCACATGTAGAAAGCTGAAACTGGATCCCTTCCTTAAACCTTATATGAAAATTAACTCAAGTTGGATTAAAGACTTAATGTAAGACCTAAAACCATAAAAACCCTAGAAGAAAACCTAGGCAATACCATTCAGGACATAGGCATGGGCAAAAACTCCATAACTAAAACACCAAAAGCAATGGCAATGGAAGTCAAAATAGGCAAATCAGATCTAATTAAACTAAAGAGCTTCTGCATGGCAAAAGAAACTACCATCAGCGTGAACAGGCAACCTATAGAATGGGAGAATATTTTTGCAATCTACCCATCTGACAAACGACTAATATCCAGATTCTACAAAGAATTTAAACAAATTTACAAGAAAAAAACAAACAACTCCATCAAAAAATGGGCAAAGGATATGAACAGACATTTCTCAAAAGAAGACATTTATGCAGCCAACAGACGTAAGAAAAAATGCTCATCATCACTGGTCATCAGAGAAATGCAAATCAAAACCACAGTGAGATACCAATTACAATGGTGATCATTAAAAAGTCAAGAAACAGCACATGCTGGAGAGAATGTGGAGAAATAGGAACACTTTTACACTGTTGGTGGGAGTGTAAATTAGTTCAACCATTGTGGAAGACAGTGTGGCGATTCCTCAAGGATCTAGAACTAGAAATACCATTTGACCCAGCAATCTCATTACAGGGTATATACCCAAAGGATTATAAATCATGCTACTATAAAGACACATGCACACGTATGTTTATTGCGGCACTATTCACAATAGCAAAGACTTGGAACCAACTCAAATGTCCATCAATGGTAGACTGGATTAAGAAAATGTGGCACATATACACCATGGAATACTATCCAGTCATTAAAAGGATGAGTTCATGCCCTTTGTAGGGACATGGATGAAGCTGGAAACCATCATTCTCAGCAAACTATCACAAAGACAGAAAACCAAACACTGCATATTCTCACTCATAGGTGGAAATTGAAGACTGAGAACGCTTGGACACAGGGCAGGGAACATCACACACTGGGACCTGTCAGGGGGTGGGGGGCTGGAGGAGGGATAGCCTTAGGAGAAATACCTAATGTAAATGACGAGTTGATGGGTACAGCAAACCAACATGGCACATGTATACCTATGTAACAAACCTGCACGTTGTGCACATGTACCCTAGAACTTAAAGTATTATAATAAAAAAGAAAGAAAGAAAAAAAAAGAGATTGAGAAAAAAAAAAAAAGGAAACCATAAGTGTAAGTTGAAAGAAAATATTTGTGGTATTTGCTAGCGTTAAAAAGTTAGTGAGTTGTGTGATTTCTGTACTCATTCTCAATAAATGTTCATTTTTTATATCTAATTTTATAGATATAAAATTAGGGATTTTTATATCTATAAAAATATATAGGGATACAAAATTTGTATACACTTTAGGTTTCGTAAAGCCTGGACTTGCCCTGCTTCATACCAATGTTGTGGACAGATTCATAGCAGTCTGACAGTACCTGTGAGATGAGGAAGCGACACGCTGTAGTGGAAGAAGAAGCCTTGATTCTGCCACTAGGAGCTGTGTAACTTCAGCATGTTTCTTAGCCTCTGTGAATTTTGGTTTCCTCAGCTGTCAAGTTTGGATGGTGATCCATCACAGAATTGTTGCGACTTAAAGGAACCCTCAGTGTAGTTCTTGGCATGTGATAAACACTCAATAAATATAATTTCCTTTTTTTACTTGAGCTCTCTCTGATGGTTTACAGATTCCTCTTAGGTCAGGGACCCAGGTGAGGAAATGCGTTGTCCTTTCAAAATGAATTTTGACATGAGGATAGTAGGTAGAGAATTGGGGTTTCCCCTGGGATTTTTGTCTTTAATAAACCCGAGACAAAATGAATCACAGTGGTGTTTTCTCTAGATGTAAAGCAAAGTATGCAGTGCCTTCATCAGCTGCGTAGAATATTGGGCTGAAAGTACTCCAATTTAGTGTGTCTGCCACCACACACACACACACACACACACACACACACACTCATTTGGCATGACCCAAGGATTACATTATTCTGAATCACTGCAGGTTTTTGACACAGCTGCATTCTTCAATCAAAAATATTGATGAACAAAGCCCTGGGCCAGGTGCTGGATTCCCTTGAAATGTAGAAGTCTGGGAACTAGGATTTGGCATTCCTGGGTGTCCTAATGAGCCTGGAACAGCACATTCTTTCCGATATGTGTGCCTTGGCTATATGCACCAACGATAACCTCTGTGAGGTGGGGATGGGACGGGAACCCTAGGTTAGCTAAATACTGACTTGCTGTCAGGGTATGATTTAGTCATCATAGCAGACTAGGTGAGTGCCTATGATACTGGACTATGAACTATTTACTTTAAGGACAAGACCCAAGACCACTTTTTTCAATGCCTACCATGGCTAGTACATAGTAAGTGTTTGTAGTATTTATTGAATTGATTTACAATCTACATTCAGTAGAAGTTAAAAAAAAAAAAAAAAAGGATTTTCCTTTTTGAAACAAAACTGCAGCTTTTGGCCGGGCGCGGTGGCTCATGCCTTTAATCTCAGCACTTTGGGAGGCCGAGGCGGACGGATCACCTGACGTGAAGAGTTCGAGACCAGCCTGGCCAACATGGTGAAACCCCGTCTCTACTAAAAATACAAAAATTAGCCGGGGCATGGTGGCAGGCGCCTGTAATCCCAGCTACTTGGGAGGCTGAGGCAGGAGAATCGTGTGAACCCAGGGGCAGAAGTTGCAGTGAGCCGAGATCGTGCCACTGCACCCCAGCCTGGGTGATAGAGTGAGACCCTGTCTCAAAAAAAGAAAATTGCAGCTTTTGATGAATAGCCCTTACCCTGCTGTTGTGGAGGAAGAGGAGTCGTTTTGAAATGGGGAATCAGAAGCAGTGTGCTTCACACTTTGCTCACAAACGATTCCTCTGAGTGAAACAAGTCAAACCAAAGCAAGTCCAGGGAAGTCTGAGAAGTTAGCATACTTGCAAAGACAAAACAGCCACAAGTCAACTGTCAGCTGAGTGAGCGCCTGTCTGGACTTTATCCTGCAGGCAGTTAGGAAGAAACATTGTTTGAAGACCCTTGTCACCAGCACACATGACTGATTTCTCATCAGAAGAGGGATTGTGAGTGAAATAAGAAAAAGTCTGTGTAATATGTGTCATGATGAGTTATATATTTACCTATTAACTGTATACAAAACCAATGTGCATTTAGATTATCCATATTTTATTTGGGGGCCAGCTGGTTAATTTGCCTGCTTTCTAAATTATTGTGTCAGATAAGCTCACTCAGGTATTGTCAGAATGAACCCACCTAATCTGGTGAACATTTTGGCATCTGGGCAAGGTCTACCCAGGATCAAATCTGTTGACACCTTTCCCCCCAACCCCGGCCCTGTCCCTACCTATACACACGCTTTGTTTAAAAATACTCATTGGTGCGTACTTTGTGTCAGGTGTCAGGTAGTGTGCTAGCAGTGAGGATGCATAATCCTGTCCCTCTTTTTTTTTTTTTTTTCCTTTGGGACAGTGTCTCACTCTGTCACCCAAGCAGGAGTGCAGTAGTGGATCATGGCTCACTGCAGCCTTATCCTTGACCTCCTGGGCTCAGCTGATCCTCCCACCTCAGTACCTCCTGAGTAGGTGGGACTCCAACTGTGCACCACCACCTGGCTAATTTTTCAGTTTTATGTTTTTGTAGAGATGGGGTCTTACTATGTTGCCCAGGCTGATCTTGAACTCCTGGACTCAAGCAATCCTCCTGCCTCCCAAAGTGCTGGGATTACAGTTGTGAGCCACTGTACCCGGCCTCATCATATTCCTCTTGAAGCTTGCAGTGTAGGACAGATGAACCCAGCAGCCACACCTCTTATCTGGGTATTGCAGGAGACCAGCATCCAGCAGTGTTTCCAGAGTGGCTGGCCTTGCTGCTTCTCCTCACTTGCTCCCCAAGGGCAAGATGATATGCAGATTCCCACTGAAGCAAATGTCCTATCCATTGTCTTCTGGTCCGCTTAAACCTTGATCCTGTAATTAATTATATGAAAGAACAGAAAAAGTTTCAGAGAATGATAATCTCTTTTAAAATTTTCTTGTTCATTTTTAATAGTTGTGTTTTTGGGGTACATGTGATGTTTTGATATGTGTATACACTGTATAATGATCAGATCAGGGTAATTGGGGTATCTGTCACCTCAAACATTTATTTTTTCTTTGTGTTGGGAACATTGCAATTCTTCTCTTCTAGTTATTTTGAAATATACAATAAATTATCATTAACTATAATTTTCCTACTGTAGTATCAAATACTAGAACTTATTCCTTATAATGATAATCTCTTAAATAGTCATATTTAAATGCCAATTTACAAATGGAATAAAATATTTAACAGAATTGAATTGATAATTTTGAGGCCTTTGTTAGTAAACTAGTCTTAATTGCAGCAATTTTGTTTTGAACAGAGATTATAGGAATAAATTTTAATTCTGGCTGGAAAATAGTACTGAAATAGCACTTGTCTTATTCTTTCAAATTTTTAGTACTTGGGTATTTGGAGTCATTGAGATTTACTCTTTGTCTATTCAGGAACATTAGTAGTTTCAGATTGGACAATGGCTGGTTATAACCAGTTGAATAAAATTCCTGCAGTTCATCCATTCTTCTCCTACCAGCAGGTGTCATTATGGAAATATGAAAATAGTGTAAATTCCAGAGTTGTAGGAACTAGCTATGAGAAAGAAAAGTAACACTTTGTATATTAAAAAGCAACAAAAAATGAAAAAATCATTTGGCACTAAGCAAGGATGGCATGTTTAATTACTGATTTGGCAGTGTTCTACAGTATGATGTAACTGACACAGGATTTTAAAGCACATAATTTATTTTAATTAGATTAAGCAAATATTTATAAGAACCAGTCTAGCCGGGCGCGGTGGCTCAAGCCTGTAATCCCAGCACTTTGGGAGGCCGAGACGTGTGGATCACGAGGTCAGGAGATCGAGACCATCCTGGCTAACACGGTGAAACCCCGTCTCTACTAAAAAAAAACACAAAAAACTAGCCGGGTGAGGTGGTGGGCGCCTGTAGTCCCAGCTACTCGGTAGGCTGAGGCAGGAGAATGGCTTAAACCCGGGAGGCGGAGCTTGCAGTGAGCTGAGATCCGGCCACTGCACTCCAGCCTGGGCGACAGAGCAAGATTCCATCTCAAAAACAAACAAACAAAAACAACAACAAAAAAACCATTCTAGGCTCATAGGAGTCTCGAAAGAAAAGTAAGACGTGATTCTTATTCTCGAGGAGCTGACATGATATCCGAGAAGGATACATTAATGAAATAATTAGTTCATTGAATGAATCAATCTTTCTTTTTTACATGCTGGATTGAATAACATAGACAGTAAAAGTTGCAGAAGCTGAGGGACTAAGTAGTGTTTTTGATTGTGGGTTAATCAAAGAGTAAGTTTTACAAATTCAAGTAGAGAGGAACTTCAAAATTATTTGGTAAACTTGATAGCTCATTCCTTCCTTTCTTGCTAACTGCCTATCTCTCTATATAATCTAAAGTAATAATTATAATAATGACATATTGCATATGTATCCAAGGATGTAACAATTGGATTTAACAGTTTGCTATAATCGGCCGGGCGCGGTGGCTCATGCCTGTAATCCCAGCACTTTTGGAGGCCGAGGCGGGCAGATCACGAGGTCAAGAGATGGAGACCATCCTGGCCAACATGAAGAAACCCCGTCTCTACTAAAAATACAACAATTAGCTGGGGGTGGTGGTGCGTGCCTGTAGTCCCAGCTACTCGGGAGATTGAGACAGGAGAATCGCTTGAACCCGGGAGGCGGAGGTTGCAGTGAGCCGAGATCACGCCACTGCACTCCAGCCTGGGCCACAGAGTGAGACTCCATCTCAAAACAAAACAAAATGAAAAAAACAAAACAAAACAAAAAAAACGGTTTGCTATAATCAGCTGACTAATATGATCAAATCTTCTAAAAACTAAGGTAAACATTATAAGTGAGCATTTTCCAGGAACCTGGATCAGGTTTTAAGTGTGCTTGGTCAGGGTCAGTGCTTCATTCACCCTCTTTTCCCCTCTAGACTGTGAGGTTCTCTAAGGCATGGGATATTTGGCATTCCTCTTTGCATTCCTGGCACTCCCAATTCTGCCTCTGGATCTGTAGCGAGCTCTTAGTACGTGTTTGTTGAATGACAGTATCACCAAAGGATAGGGTATTTACAGTCCTTTTTACATTATATTGTTAGAATGAATGCATATTGATACTAGACTAGGCAACCTTAGATTGAATATTTCAGAAAACCAGATTTAGAAACCTGGCTTGAAAAATTGATAGCATAGATTCTGAAGTTTTCTCTTTTGATTCCACTTGTCCATCCAATGAGATATATTTCAAAAAGTATTTCAGTAAGCGATGTGATTCCAGGACATTGTCCATGAGATATAGAGGACATTGTACTTCATCTAAATAAAACTGGGCCTAATTTTAGGCAGAAGGATGTACATAGTGTTATTTTATTACCTTTTCAACAACTTTCTATGTTAGTAATCAATCATTTTCAATGAAGACAGTTTGTTCACCACCATATTGGAAGGATATTATTAATCTACCAGCTGCCATATGGTAAGGGGTCTGTCCTCAGCCTACCTTTGGTATTTTGAACTAGTTATACTGTGTTCATCATTTTCTTACATCTCCAGCTGCTTACTAGACTTCTCTGTTTTGATTTTCCATTGTCACCTCCAATGTAACATGTCAAATCGGGAAATCATCGCTTTTACCTATAAACCACCTCTTCCTTTAAGGCCATACCTTTTCTTTTAATGTTACCATTATTTTCCAGTTCCCCAGGTGAAAAACTTTGATATTTCGTTGTTCTCAACCACTTCCCCAATCCAGTCAATCAAAATAGTATCTATACTTCCTTTGTGATGCCTATGATATCCATTCTTTTCTTCCTTTCCATTTCTTTTACCAAGACCCTGGATTAGACCATGCATGAATGACATAGCTTCTTGAATCATCTTATTAGCGTTTTCTCCTCTTTTTCCCCGTATCAATGAGTAGGAACATTTTAGTTAGAATTATTCAAATATCAGTACCAAGTCCACACACTTAATCAGAGTTGCTAGGGCCCTGCATGACTTGCTATCTGATAATCATTCTAACTCAACTCTTGTACCCTTAAAATTGTTTGCTCTGGTCATATGGAAAAATGCAATTTTTCAATCTAGTCGTGTTCTCTTTGACTTCCAGATTATTTGTGTTGTGGTAGAATATACATAACATAAAATTGACTATTTTAACCATTTTGAAATGCACAGTTCAGTGGCACTAAGTATATTCCCATTGTTGTGTAACCATCACCATCATCCATCTCGAGGAATGTTCCATCTTTCTAAACAGAAACTCTGTACCCATGAAACACTAACTACCCATTTCCCCTCCTCCCAGCTTCTGGCAGCCACTATTCTACTTTCTGTCTCTATGAATTTAACTACTCAAAGTACCTCATATAACTAGAAGTATACAATATAAATCCTTTTGTGGCTGGCTTGTTTCACTTTGCATAATGTCCTCAAAGTTCATCTATACTGTAGCATGTGTCAGAATTTCATTCCTTTTTAAGGCTGAATAATATTCCATTTTATGTCTGCGCCACATTTTGTTTATTAATCATCCACTGAGAGACATTTGGGTTGCAGTTTCTTCTCTTTAAGTGTATTCTGCTCATTAAAAACAGGTTAATCCTGCCACTTCTTTCAGTCATGTTTTTGCTGCTCAGAAGCCTTCAATGAGCTCCTTTTTACAGATAGGATCAGTCGCAGCATGCATAGCCTAACACTCTAGGCTCTTGCCTCTCTGGGCCCTGACCTATGTATAAAACCTTTTTGTTCATTATTAGTCCTCAACATTTATTCATGAAACATAGTTTTTGAGTGTCTGGTATGTGTTAGGCCTTGGGGTAAGTGCTGAATAAACCAAATAGATATTGTCCCTTACCCCATGGAACTGACTTTGGAGTTAAGCGATTCCTTCGCTTAAGCCAGAAGACTCTCCTTTTTACCTTGGAAGCTGGTTACTTCACCCAACATGAATATACCAAAAACCATTTGGTAAATGACCAGCTCACCAAAGCTAATTCTGCAAAAATCACTTGACCAAATAATGATTTTGCTGAAAAATTGAGGTTTATATTTTTTCCTTTGTCCCTTTTGTCAATGCAGTTCTCCTCCTGGACCTGCATTGGCCAACTGCTGTTTAATATGAACTTTGCCTGTTTTTCACATTCTAGACTCTGAGAATTTTGAGAATGTTCAACATTTTCTATGGGACGGTCAACTGTTTTCTGTTTATTTGTTTATTTTTTAAAGCACTGTTTTTTGTCTTACTTTTGCCCCTGTCCCTATTGCTTCTGCTTCTGCACTTTCCTGTGCCCTAGTGCAATGATTATGATACATTTCTCTAGACCCTGTGTAAAGTATTTGCCAAATGATTGCTCAGTGAATCAGTCATTCATTGAGTTAGTCAGTAAGAAATTGATCACTTGGCAAATTAGTTTCCAAACATTTTAAAATTTCTTCTCTCTCTTGTAGGAAATCAAAGGGAAGCATTTTCTACTATTTTTTTTCAGGTCTATCCTCTCTGTTTGAACCATAATATCTTTTTTTAAGATGGAGTCTTGCTTTGTTGCCCAGCCTGGAGTGCAGTCACACAATCTGGACTCATTACAACTTCTGCCTCCCAGGTTTAAGTGATTCTAGTGCCTCAGCCTCCCGAGAAGCTGGGATTACAGGCACGTGCCACCACACCCAACTAATTTTTGTATTTTTAGTAGAAACAGGGTTTCATCATGTTGGCCAGGCTGGTCTGGAGCTCCTGACCTCAAGTGATCTACTCGCCTTGGCCTCCCAAAATGCTGGGATTACAGGCGTGAGCCACTATGCCCAGCCAAACCATAACCTCGTTTAATAGCTCTGTTGATTTGTTTTTGGAAATGGCCTTCTTATATCTTGTGCTCAGAGTCAGTAGTTGCTCAGTTAATCTAAAGAAGCTGGTTAAGGTATAGAATCATAAAAATGATATAGACACATCTTTTAAAATAAAACTCCAATGTGCATTCTATTAGCCAGTCCTTTAGGATCAAGGCATTTTCTTCCAAAATGGGTCCACTAATTATTCATATCATCTCTCTTTCATAAACCATATTCATTATGAATTACCTATGATTTCTAGTTTCAGTTTCTTTAGACAGGAGGGAGATCTTAAAGACACTGATGGAATGAGTAAGGAATCCTGGTGTATTTTTACTATTTTTCCCTGCCATTAACACTTGTCATACAATTTAAGAGCAGATTATCTTAGCGACATATCTGTATTGATTCTTTAAAATAATTCAATCTATTTTTTAACAAAAGCCAAAATAGACAAATGGGATCTAATTAAACTAAAGAGCTTCTGCACAGCAAAAGAAACTACCATCAGAGTGAACAGGCAACTTACAGAATGGGAGAAAATTTTTGCAATCTACTCATCTGACAAAGGGCTAATATCCAGAACCTACAAAGAACTCAAACAAATTTACAAGAAAAAAACAAACAACCCCATCAAAAAGTGGGCAAAGGATATGAACAGACATTTCTCAAAAGAAGACATTCATACAGCCAACAGACACATGAAAAAATGCTCATCATCACTGGCCATCAGAGAAATGCAAATCAAAACCACAATGAGATACCATCTCACACCAGTTAGAATGGCGATCATTAAAAAGTCAGGAAACAACAGGTGCTGGAGAGGATGTGGAGAAACAGGAACACTTTTACACTGTTGGTGGGATTGTAAACTAGTTCAACCATTATGGAAAACAGTATGGCGATTCCTCAAGGATCTAGAACTAGATGTACCATATGACCCAGCCATCCCATTACTGGGTATATACCCAAAGGATTATAAATCATGCTGCTATAAAGACACATGCACACGTATGTTTATTGCGGCACTATTCACAATAGCAAAGACTTGGAATCAACCCAAATGTCCATCAGTGACAGACTGGATTAAGAAAATGTGGCACATATACACCATGGAATACTATGCAGCCATAAAAAAGGATGAGTTCATGTCCTTTGTAGGGACATGGATGCAGCTGGAAACCATCATTCTTAGCAAAGTATCACAAGAACAGAAAACCAAACACCGCATGTTCTCACTCATAGGTGGGAACTGAACAATGAGATCACTTGGACTCGGGAAGGGGAACATCACACACCGGGGCCTATCATGGGGAGGGGGGAGGGGGGAGGGATTGCATTGGGAGTTATACCTGATGTAAATGACGAGTTGATGGGTGCTGATGAGTTGATGGGTGCAGCACAGCAACATGGCACAAGTATACATATGTAACAAACCTGCACATTATGCACATGTACCCTAGAACTCAAAGTATAATAATTAAAAAAAAAAAGTGACTATTTTTATTGTCACATTCATCAGACAACATGATATTTAATTAAATATGACTATAATAACAAATACAAGTGGCACAACTTTTCTATCAATTGCCTGTTGGTAAGTGGACCATGCAATTGCTGGGAGTAGAAGCCTACAGGCTTATGAGGGAGGAGGCTGTGAGCCAGGAGCACTGAGCATGCCTGGTATCAGCCAGTATGTTTCCCTGAGGACATAGAGAGCACTGGTTGAATGTGTAGTCATTTAGTGCAGGTAGGCTATACAGGATTTTACCATATTTGTTCATCCTTATAGACAAAGCTGTGTTATTGCTTACTATCTTGTAATGAAGTAGGAATTGAGGTGAGATCTAGCAGAAATTGATATGGGGAACTGCACAAATCCTTCAAGTTCAAATGACAAGAACAGGGAATATTTACATTTGATGTAAATTTGCATCACTTCATCAGAGGTCCAGAACCTGTGGGAATCGGGGTGGAGAGAGTGAAGAAACAGTTTTAGACTGTCATCATTGTCAACTTTATCTTGGGGCAGATGGACCATCTCTGCCAGGAACTCTACTCCTCTGCCTAAATGACCATGCAGCCCCCCTTGCAAGGGAAGTCCCTAGGTGGATGTCATATGACTGCCCACCGCTTGGTCTGCACCCACCTTCCCTGTAAGGAAGTGCTAGTGGCCTTCTATCAGGGTCTCTTCCACTGACTTCTGTATATGTGTATGGGAAGGAATTGTGTGTTGGGGGTAGGAGGTGGGGTCAGGCCTCTGTGCCTCTGTAGTGCATCCAGAAATTCCTCAACATTTTTGGTATTGGATATGCCCTCTCTAGTTTCCAGTACTGATAAAAGCTTTTTCCTGTTTTTATATTCCACTTGTCACTTCCCTGGAAATCCACATATAAGGGATTGGAAGTCTGTCCTCTTTTATTCCAAACCTTCCTTTCCCCCTTCACCTCAAACTTTGTACTTCGGCCTCTTAAATGGGTCTGTACATAACTTTTTCCTCTGCTATAAGCACATAACTAATAAACTATGGGTTAGAGTAAGGTAATTGGCAGTTCTATGTTTCTCAGTGTTTGTACTATTAAAATGATTTTTCCAAATCAGACTCAAGGCAATGGAATAATAATAATGATAATTTATTTTGCACTGTGCTTTATGGTTTTACCATAGTTTAGTGCTTCATTTAATGAGATAAATAACCAGACAAGCCCGGGTGTGGTGGCTCACGCCTGTAATCCCAGCACTTTGGGAGGTCAAGGTGGGAGGATTACCTGAGGTCAGGAGTTCAAGACCAGCCTCGGCAACATGGTAAAACTCTGTCTCTACAAAAAATTAAAAAAATTAGCAGGGCGTCATGGTGCATGCCTGTACCTGTAGTCCCAGCTACTTGGGAGGCTGAGGTGGGAGGATCACTTGAGCCTGGGAAGTCGAGGCTTCAGTGAGCTATGATTGTGCCACTGTACTCCAGCCTGAGCAACAGAGCAAGATCGTGTCTCAAATAAAATAACATAACATAACATAACATAAAATAACATAAAATAAAATAACCAGACTACTTGAGTGGAATGTTTTTGGAACAAAACATTACCTGAGATGAGAGAGGTGTTATCGTCTGCTTTCAGCAGGACACTCTGCTTGGAGCCCTGGTCTGGGTACTCTTTGATTTTCTGCTCTCAGCATTGTGTTCATGCAGGTACAGTTACATCAGGCGATTATCTTGTTGGGGCTATTACTTTAAAAAAATAGATATAGTTTTTGACAAAAAAGAAAGATAGACAAATAAAATGTCAAGGACAGCCAAGACAGACCCTAGCTTCAGTCTTGAGGATGGCTTTCAGAAAATCACGGCTGGATTTCCTTGCCTGTGATCTTGTTTCTGAACTGCTTAAATCTGCACTGTTGCAGATGGGCACATTTTTGCTCAATCAAGGAAAAGATGAATTTGGTGGCTTTGGAACAACGTTTTCTTCATTTGCTCAACCACAGGGAGAATATGGGCTATTTGAGAAATAGCAGGCATCTTTCTTCCAACAGAAGATGAAATGGATCCTCCATCTGTCTCACCATACAGCCCTTACTGTGTGTGTCAACTTGGGTTGAAATCTTATAGATGCTGTCCTCGATCTCTGAAAATCTCTTGTATTACTGTAAATTAGCCTCATTGGCTTCCCTAAGTGTTCTCAGATTTCTCTTCTAAAAATGTCCCTCCAGGGATCTGCAGGGAAGATGAAGTGTTTTTTTTGGGTGGATAGGGGGAACACCAAATGCTATGAACTCAGTCCCTACTTTGATTTGGGAAGCTGACCATATCTGGGGCAATTCTCCTACATCTGTGGTTGAATTCTCCTCTTCTTTTCATTACCTTGTGGGCTGGGATCCTCTGACTGTATGAAGATGGGGTAAGTAGCATGACTCTCCATAAAGAAAAGCCCATGCTTACTCCCAAGATGAGGCAGTGAGCCTTAATAAAAAAGGCGCTGGAAGTAATCCCCCTTTAAGAGAGTCTAACATGAGAAATGCCAAGAGAATATTGTGCACATATTAGACACCCAATCAGTATTTGTTGAGTGAGTACAGCAGGGAGTGGCAGCAGGGGGTGGCAGTCATGCTAGGCCATCTCTGATGCAGCCTCCATTTCTGTTAACCTCTTCAGACCTTAATTCTTCATCTCCTTCCCTCTCCTTATCACGGTTCCATTGTTGCTCTGCTTTTTCTTGGTAACTCAGGGGAAAAGACAAGGGCTAGTTTGGGGATTATATTTCAAGGTTGCGCTGGGCTGATGGCAATTGGAGGACAGAGAAAGGGAACTGCAAAGGATGCTTCTGAACCAGATTCCTATACAACTTCTCTCAAATGCAGACGTAGACACCTGCCTCTGCCTGTCTTGATGCTAGGACAGGGCTGGTGGTCATAGGTTGCCAAAGAGCTTTTTTTTTTTTTTTTGGAGACAGAGTCTCACTTTGTCGCCCAGGCTTTAGCACAGTGGTGCCATCTCAGCTCATTGCAACCTCCGACTCCTGGGTTCAAGTGATTCTCCCGCCTCAGCCTCCTGAGTAGCTGGGACTACAGGCATGCACGACTGCACCTGGCTAATTTTTGTGTTTTTAGTGGAGACAGGGTTTTGCCATGTTGGCCAAGCTGATCTTAAATTCCTGGCCTCAAGTGATCCACCCACGTCGGCCTCCCAAAATGCTGGAATTACAGGCATGAGCCACCATTCCCAGCTCCAAAGAGCTTTCTTAGAAGAACGGCTGCTCAGTGCCCCAGCTGGGTTTCTAATACTTTATAAACCAAGGTGTTGAAAGTGTGCTCAGGTCACATCTCCTTGTTCTAGCAGTGTTAGGATGAGTTGCGAACTCTTGACTCTGAAACTGGGAAGTGCTCTCTTCTAACTTCTCAGCTTTTAAAAACATGGCTTGTGTCTGTTCCCATTGTCATTTCTGGCTGTCATATGGCCACAACTATCTGTTAAGTCAGTGGAAAACAGACTGTGGCTTTTCTTAGATGTTTTCCTAAATTAACTTCTTCTGGGGCAACATCAACTCTGGAGGCACTGCCTCTTTTCTCCACCTTTCTGATAATTCTGAGACTCTAAGGACAAAATGGTTTCTTTTTAGGCTTTCAGACAGGTGCATTTGCTGTGAGGCTAAACATCCAAATAGATTTAGAGTGAGTGACAGTGAGTATTCAGGTCAAGTCCACCACTTTGATGTTCCTTCTTTTCCATGCTTTTTTCCTTCAAAATACAGTCAAGTCCCCCCAAAATGTGTGTGTAGCTTAACTAAATTCAGTTGTATGATATAATTTTTCTTTCCATTCCAGCCAGTGAGTGTTTTCCCTAGAGTACGCAGAAGATGATAGAACAGAACCTGCTGTTACCTTTATCATTTTTGTTCCCATGTGCTGCTCAGAGTGTGACATTTTCATTGTGCCAAGTATGATTCTAGTATTTATTGATACAACTTGTTGCCATAGTCTCTATACATGATCTTAGCCAAAAGGCCGAGAGGTGATACCACATGTCTCTAAATGGAATCTAGGTCTCTGATCTCAACCAAAGTCATAGTCATTTGTTCCAACTTTGGAGGAAAATCTGGATGTATTGGACCAACATGGTGCATTCCTTAGGGATTTTCAAGGGTTAAATTTGAAGATATGTAATTTTAGTCCTAAGTGCTGACTTTTGAATGTAACTGCAACTTAAGATATTATACAACAGTAGTGTCTGATTCCTCTTTATAGTGCCTTTTGTGATAGGTAATTCACAGACTGCTTACAGTCTGCTTTCCTTTTCTTTTTTAACCTAAAATATTTTCTAGTCTTCTCAGGTGATGAAATTGTAGGTTAAGCTGGTCTTTGTAACCTTCTCTACATTTGCTATATAGGGTCTATGTAATCTTTCTATTGGTCTGAGACATTGCAGAGGAAACCTATAGCTATGCCTGGAACCAAAATGTTATACATAACCCAATTTGCTTTTTGTTTTGTTTTGTTTTTAGAGTTAATTGATGGGTGCTGAGATACTAAGGCACTAAGATTTATAAAAATAAGGAAAGTCTTCTGAAATAGACAACAGAAAATACCAAAGCTCAATTCTTTCACTTTTCTTGATGATGACTCCACTGTTTATAGTGGATTGTAGGTTGTTAAATAGCGATGGGAAAGGTCTGTGTTGATGGGCATCGGGAAAGATGTTGTAATCCAAAGATGGACTTTGCCTAATGCAGTGTAACCGACAAAGCCAGGTCTCCTGGTATGGGCTCAGTCTCTTTGTAGTTTAACATTCAAAGAAACAACAGTCCAACTTGAGAAACTTTGAAAAATAATGTAAATATTTCCTGTAAGTTTTATTTTTAGGAGGCTTTGCATAGGGATTTTATATAGTGAAAGGATACAGAAAGCTTCCTGAACAGTTCCTTGACACCTCTTTCCTTCTTGCCAGTTTCCACTCATGACAACTGTGAAAATCTCTCTCTTGCTCTGCCTAGAGTGTCCTCACTCCGGGTGGTTCTCTCAACCTGTGTGCCGCTGCACACCACACTGAGCTTCCCTGGGGTATGCCGTCCTCCGGAACATGTTCTATCTAGCTCTGGCGGGTTTTCTTGTGAGAATAAGCCACATTGCTCCAGAATTTTGGTGAATGAAATTTTCATATTAGTAGGAATATTTTGCTTATTTAAAACTCTTTTATCTTGCCTTGAGACATATTACTTGTTTGCACTTTGATATGATGTGTTCAATAAAGTCATCTAAGACCCTGCAAACCAGATCCATCTGCCTTCACACTTTCATTAAATTAGTAAGGTCACTATGAGGAGAGGTATACAGTTACTGTTACAGTATTTACCAAACAGTGGGCCCAAAGTCACACTCCTCACTTATCCTCTTGGTCTCTCCTTAGATATAAAGTTGTTTAAAACCACTTGCTTCCAGAAGGCCTTATATAAAGAGAGTAAATTTAGGCGTTAATTCTGAGCATGGTGGTGGTGCTGTGCCTCATTCCTTTCTAGTCTGAGGATGCCTTCTACCCCAAATTATTCTTTGAGTTACTCCTAGTGGGATGAGAGCAGGACACAGGGCTCTAGGGGAGAGGAAAATGACTAAGATGATTTAGCATATCTTTATCCTTTACGCAGCTTTGCTGTAGATTTATAGATGCATCTGTATTATCCAGGGCTTTCCACAGAACAGAACCAAGAGGAGAGATATAGGTTCTCCATATACACACACACACATCTCTCTCTCTGTATATAAATACATTTATTATAAGGGATTGACTCATGTGATTGTGGAACTTGACAAGTCCCAAAAGTCCAAAGATTTGCAGGGTGAGTTGTCAAACTGGGACCCAGGAGAGCTGATGGGTCTTAAGTTTTACTTTAAAACTTCCCTGTAGGCTCAAGACTGAGGAAGAGCTGATATTTCAGTTTGAGTCCAAAAGCAGGAAAAGACAGATGTCCCAGCCTGAAGGTAGTCAGACAGAAGGAATTCTCTCTTATTCAGTCTTTTTGTTCTGTTCAGTCTTCAACTGACTGGATGAAGCCCCCATACATTAGGGAGCGTGATCTGCTTTACTCACTCTACCAATTCAAATGTTAATCTCACCCACAAACATTCTTATAGACACACTCAAAAGAGTGTTTGGCCAAATGTCTGGGCACCCTATGGCCCAGCCAAGTTGACACATAAAATTAACCATCACAGCATCCACGGAGAGTATAGGAGCATGTAAATTACAACTGAATTTCCATGCATATATATGGGTATTACTTGATGGATATGATCATGTTTTTAGAGCTCAGTGAAAAATAAGGCATTAGGGAATTGCAATACATAGTAATAAAATTATTTATTTTGGGTGCTTTTCTCAAAGAGGTATATTAATCTCTTGATCCCTTTCCTCTGCTTCATCTAACTTATAGGGTATATACTTTATATTGCTGTGCTTGGCATCGGGAACTGATGTGACAGCTCTCCCTCTGTTCTATGAAAAGGTGATGTACTTTAAAAAAGGTTTCCGTAGAAAGTGCTTATATCCACTTAATAAAACCTCTAACAGGTCTAGCTACTTTAAAAGGAACAGTTAGGCCAGAGGTTTTGCTTGAATGATAGTTTAAAGAATTCCTGTGTTTTTTCCCATTAGCTCCATCCAACTTGGGTTGTCTCAGAGAAATCCACTGGAGCTGACCTTCCTCAATAAGGTGGCTTGTGGTTTTGTTTTATCATTCCTCATCTGAGAACCAGAGAGAGAAAGCTGTCAACAAGTTATAGGTTTGTCCAGTTGGTGGAGCTGTTTGGGCCACAGCACAGGGAATACCTTTTGGGTGGCAAGTTCTAGGTAAGGGGCTCTTTCGTTTGCAGGTGGCTTATCCAAGAGGGCTGGAGATGTAGCTCCTAATATTCTTAATCCAATTAACTGGGATGCTAACATGTTGTAGTGATGTTCCTTCTGTGGCAAAACTTCTCAGAGATCTTGGTCCAAAAGAAAGACTTGAGAGGAAGAATGGCTTTACCTGAAGCCTATGGTCCTCCTTATTGCTGTTTTTTGTGCCTTCAATTCAGACTTCCAGCTTGGTCACTGTTCTTCTCTTCTTCTCCTTCCTGTATGTGGTTGGGGGCTGGCAAAGTGTGTCCTAGTTGTCCCAGACCCTATCCTGGACTGCTCTTTGCTCCTATCTATCCAACTTCTCAAAGTTCAGCTTTGCTTTTCCTTTCCTGCTTTGTACTCACCCTTTGGGCTAATGAGATTCTTAGCTTTTTCCAAACTCTGACTCTTCTCATCTCTAGGTCCTTTGGGTAAACATCTCTTCCAGCCTTGATCTAATTTTTAAAAACTGCCCCTTACCACTAATTTTAGAAGCAGCAAACTCATTATATAATAATTTAGATTAAAAATATATATATAATTATTGTGTTCCTGGATTTTGTTCTTTTCAGGCTTCTTGTTTAGTTCTGAATTTTGCTCCTCTAGGATGTTCTTAGTAAATCTCTAAGGAAAAATCTTCCACTAATAAAAGCAGCCACTGACATGGATGGGGTCTAGGGTGAAAGCAAATGGGGAAAAATGGGAAACTTGAAAAATAAGAGAAATGCCTTTTTTTTTTTTTTTTTTTTTTAAAGCCAGAGACATGATTTTGCTATGTTGTCCAGGCATTTCAAGCTCCTGGACTCAAGCAATCCTCCTGCCTCAGCCTCCCAAAGTGCTGGGATTGCAGGCATGAAATGCCTGTTTTTGAATGGATACTCTTAAAATTATCTACTTATCTAGCATGCTCCCAGCATCTGAAGAGCAGGTAAGAATTCACTGATGAAACGGCAAGGTGGTTAAAACATACAGGAGGCCAAGCCTAGTAGTTACCCTGTGTAGATATTACAGAATTGCTTGGGTCAGAGACTCAAGCAGAAGTCTCTTTAAAGCTTTTCTAAATGATAAACATTGTTGGAACGGGGTAAGATTGTTCTACTGCAAGAAAACTCTTCATCAGAAGAAATTAAGAATTAATTATCCTTATCTAATTAGACTGGGTGTTTCTCAATAACAAGAAAAAGTAGTTGCTGCTTGCATTGCTTTTACTCTGGGACTAGTACAATGCAGTCATTATTGGTCATAAAGCACTCTAAAACCAATTAATTTGTAAAGCTTATTTTGACAAGAAGTAAATACAAAGGTAAGGCATAGTTAGCACAGTGCTGCTATCATGGCACTCTTGGGCATAATTTATATACAAAAAAATAAAAGGGCAAGTATAACTTTCAAGCTGATTGCCTGTAAAGGACTTAATTGAAAACAGTTTTCTGCTTTTAAAAAGTGATTTATTTTAGTTATGCTTTAAAAAACAAAGGTCTTATTGATAACCATTTTGAGTATATTATCTCGATGTGGGATTTAAGTAAAAGGTCAAATCTTATAGAAGTATTTTTGGTATGACTCAGTTCTGATCACAGATAAACTTTATCAAGAAAATGAAATTAGTTAAACATTTTCATGCCTGAGCACTAGTTTAAAGAGGCAGCAATTTTTTTTTTTTTTTTTTCAGAAAGACTTCAAGAAGAGAACTTTGGTTGAGAAACCTGGAAAACAAAGAACTCAAGATGTTATTGTATAAACGATCTTTAAACAAGTTAGTATTATGAGAGGAGAAAAGCATTAGATATGTTTCACTAGAAGAATAAACAATTCATATGTGTAATTTTTGCAGTGGATAGACAAATCTCAGATCTTTTCTGCCTGATATCATTTGCATTTATTCAGCTTATTCAAGTAAAAGACTTATATTTTATTTCAGAAAAGCTAATGTGGAACTTTTAATTTAACATTTAATTCCTGTCTAGTGTTAATTCTCACTACCCCAGCCCCTGTAGCCTCCTGAACAGCTCTGACTTGCTTTTTTTCTGAATCCAGACTAACTCCTACAATTAGTCCATTGGCCAAGTGATGGTCATGTGCCTGGTTAGAGTAGGGCAGGCTCCATTTGGGCTGTGCGACTCAATGTTCACAAATGTCTAGTCATTCAGCTCCTTTCCAAGGAATAAGCCTGGATCAGGCAAGTAATTAACCTTTGCTAGTCCCAAGGTTTGTTCATTAGAGGCAGGGAAGGAGGAATCTTCTCACCTTTCTTCTCAGTCCTACTGCTCGCCCCAGCTTTATGAAACATGAGCTGTGTGCTAAGGGAAGAGCAAGTGGGCCTGTATTGTGATCCTCAGAAAGCACTACAAAGCTCTTAAGATATTAAGCAGTAAGAGTCTATTGTTCCTTTGTTTTTCTGGACAGGGAAACCTCTTTAACATTGGACTTCATTGTCTTTACTCCATTTCCTGTTCTTACAGTGGCTTTTCAGTCAACATGATGGCCGGTGGGACCTGGAGGTCCAGCAGCAGCTAAGACATCCAGGCCCTACCTCTGTTTGTATCCTGGTAGCATTCTGCCTTAGATATGAGAGACACTTGCAGGCTCTTCCTGAATTTCCACCTCATGCTTTGGCAAGCAAATGCCAATCTTGGCTCTTTTCCATTTAAAATAGTCCTTCTACTTTTTATCTGCTGCGTGAATTGGGGTTAGAAATATCGACTTAAATTGCACCAGATTCTGCTGCCAGTTTGCCCATTCTCCATTACTCATGTCTTCCTCACTAAAAGAACCCAGAATTTGTTCATATGTTGGCAGCAATGTACTCAGCCCAGGCAATGGATCCTGACTGGTTTCAGCCAATTAGAATATCTACTTTTTAAGGATAAGGATAGCTTCTTTGCCTAGTTCTGACCAGTAAGATTTAAGCAGCAGAAGTCCACTGGGAAGAAGGGAATGGGGAAGGAAGACTCCTGGGAAAGTTTTTGTGCTCTTGATAAAAGAGCATAGAAACTGCCGTGCTGCTTGCCCCTTCATCTTGGCTTGAAAGCGAATGTATTGCCTGGAGCTGGGGCAGCTGTTTTCTGACCATGAAGTAATAAGACTTTATTGTTTGACATGTGAATGCAATAAACCTCCAGCCACATAAGCTACTGCCATTGAAGTATTCCATTATTTGGCACAGAATTTCTAATGGACACACACTAAAATTCAGATATGCAAAGAAAATAGAGTTTCTGTAACGTTTTGGTAACTGATTTCACCTTCTTCCTGAACGTTTAAGGTTGAAAGTCGTGGCAGCAGAGGTGGCAGTAGCCACTTACCTTTACAATTAATGATAAGTTAAGTTATTTCGGGGAAATGACTCAGTTGTTCAATTTTCCTTCCACCTGCCTCTCTAAGATGATATCTGGGGTAAATGGGTGTGAGCTCTTAAGCAGTAGCATGATCTACTGGCTCACGCTTGCTTATCAGAGCTGATTGTTAAGTTTAGGGGAATTCTGCAAGTCAGTTGTTATATGCAACCATTATTAGATAAATTACATAAACTTACAATATTAAAAAGGAAGGTAGTACTCAAAACTCACCACTTTTTAATTATGTAAGTTCATTTTACTATTATTCCTGCAATTGAGGTTATTTATGTCTTTTGGTTTGTTTTAGAGACAGGGTCTTGCTCTGTTGCCCAGGTTGGAAACCCAGGCTGGAGCACAGTGGCACAATCATTGCTCACTGCAGCCTCAAACCTCTGGGCTCAAGTGATCTTCCCATCTCAGCCTCCCAAGTAGGTGGAACTGTAGACACTAGCCACCATGCCTGGCTAATTAAAACAAATCTTTTTTTTAGAGACTGGGGTCTTACTATGTTGCCCAGACTGGTCTTGAACTCCTGGCCTCAAGTGATCTTCCAGCCTCAGTCTCCCAAAGTGCTGGGATGACAGGCCTGAGCCACCACACCCAGCCTATTTATGTCTATCGTATCTGTAAATGGAAATACTATATAATGCCGCAGTTAACATGAGAGTACAGATATCTCTTTGACATACTGATTTCATTTCCTTTGGATATATACCCAGTAGTGGGATTGCTGGATCATATGGTAGTTCTATTTTTAATTTTTCGAGGAGTCTGCATACTGTTTTCATAATGGCTATGCTAATTTACCTTTCCACCAACAGTGTACAAGGGCTTCTTTTTCTCCACATCCTTACCAACATTTCTCATCTCCTGTCTTTTTGATAAAAGCCATTCTTATGGATGTGAAGTGATATCTCATTGAGGTTTTTATTTGCATTTCTCTGATGATTAGTGATTTTGAACTTTTTTTTTTCATGTAGCTGTTGGCCATTTGTATGTCTTCTTTTGAGAAACGTCTATTAAGATATTTTGCGCATTTTTAAATAGAAAAATCCTCTACTTTTGACTTTTCCCTTAACCTTCACCTAAAACCTCTCAATTTGAGATTTGGGTCCAAGGCAAAGAAACCATGTTTTCCTGCTTATGTCTGCATCTTTTTAACGTCTTCTTACTCATGAACTTTTCTTTCCCCTTCTGTTTGGTAGAAAAAGGTTTTAAGTTGTATCATTCTCCTTCCTGAGGAGTTGCTTTTTCCCTTTCTCTGAGGCCATATTGGTGAAAAGACTGCAGAGAACCTGATTCATAGTGGAGAATGAATTAAAAGTACATTTTAATGTATATAAAAAACTATCACCATCATGCTTGTGACTATGAGTCACCTTATCCAACCTTCCACTCCTCACTACTCCAAGGTGCCATAGACCTGAGAGTAGGGACTTTGGTGAAGAATGACTGGCAGCACTGAAAAGGCATCACACCTTTATCTTAGTTGCATTACCCTTTATACATCAGCACTTAAAAAGGGATCTTTTAAATAACATCCTTGAATCCTTTTGGGTGGTAGAAATAAAATTGGGGATAAACAAGAATGAAGTGGCCTTTAGAAGTTAAAATAAGATGTTGCATGGGCAAATTTATGAGGCAGGAAAAGAATATTGTCACTGCTTCGCTATCTCCATTTTCAACAGCTCTCTCAGTGCCTCTGGCATCTTTTTCTTCTGCTATGTACCAGCCCTGTCACCTAGTCCCTCCCGCTATTAATCATTAATGACTTAAGATGTCACCACCTCCTTAATTGTATTTAAAACTTAAAAAACATGCTTTGTTTCCCATTACAAATAACAATTCGTATTCATTTTAGAAAAATACAGATAACCATAATAAAAGTCACTTACAATGCATTGCCTTGAAACAACTGTTACTACCCTTGTATACATCTTTTATTAATCATTCTTCTACAGATTATTATTATTATTATGGTTATTTTTAATAAGAGAGGGTCTTGTTCTGCTGCCCAGGCTGGAGTGCAGTGGCACAATTATAGCTCACTACTACATCGAACTCCTGGGCTCAAGCCATCCTCCCATTTTAGCCTCCTGAGTAGCTGGGACAAAGGGCACATGCCACCATGCCTGGCTAATTTTTTCTTTTTTGTAGGGACAGGGCCTCACTATGTTGACCAGGCTGGTCTAGAACTTCTGGGATCAAGTGATTCTCCTGCCTCGGTCTCCCAAAGTTCTGGGATTACAGGCATGAGCCACTGTGTCCAGTCTACAAATTACTTCAAATGGCTGCAGGGCAGAGGTCATATTCATCCTTATCAACTGTAAATAGCAACTTATTTGTGGTCAAATAATAACTTCAAAACCATTAGTTAATATTCAGAATCTACTGACAAATGATAGGGAAGATCTTTTCGTCAGGGAGGTCTTTCTGGTACACCTCGACTCACTCCATGCCTTTATTGTTGTTTTGCTTGTCAAACCTGGAAATCTCTTTCCTCTCTTTGACGTCTATCAAAATCTTTCCTGTCTTTTAGGTCCACTGATGTTTTTACCTGCCTAACCTCCTTTAAACTTGCTTCTCATAGCTCTCATCCCTTTCCCTGAACCCTTGATCACTTGTACTGCTCACCTAGCACTCATCTGTACATTTTCTCAAATTGTTGCCAAACTATTTAATGGATCACAGAAGTGTTTATGGCCAGGAAGAACTTTGGAGATCATCCAGTGTCTTATCTGTTCTTGCTGCTATAATAAAATAATAAAATACCACACACTGGGTAATTTATAAAGAATAGAAATGTATTTCTCATAGTTCTGGAGGCTGGAAAATCCAAGCTCAAAGTACTAGCAGAATTTGGTGTCTGGTGAGGGCTTGCACCTTCTTGCTGCATTCTCACATGGTGGAAGGGGCAAAGGGACGAAACTGCTCCCTTGAGTCTTTTTATAAGGGCACTAATCCTATCCATGAGGCAGAGCCCTTATGGCCTAATCATGTTGTAAAGGCTATACCTCTTAATGTTGTTGCACTGGGGATTAAGTTTCAACATGAATTTCAGAGGGACTTCGAACTACTACATCGAACTCCTGGGCTCAAGCCTTCCTCCCACATCACCCTGCTGAGTAGCTGGGACTGCAGGCACATTCTACCATGCCTGGCTAATTTTTGGGGGGTCTCACTATGTTGGCAAGGTGGCTGTCAGACTTCTGGGGTCAAACAATCCTCCTGCTTGGAGGACACAAATATCAGAGGGACACAAACATTCAAACCACAGCACCTAACCTATTTAAAAATGAGACCCAGAGATCTTGTGATTACACAAGATTCTGAGGCTAAGATTACTTCCCTGCTACTCTGACTGTCCCCCTACTGGCCCCCACCAATCCAGCTTTCACTATCTCATATTGCATCTTTCTCTACCCAGTTAGCTAGTAAGCCTTAAGCATTGGAAGCTATTATTAGCATCATTTCTATTTTAAGGGTGAGGAAACTGAGGTCCAGGTAGGTCAAATAATTCAACTTAAACAGTTTGTAATTGTTGGAAACTGTAACCAGGTCACTGACTCCAGTGTCCATGCTTAATCCTCCTTGTACTACCTTACCCGTGTCCATACTGTAGCTTCAGAAAGATTAAGACCTTTGGAGGAGAAATAAAGACCGAGTTTGACAATTAGGAAATAGTTAACTTTTGCCAGGGAATCTTCAACATAGGAGTAGGATTGGGAGCTAAATTATGACAAATTGAGGGATGAATGGGGAGGTTAGGCAGTGGAGGGCATGAGTACCAAAAATAGGTGGGTACTCATGGAAGGGCAGCCATAGGGTGGTGGTTTGAAGAGTACCTAGGACTGAGGGAAGGCTTGCTTTAGTGATTGATTTTTTTTGAATGAAGACGTCTGGAGTTCATGAAACATCCTAGAAGAGGAAGGCCAGGATCAACATGCTGATGGATTGACTGGCCCTGGATAGAAGTGGGATACTTTCTTTTTGAACAAGAAGTGGGGAAGATAAGTGGAAGTAAAACTTGAAAGGGATAGAAACTGTGGATGACTGCTTTTTTTTTTCTCTTGGAAATTAGGAAGCTGTGTTGTCTTATGAGGGTCAAGGGGCTAGGATTGGGATAGGAAACTTGAGCAACATGGAACAAATTTGGAAATGCTACTATAAGGAAACACAATACAGGAATATGAAGAACAGAGCTGAGGTTTGAGCTTTAAAATGTAATTTAGATAATCAACATAGTTTTATGATTTTCTTTTCCAACAGTGCCAGAATATTCAGAATTGGGGAAAACAGAGTTGCTGTGGAATGTCAAGGGTGAGCAGAAGGACTAGGCAGGAGGTCGAGAGAATGGAGATGTTGAGAGTATGGTTGAAGCGATTGACTCGGATAGGCTCTGTATTATTGATAACCAAGGGTTCAGAACTTGTTACATATAGATCTCATATGCTTTTGCATTTTTGTCATTAGACAAAGAACATACATGCGTACACATGCTTTCACATTAAACCACAGAATTCTACTTTGTTTCACTCCCCAACTCCCCCTGCAAGCCTTAGTCTTGAAGAAGAGGGAAGGGAGGTCTCTACTGAAGGGCAAACTTTACTGTCACGCTCATTCAGTGGTGCATGTTGATGGACAGTAAAGGGAGTGAGAATTTTTTCCAGCCACTTGTGGAAACCCTAGGGTGCTGAGTCATCGTCTTCAAGATGGAGGGAGACAGCATGTCTTTCAGTGGATGCCAGCAGTGACATCACGGTCAGAATGCGCTCCTGCTGGATCAAACAGCCCTGAGAGGAAGCTTGGGGCCTCATTTTTATGAGACCAACTGGGAGTAGCCATGGTTCTTATCATGTGCCACCTGCCATCAGCTGTTTTCTCTTCACTTGGTTCCAAAGAATCTATCACACTTATTAAAGTTCAAACCAGCGCTTACATCACCATTAGAGCATTGCTTACAATTTTAGGCCTAGAGGATTTTACTAATTTAATCAGTAGTCTGGTGATCAAAGGGAGGGAATTCATTGCATGGGCACTGAGCCAAAGAAACAGTCTCCTGAGGATTTTCTCAGCATTTCCTCTGGCCACAGGTATGGAAGGAAGAAGCATCAGGAAGGATTGATACATTCGGAATAAAGACAAGCATTGAGAGGTTGGACATTTGATGAGGCCAAGGAAGAGGTTTGGGGGGAGAGGTAGCAAGGCAAGAGTGTATGGTCAGAGACCAGGAGTTTCAGGATTTACATTTCAGATGTGTTCTGAGGCTGTGCTCTAAAGAGAGGAGAGCATGGACTTGGGAGTCTGGGCAGCAGGTTTAGAATCCTAGCCCCTATCTAGTCATTATCTCTGCGAGGTTGGGCCATCTCTACATAGGAGTGCTGTAGCCTGACTTTACATTCTCTGTGAGGGTTACAGAAAATGATGTGAAGTTACTAGCATGGTGCCTGCCACTTGGCAAGTTCTGATATATAGTCACGACTTTTGTTATTATGCAGGGTGTGGCCTCAGGAATGAGTTAACCAAAGATAAAGATGGCCATTTGGAAACAGGAAATGAGACTGGCTAAGTCATCAACATGAATGTTGAAATTACCCCATTAACTGGCAAGAGTCCAGGAGACAGAAAACCAGATATTAAGGCTCCCAGGCACACGTGGGAGAGGATGGGCAAGTGATGGTGTTACAGGACAGCCTGTAGTTCAAAAAAAGAGACTACTGAGGAAGGCAAGAACAGCAATATTTTGGAAAAGGCAATGAAGAGTGAGAGGGATGGCCTTGTGTCTTACGTCTCTGCATCACTCAAAGGTCTATCTACTCCAAACTCCAGGGCCGGTTCAGATGCTCATCCTGCCTCTCAAATGTTTTGGCTTTTGTTTTTTTTATCTGCTGCAGGCTTCTGGGATAGGGTCTGCTTTTCTTTCCTTTTAACAGTTGCCAATACTCCTTCTTGCCCTTAGGTTTCTGGTCTCCTCAAAATTAGTTGTAGAGTAGGACACATTTACCTGGTTACCCTTCACTTTTCTTTATTGACCTTGAAGACTAGAAAATACCATTAACCTTTTTTTTTTTTTTTTTTTTCTTAGAGTCTTGTTCTGTTGCCCAGGCTGGAGTGCAGTGGCGTGATCTCGGCTCACTGCAACCTCCACCTCACGGATTCAACGATTCTCAAGCCTATGCTTCCCAAGTAGCTGGGACTACAGGCTAATTTTTGTATTTTCAGTAGAGACAGGGTTTCGCCATATTGACCAGGCTGGTCTTGAATTCCCGACCTCAAGCGATCCACTCGCCTTGGCCTCCCAAAGTGCTGGGATTACAGGCTTGAGCCACCACGCCCGGCCCCATTAACTTAAAAAAAATTGTTGTAAAATATGTATAACAAAATATACCATTTTAACCCTTTGTAAGCATACAGTTGAGTGGCATCAAGTAGATTCATATTATTGGGCAACCATCCCCACCATCCATCTCCAATACCCTTTTCATCTTGTAAAACTGAAACTCTGTACCCATTAAACACTAACTCCCCATTCTCCACTTCCCCAGTCCCTGGCAACCACTGTTTTACTTTGTCTCTATGATTTTCTATGATGTCCATCTCTATTTAATTTTTGTTTTAAAGACTTAGGAGCCATTTATTACAAAGGAGTGAACAGAGAGGAGAGCAAAAAGAACAAGTGCAGAAGGCAGCAATGGTAGCCTTGTGTTGTAGGAGCTCCTCCTTCCTTACTTCTCTAGAGTGTTTATTGTCAGTATGCTGATACAGAATTTCAGGAAATGTAGACTTGTTGTCTGTTATTTGGAGACAGGTTGGGGGATGTCTTGGCTGCTGCAGGACTGTATCTACCCCACTGCCCCTAACTCTTGCAGTCAAATGATACCCAGGCCTCCAGCTCTGATCCCATTCATCAGGCCAGTCTTTGCCAGAGGTAGAGGACCCTGGATGATGACATGATGATTCTGTTCTTCCTCAAGGGCCTCCTGCCTTGAAGGTCTTCCTTAGGCAGAACCCACATAGGATCATGATGGATTTGGGTGGTGGATGTACCTGTTGGTATAGAAGGATCAAGGGTTATGACTTTATCCAACATACTCATTATCTCCTTCCCCACAGATAGATATATTTCCTTGGGAGAAGACATACTCTCCCTCTTGGCTGGAGCTGGAGCTCCCTCATCCCCTGCCTCTCTTTCTGGCTCATGCTCAGTCCTTCTGTCCTCTTTCCAGCCCCCTCTTTCAACCTCCCTGTCCTGCTGACCTATGCCTTCTCTTAGGAAGGGCTGTCCCCATCCTCTGGAGGGGTCATCCTGCTGCTGTATCCCTTCTTATGTCTCGCACACTTGAGCTCCTCAGGCTTTCTGGCAGCTAATAGAATACCCTTCCTTGGGGGATGGGGTGACCTCTGGGCCTTATTGCATGGAAGGGGCTTGCTGGCCTCTGGAGGCGGGAACTCCACAGTGCCTTCTCTCTTGTGGCCTGGGTGGGCTTGCTCAAGCTGGACTCTGAGGAGCACTGGAGGCAGCTCTCATGTCGTCTCTGAAAGGCTGAGCTAGCCCTGTCTGGCAGAGGCCTTCACTTCACAGCACTCTGTTCTGTTTTGTATCTCTAGGATCAGACTTCTGTGTGTGTGAGAGAGAAATGTTTAGAGCTTCCCTGTTCGCTAAGGAATAAAATTGAAAACGATTGCAGCTCAGCTCTATATTCTGAAATCACAGCCAATCTGATAGAGCCATTTTTTAAATTCAGATGCTGCTTTTTTAATAGTCAGGCACTGACATATTTTAACTCTCCCTTACCGAAGTGAAAAGGCACAGGCAGATTAACAATTTATGGTTTAAACAACAAAACAAAACAATGTATTGGCAGCATTATATTCCCTAGAATTTCACACATTTAATTTTGTTATTTTTACTTTCTTGTATCAGGCCTGTTAAATCCTGGAAGGAGAGCAGACATTTGAGAATTTTTTTTTCCTATTCTGTTTGGAATTCAGTTCTCTTAATGTGACAGCTGAGACAAGCTGTTTGGACTGCCTCCAGGGAGTGCTCCAGAGGTGGGCAGGGAGGAGGCCTCCTGGTTCCATGACTAAAGCATGGCTGCACTGGGAGCTCGGCTCAGCCATCCCTAGTGAAATACAGTGGAAAGTGGCAGCTGGAATGAGACCCACAAGGAATAGCCTGAGTTCTCCAGACCCAAGTTATATTTTTAGGTTTAGGTTTGCCTAGCTGTTTAAACCAAGTCACAAGCAGGGCAATGGCAGTCATTTATTTCTAGGTATCATCCCAGTGGGACTTGTGTACCTGGGATCTGATGGTGGGACTGCTGGCTCTGGAGGGCTAGTCGGTGAGAACTTCTGATGTCTTCTTTGGGCATCAAGTGGGAACATTTCCTGTATCTCACATGGGCTGGCAGATGCTTCCATTTACCACTCTGTATTTTTGCTGAAATAATTATACCTGATGTCACATATGAAACTTCCTTGCCTAGAACAGTGGTTAGAGCAGGAGTCTGTGTAGTTGCCTGCCTGAGCTTAGAGACTGGCTTTACTCCCTAATAGGCAAATTACTTAGCCCTTTGGTGGCTCTCTTTTTCCATTTATGAAAGATGGATAACAGCACCCAGTGTTTAAGCTTGTAAAGATGAAATGAGTTAATACTTAAAAAGTGCCAAGACATTGACAATGTTCAATAAAGCTGTGATTACCACGACATCTTAGAAGCACTTGAGAGACAAAGCTCTGGCTAAAATTGTTATTTCTGTGTTAGGCAGAATGTTGGGACAGGCTAAGCATGACCTTGAGTCCTTTTGGATGTGTTGTCTTGTGACCCTCTTCTTGGTGGCATCTCTCCCACTCCCTCTAACCTGGGGTGGTGACACTTTTCCTTCTCCTGGAAAGAGCTCCCCTGTTTGCTAAGGAATACAATTGAAAACTATTGCAGCTCAGTTTTATATTCTGAAATCATAGCCCATCTGATAGAGCCATTTTTAAGTTCAGACACTCAGATGGCCAGCACCCTGAGACGCGAATTTTCCAGGGACATACACATTTTAACAAGGACAAAAGGATGAATGGATTGAGGAGAGCATTTGGGGGACAGCCTAGACTCTGCTCTAGATCCCTGAGAGTGGGGACAGTCACCCAGAGCCATCGAGTAACACCCAAAATGCACCTTACTGAAGTCATTTGTCCCATAAATTCTGCCAAGTAGAGATCCTTTTACAAACTCCTCGGGCATTATATACACTTTTGTGTAAATTGCTTGAGGTATTCAGGTTGCTTTCTTCTGAAAATCTAGCAACAATCCCATTCTGAAGGCCCAGGAGTTTTGTTTGTGGATCAAAGAGAAATGAAGGGGCAGAGGGTGCATTTTGTTTAGAACATATGGTTCTCTGGGGGAGGCTGGCTTGGCTTGGATAGGGTGCTGGAGTGGGGGCTGTGGCAGAGGGCAGCATGGGGGCCTTGTGTATCTAAGGGCAGAGGAGAGGCAAAGGGAAATGGAGCTGGAGTGCAAAGGGAGGTGAAGGCCTGTCAAAGGCAGCACATAGTAGAGTGACTGTCTTTGAACAGGTTTGTGTCAAACCTTAGCTCTTTTGCCTAATAGCTCTGTGAGCAAATTATTTCATTTCCCAGTGATAGGAATTTTTCTATTCTGGGTCCTAAACAAATAGCTGCCTGGTGTGGTGGCTCACTCCTGTAATCTTAGCATTTTGAAAGGCCAGAGTGGGGAGATCTCTTGAACCCAGGAGTTTGAGACCAACCTGGGCAATATAATGAGATCTTGAGTCTATAGAAAAACAAAAAAAATTTGTTGAGCATGGTGGCATGTGCCTGTAGTCCCAGCTACTTGTGAGGCTGAGGTGTGGTGATCACTTGAGCCTAGGAGGCAGAGGTTGCAGTGAGCTTTGGTTGCTCCACTGTACTCCAGTCCAGGCAGCAGAGTGAGACCTTGTCTCAAAGAAAAAAAATAGAATAAAATCAATCAATCAATCAATCAATCTGATGCTACGACTTGATTTCTGTGGCTTAGCATTTTTTGTCTCCAAACAGACCAGGATTTTGGAAAGTGAATTCTTTTATTTTTTTAGTGTTTCACACCTTTCTTTCTGATATTAAAGGGGACTGAAGAGATTCATTGGTTTGCTCAGGCTGCAACAAATCACAGTTCTGGAGGCCAGAAGTCTAAATCAGAGTGTTGGCAGGATTGCTTCCTTCTGAGGACTGTGAGGGAGAAATGTGTTCTGTGCCTCTCTTCATTTCTGGTGGTTATCTTCTTTCTGTGTCTCTGCACATCATCTTACTTCTATATGTGTATGTCTCTGTGTCCAAATTCTCCCTTTTTTATAAGGACACCAGTCATACTGGGTCATACTGGCCCTCCCTACTCCAATATGGCATCATCCTAACTTAACTAATTGCCTCTGCAATGGCCCTATTTCTAAATAAGGTCACATTCTGACTGGAGGTTAGGACTTTGACATATGGGGTTTTGGGAGACATAATTCAAATCACAACAGGGAATTTGGAAGAAGTCAGGGTAATTTGACACTTATTTTTTTTTCTCAATCAGAAAGGGGAGGATCATCTCTGTGCATCAGGTTATACAACACGAACCAGTTTTCTCCAGATTCTGTTCCTTAGTTGGCGACCAAATCAACAGATGTCATATGTTTCCATCCTTCCCCCTAAGGTGTCTGTTACATATAGAGCTGCCGTTTGATAATCTTGTCATCTGCATGTATTTTGAGTATGCAATGGCTGTGCTAATTCTCTGCATGCTAAGGTTTTATCTGACGATGACTGTAAGACTTATTTCCCCATGGGTCAGTCCCCTTGGGGCAGTTGTATAATTACTTGCCTAATTAATTTATAAATATAATTTAACACTGCTAAGTGCCAGATGACAGGATAAATATTTGGGGCTATCTTTACTAGCATCTCCATTGTATGGACCAATGTTGTAGACTATATTGAGTGAATCTAACACCATCGCTGGTGCTCCAAAAGCAGCCATTTCTTCTCACTTGTACTTTTGACCTAGTGGTTCCCGGGCTCATTCACACACAAAATTATACATTTGAAAGTAGGGAATTAAGCAGACTGCAGAGAAAGGAAGGGCTTTTCAGTTTACTCAGTGGCTTCCAGTTGGCTAAGGGCATCTTATTTGAGTAAATATGGGTGTGGTCATTAGGCTTCTGATTTCAAAAGGACGCCTGGTGCCCACAAGAAACCCAGAAACTCTGGAAAACTAAGTTCAGAATGCTAAGTTTAAGGAGTCATGCTGCAGAAAAGAATACGGAAGAATCACTCAAAAATTTATCTGATTCTATCTTATTATAAACTTCTTACCAATGAGAAGCTCCTTCTAATGAGTGGAACACAGCAAATTTTGAAGATCTTTGGGAATTTATCCTAAGGAGATGATTGGACAAGTAAATATAGAATTTATGTAGAAGAGTGTTCATTTCAGTGTCTTTTATAGTAGCCAAACCCCAGAAATCATTTAAACACCCAATGGCAGGGGACTGTTTAAATAAAGTATGATGGCATGGCCATTTACTGGAATATTACATGTTTATTAAAATGATCCTGTAAAATGTATTGACATTGACATATATTTATAATATTTTGTTAACTTTACAAAATAGTATTTATAAATAAATGAAACACTTTTTACTGGATGGAAATATGGCAAAATAATGACAGTAATTATCCTAGAAGATTGGGTTATTAATTACCCTCTTCTTTTTCTTTTAGAGACAGTGTCTCACTCTGGCACCCAAGCTGGAGTGCAGTGATGGGATCATAGCTCCCAGCAGCCTCAAACTCCTGGGCTGAAGCAATCCTCCCAACTCAGCCTCCAAGTAGCTGGGACTACAGGTGTGCACTACTATGCTTGACTAATTTGTGCATTTTTTGTGGAGACGGGGTCTCACTTTGTTGCCCAGGTTGGTATTGAACTCCTGGCCTCAAGTGATCCTCCCACCTTGGTCTCCCAAAGTGGTGGGATTACAGGCATGAGCCACCATGCCTGGCCTTAATTAACTTCTATTAAAAACTATTTTGCCATATTTTCTGAATTTTTTTTTGCCATAAGCATTTTAATAATAAAAATAACAATGAATTATATGAAAATTGCCCTTGGAGTCTTTTGATGCCCACTTGACATCTGGAAGATTTGCTTTTCCCAACTCCATAGTTCTTAAACAGTTGGCCCCATTTTAGACTCTGGCACGATAAGCCTCCACACTTTTGATGAAGAAGCTTACATTTGATAAAGCTTAAGGATGACCTTTTGCTACCAAAACAGTTTAATGCCCATTCAACCCAGTCAGCTCTGTTCTTCCGTAGGTTGCTGACCTTGATTAAATTCATGGGTCTGAGTCCATCTGGATGAGTCCAGAGCAGTTTACCTAGTTTTCAAAAAAGATCAATACCTCACCATCTGCTTGTGAGATTTTTGAAGCATATGGATCAGCTCAGAGCACCAGCATTCTAGGCTCTGCAAGAGCAAACCATTTTAAATTGTCTGCTCTTCATCACTTTCATCAAAGGTTGGCTGAGAAACGTGATATTTATGGAAGATGGTTTAGAATACATCCTTTCCGCTAGACGCTACAAGTTCTATGCTTGAATCAAGCCAAACCGACAGAAATCTCCATTCTTGGAATATGTGTCTAAGCTGATCCTGAAATTAAATATTCATTGGTTGCATTTTAGTATTATCCAAGAAAAACAGGAGGTTTATTAAAAGGCCACAATGGTGTTATCTCACAGAACTCTCTGGAAGAAAGTCCCTAGGCTTCAAGGAGACCAGGAAGAGGAGCTGAAGGTCAGAAGGATGCCCGTCTCCACCTTTAGTTTCTGCTTCTCCATGTGTCAAATTTGTTCCACTCTCTCTTTGCAGAGCCAGCCTTCTGAGCATCCCTGATCCTGTAACCACATGTCTATAAGTAGAACAAACAAGGTGGCTAGGGTACCCTCTTTCCCAAGATTGGCCAGGGTGGGGGAGAGAAACAGGTGATGGGGGGATTGGGAATAGTGTTCAGAGAAAGAGCATCTATTACATTATAGAACTTTAAAAGAAAAAAGTGTTGCCATATTTTTCTCATTTTTCAGGCATAGACTATGAGATAAAATCTTATTTTATTTACTTTTATTTTATTTACTTCTATCTAGTCCAACCACCCTTGGAGGTTGTCTATATTTGTATCACCTGGAATTTTCCTTTACTAGAAGTTCTTGCCTTTGGGATAACCATTATTGTGCTCTAGATTTTTTATTCAACAATTTGTTGAGAAATAGATATAGAATATCTTTTACCAAATCTTATTTCTGTAGGAATGGTGTTGAGAGGGCTGTCAGTGATATCACTAAATATTCTCCAAAAGTTTCAAGGACAAAATTACTTTAAAATATTGAATTAAATTAGAAAATTCAGCATAATGGATAGTTTCTTTTCTCTGTGATTCAGAGACAAATATTATGTTCAACTGTAGCTGTTATCCTAGGCTCCCTTGTTGCATGCAATTTGTGTTTTTCTTTTTCTTGGTCTAAAATTACCACTCTTATTTATATTTTCCCTAGTCCTGATGCTCTCTTCTTATTATATTTTATCAATCATTGCACATATTTTTATTGGAAGCACTTCAAATCCTTAGGAGGGAGGACAGTCATAAATAAAGACCAAGTTATTAATATCCAATAAGAATTTAATCTCTCTCTCTCATCTACCTATTCATCTATCTGCTTTAAGTTGGTTTTCTAAATCACTGCTTCTTGTAATCTAATCTAAAGGTGTTAGTAATGTGGAAATGTCATATAGGGATAGACACAGGGGAGATGTAAGGGAACTGTTTTTATCACCCTTCTTCTAACATGATATATTAATAGCAGCTCCTTACAATACCTGTCCATAAGCTTGGTGCTCAGTGTATGTATTTCTGTGCATGCTTTTTATGTGTAAAACTGAATTAACAGATAAAATGTCTCATATTGACAGAAGTCTGTCTGTGTGATAAAATAAAATCTACTTGATGCTCAGTTTAATTCATATGATGCCTTTTAAATTATTCTATTATTTTAATATAAAACTGGAATTTTTTACTATAAAACTGGAATATATGAGTGTATGTATCTGTGGCATATATACAAGTAGGTTGTATTCTATTAGGTTGGTGCAAAAGTGATCACAGTTTTTGCCATTACTAATATGTATATATCATATGGATATGAAAGTCAGATGTAACACCTGTCTTCATAATACCTATATATAAAATCTCATATCCATCAACAATTCTCAAATGCTTTAAACCAACATTTTATTATAAAATTTTCAAACTTACAGAAAAGTTGGAACAATTTGACAGTGAACAACCCAGTTGGATTATCATTTAGATTCTATAATTAACATTTTACTATGCTGTTTCATCACATGTAGATATTCATCTACCTATCCCTCTATCCATGCATCAACACATCCTATTTTTGGAATATATTTAAAAGTAAGTTGCAGACATTAAAATACTTCATCCTTAGACACTTCAGCATGCATATCTTTAACTAGAGTTAAATAAATATTTTCCATGTTTTTTTTCCCTTTGAGGTCAAATCTACATACATTGAAATGCACAAATCTTAAATGTACCACTGAAAGAGGTTTGATAAATGAATACAGCTGTGTAACCCAAACCACTATTAAGGTATAGAACATGTAAATTACCATCATTCCAGAAAGTTCCTTCATGTTCCTCCCTAGTCAACCCCCATCCCCTCACCCCCAAAGCAACTGTTGAACATATTTTTTCCTATCATGTATTAGTTTTGCCTGTTCTGAAACTTACAACTTGAATCATACAATTGCTTTTGAGAACTAAAAGGAGTGCTTTCTTTTTATTGTTAACGCTATTTAAATTTCTGGGATGATGAAACATGGCCTCAGTGTCCTAAGGTATATAGAATTATAGATTATTATAAGTGGGGTATTATCCAGGGCAGAGCAGTAGCTTACCCTTGGGTCTGGTTGACAGAGATGGGGTTCCACCATGTTGGCTAGGCTGGTCTTGAACTCCTGACCTCAACCAATCTGCCTGTCTCGGCCTCCCAAAGTGCTGGGACTATAGGCTGAGTCTCTGCACCTGGCCTGGATATGGTGATAGATTTTTAGCCAGTCACAGCCTCTGGTGAGGACAGTTGGCTAATTTAAAAAATGCTTGGCACACACATGAGCATTGTATCCTGCTGACTGTCTTCCACAGATTCGTCCTTTTGTCTAACTTAGAGTTCTCTTGGTGAATAGATAGCTTGAAGTATGTTCTTAAGCAAGTCACTTCCATGACATGTTCTCCTTTGTGGAGTGAAAAAGTGAAAGGCTTTTGGATGAGAATCTGGTGAGCAATCAAAAACACACAAGTTTATAGGCTTCAGGCCAAAGTATTTTAATCAGCTGAAAGCAGGGAGACACTGCCTGGCTGGTTGGTTGCCTCCGGGGACAGGGGCATCCTGCAGAGGGGCCTCCAGCTAGGGGAGGGGCAGGGAAGAAAATCTCAGGGCCAGGAAAGCGTGGGCAGTCCACTTTTGACTACTCCACTTTATGCACTTCTTTCTTTTCTCTTCTTCTCCCTTCGCTTTCTCTGTCCTTTTGACCTTTAATTTCCTTTCTTTTCTATCTTCCCCGTGGCAGCTGTGAACATGTGGATCCCTTGTGCCTGAGGTTCTGCTGGTAGCTCCTGCAGTCCGCCAGACTCCAGGCTCAAGGCTTAGGGGTGTTTCTTCCCACAGTCTTCTGGAGAGTGTACCGACAATTTCTCCACGCTCCCTGGGGTTGCTCAGCTCAGCAGAGCTGGAGAAGTGAGAGCTGCTAACCGGCTGTGGCTATGAGTCAGCATTTCTCCCCACGGACTCAGGTCTGGGGAGAGACCCTGGGAGAGGATGTGGAGGAGGCACTTTCCTTTCCCAGACTGGAGAACGGGTGTTCCCAGGGGCAGGGGACTGGGGGTAGAAGGTCGGGGTGTGAGGAGTTGTGGAGAGTGAGTGGTGTCTGGAGCATAACTGTTCTATATACACATCACTGAATTTGTTTGTGGTGACTAGAATCAGTTCTAAAATGTGTTCTTGTAAAGTCTTAGGCTCCTAAAAATCATATGAATATGGATTTTAAATATTCTCAGAAGTTTGAGAAAATATTCCTACTAACTATGACAGGGAACAAATACATACAAATTAGTTAAATAACATTGTCATGCTAAAACGTATAATGTGATTTTCAAAACATGCTAAAGAGTTAAAAAGTCTTTTTAAAATTTGTTTATTTATTTTTCATTTCTCTTCCCTGTTAGAGTGTAAAAAGTTTTTAGAAAGGTTTTTTCTTTTTTCTTGATATTTAAAATTTCTGTTTGATGCTGAGAAAAGCTTTCCACGTACTAGGCACATAATTGGTATTCAGTATTATGTGATCACAGGAAGGAAAATAAATTAAAGAGATCAGAGAGATTATTCTATATTTAAAGGACTGAGATTTTCTACTATTTTTAGCCAAAGAACAATATGCAACCTTGAGTTAAAAGATTCCTTATTACTGATTGGGAATAACCAAAAACAGTTAACTGTTTTGCAAAAACTGTACTTGCCACATATTGTCAGATGATGATGAAAAATCTAAGTTTAGGTTTGACATATAGTGAATTATGTGGCTTTCCTCAACTTGAATAAACACACTTTAAAAAATCCCACTGGTTTATTTATCTTCATGTAACTTGCTTACCTCACAAGGTTTATTTCAGCAGTCATTTAAAACCAAATTTCTGAATTCTTACATTGTATAGAAATATCCCAGGAACCATTTTTGGCTTGAACAAGGCTTTTATATTAGTTCCCCAGTCATAACAATATTTTCTTGAAGTTGCAGTGATATATTATTGAAGGTATAATAATATATTCTTGAATATATTACTGAAATTCAACTTATACGAGAATATGTTAAGAATACATGAGAATATGTTAAAGAATATATTAAATGGTGATACTACTTATATATTACTTATCACCATTTCTGGATATAGTGATATGATTTTTTTTTGTTTGTTTTTGAGACAGGGTCTCACTCTGTCACCCAAGCTGGAGTGCAGTGGCAGGAGCGCAGCTCCCTGCAACCTTGGCCTCCTGGGTTCAAGCAGTTTTCATGCCTCAACTTCTCGAGTAACTGGGACTACAGGTGTCCACCACCGCACTCGGCTAATTTTTGTATTTTTTGTAGAGACAAGGTTTCACCATGTAGGTCAGGCTGGTCTTGAACTCCTGACCTCAAGCAATCTGCCCATCTTGGCCTCCCAAAGTGCTGGGATTACAGGTGTGAGCCACCATGCCCCGCCTGGATATGATGATACGATGTTTAGTTAGTCATAGCATCTGGTGAGGACAGCTGACTAATTTAAAAATGCTTGGCACACACCTGAGCATTGTATCCTGCTGACAGTCTTCTACAGATTTGTCCTTTGGTCTAACTTAGATTTCTCTTGGTGAAGTTTAGACTCATTTCTTTTTGTTCTACCCTTAGTGGTGACTAAGAGACCAACTGTACTCCAACTTCTGAATACTGGCAGAATTCTGAAGCAGTAGCTCTTCCAAATGGGCCTAGCTTACCTCAGAGAATCAGTCTGGCCCTTGTGTCCTTGTCTCCTCTATGGAGAACATGGAGTTGCTTTTGTTTGCACTTGGTTGTAGCTTAAACCATACTGCATCACTGAGTCGTGTAATGTGTGATTCATCAGGCGTCAGGTGACAACAGTGGATTTCCCAAGCATTTTGGCCCCTCTTTGGGTGCCAAGCACCATGAGGTAAGGGAGTACTTTACAGACCCCTAGAGATCCACGGGTGCTCTAGATATAGCCATATTTCAGCCCCTGGATCCTTTGTTAGCGCCATATTAGGAGGATGTCTGTGGAAATGGCTTCTTTTCTCCACACAAGGGTTTTCTTTTTCTATTTTTAAAAATTTGGACTACTGGGCAAGAACACATCAGGAATTTTTCTGTTTAACTTGAACGCATGTGTTAAGAGGCAAGAGTATAGAAAGTGGTCTGAGACTAGAGAATCTATTGGAGTAACTAAGAGAGTTTACACCTAGGATATTGGAATGAGCTATGTCCTAGGCTATAAATCTAAGGTATCTTTGTTCTAAAATGAAACGTGACACAGACATGAGAGATGACAAAGAGTACACTTTATTGTAGAGCCATATAATACTGAGAAAATTATTTTTCTGCAAATCTCCTTGGAGATCAGGATGGGATTGAGCCTCATCTGAACCTTAAGTCATGGACAGTGAAGGAGAATTTTAGGATGGCATACAGTACAATGATCTTTAAAATGAACTGCAGGGCCAGGCACAGTGGCTCATGCCTGTAATCCCAGCACTTTGGGAGGTTGAGGTGGGTAGATCACAAGGTTAAGAGATCGAGACCATCCTGGCCAACATGGTGAAACCTTGTCTCTATTAAAAATACAAACATTAGCTGGGCATGGTGGCACGCAACTGTAGTCCCAGCTACTTGGGAGTCTGAGGCAGGAGAATCGCTTGAACCCAGGAGGTGGAGGTTGCAGTGAGCCGAGATCACACCACTGCACTCCAGCCTGGGTGACAGAACGAGACTACGTCTCAAAAAAAAAAAAAAAAAAAAAAAAGAGAAAATGAACTGCAGAACACTGATGTTCTTGGCAAAACCAAGTTGTTTTGCCACTAAGATATTGGAAAAATAAGTGTCTTTTCTTGATTTTAAGAAAAACGCTTTCCCAGAATTATGTATGCTTTTCTCCCAATACTTTTTAAAGCTTTGGTGTTTGTTTCCATACTAGAATCTAGTGTAAGAAAGATCTGACTGAGGGCACATGTTCTCAGGATCTCCTGAGGGCTGTGCCACAGGCAAAAAGATGGAATAAAATAAAATATCCGACTAAGCATAACACATTAACTTTAAAAAAACCTAAGTGTAGCAGTATTTCATAGTGTTTTACAAAGATACCGTTACTTTCATGACACCTACCACTGAAGAAGTTTGAGAAGGACCAGGTTCTAATTGTGCAACTGCCATTAACTAGCTAGCTGTCCGTGGATAAGCCTAGAGAAGCTACATAAAGGAGGAAGGATTTGAACTGGACCCTGAAAGAAAGTCAGATCTTAGAAAAGCAGAGAGGGGAGGGGGAAGTTATTTCTAATGAGAGACGAGGAGGGTAAGGAGATCAAAGACCTGAGAAGTATAAAGAATATGTGGGTAATAGAGAGGACATCTGCTTGCCATGAATTTCTCTTGAGTTTGTTTTGGCCCAAATGCAGAGCTAGTGTCTCTGTTCTCTGCTGTGACCTCACCTGGAAATGTCTATTAGTTTATCATGCCATGCTGGATTAAAGAAGAACCGCAGAGAGGGGAGTTCAGAGATTTATGTATTATATAATACATTATAATTATTTTTATTTAAATTATCAATTATTTTTATGAATTAATAAATTAGAAAAGAATCATTTGTATTATTTACATAGATATCTTCCACCTGAAGTGTGTTTGGCAATACATTCTCTCATCTTTATTTTGTCTGAACCTGTCTGTATTTTTGAAGGATTTTTAAAATTGGATATAGAATTAGACATAGAATCATAGAATTTTAGGTTATAGCTTTTTTTGCATTGTTTTTGTGAGAAATCAGTGGTATTTTAAATTATTGCTTTCCTATCTGTAATATATCCCTTTTCTCTGGGATAATATATCCCTTTTCCCATTATCATTTGTTTTCAACAACTTGATTATGATGTGTCTTAGTGTTTGATTCTGTGTATTTGTTTTACTTGTGATTCATTGAGCTTCTTAGAGCTAAGGTCTTGCAGCAATCCAGGGAGCATTTATTCAAGAAAAATGGCTGATTTTTAGTAAAAAATACAGAGCTTTGTGGTGTTTTAACTTGACCTATTACAATCCCCTCCTTCTCCAACTCCATAGTAGCCTTGAAAATCAACAGCCCATAAATCACAGTGAAAACCAGCAGGCTGGTAGCCACATGAGAGCAAAGAATAGGGTCGGAGTTACTTCAAATCCCCATTCTCAGAGACTTTTATTATTTGACTTGTCTGATTGTTCCCTGGAAGTTCCCACTAATGGGGCTGTCTTTATTTGACCTGACTCAGAGGTCATCTAATGTGAACAGGCTTTTCCTTAGGGGTATTCAAATTATGAGAAGCAAATGTTGAAATTTCAACTGCCTGAAGCACTGAATGATAGTTGTGGCAAACAGTAGGCTAACCAAAAGGCTTAAAAGGAAATGCTGGGGAATGATATGTTCATAGGGTTCTTTGAAAGACTCCAGCATATTCCTCAGAACCCAAAAGGTCACATGCATGTGTGGGGTTGTTTACAAGCCTAGAGCCCATACTCAGGAAAGGCTTCAAAGGTCCCACCTTTGGCTCTTTGCTTTTCTGGCTAGTCATGAGGTTCTGCACAAGCAGGAAGTGAAGGCTAAGGCAGAGTTATAAATGGCCTGTTTTAGCATTGCCTGTTGAAGCATGCCTAGACATACAGAGTTCTTCAGCAAAGACTGGTAAACTTATTGATTCCAGACATCTAAGGAAGTCTCTGTCTAATCATTAGCTGACCACTATGCTAACTGAGCAGAGATTTCTGTGGCAAAACGTGACAGAATAGTAATACAGACTACAGAATTAGTTCAAAAAGTCACTAAACCACTACCAATACCACCACCAGCAAACAGTAACAACCAGAAAGTATAGGGAAGGAGGGGAATTTGTATTCCAGGCTTTCCTCATTATATTAGTAAAAATATATAGTTTTCAACAGAAAATTATGAGATAAACACATAAGAAAGCATCAGGGAAAAAAAAAAGCAGACCATAGAAACTGTCCCCAAAGAAGTTTGGACTTTCTGAAAAAAAGACTATAGATTAGCTATTTTAAATATATTTCAGGAACTAAAGGAATATATGAGAACAATATCTCACCAAGTAGAGAATATTAAGTAAAAGATAGAAATGATAAAAGGGGCAAATAGAAATTACTGAGCTGAAAATTATAATAATTGAAATAAAAAATTTACTTCAGAAGGAAAGTTGAGTAAGCAGAAGGCAGAATAAGCATACTTGAAGATAAGTCAATTGAGATTCAGTCTGAGAAGCAAAAAGAAAAAAGAATGGTGAAAAATGAAAAAAACTCAGACTTATGGGACATCATCAGAAGTACCAACATATACATAATGGGAATCTCAGAAGTTCAGGAGAGAGATAGAGAAAAGAAGAAAGAATATTTTAAGAAATAATGGCCCCAAACATCCCAAATTTGAAGAAAAATAGTAATCTACATATCCCTAAAGCTCAGTGAACTCCACATAAGATAAATACCTTAAAAAAAACCCCATAGCTTGCCAGATCATAATCATACTATCAAAAGCCAAACATAAAGAGAATATGGAAAGTAGCAAGAGAGAAGTGACTCATCATTTAAAAGGGACTTTCAATAAAATCAACAGCTGATTTCTCATTGGAAACCCTGGATCCCAGAAGGCACTGAGATGATGTTTTTAAATTGTTGAAAGACAGACTGTCAAACAAGAATAAACAACTATCCTTAAAAGATGGAGGTGAAATTAAGACATTCCCAGATAAAGAAAAACAGAATGTATTACTGTCAGACCTTTCCTATAAGAAATACTACAGGGACTCCTTCAGGCTGAAATGAAATCAGACAGTAACTAAAATTCATATGGAGAAATAAAGAGCACCACCAGTAAAGGTTACAATATAAGTAAATACAAATGTTTAAATGTAGTTTTTATTTATAACTTTTTTCTAACAGAGTTAAACGATAATTGCATAAAGCAATGATTATGTAACTGTGTTGATGGGCATAAAATATATAAAGAGGTAATTTGCATGATGATAGCACAACAGTGGAAGGGAAAGTGGTGTTGAATAAGAGCAATGTTTTTATATGCTATTGAAATTAAGTTGATATTAATCTAGACTACATCATTATAAATTAAGGTATTATAATTTGCAGGGCAACTACTAAAAAAAAGTAAAAAAAATAGTGAAAGAAGAACAGAGAATTAAAATGCTATGTTAGAAAATATCTATTTAGCAACAAAAGGTTGTAATGGAGGAATAGAGGAACAAAAAAGATGTGACATATGTATATAGAAAACAAATAACTAAATTTTACCTTATCAATAAATACGTTAAATATAAACGGATTGAACATTCCAATTAAAGACAGATATTGGGAGGCAAAAAAATCATGATTAAACTATATGGCATCTACAAGAGACATACTTTAGATATAAAAACACAAAAAAGTTCAAAGTTAAAGGGTGGAAAAAGACATACCACACAAATAGTAAACAAAAGAGCAGGAGTGGCTTTGTTAGTATGAGACAGAGTAGACTGTAAGACAAAAATTGCTACTAGGTAAAAAGAAGGATATTTTGTAATGATTTAAAAGATCAGTATATCCGGAAGATGTAAGAATTTTACATAGCCGCAGAGCCCCAAAATACATGAAGCAAAACCTGACAGAATTAAAGGAAGAATTAGAAAAATCTAACAATATGTGGTCAGAGACTTTAATACTATACTATCAATAATGGATAGAACAACTAGACACAAGATCAACAATGACAGAATTGAGCAACACTATAAACCAAGTAGATATTAACAGACATCTCTAGAGCACTCCACCCCAAAAGAGCATAACATACATTCTTCTCAAAGTGCACATGGAACATGGAGCATATGTCAAGCCATATAACATCTCAATAAGTTTAAAAGGATTGAAATCATACAAAGCATGTTCTCTGACCACAATGGAATGCAATTATAAATCAGTAACAAAAAGACATTTGTGAAACTCACAAACGTGGAAATTAAACAGCACACTGCTAAATATCTAAAAGGTAAAGTAAGCAGTTACAAAGGACATTAGAAAATGCTTTGAGATGAATGAAAACAAAGACGCAACATACCAGAATTTATGGACTGCAACAAAAACAGTGCTTAAAGGGAAAGTTATAGCTATAAATGCCTATGTTAAAAAAGAAGAAAAAATCTTAATAACCTAATTGGAATAACCTAATTCCTTAAGAAACTAGAAAAAGAAAAGCATACTGAACCGAAAACAAACAAAAGAAAGGAATTAATAAATATTACAGTGGAAATAGTGGAAACAGAGGCCAGAAAAACAATAGACAAAATTAGCAAAACCAAAAGTTAGTTCTTTGAAAGATCAACAAAATTAATGAATTTTGTCTAGGTTGACCAAGAAGAGGAGAGAGAAGACTCAAATTACTGCAGTCAGGAATGAAAGGCAATACGTTACTACCAACCTTATAGAAATAAAAAGGAATATACAGGAACATTATGAATAATTGTATGTCAACAAGCTAGATAACCTAGATAAATTGGACAAATTCTTAGGCACAATCTACTGCAATAGACTCAAGAAATAGAAAATATGAGTAGATCTGTAACAAAGAAAGAGTTTGGGTAAATAATCAGAAAACCTCCCACAAAGAAAAGCCTAGGCCTGCGTGGCGTCACCAGTAAATTTTACCATATGTTTAAAGAACACCAATTATTCACAGACACTTCCAGAAAAACCACACTTACCCACTGATTCTAACACCAAAACTGGACAAAGACATTACAAAAAAAGAAAACTATAGACCAGTAATTCTTATGAGTATAAATGCAAGCATCCTCAACAAAACACAAGCAATCCAAATCCAGAAGCATATAAAAAGGCTTATATACCCATTAGTAGGTGAGATGTATTCTAGAAATGCAAGGCTGGTTCAACATGTTGAAATCAATCAATGTATGTGTCATTAATAGAATAAAGTTAAAAAAATTGTATGATCATTTCAATAGATATAGGAAAAGCATTTTACAAAATCCAGTACCCTTTCATAATAAAAACATTCAACAAACTAGGAACAGAAGGGGACTTCCTCAAACTGATAAAGAACATCTACAAAAAGTTCAAAGCTAACATTATACTTAATACTGATACTCAATAGTGATGGATTGAAAATTTCCCTCCTAAGATTAGGATCAGACAAGGATATCCGCTTTCACTGCTTTTATTTGACATTGTCCTGGAAGTTCTAGCCAGAGTACTTAGGCAAGAAAAATAAATTGGCATTCGCATTGGGAGGAAAGAATTAAAATGATCTTTCTTTGTAGATAGTATGATCTTGTATCTAATAAAAATTATTAGAGCAAATAAAGCAGTTCAGCAAATTTACAGGACACAAGATAGATATACAAAAATCAATTGTATGGTTGACCCTTCAACAATATGGGTTTGAACTGTGTGTTCACTTACGTGATTTTCTTCTTCCTCTGCCATCCCTGAGATAGCAAGACCAACACCTCCTTTTTCTTGCCTCCTCAGCTTACTTAACACGTAGACAGTAAGGATAAAGGCTTTTAAGATAATCTACTTTCATTAATGAATAATAAATATATTTTCTCTTCCTTGTGATTTTCTTTTTTATTCTTTTCTTTTTATTTTTGGAGACAGGGTCTTGCTCTGTCGCCTAGGGTGGAGTGCAGTGGTGGAATCATGGCTTACTGCAACCTTGAGCTTCTGGGCTCAAGTGATCCTCCCAACCTCAGCCTCCCCAGTAGCTGGGACTACAGGGGCATACCACCCTGCCTGGCCAATTTTTTATATATTTTTTTGTAGAGACAGGGTTTCACCATTTTGCCCAGGCTGGTCTGGAACTCCTGGGCTCAAGTAATCTGCCTGCCTTGGCCTCCCAAAGTGCTGGGATTACAGGTGTGTGCCACGACACCTGGCTAAGTTTTCTTTTTTCGTTTTTGTACAGACAGGGTCTTGCAATGTTGCCCAGGCTGGTCTTGAACTCCTTCAACAACAGGCTATTAGTAGTAGTTAAGTTTTTGGGAGTCAAAAGTTACATGCAGATTTTTGTCTGTGAGAGAGGGTCAGTACTCCAATTCCTAGTTGTTCAAAGGTCAATTGTATTTTTATACACTATCAATAAATAATTCAAAATAATTTAATAAAGCTTTTTTTTTTTTTTTTTTTTTTGACAGGGTCTACCTCTCTTGCTCAGACTGGAATGCAGTGGCACGATCTTGGCTCACTGCAAACCTCTGCCTCCCAGGTTCAAGCAATCCTCCTGCCTCAGCCTTTTGAGTAGATGGTAATACAGGTGCACACCACCCTGACTGACTAATTTTTAAATGTTTTTGTAGAGGCGAGGTCTCACTATATTGCCCAGGCTGGAAAGGAATTCCATTTAAAAGAGAATAAAAAAGAATAAAATACTTAGGAATAAATTTCACAAAGGAAGTGCAAGAGTTTTACCTTTAAAACTACAAAACATTGTTGTAATGAATTAAGGAACACCTAAATAAATGGAGCAATATTTCAGGTTTATGGATTGGAAAACTTAACATTGTTACATTGTTAAGATGGTAATTCTCTCCAATTTTATCTATAGTTTTAGTGTTATCCTTATTAAAATCTCTGGTTTTTTTCCCCCCCCAGATATTAACAAGCTTATTCTAAAATTTATATGGAAATGCAAGGGATTTAGAGTAGCCAAAACAAGATTGACAATGAAAAACAGAGATAATTCACACTTCCCAATTTTGAAATTTAATACACAGCTGCAGTAATCAAGATTATGTGGTATAAGCATAGATACAAAGATCGATGGAATAGAGCTGAGAGTCCAGAAATAAACTCAGACTTTTATGGTCAATTGATTTTTGACAAGGATGCCAAGACAATTCACTGGCAATAGAATAGTAGTTTCAACAAATCGTGTGGGAACAACGTGATATTGATATGCAAAATAATGAAGTTAGATCCTTACCTTGCACAATATGTGAAAAATAACTAAAAATAGATATCAAAAACCTAACTATGAGAGCTAAAAATATAATTCTCGTAAAAAAAATAGATACACATTTTTGTGACTTTGGATTAGGTAATGGTCTCAGATATGACAGCCAAAGTATAAGCAGACAAAATGTAGATAAATTGAACTTAATCAAAAGTTAAAACTTTTGAATTTCAAAGGACACTATCAAGAAGGTGAAAATAAACTCACATAATTGGAAAAACATTTGCAAATATTTTCACATCTGATAAAGCTGTAGCCAGAATATGAAAAACTGTTACAATTTAACAATGAAAAGGCAAATAACCCAATTTAAAAAATGGACAATACATTTGAATAGAGGTTCTTCAAAGAAGTATACAAATGACCAATAAGCACATGAAAAGATGCTGGACATCATTAGATACTGGGAAAATGAAATTCAAAACTACAATGTGATATGGCCTAGTACCCACCAGAATAGTTAAAATAGAAAAGACAAACATTAGCAAGTATTGATAAGGATGTGTAGAAGTTGGAACTTTCATACATTGTTGGTGGGAATGAAAATGTTGTAGCTACTTTGGAGAACGGTTTGGTAGTTCCTCAAAAATTTAAACACAGACTTGCTATACAACTCAACAATTCCACTCCTACATATATACCCAAGAGAACTGAAAATATATGTCCACACAAAAGCTTGTACACCAATGTCAATAGCAGCACTATTTATTATAGCCAAAAAGCAAAAACAACCGTATGTCCATCAAGCGATGACTAAAGTGTTGTATATCCATATGATGGAATATTATGCAACCATAAAAAGGAATTAAGTCTTCATATCTGCTACAACATGGGTGAACCTTGAATACATTATGCTAAGTGAAAAAAGACACATATCATATGATGCCATTTATCTGACATGTTCGGAATAGGTACATCTGTAGAGATGGAAAGCAGATTAATGGTTGATAGGGGCTGGGCAATAGGGATATAGTGAGTGACTGCTAATGGGTACTGGGTTTCATTTGGATATGATGAGAGTATTTTGGAATTTGATAGTGGTGACAGTTGTACAACTATATAAATGTATTAAAAACCACTGCATTGTATATTTTAAAGCGTCAGTTTTATGACATGTGAATTACATCTCAATTTTTAAACAACCAGTTGAGAGACAGTATACAAAATACCTGATCATTAATACTCAAAACTGTTAAGGTCATCAAAACCAAGGAAAACCTGACAACCTGTAACAACCAAGAACAGCCAAAGGAAATAACAAAAAAAATGAAATGTGGTAACCTGGATGGGATCCTGGGTTAGAAAAAGGACATTAGTGATAATTGAGGAAATTTTGGTGAAGTCTCTACTTTCATTGATAATAATGCATCAATATTGGCTCATTAATGCCGACAAATAAACCATACTAAGGGGAAGCTCATGTAACAGAACTCTGTACTACCATCATGATCATCTAATTGTTCTAAAATAAAAAGATTACTTAGAAAAAAGGCTGGCTGGGTGCGGTGGTTCGCACCTATAATCCCAGCACCTTGGGAGGACGAGGTGGAGGACCACTTGAGCTCAGGAGTTCGAGATCAGCCTGGCCAATGTGGTGAAACACCATCTCTACTAAAAATACAAAAAAAATTAGCCAGGCAAAGTAGCAGGTGCCTGTAATCCCAGTTACTTGGGAGGCTGAGGCAGCAGAACGGCTTGAACCTGGGAGGTGAAGGTTGCAGTGAATTGAGATCACACCACTACACTCCAGCCTGGGCAATAGAGCGATCCCTGTTTAAAAAAAAATAAATGGCAGAGAAAAAATATTACTAAGAGCCTGTTGGATTATTCGACATGAACTCCTAGAAATAAATACAATCTTGAAGATCCTTCTAACTTCAGAAACCTGTGATTTCTTGCATAGTTTGGCTAGTTGAGTTTTGTACTGGAAGTTCCACCAGTCAGCTTCTCAGCCAGACCTGGGTAATTTTTGTCCAGGGTGACAGGAAGCACTGAGGAAAGAGCATTCTCATCAGTGGTGTTGTGATAATATGTACACCAAACCCTCATGACACGTGCTTGTCTATGTCACAAACCTTCACATGTACCCCTAAGCCGAAAATAAAATTTAGAAAAAAAAGAGAGTCCGTTTCTCAGACCCTTCCAAACCAACATGTGTGAAACATAGTGAGTTGTCCTTTTAAACTTTTATCATATCATGTAAAGGTGATGTACTCCACAAGCAGCAGGTATTTACTGAGTGCCTGTCATGTCAGGTATCTGGGAGAGACTAGGGTGAGGCCAGGCACAAAATCACACATTCAACAGTGAATTGCATGCATGATGGATTATCATTATGATAAAGAGTATGATGAAGAACAGGATGTTTTGAGAGCATATAACAGGATTTCACCTGAGTTGGCAATTGGGGAAGGTTTCTGAGGCAGGGCAGTGAAGCCAAGAGGAAGGAGCAGTAGGTGAACCTTTGGGGGAAGATGAGGGAAGTGCTTTTCCAGCAGGAGGAATGGCATTGGGATGTTCCCATATCTGAAGCGGGCAAGGAGTTGGGAGGAACTGACAAAAGACCACTGAGGCCTGAGGTGTGGAGGCAGGTGCTGCATGGGCAGTTGGAGAGGGAAGATGCAAGATTAAGCTGAGAAGTACAAAGGGAGCTAGGAAGGCTTTGAAAACTTTTAAGCATGGAGGTGTCTGGGCTAGATCTGTATTAAAAACAATACTCTGGGCCAGATGCAGTGGCTCACACCTGTAATCCCAGCACTTTAGGAGGCTGAGGCAGGAGGATTGCTCAAGCCCAGGAGTCTGAGACCAGCTTGAGCATAACAGTGAGACCCTGTGGTGTGCACCTGTAGTCCCAGCCACTCGGGAGGCTGGGAGGATCCTTTGTGACCAGGAGTTGAAGGCTGCAGTGAGCTATGACCATGCCACTGTACACCTGGGTGACAAAGTAAGACTCTGTCTCAAAATAAACAAATGATACTCTGAATGCAGCATATGGAATGGATTTTGGAAGCAGTGGTGGAGTGGGGGACCAGTGAAAAGGCTGATACTGAAGGCAAAAAGTGATGGGGTGGTGGTGGTGGACAGAAGTTGAGTTGAGAACAAAATTAAGAGGTTGAATTAACAAAAAAGTTTATGGAGGATAAAGAATATAATTTATAGATACTGATAACATAAATATAGAGGTAGCTGTATGAAAAAAACAACCTAAAGTATTTTTTAAAAAACGAAAGACAAAACCACCAACTAAAACAACCAACTAATCCACCTAAGATTAAATTAAAACCAAGACCAAGGTCTGGAAAGAAAAAAAAGAAAAAGATCAGCTTTAACATTTGAATACATGGTATTATTAAGACACAATTGTTCCTTCAAAATAGTGCCTACAGTATCTTTCAAAAAGTTGCCTTTCTCTTTTTTCAAATCGTGTAAGATGTGTCATATAAGATTTGGGTGTTTTCCCTTTGCCGATGGTTGGAGAGTGGTGATGTGTCTCGCAAAGTTAGACCACAGAGAACATCAATTTGAAACTTTCGGAGGTAGCCCTAGCTCAGCTGCCAGTGACCAGTGAGATGGATTCAGAATGCTGTCCCAGTGAGGGTACTCAGTGACAACGCAGGTCAGAGGCAGGGCCGGCTGCGACTCCACAGACAGACTCACAGCCACAGCGTCTACAATACACACAGCTGCTGCCTGGCTGCATGACAAAGGTGTCTCAGCAGAAGCATTTTGGCTGTCTGAAATACAGCCTTTGCACAATCCTGAGACTATATTTTACAAGTTCATTTTCTAACATCCAGGCACGCTTTTATGGCATCTGGAGCGTTTTGCTGAATGACTTGCTAGTGCACTGCTGACCAGACAGCACATTTCCAGATTTAGATTATAAGAGAAAAACAGCAAGTGGTAAGTTCAGCTGCAGGTCAATGGATACTTATACTACAGTTCCCTCACTGAGCACTGGGCTACTTTATCCCATGGGGACCAATCCTGTAAAGCATATTCAACAGAGATGGCCCTAGGTGTTTGCTTTTATGGTTGTTAGCCACATTCACACTGGGAACGTGCTGTTATCACATTGTAAACATTATTCTTAATATCAGAAAGAAAATTGGGGGGAGTGTTAAGAATTGACATGCACAAACTGATAGAATTGCCAGTGGACGTTCTTATTTTCTGAACATTTATGAGCTGCAGGAGGTAGGTGCAGCCTGTAAAACAAAGGTGATGAGAAACCTTAACCATTGTTTATTGATTTTATTTCAAACTGTGTACATCTTACATGTTTTAGGTTCTTGGTAATGTTGGCATAATTTGGAGGGGACGTAATGATGTTCGCTGACAAATAGCTTTCTAAAAAGTCAGGAGTTCGTATATCGTTCTGCATTGATCAAAGCCTTTCAGACCTTTCAAAGCATTATTAGACTTACTACTTAAAATTTTTGTCCAGCTTATTCAATTTTACTTTAAAGAAGAAGGGAGGGTTAAAAAAATAGTAGTATTAAATATGTGAAATCTTATTTTTAAATGATGGCTGTCAGCAAGTGTGCCCTCAATGAGAACAAACATTTTTATACATTTGTACTAGAGATGCCCAGTATTGCTTGCTCACCCGCAGTTCCCTGTTGTCCTTAATAATCGTGTTATATACAACACAATTTCACCCTGTCTGTTCCTTCAACCTACCCCTGTTCCATACCTTCCTGAGCTATTAGACTTGGGTGGTCCCTTGACTTCACATCCAGAAATGTCTACAGCCCAGACTGACCAGTTACCGGGTTCTGTGTGCACTGGCCTACACAGAGTCCTTCAGAATCAGAAGATGGGAAACTGAAGCCTAGGCCAGCCAGCCAAAAAGATCATAGGTAGACTGATAGCTAAGGCAGCCATTTTGGTCACGTGCAAGAAATCAGTTGGTAAAGGGAAAAAAACGAAACTCACATGTAGAGAGAGATGTGATTAAAGAAAGAAAAGAAGTAAGTAACTGCTTAGGATCCTGATAATTTCTGAGTCAGACCTAGGCTATTTATCTTTAAAATAAATCTACTTTTTCCTTGAGGTAACCTGAATGAGGCTCAATCTTTACAGCCAAAGAAAAATTGTGCTTATCAGTGATGTTTGCCTGTGGCAGGTGAATGTTAAAAACTGGCAGGAGAGACAAATCCAGTGGGAAATCAAGTTCAGGTAGGAAATTTGGTTTTAAACTATAGAGAATATTTAAGATTGCTACTTCCTTATTCAGACCTGGTCACTATGTGGCAATCAACATTACTCCCATTTATCCAAGGCATAGCTGTATATAAGTTTTGTCTCACCTTGGGTGAGATTTCCTTAAAATAAAATACTATGATCATAATGGCTTACTAATGCTTTGGCTTTCATAAAACAAAACAACAACTATGCAAAACCTACCTGTGTCCTCTGTGGTTGGATTGAAAAAAAGGGGTAGGTTGTGAAATTAAGCTGAGGATGTGACCATGTGTCTGATGACTAAGATGGAACCCATGTAGGAGTTGAGTCAGTAATAACATGCCTCTTGCTGCAGCTCAAGTTGCCTGCAAACCCCCACGCTTTTTAGCAAATATTATTTTGAATGTCAGAGTGCACAGAGCCGTTCTCTAGGGTTGGGCTAAATTTGACTCTGTGGGAGAATAAACCTAGAATTCCAAATGTGGTGATCCCAACAGAGTATGTGATGCAAGACCATTTTTCTACTTGTGCCGGGTGGGTTTGTTCAAATCTCACACAGAAATGAGAGATGCCAGATGGGGTGTTGACTTGCCCCAAACATAAGGTAGTAATTTAGGTTTTATTTTAAATAAGAATTAGAGTCTGGGTAATCCAAAATTTTAATTTAAGAAGGAGCCTGGGAGAATGGCAGAAGACAAGAGCTAGGCAGCCCTGTGAAGAAGGGTCAGGAGTGGAGGGATGAGGCCTCGTGTGCTTCAGTCCAGTTCTGGAAGAGCTGCTTTGTAGTAAAAAAGAGGCAACTCTGAATCTGTGTCTTAATATGGTTTTGTAGAAAAGGCTAAAGGTGATTCTGGGTGCTGTGATTTGAAGTAGTAGTTTCTTTCTTTAACATGCAGATGATAGGGTAAACTTTAATGATTACAGCATTATAAGCTGACTGCAGTGTTTAAACACTGACCCAGTTTCAGCAGTGACCTAATAAGGGTGGCCTGGAAGAAGGGGGGGCTCAGGGGCAGCTTGGAAGAAATAGGTCAAAAGGATTTCTCCCAGTTCTTCTCAGGCAGACACAATGGGACTTGGCATTCTTTATGCAAAGCCCGGCGGTTGCATGAAGAATTTTCTCCTGAAATGCTCCTCTGTGCAATTTACTCTTGGTTCAAGTTGATGCTTGTGATGCTGGGTCATTCTTTTGGTTTGAGGAGGATGCACAGTGTATTCATTCAACAAATATTTATTGAGCACCTACTATATCTGAGCACCATGTGGATGGCTGAGAATACAGTAGTGAATAAAACAGTCTCTGTTCTCATGGAGTTTACTTTCTAGTGGAGAAAAGCCTGAGTTCAAATCCTGACTCAATCAGTTATCAGCTTGGTGAATTACTTAACCTTGGGTAAGTTAACCTATCTGTCCCTTTGGTTTCTATATCTGTAAAATGGGATGACAAAATTGTACTTACTCCATAAGACTGTCATGAGGATTAAATTGAGGCCACACATGTAAAGAGCTTACAACAATGCATGCTTCATAGTAAGGACTTCATATAAACAATTACATGTCAAAGTGAGTGAATGAGCTTTAGTTGTCCAAAGATGGAAGAACAATGAAAACATTCATATGGAATTCTCATGGGTCTGGAATAAGCAAGGCCTTCTACTGAATATGGCTATCACTTGTGGAGTTCAAAATGTGTGAAAAGTCAGGAGACCCAGAAACCATCATTTAAGCAAACAGCCTTTGAAACAGAACCCTGACTTTAGCTATGACATTCATATTCTTACGCCAAGAGAGATCCTGCATAGAATTAGTAGGTAATATTAAAACTTTGGTTCTTTTTAGGGAGGGAGATGTTACCCTTGCCCCAGTGGAAGATTTGTCATGTCAATTTGCTGGTGGGCTCCCTGGGGTTGTGAGACATTGACACCACATTATACTTTGCATGGGGAAGAGTGATTTGCTAACTCAGTTTTTATATGATATCCTGAGAAATCTGTGATTTCTCATCCTGCTGTTAACGTACATTAGACTGTTGGAGCTGACCTGTCACTCCACCACCTCTCAGCTCAATTTCTTTATCTGTAAAACAAAAGAAGCTGAAAGAGTGACCTTTGGTTAAAGCAGCAGGACCCTAGGAACCAATCCTCCATAAATTTATGTCCACATAGCTGAGATACTTGCAATATTGCATCCCAGATATCAAAGCACACATATCTCACTTTAAGTTGATGCTTACTCATACCTGGAGTAGATGCTGATGGGTGTTGGTTCTGTTATGTCTATAGACACGATGCTCTTTAAATAGAAAGGCATTTGTTCATCCCACATGCTTCAGTTTGTATGGTCTGCTCCTTTGAGATTTCCAAATATGGCTCTGGAGAAAATGGGTACATATTCTTTCTTTTTGGAGCAAAGGTTTTTTGGAACAAGGGCCATGTTGCTGTTGAAAATGTTATATTGGGTCTCATGGCAATTCCTTTATTGCTTTCTTGACCCTGTGTCATTTAGGGGGTGTCAAAAACCACATGGTGCTTCTGAGCCCTACAATTTTTGCATTTAGGTCTCTGATTTAGCTGACAGATGTTGAAACACAGATATAGCCAGATAACTCCCCCGTGACAACACAGATGCAAAAACTGAAAAGTGCGGTTACTCCAGCCTGGGGAGGGATTATATTGGATATTCAAAATTTTCCCTACTGATAGCCCTTACATTTTTCTTGTGTTTCTGTTAGGCTAGTGTGGCTTAGGTTAGAGGAAACTGAGTCTCTTTCCTTCTGGTTGATTTGATCATTCATTTCCTCAAGAAAATGTGCCAACCTGGAGTTCAGGAGACCCTGAGAATATTAACAATAACAACAGACTCAAGACTCTTTTGTCAGGGCTCTGACAGAGCAACTTTGGCTCTGAAGAGAAATAAAACAAAAAGGATCTGAGATCTGGAGGGAAATTTCATTGGGACTTACCCAGTCATTTTATGGATTAGGAAATATGAGGCCTACAGTGACTTTCTCAAGGTCACACATAGGAGTAACAGAACCAGGGCTAGATCTAGGTCTCCTAATTTGCAATTGAGTCTTTCCCCATTGGGTTCTGGCCTCTCGTGTGTCCCCTGCATCTCCCTGAGGTTTACCCTTGAGATTGGTGTTGGGGACAGGAACACATGGTGGAGGCTTCTGTAGGACCTCTGGCTCTCTCCTGTCTTGGGCATGCCTCATCTCAGCCCATTGCCTTTGGGGATGTGCTAGCCACAAACATAGTGAGTTAAATTCTTGGACTATCAGATACAGCTCAGACTTTCAAGTTGATAAATAAAGAAACTGAGGTTCAAAGAGGGAATGTGACTTACTCAGCAATTCAGAAAATCAATTAACAAATAATTATGGAGCACTTAGGAGGTGCCAGGCCTGTGGAAACTGCTGGTTGGTGGGTGGGTGTGTGGGTGGGGGCGGGGGGCAGCATTTGACTAAGAATAAGACAGACGGGTTCTTACCCTGGAAGAATTTACCATCCAGGAACAAGAGAGCAAACAAACAGCCACAAGTGGGAGGAGTATTTCGAAGCGTGGAGTCCCCTTGGAGAACTTGACCTAGTCTGACAGTCAGGAGCAGACTCGAATCTTCCGTTCCCTCTGTCAAGATGCTTTGTCTCTCTGGGTCTTGCTGACTTGAATGTGTGTGGAGAGTTCAAAGCCAGAAAAGGATACGTTTGAGGTAACCTGCTTTCCTACCCTATTTAGATCTTTAGGTTAGTTTTAAAAATGTTTCCCTTTTGTATAAGGTTATTTTGATGCTTGTAGACCCTGTCATTACCCTATTATTTATTACACTGAAGAATCTATTTAAATATTGGCCTCACCACAGGCCACCCGCAAAATGGGCCAGTTCTTAGGGCTCATAGGGGAACTATGACCCAGAGTGTACCCCTAAGGAAAAGCCACAGTCTCCATGGCTTCTGGTTGCCTCCAAACAGAAATCTAAAAGCCCACTGATGAGTTTGTGACAATTGGCAATTTAGCAATTGCCAGCCTTTGCCTAGACTACCATCATGTGTCCTGGGAAGATGCCCCCTTCCTGATCCACAGACCTCTTTTCTCCATGTTGTATTTCTCAGGCTTTGGAACTTTTCTAGATGACAGTTGTTTTGCTCGCTAAAAGGGAGGGTAGGATGCCTTTCTCTGAGCCATGTTCCCCTGCCCCTTTCAGAGCCCGCCTCTTTCTGACCAGCTCCACCCGCCCCTCCAGCAGCCCCACCACCCTGTGTACCAGCTGCAACTGGTTTTGTGTGTGATTATGTATTTAAAACAATTTGTGTTCCTGTCTCTTTTCATTGTGTGCGTCCTCTCTACTCTTCTGGATTACAAGTGTCCTGAGAAGGGGGGTTGAGGCTCCTATTTCCTGTAGGGCTTAGATTACTGAGAGCGCAGTTGGCTGACGGCTGGGCAGACTGAACCCTGCTGTTCAAAGGCAGATGGGAGAGCCGGGGCGGGGGATCTGAGCCACCAGCCAAGTGGTCCAGAGCAGTTGTCTGAGGCAGGACACCAGGCTGCAACACTAATTTTCCATGTGACTTTATTTTATTTTATTTTATTTTATTTTTGAGACAGGGTCTCCCTCTGTCGCCTAGGCTGGAGTTCAGTGGCACGATCTCGGCTCACTGCAACCTCCACCTCCTGGGTTCAAGCAATTCTCCTGCCTCAGCTTCCTGAGTAGCTGGGATTACAGGCATGCACCAACACGACCAGCTAATTTTTGTATTTTTAGTAGAGACAGAGTTTCACTATGTTGGCCAGGCTGGTCTTGAACTCCTGACCGCAAGCAATCTGCCTGCCTCGGCCTCCCAAAGTGCTGGGGTTACAGGCGTGAGCCAGAGCACTCAGCCTCCATGTGACTTTAGATTTCAGTTTCCTTGTCTATCCTAGTGTCTCCTCACCTCGGGATCCTGTGGTGTGATGTCTGGGAGAGTACCCTGAACTTAGTACTTGAAGTATTAAGACTATGTCATAAAGTCTCATTCTTAGACCCTGTCGAGTATGTGTAGGGCCAGAAAATGTCCTTTAGGCTTCTTTGAGTTGGGTCCGGATCCTGAACCACTAGGTTTTAATCCTTGTCCTCATCAGAGGGACAGACAGTATTGACTGACCCAGGGGACAGAGTCAACATAGCTGTGGGCACTGGCAAGAGAGGAGGCTCTCAAATAAGAAACAATGGCATGAAAATGTTTTAACATTTGATATATATATATATATATAATAGTTAATACACATACTTGTATGTTTTTGTGTATGTTCACGTGTGCATGTGTATGTATATGAAAGCATCAAAATTGATATATACCATAGGGAAACCCAAAACTTGGTAAGATTTAATTTTACCTGTTTTACAGTCTAAATCTTAAAACTGTTTGCAATTTTAATTATCAACGAGGAATGGGCATAATAATCTGTTCAGTGCTCAGGGGCTCTGAAGGCCTTAAATTATTGATGTAGGAACTGTCCCTCCAACCCAGAGTGCCAGGGTTTTGCTTGCCACCTCTTCTGATCTGTCCTCACCTTCTCCGTGTTTTCCATTGGTGAAGATACATCTATGTCTCAGCTCAAGCCCTGCTCCCATTGCATTGAAACAGGGTGTAGCTGTAAACACTGTCCACACTCAAGAAAGGGTGATGCCAGACTCAGAAAGCCTTGGGGAAGAGAATGCTCATCCCCTCTAGATGAAAGAAATCCTGGAGTGAGGCCAGGTGGAGTATCCTCAATTCATTCCTGATGTGTCATTTGTCCACAGCAGAGCAAATTATGGCTGCCTTTTATGGGTATTTGAAAGGCCAAAGGCAGCGATCCACTCTCAGTATATACCCCAAAGAATTGAAAGCAGGGTCTTGAAGAGATATTTACATACTCATGTTCACAGTAGCATTATTCACAATAGCCAAGACTTAGAAGCAACCCAAATGTTCATTGACAGATGAGTGGATAAGCAAAATATGGTATGTACATATTCCATACATATGTCTACATTGGGATAAGTGAATTAACCAGTCATAAAAAGATGAAAACTGTAGGATTCTAGTTGTATGAGGTACATAGAATCGTCAAATTCATAGAAACAGAAAGTGGAACAATGATTGCTTGGGGTTGTGGGGAGGAGGGAATGGAGGGTTATTGCTTAATGGATGTGGAGTTTCAGCTTTGCAAGATAAAAAGAGTTCTGAAGATTGGTTGCACAACAGTGTGAATGTACTTAACACTACTGAACTGTACACTTAAAAATGGTTAAGATGGTGAATTTTATTTTAAAGGTATTTTACCACAATTAAAAACAAACAAATCCTAATGCCCGGGCTGCACCACAGACCAATTAAATCAGAATCTCTGTGGGTGGCTTTCAGATATCCTTATTTTTTCAATTTCCTCAGGCTAAACCAAGGTGGAGAACCACTGGACCAGAGGCAGGAAATGCAATCTTGAGGTGGTAGCTGTAAACCAGGGGTGAAATGAAAAGAATGGAATCACAGAGAATAAAACAAATTGGATGGTTTGCACAGTCAGTCTTCAGTGATAGATCAGATATGGAAAGAAGGAAAGAAGAAGGAAAAAGAAAAATAATGGATCAAGGAGGTTTCCAAGGGCCTAGACTAAATTGTGGATTTATGGAAAAACTGAATGTTTGTGGTAGGTGTTGGGAGTGATTATTTATTTTAGTTTATGGTAATACAGGTAGAAATTTCTTAGAGGCAGCTGGAAATTTTCATAGCCAAAATTATTCATGTGTTTCCCTTGTAGAAGTCAGAGTTTCATTTTACAGTAAAAATGAACTTAAAAAAATTCGTTCATTTATTTGTTTCTTTTTAAGTGTTTAATTGTTAGAGGCAGCTGGAAATTTTCATACTCAAAATTATTTATACATTTCCCCCGTAGAAGCCAGAGTTTCATTTACATTAAAAATTAACTTTAAAAAAATATTTGTTTCTTTATTTGTTTCTTTTTAGGTATTTAACTGACAGATAAAGAATCAATACATTAAAATTATACAACATGATGATTTGATATAAGTATACATTGTAGTGATTATCATAATCAAATTAATGAACACATTCATCACCACCCATGCTGTTCATTAGATCCCCAGACCTTGTTCATCTTATAACTGAAAGTTCGTGCCCTTTGATCAACATCCTCCCTCTTTCTCCAGTCCCCGGGCCCTGACAGCCAGCATTTTACTGTCTGTTTCTATGAGTCTGACTTTTTTAGATTCTACATGTAAGTGGGATTATATGGTATTTGCCTTTCTGTGTCTGGCTCATTTGACTTAGCATAATGTCTTCCAGGTTCATCCATGTTGTTGCAAATGACAGGAATTCCTTCTTTTCATGGCAGAATAATATTCGATTGCATATATGTATCTTTATCCATTCATCTGCTGATAGATGCTTAGGTTCATCCTCTATCTTGGGTATTTTGAATAATGCTGCATTGAACATATGAATGCAGATTTTTTTGAGATATTGATTTCATTTTCTTTGTATATTTTTATCCAAAAAACCCCAAAACAACAATAACAACAAAGGAAGAAAATTTGCCCAGCGAGCATTATATCTTCAGGAGCCAAGAATAAACCTAGTTTCAGAGCTTCTTTTGGCAAAGCCATGAAGTTGGAGAGCTTTATCTGTGGCAACCCTTCTCTTGCTGTCTCCTACCTGCCTCTGAATGTTCTATGGGCCTCCCCTTTCTCAGGATCCCATTCAAGTCACGTTGCCCTGTTCCTCCTCTCTTTCTAGAAATTCCTGGTAAACAGGTAAATCCCATAGTAAACATATTTGCACGAAGGCAATAGAAACTCCCACACTATTTTTTCTAACAGCATTCACATTTTAAAAATAAACAAAATGAAGAGATCAATAGTTAATATAAAAGAATAAATCTAGAATTTTGATATTTCAGGAAGGAGAAATTTTGGATAAGATTGCCATTCTCTGGCCTCTTGGAAGTACCTCTGTAAACAGTTCTGCTTAGGTGTTCAGACCTTGGTGGGCAAGTGGGGGATTCAGTGATTTGCATGGGCTCAGAGAGGCAGATGGGTGCTGGGAGGAGGTTACCGAGTCACATACGTGGTCTAGACATCTGGATGATGGGAAACAAAAGTCATGTATGACATTAAATATATCACCTTCCAGTGTCACTAAGTCATGTTTTCTGAGCAGAGCAGAGTCACAGCTCTGCACTTTACCCTACAGTATTCAGCAGACCAAGGATTTAAGGAAGAACTTAAAAAGTGTCCTTCAGATGCCTTCATCACAGTGCATGAAATTGCATGCTGTGACTTCAAGCCTTTGTCATGTTTACTGATATGGTTTGACTCTGTCCCCACCCAAATCTCAACTTGAATTGTATCTCCCAGAATTCCCACGTGTTTTTGGAGGGACCCACAGGGAGGTAATTGAATTATGGGGGCCAGTCTTTCCTGTGCTATTCTCGTGATCTTGAATAAATCTCATGAGATCTGATGGGTTTATCAGGGGTTTCCACTTTTGCTTCTTCCTCATTCTTCTCTTGTTACTGCCATTTGTCTCCTACCATGATTCTGAGGCCTCCCCAGCCATGTGGAACTGTAAGCCCAATTAAACCTCTTTTTGTTCCCTGTTTCGGGTGTGTCTTTATCAGCAGTGTGAAAATGGACAAATACAATAAATTGGTACCAGTGCAGTGGGGCGTTGCTGAAAAGATACACAAAAATGTGGAAGCAACTTTGGAACTGGGTAACAGGCAGAGGTTGGAATAGTTTGGAGGGCTCAGAAGATAAGAAAATGTTGGGAAGTTTGGAACCTCCTGGAGACTTCTTGAATGGTTTTGACAAAAATGCTGATAGTAATATGAACAATGAGGTCCATGAGGTCCATGGTGAGGTGGTCTCAGATGGAGATGAGGAACTTGTTGGGAACTGAAGCAAAGGTGACTCTTGTTATGTTTTAGCAAAGAGACTGGTGGCATTTTATTCCTGCCCTAGAGATTTGTGGAGCTTTGAACTTGAAAGAGACAACTTAGGGTATCTGGTGGAAGAAATTTCTAAGCAGCAAAGCATTCAAAAGGTGACTTGGGTGCTATTAAAAGCATTCTGTTTTAAAAGGGAAACAGAGGATAAAAGTTCAGAAAATTTGCAGCCTGACAATGCAGTAGAAAAGAAAAACCCATTTTTCTGAGGTGAAATTTAAGGCAGTTGCAGAAATTTGCGTAAGTAGCAAGGAACCTGTTAATCCCCAAGACCATGGGGGAAATGTCTCCAGGCCATGTCAGAGACCTTCATGGCAGCCCTTCCCATCACAGGCCCGGGGGCCCAGGAGGAAAAAGTGGTTTCACGGGCCAGGCCCGGGGTCCCCATGCCGTATACAGCCTAGGTACTTGGTGCCCTGTGTCCCAGCCGCTCCAGCCTTTTCTGAAAAAGGCCAACGTAGAGCTCGGGCTGTGGCTTCCAAGGGTGGAAACCCCAAGCCTTGGCAACTTCCACGTGGTGTTGAGCCTGTGGGTGCACAGAAGTCAAGAATTGAGATTTGGCAACCTCTGCCTAGATTTCAGATGTATGGAAATGCCTGGATGCCCAGGCAGAAGTTTGCTGCAGGGGCAGGGCCCTCATGGAGAACCTCTGCTAGGGCAGTGAGGAAGGGAAATGTGGGGTTGGAGCCCCCACACAAAGTCCCTACTGGGGCACTGCCTAATGAAGCTGTGAGAAGAGGACCACCATCCTCCAGACACCAGAATGGTAGATCCACCATCAGCTTGCACTGTGCACCCAGAAAAGCTGCAGACACTCAACACCAGCCTGTGAAAGCAGCCAGGAAGGAGGCTGTACCCTGCAAAGCCACAGGGGTGGAATTTCCCAAGACCATGGGAACCCATCTCTTGCAACAGTGTGACCTGGATGTGAGACCTGGAGTCAAAGGAGATCATTTTGGAGCTTTAAAATTTGACTACTCCACTGGATTGAGGACTTGCATGGGTCCTGTAACCCCTTTGTTTTGGCCAATTTCTTCCATTTGGAATGACTGCATTTACCCAATACCTGTACCCCCATTGTATCTGGGAAGTAACTAGCTTGCTTTTGATTTTACAGGCTCATATGTGGAAGGGGCTTGCCTTGTCTCAGATGAGACTTTTGACTGTGGACTTTTGGGTAAATGCTGAAATGAGTTAAGACTTTGGGGGACTGTTGGGAAGGCATGATTAGTTTTGAAATGTGAGAACGTGAGATTTGGAGGGGTCGGGATGGAATGATATTATTTGGCTGTGTCCCCACCCAAATCTCAACTTGAATTATATCTCCTAGAATTCCCACATGTTGTGGGAGGAACCCAGGGGGAGGTAATTGAATCATGGGGGTTGGTCTTTCCCATGCTATTCTCATGATAGTGAATAAGTCTCACAAGATCTGATGAGTTTATCAGGGGTTTCCACTTTTGCTTCTTCCTAAGTTTTCTCTTGCTGCCACCATGTAAGAAGTGTCTTTTGCAGGCGTGGTGGCTCACGCCTGTAATCCCAGCACTTTGGGAGCCCAAGGCAGGCAGATCACCAGATCAGGAGTTCGAGACCAGCGTGGCCAACATGGTGAAACACTGTCTCTACTAAAAGTACAAAAATTAGCTGAGTGTGGTGGCACATGCCTTTAATCCCAGCTACTCAGGAGGCTGAGGCAGGAGAATCACTTGAACCCAGGAGGCAGAGGTTGCAGTGAGCTGAGATCGCACCATTACACTCCAGCCTGGGTGACAGAGTGAGACTCTGTCCCTTTTGCCTTCTGTCATGATTCTGAGGCCTTCCCAGCCATGTGGAATTGTAAGTCCAATTAAACCTCTTTTTGTTCCCAGTTTCGGGTGAGTCTTTATCAGCAGTGTGAAAAATGGATTAATACATTTACTTTGGACAATTTAAGCAGGAAAGTTCAGGCTTAATGAGGATAAGAAGAAAGAGACAAAGCTCCTGAAAAAGCATGTAGAGTTGTTGAGCTTTTATCTCTCTTTCTGGTTCAGCATCTGGCATAGTAGGTGCTGGATAGATACTTGTTGAATGAATGGAGGTATAGTAGAAGTAGCTTCTCTGGGATTAATTTTACGGTTTGTAGTTTTGTTGCACTATGTATGGGTGGCATGCTGAAGGAAAACCCTGAAGGCCTAGATTCCAGTCCCATTTTCGCCACTCATTACTTCTGTGACTTTGGCCCAGACACTTTGGCTTCTCTGGATCTCATTTCCTACTTGTAAAACGGGAACAATGATGCTGTCCTTCTCATGCACATGGTTGTTACTTGCATTAAATGAGATAATGGGCATGAAAGCAATGGAAAACTCTCAGGTACTCTACAAATATAGAATACAATCATTTTGAAAGCACCTGGCTTTGTAGACAACTGTGTGAACTAATGTGTATTGATCAAGACATGTGTCTCGTTAAGTAAAAACTGAAAGTAAAACTCATACACTTAAGATGTGAAAATAAACTCAGCATCAGGCATAACGCTAATTTCAAAAAGTGGTATATTAATTTCAAGTAGGAAATTAAAACAGTAAAACTGCGAAGTGAAAAGTGTTCCACATTGATGCCTCTGACCTACTCCTGATGTCCAACATGTTTATAATTCTCCCTAACTCATTTCTATCAGGTTAAAACCCATTAGTATTTGTGAACAAACACAGAGTTTCTACCATGCACTGGGCACTATTAGGTACTAGGTGTCAGGGGATGTTTCTATTGCTGTTCTTAGGCCTATTGCTGGTTTACTTGGCCAGTGGTTGCTGGCTTTGCCAGTGTGTGTATGTATGTGTGTGTGTTACTTATCACAAGTTTCATTAGCTTGACAAAGAGCTGTGTATATTCATTTACATGACAAATGCTTTTTTTGGATTAACAACTCTAATAAGTACAGGGTATGCAGAAACTGTGTGCATATTTTTCTACCTGCAGTCCTAGTCTTAAATATGTTTCTTAATAGCTATTGAATATAAATTTAATATTAGCTGGATGCATAAAGTATGAGTTACTGAATTCTCTTGAAAATAGACATAGCTTTGTTACAGCATAGAAAACTGAGCTGACCTCTTACTAGATTGGCTAAAATGAGTTCTGATTAAACATTTTGTAATGGTTTATAAGGTTTGCTTCTCTATAGTATATTAAAAGGTTTGTTTACATGTTGACTGTAAGTTTGGTAAAAATGACAAAGTGGCTTACACTTTTTGATGATGTTCATTTTCCCCAAAAGTACAGCTAAAGCTTTATCATTACAATGAGAGTTCAGAAAAGGCAAATGACCACCTCTTTTTTCAAACCAATATGTCTCTGTGCAGTAATTTTCTTGTGGCAAGTGGCATAATCTGGGTCAAGGTAGTGATAAAACTCAGATACATTTCAAGAAAGTGAGTAAACATACTAATGACAATATTCGTATATTACATGCATCTGCTGCTTATGTACTTAAAAAAACTAAATAGGAAAATCTTACTCATCTCTGTAGAAAAACAGGGTAGAGATTACAGCTTGGGGACTTCGTGATATTTTGTCTGTGTGCAGTTTGTCAAAAGGCAATTTATCTAAAGCTGGAAAAGGATATGGTTTGGCTGAGTAAACTGTGGAGTGATGCGAGTGATACGTAACGATAAAAATGCTTAGGGGAATTTTCGGGGCGCTCAAGTCAAGTGTACAGTGCTGTGTGGGTGTAAAAAACAGACTTCTCTCTCTGTGAAAGTTGCTGACATTTTATACCACATGCTGGACCGTTAAATCACAATTTACGTGGTCACTTGTAAATATGCCTGGTGGTGGAGGGCAAGCTTGTTTGTGCACACTTTGACATGCTTCCCTGTCGTGTGCCTCTCCCCTTTTAAAATTGCACTGGATACTTTTGTTCTGGAATCTGTGGCTGTCTAATCTGAGAGCAGTTTGGGTGAGAATTCTGGAACTGATTTTGTTTCATAGGTGCTCCCTGAGGGGAGGTTTGAAGGATAATGCAGGAAAGCAAGCCTTCCAATCCTCCAATTAAAGTTCTCTAACTTGCTATTAACATAATTTCAGTCTTGCTAGAATGCCTGAAATTCTGACATGAAGGGATTCCTTCCTCCACCACTGGGATTTGGAAGTCTCTAGGATGTTTGAATGGGGCAAATGATTTAAACTCATTTTCAGTCTCCTCATTGGTAAAATGGGGCTCATACTTATTAAAGAGGATTTTGTGGAGCTCAAATGAGACAATGCAAGTCAAGTACTTGATATATACTTAATAGTGACAAACATAGTGATATATATATTAATAGTGATAGTTACTGCAATTTTTCTTTTTGTTAGGGGAAAGAGGCGGACAGACAGGCCTTTAACATAGTGGAGGATTTGTTTCCCTTCCAAGTAGACTTGGAGGATTACAGAGTTGATGCTCAAAGAGAAAGCTTTGTCTTCCACTGCTTAAGAGGGTTTCTTGGAGAGGGTCAGCAAGAGAAACATAAAATGAGATGTGGAAAGGGGATGGGGAGGGAGACTGCATACTAATGTGCTTCATTTCCAAGTGCTTTAACTTTTCTAAGCACTAAGTCATCTGCTGACTTGTTTTCATAATATATGGGTAAAGTTGGCAGGGTGGGTATCCCTTTCTACAGGTAAGGAAACTAGAGTGTGGACAGATAAACTCACCTGTTGTCACACAACAAATCAGTGATACGATTGGGATTAGGACCCATGTCTCAGACCGTGAGCACAGCACTCTCTCTATTAGGTGACATTCTCAGAGTTCAATAATTTCTTTCACAGTTTTGTGTTCAGACCTGGGGTCCCCATTGCTGAGCCTATTATTGGCACCTTACAAAATATCATGTGTGCGAAAAGTTGTAATCTCCTGGTCCAAAGGACTACTTTCAGCTGGAGATGGTTGGAGTTGTAGTATCTGAGTTAGATAAGTGTTCACTTCATGGTCATGGGTGGAGGTCCTTCTTGGACTTGGGCCAGCAAGAATCATTGACCAGGAAGGTCACACAAGGCCTGAGTCCTTTCTAATACCATCTGTGCACTGTATTTCAGGGCCTAGTGGCTGCGTTGAAAGGAATGGAAAGGAGTTGCTAGTTATGTTGAGAAGTACCAGGAAAGTGTGATTTCTTCCTCCTGTATTCCCTCTTCCCTCCCTCATTTTTTCACTTTATTGATACAAAATAATCCCAAAAGATCAGAGAGTGGTTTTATAGATGTTAAACCACTGTGTTATGACTTCAACTACAAAGCCCTTGGGGGCATTAGATTTCCTAATGTTTTGGGGTAGCTGCAAAATTTAATTTTAGGTAGAAAAGGGTTAACTTAGGGGCAATGTAATTCCCAAATTATCAGTGTGCAAATCATCTAACTGTATGTGAAAAACCCAATAATGTTAGGTAATTATCTGGGAAAGTAAAAATAATACACAGGTCTTTGGCCAGAAATAAGGATTTGGAACATTTCTCTATGCATAGAGGTCTCTAGCAGGCAAATTTAGATTCATGTCAGTCATTGAAGGTCCCTGTGAAGATTTAGTTTATTAATTTAGCGCTACATTTTTCTACAAAGTAGAGTTGGAGTGGTTTAGGTAAGAACACAGATATGCTAAAACCAAACCAGATGAACCCAAGACAGAAACTAGAAAGAAGGCAGAAGGAGAGGATGAAGGTGTAGCAGTGAGAAGCTTGTTGGAGGAAAGCTTGAGTTAGTGAATGTAAGCACTTGAGCTTCCTTGTGGCCTGGAGAGCAGGTATTTTTTGGCTATTTTCTTTTTTTACACATGTATCTCCAGCACTAGAAGAGTACCTGACCTGTAGTTGCTCAATAAATACTTGCTGAATAAAAATATATGAAAATCTGTCAAATACAGGGTTTAAAAAAGCTTGACTGAAATGTTGAAAATGATTAAAGCTGGGTAATGGGTTGATGGGAGTCTATTAGACTATTCTCCTCTATATTTGTGTGTGATTGAGAAGTTTTATAACAAAAGTTTAAAAAAATACCAAAAAAGACTAGACTGCTATAATCACTGGAAATAACCAGACATTAAAAAAATCTTTGTTTCCCTTTTTGTTTCAGGGCAAGCAAGTAAAAGGACATTTTATATTACTAACCACTATCATATCCCAGAGAGTAGTAAAACTATAGTCCCCAAAAGTCTATCTTTGAAGGACTCCAATGGCAAGATTTTTAATAAACAAAGCTGATCATCTCATCTATATCATTCTTTCTTATTATCACTCTATTACCGTGCACTCCCAGGAATCTTGGAGATGATTATTTGTTCACCTCCGCTAACAAGAGTCATCATCATTGTCCACTCCCTGTCAGCACTTTTTTTTTGTTGTTGCTGTTTTGTTTTGAGATGGAGTTTCACTCTTGTTGTGCAGGCTGGAGTGCAATGGTGTGATCTGAGCTCCCTGCAACCTCTGCCTCCTGGGTTCAAGCGATTCTCCTGCCTCAGCCTCCCCAGTAGCTGGGCCTACAGGCACATGCCACCACGCCTGGCTAATTTTTGTATTTTTAGTAGAGTCGGGGTTTTACCATGTTGGCCAGGCTGGTCTTGAGCTCCTGACCTCAGGTGATCCGCCCTCCTTGGCCTCCCAAAGTACTGGGATTACAGACTTGAGCCACCACACCCGGCCCACTTTTTTTTTTTTTTTTTTTTTGAGACAGAGTCCTGCTCTTTCACCAAGACTGGAGTGCAGAGGCACAATCCTGGCCCACTGCAACCTTCACCTCCCGGGTTCAAGCAATTCTCCTGCCTTGGCCTCCTGGGTAGCTGGGATTATACGTGCGTGCCACCCACCATGCCTGGCTAATTTTTGTATTTTCTAGTAGAGATGGTGTTTTGCCACGTTGACCAGGCTGGTCTTGAACTCCTGAGCTCAAGTGATCCGCCCGCTTGGGCCTCTTAAAGTGCTGGGATTACAGGCCTGAGCCAACGCGCCCGGCCCCTGTCAGCAGTTTTGCTCTTCCCCTCTCTCCCTCCAGGCCAGAGGCCATGATCTACATCCAACTTCCCTGCAAATTCCTGAACTCTGACTCGATTGTCCCTGTCAATCCTGCCTTTGTGTCTTCCCTTTGAGCCTCACTTTCTGATTCTCTTGGCTTCTCTTCTTGACTCTCCCTTCTTGTCTTGCCCCAGGTGTGGGAACCTGGCCTCAGTCCTGATGAGGCTCCTTGAGGATGCAGCCTCTGTGAGCTGCTTTTGGCTTGCCATGTGACGGCTCTGGCTAGGACTGTGCTGTATAGGGATTGCCATCCAGGCACCCAGGGTTGCTGGCCACTACTTTCCTCCTGGTCCCCTGCCCTTTGGGGATGCATGACCTGATAAGGAGCTTAAGGAAAGCCACATTAATAACAGTAAATTAGGCTCTGTGGAAAGAGAACTCCACAGTCAGGATCTTTGTGCTTTCAGGACGGGAAGCACGGATGCCCTGGAGAGCATTTGTACTAACGTGGGCATTTAAAAAGGTCATACAGCTTGGTGCTGTGGCTCACGCCTATCATCCCCATACTTTGGGAGGCTGAGATGGGAGGATTGCTTGAGCCCAGGAATTCAAGACCAGCCTGGGCAACATAGAGAGACTTTGTCTCTAAAAAAAATAAAAAAAAAAGAAGAAAGAAATTAACTAGATGTGGTGATGCACACCTGTAGTCCCAGTTACCTGGAGGCTGAGGTGGGGAGGATCAATCAAGCCCAGGAGTTCAAGGCTGCGGTGAGCCATGATCACACTACTGTACTCCAGCCTGGGTGACAGAGTGAGACTCTGTCTCTAAAATAAATAAGTAAGCAAGTAGGTAAGTAAGTAAACAAACAAACAAATAAAATGTTATACAGTTGTTTCTCATTATTCATGGTAGTTATGGTCTGTAAAGTTGCCATGAATACTGAATTAGTGAATACTGAACCATCCCTTCTGGGGTAAATACAGGGTTAAGTTTCAGGTTCTGGTCACAACAGTTCCTCAACTGATCAATATATAATCTTGTTTTATGTGTATTTCTGTTTAAAAAGACCTTATTACTTATGTATTGCTGATTCATTAACATTGAGCTTACAGCCTACAGCACTATTCCTGAATAATTAATTCCAGAATAAAGCTAATCTAACATACATATTTTCTCCTGAGGCACATCTCAGCCTTCTTGCACTTAGAAACACTAGTCAGAATGTTAGCACTATGCTTGGGGTCCATTTTAAACAGTGAAATCCTCAAAAAAAGCACAAAAATGCAAAAAACGTAGCACAGCAAAAAGGACACTTGTTTATACTACAAGAGCTGAAACAAGAAGGCAGTGTGTTGCTTTGTTTGACCTCAGCTAGGAATGTGTGCATTGTGTGACTCAAATTTTATGCGGCTCTGCACATGTCTGCAAATGTCCACGAAAGCACTGTATTGATTTGGGGGTTATAAAAAAATTTTAATGAGCAAGGGAATTCACAAATACAGAATCCATTAATAATGAGAATCAACTGTATCTCCATTAAGTTAGCATGATATGTCATTATGTTTAATAAAATAAAACATGTGGTTTCCTATGTGTATGTTATAAAATATATATAGCCATGTAAAATCGTGGTGCTTAATTCCATATCTTTGATCCAGGATATCTGAAATGATAAAATTAGATTTCTAGATGAGCTATAAAAATTTAAAATATATAATCTCAGGCTTTAAATCTTTACACTGTAGATGTTTATCTACTTCTGTATACTTTATATACATATGATGTATATTTTACCACATGTATAAGTGTACAATTTTAAAGCTTCCTTATTGCAGTGGAAAAAGTTGAACTGAGACAATTTTCAGTGATTATCTGAAATATCATGTTTATATCTAAAGAATATATTAAAATCTAAACACTATAAATCTGACCTAAAATATTTTTTATTTCTTCCTTCACCTTGGTGAAGAATTGTGAGCAGAAGGTATATATTATTATTATTATCACACCATAAAAACTATTTCCAAATTTATGTCTCCAATCTCTTCAAAGGGCAGAAAACTTTCACATTTAAAATACTATAAAGATAAAGTGCCTTAGCTTTAAGCAAAAAATTAACCGTTCCAAGGGCAGTGATCATATGGAATACATTATTAGGAACTTTCCCTGAGAAACGAAAGAGAATTTTGTCAAAATTTTGGTTTAGCCAAACAAGGGATAGGCAAATGAAAGTTTCAGAACAGGAAGGCACCCTGAACTCTGCAGCTGGAGTTTTCTCAGATGTATTTCTGTTTGCCCAGTCTCGAGTGCTGGCCTTTGGAAACTCACTGTTACAGGATGATTATACCATTGTCACTTCATCCTCCATGGGTGCAGCAGGATGGTGGAATTTTGGGGGTGGCATGTTTTCAGTGCATTTTGGTCATGAAAAGAGTCCCTCTTCAGAATCTACTGGTGCTTGATGCAGTGGTAGGAAAAGCTATCCAGGAAGACAAACTAGGGCAATATATAATCTTTTCCCACCAGCCATCCAAAATTTTCCTAAATATTACATAGACAAGGAAAATAAAGCATTAAAAATTCATCTAGATACTAAGGAGGAGTAGGGAAAGATGTTACAAAACACAAAATGACTACAGTCATGTGCCACATAATGATATTTGGGTCAACAATGGACCTCATATACAACACTGGTCCCGTGAGATTATAATGGAGCTGAAAAATTCCTATTACCTAGTGATGTCATAGCCATCATGATGTGGTAGGGCAATATATTACTCACGTGTTTCTGGTGATGCTGGTGTAAACAAACCTACCATGCTGCCAGTCATATAAAAGTCTAGCACCTATAATTATGTACAGTACATAATACTAATACTAATAAACAACTATGTTGCTGGTTTATGTATTTACCATTTATCGTTACGTTAGAGTGTACTCCTTCAACTTATATTTTAACAAGTTAATTGTAAAACAGCTCAGGCAGGTCCTTCAGGAGGTATCCAGAAGAAGGTGTTGTTACCATAGGAGATGACAGCTCACACATGTTATTGTCCCTGAAGACTTCCTTTGGGATAAGATGTGGAGGTGGAAGGCAGTGATATTGATGATCCTGACTCTATGTAGGCAGAGGCTAATGTGTGTTTTTGTGTTCTGGTTTTTAACAAAAATGTTTACATTAAAAAAATTTAAAAACAGAAAAAAGCATATAGAATAAGGATATAAAGGAAGAATGTTTTTGTGCAGCTGTACAATGTGTTTGTGTTTCAAACCAAGTATTTTTATAAAAGTCAAAAAGGCTAAAAAATGAAAGTTATAAAGAAAAAAGTTACAGTAAGGTAAAGTCAATTTATTATTAAAGAAAGAAAAATATTTTTTATAAATGTAGGGTCGCCTAAGTGTAGGTGTTTCTAAAGTCTACAGTAGTGAGCAATCATTACTAGGCCGTCACATTCACCCCTCACTCACTCACCGACTCACCTGGAGCACCTTCCGGTCCTGCAAGCTCCATTCGTGGTAAGGGCCCTATACAGGCGCACCATTTTTCATCTTTTACACTGTGTTTTCACTATGAGAGATACATCTCTCAGCCCCCAGTGTGTGGTCAGGCTCACAGAGCACAGATTCCATCGAAAATAGTCTTCGTTTTGCACCCTTAAAAATTCTTTCCAAACAAGTGTTTCTTTTTAACATTCCCAAAGCAGATTGACTTTTTGAGTTTTGTATTGCTTCCAACTCTGTCAATGTCAGAGGCCTCAAATTAATTCCAACATCCCCTTGCTGTTTTCCCTTAAGAAGTCGTGGTGGTGTTGCATTCACTTTGGATTCAATCCATTTGTGTTTATTGGAAGTCCCCTTGAATCAGCATTTCCACTGCTCTCTCCCATTTGTCGTGGTCCTAGAAATGCTTATGATTAGGATGGGCGTCTTGATAGTAGTCTGCATCACCTTTAGTTCATTCCATGGTTATGAACAGTTGTATCCAATTAAAATAAGAAAGAAGTTATGTGGAGAAAAGGGGGACAATTGAATATTATTTGAGCCTCGAGGAAGGAAGGAAGGCCACAGGGTGAAAACCATTGCATATTAAGTAGCTAAGCCTAATAGAAGCCAAAGGAAACAGCAGCAAACTGTTACAGAAAATTCTTTTGAACTGCCCTCCGCCCACTCTCTGCCTGCTGCTATTGGTGACATGTGGACAGAAATCCCCCTGCACATAGATACACATATGCCTGCCTTGACTTCTGATTGACCTCATCCCTTGGACATCAGGTTTAGGCCACTTTCATGGCTTCTCATGTGAACGCTCATGCTTAATCCCCGATTGCATGCCCTCCGCACCAGCCACTAATGAGAAGAGGGCTTCCCCTGGCCACCCAAGACGAGGCAGTGTCCACCTTCCCTCTTGTCGCATTCTATTACATCATCTCATTTTATTTCTCTGCCTAGCACTTACCACTCTCTCACGTATTCATTAGTTGACTTGTTTATTATCTGTCTCCCACAACCGGGATGTAATTCTGCGGAGAGGCTCTGTCTTGTTTAGTGTGATCTCCAAGGCCTAGCACTGTCCTTAGTATGGAATAGCCCCCAGGAAATATTTGTTGACTGACTATGAAATGGTGGAAGAAGAACTTTGCTCCATGAGTTGTGAGTGTATGCACAGCACAGGTGTTCAGAGTGATTTTCCCTCCCCTACGCTCACTGCAAAAAGTACCTCAGTTACAGGCCCAGGGGTAATGGCATCACTGTATTGTTGACTCAACTTGTAACTGACTTCTAGCTCTGTTTCTGACTTAGTTTTGGCCTTTGGGACAGGTCAGGAGGGTGCAGCAAAAACAAATACACCAGATGACTAGATGCTGGGATCTTGAGTTGCAGGCTTGGTTTCAGCTCTGACTCACTGTGTAAACCATGGGTGACTCACTTAACCTCTCTAATTCTGCTTCTTCATCCATCAAATAAAGAGATTAGATAGATGATGCTTCAGATCCCTTGTAATTCTTCCAGTCTATAATGTTCCCCTTTACCTTTCTTTAAGTGTGAGCACAGACTGGTCTCTTCACGCAGGAGTAAACGTACTTACAAAATGTCCTTCAACCCTTAGGGAAATGCCACCACAAACATTCCAAGAGCAGCATCACTGTGAATATGCTCCACTCTCCTTTTTGTTCCATTGAAGATCTCAGAACACATGCTTCTTTGCTCTGCACTTTAGGAATCTTTGTACTTGAAGTGGATTATCCTTTGCTTTTTATAGCATTTTAATCTGAGGATATCAAGATTTTTTTGCAACCTGCCATTGAGTACTATTGTGTTTTAAAAAATGAAAGGATGACTTGCAGAAATTGTAAGAATCACTCATACTGTAGACACTGTTGATGCTACACATTGGAAATTCAGTTACAGAATATTTATTTATTTATTTATTGAGATGGAATCTCGCTCTGTCACCCAGGCTGGAGTGCAGTGGCACGATCTCCGCTCACTGCAACCTCCACCTCACTGCAACGCCTCGGGGTTGAAGCAATTCTCCCACCTCAGCCTCCTAAGTAGCTGGGACTACAGGCGTGCGCCACCATGCCCAGCTAATTTTTGTATTTTTTAGTAGAGACAGGGTTCCACCATGTTGGCCAGACTGCTCTGGAACTCTCTGGAACTCCTGACCTCAAGTGATCTACCTGTCTTGGCCTCCCAAAGTGCTGGGATTACAGGCGTGAGCCACCACACCCGGCCAAATATTTATTTTTTAAATTAATACATGCACAGCAGAATTCCATTATAAACACCATTTATTACATGAATTAAGACTATCACTTGCCAAAATGTTTGAGCCCCACAAGTGACTGGGTCTACTGAGTCTGCTTCCCGACCCCCCCCTTTTTTTTTTTTTAAGGATGGAGTCTTCTTCTGTTACCCAGGCTGCAGTGCAGTGGTGCAATCGCAGCTCGCTGCAACATCCACCTCCTGAGTTCAAGCGATTCTCCAGCCTCAGCCTCCCAAGTAACTGGGCTTACAGGCGGGTGCCACCATGCCGCGATAACTTTTGTATTTTTTGTAGAGACAGGGTTCCGCCATATTGCTCAGGCTGGTCTTGAACTCCTGCGCACAAGCGATCCGCCCGCCTCGGCCTCCCAAAGTGCTGGGATTATAGGCATAAGCCACTGCCCCCGGCGCCGATACTCATTTGCTCTTCAACCAACTGAGATTTGACCCTTTCCCTTTAGTTTGCTGAATCTTCTCTTGCTTTATAATGGCTGTTGCCATCTAAAAGCCAAACTTACGGTTGTGTGTTAATTTCTATCTTATTTGATAGATTCACAGCAGGTTTTTCTGTGCCTTCTTACTAGGTCCCACTTGGCATTCATGCTGGGTTACACATCTATGTTCTCTACACTCTTTTCTCTGTACCTGGAATGTCGTTCTCAACCTCATCTGCCTCGCATATCCATTTTTGAAGATACTACTCAAGCATTTCATCCTCTCTGAAGCCTTTCTGACCCACTTTTCCTGTGCTGGGAAAAACTGGCTTCTCTTTTGTGAACTGATGTTATGCCAATAAACACCAGAGTAAGGGAATTTATTCCGTATTCAATTTTTTTTTTTTTTTTTTTTTTGCATGTCTGTATCACCCACTGAGAATTCATTGTGGATAATTATTTTCTTTTTAATTTTTATATTCTTAGGCATTGCCTAGTACTCTTAATAAGTACTTGTTGAATAAATAAATAAATGAATTACTGAAAATACAGTGACTTAATTTCTGGCCCCAACACTTATGTTTTAGAAAGGTTTTGATCTCGGCCTGTGAAATGCTCTTTGAAATGGCTTTCTGAGTAGTAATGGGATTGGAAGGTGAGTTTGGAGAATTCCATGTATCCTGTGGTGATGTCTGGAGTGAAATATGGTATGAATCAAATTGCATTTTAGTTTAAATTAACTCATCCAGTTAAGAGAAGTTAATTAGATTAACCTGCCAGCAAGGGATTAGAACTGGTATTATGATGACTAGTTTCTTCCCCATAATAATGAATGTGAAATTTCACTAATGAAGTGAAATTTGTGCAGCCACCCATGGATTGATTGAATTGGCAAAAATTCAAATAAGTTTTAAAAATATGGCTCTCATTGCTTTTGACTGATTTATAATTTTTTAATTGAAGAAATGATTTATTATCAGTGTTAAAGAAGACTTAAAGAAATAAATAGATCACTGATAAATCTGTCATCCTAAGAGGCAGATATTTTTGAGTTAAATATAATTTTTGCATACATGTATATTTTTATATAGTGTAATCATGGTGCGTTTTTCATTTTTCTATAGGCTTCCCATATATGATCATCTGTAATGAATGTATAGCAATATTTACCAAAAGATATTTTACAGAATGCTATTTTCTTGAGATTTAATTGACATTACTTGGGGATAATAAAACATCGCTGAAGTCAAATAAGTTTGGGAAATTATAAAAGTAAATAAATTTCTTCATTGTGGTATTTCAGAAAGCTTATAATATTATAAAATGCTTTTTTAAAAGATGAGGATTTGATACATATTCTCCAAATTAATTTTTACGTGAAACTTTTTCTTTTTACACTATGAAAAACTGTCCCAGTAAAAAGTGTTAGGACATACTTTGGGAATCAGTGATGGGTAGAATTCTGTGGTGCTGCAATAAACTAATTTACTACCCCATTCCTCTACTATTGGACAAGCATGTTCAAATCCAAGATGCTTAACATGGTCGACATATCCATGTATGGGCTGGTGCCTCTTGGCCTCATCTCCCATCCTCTTCCCCCTTGCTCACTGTGCTCTTAACACCTTGGTTTCCTTCAGTTTCTGGAACTCACTAACCTCTCCCCCCATGTCAGGCAGGGCTTTTGCACATGCTAATTTGCCTCTTATCGATAATAGTACTTTTTTTTTTTGAGATGGAGTCTCACTCTGTCACCTGGGCTGGAGTGCAGTGGCGTAATCTTGGCTCACTACAACCTCCACCTCCCAGGTTCAAGCAATTCTCCTGCCTCAGCCTGCTGAGTAGCTGGGACCACAGGCATGTGCCACTATGCCTAGCTAAGTTTTGTATTTTTAGTAGAGACGGGTTTCACCATGTTGGTTGGCCCGGGTGGTCTCCAACTCTTGACCTCGTGATCCACTGGCCTCAGACTCCCAAAGTGCTGGGATTATAGGCGTGAGCCACTGCACCTGGCTGATAAATAGTACATTTATCATGTGTCCTTTTATCGAATTATTTCCCAAGTTAATACCCATTTTTAGGAGACATAATTAGTAACATAAAGAAATCTAGTACTATTGGTTTCATTTTTGAACCAGCAGTGTGCTTCATGGCATTTTCCTGTCTTTCCAGTAACAGCCAATCACAGCTCACTGTTGTGGATGTCAGCCTCAGCAAAACTGAAAGAGCAAGGCACATAATCGATCACAATGTCAAGATTTCAGACCAGTTATTCTATTCTCTCTGTGGATAAGATCCATTGAGGGTCAGCCAGCTGTCTTTTTTCAGGGGTTTTTCAGAATATATGTTTCATGTTGTTACACATCATTGCTCATGAGGATTTTGCTCATTGTGACAAGGAAGTGGCAGTTTGCTTGCCGCCTTCCACACTCTTGAAGGCCTATGGTGCTCTAAAGGAAGTGAAGGGTGACTGTTGACCTAGTTAGCGCAGCCTCCCAAGAATGCAAAATGAGACCTAGGGGACACACATCCTCTTCTGTATTTTGCAGCTCATCAGTAATTTTATTAGTAAAGAGGATGAAAGTATAGAAGGAATAATTATCAAAAAGTGTAAGTGATCCCAAATCATAGACTAAGGTTTTTGGTCTAACCCATTGATTTTACAGATGAGGAATGGCAGATCTAGGGCTAAGGCCATGACACAACTTGAGGAGGAGGCATTCGCATAGACAATGGGATGATTTGGGGCCCCCTGGAGTTGTTCAATGGGGCAGCCTTGTTCAGAGAAGTTAAGACACTTGCCCAAGGTCACTTTGTAGGCTCAGCCCGCCGTTCTCTCATGTTTGATGATAGAATAGGCATGAACTAGAGAATTACAATTTTGAACTGGCTACAGTGATGGTCTAAAATTAGTGTAAAGTCAAAAGTATAAACTCGGTTTAAGTTTTGAAATGAATTGACTCAATCAAGGTGGGGGACATACTGGCTTGACGGCATTTAAATTAAAAATGTCTTAGTGTGGAGTTAGTTGGCCATAAGCACTGTGTTAGGCAACCTGAGGTCTGCAGTGGTGAAATGGTTTATTGGAATCCTATGCTGGAGTGATAGAGACAGTGTATCCCACACCCCTGTACTGGCTAGGACACAACTGAAATTTTGCCCTGAGTTCTAGGAGTCATATTTTTTAAAGGGACAATAATAAATCTTTGATCCCCAAGGTCATGTGCAGGGCACTTAGTACCAACTCACTGGATGTTTATTCAGTTAGATTGTTGCTAAACTAACTATGCTGCATGTAAAGTGCCTGACACATAGTAGGTGCCCAGAAATGTTAGTTTTTATTCTCTTTTCCGGAGGAGGACAATCAGATTGCTATAGATTCTTGCAAACATGCTGACTAAAGAACCCGTGAAGAAGTTAGCAGTTACTGTGAATCTTTGAGTCTTCTAACACTGAGAGCCTGATTCTCTGCTTTATTTAAATAATAATAAACAGGATTTATTATTATTAAGATCATATTGGAATTGTAGAAATGCCAGTGAGGCTCCCTCCTTCCCTCCCTCCCTCCCTCACTCCCTTCCTCTCTTCCTTTCTCCCTTTTTCATTTCCTTCCTTTCTCATTATTGATTATCCTGGCAATGTGTTAAACTCTGGGAATTCAAAAATTAGTGATTTATGATTACTCTTAAGGGACAGACATGGAAACAAACACATTACAATATAGTGTGATAGTTGCAGCAATAGAAGCACATGGACAGCACAGATATAATAATTCAATTCAACAAATACTTGCCGTGAGACCTTCTATGTACCAGGCACTGTGCTAAGCTCTGAGAATACAACTGAACACAAGACAGACACATCTCTTGTGGGGAGATAGACATTAAACAATTAATTACATATGTGGAAGTATTCCACAAGCTACCATGAGAGTGAGGGTTGTGAGAAAAGAAAGGCTTCGCTGAAGAAGTAGTGTTTGAACTGAGGCTGAATAAAGTGTAGACAGTGGCCAAGCATGAAGGGATGGGAAGAGAATCCCAGGCAGATGTCACCAGTGAACTTCCCTGAAGCCCTGTCATCAAGGCTTCCCTGAAATCGTCTTTGTAAAGAACCATTTTTTTTTTTCTTGCTTTGTTGCCCAGACTGGAGTACTGTGGCATGATCAGAGTTCACTGTAACCTTGAACTTCTGGGCTCAAGCGATCCTCCTGCCTCAGCCTCCTGAGTAGCTAGGACTATAGGCATGCACCACTGTGCCTGGGTAATTTCCTTTTTCTTTTTATAAAGACAGGATTTCACTCTGTTGCCCAGGCTGGTCTCAAATTCCTGGCCTCAAGTGATCCTCTTGCATTGGTCTCCCAAAGGACTGGGATTACAGGTATGAGTTACCACACCTGCTGATTTCCCTGAAATCTAAATGTTCTTTTGCAAAGTTCGTGTATGAGGATCACTTCAAATTCTCATATTTGCTGGAGAGAGAAATAATCTAAGATGCACATAGAGGTATTATAGTAAACTTGGAGACTCATGCTTGTTTTGGCAGTTTTGGCATGACTTACAGACAGAATAAAAGGTCTTGTTTGTTATGAATTAAAGAGTTTGGAGCAGATCTTCCACACTTATATGGAGATTCATTTCTTAGGGTGACAATTTCTCTCAAGGGCCTCTTATAAAATTCATGTATTCTAAGAAAATATAGCTTATAATACATTAGCAGAAGTGAGTGTAACATTACTTTTTGAAGAAAGAGAAAGGAAAGAAGGGGCAAAGGCCTTGTTGGGGTCGGGGGAGGGAACCAAAATTAAAGGATAATGAAGGGGAGGCCATGGAAGAAGATAGCACGTTTCTCTGGACTCAAACTGTCTAGGGCTGGCCTTGAGGAATGAGTTAAAAGAAAATATAGAAAAAAAGAGAAATATTGAAAACTAAAATGATTTGCATGGGTTTTCTGAATTCAGGAATCATCTACAAAGAAGTAAGAGTGAAAAATCTTCCTTGAAAAATCCATTCAGTGACACTTCTCTGACCACCCTCTCCTGGATAGTGTTAATCACCTTTTCTTCTGAACTATCTCACTTCTTTGTATTCATCTGAAATTTTGCAAATGTTACCTACTGTGTTATACTGTTTGCTTGCAGTTTTTGTCTTGCATTCATCTCTGAACTGCTTGAGATTCTTTCAGGATTCTCGGAACGTAGCTCAGCACCTGAGATTTGGTACTTTTTTGGGTGAATTGATGAGCAGTTTTGAGGGAATGGAAGAGAGAAGAATGATTTAGGTAGAGGTTAGACAAAAATTAAAATGTTGTGGAGAACAGATAGGGAATGAAGTGTCGAGATAAAAGAGCTATGACAACAAAGGGGGCCTGAGGCAGTTTGGGCCCTCAGGAGGTCTCTGAGGGAGTGCTGTTGAGTTGAGATCTGAAAGATGAGCAGGCATGAACTAAACCAGGAGAGGAACCCACCCAAACAAGGCTCCTGGATAATGATGGAAGTGAGTTAAGAGCTAGATAGAAGGTAAAATCAATAGGGCTTTATTACTCATTCAACAGATGCTATATTCCTTACATCCCTCTAGCTCTGGAGACACAGTGGGAAATGAGCAAGTCCAACATTCAAAGGACTTACATTTTAGTAGAGAGAGATAGATAAACAAACACGCAAATATTATTTGTTGATGGTGCCAGAGATAATTGACAAGGATGGCTTCCAGCTTTCTAAATTGGGCAACTGATGGATTGTGGGCTATTTGCAGAGACAGGAAATGCTGAAGGAGGACCAAGTCTGTCCAGGTGGGGTATGGATTCCATTCTGGACATGCTCTATGTAGTGGCTTTGAGATGAACAAATGGATTCCAAGTAGTCAGTTGTATATGTGGGCTTGGGTTTGAAGTTGTCTGGGCCTGAGACATACATCTGGGAGTCAGTAACGTATAGATGGTAATTAAAACCACGGGGGTAGGAAGAGCTACCCTTACAACCACTCAAACCAGGCACTTTACAATTCAGGGGGAGCCGTTCACATAGACTGTGGTCTGAATGGTGTCTCCTGCATTTATACAGAGTGGTGACCATGGGTGCGGACAAGATGACCTAGTGAAAAAATATGGAGTAAGAAGAAAAGTGAGTTTCTGGGACTAAATCTTTAATTACTTCAACATTTAAAGGCCAGGCTAAGAGGAAAGAGTTCTCAAGGGAGAGTGTGGTAGAGCAGCAGAGTTGGGAGGAAAACCAGGAGGCTAATGTCAGTGAAACCCAAGGAAGAGAGGGCTTTGAGGAGGAAGTGGATAGCAGGGTCAACAGCTGCTGAGAAATCTACTAAGGTAAGAACTGGACACATGTCATCTCAGCTCATTGGTGGCCTCAGTAAAAGCTGTTTTGCAGGAATAATAAGAGTGGAGTAATATGGCCAGATTGAAACAAGTTGAGAAATGAGTGGGAGGTGAAGACATGTAGACAACTGATGTGCCCCATAGCATGACATTTGAAGAATGTCCTCACCCAGCCACGCGGGATGAGCCCCAAGTTGAGGCAATTCAGCTCAGAGGGAAGTGGTAATCTTGCAAGAAACCCAATTTGGAGTTGTTGGGCTTAGAAGTGATTAGGGCTCTGAGAAATAGAGTTTTCTTTTTTCTCTTCCTCTGCCATTTTATTCTCTTAAATATGACATTGGTTAGAATGCCAGTGTTTGAGGTGGTGACAAGAGAGTGTTTTTGGAAAAGGGACTGGAATTTCCAGCACACACATTGAGTTGATTCTACTGTTATATTTGAATAGCACTAATAAATTGGGAAAACATGGCGCAGACCACACACAACTGTTGGAACGTCCTCCGCTGATGTAAAGATTATATGATTATATTCCCCAGACCCTTGCATTTAAATACACCCTACAGTCCTTGCCCAGTCTGTCCACTGGCCTTTAAGGAAATACCAATCTTGTAATCACTCCCAGCTTATGATGTTTCTCGGCCTCTTCAATGGCATGTGGGCATTAGTGTTTCTCGGGTGAATGTCAGTTTGGGGAAAGAGTCTAGATAACTCAGTGGCTTTAGGACACATTTGTTGGGACCAGAGGTCCCACATTTGCCCTTGTCCTTATGGGATCTGTGGGTTGTCTTTGCCCTTCATTGTGAGACTGCCATCCAAGAACCTGTTCTCTATATCTACAGCATGGAGCTATCCTCCAGAGTGCTCTTTCAAAGAACTCTAATAATTGGGAATTATGCAAGTTTAGAAAAGGGTATTTCAAGTTTATTTTCAGTCACTTCCCAAGATATTTAAAAATACACTATGGAAAAAAATCATTTTACCTTTCATACAGGCTTGGAATAGCCCATTGCCAAAATTCAGTGCATGTCACAATGTAATTCACTGGAGGAATATATGCTATCAACAGTATTTTCAAGCAAAGAGCCTGGCACTAATTATTGCCTTCTCTTTGGTGTCTTTATCTGCCAGATCTAACACGTGTTAACCTTATACAGCATAGTTGTAACACCAAACGTTAATCTCTCATTCATCCAAAATTTGTGTGAGCTTAGGAATTCACCACTAAGCACATCTAAGCAATGTTAAAAGAGTAGGCATATATTCACTATTCTGATAAAACTGCACACAGAGTCGGTAACTTGAAAAGTGAAAAATATATAACATGGTAATGTGAAGCAAAAAATTCTACTGAAGTTTATAGAATGCAGGTGTACCTATCAACGTCACCTGTATTCAGCCATTTTAAAATCTCTCGTTTTACACACACACACACACACACACACACACACACACACACACATCTTTGCTCTAATCAAAGATTTCCACTTAAAATTGAATGTTTCCTTGGAGGAGGATATTGTACTGTTTCAAAGTAGAGTTAGAGTCAATACAGTCTTTAGTTTTACACACAGGTTCACTGGAGGCTCTTCTGCCTCGGTAGCAGTCCCTCAGTTTGAAATAAATTAGTGTTTGGAAAAGCTGTGGGGTGGAACACCTTCTTACTCTTTGGGAGCAACTGGGAAACTAAAGAGAAAGAGATGTCTTGTCTTGAAGGAAATTTATTGATGATATGCTTAATAGAATGATGATATTGAAAAAATATGTATTCATTTTTCAGTCTCTGAACATTCCCATCTATTTTGTGTTGGATAGGAGCATCTAATATGAACATCCATTAGTAGATAGAAACATCTACTATGTGTTCTACCTGTGTTCTCTATTTGAAGAGGAAGATCTCTCAAGAACAAGTATTATTCTTTTAAGGAAAGTACCACTGCTATCAGTGATCCCTTTTTTTTTTTTTTTTTTTTTTAGTTTTATTTTTGTTCTCAGTGTCACTTTTACCATATCCTCCTCTTGTATTCTTTCTTTGAATGGTCAGATTTCAAGCACTGTAGGAGTTTTGGGGCAGGAAACTTTGGTCTGCTAAGTCTGTGAACTATTGCAGGTCGCTGCTGCTGTGATACGTTGGGAATGGAGTCCCAATGACACCTCTAAACAGTCATGGCTGTTTGAGCTCTCTCGGCTACTGCAAAGAATTCACTGACCTGCACAGTTAGGACTATCAAGAGATTTTTAAAAGTCATGTTGCCTGGATAGAATTGAGAAGTTGTAGAAGAAAAGAGGGAAGGCCTATTCAATATTTTAAAGATTTATTATGTTTTTCTGATTATAAAAGTGATACTGGCTGATTACAGACAACTTGGAAAAGACACATCAAATATTAAAAGAAAAACATTCTATTTATGGAGCATTTGGATACTATGTTTTTGATGTCGTGCATGTGTTCTTGGGGTCTTGACTTCATGTCAATAAAGGACAGCAGCATCTCATAACGCCACTGCCATTGGCCTTGCACCTCTGCTCCAGTTTTCTTTCCTTTCACAACATGATAAACAAAACCACATGTTATTTGTGTGGTCAAGTTAAAGGAAAGAATATCTCACCAAAATGAAAGAACTACAAGTGGAAAAAATAAACCCAGCCTTATGGTTTTCCTTTGCTCACTGTTATGTTTCTTGTAGGAGGCTTGAAGTGGCAAATGTGAGCCAGTGGTCATAGCTTGAGCTATCTGTTTTCTTTATGCACTACACCCAAGGCTAACTTTCATCCTACTAAAGAAAATTTATCCCAAACAACAGGACTTTTGATTTTCCAAGTTCCTTTTCAAACTCAGCATGGCTTTATTGATGTTGAATATATTTATTCATGGTGTTTGCACTGGTCTTGGAGCTGTCTGTGTGAGTAGACCTGACTACATATTGAATTATACATTATTCATTTGCTGTAATTTCTTTGACAGCCATTTTGTCTTTCTAAATCCTGTTGTAGAATGCAGATGTACCTATTAACATCACCTGTCTTCAGCCATGTTTAAATCTCTCTTATCATATGTGTGCACGCACACACACACACACCCTTTTGCTGTAATCAAGGATTTCCTTTTAAAATTCAAATGTCTGGGCAAGGGCTTCATGATGAAAACATCAAAAGCAATGGTAACAAAAGCCAAAATTGACAAATGGGATCTAATTAAACTAAAGAGCTTCTGCACAGCAAAATAAACTATTATCAGAGTGAACAGGCAACCTACAGAAAGGGAGAAAATTTTTGCAATCTACCTGTTTGATAAAGGGTTGATATCCAGAATCTACAAATAACTTAAACAAATTTGGGTGAAGGATATGAACAGACACTTCTCAAAAGAAGACATTTATGCAGCCAACAGACACATGAAAAAATGCTCATCATCACTGGTCATTAGAGAAATGCAAATCAAAACCACAATGAGATACCATCTCACGCCAGTTAGAATGGCAATCATTAAAAAGTCAGGAAACAACAGATGCTGGAGAGGATGTGGAGAAATAGGAATGCTTTTACACTGTTGGTGGGAGTGTAAACTAGTTCAACCATTGTGAAAGACAGTGTAGCGACTCCTCAAGGATCTAGAACTAGAAATACCATTTGACCCAGTATAAATACCATTATACCCATTACTGGGTATATACCCAAAGGGGTATAAATCATGCTGCTATGAAGACACATGTACACATATGTTTATTGCAGCACTATTCACAATAGCAAAGACTTGGAACCAACCCAAATATCAATCAATAATAGATTGAATTAAGAAAATGTGGCACATATACAGCATGGAATACTATGCAGCCATAAAAAAGGATGAGTTCATGTCCTTTGGGGAGACATGGATGATGCTAAAATCCATCATTCTCAGCAAACTATCACAAGGACAGAAAACCAAACACCACATGTTCTCACTCATAGGTGGGAATTGAACAATGAAAACACTTGGGCACAGGGCAGGGAACATTACACACTGGGGCCCACACTGGGGCCTGTTGGGGGGTGGGGACCTGGGGGTGGGATAGCATTAGGAGAAATACCTAATGTAAATGACGAGTTGATGGGTGCAGCAAACCAACATGGCACATGTATACCTAGGTAACAAACCTGTATGTTGTGCACATGTACCCTAGAACTTAAGGTATAATAAAAAAAATTCAAATGTCTCCTTGAGAATGGTGGCTTTCTAAGGGAACTAGTGGTTTTCTAATAAATGGCTAAAAGAGAGACACTCATGAAATGATGTAGAGGATATATTTTTGAGAGTGGAGTATAAAAATCAGCATGAAGCAGAAGAGATAGAAACAGGAAGTAGTAGCATGCCAAAGGCAAGCCTCCATTCGTTTAACCAGCACCTAGATCAAGAAAGAGACCACTGCCAGAGCACCAGGAGGCTTCCTGCATGCCTCCTTCTTATTATTAACTCATCAAAAGTAACTTTTACCCTCACTTCTAATACCATAGGTTGGTTTTAAGTGTCTGCTGGGTTTTGCTGTGATGACAAAGAACCCTGTTTTCAGTGGTTTATACTGTTTTGGATGCTGATATTGGAATACTGCACGCTCAATTTCAGCTTTGCCTGCTGTGCCTATGTCAGGTTCTGTATATAGCCGGGACTGCGGGGAGCCTGCAAGCCTGGAGGGAAAGAAGGATTTGCTTCCTCCTAGCCATTTCCTATTCTTGTGGGCATTATTCTAGTAATCCTTCTATATTGTGGTGATGGCAGTTCCTTGCTCTTGCAGAAACTGAATCCAGTTTGTAGTTCTTCCTAAACTTGTGGGTCTGGCGTCATGGCATCCCCATAGAGCACTAGCTGAGCAGCACCTTAGAGCTCTGGGTTTCAGTCCTGTGGGGCCTCTCTTCCGCACTTGGAGACCCCAGCACCAAATGGTCACAAGGCTCCTCCAAAGGCTTCCTCTGTTCACACAGACCTACCTCCTTGATGCCTAAGAGCTCTCTTTTTACCCTAGCTTTACAAAGTCAGCTTTGTGCCTAGTTAACACATTTTTAATGTGAAATGATCTCTATTCAAATAGCTGGTAAGATTTCTGCCTCTTAGGTAATAAATTTAGATTTCTTTTATCTTTTTTCTCATACCCCTATTCTACTAATATAGTTAAACCATTTATTCATTCACCTAAAATATTGAGCACTAACTTTGACCAATTTAATCAAATTGTCTTGCAAGAATACACTAGTTTTATAAGCCTTCTTTCCTTATGCTTGCAAAAATTAAGTATTCTCTCAAATCATTTTCTTGAAGAAGTATCTTCTGGAACATATGACCTGCTCCAGGCTGAGCAGGGTCTACTGCATAGCTATTTCCTTATAAATCTTCATTGATCAGCATTTTGGAGATTCCCTCTCTTGTATGGGGTCATTTGTTATCTAGAGCTCATGTTTTCTCTTTCTTGCTTTGTTCCCTTTTATTTGCTGGAGTACATCCTCTGGTAGCTTTTGAAGAAAGAATGCAAGGGAGAAAAAAATGTTTTGAGATTTTTTTATGTAAACCTCTCAAAGTATAAAATTCAAGGCTAGAAATTGTTTTCTGTCAATTGTAAAGTGAATGCTTCATTGTTTTCTTGCCTCTGGTTTCTCTGTTGAGAAGTTTATTGTCCTTTTGACTCACTCCTTTTTATGAATTTTTTTTTTTGCTATGTTTTCAGGATCCTCAATTGGAAATCTTCACAATTATATGTTTTGGTGTGTGTATACTTTCAGCCATTGTACTGGACACTCAGTGGGCTCTTTTGATGAGTAAACTCATGTCTTTCATTTTCAGGAAATTTTCTTGAATTATGTTGCTGATAATTTCTTCTTGTTGTTTTTTCTGTAGATTATATGTATATAGAACTTCCTAGACTGATTCTCTGGTTTTCTTAGGTTTTTCTCTCCCATTTTCCATCTGGTTTTTCTTCTTTCTTTCGTTTTTCCCCATAAGTGCGATATTCTCCTTTATCTCTCTGAAGTTATTACTGATAGATTTTTTGAAGCTTTTTTCCCCCTGCACACTCTGTTTCCTACAAGGTGCTTTTTTCTTTTTGTTTATTTGGTATTTGACTTTCATTATAGAAGTTTTCCTCATATATCTTGTATCCTTAATTGCCTGTTCATATGCAAAAATGGGACATAGAAAACCTATTGAAAACCTTGTGTGTGTATATGTGATACACTTGAGGGTGATTTGGCTGGAATATTCTTTTGGATAAATTTCTGATGCTGATAACTTTAGTTTCTTTTTCTCTTGGGCTGGTTGAATTCCTAGAGAAGACTCTTCCAACCTACTGCCAGAGGGTAGAAGCCTGTTCAGTGTTACGGGAGCTGAGTGAGAAAAGAAGCCTGGGGGTCTCAACATCTTGCATTTTACTTCATCCACCTGTTTTCAATATGATACATCCACACTCATTAGTGTCTATTGTCTTGCAATCCAGAGACCTTCTTTTTACCCTCTCTAGAGAATAAACCTTTGTCATATAGTGGGTAAAGTAGGAATTTGAAGACTTTTAAGCAAACCGGTTTTAGCCTAACATTATTCCCTATTTCCTGAGATACCTGAGGTTCTGAGGTAGGAATTGGGTTGCTTCTGGGCTTTCCCTGATGTAGATAAGGATTTAGCTTTCCTTGTACTGTGATGTCAGTTACCACTTTTTCATCAGCTTTCTAACTTCCAAAAATTATTTTTTTTGCTATTGTAGCATCTCCCATCTTCACATTTTTCCTTATGGGCTTATGCCTTTAAGCAAATCTCTGTATTGGCATTTCATTATGGTTTTGGGATGGAGAAGAATCCGAAGTGTGAGTTCAGTCCACCATTTTTAACAGACGGTCTTCTATGGAGATTTCATGGATGTTCACCTCTACTTTTTTTTTTTTTTCGCTAGGCTGACACTATGTTCTGTACTGTAACACAGGGATGTTGCATGTACATGTTTTCACCTTAGGATGAATCATTTTCAACTGGTTTCTTACTTCAGTCCCTGAAACCAATATGTTTTTTTTTCTTTTTATTGAGACAGAGTCTTCTCTTGTCGCCCAGGCTGGAGTGCAGTGATGCAATCTCGACTCACTCCAAGCTCCGCCTCCCAGATTCACACCATTCTCCTGTCTCAGCCTCCAGAGTAGTTGGGACTACAGGCGCCTACCACCACACCTGGCTAATTTTTGTATTTTTTTTTTAGTAGAGATGGGTTTCACCATGTTAGCCAGGATGGTCTCAATCTCCTGACCTTGTGATCCACCTGCCTTGGCCTCCCAATATGTTCTAATTGAGTCACTCCACTTATCTTTCAGACATAACCCTACAAGTCTGAATTCTAACCTTGGACACAGCTCTCAAGCTCAAACCAGAATTCTTTTCCCTCATGATAGCCTTCTCTTTCACTAGAGGAGTCAGAGGTGGGCTGTTCAAATTGGTTCTGGTGTTACACTGTTGACTCATTAATAGAAGCATGTTTTCCCTAGTGTGACCATTAAAATCCTAGTTATAGGGCACTGGTTGAGGATATTCTGATATTCTAGAACATTTGTTTCAAAAGATACCTTGCTATGTTAGAGGCATCACACTCAATACTACAGCTATAAATATAGTTATTTTCTGAATTGTATTTTTAAAGAAACATACTTGCTGATAGGAACATTTTTACCTTGGATGGCTGGTTATATAATATCATATAAACAAAACAAATAATATAATATCTAGAGAAATCTGTATAGTCTTATAAAATTATGATTATCAACTCTAGTACTTCCAGCCTGCAGAAATCTTGGTCCTTCGTAAGACATGAAGTTGCCAAAAAGATATTCAGAGTGGTTTCATCTTAATATTTTCATATGTACGTCAAAAGAATATGAATGCTTCCAAGATGTTAGTCTGTTTTGTTGAATTTCACAGCTTTGCATCCCGAGTCAGGAAGCTGTCATGGCGTTGTGCTGGTACACCAGTGCGGATGCCAGCATGTGCATATGCTGACACATATGCTAAACCAGGAGTCAAGACTCCAGCACTCAGATGAATCTTAGACATCTCTCATCTAAATTCAGAGCCAAGGAGGTCCTTGTAGGCAGGCTTTCCCTAAGCTTCCCTTCTGGCTATGATTTGAAATTAATATTTAATCATAGGTTAACATCAGGGTCTATGTAGTTAAGACATAAGGCTTGACAAATTTTCATAGCCTAAGGCTACAGTCTTTATTGCCAGAGCAGTAAGCCATGGCACATAGTCATTGTGGTAGGAAAGACTTTTGTCTGCCTGACGTCTTTGTGGGTATCATTCCTTCCCAGTTCTCAGGTATGGATGTTCTGATGGGGCTATCTGCAACCTTTGGATCCAGAGGCAGGCACATGACCCAAGCCTGGACCATCAAAGTGCTCATGCAGTTGATGGCAGTGATGGCTCAGGAGCCAGCACCTGACTCAGCAGGCTTGTCTGAGCCTGCCCATGAGCTCCTTCTGGAGCTGTCTGGGATAAGGTGCTGTCTCTTGCTTGGCTGGTTGGCTGTCAGGACACCATGTCTAAAGCTGCTGCTGGTCATCTTTGCTACTCCTGGGAGAGAGAGTTTGAGAAACAAGTCAATACAGAGAAAGCAGAACCAAGGGATGGAGGAAAGGAGGCAAATTCCAGATGATATTCTTTGTACCCCAGGAATATCTCAAATCAGAAAAGCCCCTGAACTTTCTAATTTTGAGAGTCTGATAAATTCTCTTTTTGAAAAGCTGGTTTAATTGGATCCTATACTTGCAATTGAAGGAGACTGACTAATATGGTTACATTGGTCTTCACCAACTGTAATTTTTCTGCAAACTATGTATACTGGTCAGATTTTAGATGGCAGTCAAGTTGAATTACCCAACTAAGCTGTCTGTATTGATGAGTTTAACTCAGTATTTTCTAAATGTCTACTTTGTACAGTGTAGACAGCTGTAAACCAGCAATAACAAACTGATATTCAAGCTGCAAATGGTCCACTTTGACAAATTATCCACCTCTCATGGTTTAGAGTCATCCCTTGTAAATGATTACAGAATTACCTATTTCATAGCGACACTGTGGTAAGTATTTCAAATAAGTCCTTTAGGACCCTTGAATATATATATATAGGTTTTTTTTTTTTTTTTTTTTTTTTTTTTTTTTTTTTTTTTGAGACGAAGTCTCACTCTGTCGCCCAGGCTGGAGTGCAGTGGCACGATCTCAGCTAACTGTGAGCTCTGCCTCCCGGGTTCAAGCGATTCTCCTGCCTCAGCCTCCTGAGTAGCTGGGACTACAGGCGCCTACCACCATGCCCAGCTAATTTTTTTGCATTTTTAGTGGAGATGGGGTTTCACCGTGTCAGCCAGGATGGTCTTGATCTCCTGACCTCATGATCCACCCACCTCAGCCTCCCAAAGTGTTGGGATTACAGGCGTGAGCCACTGCACCTGGCTGATTATACTTAATTATAATAGCAAAAGTTATTTTACTGTCATTATAGGATGCCTGTTAATTTCTCTATTGATCAGAATGTAGTAAGAATTTTCTCAATCTTATCTAACTCTAAACAGATGGATCTAAATATATTTTTTTCAGTATAAAGTCTGAGAAAAATTCAGATAGGTTTATTCTATTGTGTGTTCAAGTTACAAATATGGCTGATTTATGAAATGTTGACAGCTAGTATTCTAGGGTTTCAGCATGGCAATTCTTAAAATATTTAAGGAAAAGAGTTTTAAAAATAAATCCAATATTAAATGATGTAACACAACACATTGTTAATGAGAGACATTAGGGTCTCCAAAGAATATGCATACAAAAGAATCAAATATATTTCAGATATTCATTGACTTGCTAAATCCTCTTCCAATCTCTCTTTCTTTCCCTTTCTGTCTTTTCTTTCTTTCTTTCTTTCTTTCTTTCTTTCTTTCTTTCTTTCTTTCTTTCTTTCTTTCTTTCCTTTCTTTCTTTCTTTCTTTCTTTCTTTCTTTCTTTCTTTCTTTCTTTCTTTCTTTCTTTCTTTCTTTCTTTCTTTCTCTCTTTCTTTCTTTCTTTCTTTCTTTTTTTTTTTTGGACAGAGTTTTGCTTTTGTCACCCAGGCTGGAGTGCAATGGCACACTCTCAGCTCACTGCAACTTCCGCCTCCTAGAGTTAAGCAATTCTCCTGCTTCAGCCACCCAAGTAGCTGGGATTACAGGTGCCTACCACCACGCCCAGCTCATTTTTGTATTTTTTGGCAGAGACAGGGCTTCACCATGTTGGCCAGGCTGGTCTTGAACTCGTGACTTCAGGTGATCCACTCGCCTTGGCCTCCCAAAGTGCTGGGATTACAGGTGTGAGCCACCACAGCCAGCCCAGTCTCTCTTTCTATATAACATACTAGAGCTCTTCCTTGTCTACATTAATTTGGTCCTCTGTCCTCCCACCCTATTATTCTTTTGTAAAGACAGCTTTATTGATATAGAATTTACATATCATAAAATTCACCCATTTATGGTACACAATTCAATGGTTTCAATTCCATTATTATTTTACAGAAAGTAAACTACACTGTTTATTTTCTTAATTGCACTTATCAAAATTTGTAGTTATCTATTTACTTGTTTATTAATTGCTTATGCAACATAATCCCAATTTTATGAGAAAAAAATACTGTGTGCACTGGACAAAGATCAAAAGAAATACAGGATTATGGAGAGTTTTATTTTCTTTCTTGAAATTCCTGTTTTCCAAAATTTCTCCAATGAGCATCATTTCTTTTTATCAGAAAATATACACTACTTTAAAAGTGATCTTTAAGTACAACAATATGGGTGAAACTTAGCAATATAATATTAAGCTATAAGACGTTTCAAAAGAGCACACACAACACGATGTACTTTTATATGTCATACGTTGTTTTATATGTCAAAACCAACCAAAATGAAAATATTTATTTATTTATTTATTTATTTATTTATTTATTTATTTATTTTGAGATGGAGTTTCGCTCTCGTTGCCCAGGCTGGAGTGCAATAGTACCATCTCGGCTCACTGCAACCTCTGCCTTCCGGGTTCAAGTGATTCTCCTGCCTCAGCCTCAAGAGTAACTGGGATTATAAGCATGCACCACCATACCTGGCTAATTTTTGTAGTTTTTTTTTTTTTTTTAGTAGAGACAGGGTTTCACCATGTTGGTCAGGCTGGTCTTGAACTCCTGACCTCAGGTGATCCGCTTACCTTGGCCTCCCAAAGTGCTGGGATTACAGGCGTCAGCCACCGCACCTGGCTGAAAATATTATTATGTTTTGAATGAATATAAATGCAATAAAACTTACAACACAAAAAGCAAGGGAGTACTGAACATAGGATTTAGAATGACTGTTACTTCACGTGGTAGAGCCAAGAGAATGGAATCGAGGAACCATATAATTAGGTAGCGTTTATTGTTAAGGATCTAGTTTTTGTTTTATGAGTTCTTGTAACATTATTAAAATAGGAGATAGATAAATAGACAAATATATAAAATATATTTTATACATTTATAAAATATAAATATTTTATAAACATATTGTCTCCTTATTCGAGTTGACTGTCTTGTGGGTTATAGCAGTTTTTGCAAGTAGATTCTGTCACTACCAGGGCCAGCACCACTGTGTCCTCCATCCCCGGGAAGAGTAATGTGAGATGGGGTAGGGCCCAGTCCTGTGGCATCCCAGCCTGCAACTGTGCTGCTGATTGGGTGTCCATCTGATTGGCTAAAGCCCTGCCTTGGTTGTCCAGTGTTTTCAGCATTTTTCCCAGCATGGGCAAAGCCACCAAACTCATTCATTACCAGGCCTATCCACATGCAGCAGCACACCCACCATCAACTTGTACTAAGGGCAATGATGACAAAGAGGGGGAGAAAAGGAGATGATTGTAGGAGCATGGAGATAGCACCTTTTCTGACGGTCAGTTCGATTTCAGAGTGAAGAATTTTCAGTCAGAAACTGCCTCGACATTTTGTGGTGCTCCTGATGTCTGCACAGCCCTACTTGCACAGTCTTTCCTGATGTGAGATGTGTCATCACGTCTTGCCTCTGCTAGTCATTTGAGACACATACCTTAGATGAAAAGGATTTCTGAAGAGAAGAAGTAGAAATATGCCCTTTAATAAATCCTTCCAATTATAGAACCAGGTGTCTAGAATAGTCCTCAGAGAACTCCCCACTCAACTCTCTTCACTACACAGGCATCAGACGCAGGCCCTGAGAGATTGAATGTCTCGGCACCACCCGGCCGATCCGCGCCACACTGGGAGGTCACCTGGCCTCTGACCCCCTGGCTCCCTTCCCAGCCCGCTTTCCACTACACCATACTTTGGCATGTTCTACATGTAGAGAAATGTGGTTTATAACCCCCCCCTGTTATCATTTATACTGCCTAATTTAAAAAAGAATTTATGACTTTACACTGCCTAATTTAAAAAAGAATTTAAAATAGTTTACCAAGTTATAATACCCTAAAATATAGAAAAAAATCTCAAAAGGGTAGAATCTGCTTGGAGGTAAGAGCCCGGGCTGACTTGGTTTCTGTGGTGGAGCCTTGTGGGTGTCCCCGTCTCCAAGGAAGTGAAAGTTTGGGAGTATCTTCATCCGTGTGTCAAAAAATAGTGAAAGCCTGCAGAAACACAGATGCAGCAAAAGCTCACTTCACCTAACAGAACTACTACTGAAAAATCGCCTAATGTCAAAACAAATCCCGTGTTGTATTGGATATATATCTACGGTCTGCAGACTTGGTGAAGATAAGTCATGTTTGATTTTCTGACAACTTTGCAGCTTGAGGGGCCAGGGTGCCAGGGGCATCTGACAGGGAAGTCCTTGTCATACATGCTAAGAATAAAGTCTTCTCCCTTTTAGAGGCTAGCCCAATGGAACTGGCTCCACTCCCTCCTCTCCTGTTTTATTGATTGATTGATTGATTGCTTGATTTAGAGACACAGTCTCATTCTGTCACCCAGGCTGGAGTGCAGTGGTGCGATCTTGGCTCAGTGCAACCTCTGCCTCCTGGGTTCAAGTGATTCTTGTACTTTAGCCTCCCGAGTAGCTGGGATTACAGGTGTGTGCCACCATGCCCAGGTAATTTTTGTATTTTCAGTAGAGACGAGGTTTCGCCATGTTGACCAGGCCGGTCTTGAACTCTTGGCCTCAACTGATCCACCCACCTTGGCCTCCCAAAGTGTTGGGATTACAGGTGCAAACCACTGAGCCCAATCCCCTCCCCTGTTATTGACACTTAACTGCAAACCTGGGAGAGAAAGGCCGAAAGGAAGGAAGCACGTGGCTGGAGTTAACTAGATAAAACTACAAGATGTACTGGTAAGTGGTGGAAACAGGTGTTTGGTTATAAAGAGTGGTATCTACTATTGTGCTGGGTTTCACGTGATTTGTGTTTTCTCTGGTGAGCCCTGCTAGTATGAAGACAGTAGGGCTTTGCTAGAACTAATGTGTTCTCGGGGTAGTAATGATCTCTTACTTGAGTCCTGGGAATATCTGGGTCTCTTCTTTTTTTAATAACAAGAACTACTCCAATAACATTTTTGACCCTGTGATGTTCATAGATGGCATTAGCTTTTTGGTTTCATTCTTCAAGGTAAAGTTGACACCTTAACAGGATCCTTTGGGGGTATTATTCCAAAGGGGAGTGGGATCTGTGAATTTCAGGTCGTTTCAGGATAACGAAGAAAGTAGTTTGTGGAGAAGGGACTTTGAAACCACAGCACATAGTTCCCAGCTTGTTCTACTTTGCAGAAAGCATTCTTAGGGGTGGGATGTGGATGGTGTGTGTTCTTGCAGAAGGTGGTCTTGTTACTCAGAGTGCAGGAAGTTCCTTTGCTTCTTGGTTTGCGTTCTTTAATAAAGGTAACTTTAGGTGAATGAAACCTTTTTGTACATTTTCAGAAATCTCCAAGGTTTGAATTATGCCAGGATATCAGCTTTTTACAGCTGAACTGCCTGTTGTGAGGGAGTCCCAAAATATGTAACATCATTACCTCTGTAAACACCAGTTTATCAGCCTCTAGACCCACTGTTCACAGCTGCATCAATCCTGGAGAAGATCCACACCTTATAATGATTTGGTTTGGTTGCCCTGTTGGGACCTTCACTGAGTCTTATACAGGGGTTCTTACAGTGTGTCTGAGGTGTGTTCCCCAACTGGCCCTGGGTGCAGAAATTATATTTGCAGTCAGATAATTTATAATTTGCTACATATGGCCAGTCTTTTTTAAGCAGTTTTCTTTTGCATTTTGACACACCTACTTCCAATTTACTGTTAGCTGCCTTCCTGGTACCTTCTCACCACAAGGGACTTTATATTAGATATCCGTAGGCTCCGAGAGAGAGTGATTGAGAGAGAAAGAGCCCAGTCACATTACTTGCCTCCTGTTTTATTTTAATATCATTATTTTTTACATTACTCTTCCTTGACTCTTGTACATTAAACATTAAATAGAAGTCAAGGATATAGTCATGGGACCAGAGAGAGGAATCTACATTTCTTGATGACTCTAGGCTGGAACAGGACTGAAGGGAGCACAGGAGTGTCTAGGGCTACAGCCTGTGCTTCTACAGAGAAGCATGTGGAACAGAAGGTTGAGGCGAGAGGCTGCGTGACACAGATGAAAGAGCATGGTATTTTGGAGTTGAACAGACTTTAACTGGAATGCTAACTCGGCCACTGGACAGCTATGTGGTCTTGGGCAAGTTACCTGGTACCTCCAAACTTTAGTGACCTTTGCCTTATCTGTAAACTGGACTTGCAAGATTGTTATGGTAATCAAGTGGAATAATAGATAGTAAGTACTTATTGTCACATATAAGGCATTTCATAAATATTATTTTCTCTTTCTTTCCATTATGAGGGAATGAGAAAAAAAGGCAAAGACATGAAAATCCCCATGTTCTATTAATGACAGCTTCCAGTTTTCTTTCCTATATTTAATTAATAAATTAATTTATTTTTTATTATACTTTAAGTTCTAGGGTACATGTGCACAACGTGCAGGTTTGTTACATATGTATACATGTGCCATGTTTGTATGCTGCACCCATTAACTCATCATTTATATTAGGTATATCTCCTAATGCTATCCCTCCCCCCTACCCCCTCCCCACAATAGGACCCGGTGTGTGATGTTCCCCTTCCTGTGTCCAAGTGATCTCATTGTTCAATTCCCACCTATGAGTGAGAACATGCAGTATTTGGTTTTCTGTTCCTGCAATAGTTTGCTGAGAATGATGGTTTCCAGCTGCATCCATGTCCCTACAAAGGACACGAACTCATCTTTTTTTATGACTGCATAGTATTCCATGGTGTGTATGTGCCACATTTTCTTAATCCAGTCTGTCACTGATGGACATTTGGGTTGATTCCAAGTCTTTGCTGTTGTGAATAGTGCTGCAATAAACATACGTGTGCATGTTTATAGCAGCATGACTTATAATCCTTTGGGTATATCCCCAGTAATAGGATGGCTGGGTCAAATGGTATTTCTAGTTCTAGATCCTTGAGGAATCGCCACACTGTTTTCCACAATGGTTGAACTAGTTTACAGTCCCAGCAACAGTGTAAAAGTGTTCCTATTTCTCCACATCCTCTCCAGCACCTGTTGTTTCCTGATTTTTTAATGATTGCTGTTCTAACTGGTGTGAGATGGTATCTCATTGTGGTTTTGATTTGCATTTCTCTGATGGTGAGTGAGGATGAGCATTTTTTCATGTGTCTCTTGGCTGTATGAATGTCTTCTTTTGAGAAGTATCTGTTCATATCCTTTGCCCACTTTTTGATGGGGTTGTTTTTTTCTTGTAAATTTGATTGAGTTCTTTGTAGTTTCTGGATAGTAGCCCTTTGTCAGATGAGTAGATTGCAAAAATTTTCTCCCATTCTGTAGGTTGCCTGTTCACTCTGATGGTAGTTTCTTTTGCCATGCAGAAGCTCTTTAGTTTAATTAGATCCCATTTGTCAATTTTGGCTTTTGTGGCCATTGCTTTTGGTGTTTTAGACATGAAGTCCTTGCCCATGCCTATGTCCTGAATGGTATTACCTAGGTTTTCTTCTAGGGTTTTTATGGTTTTAGGTCTAACATTTAAGTCTCTCATCCATCTTGAATTAATTTTCGTATAAGGAGTAAGGAAAGGATCCAGTTTCAGCTTTCTACTTATGGCTAGCCAATTTTGCCAGCACCATTTATTAAATAGGGAATCCTTTCCCCATTTCTTGTTTTTCTCAGGTTTGTCAAAGATCAGATGGCTGTAGATGTGTGGTATTATTTCTGAGGGCTCTGTTCTCTTCCATTGGTCTATATCTCTGTTTTGGTACCAGTACCATGCTGTTTTGGTGACTGTAGCCTTGTAGTATAGTTTGAAGTCAGGTAGCATGATGCCTCCAGCTTTGTTCTTTTGACTTAGGATTGTCTTGGCAATGCGGGGTCTTTTTTGGTTCCATATGAACTTTAAAGCAGTTTTTTCCAATTCTGTGAAGAAAGTCATTGGTAGCTTAATGGGGATGGCATTGAATCAATAAATTACCTTGGGCAATATGACCATTTTCCCAATGGTCATATTGATTCTTCCTATCCATGAGCATGGTATGTTCTTCCATTTGTTTGTGTCCTCTTTTATTTCACTGAGCAGTGGTTTGTAGTTCTCCTTGAAGAGGTCCTTTACATCCCTTGTAAGTTGGATTCCTAGGTATTTTATTCTCTTTGAAGCTATTGTGAATGGGAGTTCATTCATGATTTGGCTCTCAGTTTGTCTATTACTGGTGTATAAGAATGCTTGTGATTTTTGCACATTGATTTTGTACCCTGAGACTTTGCTGAAGTTGCTTATCAGCTTAAGGAGATTTTGGACTGAGACAATGGGGTTTTCTAACTATACAATCATGTCATCTGCAAACAGGGACAATTTGACTTCTTCTTTTCCTAACTGAATATCCTTTATTTCTTTCTCTTACCTGATTGCCTTAGCCACAACTTCCAACACTATGTTGAATAGGAGTGGTGAGAGAGGGCATCCCTGTCTTGTGCCAGTTTTCAAAGGGAATGCTTCCAGTTTTTGTCCATTCAGTATGATATTGTCTGTGGGTTTGTCATAAATAGCTCTTATTATTTTGAGGTATGTTCCATCAATACCGCATTTATTGAGAGATTTTACCATGAAAGGCTGTTGAATTTTGTCAAAGGCCTTTTCTGCATCTATTGAGATAATCATGTGGTTTTTGTCTTTGGTTCTGTTTATATGCTGGATTACATTTATTGATTATGTTGAACCAGCCTTGCATCCCAGGGATGAAGCCCACTTGATCGTGGTGGATAAGCTTTCTGATGTGCCGCTGGATTCTGTTTGCCAGTATTTTATTGAAGATTTTTGCATTGATGTTCATCAGGGATATTGGTCTAAAATTCTCTTTTTTTGTTGTATCTCTTCCAGGCTTTGGTATCAGGATGATGTTGGCCTTGTAAAATGAGTAAAGGAGGATTCCTTCTTTTTCTATTGATTGGAATAGTTTCAGAAGGAATTGTACCAACTCCTCCTTGTACCTCTGATAGAATTTGGCTGTGAATCCGTCTGGTCCTGGACTTTTTTTGGTTGGTAGGCTGTTAATTATTGCCTCAATTTCAGAGCCTGCTATTGGTCTATTCAGGGATTCTACTTCTTCCTGGTTTAGTCTTGGGAGAGTGTAAGTGTCCAGCAAATTTTCCATTTCTTCTAGGTTTTCTAGTTTATTTGCATAGAGGTGTTTACAGTATTCTCTGATGGTAGTTTGTATTTCTGTGGGGTCGGTGGTGATACCCCCTTTAGCATTTTTTATTGCATCTATTTGATTCTTCTCTCTTTTCTTCTTTATTTGTCTTGCTAGCAGTCTATCAATTTTGTTGATCTTTTCAAAAAACCAGCTCCTGGATTCATTGATTTTTTGGAGGGTTTTTTGTGTCTCTATCTCCTTCAGTTCTGCTCTGATCTTAGTTATTTCTTGCCTTCTGCTAGCTTTTGAATGTGTTTGCTCTTGCTTCTCTAGTTCTTTTAATTGTGATGTTAGGGTGTCACTTTTAGATCTTTCCTGCTTTCTCTTGTGGGCATTTAGTGCTATAAATTCCCTCCACACACTTCTTTAAATGTGTCCCAGAGATTCTGGTATGTTGTATCTTTGTTCTCATTGGTTTCAAAGAACATCTTTATTTCTGCCTTCATTTTGTTATGTAACCAGTAGTCATTCAGGAGCAGGTTGTTCAGTTTCCATGTAGTTGAGCGGTTTTGATTGAGTTTCTTAATCCTGAGTTCTAGTTTGATTGCACTGTGGTCTGAGAGACAGTTTGTTGTAATTTCTGTTCTTTTACATTTGCTGAGGAGTGCTTTACTTCCAACTATGTGGTCAATTTTGGAATAAGTGCGATGTGGTGCTGAGAAGAATGTATATTCTGTTGATTTGGGGTGGAGAGTTCTGTAGATGTCTATTAGGTCCGCTTGGTGCAGAGTTGAGTTCAATTCCTGGATATCCTTGTTAACTTTCTGTCTCATTGATGTCTAATGTTGACAGTGGGGTGTTAAAGTCTCCCATTATTATTGTATGGGAGTCTAAGTCTCTTTGTAAGTCTCTAAGGACATGCTTTATGAATCTGGGTGCTCCTGTATTGGGTGCATATATATTTAGGATAGTTAGCTCTTCCTGATGAATTGATCCTTTTACCATTATGTAATGGCCTTCTTTGTCTCTTTTGATCTTTGATGGTTTAAAGTCTGTTTTATCAGAGACTAGGATTGCAACCCCTGCTTTTTTTTGTTTTCCATTTGCTTGGTAGATCTTCCTGCATCCCTTTATTTTGAGCCTTATGTGTCTCTGCATGTGAGATGGGTCTCCTGAATACAGCAAACTGATGGGTCTTGACTCTTTATCCAATTTGCCAGTCTGTGTCTTTTAATTGGACCATTTAGTCCATTTACATTTACGGTTAATATTGTTATGTGTGAACTTGATCCTGTCATTATGATATTAGCTGGTTATTTTTCTCATTAGTTGATGCAGTTTCTTTCTAGCATTGATGGACTTTACATTTTGGCATGTTTTTGCAATGGCTGGTACCTGCTTTTCCTTTCCATGTTTAGTGCTTTCTTCAGGATCTCTTGTAGGGCAGGCCTGGTGATGACAAAATCTCTAAGCATTTGCTTGTCTGTAAAGGATTTTATTTCTCCTTCACTTATGAAACTTAGTTTGGCTGGATGTGAAATTCTGGGTTGAAAATTCTTTTCTTTAAGAATGTTGAATATTGGCCCCCACTCTCTTCTGGCTTGTAGAGTTTCTGCCGAGAGATCTGCTGTTAGTCTGATGGGCTTCCCTTTGTGGGTAACCCGACCTTTCTCTCTGGCTGCCCTTAACATATTTTCCTTCATTTCAACTTTGGTGAATCTGACAATTATGTGTCTTGGAGTTGCTTTCTCGAGGAGTATCTTTGTGGCGTTCTCTGTATTTCCTGAATTTGAATGTTGGCCTGCCTTACTAGGTTGGGGAAGTTCTCCTGGATGATATCCTGCAGAGTGTTTTCCAACTTGGTTCCATTTTCCCCATCACTTTCAGGCACACCAATCAGACGTAGATTTGGTCTTTTCACATAATCCCATATTTCTTGGAGGCTTTGTTCATTTCATTTTACTCTTTTTTCTCTACACTTTTCTTCTCACTTCATTTCATTCATTTGATCTTCAATCGCTGATACTCTTTCTTTCAGTTGATTGAGTCGGTTACTGAAGCTTGTGCATTTGTCACGTAGTTCTCGTGTTATGGTTTTCATCTCTATCAGTTCTTTTAAGGACTTCTCTACATTGGTTATTCTAGTTAGGCATTCGTCAAATCTTTTTTCAAGGTTTTTAGTTTCTTTGTGCTGGTTACATAGTTCCTCCTTTAACTTTGAGAAGTCTGATCAACTGAAGCCTTCTTCTCTCAACTCATCAATGTCATTCTCCATCCAGCTTTGTTCTGTTGTTGGTAATGAGCTGCATTCTTTTGGAGGGGGAGCTGCACTCTGATTGTTTGAATTTCCAGCTTTTCTGCACTGTTTTTTCCCCATCTTTGTGGTTTTATCTGCCTTTGGTCTTTGATGATGGTGATGTACTGATGGGGTTTTGGTGTGGGTGTCCTTTCTGTTTGTTAGTTTTCCTTCTAACAGTCAGGACCCTCAGCTGCAAGTCTGTTGAAGTTTGCTTGAGGTCCACTCCAGACCCTATTTGCCTGGGTATCAGCAGCAGAGGCTGCAGAAGATAGAATATTGCTGAACAGTGAGTGTTGCTGTCTGATTCTTGCTCTGGAAGCTTCGTCTCAGGGGTGTACCCAGCCGTGTGAGGTGTGAGGTGTTGGTCTGCACCTAGTGGGGGATGTCTCCCAGTTAGGCTACTCAGGGGTCAGGGACCCACTTGAGCAGGCAGTCTGTCCGTTCTCAGATCTCAACCTCCATGCTGGGAGATCTACTGCTGTCTTCAAAGTTGTCAGACAGGGACATTTACCTCTGCTGAGGTTTCTGCTGCTTTTTGTTTGGCTATGCCCTGTCCCCAGAGGTGGAGTCTACAGAGGTAAGCAGGCCTCCTTGAGCTCTGGTGGGCTCCACCCAATTCGAGTTTCCCAGGGGCTTTGTTTACCTACTTAAGCCTCAACAATAGTGGGCGCCCCCCCCAGCCTCGCTGCCACCTTGCAGTTAGATCTCAGACTGTTGTGCTAGCAATGAGGGAGGCTCCGTGGGCGTGGGACCCTCCAGGCAAGGTGTGAGATATAATCTCCTGGTGTGCTGTTTGCTAAGACCCTTGGTAAAGTGCAATATTAGGGTGGGAGTTACCTGATTTTCCAGGTGTTGTGTCTCTCAATTTGCTTTGGCTAGGAAAAGGAATTCCCTTCCCCCTTGCGCTTCCCAGGTGAGGTGATGCCTCACCCTGTTTCAGCTCTCGCTGGTCGGGCTGCACCCGCAGACCAGCACCAACTGTCCGACAGGCCCCAGTGAGATGAACCCTGGTACCTCAGTTGAAAATGCAGAAATCACCCGTGTTCTGTGCCACTCATGCTGGGAGCTGGAGGCTGGAGCTGTTCCTATTCAGCCATCTTGGGCATGCCCCCCTCTTTCCTGTATTTTTATAATGCTTTAAACTATGTGGGTAATTGTTTCAACATTTAATCTTCCCACTGAATTGCTTAACTACATTTATGACAACCACATTTTAATTTTGAGTACATCAGTGGAACTGTTAATTTATTCTAATGAGCTTACAACATGGCCGGATATTTTTTTCACCATTGAGTTTGTGGTGATAGAAAACTATGCTGCCTGTCATAGATTTATCTTGCTTTAATCATATTTTAATCAAATCAAATTCCTTAAAAGTCCAGATAAGGGTCCCCCTGGAGGAAAGGAGTAAGAAGATTTTCTCTGAAAAGCATATTTAAGCCTGATGGTTTATCAGCCTGGTTGAGTCCCACTTCTGCTCTCAAGTGTTAGCATGGGAAACTTGGCGGACATTTTTTTGGAGGGGTTGGGAACTCGGGAGGAACATTTTTCTGGAGGGGTTGGAGGCTTGGGAGGAATGCATAGTGGTGGAGGAGAATAAATGAGATTAGAAATTTCTTTTTCCAAAGAAAATGGCCATTCTGCACATCTGGAGAGGGTGCCGTCATTTGTTTGGTTCCCAGATGCTTTGCAGTACACACTTCTGGGAAGACCCCTGCCTGCCAAGTCATCATTGCCTTCAAAGGGATTTCTTTCTCAGCAAGGTGATAATGTTCACTGCCATAGCCTCCCCTGATTAATGCTTTAAGATTGATTGCTGGTCCTGCCTGGCAGACGGGTGCTGAATTTCCCATTTGGTACTCTCAGGTTTTAAACATTCAAAATGGCAGTAAATAAAACACATGCCTTTCAACATCCCTTTTCCCCTCAGCTCACAGCTTGGGAGTTTAGGTTAATCTTTTTGTTATAACTGGGGTTTGAGATGAACAAGGAAAGCTCCCTAACAGTTCTTTCTGTGGTTTGTTTCTTATTAAATTAAAAAATTTGTCATTTATTTATTGGAGAGGAGGGAAGAGGCTTGGTCATGGATACTAGTTGCAAAAATGAATTCTAAGCACAGATAGTGGCATATTAAAAACATTTTAGCAATTAGTATTTTCCACGTAATGGTTTAAAACTGAAAAAAAAAAGATCTCCAACTGCTGCTAATATTACAAAGTAAGAACAGCCTGATAGATCTTGCATACAAAACATCTCTCTCTGGGAAAATCTTCACCCTTCTCATTCTTAGTTATAAAAAGGCAAGGCAATAGCCTTTTTAGTTTGTGTGTAATGATAAGAATTTCTCCATGAAAAATTTATGAAAGCTACTAAATAAACACATGGAGAGGTATAAGAACCCTAACTCTATGAAACACACAATTTAGATCCACCTATCATGTTAATTAAACATTCCTCAGAAGAAACAGTTAGAGGTATGTTAGAGCTTTAAGTAGGACTGTTTATATTAGGATGAGGTAAAGACTGACATTCAAAAGTTATTAACCAACATGTGTCTCCCCTTCTATGGACTTTACCTAATAAGATTTTTTTTAAAAAATTTCGATATTATTTTGAATTAACAAATCTTAATTGTATATATTTATGGGGTACATTGTGATGTTTTCATATATGCATACAATGTGGAATGGTTAAATCAAGCTAATTAGCATATCTATCACTTCAGTTACTTGCCATTTTTTGTGTAGAGATATTTAAAATTTACTGTCTTAGTTCTTTTGAGATATGTAATACATTATCATTGACTATAGTCACCTTGCTGTGCAATAGATCTCAAAAACTTATTCCTCCTGTCTAACTCAAACTTTGTCCTCCTCGACTAAGAGCTCCTTGTTCCCCATTCAGCCCCCAGCCCTCTACCTCTGATTATCATCATCTAATAAGAACAGTTTGACACTTAGAATTTGAAGAGGTAATTTCAATGACATGAAGACTTTTCATAATTGTTAATGTTTTATCACAAATGTATCATTTCTTTACATATATGATTTCAAAGGCTTTGTCATGTTCTTTAACCTAGTTATATGTCTTATGCACACATGTTTATTTTATGGGAGTGTAACTTAATGAAAACTAAAGGCAAATATGATTTCATTTCTAGAAATTTACTTTCCCTAATAACATTGAGTTATACTTCCATAAATTTTATTCCCTCTCAAGTAGGTAGGGAGGATGAAGAAAACAAAACAAAACAACTCTGTCCTTCTAAGTTCTTAAAGATCAAAGCTGCCATCTTGAGGAGTGTCTCCTCTCACCTCAAACAAGTGGGGACCCTTCCAGCTAAGGTCCAGGACACCTTTGTTTGCCCTGGAATACTCTTCTTTGATTCCGCCCTGAGGCTGCATCTGGGGTACTGTAACTGCCCCCTTCAGTCTGTCCCCAAGCTACAGGGCAAACTTCCATGGGATCCATGGTGAAACCCTAGGCTGGGAGATAAGACTGCAAAATGCAAAACAGTTTTCTCAGATCACATTATGTCTGAACACCTGAGCACTTGGGGAAAGAACAAAGTAAAAAGCTAGCATGAAGGCAGTTTACATCAAGGTAAAGCTTCCAGAATATATTTCAAGTCAGCCTGAGCTATCAAAGTGATTGGAGCCACTAAAATAATTTATGTCTTCATGAGAGTTTTCTTGAAAAGCAGAAGTTCCAAAAGCAATGCTGAAGGCAGTCTAGGGTGTCTGATGATTCTCTGGACACATTGTAAAACACCACAAGCAGTTAGTGCAAGGGTATGAAACACAGCGCCTTTTTTGAGTTATATCTGGCTCTTTAAAAGCATGATTTTAGGGGGAAAGAGAGAAGAGGGAATCAAAATGTTCTCCCTCCTTGTTTCAGTGGGAGAGCAGATGCCCTCCCACTGCCATGGCCAAGATGCCCATGGATGGAAGAAAAGGTGTTGGGAGGGGCAGTGGTTAAGGACATAGAGGGGCAACTGCCTTGAGAAAGGGAAACTTAGTCAGAGATGGAAAAATTAAGTCTTGAACTCCTGGGGGAACTTACTTTGTTTTTTAAGGTTTGTATAACTTTCTCCCATATGCCTACCCATTTCCCAAAATGATTTGAGATGGATTGTTTTCATCCAGGCCAGTCTTGGAATAGGGATGCCCAGCAGGGCCCAGGGTCTGGCACCCTCTCCTTGGCCTTGAGGTCAGATACGTGGGGTAAGTGATGAGTCCAGGCCAGAGGTAGGGAGGTGGGGGGAGAAGGGATGGTACCACCTGCGGGTGCTAAAGGCTCTCATCTACTGGCCCCATCGAGTTTGTGTGTCTGTTTGCACGCATGATGTGTGCACACACATGTGTATGTGTAGGGTGGCTGGTGGAAACCAACTCCTTCATTCCTCCACGTGTTCTCCCGGGGCTCTAGGCTGCCATTTTGGACAAAGCCTCACCTGTATTTGTTCTTCCCCCACTGTGGAACACCTCTGCCTTCGGTTTATTGCTGCTTTCTCTGGTTACAGTTTTGGTTCCATTGAGTAAAATTGGCCTTAATGTTCATTTACATGAGATTTTGCCTGTATTTGCCTGCACGTGTGTGTGGCACACATATATAGATTTGCATTTGTATGGGGCAGATACGCCTAGTGGTCCCCTCTGTGTTCTACACCTGTGAGAGAAGATCCCAGCTGTTTCCCAGCTTAAATTTAGCAGGTAGGCAAATGGACCCTCTGTGGGTTTAGATAAGGTGTATGGTCGAGCAGATGTTTGTTTTTCCTTCTATAACTTGCCACTGACCTTCTCATTAGGCGCTGGAATAAAGTCATGAGATTATATGACTTATGTTGCTAAGAAGGGGAAACAACAAATCTACTAGCATTAATTTATATACCATGTTGACTCAATAAAAATCTTTGTAGATCTTGAACCTTAATCAAAGGAATAACTCTTATGGTGGAAAAATTAGGCTAGGTGGAGAACGTTCAGTGTCCTTCAGTCATACATAGTAGTTTTCACTTGCTGATCCCAGGAAACTGGTAATGCTTTAGAGAGAATGGTTGTCATATTGAGTTTGAATTACCTGTAGCTATTCAGATGAGTATGTGGATAGATAGTTGGGAGTACAGTTGTGGAGCATGAGAAGGCAGGTGAGGGCCAGAGGTGTGAATTTGGGGGCCATTGGTCTGTGGGTGATAGTGAAGCAGTGAACATTTGCAAGATTACAGAGAGAGAAATGAGAGGCGAAGCTGCCTAGGGTGAGCTGGGATAGAAACGTGGGCTGCACGGATGCAGGGACCGTGCTCTTGGTGACTTGTGAGACTGATAAAAAACATACACGAACTAATTGCATAACACTGCAAGCATAAGGGCCATGTTTAGTGGAGGGTTACATGGTCTTTGTAAGTGTTACTGAAAATACATCTGTCAGACGGGCCATTTCTTGCAAAGATGAAAGTTCATAGAATTCAACTTATCAAAGATTTACTAACGGTCAAATACCATGTTCCATGCCAACAGAGAAAATTCACACATGCATTAGATCAGTTCTTGTTCCCAAGAAGTGAGGGAGACAGATGTGCAAGTGTCTTACTAGAATATAAGGCTGAATGAAATAGGGTGATAACAGCTGGAGGCAGTGGGAACTTAACAGAAAGAACAATTCATCTCAAAGCGGGACTCCAGGGAAGTTTTATCCAAAAAGTGGAAGGCTAAGACTCCAATAGACAAGGAAGTGAGGAGAGAGAATCTGAGAGTGAGGACCCCTCTCAGTCTCAGGCTTGCTGGTCTAACACTGAATATTAGGGAGATCTCTGGTCATTCTCCAAGCACAGCCTCTCTAACTTCTACACACCAGGCCCTATATGAGAAAATAAGAGCCGACAAAACACAAAACCCTCTCCCCAACTGGCAGTGAATGGTGACTTTCAACAAGTACTTTCCAATGATATTTTCAAACAATGAAAATGGTACTTCATGGTTCCTTAAGCATGGCAGAGACAACCACCAGAACACATAATGCAACTCACCTGATATTCCTATTGAAATACAATGGGAATCACTTTAATAGCACTGAGAAAATTCCTGTGAGACAAAGTCTATTTTAAAAAGTATTGTTGGCCGGGCGCGGTGGCTCATGCCTGTAATCCCAGCACTTTGGGAGGCCAAGGCAGGCAGATCACGAGGTCACGAGTTTGAGACCATCCTGGCCAACATGGTGAAACCCCGTCTCTACCTAAAATACAAAAATTAGCTGGGTGTGGTGGCTCACGCCTGTAGTCCCAGTTACTCGGGAGGATGAGGCAGGAGAATAGCTTGAACCTGAAAGGCGGAGTTTGCAGTGAGCCGAGATGGCGCCACTGCACTCCAGCCTGGCAACAGAGTGAGACTCCATCTCAAAAAAAGTATTGTTTTAGTAGTTGAAAAAGAACAAAATAATAACTGACCAAAGCCGACCAGTTTGGTGGAGTTTATTCTAGTGGAGACAGTGCTTGGAGGCCACATCCACTCTGTTCTCGAAGGGAGAAAGAACACCAGTGAAAAGTGAGGCATTGCTTTCCTTACACTTACATTTTTCCTGGCATGCACAATTTTGCCAGTGCATATGTTGAGGTCTTTGCGTTTGAAGCGTGGGTGCTGAAGTTTAGCCCTTACTGCATATATTCATTGTGTGAGATTTATTTTAAAAGAGTCTGTGAAGCTGGACATGGTGGCTCACATCTGTAATCCCAGCACTTTGGGAGGCCAAGCTGTACGGATCACTTGAGCCCAGGAGTTCGGGAGCAGCCTGAACAATATGTTGAGACCTTGTCTTTTCAAAAAAAAATTTTAAAAATTAGCTGAGCATGGTGGTGTGCACCTGTAGTCTCAGCTACTTGGGAGGCTGAGGTGAGAGGATCTCTTGAGCCCAAGACATGGAGACTCTAGTGAGCTGAGATTGCACCAGCCTGGGCAACATAGTGAGACCCTGTCTCAAAAAATAAGAGTCTCTCAATCTTATATATGGTTCTCCCTTCTTTGTATCACATTTTAGCTAGTACACTGGCTAAACTGGAAATCAACCTGGGCAAGATCTTGTTTCTTTTCATGCTGTCTCCCTAAAAGTGAAGCGCTAATCCATTTGCTGACATAACAAAAGAAGCAATCAGAATATGATTAAATGTAAGTAGTAAATGTAAGTAGAATCAGTAAATGTAAGTAGAATATCTTTTGCTCTCTCAAGCCTTCCTTGGCTATCTTAGACTTCATAGTTCTCTTCTTTTTACTGGTTTTGTGCTTTCTAATTACAACTGTTACATATCATGTTGGGTAATAAGAATTAAATTACTGCCATCTTTGACCTGAGTGACCTGAGGGCATGAGTTGTCTTATTCAGTAGTTCCAGCACCCAGCCTGGTCATAGGCACATAGCATGAGCTCCATGATTCCTCATAGGAAGATCGGAGTACTATAGAAATTATAGCATCTTAAAAACCCATTTGGATTTTCTAATGCCATTCTTCTCTATATTGCTCAACCTGCTGGAGAGTATTTGTGAATACAAATTATGTTCCCAAATACATCCTAGCCCAGATAAGACAATGCTTGGAGGAGCTGTCATCTGGTGGGAAAAATTAATGGTCTAGATACCACTGGGTCCTAATCCTGGCATTGTACTACAATCCTTGCAGCTGAAGGCAGTTTGTTTACCTCTCTAGGTGCTGTGCTGCCATCTTTAAAGTCATACCACTGGACCACATCAGTATTGCAAGCTGCGTGGGTATTATTAATGAAGACAGAGTGGGATTATTATTTTCTATGATTTGGGCTTTTGTGAGTTTATTTATTAATGTAGTCTTACCATCACCCCCCCCTTTTTTTTAATAGGCATGCCATATTACTGCATTTTAGTAAGCTTCTGATTAATTAGAATTTCTAGAATATTCAAATTGAACTGCTGTTCACATTTTATGACTTTGCCGTGTACTTTTGGGACCTGAAAAGGTCTTCACAATGACCTAGTTAAATTTAATTCTGTTAGTTTTATCTAGCATTTCACTGGTGATGATACATTTGAATCTTGATTCTATATTCTATCATATTAGTTATCCTGCCCACTTTAAGATCATCTGTAGATCTGATAAATGTGTTTTCTATATTTTTGTCTAAATCATTAACTTGAAATACTAACTAGAACAGATTTAAGGACAGACCCCTGTAGTACTTTGTGAAAGACTTTCTCCCCGGTTGATAAATGATTAATTAACTCCCTGGTTATACTTGTTTATAACTAAAGTCATGTGTTGCTTAATGATGGGCATATGTTCTGAGAAACATGTTCTTAGGTGATGTCACCATTGTGCGAACATCAGAGCGTATATTTACACAAAGCTAGATGGTATAGCCTACCACACACCTAGGTTGTGTGCAATAGCCTATTGTTCCCAGGCTGCACACCTTTATAGCATATGACTGTACTGAATATTGCAGGTAACCGTAACACAATGGTAAGTATTTGTGTATCTAAACATAGA